>NC_050581.1:122767400-123967400 GCF_011100635.1 Trichosurus vulpecula | reverse complement strand
ATTAGAAATAGAGTAAATAGAAATCAATGACCCTATTAGACAGGAAGAAATATTAAAATGAAGCCAAAAGATTGAAGAAAAAGTAGAAGAAAATGTAAGATATCTAATAATCAGAAATAACTGATTTGGAAAATAGTTCAAGGAGAGAGAATTTAAGGATCATCAGATTCCTTGGAAATCATGATTAAAAAAAAAGTCTAAATACATTTCAAGAAATCATAAATGAAAACTGTTCAGATCTATTTTAATAAGAAAGCAAAGTGAAGATGGAGTCCACCAAAGGAAAAGTCCCAGTGATGTTATAGCTAAAATCCAGAACTCCCACATCATAGAAAAAATACTTAAAACATCAAAAGAGAGAGAGAGAGAGAGAGAGAATGAGAATGAGAATTCAGGTACCAAGGAGCCACAGTCAAGATGATAAAAGACTTGCTAACTTCTGTTATAAATAAGTGATCTTGTTATGCAATATTATAAAAGGCAAAAGGTAAAGGCTTACAACCAAGAATAACTTGTCCTTCAAAGTTGAGTATAATCCTACAGAGGAAAAAAATGGGTCTTTAGTGGGGTAGAGAACTTTCAAGTATTTCTGATTGAAGAACCACAGCTGAGTAGGAACTTTAAAATGCAAACATAAAAATTAAAGGAAACCTGAAAAGGTAAATTTACTGGAGTAGTTGGAAGGGGTGATAATAATAATGTAGTCCTGACATTTGAATAGGGGGAGAAGAAAAAAGTATCCCTTCAGAACCTAAATGTCTTCAAAGAGTATTAATTAGATAAGAAAAGCAGACAACCCAGGGGGTAGATTGGTTCTACTCCGAGGGTTTGAAGAGGGAAAAGAGAAGAGAGGATAAAAGGAATACAGTGGTGTAGAAGAGAAGAAGGGGTTAAAACTTGTTATTTCTCATGACTGGAATGTGTGAGAAGAGTAGGCAGAGGGAAAGGGTGGGGAAAAATCATCCAACCCAACAGAGATATACAGGGGCTAAAGAGAGCCGGGGTGAAAAGGGAAAATGAAGGGAATGATCATAAGCAAAACAAATTTATCTTTATGTGCAGGAGACTAAAAGGGGAAAAAAAAGCAAAAGAACTAGAATCTCAGGGCTGGGGTGCCTATCAATTGAGGAATGGCTGAACAAATTGTGGCATATAAATGTGATAGAATATTGTTGCGCTCTAACAAATGACAGGACAATTGCAGATTCCTGGGTAGTGGGAACTAAAGCAGAATGAAGTGAATATTTCTCACAAGGACAAGAGCATTGTAAAGAAAAGCAACTTTGGAAGGATTAAGAATTCTGAACAGTGGGGGAGGGAGGGAGGCAGAGCCAAGATGGCGGCTGGAAAGCAGGGACTTGTGAGCTCTCCCCCAGGACCCTCCTAACACCTATAAAAATGGCTCTGAACAAATTCTAGAACTGCAGAACCCACAGAATACCAGAGGGAAGCAGGGCTGCAGCCCAGGACAGCCTGGATGGTCACTGGGAAGGGTCTATCCCGCTGTACTGGGAGCGGAGCAGAGCCCAGTGCAGGCTGCACCTGGACCAACCAGACCAGGAGCCAGGCGGGACAGGCCCTAGTGCCCTGAATCATTGAGCTCTGGCAATTACCAGACTTCTCAACCCACAAACACCAAAGACAGCAGAGAAAGTTAGCGGGGAAAAACTGCGGGGACAGAGTGAAAGGAGTTTGTAGTTCGGCCACCGGGGGCAGCGGAGGTGATGCAGCTACAGAACTACAGCTGCAGTTGGTTTTGGCCCCAGGCACATCTGGTGGGAGGAATTAAGTGGCGGATCAGAGCAGGAGTGCAGACCCTGCTGAGGTCTGAGTCAGGTCCGGGTTGGCGGTTCTTGGGGGAGGAGGAGCGCTTGGTGTGGCAGAGCTGGCTATGCAGAAATAGCTCTAAAAACAACAGCGCAGCCCTTCAAGCTTGGGACAAAGTACTCTGTACTCTACAAGCAGTCATACCCTGCTGAAAAACTCAAGGGTCAAGTAGTTGGCTGGGAACATGGCCAGGCAGCGAAAAGGGACTCAGATTCAGACTCAGACTTTGGAATCTTTCTTTGGTGACAAAGAAGACCAAAACATACAGCCAGAAGAAGTCAACCAAGTCAAAGAGCCTACATCAAAAGCTTCCAAGAAAAACATGAACTGGTCTCAGGCCATGGAAGAGATCAAAAAGGATTTAGAAAAGCAAGTTAGAGAAGTAGAGGAAGAGTTGGGAAGAGAAATGAGAGTGATGTGAGAAAACCATGAAAAACAAGTCAATGACTTGCTAAAGGAGACCCAAAAAAATACTAAAGAAAATAACACCTTAAAAAATAGACTAACTCAAATGGCAAAAGAGCTCCAAAAAGCCAGTGTGGAGAAGCATGCCTTGAAAGGCAGAATTAGCCAAATGGAAAAGGAGGTCCAAAAGACCACTGAAGAAAATACTACCTTAAAAATTAGATTGCAGCAAGTGGAAGCTAGTGACTTGATGAGAAATCAAGGTATTATGAAACAGAGCCAAAGGAATGAAAAAATGGAAGACAATGTGAAATATCTCATTGGAAAAACCACTGACCTGGAAAATAGATCCAGGAAAGATAATTTAAAAATTATTGGACTACCTGAAAGCCATGATCAAAAAAAGTGCCTAGATATCATCTTTCAAGAAATTATCAAGGAGAACTGCCCTGATATTCTAGAGCCACCGGGCAAAATAGAAATTGAAAGAATCCACCGATTGCCTCCTGAAAAAGATCCCAAAAAGAAAACTCCTGGGAATATTGTCACCAAATTTCAGAGTTCGCAGGTCAAGGAGAAAATACTGCAAGCAGCCAGAAAGAAACAATTTGAATATTGTGGAAACATAATCAGAATAACACAAGGTCTAGCAGTTTCTACATTAAGGGATTGAAGGGCTTGGAATAGGATATTCCGGAGGTCAGTGGAGCTAAGATTAAAACCAAGAATCACCTACCCAGCAAAACTGAGTATCATGCTCCAAGGCAAAATATGGATTTTCAACAAAATAGAGGACTTTCAAGCTTTCTCAGTGAAAAGACCAGAGCTGAATAGAAAATTTGCCTTTCAAACACAAGAATCAAGAGAAGCATGAAAGGGTAAACAAGAAAGAGAAATCATAAGGGACTTGCTAAAGTTGAACTGTTTTATTTACATTCCTACATGGAAGGATGATGTGTATAATTCATGAGACACAGGATGAGTTGAATATGAAGGGATGATATCTAAAAAAATAAAATGCAAATAAGGGATGAGAGAGGAGTATATTGAGAGAGGGAGAAAGGGAGAGATAGAATGGGATAAATTATTTCGCATAAAAGTGGCAAGAAAAAGCAGTTCTGTTGGAAGGGAAGAGGGGGCAGGTGAGGGAGAATGAGTGAATCTTGCTGTCATTGGATTTGACCTGTGGAGGGAATAGCATACATACTCAATTGAGTATCTTACCCCACAGGAAAGAAGGAGATAAAAAAGGGAGGATGACAGAAGGGAGGCAGATAGGGAGAGGAGGTAATCAAAGGCAAACACTTGAAAAGAGACAGGGTCAAGGGAGAAAATTCAGTAAAGGGGGATAGGATAGGAAGGAGCAAAATATAGCTAGTCTTTCACAACATGAGTATTGTGGAAGGGTTTTGCATAATGATACACATGCGGCCTATGTTGAATTGCTTGCCTTCATAGGGAAGGTTGGTGGGGAGGGAAGAGGGGAGAGAATTTGGAACTCAAGGTTTTAAAAGCTGATGTTAAAAAAAAAAAAGTTTTTTGCATGCAACTAGGAAATAAGATATACAGGCAATGGGGAATAGAAATCTTATCTTGCCCTACAAGAAAGTAAGGTAAAAGGGAATGGGGGGGAGTGGGGTGACAGAAGGAAGGGTTGACTGGGGAACGGGGCAATCAGAATGTATGCCATCTTGGAGTGGGGGGGAGGGTAGAAATGGGGAGAAAATTTGTAATTCAGACTCTTGTGAAAATTAATGCAGAAAACTAAAAACACTAAATAAATAAATAATGATTTAGCCAAAAAGAAAAAGAAGCTCATTAAAAGTTTTTAAAATACACAGAACAGAAATTCAGAAATGAACGGCTTACGTGCTGCATGTTAAAAATAACATTTTTAATAAAAGATGTAAAAAGTTGCAAGGTTTGTTGAATGCCAATAAATTTTATTATTTTACTTCATTTCAAATAATTCACATATCACTTGTAAATACTTATGTTTCCTGTTGTATTCCCCCAGTAGAATGCAGCTTCCTTGAGGGTAGGAGCTTTTAAAATTTTGTTTTTGTATCCTTGTAGTAAGTATTTAATAAATACCTATTGAATTGAATTTCTGGTTTTTGCTAGGTCTTTCGATCTGAAGCTCTTCTGGGCTAAGTTGGAACCCGTTGTCATACAATGGAAAGAGTACTAGATCTTGAGTCAGAACTTGGGTTCGAATCCTAGCTCTGACACATGACCTCGTGCAAGTCACTTAGCTTCTCTGGTCTTTAGTTTCCTCATCTGTAAGATGAAGGGGTTAAACTAGATGATTTCTTTTTTTTTTTTTTTATTTAAATTTAATTTTTTTTATTTTTTTTTTCATTTAAATTTTTTTTTTTTAACTGGAAAACTTTATTGTAGGTGGAGTGGGATAGCTGGACACAGTTTACATGATTCCAATTTTGTTGGCAACATCTGAAGCATCATAGTCTGGAGCAAGTCGAACATAGGCCTTCTCTCCATCAGGCCGGATCAGCGTGTGGACCTTGGCCATGTTGGTGTCATACAGCTTCTTTACCCCCTGCTTGATCTGATGCTTGCTGTTGCCTTGACGACCACAATGAAGACTAGGGTGTTGTTGTCCTCAGTCGTCTTCACAGCAGACTCAGTGGTCAAGGGAAACTTAATGATGGCATAGTGATCAAGCTTGTTTCTCTGAGGGGCACTTTTCTGAAGGTAGTTGGGATAGTCTTACTGTCTTGGGTCGCTAGAAGGTGGAGGATGTTGGGATCCCCTTCCTTTTGTGGCTGTGGACACCCTTCAGTACCGCCTTCTTGGCCTTCAAGGCTTTGGGCTTGGCTTCTGTCTTGGGGGCATGGGAGAACGGCTTCCTTCTTCACCTTGGTGCCCTCTTGGGGGAAAGGAAACTAGATGATTTCTAAGATTTCTTGTAGCTTTAAATCTTTGATCCTTTGAGATTTAGTGCTCTTTCTGTTGGAAAAGCCAGGTTTTCATGCTAGTAGAGAAGGCACTTCTCTGTCATAGAGCTAGAAGGGATTTTAGGGATCATCTAGTCCAACTCCCTCATTTTATTGGCAGGTGGAGTAAGCCTGAGGCCCAATGCCCCACCCCCGCAAATTTTAGTTAGGCAGCTAGGTGGCTCAGTAGATAGAAGGCTTGGCCTGGAGTCAAGAAGATCTGGGTTCGAATGTGGCTTCAGACACTTAACTGGCTGTGTAACCTTGGGCAGGTCACTTAGCCCTGTTTGCCTTGATCTGCTGGAGAAGGAAATGGCAAAGCACTCCAATATTTTTGCCAAGAAAACCCCACACCATGGATAGTACTAGTGTGTTATGGTCCATGGGGTCATGAAGAGTTGGACATGACTGAACAATCCAACAACAGCAACAAGAAGTTTTAGTTAGAGCCAGGACTGGAAAAATAGCTAGCACTTTAAAGTTTGCAGAGTGCTTTACAAATAGGATTTCACTTTATTCCCCAACAACCCTACGTGGTAGGTACTATTATTATCCCTACTTTACAGATGAGGAAATTAAGGCACACAAGAGGTGGCTTGCTCAACCAGGGTCATAGCCAGTTAAAAGAGTCTGAGGCCAGATAGGAACCTAGGTCTTTGTGACTCCAGGTCCAGAGTTCTGTGCACTGCCACCTACCTCACTACCTTGCCAAACCCTGTGCCTACCATCTGTCTTCTTGGCTTCTCTTACAGCTATTCCTTCATTCTTCTCTGGTTGACTTTCTTTGATACTTTCCATAGCATGTATTCCAAACCTTGTCTTTTCTCCTCAAGTCCTTCATAAAACTTCCTTCTTCAGCCCCCTCAGAAGAGGACTTCCCCTCTACTTTACTGAAAAAGTTAAAACCATCTTGCATACAACCTCTCTTCACCACATTCCACACAGCAAGGTCATTTATCTCTTCACAGGCCTGTCATAGCAGTGAACTGCTGTCTTCCCTGAGCCTAATCACAGAATGTCAAAGTGGTATGGAATGAGGTTCCTATCCCAGCTCTTTTCTCCACTGGGGTGACTTGGAGCAAGTTGTTTCTCCTTTCTGGACCTCACTTTCTTCATTAACAAAATCAGGGAGAGCATAATCCTCTGTCGGGGGGAAAAGGGCACTTGAAGAAAGAACTCTCCTGATTCTCAGGATTGCCTAAGAGGAAAAGGCTTTAAAAAAGGGAAGCTGAAAAGCAGTTGTGAGACAGAAGTTTACAGGAGACAATCCAAGAGAGGATTCAGTAGTAAAGACCATGGTCTCAGATGTCTATGCTCAAGTGCCCAAAGTTTAAGACAACAAACAAGAGAAACTAGAGATTCTAACACAGGGAGACAAATTTAACCTCCTAAGTATCACTGACACTTGGTGGGATAAAACCATGACTAGAGCATGGCTCTGGAAGGGTATAACATATACAAAAGAAACAAGATAAAGGGGCTGGGGTGCAATGGGGTGGATGGCATTGGTATTATGTATCATTATGTGTTATATATGTATTGGTATTATTAGCATAGTATATTAAGAAAGTTTACTCATCAGGAAATCCAGAAACCCAAGGGGAGAATATTTGGGTGAAAGTTAATAGAAGTAAAAACAAAAGTGATTGCTGTTATTGGAGACAGACTACCTGGGTGGAAGGAAGAAATAGGTGAAGAGTTTAGGAAATAGGTCACCAACCTGACACAGAGGCCTACTTTACTAGTGATGAATCCTTCTTGTTCCGTCTTCTGATGAAGCTGTTTTTTTCCTGCCAAAAGCAGAGGAGGTAATAAAGCATTAATTTTTTAGCAGATGTTTTGACAAATTGAAAGGGAGCTTCTGGAAAAGCTTATTAGGTGTTTCTTGAAGTTCCAACATCAGTGCAAAGTACATCATGTGGGAGTATTACTGTGTTCAGCCTGACACAGAATTAAGTGCTTGAATTGCCTGCCACATAATTATAATAGCTCACATTTCTTTAGAAATTTGGGTTTACAGAGAATTTACCTCATGACAGTCCTGTGAAGTAGACATCTACAACTACTCATTTAATCTCCTTGGCTGAGTGAGACTGGAAGCAAATGCTGGTCTGCCAGCTGTGGAGGGAAGTTGTTTTAGTTGGGCAAATGAGTACCAAACTAATACAGCATTCATTTGGCTAGCATAGGATTAGCCAGAACTGCAGCTTTTTACAGAACTAACAAGCGTTGCCAGGTGCACTCCTTGTGCATTTGTGGTATTTCTCATCATCTATAGCCCCCTTTGCATGAATAGCATGATATTGATCCTTTACTGAAAAGGTGGAAGAGGATGTAGCTCCTCTCTCTTGTTTCTCCTAAATCACTGGGGAAAGTGGCCTTTGAATTGAGGATGGAGAGTGGGGGTGGGAGGTAGGGAACGGCGTGGGGGGCAGGTCTTAGCTTCCTGACAAGCCTCCCAGCTTTGGTTGGGCACCTTTGGCAAATGTCAAAAGCTTCCTGAGAGGTTCTGGGTCAGGTGGATGGCAGAACGTTTTGGAGCCTGCAGCAATACCTTCAGTTCGGGTCAGTAGCCTTCAGGTTGAGCAGGTAGATTTGCCCTATATTTGAAAGGAAGGCTTGCTGAATGATTAGACTGACTTTAGCTACATTATTTACCCAGTGAAACTATTGCCTACGAACTGAGAGAGGTAGAGGTCAGATTAGAATCCTCCAATATCAGAGCTGGAAGGACCCAAAGGATCATTTAGATCAAGAGTTCTTAACCGTTTTTGTGACATGGAACCCCTAGGCAGTCTGATGAAGTCTTGGGACCCCCTCTCAGAATAATGGTTTGTTTTGTTTTGTTTTTTTAAATCACGGTTGAAGAAAATGCTAAATTTCAGTTAGAGGTTAGTGAAAATAAAGATGTAATTTTTTTTTCCCCATCCTAAGTCCATGAACAGCTGTAGAGGGGGGAGCATTAATTTTTTAGCAGCTGTTTTGCCAGATCAAAAGGTAGCTACTAGAGAAGCTTGTTTGTTAGATGTTTCTTAAAAATCCTGGTAACTTGTGACCCCAAACAAAACAACATAGCGCATATGTAGTCCATCTGTCCCCAGACCTTTGTCCAAGCATAAGTGCCTTACTGAAAATTAGGAAGTAGCTTTGTGAAGCAGCCCCTAGTTTCTTGGGAACTCTTGCAGGAAGGACAGTTGGTGGACATCATGGCAAACTAGTTCAAAGGAAAGTTAGGTAGGATCTCATACACTAAAAATACTACAGGAGGAAGTCAGCTCAGGAAGGATGGGAGATGCTCAGAATGAAATCCTGAAAATACAGAGGGCAACAATTGCAGGGAGTAAGAAACAAAGGGGAATGATTTGCCTGAGGAGACATCTTCTGATGGGGATGTACAGGGAACTCACTAACAAACTTAGATTTTAAAAAATGTAGAGATCTAAGCAATTCTAGATAAAAGAGGAGAAGTAGAAGAGCATGGCACAGTTCTAGAAACAGTGTCACGGATGTTAATGTTCCAAATGAGACTAGTGAGAAGCTAAGGCCAACAAAAAGGGTTTTTAAGCAGTATTGGGGGTGAGGTAAAAGTGAGGGCTTTCTCCATGACCAAATCAGTGATATCTGATGAAACAAATAGAGACAGAAAGAAAGAGCTACCCTATTCTGATTTTGCTTCTTTTTTCTCTGCAAAGGAGAATGACCTTTGCTCTGCTGACAGAACGACTTAGATTTAAGTTAGGGTGGTCATCTAGTCATAAAATAAGAGAATTTTAGAGTTGGAAGAGATCGTAAGGAGATAGATTGTTTTCTATATTTGAAAACTTTTTGAAAGGGTAGCTTCTTCCCATTGATGCAGTGCTGGTAGCTCATAAGTATTATTCATAATAAATCTTAGAAAAACCTGAATTCAGATCCTTCCTTCAGTATTTAGTTGCTGTGTGACCATGAGCAAGTCACCTAACCTTTCAGATCCTATCTCATATGAAGAGGGTGGCTCTTTTCCTTGCCAAGACAAACCCTTCTATAGGCTCCCTTGATCCACTTCCATCCCATCTCCACCAGATCGCCCCTCTCTCCTCACTACTTTCTCAGTAATCTTCATTCTCTTCCTGTCACTGGCTACTTCCCTGCTGCCTACAAGCATGCTCATGACTCCCTTATCCTTAAGAAACCCTCATTTGATCCAAATCTCCACTAGCTGTCTGTCAGCCTAAGAATGCTGTCCAGAAACTGTGTTTCCTCTTCCTCTTCTCCCTTTCTTGATTCTCTGTAATCTTTGACTCTTTTGCTCACTGTTCTCCTACATGTCTGACTGCTTCTCAACCTCCTTTGCTGGATCTTCTTCCTCAAGACCACGAACCACAGTATCTTCTCCCCCAAGGGCCCTTTCTTCAAACTTTTTGCCATCTTGCTTGATCATTTCATCAGCTCCCATGGATTTAATTATCATCTCTATGTAAATGATTCTGAGATCCATTTATCCAGCCCTGATCTCTTTCCTATTGAACATTTCAAATTGAATGTCCAGTAAACACCCTCAGCATGTCCAAAACCAAACTCATTCTCTTTTCCTCTCCTCTTCCTAACTTCTCTGTTATTAACATCTTCCCAGTGACCCAGGTTTGCAACCTAGGTATTATTCTCTACTCCTCACTTAAGCTTGCGCTGCATATCCATTCTTTTGTCAAGTCTTGTTATTTCTACATCTCCTTCCCTCCCTCTCACATAGCCACTACCCTAGTGGAGGCCCTAATCATCTCTCACCTTATCTATTGCAGTAGTCTGCTGGTTAGTCTTCCTGCCTCAAGTCTCCTTCCTACTCCAGTCCATCCTCCTTCACTCAGCTAACTTAATCTCCTGAAAGCACATGACCATGCCACTCCTGCTCAGTAAACTTTAGCTCCATGATCAAATATACAAAATCCTCTCTTTGGCTCTTAAAGCCTTTCACAACCTGGCCCCATCCTACCACTCCAGTCTTTATTTCTATCCATGAACTCTAAATCCAATGACCATGGCTTTTCTTCTGTTTCTGGAGCATGGTACTTCGTCACTGGACTCTGTCTCTTCCCTTGGCTGTCTCCCATTCCTGGAATGCTTTCCTTCCCCTCCTGGCTTACCTTGCTTCCTTCAAGACTTAGCTCAAATCCCACTTCTTAAGAGAACCTTTCTTGTTGTCCCTCTCAGTGCCTTCCCTCTCAACTTACTTTCCATCTGCAATATGTACAGCTTGTATGAACGTAATTTTTGCATGGGGTCTCCACCTTTAGAATGTGAGCTTCTTGATGGCGGGGGACTGTGTTTTGTCCTTTCTTTGTATCCCTGGTCCTTAGCACAGTATCTACTTTTATTAATGCACTGGCAGTTAAGAGGTCGTTTTAGGATTACGCTTTTTTCCTTTATTTCACCATCAAAAAATTGTCGCAACCCAGCAGGTTAGTTCTTTGTTGAGAAGTAGCTAGCATTGGCTCTGGAAGCTGCTTTCTTCCAACCATGTTCCTCTCTTCCTTCTGCACCATGATTAGCAGCTCATGAATCTGCCAGAAGTTGTGTTCCTTTCTTTTTTTTTCAACACTTACTGTAATGTTTATAGCTTTATCCTTAGACTCTTTTAGTTATAAGTCAGCATTTCTTCCTAGCCTTCATTTTCTTTTTCATGTCAAGTATTAAAGATTTCTACCTATTTTCTCAAATTTGCTTATTCTTTAGGAGTTAACCAAAATAGATGAGAATGCTGAATATTCTTAAACTTAAAAAGTCCTTAATATCTTGTTCATTGTATTTGGGGGTTTTCAGTTTTCTCATGGAGAAAAAAAAAATTAAATATAGTCGTAATTTAACTTTATATATTGTCTATGTGCTACTTCTACAACATAGTCCTGGATAGTAAAATTTGGTCTGTGTTGTCTTAATTTCTCCTGCATGGGGAAGGAGAGATCATCAAGAAAATCTTTAACCATCATGTGGAAAACCTTGAAAATCCATCCTTGGGGCAGCTAGGTGGTGTAGTAAATAGAGCACCTGCCCTGGAGTCAGGAGGACCTGAGTTCAAATCCAGCCTCAGACACTTGACACTTATTAGCTGCGTGACCTTGGGAAAGTCACTTAACTCCAATTGCCTTGCCCCCCCCCCCCAAAGTATATATACCCATTTAAAAAAAAAAAGAAACTCCATCCTTGGCTCTAAAGGTTCAGTTATTATCTTTTATTCACTGCTCAATCCATTTCATTATCTGATCTAAATTATTCTCTAGTTCTTCTGGCACGTTGCTGGGCAGCCAGTGTACTATTCCATGGCTGCTTCATAAAGAATTTGGAAAATTTCACTCAGTATTGTCTTGCAGTTTCTTTACACTGTATCCCCCCTTTTCAAGTCTTAGATAGGATATAGAATTATCAGTTTGAAGCACAAAACTATATGAAACCATCCTTCAGGGAAGAAGTCACAGCCGTGGTAATCACAGTAACTTAACCTTCTTTCATTTTATTTTCTAACTCATCAACTACTCTGTCTCCATCCAAAATGGGGCTTTCATATTCTTCATCAAAGCCATCATAGAACTGCCCACATTAATGTATGTCAATCCTGTTCTTGATGCAAGTTCTTCACCTAGTGTGGTCTTTCTGACCCCTGGTGGACCTGTGAGCAGGATGTTGGGCAGCCTTATGGTTGAGGTGGCGCTGGCTCTTCCCCGGTTGCCTGCTCGCCACGAGGGAGTGGCAGGCAAAGCAGAACTTGTGTTTCTTAGTTGTTACAGATAGGAGCGCACATCTTCTATAGACTTTTGTTGGTATCTTTTTCCCACTACTTTATTTGTGTGTGGGGAAGCAGCACTCATGATATTTACATTAATGGAATCTAATGAAGAAATATTTTGCCTGGTGGCTGGCAAAGTGAGTACAACAACTACAAAAACCCTCTATTTTCTTTTCTGTAGTCTGATCTGCCACAGTAAAGGCCTAATGCTCTGACTTCCCCTTGCAAGGACCCATTGATGGCTCCTTGTGAGCTGCGTTTAGATTTTTTGCTGTTGAGTTGTATGTTTCTGCCACCTCTTCTGGGCTAATACAGAGATACTTGTCTTTGGAAGACATTCAGAAGTTAGAAGTTGGTCTTCTGTGCGGTATAAAATAATGTCAGAAGAACTAGATTTGAACCTAAACTCTAGCGCTTGGTGGCTTTTTGCCCCTAGGCAAATCACTCTGAATGGTTCCCCATCTGTAAAATAGGAATAAAACTGTTTAGATCACCTAATTTACAAGGTTGTTATCCTTAAAGCACTATATAAGTGTGAGCTATTATTTGCTCTACTAGCCTTAGGTTTTATTTAGCTTTTATTACATTGTATGCCTTGCCTTAAGGAAAAGGGAGGTATTGGTTTCCCATATTATGGAAAGTTCTTCAGTTGAAGTGTTATTCTGATGCTTCATCATGGAAGGGTGACATCTCTCTCAAGATTATATTAGCTAGATGTAAGTTCTGGAAGGTCCCACAAACTGGAAAGCCTCCAGGTTTGAGTTCAGCAACAGACTATAATGTCTATGCCTAAGGATCAACCTAGTTAAGTTTAGAGAGGCTCACTACAAGGTTGGCCAAAGGATGATTAATTTTTTTACCACAGCAACTCTTTAAGTACTATTTGAGTTATAGGGGGTTTGCATTCTATAGTGATCGAGGGGACACTGCATTGCAAAATCGCACATTCTTTTTGAGTTAAATTTTTTTTTTCAATTTTCTTTTTTTTACATTCGTTTTTTGATTTAGAGTTCTGTATTCTTTGTAAAAATTTATTTTAAAGTTTGTTTCAACCAGCCAAGATCCACCTTCTCACTCCACCCCCTTGCCAATTGAGAACACAAGGAAAACAAAACCCATTACATGTATAGCCATGCAAACCAAACTTCCACATTTACCATGTGCAAAAAAAAATTCATTCTGCATTCTGAATCTTTCACTTCTATCAAGATGTGGGTAGCACATTTCATCATTGGTCCTTTGGAGTCTTAGTTGGTCATTATGCTAATAAGAGTTTAGCATGATAGTATTCCATCACATTTACAAACCATAACTTGTTCATCTGTTCTCCAATTTATGGGCACCCCCCCCCTCAAATTCTCATCCTTTGCCCCCTCTAAAAGAGCTATAAATATTTTTTTACATCCTTAGCATTTATTATGCTAACTCCCTCCCTTAAACTACCGACATTAGAATTCCCCTTCCTCCCTTTTTTTCTTTACCATCTATTTCTCTGTTGAGTAAACTGTATTTTTATACCAGAGGGAGAGAGAGAGTAAGAGAGGGAGAGCGTGTTTGTGAGTGTGTGTGTGTGTGCACGCGCGTGCCTGCCTGCCTGCTATTTTGCAGCTGCTGCTGTGAGGGAGCAGAGAACTTGGAATACGGTATTCCAGATGGCAAAAGAGATGAGTTTATAGCCAAGAAAAACTTACCCAGCAAAACTGAGAATAATGCTACAGGGGAAAAAGTCCTTTTGACCAGTTCAGGAGAGAGTGAGGTTCATGTGCCAGCCACTCCTCTTTACTCCCCGCCCTTGTTGGTGGAGATGTCTTGTGCACCCTCATTATGTGAGATAATTTCCCCTAATCTTCCTCTCCCTTCCCCTACAACTCCCCCTGCCCCTTTTCTCTCTTTCCATTATTTTCTTAATATCATCAAGCCACAGCAGAACCACTCCTAGGCCATGTCCAATTAGATACTCTCTGTAAACCCTGATGATGATAGGGATCAGAGGGGACATGTGTCTCATCTATATTTATCCTTGTTTGATCCTTTATCATTGTCCATTCATGTTTACCTTTTTATGTCTCTCTTCACTCCTGTGTTTGAACTTCAGTTTCTGGACAGCTCTGGTCTTTTCATCAGGAATACTTAGAAGTTCTAGATTTTATTACAGATCCACTTTTCCCATCTCTAGCATTATTAACTCAGTTTTTGCTAGGTAAGTTATTCTTAACTGTTAAGTCTGTATGCTTTGCCTTCTGAAAAATTGGATTCCAAGTTCTTCAGTCCTTTATATTGATGGCTGCTAAATTGTGGGTAATCTTGACTGTGGTTCCTTAAATTTTTTTTTCTTTGACCTGGAATGTTCCTTGGAGTTTCCTTTTGGGGGTTTCTTCCAGGAAGTGACTGATGGGTTCTGTTTCCACTTTGCCCTCTGGTTCTAAGAGATCTGAGCAGTTTTCTTTTGAGATTTCTTAAAATATGATGTCTAGGATCTTTTTTTTTTTTTGGTCAGGGCATTCAGATTGTCCAGTGATTCTAAAATTTTTTTCTCATTGACTTGTTTTCTATGTCATTTGTTTTTGCTATGAGATACTTTACATTTTCTTCTATTTTTTTCTCCGCCTTTTGACTTTGTTTTAACGTTTCTTGTTACCTCATTGGAGTCATTAGCCCATTCTAATGCTCAGAGAGTTTGTTGCTTAGACAAGATTTTGAACCTCTTATGTCAAGCTGTTAAATCCCTGTCTGATTCTTTCTTCCATAGCTCTCATTTCTTTTTCAGTTTTTTCCTCATATTCTCATTCCAGTTGTAAAACCATTTAAAAAATTTTTTTCAACTCTTTGCTTCATCTCTTCCAGAAGTCCTACTCAAGTGTGTGCCCAAGCTATGTTTTTGTCTGAGGCATTGCTTGTAGATGTTTTGTCATTATTTTATTCTTCTTTTGTATCTTGATAATCCCAGTCACCATAATAATCCATTATGGCAGAGTTCCCACACACACACACTCTTTCAGCCAACTTCCTGACTTCAGATTTAACGTTAGGGTTGGGCCTCCATACTGCTAGAGGAAAGTCTGGGCTAATTCTGTTGTTGCTTTTTGGGGAGTATTGAGTGCTGTGTTATTCTAGCATCTCAGAGACAAAGTTGGGATTTTTTCAGCATCTTTCAGTGTTCCCAGGGTGGTCTGATCCACTGCTGCCTCCCCTGTCTGAGCTCTGCAAGTTTCAGGCCTGGGTTTAGATCTGTTCAATAGTAGACTGCTTCAGTCTACTATTGAACAGATAACCCTGTATGCTAACTGGAAAGCTCTCTTGGTTCAGAGTGGCAAAATTGTAGGCCCCCCCCCCCCTTGGTCTGGGATTTCTGCCTTGATTATTGCTCTGCAGGCTGACCTGGATGCTTTAAATGAGACCCTGCTCAGCACCTGGAATGTGAGCCACCCTGCTGCAGGTGCTGGCTTCTAAACTTCCTCTTTTCTCAGTGTCCCACCCAGGTCCTTCCCACTTGAGAATGCCACTCCTCTGTGCAGGTCCCCTTCTCAATCCGACTTGGCATTGTGACCTGGAGCTGTAGGAAGCAAAGCTACCAGTAGGCACCTTTCCCTATGGCATGATGGAGCATCTCTAGATCAGCGTTAGTCTGGAGGTGTCCCAGTACTAGTCTGGTATCTTTTCTTGCCCTGTTGCATAACCTCTCCCTGGGCACCAGAGTGCTCCAAATACAATCTGCTTTTGTCCAGTCCTTTTTGCCAGTGACCACAGACCTCCCTGTCTTTCTCCTTATGCTGAACTGGCCTAGACAAATTTTCTAAATCTGTTGAAGGAAGCTTACTGTATTGCTTCCTGCTACTCTGCCATCTTGGCTCTGCCTCAAAATTGCACATTCTTAAAGTATTGTCAGAAGTTATAGCTCCATTAGAGTAGTAGACATACAGAGCATGTATACTTTTTGTTGGATATTTCTTATCTTGACACTTGTTCACTATAAAGACTTTAATTCAGTCTTGTGAATACACTTAGTGTGCTAATCACCCATCTTTATCTTGTTTCTTGGGGAATCCACAGTGACCGTCTTTACCTTTCTTTCAGTCAAACGCTTCAGAGAACCAAAGCATGAACGGCGTCCATGGAGGATATGGTAAGTTTTAAGTATTAATGGCTTTAGAATGCTTTTATGTGTGTGAGCTGCTCATTTTGTGAAGAAAGAAGAGTTACCACTAACATGGAACATAAAATACCTGGAAGCCTTTTATAGAGTCAGACATCAGGGGAATATGAAAGATAAAAGAGAGCCTTTTTCTTGGCATTTTAAAAAAATCTCTTTTCTTATTGCACCATCCCTCTGCTTTCCAGTTTTTGAAGACAAGATAATAGAAATTCATTGATTTCCTCCTGCAGGCTCTTCTTTTGATGACTTCTCAGAGTTTGATAGGCTAATGAGTTAGAATCCACTTATGATACAGTCTGTGAACTTGAATATGTAATAGTTGTAATTTAGAGATCAAGTCTGTCATTCCAAATTTATATTAATACCACGCTTTGGCTCTTGGTCCTTTTAGTCTTCAATGTTATCTAAGTCAGAGGCTGGCCAATAATGCTGCAGCATTTTTTCTTGGGGGTGCAGTGGTTGTGCTTCTGAAAGAAAGCTGCCCAGAGCCACTTAAAAGGAAAGCGGCAATTCTTCTGGAGATGACCTTTGAAATCACTTCTGCCCTGCCACCAATAAAGCAGCCAGTCTCCACACGGGTAAAATTCTCTGACAGAATCCCTGCAAGACATTCCTTTGTCAAGTTCTTTAGAGAATTAGCACCATGTACTTCACCAATGTTCATTTCTTTGCTATTCCCTGTGAATTCTCTGTTAGAATATCTTATATACTGTCTTGGCCATTTTTATTACTAAAAATCACCTCTCAGGAAACATGGCAGCAAAGAGGCCCAGTAGCGACTGAGACTGTGGGTACGCCAAGAAAGACAGTCTCTTTCTCTCACATGTGTCACAACTTTAACATTCTGTGCTCCAGTCTTCACTTCTCATCCATCTCCTTTGTCAGTGTAAGATGTGGCACAGCTGGAGGCCATTGGAAACCACAGCAGTGGGCACACAAGCTTGGGAGGTAAAGGGGCAGTCACAGACACCAGCAGGGTCCAGCCTATAGTCAGAGATCTGTGGGAAAAAACTGAGATCCTCCACTGTGCCTTTTAGCCTCACCTGTGTTGTGCACAGAGCAACACTTCCTTCAAGCCCAGTAGAAAGGTCTGGCAAACTGTTGGTCTTCTATCACTCACTCATTCTTTAAATGGCAGCAACTCAGATTGTTGATGTTGTGCACGTTTCAGTCTTGCACCAAATCAGACCTTACCGACCAGTCTCGAATGATCAATCTTTAAAACGAGGTTTCTTGGACTTCAGTATGAAGCAAGTAGATAAAAATTATGAATGAATCAGATGGAAGAGCAAAAATTATTTTTAATTTTAGTGACTGGTAGTAATTGTGGGCCTGTGAAATGTCATGTTGTTGATGGTATCTGAAGCTGGCAAAATGCTAACCATACATTTTGACCACCCTAGTGAGAATATTTCTCCAGTGTGGGCTTATAGACTTGTTGCATCTCTCAGTTTTCCTTACATCCAGTAATTCCCTGATACTGTGCTTGTCTTTGGGAGATGAAAGTATCCCGGTTCTTTCAGTCATTCCTTTTGATTGCTCTCTCTTTTTCTGTACAGGTTTCTAGACACTTCAAAACAAGCCATAGGAATGTTGTTCATCCACTTTGCAAATGTCTATTTATCAGACCTTACTGAAGAGGACCCTTGTTCACTGTAAGTACTCTGTGTTTGACATAACATTGCCTAACGTTCCCTTGCCCATACTCTTGGCCTCCATCTATTACATTCCGAGGAGGCGTAAGAATTTGGGCTTCTTACAGGCAAATGATGGGCCTCTGTTCTTCCTCTTAGACCTCCTTCAGTTTGGAGAGCTTTTCATCCATTTTTCTCTAATTCTTACCTGTAGTATCTCTCTGCCCGTTAGATCAATTAACATGCATTGATTTAAGCATTTACTATGTACTAAGTTCTAGGAATACAAATTTGAAAGTGAATGGTTGCTCTGAAGGAGCTTACATTTTAGTAGGAGAATGCAGCATATTTACGGATAAGTGAATACAAGATGTGTACAAAAACAAAACAGTGATTCGCTTGGGGGAATGGGGTGGAGTGAGGGACTGAGAAGGAACCTGAAAATGCTGCTGGAATCAGAAAAGGCCAATTGAAAGCATGGGCCCTTGAGCTGAGCTTTGAAGGGAACTTAACATCCCCAGAGGTAGAGGTGAGGAGGAAGAGCATTCCATATGTGAGGAGCAGAATGGAAGTAGAGGCGTAGACTTGGGAGCTGGGATGTGGTAACAGGAAATGACAAGGAGGCCTATGGCATATGAGGGATAAAAGCTAAGGCCCGGCTCTGCAGGGCTTTGAATGCCAAACAGATGCCATTGTGCTGAAGGTTCCAGTGCAAAGGAATGACGTGGTTATTAGACCTGCACTTAAAGAACATCGGTTTGGTAGTTGTGTCGGTGATGGATGAGAGAGGAAAGAGACTAGAAGGCCATTTAGGAGGCTGTGGCAGGCTTTCGAGTCATGTGAGTAACAAGATGAAGGACGATCCCCACACTCTCAGACCTCTCCAGAACAGAAATTGTAGGCCAAAGATAAAGCAATTTCAGCTATTTCCATGTTCTAGAAGGATTAAAGAACAAAACAGAACCCATGACCTGATGCTCACTGATACTGAGCTCTCCCAGTACCTCTCCCTACTTCCCACACTACCAGCAGCAAGGCTGCCTTAGCACACTTGAGGACCCAACACAGGCTTACAACAGAAACTGCCCCCCCCCCCCATCCCTGGTCTCTCTTTCCAGTGCCATGGAAGCCCCAGCTCTTTGCTTTGGAAGTTTGCAGCCCTTCAGGAGTAACAGCCTGCAGGGGGCCACAGCCCTGTAGCACCAGCATTGCACAGGTCTAAACTGCCTGCCAGTACTGGGCCGGAGAGCTAAGAAATGGAGGGAGAAGACAGAACACCAGGATAGGAGAGAGACAGACAGATACACAGAACTGAGCCAGTGAGTTATGAATCATCCATGGTGGGAAGAGACTAAGCTGCTTGAGGATCCAGCCCCCAAGGAAACCAAGGTCAGGCATCTCTGAATAAATACTGCAAAACAAAGGAAAATGATCTGGTACTTGATAGAGGAAGAAAGAAGAGGCCCCTATGGAATGTGAAGAGAACATGGAACTCTGACATCGTGTTCCTGAATGATTCAGAAGAGAAATGAGAATTACTAGAGCAGAATTTATGGCTTGCACAAGAGGGAGGCAGTTGCAGTAGTAGGGATGAGAGGCTTTAGGGCTTGGATCAGAGTGGCCATGGTTTGTAGGAGACCTTCACTCGGGGTATACAATGTAAAGTTCAAGTGTGGAGGAAACATATGTAGTGTCACAAAACTGATCATTTGCCAATAGGTTCTTAGTTATCCATATCTTATACTCTGTGTGAAGCTTATCCTGTGCCTCTGTCACTTAATGAGGAGCCTAGAGTTCTGGTAGAGCACTCCTAAAACAGGTGACCAACTACTTCTCCAACTGTTGCAAATTCAACTGAAATTTAGTCTATATACTGTTGTCAGGAGCTGGGAGTTTATTGTTCTGTTGTGTAAGTCCAGCCCAAGCAATCAGCCATCCCTGTTCAGCCTCTCTCTATTCCAGTTCAGTTCACCTAGCACTAATTAAACACCTGTTGTGCTTGGAAACTAGAAATACCAGGACCAAAACACCCAGCCTTTGCCCTAAAAGAATTTACATTTCACCTAGACTTGCTAGGGATAAGTAGATGAGTAGATAATTTGAACCTTTTGGGGAAGCTTCTAGGCTTGGGACCTGCCTGGGGAAAGGCAGGGAGTAGAATGACAAATTAAAGCAATAGCTAAGAGGCATTCTGGCTGGAATCTAGAGGGTGTGAAAGGGAGAAGTGTCAGATAAATTTAGAAAGGTAAATGGAGTGTTCAGGGCTTTGAATGCCAAGCTGAGGAGGTTGTATTTTTTTTTTTCATCTTAATGGCAATAAGGAACTGTGCTAGCTTAGACTAGGTTTGAAGAAGATTATTTTGGCAGCTCTGTGGAGGACGTGTGAGGCTGGAAGATCAATTAGGAGGCTATTATGGTAGGAGTGATGAGGGACTAATTTAAGGTCCCTTCTCTCTCCACTTGAAAAGCTGTTTATTGAAAAGCTGTTTATACCACTGTCTCCACTTTTCCACTACCTAGTTTTTCTTCAGCTCATTGTAGTTTTGGCTTCCATCCCTACCATTTTGCTCAAATTGTTCTCTCAAATATTTGCAGCCACCTAGTTGTAAGAAACAAGTGTCTTACCAAGAACTCTGTGGCCCATGGTGAATCCAGGAAAGATTTTTATTGATGTTCTTGCAAGAGTGGGTGACCCACAAGTGGGCATACCTATTTAAGACAAATACATATGCAGCTTTTTATTCCCTGTTCCTTATTCAAATTTCCCTCTCCTGTTCCCCATTGGCTGGGTACTGCAGGGTTTACAGCATATCTGGAATGCCTAAACCACTCACTTTGAGTTTCCACCCCTGCTTACATCTCCCATTCCCCACATTTCAGAGCCCCCTCCCCTTATTTTCTTTTTACCTTATTTGATCATAGTTCCCTATAGCTGTAAGTGGACATGCTGGATTGCAAAGCCAGTTTCACCCAGTCTTTAACCAGGCTAGTCCCAGTATTAAGTGAGGCCTCCCTATTGTTGTTTGGGGGAGGGTGGGACTTTCTAACTGCCAGGTAAGCTCTTACACACTGTTGAGCACTATGCAGAAGCAACATCCTAATGGTGATTTTTCACATAGTTATCAAATCCTAAGAAGCAGCTAGGTCACTCAGTGGATAGTGAGCTGGGCCTGGAGTCAGGAAGACTTGAAATTCAAATTGGGCCTCAGACACATTAGCTGTGTGACCCTGGTCAAGTCACTTAACCTCTGTTTGCTGTAATCTTCTGGAGAAGGAAATGGCAAACCACTCCAGTATCTTTACTAAGAAAACCCCTTGGATAGTATTGGTGTGATATGGTCCACAGGGTCACTAAGTGTGGACACAGCAGTCATCAAATCACCTGGCCTTACTCTTGTTCTCTTTGAAGCTTTTGACATGTTAATAGACCACCCCTCCTACGGGATAATCTCTTTTCCCCTCTGAAGCCCAATTCTCATGAGATTAGAACTGGAGTAGGACTCTGCTCCTCATTCATGCATCATTTTGAGGTTTTAAAAGTATTTTACTTGTATTAGCTCATCCGGCAGCTAGATGGCATAGTGGACTGAACACCCGACTTGGAGTCAGGAAGACCTAAATTCTAATCCTGCCTATCGTTACCTAAGTGACCCTGGGCTTCATCTCTGTCTTGGTTTTCTCTTCTGTAGGATGGGGTTAATAATAGCCCCTACTTCACAGGGTTGTTGCCCAGTAGATGCTGTTAAGATCAAATGAGATAACATTTATAAAGCACTTTACATTTAATGTAACAAGTCAGAAGTGCTGCATAAATGCCAGTTGTTGTTGATGTTATCATTGCCAAACTCATCCTTATTCCCTGTGGTCTTTAGAACTGGAACAGTTGCCGGCCCGTGTGGGAGAGTTCAGGTGCTGCATAGACTGCAGCAGGGGATGGGCCTTTTGTAGGCACCCTGTTGCCTCTCTTGAGATATGACATCTCCCTGGCAAATTGATGGGGGAGAATCCTCAGTGTAGTCTTACAGTTTATTGATTTGGTTAAAGCAGGCAAAGTGATCACATCCTCATATGTTTGGGTAGATCTCACCTCTTTAGCTCATAGAGGCCAAAAGTACATGGATGGTCCTGTTCATGCGGTTTGGGGTTGCTGAGAACCCCGACATGTCAGGGGCAGGACGCCATTGGCAGGACAGAAAGGATCTGGATGGGATTAAGAAGTGGTAAGTAGTCTTGGGGTGGGCCAGGTGCAATGGTGAGAGGACTATCAAGTAGGCTAAGTAGGTGATCTGGGTGGGCTGGGCTGGGCCAGATGCCTTGGGCAGAGTCACCAGTGATCTGGGCTGCTGAAATGTATAGGAAAGTTCAGGGACTGAGTTGCTTTCAAAGACATGGTCTTTTCCTTCTAGGGGTCCGGGTCCCGTCACCCCATCACTGTAATGCTGAGATGGCCAGAAGTACCTTGTACATCACAGAGGAAGCCATGTCTTAAGGATCAAGAAACTTTGATTCTCTGTGATTTTGGAGAGATTCCTTGCTCTCTTGGGCCTCAGTTTCTTTAGCTGTAAAGTGGGATAATAAGGCCTGACCCTACCCTTCCTGCTACACAGGAATGTTACAGGAACTGCAAGAGAACAGATGTATACCTACTTAAATAATGTTTAAATGCAATGCATATGTCAGGTACCATTGTTATTTTAGGAGAGATCTGTAATTTGTTGCAAGAAACTTCTGAAGCAGGCTCAAATAAGAGACGTAGACTTCTCTGTCACTGGAGGACTTCGGGTAGAGTTTATATGATCATTTGCATTGGTAACTAAGGTGGGGTTCCAGGTGGGGCCAATGAAGGGAGGTCTGATTATATCTTCACTCCCAAGTAGGCCCAAAACCCCTAGCTACTAGGTGCTAAGCCTATGTGGGTGTGAAGCCCTCAGGGTCCTAAGGGGAGTTACTAAGACCAGAGCCAATAGTAGGAGCCTGAGTTCTGATCACTCAGATGACGTTTGATGACGGCTAAAGAGTGTATAAAAAGAGAGAACAGAGCTTTTTGCTTGGGGCTCTCACTTTTGGAGGAACGTTGATGTGGAGACTCTGGGCAGCTGTAGTTAAGAGCCCTCCAGCTTGTAAACCCGGATGTTCGGACTTTGTTAAACTCTGGTAACTATGCGTTGAGATTTGAATCAATCAAGGTCTATCTGTTGATGTTTGTAATTTGTTTGTATTTGCTCTGAAGTTCAGGGTGCTGGCTTTTTCCCCTGAACTAGGTGAGTGATATTTGTATGCTGGATTAAAGTAAGATTGTTAACCCCTTAACATTGCTTTCCTTAGTAAAGCAGATTGAAAGAACCTGGGCTTGCAGTGTTCTGTGTGCTGGTTGTTGGTGGTTTTACACCCCCACAGCAGCTGCTAGCCTGGTTGTTGAAACACCATTTGCTGGAGATTCTTGTATCAGTTAGTGGGTTGGACTAACTTACCTCTCAGACTCCTCCCAGCCTTGAAATTCTGTAGAGAAATAATACATCCTGTAGCTGAAGTTCAGGGTGGGCATTGCTGCTAGTTTACAAACTCATGAGGGAGGTTGTATGATATAATGCAGTGCTTCTCAAACTTCCCACAGTGGTAGAATCCTTCAGTTTACACAAAGCTTTGGCTGAACCCTTGTAGTAAAATCCTCAAATTATTGTTCTTAATGCCAGTTAACAAATGACATAATGTTCATTTAAAAAAAAAAGAATAATTTGGCCTGTTTCGGGGCTCCTCGCAGTGCAGTTTGAGAAACACTGAGAAACAAAACTGAGTTCTGATCTTGGCCCTACCATTAGTTTTATGACCTTGGGCAAGTCATTCGCTCCCTGGCACCCAACCCCCTCATCTGTAAAACAAGCATTGTGGTCTAGATAATCTCCAGTGGTCCTTTTAGGTTTTGGTATTCTTTGATTCCAGGTTATGATGATGAAAACAAGCTGGTAGTTCTTTTCATCTGTGATCCAAGAGTGACCTCTTGTGATTTTTCAGGGCAAAGACAAGTAGGGGGGCAAAGCATCTATTTCCTCCCTTCCCTCCTTGCATTCCTTTTCTGTGGAAGCTCAGATCACATGTCACCTCTTACATGCAGTTCTTCCTGAGCCTCCCAGCTCCTATTGTTGCCCCCTCCAGTGACCTTTTATGTGGTTTGTGTGTGTGTGTGTGTGTGTGTGTGTGTATGCATGTACGTACGTGCACACACACCCCTGTTGGTTCCCTTGATTGCATGTAATCTTCTTGAAGGCAGGGACTATTTCATTTTTTTCCCTTGTATTCCTAATGCCAAATATAGTGGCCGACACAGGAGGCGTTGAATGAAAGTTTGTTTATTGATGTGTCCTTTGTTAACCTTTACTTGTGATGGAACTGACGTAGACTAGAACAAGCTGAGTCAGCCTTTTTATGGAAAGAAATGTTGGGCAGGATGAATGAAGTCAGTTTAAAGCTCTAAGGGTTTAGGAATTTCGGCCTGGGAATGATCAGATCATAGGCCTAGTGCTGTTAGTGCTGGAAAAATCTTAGGTCATCTAGTCATAAGGAGGTTCCCTGTCCTTAGACACCTGAAGAATCCAGGCAGATAGGGCCACCCCTGTGGGCTTTCTAGAGATGGTGAGTTGCAGCTAGAGTGATTTATGCCTAAATGAGTTTGAGGAGCCCACCTGCTTCTTCTGCCTGTTAATGAATGTAGGACAACTTCCCACCTGTGCTGCCCAATAGGAGAAATGGATGTACTTATGTTAAATGTGCATTGCCAGCTTTCCCAGGTCAGGGCTTTCAGGGTGCTGCTTTTCTTCACAAAATCACAGTGTTGTATCTGTTAGGGCACCATAGAAAATCAGTTGGTGCTTTGCATGTAGTAAGTATTTAAAAATGCAGAATTGAATGAGCATTTTCTTTGGGCAGGGACAGGAGCCCAGAACTGCAGTTTTATTGGCCTGGGGAATTCCACAAGTAGGAACACCCCCCCACAGATGCACATCAGCAGCTCCTGTATAATTTATCTTGAGAGCATTACCTGGGGCACTAATGTGTGTTACAGGCAGGGCAGACTCCAAGGCCACTGGCCCTTCCCCTCAATATCTGTGTGACCTCGAGCAAGTCAACCTCTCCAGGCCTCAGGTTCCTTGTCTTTAAAACTAAGAGTTTAGATGAGGCCTATAAGTCCATTCCATCTTTAAATCTGTTACCAGTGAATGGAGTCCTAGGTGCTGAGTCACCTAGCTAGTTAATGGCAGAGCTAGTAGAAGACCCTGGATCTCTTCACTCCTCGTGCCACAATGGAAATACTTCTCTGACTGTCCATTTAAAAAGCCCCCAAAGATATGCAGAGAGCATATGTCTGCTTTATGAGGGTGTTTCCAGCAGGTGGAGCACTGCCTCCGGTTGTAGCCTTTATCCCCGTCAGAGAGGGCCTCAGGGGATGACAGAGTTGGAGAAAGGGAGAAGGCAAGCCAGATTGTTCTCTTGAGATTTCAGAAGGACAGAATTAGAATTCATGGTCAGTATGATGGCAGCCGGACCAAAACAGAATGAAAAAGATCAAATTGAAGATGTGATACTTATCTTTACCATGATATTCTCCTCCTAGACTTTAGGATAGGGACTATGGACATACGTTGTTTTGTGTGGTTCCTATCATCACCTTCCTGTAAAGTTAGTATGGTACCTTGTACACAGACATTGCTCAGTAAATATGGGTTGAATGAATTAATATTAGTAAATCAAATCCTTTTTCCCATTAATTTCTGTCCTCATTTCTAGATAGTTTTAAATTTCTATTGAATCACTTCTTGTTTGGGTACAGTCATTCAGCTTTAGCTTTATTAATTACTTTTATCCTTTCTCTGCCCTTCCTCCCAATCTAATTCAATCCAGCAGGTATTAATTGTACTTAATGACTTGTAAACCAGTACCTCAGTTCACCAGGGTAAGCATATTTAAAGGAAGGGGACGTAAGTGAATCCTTTCATAAATTGAAGAATCCTACTGTACTTGTTGGGGACTAATTTGGATATACTGCTGGGTTATCTTTACATAATACATAATGCCTTACGAAAATTGTATAACATCTTACAAATACCCCAAACTTAGCCCACAGTGGTGCTTTAACTATCTGCCTTTCTTCAAGGCAGTATATTTAAATTGGCCATCACTGCTCTGTGGTATACCACTTTCTGGAAGCATGATGTCCCTGTAAATGAGGCTCCCTTTTTCTGAGGCTAGGGAAGCTGATGCTTCTGCTTTTCCTCACCATGTCTATGTGTACCTTTTCCTTTAGGTATCTTATCAACTTCCTCCTCGATGCCACCCTGGGGATGCTGCTAATCTATGCGGGTGTGCGAGCCGTCAGTGTTCTGGTGGAGTGGCAACAATGGGAGTCCCTTCGATTTGGCGAATATGGTAAAACACACACACATACACAAACCTTCTGCTACTGTACTCTGGCAAGGAGACTGACTGGAATGAGTTCACTTCCTAGCCCTTTGCTAATTAGCAAGACCAAATGGCACTTCAGAGAAGAGAGAAAAAACTCATTGGTATAGTTTAGCATGTGATACAGATAATACCTGGCTTGATTCTTCTCCCTCCAAGCTAGCAAAGTGTAGTTCTTGTGGAATATTAGTAGCTCAGTGAGCCATTTATACGGCAGGTTTGTGGAGTATGGGCTATGAACTGCTCTCTGTATGGGATACTCTAGTGTTAGAAAAGAAGAAGATCGTTAGATCCCTGCAGAATCCTCATGCCTCAGGGAGGGACTCAGGCCAAATGAAAAAGTAGAGAAATGAAGAGACTTACCCGGTCACATCATTGGAAGCAGGGCTGGAACTCTTCCCATTCCTCCGTTTCCCCCATGGTTTAGGTTGTCATCTGTGCACAAATTTCTGTCAGGTTTAGGTGACATCAACAGATGGCAGAATTCTCTCTGTACCGATGATGTGAGGTTGGTCAGCTCGCTTAGTTAGAGCAGTGCTAAGGAGGCCAGGGTCCAGTGAGGATTTACACCAGGAGGGTTGGCTTTGTTCTGTCCTCTGACCATACCAGTCACGGTGCACAGGATCAGTGCATTATAGACTTAGAGTGGGAAGGGTCCTTGCATAACCTCTGTTAGATTCTCCACGTTTTTTGCCAGTCTTTTATGCTGCCATTATCATTTAAAAAAAAAAAGCTATTTCCTATAGCAACTATTCCAGATGTTTTATTTTCTTCTCTTCTTCCCAATTACATCCCTAGCTCCCATACTGAATAACAGTCTCCAGTGTTAGTTCCCTCAAATCCACAGAATCTCAGCTAGGAAGGGGCCTCAGAGGTCATCTAGTTCAGTTTAGACCTAAACCAGAACCTCCTCTGTAGCATCCTGAACACATGGTAATGATCAAGCTGCATCCTGAGGGAGAACCTTTCACCTCATGGAACAACACTCCTTTTTGGACACCTCTCGTTGCTGGAAGTTTTCCCTTAGGATGAGTGACCAGCTAATTAATCAGCAAGCATTTATTAGGCACCTACTCTGTGGCAGACCCTGGGATATCTACTAGGGATAAGAGGACACAGATGGAAGCATTCCTGCCCTCAAGCAGCTTACAGTCTATCAAGGAAAATAACATACAAGTATATACAGAAATTTAAGGAGGGAGGCCACAGATTCCAGATCTGTGATCTCACTGGTGTAGGAGGAAATTACTTCCTTCTAATGCAGGTTGTCAATTCTTCTGCAAGGCTTAGAAAGCTACCTAGGAGTGCTTAGAGGTGAGATAACCTGCCCAGAATCACAGTCAGGTGTGTGTCAGAAATAGAACTGAACTAGGTCTTCTTGCCTCTGTATAAAAAAGATATACCCAGGAAACACAAGCTGCTGTCATGGGGGAAGCACTAGTGTCTGGAACAATGGGAAAAGGTCTCCTGCAGAAAGTGGCCCTGAGGGAAGTGACTGATTCTAAGAAGCAAAGGTGAGGAGGGAGGGCATTCTAGGTGCAAGGGACAGCCTGTGTAAAGGCACCGGTGGAGAGGTGGAATGTCATTTATGAACAGAATCCAGGTTATGGAGGGTTTATGTTTGATCCTAGAGGCAATAGGGAGCCATTGGAGCTTACTGAGTAGGAGAGTGTCAGGGTTGTGCTTTAACAGCTATAAAGAGATGAGGAGATCGGGGCAGACAAACCCGTTCTCCACAGTTCCACCCATCCTTGTGTGCAATGATCACGTCTTCTCCTTTTCAGTTCAGTACCTCCTCTTTGCCACACCCTGTGCTTGGGGCAACAGGTACTAGGACGAAGCAGGAAATCTTCCCACAAGGAGCTTATATACTAATGGGAAATTTATACCACATATGTCTACAAATAGACACGTACGTGAGGAAAATAGGAGGGGTGGATCAGGGAAGTCTTCATGGAATTGGTGTCTGAACTGGGGAAAAAGAAGGATGCTGAGAGGAGGAGAGAGTTCACTCTAGGTATGGGGGGTAGCGATGGAGTGGTTCTGGCTTCTATAAATGCACAAAAAGGGGGAGAGTTGAGTTCAAGGAATAGATAGTCTGTTTTGGCTGGAAAGAAGAGTTTGTAAAGGCAAATAATGTGAAATGAGACTGGAAATGTAGGTTGGACTCAGACTGGAAGGCCTTGACTGCCAAACTAAAGAGTGTGTATTTCATCCCGTAGGTAACAAAGAGCCACTGTTGAAGGTTTTCTGGGGGTTAAGTGCCATGGTCAGACCTTTGTCTTAGGAAGATCATTTTAGCAGCTTTGTGGAAGATGGGTTAGAAGTTTGGGAGACAAATGGGTCTGAGGGGGAAGATGCTGTTTTTGAGATGTCTAGCGGGTACTTGATCATGAGGCAGCTAAGTGGGTCAGTAGATGGAATCCTGGACTTAGAGTCAGGAAGGCCCAATCACTTCACCTGTTTTCAGCCTCAGTTTCATCGTCTATAAGATGGGAACAATTATAGAACCTCTCTCACAGGGGGCTGTGAGGATCACATGAGGTAACATGTAAATCATTTAGCAAATCTTAAAGCGCTACCTACAGGCTAGCTGCTTCCCCTCCCCTTCCCCTTCCCCTTTCTCCTTCTCTTCCTTCTTCTTCGTCGTGAGTTCAAGAGAATATTAGGGCAGAAGATATAAATGCTTAGACCCATGGGAGCATATAGCAACACCAAGGAAAAGATGATGTGTAAGAAGAGAGCCCTAAGGGACAGGAGTTAAATGATGATCCAGCAAAGTACACTGAGAAGGATAGCAAAGAAGAAATGAGGACCCTGGAAGCTGAGAGTGTTCCAGAGGAGGCTGTAGTCATTAGCATCAAAAGCTGTAAATAGAGGTCAAGGAGACAGAGGACTGTACTGCTGGATTTAGCTGTAAATTGCAGAATTTCAGAGTTAGAATGGACCTCAAAATGCATGGAGGTCAACCCCTATACAAAAAAAACCTTTTCTGTGATTATGCTTGACAAGTGGTCATCCAGCCTCTGCTGAGAGACCTCCAAGGACAGGGAACTCAGTTTTGCTCAAAGCAGCAAATTCGACTTCTGCATATCTCTGATTATTAGGAAGTATTTGCTGGCATTAAGTCTAAATTTGTCTCTTGGCAACTTCTACCCATTTCTTCTGACTCTGCTCTTTTGGGCCCAGGAGAGCAAACTAATCATTTCTCCACAGGGCAGCAAAACCAGCTATTATATCTTCTGTTTCTCACCCTTCCACCACTTTAAATCTTATTTTCTTTAGGCTTTAAAAAACTTGACCAATTTCTTCAGTTGACCCTTGCATGACATAAACTTCACCATCCTTCCTCTGGATACTGTCCAACTTATTAATGTCGTCCTTAAACTGTCGGGTCCAGAACTAGACAAAATACTCCAGATGAAGGGCACAGTACAAAGGGAAACTAGGACCTCCTTATTCTTGAGAACTGTGCTGATCTAATGCAGCCCACAATTGTTACTAGATTTTGGGAAGCTGCTGCAACACAGTGTTGACTTCTTGAGCTTGCAGTCCACTAAAACCCCCAGATCTTTTTCAGACAAACAGCTGTCTAACCATGCCTTCCCCATCTTGTACTTGTGAGATTGATTTTTTGTGCATAAAAATAAGATTTTTACCTTTATCTTCAATGATTTTTGATCTTAAAAGATTCAGCACTCTAGCCTGTCAGGATATTTTGGATCCTGACAGTCAAGTACCTGCTAACTTTGTCTCATTTGCAAATTTGATGAGCATGGTATGTTAAACAGCACAGGGACAAGCACAAAACTGGCATATAGTAGGCACTTAATAAATGTTTATTGATTGAAGTACTCTGCTGGGGACCTCCTGCTGCATTAACATTCAGCCATTCATAGCTACTCTTTGAGTCTGGAGAGCCAATTAGTTCTGAATCATTAGTAGCTTTGGAAAGAGCAGTTTCAATGAAGTGGGGGGGGGGGGGGGCGGGAAGCAGTCATATGTGAATGGGAGATTGGGAGGTATTAAGTGACAGTAAAAAGAAGAAAAGATTTAGAGGGATTTTTTGAGGGGATGGGAGGGTCAATTAGAAAATTTTTAAGGGTAGGGTAGACCTGGAAGAGCCAATAGATAGGGAGAAAAAGATTGAAGAGGAAAAGAGTAGAAATGGAGGGGCAGATTGCTGGAGGGGAAGGAGCTGAGGGCACAGGTAGTGGGTGTGGTCTTGGCAAAGAGAAGGGCCACCTCTTCTTCAGAAATGGGAGTAAAGGAGGAGAAGATGGGTGAAGATGTAGAAGAGTTTTGAAATTCAGACTAGCAGAGGAAAAGAACCTTTAATGGATAATCTTGAATTTTCTTAATAAAGTAGAACGTAAGAACCAAGCATGCCCACTGAAGGGCAGGCAGGGGAAGCATTAGGCCCTTGAGGAAAAAAGTTTTAGAATAGCTGCTAAGGTGAACGGATAGAGTCAGTTAAGGAAAAATAAACATTTCGCCATGTAACAGTGAGTTCCCACTTGCAGCCAGAATGGTGATGTGATTTTCTCAGCTGCACAGTAGCACAAATGCAGAGTTGTATGCTGGGAACGAATTATGGCACTAAATACCCTCCAACATCTTGTACTGTAAGTAGCCAGTTTTTTCAGCCAGTCCTTTCAGTGGAACGGTCTCTACTCCACTCACCATTCTGAATATGCTCCAGTTTGTCAGTGTCCTTCTGAAAATGTGGCACCTGGAACAGAAAACACTATTCCAGATGCGATCTGATCAGGGTAAAGAATAGTGGGGCTGTTTCTATCCTCATTGGTGAACTCTAAAGTCAAGCTAGATTTTATTTTTTGGGTTAGTTTTCTTTGGGTTCCCTTCAGTCCATAGAAGGTCTCAGCACTCCTTACGCCTTCTTTCTTTCTCTCTGATCATAGAGGAAACAGCCTCCTGACTCATTAAAGGTGATCTCTCGCCCTGTGCTCTGGATTCCATTCCTTGATGTTTCCGGCAGTCATCTTATTTGCCTCCATTCCCTTTCTTTGCACTGGTTCCTTCTCATTTATCTACGAACATTTTTAGTTTTTCCCATTCCTTAAAAAACCTTTACCTTGACCCTTCTATCCTTCCCAACTATTATCAATCAGTCAAGTAGCTTTTAACCTCTTCCCTTTGTGTGCCAAGCCTTTTGCTAAGTGCTAGCCATACAAAGGACAGCAAAAGCCATTCCCTTCTCTCAAGGAGCTCATAGTCTAATGGGGAAGACAGTATGCAAACAGTTATGAATAGACAAGATCTACACAGGATAAATTGGAGGTAAGCAACAGAGGGAAGGCGTGAGCATTAAAGAGGATCAAGAAAGACTTCTTGCAGAAGGTGGGACTTTAGCTGAGGCTTGAAGGAAGCCAGGAGGGGGAGATGAGGAGAGAGTTCTAGGCATGGGGGACTACTGGCAAGAATATCCAGAATCAGGCTATGGAGTGTTGTGTGTGAAGAATAACAAGGAGTTCATTGTCACTGTTGTATTTTGGGGTGGGGGGTGGGGCAGGAGAGACAGGGTGTAAGATGTCAGAAGACTGGAAAGATAGAAAGAGGTTAGGTTATGGAGGGCTTTAAAAGCCAAACAGAGAGGTTTATATTTGATCGTGGAGGCAAAAGGGAGACCCCAGAGTTTATTGAATGGGGGGAGGGGGCTATGACATGGTCAGACTTACACTTTAGGAAGATTATTCCATAGCTCAGTAGAGAATGGACTGGAGTGGGGAGATACTTGAGCCACGGAAACCATTTGCCATTATCCCAGCATGAAGTTATGAGGGCCTGCACAAGACAGTTCTCAGTTATGAGAAATGTCCCTAAAGCAGAAATGACAGATTATGGCAGTTGATTGGCTGCAAAGGGTGAGAGAGAGTAAGGAGTCGAGGGTGATACCTAGGCCGTGAATCCTAGTGACTGGGGCCCTCAACAGAAACAGGAGGTTTGGAAGAGAGGAGAATTTGGGGGAAAGATAATGAGAACTTATGAGGCCTACAGGCCATCTGGTTTGCCTGATAGGCAGCCAGTAGTGTATTGGAGATATGAAACTTGAGGTTAGGCTTAGATAAGTAAATCTGCATAGAGATGATAGTTAAATCTCTAAATGAAACAGTGTAGAGGGAGAAGAGAAGAGGGCCCAGGACAGAGCCTTTGGTGACCTCATAGTAATATGTTTGACCTAGATGAAGATCCAGCAAAGGAAACTGAGGAGGAATAGCCAAACAGGGAAAGGTTACACAGCAAGAGGACTAGGAGAGAATAGTGTCATGAAAACTTAAGAGAAAAGCGGGGTGGGGAGGGGGGTAACAATGTCAGAGATTGCGAAGGTCAAGAAGAATGAAAATTGAGAAAGGTCATTAGATTTGGCAATTAAAAGATTATTAGTAACTTTGGAGAGAATAAAATCCAAAGATCAGAAGCCAGACTGCAGAATTGAGAATGAGTAGAAAGGAAATGGAGGCATCATTTGCAGACAACCTTCTTTAAGTATTTAGCCCCAAAAGGGAGAAAAGAAGTATGGGATGACAGCTAGCAGGGATGGTGGATCATGGAAGAGTGTTTTGAGGATGAGGGAGACATGGGCATGTTTCTGGACAGTACTGTTCCATCTCTGGCTCCCCTTTACTGCTGATCTTCCTGGAAAATGTAGTCTAAACCTTTTACTACCACTCCCTCACTCCCTGATTTCTCAGTACTTTGTGATCTGACTTGTGTCTACACCATTCACCTGCAGCTGTTCTCTCAGAGACCACCTGTTGCCTCTGCCCAGTCACCCAGTCTCACATTCTTTTTGTAGGCTGCATCCTTTGGCCTTCTGCAGCTTTTGACATGCCTACTAGGCCCTTTTTTCTTGCTTGGTTTTAGAGATATCTCATTCTCCTGATTCTTCCATGGTTCTCACTCTTCCTTTTCTGTTTTCTTATCTTCTTCATTACTGGCTTCTTCCTTTCTTCCTAAGCCCTTAGTGTGACTGTTCCTCAGAATGCTCATTTTCTGCCGTGGCTTCTGCTGTCAGACTTGTCTGCTATTCCAAATCTTTATCTCCAGCCTTACTCTGTCGCTTTTGAGTGTCACATCTGTCTCTCTGACTGTCTCCAGGACATTCACATCAGGATATCCTCCTGTATCTCAGATTGAATGTGTCTAAAACCAAGATCTTAATTTCTGTGCTAGACCTGTTCTTCCTTTCACCTTCCTTGTTGTCTGTCTGGAACACTACCGTTTACCTGCTGTGTTCAAAATTTTGGTTCTCTTCCACTTACCTCTTCCCTCCCGCAAGTAATTAGGTCAGAGTTGTTGATTGAACCTCATCAACACCACTCACATTTGTCCTTTCCTTCCTCTTCCCGCTGACACCGCCCTCATCGCACAGGTTCTCGCCGTCACTGACCTCGACTGTTGCCAGTCTCCTAACGAGTCTTCCTGCCTGCGCTCTTTTCCCCTCTGCTGCTGGAATAAGCTTTCTTCTCTGTAAATCTGGGTATGCGATGTCTCTGCTCAAAAATTGTCTGTGGTTACTCAGAAGTTCCAGCTCTCCTGGCAGCTAGGGTCCCCTGCAAGCTGGCATTGCTATAACCTTTCCCTTCTCCACTGTGCCTTATCACCAAAATGTCTTCCTCGCTCCCTGTTTGGCTGTTATATTCCTCCCTGTCTTTTAAAGCCCACTTCAAATGCTATCCCTTCCATGATTCTGGTTTTCCAGGCACTTTATTTTCCATCTTTCCAGTGCACTTATGTAATATTGTGTAGCATAGCTGTCCCTTTGTGTCTTTCTCCCCAACTAGTAGGCTGTTTGAAGGTAGAGACCATAGCTTACCTGAAGTTTCTATCTCTCTTAGAGCGAAGTACATTGCTTTGCACACAGTAAGTACTCAATGTTTGAGTGAATGTTGATTATAATTATATTAGGTAGATTATGAAAAGAGTCATTAGGGAGATACAAAGTGCTGTAGAGATACTCAAAAACCATAAAAGCAGATAGAGGCTGATGTATAAAGTTAGTTGGTACTGAGCAAGAATGGGGTGGATTTTAGTTTTTCGTTCATAGTAACTCTGTGTAAGGAGCAAATTCGTCAGAGAGTGTAGAGGTAGAGGTGCCTCATTGTAAGGCATCTTTGCTGCCCTCAGCTGGCACAGCCTGAGCAGTTTTTCCTGCCAGGCACAGGAGAATTTGTCTCCTGCTAGAAAATGGGGCCTTTCCTTCTGTTTACATTACGGGAAAGCTCTCCTTATCAGGAAGAGCTGAACTAATGAAGTGTTTTCTAGAGGAAGTACACTAGCTAACAAAAGAGGTATGCAGCAAGATTTCTAAGTCCTCTTTGCCTGTTCCTCATCAGCGTCCTGTTCAGACAGCCTTGTGGCTCTAGGCCCAAAGCCCAAGCCTGCTTTGGCCAGCTAGGGACTCAAAAGGCAGTGGCATTTTCCTCCAGAATACATGTGTACGTCTTTTTTAAAAGCTGATCCGTAAGTCTCAGCTCAGAATTGTTTGTGTATTTCTAGAAGCTGGAATTATGTATCGCCTGTTAGCAGAGCTGAGAGAACGTACTTTCTTAGTCCCATTGCTCGATGCTTTATGAGTCATCTACTTGAAATGTTTGCAAACAGAAATACTATTCCTGCTGTTCCCCTTGAAGACGGCTTCTCTGTGGTGAGAAGCCCAGATGCAGACTCAGATCTGAAAAATGGAGTCCAGCCCCCCCTGCCTTTGGGCCGGTGATGTACTGATTTTATCAAAATAACATAGCTAATTTGGAAATACAGCTGATCTGGAAATAGGACGGCTGCTTCCTGCCTCCTTGTCTAGCCTTCACTCTGCTATGCCAGGTAGTCTCTCAGTTCCCCCTTAAGTGAATTCAGTAAAGATATTTATTGGTGACTATAGTCCTGCTATTTTTGCTTTGCAGATATCAGTTGCTTGAATAGAGGAAACCTTTTTTATTTTTTTAAGTTCAGTGCATCCCTCACACAGAACATTTTTCTGTTTGATGATCAGAATGAATATGGGACTGAAGGTCAAACTTCATGTGGAAATTGATTTATTTGCATTATACACCTAAATACATTTTACCTATATTTATGGGGTTGATGAGCGAATAGGCTGTAGTTTGTGTTTTCTCCCTCTTGTTGCTTCCTCTTCTCCTCTTCCGCAAGATCTCCAGGTGAACCATTCACATCTATTCTAGGTTGCCACAGAGCCACTGGGGTCTCCTAGCTTACAGGCTCTAAGTGAATTTACATGATAGAATTGGTAGGAGGAGAGGAACTTTAGGCTTGTTACTATATGCAAACCAAGACCCAGAGTATCTATACCCCTGGCAATTCAGGATCATTTTAAATGGTTTCCACATTTCTCTCAAGAGCCAACAGATAGGCTAGCCCTAGCCCACTCCACAAGAGGTTTGAACGGATTACCTTAAGTAACATAATTTCGGAGTTGGAAAGGATCTCAGTCCATCTTATACCCAAACAGCAGTCTCTGCCGCATCCCCAGCAAGTGCTCATCTGATCTTTGCTTGGAAGATTCCAGTGGGGATAGAGAGAATGGGGAGTGAATGACTCACCACTTCTTAAGGCAGCTGAGTCCCTTGGATAACTAATTGTTAGGAAGTTTTCCTTATATCAAGCCTTAATTTTCCTCTTCTCCAGGCTAAATATCACCATTTCCTTCACTTAATCTTCATTTAGCATGAACTCAAGGCTCCTCCCATCCTGGTTACTGTCTTACCAATGCTCTTCCTAAAATGTGGTGTCTAGAACTAAACTGAGTACAGCAGTATTTTAACCTCCTTAGTCAGTCAATCATAAGCCTTTATTGAGCTGGGCACTGTGGATACAGATGCCAAAGTGAGGTAATTCCTGGCCTCTGGGAGAAGGGGAACCACACAAAACATGGTCACTGAGAATTAAATACTGGATGTAGAGAGAGTGATTTGGGTGGGCAGGGTGTACCAACAACTGGGGAAATCAGGAAAGGCTCTTGAAGGAAGGGGCACCTGAGCTGAACCTTCAGGGGACTTCCGGGTTAGAACAGGCAGAAGGGAGGAGGGATGGCACTCCAGGTGTGGAGAAGTTTGGATCAGTTTACTTTGCTGCCCAGACTTGTTCTCATGGAGCTTGAAGTCCACGAAAACTGCCGGGTCATGTTCATACAAAAACTATTAATTAGTCACATCTCCCCCATCTTTTTATGAACACAAGCAAAGTGCTTCCAGTTTATCCTTTATATTTCATTTTAATAGGTTTAATGTTAATAGGGTTTAGCCTATCGATCTTTTTGAAACCTACCTCGTGCCTAGTTTGTTAGCATTCCCTCCTGTCTCTTTCCTATTCTTTTCCAAGTAGGATTGAGAATCCTGGAATGGGTCCAGTTAGGAAAGCCAAGGTGTCCTTGGTCACTGTGATAAACCTGCCCCTTGGTCACTGTGATAAACCTGCCCTTTCTGCAACCAGAATGAACCACCCCCCCAGCCCTCCCCTGCCCCAGACTCCTCCTTCCTCTTTGGCTTCAGATTTTCTCTTATGTAAAAAGTTGTACTCTAATGGCCTGTTTGCCAGTCCTTTTATGTCCTTGAAAAAAAAGAAAGTTTGCTTTTTAAAAAGGTTTGGGAAAATGACACCAGTGACCCATCTCCCCATAGGCCTTTTCTCTTGTGACCATGGCCTGAGTCAAAATAAATTAAATTTGTGTCCTGCCTCAGTCCAGAGAAGCAGAGCAAATGCTGTGCTTCGTTATTTGTCCTTTCTCTTTTTATTCTGTTCTTCCTTCACTCAAGAGAAAGACTGGTTATTTGTACATGATCCCTTTGAAACTCCTTGGTTAGACAACCTTTGTCAAGAGCCCCAAACTCCAGGAAGCCAGTGCATTCAAGACAAAGATGACTCTTGTGATCTTGGCTGGAGCTGGGAGCCTGAGCGCTTCACTGTTCAGCCAAGCTTTCTCTCTGCTATTCCAATACTGGTACTTTGGCTAGTCGGAGACCCTGGTCTTATTTGAGTCTCGCATCTCAATGGGGAGGCAGGCACTGATTGAGGCTGGCAGGGTAGGGTAGGGATGTCTGACCTGCTTTGTCTGTCAGGAAAGGCAAACCCTCCAAATCTACTCTTTCAATCTTCCTTGTGCCAAGACCCTCAGGACAAGAGCAGCAGTGTGGTATGGTAAGAAGAGCAGTGGAAGTCAGAAAGCCTGGATTCAAGTCCTGGCTCCATTACTTACTAGTAATTTGATCTCAGAATGGTTCAGTCATCTTTCTGAGCTTCGTTTTTCCCTGTAAAATGGGTACTCCCTATTTTGCCTCCCTCATGGAGCGTTGAGGATCCCGTGAGATAATGGATTTGAAAGCGCTCTGTAAACTCTATGTAGATGCCCTTTCTAAAGCCCTATGTAGATGCAAGGTCTTGTCCTAGGTGCAGTACCTTCAGACAGGCCCTCAGCTGATCACAGGTTGGCTCCTGCCCCCAGCTCCCTCTTGCTTCCTCACCTGCATATACATAAGTTATTCTCCCTCAGGGTTACAGAGCAGGTTTCCAAGTGCTGCTCACTGTGTTCATTGTATTCCAGTTGAGATTATATAACTAGCTGGCTGTTCTTTTCCAACATAGCTAGAGCCAAGACTGGCCTATTAATTTATTCTTACTAGATAATAGGGATGCTGCTAAGACATGCAGTTGTTAAAAAAACTTCTGGAAGGGGGGGGGCTCTTTTTTTGGTAGTGGGATGTGGGCATGTAGCCCAAACAAACCCTATGCTCTCTCAGCTAGTCAGTCAGTAAACATGAGTGCCTACTTTGTGAAGGTGCCATGCTTAGGGCCGTAAGGGGTAGAAATTAGAGACAACCTGATCATAGAATTTGGAGCTGGAAGATTTAGATTTGTGAGTAAGAGCTGTAGACCATGAGTAAAGAACTGGATAAAAGCCCTGCTTCGAATGCTTAGTTATTGTGTGCTCTTGGGTCATGCAGCCTCGCTTATCTCCTCACTTGTAGAATAGGAAAAAGGAGTCCTGCCTCATGGGGCAGCTCTCAGCACAGGATGAGAGACTACATGTGCAGCAGGGTTTGAAAATTGTCAAGTATGTGAATGTTTACAACTTTGTTGGTAGGATCATTTATGAAAAATGTCTCTGCCTTTGATGTATTTGCATCTGATTAGATAGGGAAATGTATGAATAAAAGGATAACTGGCAGTACTAGGCTGGGTGTTCAGTAGGCTTCAAATGCAGGCTATTGTGGGGCCTGTAAAAGATCCAAATGAGAGGTCTCTGGGCTGAGGCAGTCAGGGAAGTCTTTGTGATTAGACATTGCTGGTAGAAGAGCCTTGGGCATCTAATTGTCATTGACTCTGTTACACCATTTGAAAGGGAAGTGAGTGAGTTGGTGAATAAGGGTCATTACACCCATCATTTCAGGGCCCAGGACATTCATTCTTCCCAGAGGGTAGACTTAGTCCTGGCCCCTGGTTTTGCCCCCCCACCCCCACCCCAGATTGGCCAGGTCTGCCAACATCTCCATCCTGACCCCCCTGATTCTCTGAGGCTAGTTGCTACTCCCGTAGCTCACCTAAGGGTCGTCCCTTGCCTGCTCTTTGGAAGCTTATGGTTTTATCACCATCATTGGCAATAGCAGCAGCAGTAATTTCTGATCAAGTTTACAAAAGCTGCTTTCATAATAGCCAAAGGCCAGGTATTTTACAGATGAGAAAGCTGAGGCGGTCACTGGAGAGTATGGTAGTGTTCGTAGAGCCCTGGACTTGAAGGGAGGAGGACCTGGGATCAGATTCTACTGCAGAACATACATGTTCTCTGTATCACCCTGCTCCAAGGCACAGTGTCTCTGAGATTCCATCTCCCCACCTGCAAAATGGTGATAGGAACAGGTTGTACCTGCCTCACAGAGTGTGATAGATGGGAACTCTTGCTACCTAAGGCCACACAGCACATGAGAGACCCAAGGCTTAAGCTCAAGTCTTCTGACTCCCTGCCCAGTACTCTTTCCATTGCATGCCCTTCTGTATTTACTATCCCAAAACTGAGAAGAAAATAGGTTTGCCTGCTGGGTCTAAGATGGTCTGATGTAAATAAATGGGCATTGTCTGCAGTGTTATCTGAAGATAATAGAAAGCTTGGTTTTCTGGATCCCTACACCACTTCAGTGGAATCAGAGTCAAGAAGTGTTCACTCAGAGGTCCCTCTGGTTTACAGGTTTTGCCTCATTGTGACAGGTAGTGTCCTTAAAGTATCCTAAAAGACTGTGGCTTGGCCATCTTGTGGGTATTTCTGTTATGAAGCCAGGGAATTCATTTCTACCACAGTCAGCTATTTGGAAATAGATAATGGAGGGCAGAAACTTTAAGCAAGTAAGATTTGTTTTTTCTTTTGGTTGAAATGAATTTTTGTACTTGGCTATGGATTAAAAACACACCTATCAGGGTTCAGGAAGCTTTCCTCATAGCTCTGTGTGCCTGAGTCTCAGGAGTCTTGCTTTGTGACTTTGAACAAGCTCCTTTGATTAATAGTTTCCTGGACTTTTTCTAAAATGGGCCAAGGATCATATAAAGATTACTAAAGTCTGTTTAAAAAAAACCCTGGCAGGCATTATACCCTTGTAATTGTTTTAGGCCCAAATGTCTGTTGTCCTTTTTATTAAAGTAGACAGAAAACTTAAGGATGGAAAATTACTGAGTTTGAACACATCAAATGTTCAGATTCTTTTAAGGCTTTCCAGAAAAGGGAATGGTCCTGGTCTCTTAGCCATTACAGCTATCTAAAGGCATTCACTTGTATTTCTGCTCTGTACCCTTGGCACGTTCCATCTAGCAGGGATGGGGGCCTATTGCTCAAATGTCCACAAAGAGGCTGCTTTATAAATAGTGGAATCATGTAATCAAACTGTCATTTTCTTGTTATAGCCAAGTTTTCGTTCTCAAAGCCTGGTCCCCAGAGCAAGTTGTCTGTTTCTGTTGCTTTTCAAGTGGAATCTTGCTTAGGCTGTCTGAATACTCTCTGAGGCTCCTGCCTCTAGGACTAAGCTGCCCAGAGCACAGATCAGGTACTGGCTACAAGGCCAGCTCTGCTAGGCCTGACAGTACCAGTGCCCCAAAGACAGCTGGGCAAAGTGCCTGCCATCTGTTCTCTTGGGGATTCTGAGCACTGCAAATAGCCTGTTTCCTCTATTTGTAACTTAGGATCTGGGTTGATATTCCCAATAGTTACTGGTCTTCTGGAATTCATCTACTTAGGAGGCATTTAATTCAGTGAATAGGGCCTCAGTATGGTCTAGTTCCTCTGAGATAATGTTTGTAAAGCAATTAACTCAGTGCCTGGCACATAAGTAGGCACTTAATAAATCCCTCCCTTCTTCCCTTCCCTCCCTCCTTGAAGGTCCAGGGCTAAATTGATATATTTTCTGTCTTCCACCTTGCCTTGAGAGTTTTTCTCTTCTCCCTCTCAATCCTCCCTTCTAGTTAACTACCTTTTACTTGGGGCCTCTGCTAAGGAGCCAAGTCTAAGCCTGGGAGGTGAGGGGAACTGATTTCTGGCCAAAGGCCCAGGGTGTAGGACAGAGTATTACCTAGGGTCTGATAGTTTCTTTCAGGATTCAGAAAGAGTAAGTTAGTTACAGATGTTCGGATTGAATGTGGCTTGAAACAGTTAACAGTGGGTGAAAAAGATAATCTTATTTAATACAGCTTCTGATGCCAGGCTATTTATTAATGTGCAGCCAAGGACAACAAATCTACTGTTCTGGAGTGCCAACCAGAAATACCTTGGAAACCCCTCCAGGAAAGACAAAAGGAGAAAGCCAACTTAGGCTCCAGATTAGGACATCTCTGGCCCTTCATATATGAAGCACTAGGATCTATTGTTCCCAATAGATGTTGCTATTTCATTAAGTCACATTGAAATCTCTCACATGGGACTCTTGTACTGTGTAGGATTTTACCAAGGAGGCAGTGCGCTGGGAGCAGAGGGCAAAGGAGAGAGAAGTGAGTGTGGGGGAAGGAAGAGGAGATGAACTGGGAGTTGGTTTTGCTTGGGCACTCCTCCATGTTCTTGGGGGAGTGCCCTTTGTGTGTATTTAGTATCTGCCATTGTATTTTCAGGAGACCCACTGCAGTGTGGTGCCTGGGTTGGGCAGTGTGCTCTGTACATCGTGATCATGATGTTTGAGAAAACCATCATCATCATCGTCCTCCTAATACCTCAGTGGAAAAAGGTTTGCATCTTTCTTCCTGCCTCAGGTGGTTCCCTGAGAGCACTGTTGGCCAAGGGAAATGTGTCTGCGAACAAGATAAGCTACCGAGCGCTACCCTTGCTGCAGCTCTGGCTTCACCATCTCTGTGGTTCAGACTTCTGAGCTCCTTAGATGTATCCCCAGATTCAGTCAGACCCAACAGTGGACTCAGATCCCTAGGCTGGGCACGCCCCTCTCAATGCCTGATAGCATCAGGAGAAGTCCTTTTAGGGGAGGTGTTAACTCAGTTTTACTGAAGTGCTTCCTTCTAGATTTTTTAAAGGCTCTTGGTCTAGTGATGTGTACTATTTTCCAAGTAGCTTGACTGGTTTGGTATTCAATGCCTAAACCTACCATTTCATCCACTGTCCCCATCCTGTGACTTGCAGTAGATAGGAGCCTAGTCCTGCCTAGCTGCATGGCTTCTTTCTTGGGATATGTGCCCAGTACTCTAATCTAGCTGAGCATCTAGTGTCAGCATTACTTCCCCATGTGCCAGTGAGAATGGTGGTTTAGTTCTTGGCCTTCATTGCATCATGGCAGCATGTTGTAGACCTTCTGGCACATCCTTCAGGCTGGCCTATTGGGGCAGTCATTGAAAAGAGGTCAACTAAGCCTGTAAAAAGGAGAACCACCAACCAACCTTACATGAATCTAGATGATGGCCTCTGAAGAAGGACCCATGTAACTCCCTCCCATGCTGTGTCCAACACAACTGCTTCTCCTTTACCAGCCTGAGCTAAGCTGCCAGAAAGGTCACTGGTAGCCCATTTGTAATGCTCCTGGTCTGATTTTCTTGTCTCTTCACAAAGCTAACTAGAAACATGGGCCCTGGCTCCAAAAAGCCAACTCTCCTGCTCACCCATCAGTCACTAAGGGTATGACTGGGGAGAAAGCTAGCAGGTCCAGGGGCGTGTTTAGCTGCCTTCTCCCTTTCACACCTCAGACTTTCTGCTGACTAAACTGGACCCTCTTCTCTTCACAGGTAGCTCTTTTGAATCCCATTGAGAACCCTCAGCTGGAACTGGCCATCGTCATGCTGATAGTCCCTTTCTTCGTCAATGTTAGTATGGACAGCTTTTTTCCTCATTTTTCTCTGCTACCTAAAAGATTCTGGGTTGAAAGTTTGAGTCACGTGGATAGTGTCCTCCTCATAGCTCTCCAGTGCTTTTTCTTGTGACTTGTTGTGTATTCACTGTACCACCCCTTAAAGTCTAAATGGGCCTCTGGATGCTTGTCATGCAAGAGCTGGAGTAACCTTTCTATCACTGCCACCCACTCCCCAGAGGGTAAATGTAGGGAATGGAGCTGTGTCAGTGGCCTTTCTTTGGATAATTCACTTGGATTTAGCAGTCTAGTCACTGCTAGGGTGATGAGGTGCCCTGAGAATCTCTAGGCCACAGGCAGTTTTATACAGTGTTGACCCAAAGTCTTCAATTTGTAGCACAGGCTTCTAGCGGAATATTCTTGAGATTCCTTTCTCCTATTAGGATCTCTTCTTGTTGGTCTATCTTTTTGAGATTTCACCTAAACCATCACCAAAATTCTCTATTTGAGAAAGAAATTGAAGTACCAAACGTGGACAAGAGTTAGAAATTAGCAAAAGAAGCACAGAAAGCATCTAGAATGAACAGAAGACTAAATTAGGACATAGTTGCCAGAAATGGGGAGGAGAGGCCAAGGATGTGTGATGGTAGTAGTGGAAACTGTGGACTGGGAGTCAAAGGTCATGAGTTCTGGTCTTGGCTCTGTCGTTACCTTTGTGACCTGGAGCAAGTCACTTCAAAGAGTTCTGGGTTTAGAACGAGAGACCCTGAATTCAGATACTGCCTCTGCCATTTATTGGCTGTGTAACCATGGGCAGGTCACTCAGCCTCTCTGGGCCTCCATTTCCTCATCTGTAAAATGAGGGGGTTGGAGTAGATCTGGGGTCACTTCCAGCTCTAAATCTCTGATCTTGTCATTTCTGCCTCCGTTTTCTCATGTGTTTAAATGAAAAGGACTGGACTCTCAAGGTCTCCTGTATTGTTCTAAATAATCTCTTACAAAAACTTGACAGGGTAAAGAAGTGGGTTGAGAATGTCATGTTTCCAAGTGGCTAACATGCCAAATCATTACGTTTCCCTTCATCCTCCTGCAGGCATTAATGTTTTGGGTTGTGGATAATTTCCTTATGAAAAAGGGAAAGACGAAAGCCAAGCTAGAAGAAAAAGAAGCCAGCTTGGACTCAAGAAATGGAAGCAAAGTCCGATACAGGCGGGCTGCCTCCCATGAAGAGTCAGAGTCTGAAGTAAGTAGCATTTTTAATCGTTCATAAAAGTCCAACGTTGTTGCTCCAGGACTTGCTAGGGCTAGGCTGGCACATCCTCTCTTTTTTTCACACACATTCCCAGTAAGTGCTAAACCATGAGAGTTACTTGTTGAGTAAGCAGCATTGCCTGAAACACAAGACCATCCCCAGCCATTCAGCTGCAGGCTTAGCGACCCTGGCACCTTACTAATTAAGATGGACAGGAAAGGGACTGATCTCTTCTGAAGAATCCAGCAAGGACTTGTCTGGTATTTAGGAATAAATGTGCTTATTCTTTGCATCGTCCCCCAGCTCGGGAATGGTGCGATTAAATCCTCTAGAGACTCTCAAGGCACCTCCTCATCCTAGCAGTGAGTACACTGCCGAGTCCAAGTGAATGGGCTTGGGGAGCAGGGTTGTATGTTGGTCCTGTATAGCCCCATAACTTGGCTCACACGTTCAGAACAGTAGAATTCGGTCAGCACTCCAGCAGACTCCCACAAACTCCTCCTTTACTTTGCCTTGCTTTGGTACATTCTCCAAGCCAGCTGGGTTTCTGGGCTCTTGACCCTCAGGTGACTTTCCCAAGAGTGCAGGGAGAGTGGCAGGTCACACCCTGCTTTGTGGACCCCCCTGAATCCTACGCATAAACGGGTTGTCCCTGGGCTCCAGGTCACCCTGCTCTGCCTAGGAATCAATGGGATTCCAGTAGAGATGGCTGAATCCCAGGGGCTTGCCTGTATTTGAGGGTGGAGGGCCCACGCCTGCGGTTTGCCTACATAAAGATTTATTTCTGTGGCACCCTGCCTTTGATATGGGTCACTTTTTATCTGAGGAGTGGTCTGGGCCTGTGGCTTCCTCAGTAAGGAACCCTTGGTCAATGCAAAAAGATCTGCAGCTGTTCCTGGCATTGGGTACTAAAAGCATAGAGTTATGGCCTGTCATCAGGGGGCTTGAGCCTCCATCCGGGTTACTGCCCGCTGGGCTAACTGCCTCTCTTGGTCAGTCTGCCGCACAAACCCCAAGAGATTCTTCACATCCCCTGGGTCCCCGTCCGGCTGTTTTAGGTCGTTACACTGCAGGGTGAGTTTGTGGTTCTCGGGCTCAGAGGAGTGCCTGGAATTCGAGGCTGGGTCTGCTTGCCAGAGTGACGTTCAGTAGGAGTTGTCCCAGTGCTTGTCTAGTTGGGTTTTTTTTTTTCAGGCTGAGTTAGAAAGGGTGGGTTCAGACCATAGCCCAACTCCCCTTGTTTTAGTACAGATGAAGAAACTGAGGCCACAGGTCCAAGGTCTCTCAGGCGAGTAGTTAAGTAGAAGAGTCAGGATTTGAATCTAGGTCACGTGATGCCAGCCTAGTGAGAATGTTGTGGCTGGTCATGTGTGCTCTTGGGTATAGGGCTGGAGGCTCGATCCTGCACCCTCTTTGGGCAGTCAGAGACATGGGGTGGGTAGAGAGAGCCAAAACCCTGCCACCCCAGGCTTGATCCTGTGACTCAGTGGCCATGCCTTTCCATTTCCAATCCAGATTCTGATGTCTGCTGATGATGAGATGGAAGAGTCAGATGCAGAGGAGGACCTCCGAAGACTGACCACCTTGAAGCCTGTGAAAAAAAAGAAACACCGATTCGGGCTGCCCGTATGACACACTTCCTGGCCTGGGGCCCGGCGGGTCTGGGGGCCACGGTCATTCCTGGATTGTCGGGTTTTCATTCTGCAGTGTCACTTGACCTTTTCCCTCCCTCCTCCTCATCTCTGCCCTTCCTTCTACCCTTTCCTGCCTTCTCTGACACCTGTGAAAGGAACGAGTGCCCTGAAGAGGCCGTGGCAGCGAAGGTTACAATTCAGTTGCACTACAGATACTGACCGAATATGCAACGGAGGTTGGGTTTGGGTTTTCTCCATCCATCCGGCATATCCAGTGTTGTCAGGGACCAAAACTACACCGGTCTTTGTCTGACTCGACAGAGCTGCCGAAGAGGATGAGCATCCGTGTGTGTGCTTGCACCGCATACACACACACACACACACACACACACACACACACTCTCTCTCTCTCTCTCTCTCTCTCTCTCACACACACGCACACACACACACACACACACTCTCTCTCTCTCTCTCTCTCTCTCTCTCTCTCTCTCTCTCTCTCTCTGCAGCTGCCTCCTTTCAGTTCCATGGGGAATGACAGGATGCGTCACTTTTGGAGGAAAAAGTAATCCAGACTGATCAAGTTGGAGCCAGTGTGTTTTCTTACTAAAAAGTGGCTTTTGCAACAATTAATACCTAGAACCCAGGATCGTTTTGTGGTTATGAGCCTTAACCATGTTGATGTCTTTAAGTCTCCGTGTTTGTTTCCTTTAAGGTACCTATGGGATTGATAGGCAGAATGTAGATTTTTTTTTTAAAGTCTTCTCTATCCTATTTGACTTTTATAATTTAAGTTATATTTTCATACTGTTCTATTTAAGGATTCTTTTTTTAACCACCACCAAAAAAAAGAGATGGTCTGTTTACCTTTCAAGTAACATTTAGGTGGGGGAGAAAGGTCAAAAGATTTGCTTCAGAATAATTTAATTATTTCATGACTTTGCAGTTAGGCGGAAGGATAACGAAAGGAGCCAATTCTCAGCTGTAATCACCAGATCCTGTACATGCTACATGTCAACCCCAAGCAATGGGATCACTGTTCTGTCTGGCCAAAGTTCCCACACTTTCTCTGTAGATTTAGGCGACAAGCACCTTACAGTAAAAATGAGGGACTAAGTCCCTGTGGGAATCGACATTCCCAATCCACGTTTCCCATTGTTCTCAAATCTTCCTCCCTTCGAATTCTTCCTTCATTCTCCCCAAATACAAACCTGACTGAAGTTTAAACCCAGATCTCTTCTCAGGCTGCAGAGCTGGCCTGGGGGTCCCACATTGCTAACCTCCCTTGATGCTTTCCTGGATCCCATGTTTGCCACCTATTTTGCATACCCTGATCATTCTCTTCCTAAGCTCCTCCCTCCCAGGTGACCTTCTCTTCCCTATGCTCTTTGATTCTTTTGATTCAGAGGTGAGATGAAGTCCCAGGCATCTTTGGATCTGCAGATAGGAGCTTCCAGGTTTGCTTTTACCATTTTCACAGGGCAGACTCATGTGCTTAGCCAGGCTTCAGGCACTTGGACTCATTTCTTAAATAACAGACCAATTTGCAGAACCTTTTTTACCCTGTGTGGAGCCTCAGGCAGGGAGAAGTAGCAGAGGCATTTGTCACAGCTGAGACACCCAAGTGACACAGTAGGAAGAAATAGCGGAATGACTACTCTGCTCTCCGGATAGCAGCTGTTCCAAGCCTTAAGCCAGACAGATTCACGAATGACAAACAACTCGGAGCTTTTTAAAAGGCATGTTTAAATGTTTTACTTAGACATATTAGGTCTGAATTGTGGTGTGTTCAATAGACTGCTGCTTGGGCTCCCACAGGGACCTCAGAGAATATTGAATGTTTACTCTCACATTCTCTTGCTATTCTGACATTCCTGTTTGTTGACCTATGGGTAACAAGCAAACCTTGATGGAGATTTCCCAGGTGTACTGCTAGGCCTTGTCTGCCAAGCACCCAGCAAGGGACTTGTTCCCAACCCTGACCCAGAGAACTGAGTGGAGCCACTGACCTGTAACTGTGCGTTTACACATCCTCTTTGCAATAAGAAGTGGTTCATTGTTCCTGTGTAATCTGTTCCATCTGAGAGCTTGGTTGCAAAGGGCTGAAAGTGAAGGAGAATCCTGCCCTTTATTCCTTCCCTTATTCTACTCCCCTTCTCCCCCCATGGCTATACAGGCAGCTTCTCCCAGGAGAGGAGAGAAAACAGCTTTTGGGGAAGTGAGTTCCAGTGTTTATATCTGAGTAGTTATCTCTGAAACCCAGAAAAGAGACTCTGTATTCACAGGCACCAGGATTTAGGGAGACTGGAACTGATTTTCCTACCTATAGGAGAGTGACACATGGCCTCTCTTAATACCCTTTTCCCTGACCCTCTTACCTGGTAGTTTGAACAGCACACATACCTACTTTGTTCACTCTGTCCCTTTGGATTCAGAGCACACAGGGTGTCTGATTCTGAGCTTTGTTTTAACCTTGAGCTAAGTCTATACGTCTGTTCCCTATTTTTAAAAGCCTTAATCATGTAACATGTGTTAAAATATGTGTTAACACAGACCTCAGATGATCCAAAGCTCAGTTTGAGCAGTGGTATTCTAGGGAAAAGGAGGGAAGAGGTGGTGAGAATGTGGTATGTTTTTTTCTCTGAAATGTTTTTTAATAAGTGCTTTGAGATCTCTGGATTACAGTCCTGTAGCTGACTAACAGGGTGATATTGTAAGGCCTTGCAAGCCAAAGACTATTTGGGAATGTGGGTTCCCTGATCTCTGAGGATAGGATATAGTGTTTCCTTGAAAGGTGATTGGTTTGTCCAGCATGACTCCACCATTTTTTGACCATACTTTAAACAGGTAGCCTCCAGCTTTCAATGCAGTATCCCAAGAAGACACTGGAAGACAATGGCCAGGGCTTCCTTCTATCCAGGATGTCCTTTCTTTAATAGAATGAGTTCTCTGGAAGCATGCTGTATAAGATACTGCATATGGTATAGCTATTAGCTACAGTGGTGCTCTTCCCCATTCTCATAGATAACGTGAGGGAAGCATTACCCATCATGGTAGTTGGACTTTTTAAGGAGCAAAGTAATGCCGACTGAATTCTTGTTAGTAGCTGGTCCATTGTCCAAGTTTGAATGGTGGTCAGTCCCTTGCATAAAAATTGGATTTAGAGAGTATTGCTCCAAGTGATCCTGGTAACTATGATATATTTGTCACAAACAAGGGGACAAGACTAACATTCATTTGGTGAGATGTGAAAGTAGGTAGCATCGATCTGTCTACAAAGCCTTGTGTAGAAAGGGCCATCTGTGGCTGAGCTTCACTGAGGAAGCTTCAAAGGTCAACCAAACCACATTCCCCATCCTATTTCTCCACTGGATTGTCATGTGTTAATGTCGACGTATCTTGCCTTTTTCTTCAGGGAAAAATAAGAAAGTCTTAGAAGCAAAGCTTCTCCCAGACAGTGCAAACCGGTGCTGTTTGCTGGCACTAGCCCCAGGCACGGCTCGCAGCCAGGCCTCAGAAGGCTCCGTTTGGGAGCTTCCAGAGAACGTGGCCACCAGCGATGCCCACCACTGTGCTTCACTAACCTGCCATCCATGGGGCTTTTTTTTTTTTTGGCAGCAGAATAAACTGAAGGGTGGAGTGGCCCAACTGTACTACGGACTAGGGGAAATTTCTTTAGGAAAGTTTCCAAGCATTCCCAGCAGAAAAACGGAATCATCTGGTTGTACAGAATGTAGCGACTGTCGCTTTTCCAAAGGGATTGTTGTCCTTTGGTGTGGGACCTAGTTCTTAATGGGAGAATAGGTTGAGTTTTGTCTCATTTGGTTTGGGGTTATTGTTATCTGAAGCTTGGGTTCTCAAGAGGTTTTATTTGAGCTTTCTTTTGATGAGTAAATTAGGGGTTGGACCTTTGTGTGAGCAAAAAAAACCGCCATAGAATACTGCTGCATTCAATGGTATTGTCCAATCACTGGTGTTACATTTTAAAAAAAAAAAAAAAGCAAATTTTTTTAAGTGTAAGGGAAGATAATGTACTTACATTGTATAATGGTTTACAATAAAGTTTGACACCTTATTACCAATTTTTTAAAAAAGATTTTCATTGTGTGTTCTTGTTAGGGTTCAACTGCAGGTATGGCAGAAGGCATTGAATGTCAGAGCCAGAAGGGGATCCCAGAAAATGCCTAATCCAGGCCCTTCCTTATACAGAGAGGAGAAACAGGCCTGAAGAGGGACTGACTCCCAGTTATGTTTCTGGCTGAGTCAAGGACCAACTGCACAGTCAGCAAAGGGAGCCTAAGGGGCTGATGGGAGATTCCCAGAAAACTCATGGCACTAGGAGAGAAGGGAAAGGATGTCATTGTCTCTTATATCAGCTCTCTTTTATGGAGCTGAAGAATTGGCTCTTCCAAGGAATGGATTACATTAACGAGTTAGGAAGCAAAGGAATGCTAAGAGAAGCCATCTCTGAAACCCCATGGAAGTATTCCTACGTAGATGGAAAAGACAGGAGCCACCCTTTGCCAAGTGGGATGGACTGAGTGTCAGTTTCATATTACAGTCAAGAATTAATCACCTGCCCAAAGTTACCCCGCAAACTCTTGCCCTTGGGCTCGAGCCTGGGGGTGGGGGAGGGGAGAACAGTGCCACAGAGGCTTTCTCCAAGGCACCGTGGAATGTCCTCTTACCCTCTGGAGAAAACATTCAATCTTTATTTTATTTTTAGTTTTCAACATTTGCCTTTTTAAGATTCCAAGTTCTAAATATTCCCCCCCCCCCAAGACAGCATGCAATCTGATATAGGCTATACACGTGTGATCATATTAAACATATTTCCACATTAGTCATGTTGGAAAAGAAGAATCAGAACAAAAGGGGATGACCATGAGAAAGAAAAAACAACAAAAAACAAAGTGGTCTGCTTCGATCGGCATTCAGACTCCACAGTTCTTTCTCTGGATGGGGATGGCATTTTCCATCGTGAGTCTTTTAGAATTGTTTTAGATTATTGCATTGCTCGGAAGAGCTAAGTCTAACGAAGTCAGTCATCAAACAATACTGTTACTGTGTACGATGTTCTCCTGGTTCTGCTCACTTCATTCAGCATCAGTTCATGCAAGTCTTTCCAGGTTTCTCTGAAATCTGCCTGCTCGTCGTTTCTTAGAGCACAATAGTATTCTATTACATTCATGTACCACATCTTGTTCAGCCATTTCCCAGTTGATGAGTATCCCCTCAATTTCAACTTCTTTGCCACCACAAAGAGCTGCTAGAAATAGAAAACAGTCTTAAACCCAAGTGGGCCAGCACCCCAGCCCTACACAACAATATGTAAGATCCTTGAACTTGGACGGAGTTTCTTCAGCCTGGAACCTCAATTGGCCCTGGGTAGACTAGGGAGGGGCTGGGTGAAAAGAAGTTAAATTGGTGGTGTGTCAAAGCTATATCTAAGAGAACTGTCCCTTGGATTTAATGCCATCTTTTCGGAATTTCTATCATACCCATTCTTCATGGATAAATTTCAAAGTAGATTCTCCAAGCTGCAAGGGACCTCAGCAATCGTCACAGTCTCCCCCATACCTCACTCTAAATTCCTGATGTGGGGTGCACCCTGCTTGAAGACCTACTAATCGAGAGCTCACTATTAATGACCACAAATTAAGGAAGTTTGTGAGCAATCCCAATAGTAAGTTAGCTTCCCAGTTCAGCACTCTTTAAATGTGTGGTACAAAGGAAGGCAAGAGATTAACATGGGCTGGAATATCCAGAGACGACGTCCTGGAGGCTGAGATAGGGTTTGATAAGGGCCCTGAAGGGTAGGAAGGATGTGGGTAATTCTAGAGATTGGGAGACAGTCCACACCCTGCCTCAGAGGGTCACTGCTAATCCTAAAGGCTCATGATTGGTGGCAAAGCCAGAACTAGAACCTAAGGTGTGCTTGGTAATTTGGTAATTGTGGGTGAGGATGATCATTAGAGACCCAAATAGAAAAGCCATCATCCACTTCTCTGAGTATCTTGCCTTCTCCAACAGGTGGCTGGAAAGTCAGAGAATACAGGACCCCAAGATAGATTGGCCGTCAATCCCTCCTCTGAGTCCCCATCCCCCCAACCATGGAGAAAGTGCTTTGAAATTTGTATTTTTTTTTTCCTCAGAGGAAACTGGGCTACAATGGGTGGGGAAGAAAAACCATGGTATTCAGCTCCTCGGGGTTTCTTCCCTTTCCTACACACACACGCCACACACACACGCAACACACACAAACCATGGTATTCAGCTCCTCGGGGTTTCTTCCCTTTCCTACACACACACACGCAACACACACAAAAACTTTCACATCTACAGACAAACATCTCAGGAGCCTAAGCCTCAGCTATAAATAAAACATCTTGCTCCGCAGGGACTGGGGTCCCCCCCAGCTGTTGCTTCTCATCAAGGCGTCGGGGTCCTAGCTGGCCAGACCCCCAGTCATCTCTAAGAATAAACTCGGGACCCAAGCAGCCTGTGTGGACTTGACTCACGGGGGGAGCCGGGCCAGGAAAGTGACTTCACAGGGATGGGCTGGCTATATAAGCCCCCATGAGCCCAGCTCTGCTTAGATCACTGTAAACAAGGACACTTAACACAGCTCTCAGTCCAAGAGGAGAGAGCCAGACTGCTTTGCTGCTGGTGCCCACACATATCCAACTTCCAGCAATGTCCCAGGTAGGCAAAGACCCAAAGTTGACCACAGCCATCCACTGCCTCCAATAAGGAAATATTTCCTTTCCTGAGGCTGTGGGAGAAGGGTGGGGGGAATAAGTGGTAAAAAATGTGAAGTCTGCTGGGAGGGAAGGTGTGAACAGCTGGCTGGAAAGTGAAAGAACGCAAGACTGCTGGGAAAACTTGGTTGTTTTTGTGGGTTGGGGAACTAGTGTGTGTAGCTGTGTACTGGTGTATCTGAGTATGTTCATATGTATATAAGGGGAGAGATTTGGTCCTCCTTCCCCTCAGCCTTACCTGAATCCTCCCTCCCTGTATGTCCGTGTACTTAAATGATCAGGATTTGTAGCTAATATAGTAAGATTGTGGGGAATGGACGGATGGTGGATAAGTGGGTAACTGTGGACAGTTACTGTCTCTCTGTCTCTGTCTCTGTTCTGTGGCTGGGAGATAGCTGAGCATATGGTGGGAAGCATCACACCATATAGCTGGATCCACTCCTACCTCTCCGAATAGGAAGTAGATGCCTCTTTCCTCCACCCTTCTCTAGTCCCAGGTATCAGTCCTGAAATCTCCAGGTTTCCCTACACAAGCAAAGATTCCAGCCAGTACAATACAAAAAAGATTTTTTATTAAGCATCCAATGATGTACACTTAACCAGATACTGTGCTAAGACCTGGGGATACAAATGAGAGAAAGAAAGACAGCCACCCTATACAGCCCACCTCAAACCAGCTACAGAGAAGGGAAAGAGCCCAGCCCAGATTGTGATCATAGGAAAAGAATCAGAGCTCAAATGGATTGTAGAGACCATATAGAGACTAACCTCATTGTATAAAGAAAAAAAAAACCAGCCTCAGGGAGAATGATCTTCACATTGAGAGCCAGAAGGGACCTTGGAATACATCGAATCCAGAGATATTAAGACACATGATTTCAGAGTTACAGTCAAAATGGGGGCAGAACCTAGAGTCTTCTGCCTCAGCTTGCCTTAATTAACGACTTCTGCCCATTCCCAGTCATGGCTTGAACCTTCTGAATTTGAGTAGGAATTTCTCAAACCTTCATTCAATGCCTTTACAAGTCCTGGTCACCGCTCTACCAAGTGCAGGCCCTGTCTCATCTAAAAATCGGGCTTGGACTGTTGTTCAGTCATTTTTTCAGTCATGTCTGACTCTTCCATGACCCTATTTGGAGTTTTCTTGGCAAAGATGCTGGAGCGATTTGACATTTCCTTCTCCAGTTCATTTTACAGATGACAAAACTGAGGCAAATAGGGTTAAGTGACTTGCCCAGGGCACACCTGCTAGTAAGTGTCTGAGACTGGATTTGACCTCAGGTCCAGTGCCCCATCTACTGCACCAACTAGCAGCCCCAGGGTTGACTAGGTGATCTTAAAAGTTCTTTCCAATTCTAAATCCATGTTCCTATGATTACCTCTTACCTGAACTATTGCTACACCCTTCTCCCTGGTCTCACTTCCCCCAGTCTTACCTCCACTCTAATCCATCTTTCACACACATGTCAAAATAATCTTTCTAAAGCATATGCTTTGTCATGTTACTCTTTGTTCAAAAAGCTTCAGGATGTTCCTACTCACTGCCTCCAGGACCAAATGCAAATCTCTCCACTAGGCGTGTGGGTTCTTCCAGAGTCTGGCTCCAGACTACCTCTTCAGCCTTATTTCATGTCTCTCCCCTTCACATTTTCCAGGTTCCAGCAAAACTGGATGCCTGACTTCTGGATAATCTTATCCAGCCCCCACCCACTTCCTGCATTTGGAGGACACTTTTGTCCCTGCAACCCAATGCTACTTTCTCATCTCTGCCCATTGAAATCCTTTTCTTTCTTCAAGACCCATCTTAGGTGCAACCTCCTCCAAGGAGCCTTCCCTAATTCTCTCCCCTTCCCTCCCCTGATGAACTATTCCCCCTCAAATTTTGCTCACTCTTTGAATGTATCTCTTATCTCCCCCCGTCTCACTCTTAGCTTTTCTACTGGTCATGTACCTGTCATATTCATCCTTTATACTGTAAGCAGCTCTCTGGTGAAAAGTACCTGTTGTACACTCTATCAGTGTTGAATTAGGAAGCCAACCATCACTCAGGCGCCATATGGACCAACTATTTCTGAGGAGCAGAGGAGAAGAGAGGAGAAGGGCCCAGGGTGGGGGCCTTGGGGACAAATGGACCAGCCCCGTGGAGAGAGAGGTTCAGCCCAGCCATTGAGATTGGAACCTGCAGCCAAGGCAGGAGTTTTAGGGAGTCACTGGCCCCTGGTCCCTTACCCAACACCAGGGACCAGAGCCCTTGAACACTTAGCCATAGAACCTGGCCACTGGAGGTCCAGAGTTACCCTTGACCGCCTAGACACCCCATCCCTCCTAGGGATAGATGCAGGTGAGGAGAGAACTTCTGAGGACAGAAAAAGGTGGCTTTACCATACATCAGCATGACTCAGACTCTCAATGAAGTCGCTCACAAAATGTCCTTGGGCTTCTATGACAAACCAGACAGGCAGGAGGGGTGTTTGGAAACAGGCACTCAGGAGCTCTATATCAGACCCATTGGGTTAGACACCTACACCATCTGGCTGGCTTACTGAATGAGAGTTGGCCCAGGAGCCCCCTCCAGCCACATGCCCAAGCAGGCCTGGCTAGGGAATTCTAGCCTCTTGGAACAGGAAGATTCTTGGCCTCCTTTAATCTACCAGTCAACAGGTCTCTGGGTCCTGAGTCCCTGTGTTCAATCAACAAGCACTTATTAGAAGCATTATTCCCCAATTAATAAATGGCCACATGATATAAATAAGCAGTTTTCAGAGGAAGAAATCTGAGCTATCGATAGCCATGTGAAAAATATCCTTAACACTAATAATTAGAGAAATCTAGTTATTATTGAATATTTTATTAACTAATTAATGAGAATTAAATAAATAATGAAATAATTGAAATTAAATCTAATTATTAAGCTAAAACAGCTCTGACTCATCAGACTGGCAAAGCTGACACAACGTGAAAATGACAAATGCAGGAGGGGCTATGGGAAAACATACGTTAGCGACGCACCATTGGCAGAATTGTCAACTGTTCCAACCATTCTAGAAAACAATTTTGTAACTATGCCCCCAAAGATATCAAACTGTGCATCCCTTTTGACAGTGAGACCACTAAGGAGATTTATACTAAGGAGATCAAAGAAAGAGGAAAAGAATCTCTTTTCAAAATTACGAAATTACAGCAGCTTTTCGTGGTGGCAACTTAGGGGGCGTTCGTCAATCGGAGAATGGCCGGATAAGTAGTGGCATGTAAGTGTGATGGAGTATCATTGTGCTTTAAAAAATGGATGAGAGGGATGGTTTTAGAGAAACCTTTGGACAACTTTGAAAACCTCAGGAATTCTGATCAGCATCCATGATCCATCACAATTCCAAAGGACTCATGAAGAAAGGTGTTAACATGCCTACAGAGAGAGGGGGGATGGATTCATAGTGCAGATTGAGAAGAGTTTTCTTTTTTTTTTTTTTTTGGCCATGACCAATTTGGGTATTTGTTTTGTTTGACTATACAGATAGTTTGTACCAGAGGTTTTGTTTTTCTTTCTTGTGGGGGCTGGGGAAAGGCGGAGTTGGGAGGGAGAGAACTCAGATCTGAAAATAAAATAAAACTGAATTTTAAGAAAAAGCAAAACCAGAAACAAACATTTATTAGGTGCCTGGTAATCCAATGATACTGCTAACTAGTACTGTGTAACATTTTGAAGTTTGCAAAGCACTTTCCATGTTATTTCATTTGATGTTCACAACTGCCCAGTGAGGAGATACTGTTATTATCCCCATCTTACAGATAAAACAGGCTGAGAAGGTTAAATGCCTTGTCTGGGGTCACACAGCTTATAAATGTCGTGGGCAAAATTTGAACTCGGGTCTTCCTGACTCCAAGTCAGGTGCTTTACCCATGGAACCGCTTAGCAAGGCAAAAACAGTCTCTCCCCTAAAGGAGCACACATTCTAATGAGGGGGACAACTTGTAAATAATTAGATGGTGGTTGTGGTTCAGTCAGTCTCTTTGGGGTTTTCTTGACCAAGATACTGGAGTGGTTTGCCATTTCCTTATCTAGCCTTTTTTTTTTTAGATGAGTTTAGATGAGTTAAGTGACTTTTTTTTTTTAGATGAGTTTAGATGAGTTAAGTGCCCAGGGGTCATGCAGCTAGTAAGGGTCTGAGGCCAGATTTGAACTCAGGCACTCTATTCACCCAGCTGCCCCCCAAATAACTAGATACAAACACAATGTATACAGAGTAGAGTGACGTGGAAAAAAAAACCCAAAAGAATAGAATATATGGACCCTGCCTTCAGAGTGCTCTTAGGCTTTAGAGGAAGAAGAGGGGAAAACAATTTTGTGCTGTGATCTAAGGAGCTCCGAGTCTGGGGGAAGCAGGGGACTTGCCTCTGGGCACTCCCAGTCTTGGGAGAGACACGAGAAGTACATAAAGACCCTACCCTCATGAAGGTCACTGTAAAAAAGAGCTGACGTAAATGTAACCCATGACTCCTAACTAAATCTCTGCACTCCAATGGACTGGTTTCAATCTTGTAGGCTTCTTAATCATAACACTCTGTATAGTTCATTTCGTTCTCATCTAGGGCTTTCCTTGGGCACATTAGAAAATGGCTTATTTTGCCTAGAGGCATAAAGGTAAAGAACATTGGGCCTGGAATCAGAGAGAGGGAGAGGCAGAGACCTGAGTTCAAATTTGACCTTAGATACTTATTAGCTGTGTGACCCGGGACAAGTCACTTACTCTCTGTTTGCCATAATTTCTCCAACTGTAAAACGAGGGTAGTAATAGCACCTACCTCCTAGAGTTATTGTGAGGATCAAATAAAATTTACTTAGCACAGTGCCTGGCACATAGTAGGGGATTAATAAATGCTTGTCTTTTTTTTTTTTTTTGCTCAGATTCAACTATTTTGATCAAATGCAAATATTCAGGCTAACAAAAAATCAAATATAAGACAGGTTTTATGAATCCAAGTATCTGTGTGTAGCCTCTTGCTTCATTTAAAAGGAATTCCCAAAGAACTAACTCTGGTGTCTGAGGAAGTCATTATGTCTGACATAATGTAAGATTCAGTTTTCTTTCCTTTTGGCATTCTTAGGAAGCCCCCATCAAAAAGAAACGACCTCCCATGAAGGAAGAGGACCTGAAGGGAGCCCGAGCTACTCTCACTAAGAACCAAGAGATCAAATCCAAGACCTACCAGGTCATGCGAGAATGTGGTAAGCTTCCGTGTGTGAAGGTGTGTACACACGTCAAGAACCCTGGAAGGGAGGGAGTCGGTCAGTGCTGGGAGAAAGTGGGGAGGAGCCAATAGAAAGCGTGTCCAAGGATCGAGGAAGAGGGAAGATCGTTCCCTGCCCTTGGAGTCTCTTCCCACTTGGAACAACCAGCCAGGCCTGGCTCCCTGAGTGCTTGGGGATCTGTTAGGGACCCCCTTACTCACTTCTTTCCCACTCTCTTCTTCCTAAAGAGGAAGCTGGTTCAACCGCCCCATCTGTGTTCAGCCGAAGTCGGACAGGAGGAGAGACTGTCTTCGAGAAGCCCAAGTCTGGACCCCCCAAGAGTGTCTTTGGCTAAGGAATTCCATGCTGCTTCCTGGCCCTGTTCATCTTCACCCCACCTCACATATGAGCCCCAGCACCAGCCCTGACACGGACAGCAAAACAGACGCCCCCTTTTTTTAAAGAATTTTTTTTAATACCTAAAATGTCCAGTGCTTTTTTCCTTGAAGTACAGGGTCCAGGAGCTGGGCTCTGGATCCAGGGTCTTAGTCTCCTACTTCCCGTGATTGCCCACGATGGACCCCACAGACACAAGTATGTGTGAAAACCTTTGAATCATCAATAAATTAAACTTATCACAGCTGTTTGGGGGCACTGTTCTCTCCTGCTCTTGGTCCAGACCCAGGTTGTGGTCCAAGAGCCAGGATAGTAGGGGAGGCTTCAGACATGGGCAGATCTCTTTACAAGGAAATCTATTGCCACTGCTTGGCCCAAGCCCCAGCCCCTTCCCTCCTCTCCCTCCAAATCATCAACTTTCTCCTCCATAAGTTGTTATAGAATCCCCTGCCATATACAGAGTTCAGGCCACCTTGGCGGAGTCTGCACAGAGAAGGTGACACAAGCCCTCCCCCCAGCGGCTCCCAATCTGGCTACAAAGAAAAGACTCACGTCTGACAGCACAATAAAGGATAAATTGATGTGTGAGATTGTTGGTATGGTGAGGGCACTTGATTTTGCCGCCTTTTTACTTACTTATTTTAGTTTTCAACATTTACTTTTAAAAGTTTTTGAGTTCTAAATTTTTCCTCCTCCCTCCCTCCCTCCTCCCCTCCCCAAGATGGTGTGCAATGTGATATAGGCTCTATTTATGTATTCATATTAAACATATTTCCATACTAGTCATGTTGTGAAGAAGAATCAGAACCATAGGCAATAGCCACAAGAAAGACAAAAACAAAAAAAAAAGAGAGAATAGTATGCTTTGATCTGCATTCAGACTCCACAGTTCTTTCTCTGGATGTGTATAGCATCATGAGTCTTTTGCAATTGTCTTAGATCATTGCATTGCTGAGAAGAGCTAAGTCTAAAGTCAGTCATTGCACACCGTGACTGTTACTGTGTACAGCGTTCTCCTGGTTCTGCTCACTTCACTCAGCGTCAGTTCATGTCAGTCTTTCCAGGTTTTTCTGAAGTCCACCTGCTCCTCATTTCTTGTAACACAATAGTATTCCGTTACATTCGTATGCTACAACTTGTTCAGCCGTTCCCTGATTGATGGGCATCCCCTCAATTTCTGATTCTTTACTACCACAAAAAGAGCTGCTATAAGTATTTTTAGGGAGGGCATTTGGATCTTAAAAGAGGGAGGGATCCCTGGGTTGAGGAGATTACTGGGGAAGCAGTATTTCAGTGAAGCCTTGATAGTAAAGATTAGGGTTAGGGGAGAACGAGGAACAGAGTAAGAAAAGGCGTGGGAGTCAGAATAAGCCTGGAATGTTGTGGGGAGCTTTGAGGACATTGTCCTGGCTGGAGTAAAGGATTTTGTGTAGGAGAAACATAAGAAGTGAGTTGTCCCACTCATTAGTAGGATCAAATGAGATAGTATTTGTAAAGCACTTTGTAAACCTTAAAATGCTAGTTACTATGAATTATTATCAGACCCTGAGCTAGATTCTTCATCTCTTTCATTCCCTGGGCCTCACTTTTCTTATTTTTAAGATGATGATGAGGTTGGACTAGAGCAGAGGTTCTTTTACTTGGGGGTGGGGAGGCAATTGGGGTTAAGTGACTTGCCCAGGGTCATACAGCTAGGAAGTATCTGAGGCTAGATTTGAACTCAGTTCCTCCTGACCTCAGGGCTGGTGCTCTACCCACTGTGCTACCTAGCTGCCCATTAGAGCAGAGGGTCTTAATCTTTTTGTGTGACATGGACCCCTTTGGCATTCTGGTGAAACCTACAGACCCCTTCTCAGAATGATGTTTGCAAATAATCGAAGGAAATGCAAAATTTCAGTAGGTGGTTAGCGAAAATAAAGATGTAGTTTTTTCCCCAGCTAAGTTCACAGGTCCCATGAAATCTGTCCATCAACCCGTGGGCTAGATGTCCTTCCAACAATGAAGGGAGAGAGAGGGAGGCAGAGGGAGAGAGACAGAGACAGAGAGAGAGGGAGGGGAGGGAGGGAGAGGGAGAGGGGGGGGAAACACGTGTGTGTGTGTGTGTGTGTGTGTGTGTGTTGGGGACCAGCCCTCACTGCAGTCCCTGAGACACAAGGCCAGGCACACCCTCCCGATGTCCTTGAGGTTCAGCCTTTTCCATATTATTCTTTTCTCTGGAACCACTCTTACCTGGCCCAGGAGTCTGCCTTCCCTTTAGCTGCCCTGAAGAAGGTATGCTTTATTTTTCCCTGAAAAGGGCTTGGAAAGATGTTAAATACCATTTAAGTTAAAGAAAATAAACCACTGCTAGAATTATTAACTTAGAAATGTAAGTCATCCGTCCCAGGGCTTTGTAAAGTTACACAAATTCACTGTGTGATCTTAGGCCAGTCATAGGATCTAGAACATGAGAACCAGAAGAAAGGGGAACAGGGAATACAAGTTTGTATAGCACCTACTATGTGCAAAGCACTGTGTGAATACTTTTTACAAATATTACCTCAACCTCATGAGGTACATGCTATCATTATCCCCATTTTACAGCTGAGCAAACGAAGGCAAAAGGAGGTTAAATGACTTGGCCAGACCACGTAGCTAGTGTCTGAGGCTACATTTGAACTCAAGTCTTCCTGACTCCAAATCGAGGGTTCCGTCCCCTGCACCACCAGCTGCCTCTGAAGAGACTAAGAAACCTTAGAGATCATCTAGTTCAACCCCCTCATTTTACAAATGAGGGAACTGAGACCCTAAAAGAGGAAGGTCACACGGGCAGCAAGTGTGACAAACCCAGGTGCTGGGATTCATAAGCCCAGTGGCCTTTCCCGGCTCTCTCTGGCTTCACAGCCTCCCACCTGAGGAGGCCTCTCTGTGAGAAGGAAGGGGATGTTAGGATTAATTCCTTCTACCTCCATCTTCTCCGGCCCTGTGGTCCTGGACCAGTGCCCTTGGCCCAGAAGTTCGTGTTTCCTAGATCCATACGTGTGTGTGAATGTGTATATATATATATGTATATATGTATATATATATATATATATATATATATATATATATATATATATATATATATATATATGTATATATGTATATATGCATGCATACACACACACACACACACACACATATACCACCCTGTTCCTCTCCACCTCTTATACATACATGGAGCTGGTGCTTCTGGGTCTCCCTCTCAGTAAGGAAGGATACCTCACTAGGGGAATTTTCCAAGGTTTTGTGCTGGGCCCCCTTTGTTCTTTCTCTCTCCTCCCTCTCTTTCTCTCTCCTTGTCTCTGTCTGTATCTGTGTCTGTCTGTCTGTCTCTCTCTCTCTCTGTATCTTTCTCCTCATTAGCTCTCATGGGTTTGAAGATCTCTATTCAGATGACTCAAAGATCAATATGTGTCATTCTAGTCTCTCTCCTGGTTCCAATCATGCAGCACCGCCTGCCTATTGAACATTTCAAACTGGATGTCACAGAGATATCTCCACCTCAACATGTCCAAAATTGACCTCATTGTTCCCTCCCCCTGCCACCATCCCCTCTTCCAAGCTTCCCTAACCTACCATCCTTCTAATTTCTCGTGTCCATAAACCCTGGGCTGTCCTTCACTCTTCAATCTTCCTCACCCTCCCTCCGTCCAACCCATGGCCAATTTTTGTAGTTTCTACCTCAACAACATCTCTCATACCTGTCTCCTCTTCACTCGCACATGATATCACCCCCATACAAGCCAAGCCCATGATCCCCTCTTCCTTGGGCTGTTACAGTAGCTCCTAATTGGTTTCCCTGCTTCAAGTCTATCCCAGCTTCAATCCTCCCACCACATAGCTTGCAAAATGGACTTCCTAAAACCCAGGTCTGATCATATCATTTCCCAACTCAATAAACTCCAGTGGTTCCTGTTACCTCTAAATTCTGGCATTTAAAGCTCTTCACAACCTGTCCCCAACCCATATTTACATCCTCTTAGGCATTTAATCTCCTTTCTAAACTGTACAGTACAGCTGAACTGGCCTTCTCTCTCTTCCTCACATTCAGTGCTCTGTCTCTTGCACCAATCCTCCATCATGCCTGAAATTACCCTTCTCCTTGCAGTGGCTCATAGAACCCCTCCCTTCTTTCAAGACTCAATTCAAGCACAAGCTTTTCTGATCCCCCAACTGCTGGTGCCTTTCCCTCCCTAACTACCTTGTATAACTACCTTGCATTTCTTTTATATATATATATATATATATATATTTATTTTTATATATGTACATGTAAAGTGCTGCCCATTTTGTCAACCAAATTAATGTGATTCTGTTCTCTCCCCTGATAGAATGTAAGCTCCTTAAGAATAAGGACTGCTGCAGGGGGTGGAGCCAAGATGGCAGCTGGAAAACAGGGACTGTTTGGAGGAGAGCTTAGGCTCTCCCCCAAATCCCTCTAAACACCTGTAAAAATGGCTCTGAACAAATTCTAGAGCTGCAGAACCCATGAAATAACAGAGAGAAACAAGACTCCAGCCCAAGACGGACTGGATGGTGGCTGGGAAGGGTCTATCGCACAGTGTTGGGAGTGGAGCACAGGCCAGAGTGGGCTGCACCAGGGGGAGCATTCCTCAGGCCCCTGAATCACTGAGCTGTGGGCAGTTACCAGACTTCTCAACCCACAAACGCCAAAGACAACTAAGCACGTCAGTGGGAAAACTGCTGGATCTGGGGGAGAGGAGTGTGGATCCAGCCCCAGGGGTGGTGGAGGTGGTACAGCAGCAGCAGGGAGCTCCTGAGGCTGCTTCCAGAGCTCCAGCAGAAGCTTGCTGCGTAGAAATAGCTCTGAAAACAGCAGTGCAGCCCCTAAAGCTTGGGACAAAGCATTCTCTACTCTATAAGCAGTCATACCCTGACAGAAAGCTCAAGGGTCAAGTAGTTGGCTGGGAACATGAACAGGCAGACTCAGACTATAGATTCTTTTTTTTTGGTAACAAAGAAGATCAAAATATACAGCCAGAAGAAGTCAACAAAGTCAAAGAGCCTACATCAAAAGCCTCCAAGAAAAATATGAATTGGGCTCAGGCCATGGAAGAGCTCAAAAAGGATCTGGAAAAGCAAGTAAGAGAAGTAGAGGAAAAATTGGGAAGAGAAATGAGAGTGATGCAAGAGAACCATGAAAAACAAGTCAATGACTTGATAAAGGAGACTCAAAAAAAAACCCTGAAGAAAATAACACCTTAAAAGATAGACTAACCCAAATGGCAAAAGAGCTCCAAAAAGCCAATGAGGAGAAGAATGCCTTAAAAAGCAGAATTAGCCAAATGGAAAAGGAGGTCCAAAAGACCACTGAAGATTATAATGCCTTAAAGATTATAATGGAGCAAGTGGAAGCTAGTGACTTTATGAGAAATCAAGAAATTATAAAACAGAAACAAAAGAATGAAAAAAGGAAGACAATGTGAAATATCTCATTGGAAAAACCACTGACCTGGAGAGTAGATCCAGGAGAGATAATTTTAAAATTATTGGACAACCTGAAAGCCATGATCAAAAAAGAGCCTAGATATCATCTTTCAAGAAATTATTAAGGAAAATTGCCCTGATATTCTAGAGCCAGAGGGTAAAATAGAAATTGAAAGAATCTGCCAATCACCTCTTGAAAAAGATCCCCAAAAGAAAACTCCTAGGAATATTGTCGCCAAATTCCAGAGTTCCCAGGTGAAGGAGAAAATACTGCAAGCAGCCAGAAAGAAACAATTTGAATATTGTGGAAACATAATCAGAATAACACAAAATCTAGCAGTTTCTACATTAAGGGATCAAAGGGCTTGGAATATGACATTCCGGAGGTCAAAGGAGCTAGGATTAAAACCAAGAATCACCTACCCATCAAAACTGAGTATAATGCTCCAAGGCAAAATATGGATTTTCAATAAAATAGAGGACTTTCAAGCTTTATCAATGAAAAGACCAGAGCTAAAGAGAAAATTTGACTTTCAAATACAAGAATCAAGAGAAGCATGAAAAAGTAAACAGGAAAGAGAAATCATAAGGGACTTACTAAAGTTGAACCATTTTGTTTACATTCCTACATGGAAAGATGATATTTATAACTCATGAGACCTTTCTCAGTATTAGGGTAGTTGAAGGGAATATACATATATATAGACAGAGGGCACAGGGTGAGTTGAATATGAAGGGATAATATTTTTAAAAAATAATAAAATTAAGGGGTGAAAGAGGAATATATTGGGAGAAGGATAAAGGGAAAAATAGAATGGGGTAAATTATCTCACATAAAAGTGGCAAGAAAAAGCAGTTCTATTGGAAGGGAAGAGGGGGCAGGTGAAAGGGAATGAGTGAATCTTGCTCTCATTGGATTTAACTTAAGGAGGGAATAACATACACATTCAATTGGGAATCTTACCCTACAGGAAAGTAGGGGGGAAGGGGATAAGAGAAGGAGAATGATAGAAGGGAGGGCAGATAGGGGGAGGAGGTAATCAAAAGCAAACATTTTTGAAAAGGGACAGGGTCAAGGATAATATTGAATAAAGTGAGACAGGATAGGATGGAAGGAAATATAGTTAGTCTTTCACAACATGACTATTATGGAAGTGTTTTGCATAATGATACATGTGTGGCCTATGTTGAATTTCTGGCCTTCTTAGGGAGGGTGGGTAGGGTGGGAAGAAGGGAGAGAATTTGGAACTCAAGTTCTAAAAACAAGTGCTCAAAAAAAAGTTGTTTTTTCATGCAACTGGGAAATAAGATATACAGGCAATGGGGTATAGAAATCTATCTTGCCCTACAAGAAAGTAAGGGGAAAGGGGGTAAGGGATGGAGTGGGGTGACAGAAGGGAGGGCAGACTGGGGAAAGGGACAATCAGAATATATGCCATTTTGAGTGGGGGGGAGGGTAGAAGTGGGGAGAAAATCTGTAACTCAAAATCTTGTGGAAATTGATGTTGAAAACTAAAAATATTAAATGATAAAAATATATATGAATTAAAAAAACAAAATGAAAGAACAGGGACTGCTCCTCTGTGTCTGTATTCCCAGCACCTAGGACTTAATAAATGCTGATCGATTCACTGATTGATTGATCCCTTCTGAGCATCACCCCCGTCTCCTTTCTCAATCCACCTTGTAGGTGTGGGAACTAAGTGAACCACACTGATTCCATCTTATGACTCAATTCTGGATCTAGCTCAGTTCTCTTTCTATGCATTTGTGGATCTAGTCCAACTTCTGTCTTCTGAGAAAACTTTACTGAATTGTGGGAATTGTGAGAAAATTTGCATTGTTTGAGCCTAGTCCTGGTGACTGAGAACCTGGATCACCTCTGCCTGTTGCTTAGAGACCCTTAACAAAGGACCTAGGTTTTGTTGACCAAAAATCCAGTCAGATCTAAAGATTGATACAGGGAGTTTTCTCACAATTATACATCTCAAGTAACCCATATGTCTTATCTGAAAACTAGCTCCATATTGGTCAATCAGTTACTGTTTCCTTATTCCTCTGATTGACTACAGACACTTGGGATGTAGGGGAGGGAGTAGGACACCTCTCTTTCTGATTCTGCTTACTCTCCCCCTCCCAAGTCAGAAAGCCCCAATCTTTCTCCAATTAGAAATCAGTTTACCTAATCTTGTCTCCTGCTTCTTATCCTGCTGTTTTCTTTTAATGCATAAAAATCTATTTTCCCTTGTATTCAGGAGTCCAGCACCAAATTGAGGAGGCCTAGTCCTGATTTGTTATGCAATTGTAATGCATTGTTTGAATAAAAGTAATTAATTAATAAATGAATTTGATTAATTACATTTAATAAATAATTTTAATAAATAATTCTTAGTTTTAGATACTACTACCATATTAAAGAAAGCTCTGTTTATTCCTGTGCTTTCTAGTATTTTTTTTAATAAACAGGAATGGGTATTGTATCTTGTCAAGAGCCTTTTTCTGTATCTGTTTTGATTTTTGTTGTTCTTTTATTAATATAGTCAATTATATTCATGGTTTCCCTAACATTGAAACGGCTCTGCATTCCTGTCATAGTGTATAATCTTTGTGATATGTCATTCTACTCTTCTTACTAGTATTTTATTAAATTTTTGTTGCATCAATAATCATTAGGGATATTGGTTTATTAACTTTCTCTGTTTTTAGACTCTTCATGGTTTGGGTATGGAGACAATATTTGTGTTGTATAAGGAATTTGGTATGATCCTTTATTTTTCTTTTTCAAATAGTTTATTTAGAATCAATTGTCCTGTAAACGTTAGAATTTACTTGAAAATCCATCTGTTTCTGGAGATTTTCTTTGGGAATGAATAGACTTCTTCAATTTCTTTTTCTAAGAAAGGGTTATTTAAATCCTCTGTTTCTTTTGTCTGTTAATCTGGGCATTTTGTATTTTTGTAAATATTCGTCTATTGAATTTAGATTGCCATTTGTACTGTCCTATAATTGGATGAAATTATTCCAAATAATTTTCTTCTTCATATTGGTTGTGAATTCACTTTAAAATTTTTGATACAGGTAATTTAATTTTCTTTCTTTTTAAAAAAATCAAGTTAGCTAATGATGTTTCTATTTTATTGTTTTTCTTTTTAAAAAAGCCTAGTTCCTGGTTTTATTTATTAATTCAATGATTTTCTTTCATTCAATTTTGTTACTTTTTGGGGTTATCTTCTTTGATGTTCAGGATTTCTATTTTGGTATTTAATTAGAGGTTTATAATTTACTGGTTTTCTATTTATTTTAGTTGTATGCCCAATTCAGTTGATCTGCTCTTTCTCTCTCTCTTTTTTTTAACTGATGAAAGTGTTTAGTGATATGAATTTCCCCCTAAGTACTACTTTAGGTACATTCCAAAAAATTTGGTATTTTGTCTTGTTTTTGTTGTCTTTAATGAAATTATTGTTTCAACAAGGTGTCTAACTCACCTATTCTTTTTTTTAAATTTTTTAAACATTTTTTATTTAAAGTTTTGAGTTATAAATTCTAGTCCTCCCTTCCTTCCCTTCCCCTCCTTTCCCTTCCCCCCTTAGACAATAAGCAATTAGATATAGGTTATACATATGCAATTATGTAAAACATTTCCATATTAATCATTTTGTACAAAAAGATTTGAATAAAAGAAAAAATGAAAGAAAGAAAGTGAAAAATAGCATGCTTCAGTCTGTATTCAGTCAATATCAGTTCTTTCTCTGGAGGTGGATAGTATGCTTCATCATTAGTCCTTTGGGATTTTCTTGGATCATTGCATTGCTGAAATTCACCTATTCTTTAGGATTAAGATATTTAGTCTCCAATTAATTTTAATTTTTGATTCAAAGGCCCTTTATTGAATATTATTTTTTGCATTATGGTTCATAAAAGATGCATTTAATATTTCTGCTTTTCTCAATTTGTCATTTACTTTATGCCTTAATACATAGCGAATTTTTGTGAAGGTGCCATACACAGCTGAGAAATATATATAATCCTTTCTAGTCTCATTTGATATTCCCTAGAAATTAACTAGGTGGTGCAGTGGATAGAGTTCTGGGCCTGGAGTCAGGAAGATTCATCTTCCTGAGTTCAAATCTGACTTCATACACTTACCAATTATATGACCCTGGAGAAGTCATTTAACCCTGTTTGCCTCAGTTTCTTATCTGTAAAATGAGCTGGAGAAGGAAATGGCAAAGCAGTCTGCTATCTCTGCCAAGAAAACCTCAGATGGGGTCATGAAGAGTTAGACATGACTAAAAATGACTGAATAACAATAACAGGAAATCTATCATACCTAACTTTTCTAAAATTCTGTTCAAGTCCTTTATTTCTCATCTGGTTAGTTTTTGGTTAGATTTATCTAGGTCTGAGAGGAAGTCTCCTATAATTGTTGTTTTACTCTTTATTTCTCCCTGTAGCTCATTTAACTTTTCCTTTAGAAATTTAGATGCTATTCCATTTGGTGTATATATGTTTGGTATTGATATTAATTCATCATGCATGGTATCTTCCTAACTTCCCTAAATGTAGTTTCCCTGCTAAAAGATTTTAATTAGGCCTATTTTTGTTGTTGTTCTGTCTGAGATCATGATTGCTACCCTAGTAGATTCTACTCCAGCCTCTTATTTTAAAATTTGTGCATCTTTCTGTTCAAGAATGTTTCTTATAAACAATATATAGTTGGGTTTCATTTCTAATCCTTTCTGCTAACCTTTTCTGTTTTGTGAGTGAGTTCATGTCATTTACATTTACAGTTATGATGATTAATTGTATATTTACCTCTGTCCTATTCACATGCTTTTCTTTCTCTTTGTTTCTTGCTTCATATTTGTTTTGTTTTTACCTAATCCTTCTCTTAACCTATTCTCCTTTCTCCCTCCCCACTGTTTCCCTTTACCCCTTCCCCTCCTATTTTCCTATTGGGTAAAATGTATTTCTGTACCCATCTCTCTGTGTGTATATGTACATATTCTTCCATCCTTTGACCAGTACAGATGAAAATAAGATTCAACTGTCAAGTGCACCCCTCGCCTCCTCCTTGTTGTATAGACTTCTATGTGTGTCCCATTTATGTGCAATGATTTCCCTTATCCTTCCTGTCAACATGTACATATGTAAATAAGGTATGCAAAACAAAATCGGGGGGAAGGTTCAGATCTAAGATAGCTTGCTAATAATAAATGAGGTTTGAAAGGGCATGATAGGCAGGGAAGAGTGGAATAGAGAAAACATGGATGAATACGAGGGAGCAAGGTATGGTAGTCAGGGAAGGGAGTTTCAGCCTAGGTAGCCTACAATTCAGAATTACAGAGATCTTGAGGGGAACCATAGGGAAGTAGATCATCAGTTTTCAGAGCACTGGAAATATTGATTCCATTTCAATGCCTGAACAAGAAGCGGGATGTAAAGCTACACATGCCCCTGGAGTCAGGGTCAGTAGGGTTCTGGGACCAGGGATTATAGAAGAGTGAGGCATGCTTGAGGCACTCCCCTTTAATCACTAGCCAGGTCATTTCTTTCCCAAGTCTCACTCCAAGTGTGTAACAGGGCCCTTTACCCTACTCCCCAATTCCTCTGCCCCACCCCCAGCATGCGCAAGCACCATTTTAGCTTACTTTAGGGAATTTTGGGGACCAGCTTCCAGTCATGTATGCATTAGCTACCGAAAATCCCCTGATTGGCTGATGAGTCAGAAGCACTGAGGATTCAGGGGATCCTCTAAAGAAGGAAGCAGTTCCCAGCTTCCTCCTTGCCTACAGCTCTTAAAATGACAAGATGGGCCTCTAGTCAGGAGCAGAGGAAGGTTATGCTTCTATGGTTCTTCCTTGGGAGTGGAGGTTATCATGGTAATCGTCTTCACATGGCAATTAGGAGGAGGGGCTTAACCAGAAGCACCTCGGCAGCTGTTGGTTCTTTTGTGTTTCTTTCCCTTTGGTAATTGTCCTTGTGAACCTGAAAGGCCAGTTTCCCCAAAAAGTTGTCTCCGTCGTTATCTTTTAAAGAACTTTCCATGAATTTGACCCATGCATGGTAGACACTTTGTTGGAAGAGAGCCAGTAAGGTGGCATTCTGTCCAACTGAATCAAGTGCTTTTGAATCAACAACAAATAATGATGAGGGTATTTTGTTTTCTCTGTATCTTTCAGGCAGACTATGAAGTTGTGGTCTACTGTAGGTGATCATTTGTGAAGGCCTGCCCATTCCTTTTTTCATATATTCATTTGCCAATGCCTTTCTGTTCCTTTCTAATTCTTTCATCAAGGATGTCCTCAATGAATGTGTAGGTCATTCTCATAAAAAGATGGGAAAATAGTCATTGATATTTTCTTAATCACATTTACGTATTTATTATTTTCATTTTAAAATGTTTCCATTTATGTATTTTGGTTTTTTTAACATTACCATAGTTCCCCTGGCATTCATCCACCTTCCTCTCCCAGAGAGCTTTTCCATATAACAAATAATATTTTTAAAGACAAAAACAAAATTAAAAAGAAGAGGGAAAAATCAACATATATAATCAATACATTGAAAGAGTCTGAAAATATGTGTAATGTACAGCACCTATGGGCCTCCCATCTTACATCACAGTATGTAAAATGGATAATTTTGATTACATGAAATTAAAAAGGTTTTCCACAAACAAAACCAAGGCAAGATTAAAAGGAAAGCAGAAAACTGATAAAGGCCTCATTTCTCAAATATATAGAACTGAGCCAAATTTATAAAAATAAGGGCTATTTCCCTTTCGATAAATGGTCAAAGGATATGAACAGGCCGTTTTCAGAAGGAGAAATCAAAGCTATCAACAGTCACATGAAAAAATATTCTAAATCACTACTGATTAGACAAATACAAATTAAAACAACTCTGAGATATTACCTCATGCCTCACACCTATCAGATTGGCTAACAGGACAGAAAAGGAAAATGACAAATGCTAGAGGAGATGTGGAAAATTGGGATACTAATGCACTATTGATGGAGTTGTGAATTAGTCTAACAATTTGGAACTACACCCAAAACACCATAAAACTGTACCTACCCTTTGACCCAGCAATACCACTCCTAGGTCTGTATCCCAAAGAGATTTAAAAAAATACTTATAAATGCTTGCTATTACTACTACTACTACTACTTTTATTACTACTATTACTATTACTATTACTACTACTACTACTACTACCATTTCTATTTCTATTATTTTAATTATTTGCCTTCTATGGATGTATTGCCACATATCCAGTCAAAATCTGCCTTTCTGTAACTTCCATCCATTACTCCTTCTGGGACCAAGAGGAATAAATCTAATCCCTCAATCACAGTATAACTCTTTCAGTACTTGAAGACAGCTATCATATGTGTCCTCTCTCTCTTCCTCCTCTCCGTGTCTTCCTTTATCTAGGCTAAACATCTCCACTTCCTTCAATGATCTTCATGGACCCTACCAACTTGGTCATGCTCCTCTGGACATTCTCCAGCTAAATGTCATCCTTCTTAAATGAGTGCCCTGAAATGAACACATCACAGGTGTGGTCTGAACAGGGTAGAATACAACCTTCCTACCCTGGGGAGGCACAATATGCCCCTCAGTGCAATCATAGATGACATTATTGGACCACTCTATTCCTATGGACTTACACTGACCTTGCGGTTCACTAACATTCCATTCTCTATCAATCTAGCTATGTTACCGCCATCTTTTATGTGTGATGCCGAGCTCTAGTTTTAGGAGTACAGACTGACAGTGTGATGATCCTTGGATTGGGGGAAGTAGCTCAGCTGGACACAATATTAGGTAAGAAAAAAAAATCACTCTCTGAGTAAGAAGGGACCTTAGAGACCATTTAGTGCAATTCCATATTGTATAGCGGAGGAAACACAGGTGAAGTACCATTCCTAAAGTTACCCAGGAAAACAATGTCAGCACTGGGAATAGAACTTTGGTCTCTTCATTCCCAGCCCAGGGCTCTTTCTATGTTACTGTCACAATCCTATCAAATGGCTCATCTGAATGGGGACATATGCAGGGGATAGGGAGAAGGCTGGACTGGTATGAAGTGAAGTCCTCCAGTAATTTCTCTCTGCCCTTCAATCCCTCCCCCATGGATACCTGAAATTCCATCGTTTGTGACTAACTCCTTTGGGCTCGGCCATTGACCTTTCCAGATCTCTCAGGAGCCAAACACAGCAGGTCCAGTCCCTGTTCCACAGTACTTGAAGGCAGCCAGTATATCCCCCGAGGCTTCTCATATAACAGATCTGAGAACATCTGTACAAATTGTTCCTTTTTTTACCCTTCAACTTCTGTCCTTGGGCTATAGCCAGTGGAATTCCTGACAGTGGGATCATTGGGTCAAAGGGCAAAGCCAATTTTATGATCTTGAATCCTCTTGTCAGATGGCTTTCCAAAGCATTTCTCCAGTTCACATGGTCACCAGCAATGTGTATTTCTCCATAGTCCTGTTCCTCTATTAATTATTTCATATACATATATTTCCAATATGTTATTATTACATATTATGTCATAATATATTACATTCCTATATATTTCCTACATATATATATATATATATATATATATATATTTCTGGTATAAAACTTTTTTGTGCATATTTGCTTGCTTGTTGTCTCCCCCATTAGACTGTCAGCTCCCCAAGGGCAGGAATTGTCTTTTGCCTCTTTTGTATCCCCAGCATTTAACACAGTGCCTGGCACATAGCAAACACTTAAGAAATGCTTTATAGGCTGACTGTCAATATGGCCTTTTTTAAATTTTTTTTTAGCCAAATTGATGGGCAGAGTAGAGTGGCTGAAATCTCCTCAAAACTATCTGTGATAATACAAAGGATTTTTCTGGTCTATGGACTGGAAAAATCAGTTAGAATGGAGGGTACATTGGATTGGTCTTTTGGAACCTACTGAATTTTACTGCAAGAAAAGCTGCAACAGCTGCAGGAGGGAAAGGCTATCTGGAGGTTTTAGGGGCTTCCAAACTTCCTATTTGCTAACACTATGCTATGGCAGCCAATAACATTAATCTGATCCCAGACTTACCTAAGAGAAGCAAAATGTCCAGGACTAGGGAGGTGAGGGTCACACTGTCCTCTGTTCTGGCCATATCATATCTGAAGTATTGTAATAAGTCCCGGGCACCACATTTAGGAAAAACACTGATAAGCCTCTTTCAGGAGAGGCAGGTGGCCAAGACTGTGAAGAGCTTTTAGATCATGCTATATGAGGACCAATTGAATGAATTTGGGATATTTAGCATGAAGATGAGAAGAGCTGGAGTGGGGTGGGGAGGAAAGAGAAGCAGGGTGGAGAGAATGAAAACTGTCTTCAATTATTTGAAAGGCTGTCGCATGGAATACCAGCTCTAGTTATTTATCCTTCCTCCTTTCTCAAGGAGTTCAGTACCTGTGTTAGAGTCTTTCCTTCTATGTCTCTGCTCAGGCTGTCCCTTTTGCCTGGAAGGTTTTCCCCTGTCACCTCCACCTTTCAGAATCTAAAACTTCCTTCAAGGATTGGCTTGGATGTACTGGTATATATTTAACAACTGAGCTCTCTGAAGGAAAAACGTATGCACGCGATCACACATCTAAGCATAGTTTTGCTCTATGTTTATTCCTCTAATCCTTTTTCTTATCTTATTGCTATAGCTAGCATTTCTGGCACTATGTAAAATAATAATGATTTATAATAACATCCTTGCTTTGCACCTGATCTTATTGGAAAGGACTCTAGCATTTCTTCATTGCATATAATGTTGGCTCTTGGCTTTTTGTTGTTGTTCGGTCGTTTTCAGTTGTGTCCTACTCTTCATGACCCCATTGGGGGTTTTCTTGGCAATGATACTGAAGTGGTTTGCCATTTCCTTCTCCAGCTCATTTTACAGATGAGGAGTGACTTGCCCAGGGTCACACAGTTATGAAGTGTCTGAAGTATGAGAAGTCTTCCTGACTCTAGGTCTGGCATTCTATGCACTGTGCCACCTAGCAGCCCTGTAGACTTTAGGTAGACACGATTTACCATATTAAGAAAAGTTCCATTTTCCCTATTCTTTTTAATGTCTTTAACAGAAATCATTCAATTTGTTTCAAAAGTTTTTTCTTCATCTGTTGACATAATTATATGGTTTTTCAATCATTTTTGTTAGGTTTCTAATTTTCCTAACATTGAACCAATCCTCTATTCTTAGCATAAATCCAATCTGGTCACAGTGTATAGTCTTTTAATATTGTTGGAACCTCTTTGTTAGTATTTTTAGTTAACATTTTTGCTGTGATAGTCATAAAGGTTGTTGAATTATAGTTTTCCTTTTATGCTTTGTCTTTCCCTGGTTTACATATCAAGACCATATTTGTAGTATAGATGGATTTTGGTGGGATCTCTTCCATTTTTTGCAAACATTTTATAAAATATTAGATTTAATTATTTTTGAATGCTTGTTAGAATTAACTTGTAAATCTATCTAGTCCAGTTTTTTTATTACTTTTGTAATTTCTTTATAATTTTTTTCAATTTCTTTTTTCTGAGATTTGGTTTATTTAAATATCCTATTTGTTGTTTGTTGTTCTGTTCAGCTAGTATTTTGTTTATAAACATGTATCCCTTTCATCTGCTTTTAATTTTGTTGGTGTATAATTGTACAAATTAGCTCCTCACAGTTTCTTTTATTTCATCTTCAATTATTGTGAATCTCCTTTTTCATTTTTGATAGTATTTTCTCTCATTTTTTAAAGAAAATTCTCTCTGTTTTATTTTTTAAAAAATCAACTTAGTTTCATCTATCAATTCACTGCTTTTATGTTTTCAATGTAATTAATCTCCAGATTTTTAGAATTTCTAATCTGGTATTTAGCTGAGTTTTTTAAAAATTGGTTGGTTTTCTGATTTTTCTTAGTTGCGTACGTAATTTATTGAATTGAACTTTTTCTCCTTTGTTGATAAAAGCATTTAGAGATAAAAATTTCCCTTAAGGACTGCTTTGTTTGCATCTTTAGGTCTCATTGTTATCATTTTCTTTGATACAATTTTCTGTTTCTATATTTTCTGTATTATTTTAATAAGTATTTATATACTATAAATATGTTTATATGTGTATATATTTCTGTTTTTATATCCTTTGACCCATCAATTCTTTTAGATTAAGTTACTTAGTCTTGAATCAAATTTTAAGCCTTTCTCCAGTGTGCTGGAATATGCTGGAACCACCTCTCTAACTGATTTGCACTTAAGAAAATTGTTAAATTTTCAGTGTGAGCATTTACACTTCAGAAAGCAGCAAATGCTACACATCTACATTTGATTTATTGTTTTGCTGATTGTTTAGACTTAAAGAAGTGATAGTAATGCAGAGTAAACTTTAAAGTGTGGTTGCACACATTTTTTTCCCCTAGAGACCCCAGTTGTTAAACAGTTACCATCACACCCCTGTAAACATTGTTTGAACTCAACAGGAGTTCGGTAGAAAGCTCAGGGAATGAACTCATCACCATAGGTAATAATAATAATAATCAACAACAATAATTGTCATTTATTTAGTTCTTAAGATTTGCAAACTGATTTGCATATATTATCATATTTGAGACTCACAACACCCTTTTGTCTTTATTAAATACAACTTTTTTGTATTATGGTCAGTAAAGGATATCTTTACTATATATCCTTTTCTGCATTGGTTTATGATGCTTTTGTGCCTTCATACATGTTTAGTCTTGTAAAGGTCTCATGTATATACTTTTTGCTGTTCTTATTCAGTAATTTCCAGAGATTTATATCTAACTTTTTTCTCTTTTTTTTTTTGGAGGGGAGAAGGCAGGGCAATTGGGGTTAAGTGACCTGCCCAAGGTCATGCAGCTAGTAAATGTGTCAAGTGTCCAAGGCTGGATTTGAACTCAGGTCCTCCTGACTCCAGGGCCAGTGCTCTCCTCATTGCGCCACATAGCTGCCCCTTATATCTAACTTTAAAAATATTCTCTCCAGATATTTAACTTCTTTATTGTTTCTCTTTTTGTTAGATTCATCCAGGTCCAAAAAATGCACATTGAGGTCCCTATTATTAAAGTTTTACTGTCTATTTCACCCAGAAATTTAATAAGATTTTTCTTATAAATAATAATGTATTTATACATTATTCCATCATATGTATATATACGTATATACACACACTGAAGTATTTACATTGATTCATTATCTATATTTCCTTTAAGCACAATTTAGTTATCTCTTATTTGTCCATTTTAATTGTGTTTAATTTAATTTAATACTTTGCTTTGATTATGATTACTGCTCTTGGTTTTTTTTTTGGAGTTCACCTTAAGTATAATGCATTTCTATCTTTTAAATTTGTGTCAATACTTCTGTTTCAAGTGTGTTCCTTATAAATAATATATTGGATTCTGTTTTCTAATCTATTTTGCTATCATCTATTTTATGGGTGAATTCCTCCCATTGTTGTTCATATTTATAATTTTTAATTGTATATTTCCCTCTATTTTATTCTCATCTTTTCTCCTATACTTGCTGCCAAATTCTTCTTTACAAAGAAAAAGGTGGTAAAAGAGGAGCGTGCTTAACCCTGAATGTAGCTTGCTCTGTTTGTATTTGTTTGCATGTTTTCTCTCCCATTAGAGTGTAAGCTCCTGGAGGGCAGGGACTATTTTTTGCCTCTTTTTGTATCTTCAGAACTTGGCACTTGGGCACATAGTAGGTGCTTAATAAATGTTTATTGATTGATCGATTACCTACTTTGTATAATCCTGACTGTAATTCCTTGTTGTTGAACTTTTTCTTTTGGTCTGCTTTTAGTATTTTTTTTTAATCTGGATGCTGTAGGTTTGGGTTCTACCATTGCTGGGAATTTTCATTTAGGGGTTTCTTTTAGGCAATGACTAATGGATTCTTATTTTTTTCATTTTGCCTTCTGTTTCTAATAGATCTGTGCTATTTTCATTTGTAACTTTTTGAAATATGGTATGCAGGTTTTTTTTTAATTCTATCATGATTTTTGGGAAGTCTGATGATTCTTAGGTGAGCTCTCCTTGATTCATTTACTAAACAAGTTGTTTTTATTACTCTCTGTATTATATTTCCTTTTTATATCATTTCCCAGGTGCTACTCTGGCCTCTTCTCCTGCTGTGACTCAGGAATGGGCAGCCTTGATGCTAGGTCAGGCACAGGCTGCCTGCGTATTAGCCTAGGCCATTCTCCTATTGTGTGCTCAGGCCTGACTGCTTAAGTACTGACCAGTTCCTGTCTCTTGAGCAGGATTCCTGCATTTAATACTGGGCACTGGTTTAATCCTGTCTCCTTTTGTGACTCTGGGTTGCTCATCCACTGACTTGTTCCTGCTTGCCTAAATAGATAGAATTTCCATTCCATTGTACTCTATTCTTCACTCTCTTGGCCTGGCCTGGCCTGGCCTGGCCTGCCTGCTGGGAAAGGAGAGAGATGCCATTCCATCCAAGCCTCTGCCTTGGATTATTCGCACTATCTGCTGTGTTCACTCCTATTCATATGCTGTTGAATGATGATGGAGAAAATTAGGAAACAGTGCTGATTGAACTCTCCACAAATTTATTTTACATAGTCTCAACTGGGCCCTCACTGCAGCTAGGCAATCCTTTTGCACCTCCCTAGTTGACTCACTATCTCATTCACTTTAGCAGCTATTCTGAATCTTTTCATTCCTCAAATCACTCATAGTTCCCCTCCTCCTGCTATCTCAATTGGAAACCTTACCTTATATTTTACTGAAAATTTTGAAGCAATTCAGAGAGCTCACTTTTCTCCTTTCTTCCTCATCTCAATTACTCAGGTGCATTCTGTAACTATTATTTTTTCAACCTCTTAGGTGAAGAAGAGGTGACCCTTCTTCTTGCCAAGACAAACTTCTCTACTAGCTTAAGTGATCCCATTCCATCCTTCCTCTCCAGCAGATTGCCCTCTCTGTCACTTCCACTCTCCCACTTCTCTTCAATCTTTCCATTGACTGTTTCCCTACTGCCTACAAACATGCCCATGTTTCCCTATCCTCAAAAGAAAAACTCACTTGATCCATCCGACCTTGCTAGCTAGGGTCACCTATTTCTCTTCCATTTTGCAGCTAAACTCCTTGAGAAGACCATCTACAATAGGTGTTTCCAATTCCCTTTCTTCTCACTCTCTTCTTAACTCTTTGCAGTCTGGCTCCCATGACCCCATTATTCAACCAAAATGGCTCCCTCCCAACTTACTAATGATCTCTTAATTGTCAAATGTAATGGCCTTTTCTCAATTGTCATTCTTCATGATCACCCTTGATAATCTCTTTTCTCTAGGTTTTCATAACACTGCTCTCTCTGGGTTCTTCTCCTACCTATATGACTATTTTTTCAGTCTCCTTTGTTGGATCTTCATTCGGGACACTCCCATTAATCATGGGTATATCCCCCAAGGCTCAGTCTTGGGCCCTCTTCTCTTCATCGTCTATACTATTCCACTTGGTCATATCACCAGCTCCCACTAGATGCAGATGATTCTCAGACTTATTTATCTAGCCTTAACTCCTCTGTTGACTTCTAGTCTCATATCTCTAATTGCTTATTGGACATCTTGGACTGGAAGTCATACAGCCACCCTAAACTCAACATGTACAAACTGAACTCATTATCTCTCTCCTACCAAGCCCCAAACCCTCCCCTCTTCCTATATTCCCTGTTACTATCAAGGGTACCATTGTTCTGCCAGTTACCTGGGCTCAAAACCTAGGTGTTATCCTCAATTCATCATTCTCTTTCATCCTCAAATATTAGAAGTGTTACGAAAGTAAAAATTAATCAGACAATCTGTTGCCAAGTCTAATCAATTTTTACCTTTGTAACACCTCTAATATTTGTCTCCTTCTCTCCTCCTGACACTGCCACCTCCCTGGCGTAGGTCCTCATCACCTTACACATGAACTATTGCAGTCATCTTTTGGTTGGTCACCCAGCCTCAAGTCTTTCCTCACTCCAGTCCATCCTTGTAGTGCCAATGTGATATTCACAGCGCCGATGGTGGCTATGAATATGCTGGCATAGTTCTGAATCACAAAATATAATAGACTCTCTATTTGGAAGACAGAACCAAAACATTTATTCAAACACCAGAAAGCCAAATCCATCAAAGCAACTAAGAAATCCACACACAATAACAATGCAGGGGGCACCGCCACCCCAAAGCCTTCCTCTGGCCTTCTCGAAAACAAACACTCATATCAGCTCTAACTGCTCTGACCAACTTCCTGTCAGCTCTGCTCCACCCTTTCTGTTCAGCAAGCTCCTCCCACCACAGGCTTCATGTGACTCAGGCTTCCATGTGACTTAAGCAGGTCACATGGGCCTATCAATGAATGGGAAGATCTTCAAATTAAGCAAAAATACATTAACAATACAATCCTCCACTCAGCTGTCAAATTAATCTTCCTAAAAGGACAGATCTGACTGTGTCACTCTCCTATTCAATAAACTCCAGTGGCTCTGATTGCCTTTAGGATCAAATAGAAAATTTGCTTAGTGTTCAAAGCCCTTCATGATCTGGCCCCTGTCTATCTTTCCAGTCTTACACCCTCCTGCCCCTTTCCCTCAAGTGCTCTGCCATCCAGTAACACTGGTCACCTTACTATTCCTCACACAAGATACTCCACTCCATCTCTCAGATCTATGATTTTTCCCTGGTTATCTCTCAGGCCTTGAATTCCCTCCTTCATCATCACCTTTTGGCTTTTCTGGCTTTCTTCAAGTCCTAGGTAAGATCCCACCTTCTATAAGAAGTCTTTCCCATCCCCCCTTAATGCCAGCACCTTCTCTCTCTTGATCATTTCCAATTTATCCTGGATATAATTTCTCTGTACATAGTTTGCATATTGTCTTCCCCATTAGATTGTGAGTTCCTTGAGATCTGGGACTGTCCTTTGCCTTTCTTTGCATTTTTAGGCCTTACTTTTCTTATCTATAAAATAAAGAGGCTGGACTAGAGGATATATAATATATATATATTACACACACACACACACACACACACATATATATGTGTATATATATATGTATATGTATATATATATGTATATGTATGTGTATATGTGTATATATATATGTGTATATATATATATATATATATTATGGTTTCTTCTGGACCCAGAGCTATGATTCTATGATCCTAGAATTTAAGAAAAAGTTATATTTTGGCAAAGTATTTTTGCATCATGTAGTCTTGTAGTAGGAATTTATCCTACATCTTTAGAGAAATGACACAAATTTATAAGATTAATAGTCACTCTGCAAGAGATAGGTGGTCAAAAGATGTGAACAAATAGGTTTCAAGAGAAGAATTTAAAACCATCAACAGTTATCTGAAAAATGTTCCAGATCATGAATGAAGAGATAAATGCAAATTACAGCAATACTGAGTCGTCACCACCTCAAACCCATCAAATTGGCAAAGATGCTGAATGGCAGAAGTAGTCAATGTTGGATGGAGGTGATGTTGTGGCACTGACAAGATGCATTTTTACATATCAGTCCATTTCTTCAAGTTTATTTGTCATGGTTTTGGAGCTAGGGGATTCACTGACTTTTCAGAGCAATGTTCCCAGAGTGCCAGCAGATAATCTGGCATGTGTATACAGCTACAGGCATAAGGGAGCCGTGCCAGAGACCAGAAGCCAGCAGACTTCAGTGAGGTCAGAGGTTTTATTTCACATTTAGTGCTCACCCTCACCCTGGGGTCCACAGTTCTGGGAACTGGCCCTGAGCAAGAGATAGGTTTGGGATATGTTATATAAGTCATCTTTCCCAGATGAGAAAAGGACAGCTGAGTGACTGCATATATGGGAGCAAATGAGGAGAAATAAGTCATGTCTGAATGACAGAAGCCTGAGCTCTGGAAAGGCAGCATTTACAAGAACACAAGGAAGACAGAGACAGGGAGTGCCCTTGGGTATCTGAGAAAAAAATAGTTCTGCCTGCTTTGCAAGTTTCCACTTAAAGATTGTTTCAGTTCCTTCAGAAGAGGAAAAAAACATTTTTGTGTGTTAAGTTAGATTGATTTTTTTCTTCTTCAGTTCCTTCAGCACAGAAAAAACCCCACATTTTTGTGTATTAAGTTAAACTTTGGTCAGAATATAGAGCATAAAGCTATACAACAAATGGGAAAGCAGGTAAGACTGATCTTAGGTACAGGGAAAAAATTATTTTTCTAATCTGGGACTACGGGAAGTTAAATGCGCTAATACATTGTTGGTGGAGCTGTGCTTTGATTTTTTTTTTTGACAGTCTGTCAAGTTTTATTGTATAAGCCAAATAGAAGGGTACTATGTACAGAAGAGATAGGGGAGGATCATTTCTTAGTCTCCTCCTCCTTGGACAAAGTCTTGATGATCTCCTCTTTCTTAGCCTGCAGACGCTCTTCCCGACGCTTTCGTGCTTCCTTAGTCTTGGACCTGAGAGCTTCAGCCTGGTCAGCCAAGAGCTTCTTCCGGGCCTTGTCTGCCTTTGGTTTATGAATGTGCCCAATGAGGATTCGCTTATTCTTGAACACATTTCCCTTCACCTTCAAGTACAGGCTGTGGTACATGTGGCAGTCAGTCTTTTTGGATTCCCGGTGTCTTCGGAGCAGACGGCGCAGAATCCGCATTTGCCTCATCCATGTCACCTTCTCAGGCATACGAGCATTGGCAGTACCCTTTCTCTTACCAGTACCCATGTGCCTGCCCTTCCGTCGAGCCAGAGTATTTTTCCAGCATCTAGCACGAGAGTGCACAGTAATGGGCTTCTGGATGATCAGACCATCTTCAAAACAGTTTGGAGTTATTTGAGAGGAATGACTAAATTGTTCATGCTTCTTGATTGAGCAATATTATTTCTGGGTTCATAATCCAAGGAGGCCAAAGGCTAAAAGAAAGGTCCCTTTGTGTTAAAATGCTTCTGGTAGAGCTATTTGTAGCATAAAAAGGTTAAAAAGTTAAAAGTTTAAAAGTTAAAGTTAAAAAAAAATTGTGCCCATTGAGTGGGACATGCTTGAACAAATTGTGGTATATGTATACATTTGAATGTAATGGAATAGTATTTCACTATTAGGATCTATGCATATGAAGAATTTGGAGAACCACAGAAGATTTGTGTAAATTGATACAATGAAATGGCCAAATGAGAGACAGAGACAGAAAGAGAGAGACAGAGACAGAGAGAGACACACAGAGACAGAGACAGAGAGATGTTTACAGATTTGATCTTCACCACAAACCTGTGAGGTCATAAGTACTATTCTTATCCTTGGAGATTGAGGCTCAGAGAGGCTGAATGAGCTCATGTGAGAGAAGTAGACAAAGCCCACCACCCCATTTGAATCCCAGGCACACCCTCTTCGGCTATTTTGTTGGGAGCTGAAGGACAAAGCTGCTGCAGTGCTATCCTAAGTGTCTCATTCTCACCTTTTATCAGAACCAAAAGACTGTTAATGAAGATGGGGGATTCCAGAGTCCCTGGAAAAGTTCTCTTCCCAATCTTTGATTTAAGTGGGACCACCTATATAAACCCCTTATCTATCTCCTACAACTAAGAATACACATTTTTTTTGTATACTAATACTAATCTTTTTGCATAACCACCTTTGCTTTATGAATAGCCACCTTTTTTTACTTTGTTTCACACGATGTTACTTTGAATAATGCTTAACTTATGAATGCTGCCCTAATAACCTGAATGTAAGGAGACTCTTACGCATGCGTGGCTAGATTGCCATCTACCTTGCTATCTATCCCGGCTGGCCTGAACAAACAGCTACTTGCTTCACTCTTATTTGACTCTGTACTCGTATTTTGCAACCCTGACCTTGAGAACCCAGATTGGTGAGTACTGTGACTCTCGGGTCACTAAAAAATGTCAGTACTGTACCCTCCAGGAAATGAAATCGCTTCCATGTGAACTGTCTCAGGAAGATTCTAAAGATCAAAAGATCACCTGGCAGGATGAGATACCAAACACTGAGGTCCTTTCTCAAACTAAACTGTCAAGCATTCAAACTCTAGTGCAGAGAACACAACTATGATGGGCTGGCCTCGTTATTCAAATACCAAATGTACGCTTGGCTAAAAGACCATTTTATGGAGAACTCACATAGGGTAAGTGCTCCCATGGTGGTCATGACGAAGAAGTGATACAAGGACACTTTCAAGGTCTCTCTTAAGAACTTTGGGACTGATTGTGTGATATGGAAGACCCTGCCGCAGGACTGCTTGGCATGGTGGGAAGGTGCTGTGCTCTATGAGCAAAGCAGAATTGAAACAGCTCCAAAGAAACGTGCGATGTGCAAATTTAGAGAATCCACCCCAGGTGTTCCCACGGACTATTTGTGCCCAACATGTAGAACATTCTGAGCTCGTATTGATTTGATCAGCCACAGTCAGATACATAGTAACTTGACTCTAACATAGTGAGGTCATTTTGGTCCTCTTTGAGAATGAAGGACAACCAGCAACTGTCACAGTGTCTGGAGGGAGGATGTGAACCCAGGTCTTCCTCAGTCGGTGTCCAATTTTCTGTCTGCTTTGCTTCATTGTGTTTAAACTTGATGACTATAAAATATATTTAATATTTTATTTTCCCTAATTAAATATAAAGACAACTTTAACATTCTTTTGACTACAAAAATATAAACAAAGACAAAACTAAAGGATCACCAAAAAAGTCAAATACAATGGCCTATATAGACCAACCGAGGTACAAATTCCCCTTCCTCACTCTGTTAAGAAATGATAAATTTCTAAGAACCCAAAGTTTCATGTTTTATCAGTCACAATTGCTAACTTAGATGGTTTTACCTAACCTGTTTTTTTTTTTTTTTTTGTGGCAAGCTGCCGGGTGTGGGGGTGGACTAAGTTGGTGATTGGGAAATGATGTTTGTGTTGAAACAAAATATGACGGAATTGATCTGCCTCCTTTGGATTTCATGCTTTGCGCAGAAGACGGGAAAGGGAAGATGGGGGCCTCATGGAGCGTACTTGGGGCTTGTGTGTTCAAGTCATCTGCATCAGCTTCTTTTCCCTGTACTGATCTGTGAAGGGGAAACCTTGTCTTATTGAAACATTTTTAATATCTCTCAGGTCCTTTCATTGGTCTCTAGATATAATATGATATCCCTATAATAATAATATCCCTAGATATAATCACACTAGAATGACTTGAACTCAACTCTCAATTCTGCTCAAGCTTGAGATTTCCCCCTCCTTGTCTCTACCTCCCTTCTACCTCCAGCACTTGGGGTAACCTAGTCTAGGTCCTGGGGTATGGGGAAGGAAGCAATATCCTAGGTCCAATAGCAAAAAGGGAGGGTTGGTCTGTGGGCGGTACAACCTAGGGTACAGAGGGACAGAGGAGGAAACTGCATGACACTTCCCATCTGAGGGGGTGTTTTCCGACAGTACCAAGGCGTGCTAGGAGGTTGCTATCCTGGAGCCCTTCGTTTGGCCTGTTAAAACCCCTCCCCCTTCCCAACTTCCCGTAATCACTGCAGGGGGTGGTTATTGATTCACCGAAACCTCTAAAATCCTGGCCCTTCTAGCACCTTTGCCTCTGTCCAACCAGAATGGGGGCCCCAGCTCACACCCTGCCCTTCTCTATCCTCATCTTTCTGTTGGCTTCCTTTGTTTCTGTGGCTGCTCAGAAGGTACTTGGGTATCTGTGATTGAGGGCATATGTGTGGGAGAAAATGGATTTTGAGGGCATATGTAGGCATCTAGAAATACAATGGACTTGGGGTTTAGGGACCTGAGTTTGACTTCCAGGTCTATCCGAGGATGAATTTGGGCAAGTTGGTTTATCCCTTGGCCTCAGTTTCTTAATCTGAAAAAAATGAGGTGCTTGGACTAGATAACCTCTATGTGTCTTTAGGCTACCGTGATGACCTTATGTTGGTAAAATGGGCACAAGGGAATGTGGGTGTGAATATGTACAGATGAATGTCTGAGCTGGCACATGGCTATTGGGTGTTTGTGCATCTGTAATATGGGCTAATAATAGCACCTACTTCCCAGGGCAGTTGTGAAGATTGAATGAAATATCTGTAAAGTGCTTTGCCAACCTTAAAGCTAGCTATTACATTGTCATTACGACCATCTATCATCTATTATATTACGAATATAGAAAAGTTGGAATGAGTTTGTTCTTACTGAGAATGAAGCAGGGTATCTACATCCCCTACTGTACTGGCAAGGACCCCAAGAACAGAAGGGCATGACTCAGAAGCCAGAGCTCCAGTGACATGGTTTCCCTGTGAAAAGAATCAGGCCAAAAAGAGAGAAGTCCCTAGGATCTCAGGACCAAACGTACTCAGTCTTTGTTCTCTCCACCTTTAAGAATAAAAGATGAACTGAAGTCACTTGCTCGGTTACCCAGAAGCTTGAGCAGAGGCAGAATCAAGACCTAAGTCTCTGATTCCCAACTCAACTCATCCTATATTGACATATTCTTCTGACCAGGCCCATAGGAATTAAATAATATTATTCCCCTCTCTCCTAATTGGGTTACATTGAGAAACTCGGGCTCTGTTACTTCTTCCATGCGATGATTAATGGCATTTGTGAATTGTTCTGCCTCCAGGGTTCAGGGAAGTGGGGATAAGACTGTGAAGGAGGCAGAATCATAGGCCAGATCTTCTCCCCTTGGTGACCTCCCCATTCTCTCAATCCCACCCTAGAATGGTATTGACATCTACAGTCTCACCCTGGACTCCAGGGTCACATCTCGCTTTGCCCACACCACCGTCACCAGCCGAGTGGTCAACAAGGCGCAAGAGGCCCAGGAAGCTGTCTTCCAGGTGGAGCTGCCCAAATCAGCCTTCGTCACCAGCTTCTCCATGTAAGTACTGATCCTGGATGACCTACTCCCCTCCCCTCCAATTTTCCTCCTCTCTGTGATGCCTTATCCCCCATATCTCAACTTTCTCTGCTTCCTATCTCCCTTATGAATATAGTCTAAGGAGCAGGACTCATGGCCTGATTATATATGCACCCAACATGCAGGGTATGGTTAATGAGCAGAGTGGAGCTGAGACTTTAATACAAGGAAATAAACATGACTTCATATGAATCACAAAGTCTTGGTAGGATGAGAGTCATGACTGGAGCCAATTAGGCAGAAGAGGATTGAAAAACCACCTTCCTGAAGCTGCCCAAGGTAGACTTATCACCAACTTTCCATAGAGGTGGTGAGTCTGGACCTTCCCCCAACCCCATACCTCCTCCCCCTCTCTGTGACATACCCCCCCATCAACTTCCTGTGCTCCCCATCTCTCCTAAGAGTAACTATTCATGACTTCAAGTGTCTGTACATCAATGAATACAGTATGGATAATAAATAAAGTCAACTTGAGGTTTTAACACAAGGAAGAAAATATAACCTCATTGGAATCACATCCTTTACTGAATGGAAATTCATGAACATGTGGGTAGCAATATAAGTGATGAGCATTTGGGCTAGGACGAAGAGAGAAACAGAGGAATGTTAGTTTTAAAGTATACTACTATACACTGTTTGGTCAGATAGGGGCTATGGATGATGTTTTCCTAATTTTAAGGGACTGAGGCATTCACCACCTTTGTAATTTCTTTTTTTTAATTTCTTTTTTATTTAGTTTACAACACTCAGTTCCACAAGTTGTTGAGTTCCAAATTTTCTCCCCCTCCTTCTCCTCCCCCACCCCCCAAGATGGCATGTAATCTGATATAGGTTCTACATACATTAGACTTATTTTCCCAGTAGTCAAGTTGTAAAGAAGAATTATAACCAATGGAATGAACTATGAGAAAGAAGAAACCAAAAACAAAAAAGAAAAAAAGAGAGAGAGCAAATAGTTTGCTTCAATCTGCATTCAGACTCCATAACTCTTTCTCTGGATGTGGATAGCCTTTTCCATCATGAAGCTTTTGGAGTGTAATTTCTAAGGTAGAATTAATAAAACTTGATAATTGATTGTATACAAGGGGTAAGGCAGAAGAAAGATTCAGAGACTGACAAAAATTGGAGACTGAATGGTGCACAGAGAAAAAAACTGAGAGAAAACAAATGTAGGGGAAAGATAATGAGTTCAATATTGTATATACCGAGCTCAAGATGCAGATGGGACATCCAGGTGGAGATATCCTGAAGGCACTTGGAGATATCATTCCGGAGCTCAGAGCAGAGGTCTGAGCTAGAGACATAAACTGGCTGTCATCTGCACATACATGCTCATTGAAAATAGGGGAGTGAATGAGATCTCTGAGAGAGAAAGAAGAGGGGAGAAAAGAGACCCTTAGGGAACAACTTCATTGAGGGGGTTAGAAGAGGAAAAGGAGCCACCAAAAGAGACAGAGAAGGAGAGGTAGAAGGAAAGCCAGTAAAGCACAGTGTCTCTGGAGTCGAGGGAATTGATGTATGGGTTGGAGGGATACTGCAGTTGTGTGGTGATCTGTGACCTTGAGGTTTCTTTGACCTTGAGATTCTCTGATTTCCAGTGTCCTCTTCTCTCCAGCGACCTCCTATTACATTCTTCATTGTTCTCCTTATCACCCCCTCCTCCTAGAGGTACCTAGAGGAGGACAGTAGAAGGTGAGCAGTGAGAAAAGTGGCAGATTGTGTCTCACCCGACTCAGAACACAAGCTCTCACCTCTCTTCCCCTCCATTTTTCTCTCTTCTCTTCCCTAGTCCCCTTTGCCCTCTCCTCTCCTCGGGGCGGTTCCCAGACAGATTTTGTAATGTTTGTAGTGGGGCAGTGAACTCCTTCTCTGGCCTTCCCTTGGTCATAGCAGGAAATGGAGGAGGGGCAGAGGACCTGGGACAGGCAGTGAAAGGAAGCTAAGATGAGGAAGAGAGGACAGTCTATTAGAAGGGAAGTCTAATTAGAATAGCTCAGTCTCAAGGAAGAGCCTTGTCTAGACAGGATGGTGTGAATGAGGTCCAACTGCAGAGACAGGAGTTTGAACCCTGTGACTTCTGGATGTCCCCCCCCACCCAGGATGAGGGACTCTGATTCTATGTCTAGGCTGGAAGGAGAGGTGTGGTGAATCACATTAGGCCTGAAGAGCCTAACATGTCCTCAGAGCATCTCAGCCTCTCTGGGGTGGGCAACAGTTTCATCCATTTGGAAATGAGACCAAATCCTTGTCCCCATCCTGACCCAGCACAGACATTTCTCCCAGGGTAGGGCCACACGGGCCATACCACAGGTGGTATGAGCTGCCTGGAGCTTTGTCCTCCTGGTTGGGAGCTCCTAATCTCAAGGGTTGGTCATATCTCTTGACTTGCTGGATGTTGCAGGGACCCGCCTTGGGGACCTTTAGTTCCCTGAGATAAGGGGGCAGGGGAATTTTTGTCTTGATTTCAAAATCCTATAGCAGAGGTGTAACTGGAGGGAGCCTGGATTTTTCTGGAGCCTCGGATCAGCACCCACTAAAGTAGCTATCCAGGCTCTAGAACCAGAATGTCACAGTCGTAGGAGATCTTAGTGACTCTTGCCCAAGCAACTTCTTTTCCAGATGGGGAGACTAAGGCCAAGAGAAAGTAAAAGACAGACAAACTCATACAGTGAGTTAAGGGTAGAGCTAGGAGGAGGCTCCTGCTAGGTGGTACAATGGTGGGGTGGATAGAGCACTGTCCCTTAAGTCAGAGAGACTTGAATTCAAATCCTGCTCCTGACATTTAATAGCTATGTGACCCTCAGTCTCAGTTTCCTCATCTGTAAAATGAAGATAATGGGATGTTAATACCACCTGCTTCACAGGGCTATTTTGAGGATCAGGTGACACAACACTTGCAAAGTGCTTTTGCAAGCCTTAAAATGCTGTGTAAATTCTAGCCCCGGAGAAGACAGGCCCGGACTATTCCACTCTTCATCTCTAGTCCCATGTCCAGCTCTGTCCTGTATTTGATTTTACTGTTTCCTGAAACCATCAAACCCTATGTTCATATTTGTGACTGCATATCATTTGTACACCAATAATTTACTAAAAATCCCCCTTCGAGGAGGTGATGGAGAACAGTCCTATGGAATTATATTTTTTCTATTCATAGGAAAGTGGCCCAAACACTTCTTGGTTAATCTAGAAACTGTATTAGACGCTCTTGAATATTTGGAGATAATTATAGCAACATTGGATATCTAGGGGGTGCAGTGGATAGAGTGCTGGGCCTGGAATCAAGAAGACTCGTCTTCCTAAGTTTAAATCTGGCTGCAGACACATACTAGCTGTATGGCCTTGGGCAAGTCACTTAACCCTATTTGCCTCAGCTTCTTCATGGAGAAGGAAATGGCAAACTACTCTAGGATCTTTGCCAAGAAAACTCCAAATGGAGTCACAAAAGAGTTGGATATGACTAAAACAACTGAACAATGACAAAATAGCAACATCTTGAGATTGTCATCTCCTATCTCCATGCTTTTGCAGTGGTGTTCCTCACACCTGGAACACACTCCCCTTTCATTTCTGTCTCTTGGAATCTTTACCTTCCTTGTGCCACTTCTTACAGGAAGTCCTTCCTGACGTCCAGTGTTTGGTGCTCTCTTCCCCTGGCTCAAAACAACTCCATTTTGTCTCCCTAGCACAGAGCTTTGCGTATAGTAGGCACTTACTATATAGCTGGGCCCTCTTCTCTCTGTCTCTGTCTGTCTCTCTCTCTCTCTCTCTCTCTCTCTCTCTCTCTCTCTCTCTCTGTCTCTCTCTCTCTCTCTCTCTGTCTCTCTCTCTCTGTCTCTGTCTCTCTCTCCGTCTCTCTCTCTGTCTCTCTCTCTCACACACACATATATTTCATATCTCATCATTTAGGTCTCATAGGTTCAATTTCTTCTCTACAAGTGATTTTTATATTTATACATCCAGCCCTCATCTCTCTTAAGCTCCAGTTCCCCATCATAAACCTCTTGCTAGACATTCCCAATTGGATGTCCCATAAGCATCTCAAACTCAGCATGTACAAAGCAGTGCATATTATTATTTATAATAATAACTAACATGTACATAGCACTTTAAAGTTTGAAAGTGCATTACTTATATTATCTTCTTTGATCTTAGGAACAACCCTGTAGGTTAGATGCTATTATTATCATCCGCATTTTATGAATGAGGAAACTGAGGCTGAGAGCAATTAAGTGCCTTGCCTCTTTTGGCTAATAATTGTCTGAGATAGGATTTGAATTCAGGTTTTCCTGACTCCAAGTCTAGCACCCTATGTATTGCACTACATTCCTCCCTAAACATAGCCTTTCTCCTAACTTCCTATTTCTTTTTAGAGTACCACTATCTTTCCAGCAACCCAGATTCCCAACTTTGTAGTCATTCTCTGCTCCTCTATTTCCTCTGCTACCACCATATGTAATGAGTCTTGGATTCTACCTCCATGGCATCTCTCGTATCTGTGCCCTTCTCTCTAACCATGTCGCAACTATCCTCGTCCAGTCCCCTAACATCTCTTGTATCTGGACATCTGGACTCTTGTAATAGCCTTCCAATCGATGTCCTCACTTTTGGTCTTTCCATTCTCCAATCTCTCCTTCACAGAGATATATAATTACTATCCTTGAAGTACAGCTTCCACAATGTCGCTTCTCCACTCAAGGAGCTTCAGAAGTCCTCTGTCGCCACTGGGGTAAAACATAAACTCCTCTGTTTATCTTTTAATTTTTTTATTAATAGCTTTGCCTTTGACATTACCTATATTTCAGAGAGGGAGAGAGCGTCAGAGTCAATAAACGTTGATTAATGCATTAGGCACTGGGGATACAAAGAAAGGCACGACATAGTCCCTGCCCTCGAGGATCTCACAATCTAACGGCAGAAGACAACGCATAGAAAGAAGCTAAAAAGGTGGGGGCGGGGATGGTACCAGCGTGGTGGCATGATTGAGGCATTTCCCAATGTGCTCTCCACCTTTCTCACCCAGAAAACCATCCTTTATAATGAAGAATTTGAAAAGGAAAAGAAAAAGAAAAACAGTTGAGCAAAACTAAACAACATGTAAACCAAGTCCAACATCATACGTGGAGTTCTACACTCAGACTCCCCCACCTCTGCAAAGAAGATTGGAGCTTGCACTCTCTCCTTTGGGGCCAAGCTTGGTTACTCTAATTTCACTGCCTTAGGTTTCATTTGTTTTGTCCTAGTTCTTTGCAGTTACATTGTTGCACTCTGAGTATGTTACTTTCCTAGTTCTGCTTGCTTCATTTTCTGTCAGCTCTTATACATTTTCCCATGCTTCTCTGTATTTTTCTCATCCATCATTATTTCAATGTCACAGTGATATTCCATTATATTCATGTACCAGAACATATCTAGCCATTCCCTTATTGACAGGCATCTATTTCATTTCTGGTTCTTTGCTACAAAAAGTATTCCTATAAGTATTTTAGTGTGTATGAGATCTTTCTTTTTATGATCGACTTCCCTGGCAGGTTCCCTGCCTAGCAGTGGAACTTCTGGCTCAAAAAGTATGAACATTTTAGTTATCTTCTTAGCATAATTTGAATTGCTTTCCAGAAGCATTGGATGAACCCACAGTTCCATTAGCAATGCATTAGTGTGCCTATCTATTTGATAAGAATTGCTAGGGAAACTGGAAGACCGGCTTAGGCTTGGACCACCATCTTATACCATACGCCACAATAAACTCAAAATGGAAAATGACCTGAATATTAAAGGTCACATCATTTTTTTTAAATTAGGATTAGAAGAGAAGATCAGATACCTTTTACAACTTAGGCTAGGGAGAAAATTCTTAACCAAACAAGGGATAGAAACTGTCACAAAAGATAAAACAAATATTTTTGATTTCATGAAATTAAAAAGCATTTTCAGGAAAAAAACAATATAAATAAGTTAAGAGAAGTGATTGGGGGAAAATCTTTGCATCATCTATCTCTGATGAGAGTTTAATATCCAATATACACAGGGAATGAATTCAATGATAGAAGACCAAAAATCATTCCCAATTGATAACTAGTCAAAAGCAGAATTGTAAGCGATTAACAACCATCTGAAAGACTGTAGTAAAAGAAATGCAAATCAAAGCAATGCTGAGACTTGACTGTATGCCCAGCAAGTTGGGCAAAAATGACAAAGCATGGGAATAGTCAATTCTGGAGGAATTGTAGAAAGACAGGCACAGCGTGAGACTTTTTAAGTCCTTCCCAATCTTGCTTCATCATAGACTTGCTTCGTATTACTTTTCTTTGCACACTCTAATTTCCAGCTAAGGGAACCAATTTTACGATTTCTGTACGGGACATTCCATCTCCCACTTTTGTGCCCTTCCTCAGATTGTCCTCCACTCCTGGGGTGTTCTTCCTTCTCACTCCCGCCTCTCAGGATCCCTATCTCCCTTCAAAATTCCCCATGGGAAGCCTTTTTTGTTTTTCCCAGTTGTTAGAGCTATCCCCACTTCCCACCCCATATCACACACACAAAAATTGCTTTGTGTGTACTTAATACTTTGTGTGCACATATGGTCACCCTCCAGTACGCAGCAAACTTCCTAGGGACAGGAATTGCTTCCCTTTTGCTGTTCAATCCCAAGCAACTGGCACAGTGCCTTAATAGAACAGGTGTTCAATAAATGCTTTTCAAGTTGAATTAAATTGAATTTTCCCAAGAAAGTCCCTGAGGCAGGGCCTAGGAAAATAGGGGCACAGGAAAAAATCCAGATAGGTTGGTTGGTTCTCTGACTTTCCTCTCCTCTGAGAGTTCATGGTCTGGTGGAGGAGATAGGACTTCCATTTGGGTCAACTGAACCAGTGTTCATTAACAAGCTACAGTATGGTGTGCAAAGTTTTGTTCTTTGCCTGGGGAGACTGAGGAGGATGGGATGGAGAACCTGCTGGAAAGAAGTTGATCGTCTAAAGATGAATGAATAACTCTGACTTGCGAGAGACAGAGCTAAGAAAAAGGGAGAAATCTAGACAGGCCCATGAGGAATAATGGCAGCAGAGATCAACTGCAGATCGAGGTTGGGAGAGAGGAGTCAGCAAAGGCTTCATGGAGGAGAGACTTCCATGGGCAGAAATGGAAGTTAGGAGAAGTCATTCGAGGCAGATGACTGAAGGCACCAAGATGGTCCAGGATAGAGTGAGAACACGGAATGAGGAGTTCTCTAGTTTGGGTGGTTCTAAAGTGCATGAAGGGATCTTGGGGCTGCTAAGTGGTGCAGTGGGTACAATTCTGGACTGTGGGTCAGGAAAATCTGAATTTGAACCTGGCCTTAGGCACTGACAAACTGTGTGGCCCTGGGCAAGTTACTAAACTGCTCTGGGACTCGGTTTCCTCATCTGTAAAAAGGGCATAATAATAACACCTAAGCAAGAGAGTGGTTGTGAGAATACATGTATGTGTGTGTGTATGTATATATACACTTATATGTTTCTTTGCTAACTTTAATAAATTATAGACATACTTTTGATTATTTTTATTTTTTACATATTAATATACTATAACAATATATTATAATTAATATATTATGTTATATAAAATAACAATACAAATTATATTATATATGTTTTTAATTTATACTTTATTTTATTCTTAATTAGTTTCTGGACAGATATGTAGAAGCCAGAATACGGAGGACCTGAAACGCTAGGATTAGCAGTTTTTATTTCACAGCTTTAAATTGGCCATAGGGAGCCATGGAGGGTTTTTGAGCCAAAAGAAGCCTTAGGAAACCCATAAAGGATGGGTTGGAAAAAGGTGAGACTGAAGTTAGGGAGAGCAGGTTGGAGGCTCAATCAATAAACGTTTATTTAGCACTGTCCTAGACGATGGGGATACAAAGACAAGAGCTTATATGCTGTCCAGAAAAATAACATGTTCACTTACCAAAAAATACAAAGTATATACAAGGCAAATATAAACTAATATAGGGGGATAGGATAGGTATTGGTATCTAGGAGGATCAGAGAACTAAGAGGTGGTACTAGAGCTGAGCTTTAATTCAAGGATTTGGTGGAGCAGAGATGAAGGGTGCATTTCAGTCATGGGGCACAGCCTGGGCAAAAGTACAGAGATGGGACATGGAATGTTTTGTACAGGGAACAGCAAGTGGGACAGTTTGGGTATAAAGTCCAGTTTGTGAAGGAGAATCATGTGTAATAAGCCTGAAAGTATAGCCTGTAGCCAGTGGTGAAGGATTTTAAATGATAAACAGAGGAATTTGTATTGGAACCATTCGGAACAAGGAAGGACAATCTAGAATAGTTAGGTTGCATCATGGACATTAAGTTATCTGCCAGGTCAGAATTCAACCTCCTCCCTCCTCTGTCCCTCCAGCCTTCTTCCCTCAGCCCCCACCTTGCTCCTTCCCTGAGGCTTCCCTATGGCCCCCTTCTCTCTCCCTCCTCAGGATTATTGATGGTGTGACATACCCAGGGGAGATCAAGGAGAAGGCAGCTGCCCAGGAGAAGTACAGCTCAGCTGTAGCCAGGGGTCAGAGTGCTGGCATCATCAGGTAAGGTCCGTGGCAGGGCTTGGGCTGGGGCAGCCAGGGCATCAGAAAGTCCCACACAGCCAAGCCCCTGCCTGAGAGCACCTCCTGCCTTGCCTGTTTAGGCTGTGGCCATTCTGCCATCAACCTCTACATGGCCAACTCCCTGCCGGAGAGCACCTCCTGCCCTGCCTGTTCAGGCCATGGCCACTTTGCCATCAGCCTCTACACGGCCAACCCCCTGCCTGAGAGCACCTCCTGCCCTGCCTGTTCAGGCCGTGGCCACTTTACCATCAGCCTCTACATGGCCACCCCCCGCCTGAGAGCACCTCCTGCCCTGCCTGTTTAGGCTGTGGCCACTTTGTCATCAGTCTCTACGTGGCCAAGCTCTGCCCAAGCTCCCACTGCCCACTCTGTCCATTCCCAGTAGCACTAAGGCGCCAACCTCCCACCCAGGGCCACAGGGAGGAATCTGGAAAAGTTCCAGGTGTCTGTCAATGTGGCTCCAACTGCCAAGGTCACCTTTGAGCTGGTCTATGAGGAGCTGTTGAAGAGGCAGCTGGGGAAATATGAGCTAATGCTGAAGGTCCGGCCCCAACAGCTGGTCAAACATCTGCAGGTAACAGGGCTCAACCCTAAGACTCCTCCTCTGGGAAGGCTGCTCTGATGCACTCATTCTACTCCTCACCCCCACCAGACAAGACTGTTTCTCTCCCCTTACCCCCACCTCCAAGCAGGGCCTCCCTGGGGCCAGAGGCTCTTCCTCCTCAGATCAGGGGTTCCCTGAGCAGAGCTCACTCCCTCCTCCAGACTTCTTCTCATGTCTTATCCCTCTCCACCCCACAGATAGATGTCCACATCTTTGAGCCTCAGGGCATCAGCTCCCTGGAGACTGAGAGCACCTTCATGACCAAGAACCTGGCAAAAGCCCTTACCACGACACAGAACGAGACCAAGGTCAGACTCTGAGACCTGGGGGAACAGAGTAGAACAGAGTCTGGGCCCTATCCCACATAGCCCAGTCTTCATCCCATCTGATTTCCAGAGGCTTGGGGTGTCCCAGACTCTATAGAATGTCAGAAGTGAAATAAGCTTAAAGTCCAGTTAATCCAACCCTTTGCTATACAGATAGGGAAACTGAGGTGCAGAGGGGAGGTGACTTACCCTAGAGCCAGTTTCCTCATTCCCTAATTCCAGTGCCTGTTCTCTGGGCTCAGCCCTAGACTGGGGGAAGGAGTCTCTGATCCCCAAATGTAATGGCCACTAGTCACAACAGGGACAGGAGAAACTGAGGTAGGGTGGGACAGGGATTGGGCAGGTCATTGAGGTTACCAGGTTGTCAAGCCTCAGAGAAGGACCACCCCGAGAGTAGAGGCAGTTCAGCTTTTCCACTGGCTCTTGGCTAAGGCCAGTCCCAGAGAGGGAAGAAGGAGGTCCTAGTGGGAAAGATTATCCACCATGTAGCCCATGCTGTCTCTCAGCTTCCCCAGCTTTGGGGGCACTGGAAGGGCTTGTAACTCCTTTTGACCTCTCAGCTAACTCCTCAGCACCAGCTTCTTCTCCTCCAGGCTCACATAGTGTTCAAGCCATCTGTGGCCCAGCAGCAGAAGGAGCCCGGGAAGCTGGACACGATTCTGGATGGTAACTTCATTGTGCGTTATGATGTAAACCAGGCCACTGCTGCAGGGGACATCCAGGTGAGGAGGGCTGCAAGGCTCTGGGAACCCTGTGGGAAGGAGGCAGCTACTTTTCCATCCAGGAAAGGTAGGTAGGTGCACAGACTGAATAGAGTCTGGAATCAGGAAGAACTGTGTTCAAATCCAGTCTCAGACACATACTAGCTGTGTGACCTTGGGCAAGTCATTTAATCTTTTGTCTGCCTCAGTTTCTTAATTGTAAAACAGGAATAATAATAGCACCTATATCCCAGGGTGGTTGTGAGGTTCAAATTAGACAATATTTGTGAAGCAGTTAGCACAGTCCAGCACGTACTTGATGAATGCTTGTTCCTGGCCCTCCTCCCACTAGCTTTTGCTTTTAGCATGGCTAGAGACTTTGGGAGAAATCGATCAGTTAGCAAACATTGCTAATCTCTTCTGTGGGTTTAGTTCTGTGCTCAGCCCTATCGTGAGGAAGACACATGATGTGCAAACCAGGACCCTGCCCTCTGAGAGGGATAACATATACATACATACATATGGATATATGTATAACATATACATACATATATGTATTTAAAATATACCTGTTGATATATTTTATTTTTATTTCACCATCAATTTCAAATATATCCTTTCTGTTTCCCCTCCCATACAGTCTCCTCTTACAATAAAGAATAAAAAAGAAAAAAATGTTCATTAAAACCAACCGGCATATCAACCAATCCAATGTCACATGTAGTATTCTCTACCCATAGTCCCCTACCTCTGCAAAGGAGGGAGGGAGAAGTATTCTCCTCTGCTTTCTTCAGGGCTAAGCTTGGTTAATATAATTGCACAACATTCAAGTTAGATATTTTGTGCTGTCTTTTTTCTATTTGCTTTATTATATTCATTGAATATATTCTTTTCTTTCTTTTGCATGCTTTACTTTGAAATAGTTCCTTTAGGTCCTTCACTGTGATCTTCACGTTCAACATCTCTTACAGTAGTATCCCATTACATTCATGCCCACAATTTGTTTAACCACGCCCCACTTGATAGTCGTCTCCTTTGTTTCCAGTTTTGTTTTGTTTTGTTTTTTGCTATTGCAGATAGTGCTGCTATAAATATTTTGAGGGATATATTGGACATTTTTTATCATTAACCTACTTGGGATATATGCTTACCAGAGTGATCTCTGGGTAAAGAGCACATTGTAGTCAATTTCTTAGCATCGTTCTCATATCGCTTTTCAGTGTGATTTACCAGTTCAAAGCTCTTTTGTTGTTTGGTGGTTTCAGTGACCCCATTTAGGGTTTTCTTGGCAGAGATACTGGAGTGGCTTGCCATTTCCAGCTCATTTTACAAATGAGGAAACTGAGGCAAACAGGGTTAAGTGACTTGCCCAGGGTCATATAGCTACTAAGTGTTTGAGTTCAGGAAGATGAGTCTTCTTGACTCCAGGCCCAGCAGTCTATCCATTGCACCACCTAGCTGCCAACAATACTTAGCGTGCTTGTCTTTCTACAACCCATTAACGTTTGCCATTCTCATTTTTTGTCATCTTTGGAAATTTGCTGGATGTGAGGTGAAACCTCCTGAGTTGTTTTAATTTACATTTTAATTCCTATTTGTCATTTGGAGAAATTAGTTCTCTTCCTCCTCCCTCCCTTCCTCCATGAGGGATCCTCTTTTTGCTGATGGTTTTTCCCCATCCTGTGTGTTTTCTTGTCTGCTTCCATTATGAGAGGGGATGACCTTTATTGTCCTCCACCTTGCATCTTGGGAGGCATGCTATGTTTTCAGACCCATAACTCCCTGTGCCTTAACTACAGAGGATATAGACAGTAAAAGCAATGGAAAGTAGTTCAGAAGAGGTCAGTGTTTTGTGCTTCTTTAGGCTTAGATCCCATCCTGCCCTGCCATGTTATAGTTCATGGAATCAGAGGATCAGAGATTTAGAGCTGAAAGGGAACTTCTCACTCATCTAGTCCAATCACCTCATTTTCATCATCACCACCATCATCATCACCATAATCACCACCATCACCATCACCACCATCATCATCACCACCATCACCACCACCATTATCATCATCACCATCACCATCATCACCATCACCACCATCATCATCACCATCATCACCACCATCATCATCACCATCACCACCATCATCATCATCATCACCACCATCATCATCACCACCACCATCATCACTACCACCACAACCACCACCACCACCACCACCACCATCATCATCATCATCACCATCACCACCACCACCATCATCATCATCCCCACCTCCACCATCATCTTCACAATAGCAGTTAGCATTTATATAGCTATGTGCCAGACACTATGCTAAGCAGTTCACAAATATTATCTCATTTGATCCTCACAACTCTAGGAAGGAGGCGCTATTATTATCCCCATTTACAGTAAAGGAAACTGAGGCAAGCAAAGGTTAAGTGACTTGTCCAAGGTCACACAGCTAGTAAGTCTTTGAGGCTGAATTTGAACTTGGGTCTTCCTGACTCTAGGCCCAGCACCCAATCCACTGGGCTGCCTAGATGAGGCCACACAGATGGTCAGTGGCAGAGTCAGGGTTTCAAACTTTTGGCCTGTCTTTCACCGCCCTTTCCCCAGATCAGTGAACTACATTCCTGCCATCCTTCTCCCATGTTGTCTGACCCTATCTTGTACTACTTTGCTTAGTTTCCTTTCAAAAACATTTTATTTTATTGATTATTTTTTCTTTTTCACCTCGTTGTCATATTACAATGACTATACTGCCCCAGACAGAACCAACCATCCTTTGTAAAGAAAAAGAAAAAAGAAAGAATGCAGTGAAACAAATAATCAATGCAGTGGCCATGTTTGAAAGTGCATGCCCCATTCTGAACCAGATGCTCACCACCTCTTTGCTGAGAGGGAGAGGGTGGGGGCATGCTTCACCAATTCCTCTGAAGTTATAGTTGTTTCTTGAGTTCCCTGAGGGCAAGGACCCGGTCCTAGGCACCCCTGTCCTCATCTCCACTTTGTTTGGCACCTGGGGCATGTTTGTTTAATGAATGAATGGCAGGAGGATATAGGGCACAGAGTCCAGAAGCCTTAGAACCCAGAAAACTTAACTTCTAGTGCTGGTTGTCATTAACTCCATGTTCAAGTTTTCTAAAGGCAGTCTTCAACTGACAGTCAGCTCCTTTCATGACCTACAAAATAAGGGATAAACTCACTTATCCTACCCACCTGATGGGGTCCCAGGAGGAAAGGAAAGATCTTTGTCAACATTCAAATGTCACAGGCGTGTGAAGAGGTAGATGCTGAGTGGTCAAGGAAGGCCCCTGCTCAGTGCAGAGCACTTGAGTGGGGCCTTGGACAACAAGCCAGATTGAGAGATTAGCTGGTGGGTATTTCTGGTCTGAGGAGAGGGGAAGGGCAGGATAGAAGCAGGAGAAAAGAGAGGGCTAACACACTAACAACAACAGCAATAGTCATAACCACTATTCACGTGGCGCTTCAGTGTTTGCAAAGTGCCTTATACATATTATTTCATTTATCCTCACAACAACTCTACAAGCCAGGTCCTATTTGTCACCCCCATTTTATAGGTTGAAGGAGCTGAGATCAAGAGGTAAGTGACTTGTCTAGGGTTGGTTGTTATTCAGTCGTGCCTGATTCTTCATGACGCATTTGGGGTTTTCTTGGCCAAGATATTGGAGTGGCTTGCCATTTTCTTCTCCAGCTCATCTTATAGATGAGGCAACTGAGGCAATCAGGCTCACATTGCTAGTAAGTGCCTGAGGCCATACTTGAAATCAGGAAGATGAATCTTCCTGACTCCAGCCTCCAGTGCTCTATCTGCTGTACCTCCAGGGTCTGTCCAGGGTTACCTAACTGATAATTAACTGTAAGACAGAAATTGAACTTGTATTTCTGAGTCCAAGTCAAGCGCTTTATCAACTCACTGCCTCATTTAGCTTTGAGGCCCTCATGTCTGAGAGAGAGAGATAGAGAGAGAGAGGCAGACAGAGACGGAGTAGAAGAGACAGAGACAGAGAAGGAGTGAGTGGAGGAAGGACAGCTGATTCTCATGTTGCTGTTGGCAAAGCTAGAAGGTATGTAGATGTACAGGAGGTGTAGCTCTGACCCACGGCTGTCTACACACTGCAGATCGAGAATGGATACTTCGTGCATCACTTTGCCCCAGCAGAGCTGCCTACACTGCCTAAGAATGTGGTCTTTGTCATCGACAAGAGTGGGTCCATGTCCGGTAGGAAGATTAAACAGGTAAGTTGGCTCCTCTACACAAGGAAGGCCTCAAGGACGCCTCAAGCCACTTCATTGTCACTCTGATGTACCCTCTCTATCAGCCTCAGGGTTGGTGCCACTACTGCCTCCTTTGGTCAGAAAATAGCCCACATAGCAACAGACCAGCATCTTCCAGTCTCAATTCTGCATTCCCAGAGGCTTTTGCCCACATCTGTCCTTGCTACCCCTGTTCATCTGTCATGCCCCTTCTTTGCTGCCTGAGCTTCTCCTCCCCTTCCTTTCCTGCCCTCTTAGACCCGTGAAGCCCTGGTAAAGATTCTGGGTGATCTCAAACCAGAGGACCAGTTCAACTTGGTCATCTTTGATGGACATGTGACCCAATGGAAGCCAATGCTGCTTCAGGCTTCACCTGAGAACGTGGAAGAAGCCAAGAAATTTGCCTCCTCTATCTTAGCCAGGGGTGGTGAGTGAGGGGCCAGGGCTTCTGGGGGTGGGTAGTGTGGCTGATCTGATGGCTCCTAGCCTAGCTACTTAGCTGAGGGTTTCTGGGGAATCTAATATGGATGGTCTGATAAGAAGAAACAAACAGGACCTGTTGAAAAGCTATTGGGAAGAGTGTTGGCATTTCCCTTATCCCATTCCCAACTGTGCCTTGGCCCCATGACCCAACTTTATTAAAAGGACCTTTGATCAATCAATAACCTTTCCTCTACCCCCCAACACATATACTTGGCACTCAGAACCTCGAGCTGCCCTAGACTGGCCTATGTAGAATCCAAGTGTGAATTTCACCTTCTCTGTTCATTGATGTAGGCCCTTGCTTGATGTTCCTGAAAATGTCCAAGCTATACTTTGCTAACTTGGCCTGGTTTCTTGACCCCATTCCCCTTCTGACCCATTTCTAGTCTCCTTCCCTTTCTACTGTGCCCTCTAACCTTACTTGATCCTTGACTCTGCTCCTGGACAACCTCCATCCCTCTCTCCCTCTCAGGCCTCCCAACCTCTGCTTGTCTCAGTTGATACCAAAGCTGAGGCAGGTATGAGCAGATTTCTCTCCCTAGCAACCAACATCAATGAGGCTGTCCTTCTGGCTGTGACAATGCTGGATGACAGCAACAGGAAGGAGCAGCTGCCATCAGGGAGTGTGTCCATGATCATCCTGCTCACCGATGGGGATCCCACTGAAGGTGAGGTGGGGGTGGGGAGGACTCTTTCTTCTTGGTCGATTCCCAGCTCTTCCTCTAATCATCTGGGTGACCTTGAACATCCCTGAGCTTCAGTTTTATCGTTTTCACTTTGATGGAGTCGAGCTCCCTCAGGGCGGCAGAGTTTTTTTTGGTGGGGGGCGGGGTGGTATTGTGGAAGGAGATGCCTATCCACATAGGGGTAGAGGTGGCTGTAGAGTCAGAGGTCATGCGTTCAAATCTCACCTCTGATACTTGCTACTTGTGAGGCCCATGACAAGTCATTTGGCCTCCATGGGCCTCAGTTTCCTCTTCTATAAAATGAGGTGCTTGGGACTAGATGATCTCTGGGGTCCTTTCCAGATCCACCTAGTTTTTTAGTCTGTGATCTCAGAGGTCCCTCCCAGCTCTGATATTCTACGATTCTAGCTTAATACTCCCCTGCCGAATACCTAATCAATATTTCTCTCTTCCCTCCCTGCCTACTCATTGGCTTCTGTTGCTATAGGGGAGAAAGATCCCCAGAAGATTCAGGAGAATGTAAAGGCAGCTATTGAGGGCCAGTACTACCTCTACTGCCTGGGCTTTGGCTTTGATGTCAACTATGCTTTCCTGGAGAAGCTGGCCCTGGAAAATGGTGGGGTGGCCCGGCGCATCTATGAGGACTCAGATGCTGACCTGCAGCTCCAGGTACCATCAGCTGGCCTTTGGGTTCCCATGGGGAGACCTCCCAGGAGAAGTTGTGAGTACGCTTTATCTGTGGGACACTGTGTCAGGTACTGGGGAATGGAGGAGTTACCACTTGATTCTTGTGTGGCTAAGGACAAGTTCTTTCCCACCTGTAGATTTTACTTTTCTTTTTTGTCCAATGAGGGAGTTAATTGGATCAGACCATCCCTAAAACCCTGTCTACCTCTAAAGTCCTACAAATCCCAGGCAGCTGTACTCCCCACTGTGCTTCAGTCTGCCCTAAGAAGCAGTCTCCCCTCCCTCCCAAAGGACTTTTACCAGGAGGTGGCCAACCCACTGCTGACCATGGTGAAGTTCCAGTACCCAGAAAATGCTGTGGAGCATCTCACTCAGGACAACTTCAGGGTCTTCTTCAAGGGTTCTGAGCTAGTGGTGGCCGGGAAGCTCCAGCCCCAGGTCCAGGATTTGCTCTCAGCCAAAGTCAATGCCCAGTCGGTGAGTGAAGCCCAGAAATCCTTAGATGGGAGAGCCTCAGCCTGAGAGCCAGGAGACCTGGGTCCTAGTCATGGCTGTCATCTGCCTGAAATTAATCAATCTATTCACCATCCAACTTTCCTAAGCTACAAGAATTCCCTTCCCCTCTTTGTGCCCAGGTCTGTGCTCCTCATTGACGGCTTAGTATAAGAAGCAGGTCTAGATGGAGACAGTATTTGAGAATGATCCAGCAGAATAAACAGCTAGAGAGTGCGGTACAACATAAAGTCAACAGACAGTGGGCTGGATAGTGAGTAAAGACTTTCTCAGAGAGGTGAGATTTGAGTTGACCTTTTGAAGAAGAGTAGGTTTTGTTCAGGTAAAGGGAAAGTAGGGAGGGATTTTAGAGCTTAGGGGGTAGAGGGAAAATAAGGGGATAGGATAAACTTTAGTTTTACATTCCTGAAAGATTCTAGAACCCTTTACTAAAGGAATAGTTTGTGAACAGTTAGGAACAGAAGAGATGATAGAGAAGAGCACTCTGAGTTGATTAAGAACAGATCATGCCAGAATAACCTCATTTCCTTTTATATAGGGCCACTAGTTTGTTAAATCAAGGGAATTCCATAGATGCCTAGAGAAGTAGTAAGACATAACGCATTGAGGGCCAGCCATAGACACAGGAATACCTGGGTTCAGGTTAGTAGTTCCTGACCTGCATTGATAGGTTGCTAAGGGACTGGACAAAGTTTCTGCATCAGTCAACCAACAAACATTTATTAAGCATCTACTGTGTGCCAGATGGGGCAGCTAGGTGGTACAGTGGTTAGAGCTCTGGGCCTGGAATCAGGAAGACCCATCTTTCTGAGTTCAAATTGGACCTCAGACACTTAGTAGCTGTGTGACCCTGGGCAAGTCACTTCACCCTGCTTGCCTCAGTTTCCTCATCTATAAAATGAGTTAGAGAAGGAAATGGCAAACCCCTTCAGTGTCTCTGCCAATAAAACCCCAAATAGGGTCACGAAGAGTTGGACACAACTAAAAAACAACTGAACGACAGCATGTGCCAGACACCATGCTAGGCACTGGGAATACAAAGACAGGAATGAAACCATCCCCATCACCAAGGAGCTGATTTTTATGGACAGGATGGAGAGATGTGGGATGCATACTACAGGTAGGACCAGATCCAAACACAGGTAGCTAAGGAATTTATGACAGCTCAGCCAAGGGCAGTTTCCAGTCAAATAAATCAATAGTCCGTCCTTGAAAATACTTTGTTCAATTGAACAAGCATTTATTGGGTGCCAATATGGTCCAGGCACTGTACAAAGTGCTGGACATATGAAGCAAAACATGAATCAATCCCTGCCCTCAGGGAGCTTCCATTCCCCAGAGGGGCTACAAACATAGATACAACTAAGAAAATCGAGGTAATTTGAATAGGAAGAGACAAGTGACAGTTGTTACATGAGGGAATTCCCTTTAGGTTTTTACTTTTTTTTTTCCTTTCCCAGATGTGTTATCATTCTCGTTACAAACCCAATGTAAATCATCAAATCATAAATGCAAACTGTCCGACCATGCTGCTGTTGATGAATGATCTTAATTTGCTTATTTTACAATTTAATTTGATGCACATTAGTTGCATGTAATTATTTCACTGCTTATTACTGTATATTCATGCTTAATTTGTTTAGCATTATTAGCTTGCTAAATATAATTTTATGTCACATTTATTGAAAAAATGGAGCCTGATGTATTTAACGAGTATTGTGAGTTGATGAGGGTAAATATATAAATAACTGCATGTAAAAACACACAGTTTAATGTCACCAATAAATCCCAAGTGTAAGAATAAGGAAATTATATGATTATTTTTGAAAACTTAAAAAGAGCTGAAGAAATGTAAAGTGGTAATTTGCAAAATAAGACCAGGAGGAAGTGGTTAGTCAATATTTTGTGAACTATAAGTCTGGATAATATTTTGAAATTGACCCCTAAACCCATCTGAGAAGTAGTTGATTTTTTTAAATGAAAGATTTCATGTGCAGAGATTTGCCGGTAGAAAACCTTAGAGGTATGCTTAAATCAGTGCTGAGTATAGATTTCTTATATCACAAAAATATTATAGGGCCATGTTAGGAATCTTTTTAGGACAAGATCTCTTTCCTCCTGGGTAAGGGTCAGGAGAAGTTTGGATCAGGCATGCAACAGAATTATTTGAAAGGCTGAAGACATGTAATTTAATGGAAAATGCCCAAGGAATAATTTTTTAAATGTGAGATCTCTAAAATCAGAAAAACTTGAAGCCAGTTTTAGGCACCCCAGTTTTAGAGGCAGCTGGGTGGCACCATAGGGCACAGAGCACAGAGGGTCTGGAGTCAGGAAGACCTGAGTTCAAATTTGACCTCAGATGCTTATTAGCTGTGTGACCCCAGACAAGTCACTTAACTACTGTCTGCTTCAGTTTCCTCGCTTGAAAAATGAGGAGGTTGAATTTGATGGCCCCTAAGGTCTATGATCCTATGTCTGACTAGAAAAGGAGATGGGCTAGTAATATAATGGGGGAATGGAACAGCAGATGGAAAGTCAAAGCAAACTTGTCTTCCCTGGCCTCAGATGTGTTCCTGAGGACAAAGTGTAAAAGTTTCAGAAATTCAAATTTCAACTCCAGCTGAGGAAAAACTTCCTAACACTTCAAAGGGACCAACAGTGAAGTGAATGAAGTCTTGGGAGTTTCTAGAGCTCTCCAAGGTTCTCTGGGCTGATGACCCCTGGTGGGGCATGATATTGTTGACAGAGCTCCTACTCAGGTAGTAGTTGGACTATAGAGGTGCCTTCAGGTACCTTCCTAAGCCATGGGGACAGGGCCACTGGGTGAAAGGGGCAGAGAGCATGGATAGCAAGGGCTGGTGAAGCAGCACCTTCACAGGGTGCAGGGGGAAGAAGAGACAGTCAGTCATACCCGGTCCTGGAACACTCCACAGTCAGTGACTTCTGGACCCAATTGATAAAGGTTTTGTCTGAGGTGAGTGGGGAGAGAGGGGATAAGCCAAGTGAGGTGTACAAAGATCGAATGGTCTTTCTTAAAAGGCAAAGGAGAAGAGGAAGAGGGGAGAATGATAATCTCAGTGAAGATTCCCTGGAGCAGCAGAAAAGTCTGAACCCATCAGTGTGAAAGTCATCACCTATAGCTACAGGCAAGAAGCCAATACTTCTGGGCAGGGGGTAGCTCCCCTGGTTGCTGTTGAAATCATAGGATACACACTGAGAGAGGTCATTGACCCAATTTATTGGTTACTGCTAGCCTCACTACTAAATTGAGCATAGTCAGTAAAACCCAGCAAACGAACAGAAATCCAAGGACACATCAATTCAGGTGACAAAACAACTGTAAACCTTCCCTCCTCTGGCCTAATCCCCTGAGGGTGCCCTGAATCAGTTTGGTATGTGTTGTGTCTCTGCCTCTAGAGCTGCACACTGTTTCCCCTGCTAGAATGTAATCTCCTTGAGGACAGGAGGTGTTTTGCTTTTGTGTTTGTATATCCAGAGCCTGACACACAGTAGGAGCTTATAAAATGCTTGTCGATTGATGGATTGTTCTCAAGCTCTAAGAAAAGAACTGAAATGGCACCATATGAGGACTGAGTGAAGGAGCTGGGCATGTTTGGACTGGAGAAGGGGTGGCTCAGTTCTCACCAACTGTATGAAGGGCTGTCATAAAGGGTGAATTAGATTGGTTCTTTTTGGCCCTAGAAGATGCTTTGGTTCTGAGGAAATATTGGCTTGTTTAGAAGTGGGGAGAGGGGTGCCAAGCCCGGTCACATGCAGGACTGTCCCTGCCTTCCTCCTACGGGTGTCTTGGGGTGCAGCGTCTGGGCTTTCCAAAGACTTGTGTCGGGGGCCTGAGCCTCCCTGACTCTGAGTCATCCGCAAACTTGGGCAACTTGTGACACCCCCCACCCCGACCCCAGACCGTGGGAGAAGATTCTGCCTTTCCCCGAGAAAGAGGAGTAGAGAATGACATCTGAGCTTCTGATGGCCAGGTCAATGGAATTGGTGACGTTCCAGGATGTGGCTGTGGACTTCACCCAGGAGGAGTGGGGGCTCTGGGAGCCGGCCCAGGAGGACCTGTACAGGGAGGTGATGCTGGAGAACTAGCAGAACTTTGTCTCCCTTGGAGAACTGCTGGCCCCCAAACCTCACGCTATCTCTCAGTTGAGGAGAGGAGAAGCACCATGGATAGCAGAGAGAGAAGCTGTAGGAGGCAGTTTATCAAGATTCCTTTATTCAGAATACAAGATACGAGATCAAGGAGCCATGTGTAAATTACGGCATTTTTATGGGATCATCAGCCAAGGAGAGACTCTCAAAGAATCCCACCTGGAATTCTAAGTTAGATGAAGCTTGGGATTTGAATGTCCGGTTGGAAGACCATAAAGGGAAGGAGGAGAGAGGGTCCCAGCAAGTTAGTCAGTCACAGAACAACTTCTGATGACTTGGATGTTTGTGAACAGAATGCTTTTGGGAGCAGGTTCAAGTTAGAGTCTGTTCTTGTTCCCAGGAGTACAACACAATCAACGTGACACGCTTGGGAGGAGCTTCAAACAGTTGTCAAACATAATTGACCATAATAGGAATTCCTTAGGGAAGAAAATTTGTAACTACAAATGCAAGAAGCCTGTTGTTTACCACTCAGACCTTTTTCAGTACCACAGATTACACAGTGGAGAGACTACATACATGCAGTTAATGTGGGAAAACCTTCAGCAGTAGCTCATGCCTTATTACACAGCAGAGAATCCATACTGGAGAGAAGCCTTTTAAATGTAATGAAGGCACAAAAGCCTATCGGCGTAAGGCACATCTTATTCAATATCAGAGAATTCATACTGGAGAGAAACCCTACGTTTGTAATGACTGTGGAAAAGCTTTCAGCATTGATTCACTCCTGGTTAAACACCAAAGAATTCATCCTGGAGAAAAGCCCTACAGTGTGAGAAAGGCTTTAGTCAAAAGGACATCTTAATCAACACCAAAGAATTCATACTGGAGAGAAACCTTTTACATGTAATGAATGTGGGAAAGCTTTTAACCAATATAAACACCTTAATGAACACCGAAGGATTCATACTGGGGAGAAACCCTATGAATGTAATGTATGTGGGAAAGTTTTTAGACAATTTGAAAACCTTAGTAAACATCAGAGAATTCATACTGGAGAAAAACCATATAAACGTAAACAGTGTGGCAAAGCTTTCACTGACAATTGTGTTCTTATTCAGCATGAAAGAATTGATACAGGAGAGAAACCATATATATGTAATGAATGTGGAAAGGCCTTCAGTCAAAAGATATGCCTCAAGAAACTGGAGAGATACAATATAAATGTAATGATTGTGGAAAAGAGTTCACTGACAAAACGTCCTTTATTTGTCACTAGAAAATTCATACTGGAGAGAAGCTCCATGAGTGTATTGACTGTGGGAAAACTTTTTGCCAGAAGGCAAACCTTAAAAAACACAAAATGATTCATACTGGAGAGAGAAGCCCTTTGAATGTAATGAATGTGGGAAAGCTTTCCAAGTGGTGGGACAGTTTAACATACATAAAAGAATTCATACTGGAGAGAAACCTTTTAAATGTAGTGAATGTGGAAAAGCTTTCAGAGACAGGGAAGGACCTAGTGTACATAAGGAAAAATATGAGAGAAATGTTACACACCTGATGACTGTGGGAAAACCTTCGGAAACCGGGCATACTTTTATATATATCGAAAAACTCATAATTGGAAGAAACGTTACAAGTGTAATGAATATGGGAAAGACTTTAGCCTGAGAGAATCCTTTGTTGTTCATCAGAGAATTCACAATGGAGAAAAGCCTTATAAATGTAATGTATGTGGAAAAGTCTTCATTTACAATACATCCTGCAGTAAACATCCGAGAATCCACACTGAAGAGAAGCCCTACACATGTAAAGAATGTGGAAAAGCTTTTATGCAGAAGCATTACCTTACAGAACATGAGAGAATCCATACTGGAGAGAGAGCCTTTGAATGTAATGAATGTGGAAAGTCCTTTACAGAAGCAAACTTATAAGGCTCATTAAAAAAAACCATCCTAGAGATAAATCACGCCTTCAGTTAGGACACATTTGAGAATATCAGTGATTATATAATATTGGACAATTGATGTAAATGGATCAATGTGGAAAAGCTATAATTTCAACCCATAGGGAAACCTGCCACCTCAGAATTCATCTGTAACTGAGACCATGACTGACCATGGAACGACTCTTGCACGTGTATTTAGCTTCTTATTACAGGTTTCTTGTGGAAATTTTACTGTGGGGTTTTAGCATGGGAAATACTTCATAGGATCACAAGGTCATAGGTTTAAAGCTGGAAAGAACCTTAAAAGGACATTGAATCCCAACTGCCTCATTAGGTAGACCTTTGTAGAACACAAAGGAAAAGTTTATCAAGATTATCAAGAGTGACTTGCCTGGAATCCTATAGCCATTAAGTATATGAGGCACTATTTAAACCCTGACACAGTCTGGTGCCCCACCCACTAGTCTATACTTCCTTTCATCTTGTTACTTGTTAAATACTGAAAGTTAAAATGTCAAAATTTTTTCACAAGTTACAATATTGTTTGGGGATTTGAAAGGGAAACATAGTAATCATAGGAATAATAAAATAATAAAAACCTTTAAAAAGAAATTAAATTAAATTTAAAAAATAGAAGTAGGGAAAGAATTCCAGCTCTGCTCCTCACCACCCATTTCACCTTGGGCAAATCTTTTTAATCATTTGGGCTTCAGTTTCCTCATCTATAATATGAGGGCATTGGAACAGGTGATTCCTGAGGTCTGTTCCAGCCCTGTGGGTGGTACGTATGCATGCTATTTTACATGCTATAACCTTTAAGAGACACAGGATGGCAAAGTGGAGCCAACAAGCCAGCCAGCAAGGGCCTGGGAGTTTGCCTGGAATTGCAGTTCAGCCTTGGTTTGATGCTGCTCTGTCCAGCTGGTGGGGGGGGGAAGTGGGGAAAGGGGCTGGGGTCTGAGCACAGCCCCAGGCAGATGCCTGGCTTCACCCCCATCTCCCCTCTATTCAGCACACCCAGAACTTCACCTTCCAAACAGAAGTAAATGTTGTGGGCAAAGAGAAAGTCTTCCAGAGCCCGAAATACATTTTCCACAACTTCATGGAGCGCCTGTGGGCGTACCTGACCATCCAGCAGCTGCTGGAGAAAGCGTGAGTGACCCTTTTCCCCATGACCTTGAGGAAAGCATTGAGGCTCTCTGCACCTCACCTGGGTCACTGACACCCATGAGTGAGGGTGCTCTCCTCCTCCTGGGCAATCTTTCAATCTGGCTGTGGGGTAGAGGAGGGATGAGGGATCTGGGTGGGTCTGTTATATCCTGTAAGGGAGAGGGAAGAAGCCCTCTGCCTCATTTCCAAAGCAGTGGATGCTAGAGTGATGAGCTCCCTTGGGGCCAGAAGGAGCAGAAGAATGATTGATGAGAGGGAAAGGGGCCATCATTGATGGCCTGGACCTTCAGTGTTTCAGCCTCAGATGATGAACAAAAGAGCCTGGAGGCTCGAGCTTTGGACCTGTCCCTCAAATTCAGCTTTGTCACTCCCCTCACATCTATGGTGGTCACCAAACCAGAGGGTCAGGAACAGGCCCAGGTGGTTTCAAAGCCAGTGGAAGCAGGTGAGCAGTGGGTGAGTGAGTGGATGGGGGTTTTCTGGAGGTCAGGGGCATTCCCTGAACCAGATTTTTCCAGGTCCTTTAACCTTCACTGCCCAGGTATCCCTCCTGTCCCCCTTTTCTGCCCTGCCCTGAGGGCTCCAGTGCTCTGTTTCTCTGAGAGCCTGGCCCCACTAGGGGCTTTGGGGGCAGAGTCAGGGAGAACCTGGGGGCCAACTTCTCTTTCCTTTTTTTTCTTCAGATAATGATAAGTCGTCTTCATTTTCAATTTTGGCACAACTTCCTGGAACAGGTAAAGACTGGATTTCCTGGAGCAGAGCCCAGGGGACAAAGTGGCTGCGTGATTGGGATTATTTAGTGGTTTAATGTCAAATCTGTCCACAGATAGCTTTTATGCCAAAACAGAGTGAGCTCTGACCTTGGCCCCAAATTCAGTCCTTACCCCAACCTCAGCCACAAATGGGCTCCAATCAACCAGCTCACAAAGGAGATAGAACCACAATGTGGGAGAGACCTTAGGGGTCATCTAGTGCAGCCTGTGCCCCTCTCACCCACCCCACCCCCAACACACTTGCACAGAACATCAAGGACAGATGGTTAGTCAGCCTCAATTTGAACATTTCCAGTGACAGGGAACTTGGTACATGCCATTGTTAAGTCAAGTCAACAAGCATTTATTAAGTCCCTACTATGTGCCAGGTGCTAAGTACTGGGGATACAAGAAAGGCAAAAAAAACCCCAAACAAACCAAAAAACCTCAGTCCCCGCTCTCAAGCAGCTCACAATCTAATTGGGGAGGAAACATGAAAGTGACTATACAAACAAAATATATATAGCATAAATTGGAGATAATCTCAGAGGGGAGGAAATGAGGACCCCTCTTGAGAAAGTATGAATGGTGCTATGGAATCCCTCTCCATTGCCAGAGACGTAACTATGTTACTTGATTTATCTTCCTTGGAGAGGAGGTGGGAAGACACAGATCATTTCCCACATTTTACGTGTAAGGAAATTGAGGCAAAGGAGGGTGAGTGACTTGGCCAATGTTATACCAGAAGTTAGTGGCCAAGGTGAAATGAGGCGGTAACAGTCAGGACTAGGGAGATGTCTAAGTTCCCCATCATGTCCTTGTAAATAGCAAGAAGCTTTCACCTGGACTGGATATCAGGAGAGAACGGCAGAGGTGATGCCTTGCGGGGAGATGTCTTAAAAATTTTACAGTTCATGTCTGTGGGTGGGGGACACATTCTCTGGAGCTAGCCAGGTCATCCATCCCTTGGAAGCCAAGCCCTGAGAAGGAGTTCTTGTCTGAAGACACAGGCGTTGTAGGACTCTGGTATACTTTCTCTGAGAAATGGCCCTTGTAGGGGAAGCCTCTGTTGAGCATCTTCCTGGGGGGTAAGAGCAGACTTTCCTGCCTGCCCTTGTGGTAGACTTTCTCCCTCACCCTCTGCCTCCTTTTCAGCTCTTCACCACAGTCCAAGGATCTCACAGAGTAAAGAAATTTTGTTACTACGAAGGCCTCCAGGTTTTCCAGGTGCTGGAGGTCCTCCGGGTCATCCAGGAAGGTTCTTTCTTAGGGGAGCACCCAGATTTGATAGTAAGTCAATTAACTCAGCCTTGGGACCTTTTCTACATTATTACTAACATCATCCTGGGACCATCACTGGGAAATCCTGATTCCTAAGCAATCCCAGAAGGCCCTGCGGAGGAGGTGAAGCTCCATGCACACTCTATCCCAGAGAGAGTTGAGTGGATATGGGCGAGGGACACTCAGCATTCCTTCCTGCCTGCCCTTGGCCTTGAGTATTGCCGAACCTGGACGTCTCTTCTCTGTCCTGATCCTAGCCCCCCAAGATGTGGGCCAAGACAGAAAGAGACACATCTTCTGCCTTCTTTTCTCTCTTAGCTGTGTATGACCGGTCCTCTCTCCACCCCCGTGGCTCCATGCTGTACCATTGATTCCCAGCTTTGCTTTGGTTTGTCCTCTGACTTACCCGATTTGGAAGTCTAGATTTTCAGCCATCAGATTAGCTGAGAGCAGGACCAGACTCTCAGAAAACGTGTGCCAGAAGGACCCTAGTCCTCATCATTGTACAGCAGCTAGGTGGCGCCATAGTGCATAGAGTGCTGGGCCTGGAGTCAAGAAGACCTGAGTTCAAGTCCAACTTTGGATGCTTACTAGCTGTGTGACCCTGGGCCAGTCATGAAACCTCTCAATCTAGGTTTTTTCATCTTTAAAATGGAGGTGCCAATAACAACATCTACCTTATAGGGTCGTTGGGGAGATTAAGTGAGACACCATAGAAAATGTTTTGCATGCCTTTAAAGCGCTAGACAGGGGGTATGCTGGAATAATTTTCAGTGCAAGCATTTGTACCTTGGAAATTTGCAAATGCTCCAAATTTTGATTTATTTGTTTTGTTGATTTTCTAGATTTAAGAAAGTGATGGAAAAACTGTTAATGCAAATTAAATGTAAAAGTATATCATGAGTTCCTTGTTTTTCTTCCAGAGAACTGGTTGTTAAACATTTGCCAGCATAGCCCTGGTACTGTAATGTTAGCTACAGAGAAGGAAGCTGGCGTCCAGAGAAGGGAGGGCGCATTTACAGAGCACCTACTGTGCGACAAAGAGTGTGCTTGGTGCTTTACAAATATTATCTCATTTAATCCTTACAACAACCCTGAGAGGAAGATGCTGTTACCCCATTGTACAGTAACTGAAGCAAATGGAGGTGAGGTGACTTGCCCAGGGTCACACAACTAAGTGTCTGAGCTTAGATCTTCTTGACTCTAGGCCCAGCATTCTGTCCATTTTGCCACTGAGCTGCTTGAGGTGGAGTTACCTGCCACGGTGACACAGCGGCTTTTGGGGACCAGAACTCTGGTCTTCTGAGTATGAGCTCTTGAAGTTTGGCTGGGTACTTAGTTACCACCCTCTGTGAAGCCTGGCAAACATGCTTTGGAAAGGGAAAAAATCAAGTTTCTTATTCAATCTTTTAAAAGGCTGCAATGGGCCGCTTAGGTTTGGGCCCTTGCATGGAAAGCATCTGTTCTTTAGGTGGCTCAGGGGAAGTATTTGCTGGGTTCCTTAATCCCAGCCTCCTCTGTCCTCTGCTCTGGTGACTCAACCTGGTTAGTTGACCTCTTCTCTCTCTCTCTTTTGTTCCTAGTGCGACCTGACTATGCCACTGAAGACCTCCCACCTGAAGGACCCGGTAAAACTGATTCATGAAAGAGCAGAGGGAATATAAATGGTTGGGTGGAGGAGATTGGGTAGGCCAATCTGTGCCTTTCTGTGCCTGGTCTGCCAACACAAGGGACAAAATCATGGCCATACTGTCCATAGCCAAGTCAGAAACTGCTCTTTTGGGGGGTGTCCAAACCAGGAGACCACAGCTGGGGGAACATGGAGGTTTTTTGAAAGGAATTAAGATGAGGTCTCTACACACACACACACACATACACACACACACACACACACACACACACAAACACACAAACACCGCCCCCCCCCCTAACCTTCTCTACACCTCTAAGATTAGTAGATCTAAGTCTAGTTGGTCCCTTTCTCACAAACCCGAGACCCCTCCATTATATTCTCTCATACCCTGTTCATCAGGATGAAGGTCCAGAACAGAGAAAGGCCTAAATACATACTCTCTGAATGGTCTTTCCATTTTCTTTTCTTTAAAATTAATTATTTGACATTTTAAAATTTCTTATCAACTCCCTTCATATCTCTCTCCCTTCTCCCATTCTCCCTTATAATAATATAAAAAGAGGGGGAAAAGCCATTCGATTAAGCTAATTAACCCATCATTCAAGCCTAACAGTTTATGGGATGCTCTGTATCCCCACCCCCTTTCCACCCCTTTTCAAAGAAAGGAGTCTTTCTATAGTATGTTTTCCTAAGGGATTTGACAGGGGGAAGGGGCGAAAGAGGGAGAGAAAAGTGGAGGGGAGACTCAGAACAGAGCTGATGACAGAGAGGAAGCAGATATTTTGATGTCCTCCACTGCTATCCTAGACAAGAGGGCCATTCTTGCCTAGAACCAGTTCCAGAGTCTCATAGAAAGAACAATGGTTTTTAGAACCTGGAGACCTGGGTTCAAATCCCAGCTCCAATGCATATTCCCTGTCCTTGGGCAGCTCATTGAATCTGTCTGGGCCTCACTTGATTCACCTTTAAAATGGGCATGATGATACTTACTCAAAGAGTTGTGGTGGGAAAAGAGATTTGTACACTAAAATGTTATCATTCTCTTCTATTTCTTCCTTAGATCCCTTTCTCTCTTCACGGCTTTTGGATTCTTCTAATTTTGGTCCTCAGATGGAATCGTATGAAGTTCCAAGTCCTTCCCCAACTCTGTCAGTGGAAAAGGCCCCTCATTTTATCTTGCTGAGAAACAACCGCACTGAGGAGACAATGTGTGTGAATGTCAAGGGATCACCCCTGACCTCCCAGAGTCTCTTCTCTGATCCTGCCCAAGGTAAGTGGACAGAGCTGTGTGCATGTACACACACACACACACACACACACACACACACACACACATGTTTATATTTCCCCTCAAATCTTCCACCCTCAATTGTGCAGATTTCTCCCATTTTGTTATGACATTTTGTTCTATGTTGGAGAGTTCTTTCTTCTAATTGGGAACTCCCTGAGGGCAAAACTAAGGTCTTCTCCTCCCTTGTACCTTCCACATCTTGGCTAAGAGAAATATCAGTGCATTATGGGCTTGTGCTTTCCTGGAGTAGACAAGACCCACATAGAAAAAGATGGGCCCTTTACAAAGCTATTTACAGATGGACACCAAAGAGCATAGACCAAGCCTGAAGGAAGAGAGGAAAGGCAGGGGAAAAGATCAATCAGGGCTGGGAGGGCCCAACTCCAGCAGGCTTCCCCAAGAGGACACTAGCTTCCATGGGGAAGGTTTTCCAGAGGGAGATGGTTAATCACCACGGGCCTCCTAAATGAGGTAACTAGTTGCTGTCCTGAGGGCTGCTCTCAACCCTTCTGATCTCTTGGGTTTCCAGGCATTAAGGTGACTGGCAAATACGAGGGGAGCACAGATAAGTTTGTCTGGCTCCAGGTGAGTTACAGGAGTCCTGAGGTGAAGGTGCGTGTGACCCAGGACAGCATCGTGGTGACTCGTGGCAGTGGTGGGAAAAGCTCCTCTTACCAATGGCAGGGGACGCTGTACTTGGTGATGCCTGGGTAAGCCTGGGGCTATTAGGGGACTCAGGAGCAGGTAGGGCCTTTAACCCAGGACTGGTCAGCTCTTTGAACCAGCAGAAATGGACAAGATCCACAGGTGCCAGACCTTGAGGCTTCTGGGAGCCTGTGGACAAGAGCCAATCCCTACATTTGGGATGGGGGCAGGGTGTCTTCACTTGAACATCTGCTTCCTTTGTACCTGGAGAGGCAGAAATTCCCTTTTCTGACTACTGTGCTCCCTGAATCTCCCACCTACCCTGCTTAGGACTTGGTTTCTCAACAGGCTGAAGTTGAACTTGGAAAATGGCCTCTTGCTGCTCAGTGACTCAGACAAAGTCACCATTGGCCTAGTGTACTTGGGCCATCCCGGTCCTGGATTGAGGCTCTTCCTAAATGATCCAGGTCACTTCTCCAGCCAAGCCAATGGAGTTCTTGGTATGGCCTGGACACTGTCCACAGCAATCTGTAACTTCCTGATCAAGTACTTTCTTCTTTCACCACCCCCCCCCCTTTTTTAACTATCCACTGTTCTAACTGTTTCCCTTTTCTGAATGTTTCCCTCTGGGATCACCTATCTGCTCCCTGGTCACTCTCTACCTCTCAGAGCATTCCCTTACCATCACCTGCTCCTCCGACCATCCCTAAGGCTCAGCCCACCATCTCCCCTCCTCCCATATTCCCCTTGTCATCCCTGCCTTCCTATCATTCTCCAAATCGGCTCACATCCCAGCTCTCCGACCATTTTCTCCTTCCCACTTGTGCCCATCTGACAATCCACCCACACCTCCGAGCATCTATTAATACTCCTCTTTCAGAAACCCCTTCCCCAGTACACACTCAAAAGCGACCTCTTTCTGGGAGTTGAAATCTGAATTTTGGCTTTTCTCTGTCCCTCTGACCTATTCCCTTATTCTCTCTGCCTTTCTCTCTGTCTCTCTTTCCCCTTCTCTAGCTCCCTCTTGCTGTCTTTCTCTCTGTTTATTTTTCTGTCTCTGACCATCTTGATGTTTTTCCTTCTTGGTTTCTTCTCATTTCTGCTTGTGTCTGTCTCTCTCTTTGTGTGTCTCCAATTCTCTGTCCCTCTTCCTCTAACATATCCCCCATCCTCTTGCTTCTCAGGTCAGTTTTACCAGGACTTGCAATGGGATCCTGCTGGGCCAAGCACAGTTGAAGACACACGGGAGCTGAGTGTGAGGGGAAAGACGTATACAGTCACCAGGTAACTATCGGCCACTGTGAGCCCAGGCTAGACTTTCTTTCCACTTCTTCAAGGAGAATCCCAGGTTTGGGCATCTTATGCCCAAGCACAGATCTGTTCATTCAAGGCAGTGGTGACACCTTTGGTCAAGTGGTCTCTGATGATCTGAGACAACCATGGGTCACTCTGCCATCCTCAGATAATTCAAAATCCAGAGATCTTCCAAAATACCCACAAAAATTACAAAAAAAAAGATCTTTGAAATCCATGGTCAATTAAACATGTTCCGTAAAGGTCAAACAGTACAGATAATGGGAAGAAAAAAATAAAGGAGTGAGAACTAGGAGAAACAAGGTACAGATCGTTTAAAAAGATGTATAATCTGAAAACCATAGATAACTGAAGAAAAAAAGAAATAGTTAATATAACACTACTACTATTAGATAATTAACGAAACTTTTAATAATTAGTTGAGGATTTTCTGACAAGCTGTGTTTGTGTATTTTGCAGAAAGTCCATGGTGGATTTCCAAGGAAGCAGAGATACCATCCCACCGCCAAAGTTATCATGCTTGTACCTAGAGCAGCCTTTATGAGGTGGAAGAGAATCAGGGCCAGCTATACCCTTCTGGTCTCCATACTTGCCCCAAGCAGGGTCAGGAGCTGCCTCTCTGCCCTTTGCTAATTGCCCATCTGGGACCAGGTGGGGGATGCATAAAGCAAAATCTTAGCATTTCTGTGTGTGATGCCTCTCATTTCCTGTGGGACAGTGGTGGGAAATGTCTTTGGTGATTGAATCCCATGATGAAGTGTCATGGAGGAATAAGGATTTCTGTCTCAGGGACTTATTCTGGGCCAGTTTGGGATGCAAATCCAAAATTCACAGATGTTCCAAATACCCAAATAAGTTGAACCAAGAGAGATTTTTCAATTGATCAACAAACATTTATTAATCACCTACTACATGCCATTCACTGTGCTAGGTTCTGAGGATTCAAATACAAAGAATTAAATAATTTCTCTCTGCATATCTTTGAAAAAAAGAAATGGTTAATTAACTCTCAGAGTTTAAAGTTTTAGAGTATAAATGTAGCCCTTCCTCTGGAACATTCCCTACCATTCCCATTCTGTTGTTGTTGTTTGTCCTTTGTTCTCAAAAAGGACCATGACATCGGAAGATGATGCCATGATTTGCAAACAAATTGGATTTCAGTGAGGCAGGGCTGTGCAGAGTTACCAACCTCACTTTCTCCTCCAGAGTCATGTGGGTCCAGTGGCCAGATATAGATCAGGATCACTGGAGATGGCCCTGGATGCAGTGGGAAACCTTGGCCTCTTTAAGCTAAGGTCTTTAAGAGGTCTCAGTTTGACTGAGGTAACACCCATTCAATGATTAAGGCTAGGCTCTTTGCTAAGGCAGAGAATGGCTTCTTTACCTAGTTAAAAAAAATCAATCAGGGAGGGGAAGAACCCATTCAACCTTTTGATTCAGTCCCCTTCAAGGAGTAACTACCTCCTCAGGCTCAAAACGTCCTTAGGGAGTCCTTACTTCTAAAACGTTCACTTGATGCTCTTGCCTGGAATCATTAGTCAGTAGGGGAAAAAATACCTCAAAGTGAAGGCATTTACTAGAAGGGCATAGTAAGAACAGTAAATTCCCCTCATAAACCTGAGGCAGACTCACAAATACACACATTATCAGTAGAAATATTGGGCACAATTTTAAAATAAGGTGGTTGTGAGACAGCTGTGTATGGAGCATGTGACAGAGGCAGCTCTCAACTCTGGTACCAAAAGGCTCTCATATTCTATTACTTCCCAGGTTGTTTTCACCTTGCTCCCCTCTCCAGTTGGCCTCTTCTCCTTACCCCCTAACCATGCCCACACACCGAGTGTCCCACCTGGTTACAGCTTCTCTATTAGGCAGGGCACTCAACTGAGCTTCCTGGGCCTGCTCCTCTTTGTTCAACCACTAACTACTAGGACAAATTTACTTCTCCCATGCCCTTCCTTGGTGTTGCCTCCTGACACAACTGCCTGTCTGTATATCCCTAGAGAAAGAGTTCTTAACCTATGATCTGTGAATTTCTTTTTAAAAAATAGTTTGATAGCTATTTTCCAGTATAATTGGTTTCTTTTGTGATCCTGTATATTTTATTTATTTAAAAATACTATTTAAGAAGGGGTCTATTGGCTTTACCAGAATATCAAAGGGGTCTAGGATACACATGCACAAAAGTTAATAACTCCTGCCTTAAAGAGCATGGTCCATTTTGTAAAGGTCACCAGTGACGTGGTATATCTTTTATCTGCCAATAGCTAGGTGTTCTCTGATTCTATCAAATACAATTTGATGCGTCATAAAGATATAATAAGACTTAGCCACTTTTATCAACAATACCTTCTATAATTTCATTAACTGGGCTGAAGGAGAGGGGTTAATTGATCAGGGACAAGTTTTTCACCCCACCCCCAATAGATAAAACTCACATACTTCACTAAGGACTTTGTGATGAAGTGTGTGTGTGTGTGTGTGTGTGTGTGTGTGTGTGTGTGTGTGTAAAACCAGAAAATACTTTAGCCTTAGAATCCTGAAACTAGATGGACTTAGGAGGAATTCTAATCCAATCTGCTCTTGAGCAAGAATCTCCTTTATAATAAACCTGAGAAGTAGTTATCCAGCATTTGTATGAAGACTTGAAATGATAGGAAATTTTCTACTTCCCAAACAACATTCCATTTTAAGCCAGTATTATAAGATGTTTTTAACATTAAGATGTTGTTAAGATTTTTTGACTATTACATTTTTGATTATCTTATTATTAAGAACTCTTTTTCTGGGGCAGCTAGGTGGTACAGTGAGTAGAGCACCGTCCCTGGAGTCAGGAGGACCTGAGTTCAAATCTGGCCTCAGACACTTGACACATTTACCAGCTGTGTGACACTGGGCAAGTCACTTAACCCCAATTGCCCTGCCAAAAAAAAAGGAAGTCTTTTTTCTTCCATTGAATTTAAATCTACTTCTCTGTACTTTCCCCGAAATGATCTACCTTCTGCTCTTTTGGGACCAATTTCTGTTTTCCACGACAACCTACAAACATGAGAAAAAGACACTCAGGTATCTCTTTCCCCCAGTTTGCACTCCAAGACCAGTTTCTTTTAGTCTCTTGTGGCCAGAGTGGCCTTTGTTTTCTTTGAGTGACTCAGTTTATCTCATTGAGCCTTGCTGGGTGCTGGGTCTGTGGCTTCTCTTCCAGGGCAGGAAGCCCAGAGACCATGCCTGGGAGCAGAGAACTTCCTGTGTGATGATTCATGGGGCTGGCTGAGGGGAGGTGTTGACTCCAGAGCCACGCCCTATTGGGTGTTAACCTAGGGGAAGGGGCCAACTCAAGAACCAATTGGCCTTGGTCATTCAGGCGGCGCTTGATGATGTCAAAAACTCTATAAGAAGGGAGAAGACAGCTTGAAGATCCCTTTTTCCTTTTCCGGTTGGCGCGGCAGCGGTGGGAAGCATGACTCTGGGCCAGCCCGAGCTCTTGGGCTGAACCTAGATGTTGGTAACTATGAATTGTATTGGGTCTGTCTGTTGATATTTATAATTTGTTTGTATTTAGTTCTGAAGTTCAGGGTGCTGGCTTTTTCCCCCGAACTAAATGAATGTTCTGAACTTCAGGGTGCTGGATTTTTCCCTTGAAGTAAGTGAATGAATCTGTATTTGGTCTGTCTGTTGATGCTTGTCTGTATGCTCCCCTGAACTAACTGAATGCTGGATTAAAGTAAGCTGGTCAACCCCTTCACCATGCTTTCCTTGTTTAAGCAGATAAAAAGAACCTGTGCTTTCCTGGCGTGCCGGCAGCTTTCTGGGCCCCACAGAAGCTGCTAGCCGGATTGTTAAAACATCTCTTTCTCCCTTGTTCTTTAATGATCTTCCTCCTCTCACCATCCTGTTGTCCTCCCCTGGCTTGCCTCTGTCTTTCAACGTCCCTCTTACAATATGGTGCCCCAAACCAATTACTAGTAGCTCCACTAACATAGAACTTTCTGACTTATGAAGCCCTTCCTCCAATACAGTCCCTTCAGAGAGACAGCATCCCTGGGTATTTTTAGTGTCCCAATTTTCTCCCATCCTCTCCAACATTTGTTCTTTTCCTTTTTTGTCATATTAGCCAATCCGATAGGCATAAGGTGGCACCTCAGAGTTGTTTTAATTTGCCTAGATCTTTTTATTATAAGGGAAAAGATTTTCCTCCTTACCTCAACTACTGTTGTCATAGATGGTCCAGAATGTATTAATAAGTTTAACTGTAAAGGATGTATCCCTGATCTCATGTGAGATGCAAATGCCTCTCTGATTAGGACTTTAAATAGCTAAGCCTTGAATGAATTTCAGCAGTTTGAAAATTTCCTGTTTTCCCCTGCCAATGGATTGCCCCATTTAATGTCTTTTCAATAGGGAAGGGGGAACCTAAGACATTTATTAAACACCTAACATGTACCAGAGGGCAGCTAGGTAGCACAGTGCATAGAGTGACCCCAGACAAGTCACTTAACCCTGTTTGCCTCAGTTTCCTCACCTATAAGATGAGCTGGAGAAGGAAATGACAAACCATTACAGTGTCTTTGCCAAGAAAACCCCAAATGGGGTTATAGAGAGTTGGACACAACCAATCAACAACAAACACATACCAGGGACTTTACTAAATACTTTTATAGATGTTGCCTCATTTGAGCCTCACAACCACCCTATGAAGCAGATGCTATTGTTATACCCCTTCTACAGTAGAGTGAATGAGACAGACAGATGAAGTGACTTGCCCAGGGTCACACAACTAGTAAGAGTCTGAGGCTGGATTCTGACTCAGGTCTTCCTGACTTCAGGCCCAATGTTTTATCCATTGTGCCATCTAGCTGCCTCCAAATGGAAGAGATTAGAAACTGGGAAGTTCCTGCAAAGGATACCCCTGAAGAGAAGAGGAAGGAATTTCCTTCCTCACCCTTCCTTTTCTCCTCTAGCTCTAATGGGGAGCTATTGGATGAGCAGGAGACACTACATCCAGGAAGGAGTAGGGACACGTACTCTAAAGTAACAAAGATACAGAGGTAAGTCACCTGAGGGAGAGAGCGGCTTCAAGGATTGTGATCTTTTGCAAGCCAGAGTTGGGTTGTAAGAAGGACTAGACCCTGAGAATCCAGCTTGAGAATTCTAGGAGAAGTCCTGCTCTACTAGGAGTTGTGAATTGACCTTGCTGAGGTACCACAGTGTTTTTTTAACTATTGTTCTTGCTCTGCCATTTGAGCAAATGCCTTTTGTGAGAGCTTATTGAGTCTACTGGCTGATTGTTCATGGGAGGGGCACTGGTAGGGTCTTGCAAGCTGGAGTAGTAGAAGTAGCCATCTACTATTCTAGGCTTATCCCTAGAACCTCAGGTAGCAGCTGTCCTCTGGGGACCCAATCCATCAGGACAAATTTATGTACAAATTAGGGGAGAAGGGTTATTATAATAACAAGGACAGTTTGGCTATACTTGGCTCATCTGTCACTTTTTGGTCAGTTGATTGATTTTTAAAGCTTTAATCAGCAGAGATTCCTGCTCACCAGTTGCCTGATTCTATTCAGTAATCAGTATCAAATGATCTCCAACACTTATCCCTAGATGTTATGTGCCCTCAACCAATACCAGACGTCACTTTTGGGAGGGAGTGCTGTATTTCCAATCTTTGTATATCAGATACTTGGTTTCCTCTTTTACCCTTTGTGCACAGCATGAATTTTTTTAAAGTTAATTAATTATTATTATTATTTTAGTTTACAACACTCAGTTCCACAAGTTTTTGAGTTCCAAATTTTCTCCCTCCCTCTCTTCCCCCACCTTCAAGATGGCATGTGATCGGATATAGGTTCTACATATACCTTCACGTTAAACTTATTTTCCCAATAATCAAGTTGTAAAGAAGAATTGTAACCAATGAAATGAACCATGAGAAAGATGAAACCAAACCAAGAATCAAATAAAATTAAATTTAAAAAAAGAGAGAGCAAATAGTTTGCTTCAATCTGCATTCAGACTCTGTAGTTCTTTCTCTGGTTGTAGATAGCCTTTTCCAACATGAGTCTTTATGAAGTCCATCTGCTCCTCATTTCTCTTTTTTTTATCGCTCCTCATTTCTTATAGCACAATAGTATTCCATTACATTCGTATACCACAGTTTGTTTAGCCATTCCCCAATTGATGGGCATCCACTTGATTTCCAATTCTTTGCCACCACAAAAAGAGCTGCTATAAATATTTTTGTACATATGGGTCCTTTTCCCCTTTGTATGATCTCTTTGGGATATAGCCCTGGACAATCTATCAGGAGGGATGTGGTACCTAAGAGTTGTTTTGATTTGCATTTCTCTAATCAATAGAGATTTGGAGCAATTTTTCATATGACTATAGATATCTTTAATTTCTTTCTCTGAAAACTGCCTGTTCGTATCCTTCGACCATTTATGCAGCATGAATTTTTTAAAAAGTGATTAAGTATTTATTAAGGATTTACTATGTGCAAGTGCTGTAATAAACCTTGGATATAAAGACAAAAGGTAAACATCTGTCCTGTCAGATTAGCTAACATGACAAAACAGGAAAATGATAAATGCTGGAGAGGATGTAGGAAAATTGGAACACTGTTACATTGTTGGTGGAGTTGTGAATGGATCCAGTCATTCTGGAGAGAAATTTGGAACTATGCCCAAAGGGCTGTAAAAAAGTGCATAACGGGGGGCGGAGCCAAGATGGCCGCATGAAGGCAGCTTCTTACCGGAGCTCTCTCACAAGGTCTGTCAGATTCCCATAAAAAAGTGAATTTGAGCAGATTTGAGAGAGTCAGAAACCGCGAGCAGTCTGCGTGGGGCAAATTTCCGAGCCGGGAGAGTTTGAAAGGCCGGAGGAACGAACCTGCAGGCTCGGAGAGTGCTCGGTGCAGAGCTGCACCAGACTAAGGCGGAAGCGGCTGGCCGGGAAATCCACGTGGGAGACGGGCTGGGAGAAAGCTGGGCGCCCGAAACCGGCAGAGATCCCCAGGCCTCCCAACACAGGACGGCAGTCTCTGGGAGCGATGAGAGGCAGCGCAACGCCACCAGCCGAGAAAATACCCAGCCCTGACGCTTGCAAAACCCAGGAACTCGGCTTCTTGAACTTCCGGAAGACTCAATGGCCAGGTAACCGCCTCTAACCCCTCCCCCCCTCACCCAGAGAATTCCTCGGGAAAAAAAAAAGAGAACTGAAACAGAGGAGAGAGTAGCGGGGCTTCACAGGACAAATACTAGAAGCTCATTAGTCCCAGAGGGGAAGAGTCGGCAGGGGGCCAAGCCAGGAGCCCAGACGTAATCTTGCTCCCCCAGGGGAAGCGCCAGTCATCAGCTCAAACAACAAACAGCTGAGACCATTGCTGAAAAGCAAGTGCTGGAGAGCACCCACAGGGAGTGAGACGCCAGGGAGCCAGACCCCTCCCCCACACCTCAGGAAACTGAAGGTTATAATTCTAGACTCACAACTGGGGGACAGAAAGCCCTGAGATCCACAGATAGAAATTCGTTGTAAAGCCAGCAAAAGGCAAACCAACATGAAGAAGAACACAAAAAAACCGAGGACAATAGATTCTTTTTATGGAGACAGGCAGGATCAAAATATCGACATAGAAGAAGATAGCAATGACACGGTAGATACATCAGATACCTCAAAGGCTAATATGATCTGGTCTCCAGCCCAAAAAGCACTGCTGGAAGAGCTAAAAGAGGATTTTAAAAACCAAATTAGGGAGGTAAAAGAAAACATGGAAAAAATGGAAAAGTCCCTAAAGAATAAGATTGGCGAAATGGCTATGGAGATTCAGAATCTAGAGAGAGAAAAGGACACCCTGAGAGGTGAAATCAACCAATTGAAAATGGAGGCTCAAAAGCAAAATGTAAACACTAACTCATTTAAAATTAGACTTGAGCAAGTAGAAGCTAATGAATCTATGAGGCATCAAGAAGTAATAAAACAAAATGTAAAGAATGAAAAAATAGAAAAAAATGTGAAATATCTGATTGGCAAAACTACTGACCTGGAAAATAGATCCAGGAGAGACAATTTGAGAGTTATTGGTCTACCGGAAATTCACGATGAAAAAAGGAGCCTTGACAGTATCTTCGAAGAAATTATCAAAGACAACTGCCCAGAGGTCCTAGAACCAGAGGGCAAAATAGTCATTGAAAGAATTCACCGATCACCCCCTGAAAGAGATCCCAAACTGAAAACACCAAGAAATATTATAGCCAAATTTCAGAGCTATAAACTCAAGGAGAAAATACTGCAAGCAGCCAAAAGAAGCAATTCAAATATCGTGGAACTACAGTCAGGATCACGCAGGATCTCTCAGCTTCCACATTAAAAGACAGGAGAAATTGGAATATGATATTCCGAAGGGCAAAGGAGCTGGGACTACAACCAAGGATCAACTACCCAGCAAAACTAAGCATAATTTTCCAGGCAAGGCGATGGACATTCAATGAAATAGGGGAATTCCAGACCTTCCTGATGAAAAAGCCAGAACTCAATGGAAAATTTGATCTCCAAATACAAACCTTAAGAGAGACATAAAAAGGTAACCAGGGGGAAAAACCCCACAAACTTCATTAACCAATAAGGTTAGGTTGTTTACATCTTTATGTGGGATTATATCACCTTATGTATGTTTTTTATGTATATATATATATATATACATATATATATATATACATATACATATATAAGTCATTCTTGTGAATGGTACAACTATTGTGACAAATGAAAGGGATATACATAGGTTGTGAATGCCTGTATAAATTAACTGATGTAAAGATATAAAATATAAATAAGAGATATAAAGGGAGGGCTATGAGGGAAGTGGTAAGGAGGTTGTAGAAAAGGGTAAATTACACCAAAGGAAGTGGCAAAAAAACATATTATAGTAGAGGGAAAGAAGGGAGGGAGAAGAGCAGTATTTGAGCTTTACTGTCATCTGATCTAGTTCAAGAAGGGAATAACATACTCTGATAAGTTTAGAAATCTAACTTGTCCTATGGGAAGTGGGAGGGAAAGGGGGGAAAAAGGGAGGGGGGAGGGCAGAAGGAAGAGGAGAAGTAGCAAGTGGGTAACGGTAAGATAAGGGAGGGGAATAAAGAGGGAGGGTTTACTGAGGAAAGCGGCGGTCAAAAGCAAAACTTTGTTGGGGAGGAGAAGGGGAAAGGGAGAAATAAAAGCATAAACAGGGGGAATTAGGATGGAGAAAAAGACACAGATAGAAATCATAACCCTGAACGTGCAGGGGATGAACATTCTCCCAAAACAGAAGCAGATAGCAGAATGGATTAAAAACCATAATCCTACAATATGCTGTTTACAAGAAACGCATCTGAAACAGGGGGATACACATAGGGTTAAGGTAAAAGGCTGGAGTAAAATATATTGTGCCTCAGCTAAAGTAAAAAAAGCAGGTGTAGCAATCCTAATCTCAGACAAAGCAAAAGTAAAGATAGATCTAATTAAAAGAGATAAGGAAGGACATTATATCCTGCTAAAAGGCACCATAAACAATGAAGCAATATCATTGCTTAACATATATGCACCAAGTGGTAAGGCATACAAATTCTTAGAGGAGAGGTTAAGGGAGTTACAGGAAGAAATAGACAGCAAAACTATAATATTGGGAGACCTCAACCTCCCCCTTTCTGAACTTGATAAATCTAACCTCAAAATAAATAAGAAAAAAGTTAAGGAGGTAAACAGAATTTTAGAAAAGGCACATATGATAGACCTCTGGAGAAAACTGAACGGGGATAAAAAGGAATATACTTTCTTCTTAAAAGTACATGGCACATACTCAAAAATTGACCATGTACTAGGGCATAAAAACCTCACAATCCAGTGCAGAAAAGCAGAAGTAGTCAATGCATCCTTTTCAGATCATGATGCAATAAGAATCATTTTTAATAAAGTACCATGGAAAAATAAGCTAAAAACTAATTGGAAACTAAATAATTTAATTCTAAAGAGTGAGTGGGCCAAAGATCAAATCAGAGAAACAATTAATAATTTCATTCAAGAGAATGACAATAATGAAACAACATACCAAAACTTATGGGATGCAGCAAAAGCAGTTCTTAGGGGAAGTTTTATATCTCTAAATGCCTACATGAATAAAATAGTGAAAAAGGAGATCAATGATCTGGGCAGACAGCTGAAAAAGCTAGAAAAAGAGCAAATTGAAAACCCCCAATTAAATACCAAATTAGAAATACTGAAAATCAAAGGAGAGATTAATAAAATTGAAACCAAGAAAACTATTGAATTAATAAATAAAACAAAGAGCTGGTTTTATGAAAAAACCAATAAAATTGACAAACCTTTGGCCAATTTGATTAAAAAAAAGAAAGAAGAAAATCAAATTACCAGTATCAAAAACGAAAAGGGTGAGGTCACCTCTAATGAAGAGGAAATCAAAACAATAATTAGGAATTATTTTGCCCAACTGTATGCCCGTAAATTTGACAACCTTAGAGATATGGATGAATATCTACAAAAACATAAACTGCCCAGACTAACAGAGAAGGAAGTGAAATTTCTTAATGACCCCATATCAGAAAAAGAAATTGAGCAGGCCATCAACGAACTCCCTAGGAAAAAATCTCCAGGGCCAGATGGTTTTACATGTGAATTCTATCAAACATTTAAAGAACAACTAATTCCAATACTTTGTAGACTATTTGGGAAAATAGGTGAAGAAGGAGTCCTACCAAATTCTTTTTATGACACAAATATGGTACTAATACCCAAACCAGGTAGAGTTAAAACAGAGAAAGAAAATTATAGACCAATTTCTCTAATGAATATTGATGCAAAAATTTTAAATAAAATATTAGCAAAAAGATTGCAGCAACTCATTACGAGAATAATACACCATGACCAGGTAGGATTTATTCCAGGAATGCAAGGCTGGTTCAATATTAGGAAAACTATTAGCATAATTGACCATATCAACAACAAAACTAGCAGAAACCATATGATCATCTCAATAGACGCAGAAAAAGCCTTTGACAAAGTACAACACCCATTCCTATTAAAAACACTAGAAAGCATAGGAATAAGGGGAACCTTCCTCAAAATTATAAATAGCATCTACCTAAAACCATCAACAAGCATTATTTGTAATGGGGATAAACTAGATGCATTCCCAATAAGATCAGGGGTGAAACAAGGATGTCCATTATCACCCCTATTATTCAATTTGGTTCTAGAAACATTAGCTGTAGCAATAAGAGAAGAAAAAGAAATTGAAGGAATTAGAATAGGAAAAGAAGAAACTAAATTATCACTGTTTGCAGATGATATGATGATTTATCTAGAGAATCCTAGAGAATCAAGTAAAAAACTACTTGAAATAATAAACAACTTTAGCAAAGTTGCAGGATATAAAATAAACCCACATAAATCCTCAGCATTCCTATACATTACTGACAAAGCCCAACAGCAAGAGATAGAAAGAGAAATTCCATTCAAAGTTACTGAAGGCACTATAAAATATTTGGGAGTCTATTTGCCAAGACAAACCCAGGGCCTATATGAACATAACTATGAAACACTTTTCACGCGAATAAAATCAGATCTAAATAAATGGAGAAAGATCACTTGCTCATGGTTAGGCCGAGCTAATATAATAAAAATGACAATTCTACCTAAATTAATCTATCTATTCAGTGCCATACCAATCGAACTACCAAAAAATTTTTTTACCGAGCTGGACAAAATAATAACAAAATTCATTTGGAAAAACAAGAGGTCTAGAGTATCTAGGATATTAATGAAAAGACATGCTAGAGATGGTGGTTTAGCCACACCAGATATTAAACTGTACTACACAGCAGCAGTCATCAAAACTGCCTGGTACTGGTTAAGAAACAGGGGTGTGGATCAGTGGAATAGGATAGGTACACAAGTAGGTGAAATCAACAAGTTTAGCAATCTACTCTTTGATAAACCCAAAGAAGCCAGTTTCTGGGCTAATAATTCACTATTTCACAAAAACTGTTGGGAAAATTGGAAAATGGTAGGGAAAAAAACTGGGCATAGACCAATATCTTACACCATATACCAAAATAAAGTCAAAATGGGTTCATGATTTAGGAGTAAAAGTTGATACTCTAAATAATTTGGGAAAGCAAGGAATAGTTTACTTATCAGATTTGTGGAAAAGTAAAGAATTCATGACCCAACAAGAGATAGAGAGCATTACAAAATGCAAAATGGATAATTTTGATTATGTCAAATTGAAATGTTTTTGTACAAAAAAAGCCAATGCAACAAGAATTAGGAGGGAAGCAGAAAATTGGGAGAAAATCTTTGCAACTAGTATCTCTGATAAAGGCCTCATCTCTAAAATATACAGGGAGCTAAGCCAAATATATAGGAATACAAGCCATTCCCCAATTGAGAAATGGTCAAAGGATATGAACAGGCAGTTTTCAGAGGAAGAAATTAAAGCTATCTACAGGCATATGAAAAAATGCTCTGGATCGCTGCTGATTAGAGAAATGCAAATCAAAACAACTCTTAGATACCACATCTCTCCTGTCAGATTGGCTAAAATAACAAATCAGGAGAATGATAAATGCTGGAAAGGATGTGGGGAAATTGGAACATTGTTGCATTGCTGGTGGAGTTGTGAGCTGATCCAGCCATTTTGGAGGGCGGTGTGGAACTATGCCCAAAGGGCTATAGAAATGTTCATACCCTTTGACCCAGTAATACCACTTCTAGGGTTGTATCCCAAAGAAATCATGCAAGCGGGAAAAGGACCCATATGTACAAGAATATTTATAGCAGCTCTCTTTGTGGTAGCCAAGAATTGGAAAGCAAAGGGATGCCCATCAATTGGGGAATGGCTGAACAAGCTGTGGTATATGAAGGTGATGGAATACTATTGTGTCATAAGAAATGGGGATGATGCAGACTTCATAACAACCTGGAAAAACCCACACGACATAATGCTGAGTGAGCGGAGCAGAGCCAGGAGAACGTTGTGCACAGCCACAGATATGTGGATTCCGTGAGGACCAACCCTGACATACTGCGCTTCTTTCAGCAACCTAAAGGGGCAAGGACAACTCCAGGGGACTCACGATGGAGAATGCTATCTTCATTCAGAGAAAGAACTGCGAAGTTTGAATACAGACTGAGGCACACTACATGCTCGCCTTTTCTGCTTCTCTTTTGTTTTTGTTTTTGGGGTTTTTTTTTGTTTGTTTTGTTTTTTTTTTTTTTGGTTCTGTTTCTTCTTTCTCATGATTCATTCCATTGGTCAAAATTCTTCTCCACGACTTGACTAGAGCATAAATTAATTCAATGCGAAGTTATACATGACAGTTATATGAGACTTCATGCCGTCTTGGGGAGGGAGGGGGGAGGGAGGGGAGAAAAATTGGAACTCAAAACTATGTAGAACCGTGTGTGGTAAACTAAAAATAAATAAAACACCTTTAAAAAAAAAGTGCATAACCTTGACCCAGCAATACCACTTCTAGGGCTGTATCCCAAAGAGATCACAGTAGTAGGAAAGGGACCCGTATTTACAAAAATATTTATAGCTCCCCTTTTTGTGGTAGCAAAGAATTGGAAATCAAGTGGATGCCCGTCAATTGGGGAATGGCTAAACAAGCTGTGCTATATGAATGTAATGGAATACTATTGTGCTATAAGAAATGGGGAAGATATGGACTTCATAATAACCTGGAAAGACCTACATGATCTGATGCTGAGTGAGGGGAGCAGAACCAGGAGAACATTTTACACAACCACAGTCATATTGCTTCTGTGATGACTAACTTTGATAGACTTGACCCTTCTCAACAATGCAAGATTCAAAGACAGCTCCAAAGGACTCATGATGGAAAGAGCTATCTACATCCAGAGAAAGAACTACAGAGTCTGAATGTAGATTGAGGCAAACTGTTCGCTCTCTCTCTTTTTTTTTTTTGGTTTTGTTTCTTCTCTCTCATGATTCATTCCATTGGTCATAATTCTTCTTTGCAATTTGACTATTATGTAAATAAGTTTAATGCGAAGGTATATGTAGAACATATATTGGATTCCATACCATCTTGGTGGGAGGGGGGTGGGGAAGAGAATTTGGAACTCAAAAACTTGTGGAGCTGAGTGCTGTAAACTAAAAATAATAAATCTAATTAGAATACAAAAACACAAATATATATATATACATATATATATACATATATATATATATATAAAAATGTGTGTGCGTATAAAATAAATGCTTATTCAAGGAATGGAAAAAAAGACAAAAGGTAAAACAGACCTGCCTTCAAGGAACTTGCAAAATATATAGGAAAAGTGGTAGCTGTGGAGGGGTGTTTTGACTCAGAAAGTTGGTGAGTGAAGCCATGGGGGAGTAGATTGATGCCCCCGTTCCAGGTCTAATGGCAGTATTATTTGATTATGGTTCCATACCTAGGAAGGGGGGAATGTAAATGTGTAATGGCAGGGCAGCTGGTGAGAACATCAGCAGGAAGTAAAGTGAAGTATTGCTGCGGCATGGCTGGAATGGTGAGCTTTTGCAGATGCTCTCAAATCAGAGCACAAGACCCATGATGGGAGTTCCGGACATGAAAGGATTAAGTCCTCGTGGCATGGTTTCTGGTTCTGGTACCGAAACAGCCGACTAGCATAGAATTATTATGCCTCAGATGTAATAAAAAAGCAGGGATGTCAAAGTCTCAAGATCTCAGACAAGGCAACAGTAACCACAGGTGTGATTAAAAAGGAAACTATGTTATGCTTAAATAACAGATAATGGGAAAAAAACACCATACTTACTATCCATGCACAGAAAGGCACAGCATTTATATATTTGAAGATAAAAATAGAACTACAAGGAGAAATACACAGAAAACTATAATAATTCATTCCTTTGCAAGCTAGACAACTGCACAGAAAAATATAATTCATTCTTTTGCAAGCTAGACAAATCTAAGAAAAGCATTAAGAAAGAGGTTAAAGCTGTAAGTATGATTTTAGAAAAGATAGATGTGATATAATAGATCTTTTGTCATTAATGAATGAGAATCAAAAGGACCATGCCTATTTTTCAGCTTTGTGTGGTACCTTTATAAGAACTGACTATTTCTAGGGCATAAAAATTCAAACAAGTATAAAAAAAAGGAGAAATATTAAGCATCCTTTACTGACTACAATGTAATAAAATTATAATCACTAAAGACTCTTTTATGTAAAAAGTCAAATGTAAATGGAAACTAAATAATATAATTCCAAATAATATGTGGGTCAAAGATCATAAAACCAATTACGGAACCAAGAAAATCAAAGAAAATGACAACGAGACAACATATCAAAAATTTGAGGATGCAGTCAAATAAGTTATTTGGGACATTTTAACTTCTAAATACCAGCAAGGCTTGGTCCAAGGGCTTACTGAAGGTAGGTTTATGAAATCAGACTTTTGGCTTAATCACCATTTTTACTCCAGGTAAATACCTCCCCTTATCCTATCCCTGCTGCATTAAATAGGAATTATTCAAAAATGTGTGTGCACAATTAATTATACTATTAGAAATGAATAAAAAACAAATTTTGTTGTTGTTAAATTATTTCAGTCATGTTTGACTCTTTGTGACCCCCATTTGGCAAAGATACTGGAATGGTTTGAAATTTCCTTCTCCATCTCATTTTACAGATGAGAAATTGAAGCAAATAGGGTTAAGTGACTTATCTAGGGCCACACAGCTAGTGAGTGTTTGAGGCAGGATTTGAATTCAGGAAGGTGAGTCTTCTTAATTCCAAGCCCAGTGCTCTATCCACTGCTCCAAAAAAAACAAAAACAAAAGCAAACAAACAAAACATTAAAGCAACCAGAATAGATTGGGAGCCCATGAATCCTTCCTAGACCAGGCAACCAACAGCTTTCTTTCTCTATACGCAAGTTAAAACCTAAGACTCAATCAACAAGTATATATTAAACACCTACCATGTGTCACAGTATATTAGATGTTAGGGATAGAGATACCAAGAATGAAACAATCCCTACTTTCAAGGAGTTTATATTCTAATGGTAGAGATAATAATTATGTATTAAAATATAGTTATATATAAAAATATGACTATATAAATATAAAGTTAACAAATACATCTACACACAGTAATTAAATACAGTCTACTAAGGGTGGGGTGGCAGCTAGGTGGCACACTGGATAGAGCACAAGAACTTGGAATCAGGAAGATTCGTCTTCCTGAATTCAAATCTGGCCTCAGACACTTAGTAACTGTGTGGCCCTGAGCAAGTTACTTAACCCAGTTTGCCTCAGTTTCCTCATTGGCAAAATGAGCTAGAGAAGGAATGAGCAAAACCACTGCAGTATCTTTGCCAAGAAAACCCCAAATGGGGTTATGAAGAGTCAGACTCGACTGAAATAATTAAACAGCAACACTATAGGTGGGAAGACACTAAGTGGTTGGGGGATTGAGAAAGGGTTTGGTGCCTGAGCTGCATCTTAAAGGACGAGAGGTTCTTTTTGAGATATAAGGAAGGAAGGAAGGAAGGAAGGAAGGAAGGAAGGAAGGAAGGAAGGAAGGAAGGAAGGCATTTCATATGCGGGAGATAGCCAGTACAAAAGCACAGAGATGAGAAATAGAACTCAAAAGAACACAGTTTTTGTGCTTAGATTCATCTCTCCCACTCCCAAGTAGAGAGGGAAATGCACTTGCCATTGCTGGAATCCCCAGACCAAACTGAGGTAAGGAAGACAATGGCTTGACCCCACCATGCTGCTAATCTTCCTTGCTGGATTTTGACCTTTCTAGTCCTGCTCTGTTTGCTGCTGTGACCCTTGACCAGTCTGCTCTGACTCTGCTTCCCACCCCTCATTTGCCTCTGTTTCTATCCCTCACTTGCTGCTGGGCCTGGGTCATGCCCAAAGCATATCATCTCTTTCCCTTGCCAACTCTCCTGGTGGCCTCCGCACTCCCAACCTGAACCCCACTGTCCTTCTTTCAGGGCCTCACTCCAATGAGACATGGCAAGAAGATGTAAGGTAGAGTAGGGAGAGGTGTGTGTGTATGTGTGTGTGTGCCTACTATGTGCCTCAATTTAGAGGGATTGTGGGAAGATGGGTACATGAATGCATTGTTGGTGGAGCTTTTGATCAATATAACTATTTTGGAAAGCAATTTGGTATAATGCAAATAAAAATGAGTAAAATGTCCATATGGTTTGACCTAGAGAATCTAGCCCATGGAAGTCTAGCCTTGCAGCCCAAGGAAATCATTGATTTCCACACCGGGGGAAATTTTGGTGATTTTATATATAATTCTATTTTAAACAATCACTTCAGCAAAACGAACTTATCGACCATTGAAAAGGATAAGGAGGAGTGTACCCCTCGCCCTAGCCCTAGGAATTGTAGACTGTGGTATTTTCAGGAGATGGCTAGGTTTCCTTGAGCACCAGAACACGGGAGCGATGTGAGAAGAGACCTAGAATGAAGGGGATTTTCTTAACCGTATACTGCAGTGGAAAGGGAAGGCAGAGAAGGGTAGAAACTGGGGAGGACAACAGAGATGAGAATGTAGGGAGAGTAGCCAGAGAAAAGGGGTTTCATATAGGCAGAAAGAGGTTCTGAATCATTGGGACTAGAGAAGCAAGATAAGGTGAAAGAAGGAAGTATTTCTGTCATGCCTACTATGTGTCAGGCACTTGCTAAACGCTTTACAAATGAAATCTCTCAAAGATAGACTCAAGAGGCAACATTTGCTGACCTAGTTATAGGACATTGTCTGTACCAAGGATAGGGAGGCAAAATCTACTACTAAGTTCTAATTAGAATGTTGACTAAATGTCTGCAGATCTTGACTATAGAGGTGGGGGGGAAATGGGGAGGGGTGGGTAGGACTCTTTGTTTTGACAGGAGACAGCCTGTCAAATATTTATTGACTGTTTATTCTGTAAGGGAGAGGTGTGAGATATCTGCCTTGCATTCTAAGTGTTTTACTGAGAGATTCGGAAGGGTGGTGGTGAGGCTGAATTCATCTTTCCACTTTTCTGGAGCTAATCCTGAGCATCCCCTGTAATGAGGGTCTATGGGCCAGCACAGGGCAGGGTGTGTATGTGTGTATGTGTGTAATGGGGATCATACATCCTGGTAGAAAGGTAGACCTGAGAGGGCAGGACAGTCATAGGATCTTAGTGGGTGGCAGGTCAAAGCTGGGAAAGGAAGTGGCAAGATCTGAGCAATTGTTTTCTGCAAGGGGGTTGGGCAGACCAAACACCCCCTTTGCCCTTCCCTCAACCCCATCTAAGGATCAGCATCTGAAGCAAAGCTCCAGTTTTCCCATGCTAGCTTTGGCTTTGTCTTCCATGATTTTTCAAAGATCACTTACAGTGATCTAGCAATAATAACAAGTGTGCATGTGTGTGTGTGTGTGTGTGTGTGTGTTTGGGAGAGAACAGCCTATGAAGCCTTGTTTGTATTGTTTTCCATTAATTTTTTTTTATTGATGCCTTCTGTTACCCAAATTGTGGTCACTTTTATATATAAAACACATACACACACATATATGTGTGTATATATAATATCTATCTATACATGCATGTATATGTGCATATATTTATGAATATATGTGTGTATATGTATATGCACATTCTCTCTATATATACATATATACATATATATGTTTAGTCATTTTTCAGGCATATCTGACTCTTCATGAACCCATTTGAGGTTTTCTTGGCAAAGGTACTCGAGTGGTTTGCCGTTTCCTTCTCCAGATCATTTTACAGATGAGAAACTGGAGGCAAGCAGGGTTAAGTGACTTGCCCAGGGTCACACAGCTAGTAAATGTTTGAGGAAGGATTGGAACTTGGGTCTTCCTGACTCCAGGCCTGATGCTCTATTCACTGTATCTCCTAGCTGCCATATAAGTGTGTGTGTGTGTGTGTGTGTGTGGAGTGTATGTATTTATTATACATGTATATATGTGTGTATGTGTGTTTTTTGTCCAATTGCTAACTTAGCAACTTGGCTTTTCTCTTTTTTAGAAATTAGACTAGTTGTGGTATATGACTGCAATAGAATATTGGTGTGCTATAAGAAAGGATGAGCAGGTTGATTTCAGAAAAACCTGGAAAGACTTACATGAACTGATACAAAGTGAAGTAAGTAGAACCAGAACACTGTACACGGTAACAGCAACAGTGTATAATGGCCGACTGTGAATGATGTAGCTATTTTCAGCAATACAGTGATCCAAGACAATTCTAAAGGACTTAGGATTGATTAAAAATATTACCCACCTCCAGAAAAAGAACTGATGGAGTCTAAAGGCAGATCAAAGCATATGTTTTAAAAACTTCATTTTTCTTGGGTTTTTTTGTCTGTTTTCTTTTGCAACATGGCTAATATGGGAATATGTTTTGCATGACAATCCATGTATAATCTGTATCAAAGTGTTTACCTTCTCAAGGAGTGGGGAGGGAGGGAGAGAATTTGGAACTATTCTTATCCCCATTTTCTAGAAGAGGAAACCGACACAAACAGAAATGAAATGATGTACCCAGGATCACAAAGCTCGGGAGTGTCTGAGGTCAGATTTGAACCCAGGTCTTCCTGACTCTAGGCCCAGGTGCTCTATCCATCGAGCAAACAAACAGCGACACAGTATTCAAAAAATCCAAACCCCCTAGCTACTGAGTTAAGTCTTCACTGACTAAAATTCCAGGGAAACCTGGGAAGTAGTCTAACAGAAATCAGGCTTAGGCTTCCTTCTCACTCATACACTGATATAAACTCTAAAGAGATACGTAGCCCGGATATAAAAGGTCACATCTTAAGCAAATTAGAGGAATGTCTAGACACACCTTGCCTTCATCTCCTCCCCTTTGTTTAGGCTATTCCAGGGGCATGGATCATCCATTCTCCCCCAATTTAATTACTGGATTCTTCCCTATATATTAAATTCAAGTCAAATGCTGTCTGTACCAGGAAGCCTTCTCTGATCCCTATTACTTGTAAGCTCTTTTGTCTTGGACTTCATGTCATGCTTTTGTTTGTATCTCTCCGGTGCTTATTTTCCTCTATAAGATGTGTGTGTGCCCATGTAAGATACACATGTCCACATGGGTTGTCTCAATGTGTAGACATAAAGCTTGTGGGACTTATGAATAGATAACATCTTTTTCATCTGTCTCACCTCTTTTCAAAGGAGATGGTGATTTCCACCTTGAGGGGAGCAGGAGAAGGACCATGTCTGGTCAGTTGGTCCTTGCTTCACCTATCTCCGAGATGGGTGTCAGAGTAGAATTGTATGTATCTGTTCCTCCCTGTAAATACTGCTGGTCTAGGGATATAAGCAAGGTTCAGAAGTAAAGCTACTTCACCAGTCCTCAGCTTACATTTGCCAGCTGAATTCACCAAACACTAGTTATACAAAAGACTATAACAAATAAGAAATATATAGCCTGTGATTGGAAAGGAAGTAGTGCCCTCAATAGTGATAAAGAAGTTAGGAAGAGGGAAGCACCTGGGCATAAAGGTAATGGGTTTTGTTTTGGACATGTTGAATTGAAGATGTCTATGGGTCATCCAGCTGACATATCCAATAAGCAGTTGGTGATACAAGACTGGAAATAAAGAGAGATGTTAGAGCTTAATAAGTATGTCTGAGAATCTTCTGACTAGAAATAGTAATTGAATTCACAGGAGCTGATGGGAACATCAAAGCTAAACAGTACAGAGGGAGAAGAGGGCCAAGGATGCTTGGGGGATAGCCAGAAGTTTAGTGGGCATGACCTGGAGGAAAATCCAGCAAAGGAGGCTGAGAAGGAGCACAGGTGGAAGAAGAACCAGGAGAGTGCAATGTCACAAAAACCTGGAGAGAAGTGAGTATTCAAGAGAAGAAGGTGGTCAACAGTATCAAAGCCTAAGGGGAAGGCAAGGACAACGGGCATTGAGAAAAGGCCATCAGTTTTGGCAACCAAGAGATCATTGACAGCTTTGGAGAAGGCGGTCACAGTTGAATGATGAGGTCAGGAACCATATTGTAGAGGGTTTAGGAGAGACTAAGAGGAGAGGAAATAGAGGCACCAATTATGGAAAGCTTTCTGGAGTGGTTTAGTCATTAAGGGGAGTAGAGATACAGGGTAACAGCTACTGGAAATGTTCAGCTAAAATAAGAAGTTTTTTAAGGATAGGAGAAGAAGTTAGCATGTTTGTAGGAAGCAGAGGAGGCAGTGGACAGAGAAAGATTGAAGTTTAGTGACCTATGGTCTTATGGGATGCAGAACCACTAAGAACCTTGAACCTAGAGAGCTTCCTCTATGAGGAATAACAATCCTGTGAGCTGGGAAGTGGCTTCTGGTGTTATGAATATTTCTGAACATAAGTGAATTGAATTGATTTTGATACTACTCTCTTCTTAATTTTTATTGAATACATGGCTTCTTATTCCTTTTATCACCTTCTCCTCTCTCTCTCGGTGTTACCCAACCCAAATACTGGAGTTGAGAAAGTTGTAGTGGGCAGACCCAGAAAGGGGAGGTCTCTGGGTGAGATGATCTGCGCCTATAGGGGCAAAGAGAGAAACTATGCTAGGTCTTCCACTCCGAGTGTGTAGGGAAGGGGGGGAGGTATTTCCCAATAGATCAAAGGCCCTCTGGGAGGAGGGTATTGGCAGCTTATCATGAGCTGTTGGCTGCATTTGGCCAGTAAATACACATTACCTTGGGGCCAGCTTCCTGGAATCTATAGGAGTAGTGGGAGGGAAGGGAGCCAGGGGAGAACTGGGAGAGGGATGAGTTACTGATTCTAAATCCTGGCCCCTCCCTATCCCTGCATAGTCAAAATGGAGCCTGCAGCTCATGCCCTGCTACTCCCCATTCTCCTTCTTCTTCTGGCCTCCCTCAGCCCCATCATTGCCCAAGAGGTACCTATCTGTGCTCATGAACATGTATGACTATATGTTTATGAGAGTGTGCATGTACAAATGTGTGACTGTGGACATTTGTGGATATATATGAATATAAGACAGTATGAATGTGTTTTAGAGGACTTGGGGGAGAATGTCATGGACCTAGGAATAGACATCTGATAATAAGTGTGTTCCAGACATTGTGGGTAGTGCTAAATGTTGCAGGAGTTTATTGGGTTGCCTTTACCTCTCTACCTCTGTAGAAAGAATCAGAGCAGAGCTTCCATAGAGTTTGGGTGGGTGGGGGAGGTCGGTCTACGGACAGGGAAAAGCTCTGGCATAAACCCTGGACATGTGACCTGGCCCTACCTTTCTTACTGAGAGAATTGCAGTCTCTTAGGAAAGAGAAAGGAAAAGTTCTGAAGGTTTCACCTTCAGTCTTTCACCTCTTATGCTGCCATTAGCCCTTGATGAGAGATTAGAATAAAATTTCATTCTTCCCATCTTCAAGAGAAAGAGACTAAGGTCCAGCGAGGTTTGACTATTTTCCCCAAGTCACCCAGAGCTAGATTCCAAACACATCCCAGCTTTCTATGCCAAAATACGTTCCTGATTTCCCATTCCCAGGTTTTAAACGATATTGCATCTGTACTTTGCCACTGGATGCCTAGGGTGTACAGTGGGACTTGTGAATAGGTTGGCTAGGGTTAGTGAAGGGGAAAACTATCAAATATTCTCCCATTTTGTTTCCCTATTCTGGCAATCCCATTCTAGGATGGCATTGATCTCTACAGTCTCACTGTGGACTCCAAGGTCACAATGCGCTTTGCCCATACCACCATCACCAGCCGTGTCGTCAATAAGGCAAAAGAGGCCCAAGAGGCTATCTTCCAGGTGGAGTTGCCCAGAAGAGCCTTCATCACTAACTTCTGCATGTAAGTACTCATTTATGCCTATTCAATTTCATCTTGTTAGTTTCATCTCACAACTTTTTGGGGTATGTGCTGCAGATATTGGTATCCACATTTTACAGGTAAGGAAACAGGCTCAAAAAAATTAAGTGATTTGCCAAAGAACACCCTGTAAGAAAATGCATTGACTGATCCTGAACATAGATCTAATTCTAAGTAAAGTGCTTTTTCTTCTCCGTGAGGCTGCCTCCAGATCACAAAACTGGTACAGAGGCAGGATAGAGCCATAGTGAAGGATGCCAATTTTCTCTACATGTTCAAGATGTCTTTTTCACTAGAAGCAGGCTATCTAAGAAATTCTTCATTTGCCTGAAACTTTTAATCACCCTGTTCTGTTCAATATTTCTAACAATGACTTGGATGAAGACACAGATGACATTTGACACCTTTGCAGGTGGCAGACACCTGAGAGGGATAGCTAAATATATTGGACAACAGAAGAATCAAGATTCAAAATGATCACTATGGCTTTAAAAATAGGCTGAGACTGACAATATGAAATTTAGTGAATATTTTGAAACGTGAATCAAAAAAAAAAAATCAGCTAAACAAAGACAGGGTGAGGATTAAATGACAAAAATCACCTGAGATTCCAAGATCAACAGAAATCAACATGGTAGCCCAAAATGATGACACAATATTCAGCTATATTAGGGGAAGCATTGGTTCCATAATGAAGTGGAAGGTAATTTTGTCTTTTCTTTTGGTCAAATCACATCTGGAGAATTGTTTCTACTTGTGGGAACCACATTTTAGAAAGGACATTAATAAGCTGATACATATCCAGGCCACCCAGGATGGAGGAAGTGGAGAAGAGGAGGGCAGGGGGAGGGGGAGGGGGAAGGAGAAGAAGGAAAAGGAAGAGAAGGAGGAGGAGGAAGAGGAAAGAGGAGGGAGAGAGGAGAGAGAGGGAAGGGAAGGGAGAGAGAGGGGAAGGGGAAGGAGAAGAGGAAGGGGAGAGGGGAAGGGGAAGGGGAAACAGGAAACTCTCAGGCATTAAGTTGTCAAAGAAAACGAGCAGCCATTGAAAGATGCAGGAAAGGAGTGGTTAGAGAGGTGGGAGGCAAGGCATGGGAGTGTAATGTCTTTGAAAGGAAGAAAGGAGAAAGCATCTAGCAGATCATAAGATCATAGATTTAGAGCTGAAGAGGATCATAGAGACAATCTGGTCTTATCCCCTCATTTTATAGAAGAGGAAACTGATGCCCAGATGTTAAGTGGGGTAGGGCAAAAGGAAGTAGGGAGGTAGTGGTGTGTGTGTGTGTGTGTGTGTGTGTGTGTGTGTGTGTGTGTGTATGTGTGTGTGTGGACCTGCCTAGAACACAGGCGCTTCTCCCTTTCTCCACCCCCCTTTCCTGTTCTCTCTCCTCCTGTCCTGGAGTTGTTTTCCAAACATTTTTTTTGCAATGTTTGCAGTAGATAGAGAACTCCTGGTCCATTCTTCTCCACCTATTCCAGAGCTACAAGAAGAAAGAGGGGGATGAGGGGGAAAGGTGGACCCAAGATAAGTAACAAAAGGAAATGTAAACAGGATAGGAGGGCATTGTCAAGGGTCCTTTGGGGCAGGATAAAGAGGAGACTCAACTTCAAGACAGAAGGGTGGACTCGATTTTGAGATGTCCCTTTAATGTTGCTCCTCATTCCCTAGGTCCCACACAGGTGGGGAACCCACGGCCTCGAGGCCACATGTGGCCCTCTAGGTCCTCAAGTGCAGCCCTTTGACAGGATCCAAACTTCACAGTTTGGCCACACTTGAAGCCTCTGATTGTATATATCTGAGCTGGAGTGGAGTTAGGGAATTAGGAGGGGAAGGGGGAGTCATGTCAGGCCCATGGTTCTGTTGCCTTTACAGTACCTCAGCATCTCTCCAGGATGGGCAATAATTTAATCTACTTGCAAATGAGACCAAAGCCTTTCCAGGACCTGACCCAGCAGAGATACTTAGCCTCGGGATGGGCCACAATAGGCACACCAGCAACATGTAGCATAGGAGCTGGCTTGGATGTAGACTCTCCAGGCTGGAACCCCTGACCAGATCACCTGTTGATCAAACCCTTCTACTGTATAATCCCTCTTCCCTTTGGCTTCAGAAACACCATTCTCTCATGATTCACCTGCCTCTCTGTGTGGAGCTAGAAATAAGTTATAGAAGGGCATTGAATCCCTCTCCTTCATTTATATGTATGTACTTGACAAAGTGTTTTATCAATGTTATTTCATTTGGCAGTTAAGTGACTTAATGAAAAGTTTGCTGGACTTGGAGTCAGGGAGATCTGAGTTCAAATCCTGCCTCAGATATGAACTAGCTGTCTGACCGTCAGCAAGTCATTTAACCTCATCTGGAAAAATGAGAAGGTTGAACCCAATGACTTCTAAGGTCCTTTCCAGTTCTAAATCTATGCGTCTACCATCACAAGGTCTGGTCGTGTCTCTTCTTGACTTGCTTTGTTATCTAGGGTCACATAACCTCTCTGGGCTGAGGGCTTTTTATCCTCTGAAACAGGAAATTAGGGAAATGTTTGTCTTAAGCTTACCCACAGCAGAGATGCAGCTGGAGGGGGCCAGGATTTTCCTTGGACCCTTAGCTCAGCCTCCAGGGAGGCATAGATCCAGGCCCTAGAAAGGAATTTCAGATAGAAGAAAACCTTAGAGATTCTCTGACCCAAACTCTTCATTTTACAGATAGGAAGACTGAGACTCAGATAAAGCAAAGAACTTGTACAAAGTCTTGGTGACAAGACTAGGAAGATTTCCTACTCTCCTCACTCCTTGGCTCATTTTGGCCCCTAGTTAAATTATAATCTCAATTTAGGGGAGAGGACAAGTCCAGACTCCTTCATACCTCATCCCTAATCCTTGTCTGGTTTGTATAATTCTGATTTTTCTGTGTCTTAGACCCATCAAACCAGTGGCCCTTTTGCATCTGTTTATATATTGCTTTCATGCCAATAATTTACCAGGCATTCTCCTCTATGAAAGTAGATTTTTTTCCCCAGAGAAGTGACCCAAAGACTTGGTTATTCTAGAAACCAGTCTATTAGCTCCTTCATATTTGGAGGTAATAATAATTCATGCTGTATATATCTTGCATATATAATTTTTTGTGTTATTAGTCTCCCTTTTTTGAATGTAAGGTCCTTGATGGCAAGGACTCTGTTTTTGTCTTTCTTTACATTCTGGCACTTAGCATTGTATCTGGCACATTGCAGGCTCTTAATGTTTGTTGATTACAACCAACATCCCCAAATTGGTATTTTATCTTCCCTCTCACTGACTTTGTACTAGTTGTATACCATGCCTAGAATCTCTCCAAACTTATTTCTGCCTCTTAGAATCTCTAGCTTCCTCCCTCTCTCCCTCAGTCTCAATTAGATCTATTCTGCATCCAGAATTATTGTGTATAGCTGTAACTTAGTGAACCATTGTTGTACAACCCTTGGTGCAGGCTATGGGTATGGCCTTGCTGAGTATTACAGGTCTCCTGTGCCTCAGGAGCAGTAGTGGCTCACGCCAGCTCATGTTCTACCTTCTTTGAGGCAACGGGAGACAAGATGTCAATTTGCAATTAACCAGTGAGGAAGTAGAATGTGTATTTAACCCACCAAGTGGAGATGTACTCTTGCCATCAAAAAAGTAGTCGTATGCGGTCCAGTGAAAGTCTCTGAAATCTGGGCAGAACATTCTTTCTATGCACATAGAACAGTCACTCAACTCTGCAAATGGGTACTCTAAGTGGTTGGATCAGAATGAAAACCTGTTTTCTGAATTCAGACTACAGTATGATGAAATGTGGCTCCAAATTATTAGAACATTATAGATCTAATACCCACTCCCACCTAGGCAAGGGGGAGGGGGATAGTTTTTTTTTTCTTTTCTAAGGGACAGCCCTGTGCCACGTGCTGCCTACTAGGAACATAACTCCTGATTATCTGAGAGACTGTGGAATGAGAGGCTGCATACCTTCATAGGGGACTTAATTCAGTTGGTTACAGAAACTTTGAATGGGTGGGGGAGAGAGGAGAAAAGGGTAAGAGAGACAGATAGAGAGGGACAGAGACAGAGAGAGAGAGAGTGAAGAGAGACAGAGACAGACAGACAGACAGACAGACAGAGACAGAGACAGAAAGACAAAAACAGAAATAAACCCCACATGGACCCTCCCGTTGCCCTTACCCCATCTGCAACCCTCATTGTTCAGTCAGCTCCCAGAGCAAGGCTACATCACTTCCTCAGAGTTCTAGGAACAGCCCAGGAAATTGGGTTGTTCTTTTAAATGTTTTCTTTTAAATGAGAGCTTTAGCTGCCATTCCATTGTGTTCTTCCCAATATAAATGCCAATTACAGTTAATATATGCCCCATATCATTGTCTGACCAAGTGATTGTTGTCTCAGTATCATTTAACCAATCAACATCAATTAGATTTCTTTTAAAGAATATACACAATGACTTTAATAACATAAAAGGAAAGAACCAAAAAACCTCAAGCTGAACAAGATGTATTGTCCAAACTCGCCTCCAAACAATAGAGAAGAAAATGCACACCCCTTCTTTGCAGAAGTCAAAGTGTGTAATGGGAAGACTAGCAACAAGAGCGCTTTTCCTATGCACCAGGCTCTGTGCTAAGTGCTTTACAATCATTATCTCACTTGATCCTCACAACCCAACAACCCTGGGAGGCAGGTGCTCTTATTATCCCCATTTTGCAATTGAGGAAATTGAGGCTAACAAGGACTAAGTGCTTTAGCTAGCGACACATAGGCAGCAAGTGTCTGAGGCTGCACTGGACTCCAGGTCCGGTGCTCTGTCCACTGTGCCACTTGGCTGCCATTGAACATCAATTAGCTTTTGCAAAAAAAATATATTTATTGAGAAAATATACAAGAACAGAACTAGAAAATATTTCCCCCAACCAAGGGCACAGTCTCCCCATTCCGCTTCAGTTCCCTGGGGAGAGTGGACTCACACTTATAATGGGTACTCTCATTGAGCAAGCCTCCATTACCAGTGAAAATCCATGGATCCCCACCACACCAGATCTGAGACTTTTCCCAGCTCAATTTTAACCCTTTCCTTTTATAATACACAAGTGAGTAACTTTCCATGGCCATATAGTTTATTAGACATGGCCAAAGTTGGAAAGGTAGTGGATAAATGTTCCATGCTCAGACTGCTACATCCAGTTGCCTCCCAGTCCATCCAACCACAACAGCAGGTCATGGCAAAGGAATAAAGGAAGAGGGGTGTTGCATGAGTGTGTGTGTGTGTGTGTGTGTGTGTGTGTGTGTGTGTGTGTATGTGTGTGTGTGTGTGTCCTAGCCCCTAAGCCTGGATGGACCTTAGAACTTAAACAGCAAGGCAAGGGTGATGAATGGAGGAGTGTCTGTCTTCCCTCCCTTAACTTACCACTCCTCTATGTTCCAGTCCCCTGCAATCTGGATTTTGTCTCAGTGGCAGTGAGACTACAATATTAATCAGTAGCTCGTATTTCTGCTCCAGTTTGGAACTCAGCTCTATCCACCCCAGATACCACAGAGACTGTGAAGCTGCAAATCCAAGAAGTCTGATTCCTAAGTCACATATCACCACATATCAGGCAGTCTCTCTAGAATGAGGAGATTGTTGGTAACCTTAGGGAAAAAGAGAAGTCTCCTACACCCCAGTTCCATTCATCCACTTGACAGCCAAATTAGCTTTTGACAAAGAAATATTTACTTGAAAGGCATAGTAAGAACAAACTTACAAACAATTCCCCCAACCTGAGAGTTATAATCCCACATCACCTCAGTCTCTGTGCTCTTTCTCCCTCCTCAGGATCATTGATGGTGTGACATACCCAGGGGAGATCAAGGAGAAGGCAGCTGCCCAGGAGAAATACAGCTCAGCTGTAGCCAGGGGTCAGAGTGCTGGCATCATCAGGTAATGTCTGTGGCAGGGCTTGGGCTGGGGCAGCCAGGGCATCAGAAAGTCCTGCACAGCCAAGCCCCTGCCTGACAGCACCTCCTGCCCTGCCTGTTCAGGCTGCGGCCACTTTGCCATCAGCCTCTACGTGGCCAATCACCTGCCTGAGAGCACCTCCTGCCCTGCCTGTTTAGGCTGTGGACACTTTACCATCAGCCTCCACATGGTCAAGCTCTGCCTAAGCTCCCCATGCCCACTCTGTCTATTCCCAATGGCACTAAGTAGCCAACCTCCCACCCAGGGCCACAGGGAGGAATCTGGAGCAGTTCCAGGTGTCTGTCAATGTGGCTCCAACTGCCAAGGTCACCTTTGAGCTGGTCTATGAGGAGCTGTTGAGGAGGCAGCTGGGGAAATATGAGCTAATGCTGAAGGTCCGGCCCCAACAGCTGGTCAAACATCTGCAGGTAACAGGGCTCAACCCTAAGACTCCTCCTCTGGGAAGGCTGCCCTGATGAACTCATTTTACTCCTCACTCCCGCCAAACAGAAGGCTGTTTCCCCTCACCCCTACCTCCCAGCAGGGCCTCCCTGGGGCCAGAGGTTCTTCCTCCTCAGATCAGGGGTTCCCTGAGCAGAGCTCACTCCCTCTTTCAGACTTCTTCTCATGTCTTACCCTCCTTCACCCCATAGATAGATGTCCACATCTTTGAGCCTCAGGGCATCAGCTCCCTGGAGACTGAGAGCACCTTCATGACCAAGAACCTGGCAGATGCCCTTACCATGACACAGAACGAGACCAAGGTCAGACTCTGAGACCTGGGGGAACAGAGTAGAACAGAGTCTGGGCCCTATCCCACATAGCCCAGTCCTCATCCCATCTGATTTCCAGATGCTTGGAGTGTCTCAGACTCTATAGAATGTCAGAAGTGAAGTAGGCTTAAAGTCCAGTTAATCCAACCCTTTGCTATACAAATAGGGAAACTGAGGTCCAGAGAAGAGGTGATTTACCCTAGAGCCTAGTTTCCTCATTCCCTAATTCCAGTGCCTGTTCTCTGGGCTCAGCCCTAGACTGGGGGGAGGAGTCTCTGATCCCCAAATGTAATGGCCAGTAGTCACAACAGGGACAGGAGAAACTGAGGTAGGGTGGGACAGGGATTGGGAAGGTCACTGGGGTTACCAGATTGTCAAGCTCCAGGGAAGGACCACTCAGAGAGTAGAGGCAGTTCAGCTTTTCCGTTGGCTCTTGGCTAAGGCCAGTCCCAGAGAGGGAAGGAGGTCCCAGTGGGAAAGATTATCCACCATGTAGTCCCATGCTGTCTCTCAGATTCTCTAGCTTTGGGGGCACTGGAAGGGCTCATAACTCCTTTTGACCTCTCAGCTAACTCCTCAGCACCAGCTTCTTCTCCTCCAGGCTCACATAGTGTTCAAGCCATCTGTGACCCAGCAGCAGAAGGAGCCCGGGAAGTTGGACACGATTCTGGATGGTAACTTCATTGTGCGTTATGATGTGAACCGGGCCACTGCTGCAGGGGACATCCAGGTGAGGAGGGCTGCAAGGCTCTGGGAACCCTGTGGGAAGGAGGCAGCTGCCAAGCCCTTTCCATCCTTTGACTCTAGCAGCGCCAATGACCTTTGGGGAACCAATCCATCCAAGGTGCTGAGCTTTCTACGAAGTAGCTTTGTGGGGAGATACCAGAGGCGCATTCCAGGGCCCTGCCCTGAAGGAATCCCCAGTCTGAGAGAGACAGGACATCTCTACCTTAGTGTGCATTTCCATTTTATCTACAGACACTGCTTGCTGTGTGTCTCTAAGTAAATTCCCTCCTGTGCCTGGCTCTTAGTTTTTTCCTCTAAGCAATGAATACTTGTATTAGATGGTCCCATAGTCACTTCACCTCACTGATGTGAATCCATGTTGTGATCTGTTAAATGGTGATAGTAGCCCTCATGTGACCTACCTTGGAGGAACTATCTTTTTAAACATTCATATATCATAGGCATGTGAGCTGTTAAGATCATCAGGATAGTAACAAGAGCTCAGGGAATGTTTGCTCAGTTGGCAGGCTTTGGGTAAGATTTAGAGAGAAGCTGGGAGGATACCCCTGGTCTGAGAAGAAGGGAAGGATTCAAGGAGAAGGGAATATCCCATGTTTCATCAGAGTGAGGAAGGGTGGGGACAACAAGCTTGATTCCAAATCTACACGTGGAAAAGGTGGGGAGGTGGGGTATGAGAGGTGTAGCTCTGACCCACAGCTATCTCCACACTGCAGATTGAGAATGGATACTTCGTGCATCACTTTGCCCCAACAGAGCTGCCTACACTGCCTAAGAATGTGGTCTTTGTCATCGACAAGAGCGGGTCCATGTCTGGTAGGAAGATTAAACAGGTAAATGGTCCGCTTCAGACAAGGGAAGACTCAAGTTCAGCACAAGTTGCTACTTTGTTCCTCTGCCCCTCTGATGCCCCTTTTCTATCAGCCTCAGGCCCAGAGCTGACCTCACCTCTGCCACTATGTATGGGAGAATGGTGTATGTGGGAGGAGCACCACGTCCTCCGGCTTGAGCTGCTATTGCTAAGCATTCTGCCCCATCTCTCCTTCCTGCTTTTTGATTCTCCTTTCCTCTTAGACTCAGGAAGCTCTGGTAAAGATCCTGAGTGATCTAAAGCCAGGGGACCAGTTTAACTTGGTCACCTTCAGTGGGCTTGTGACCCAGTGGAAACCAGCACTCCTTCAGGCCTTAACTGAGCATGTGGAAGAAGCCAAGAAATTTGCCCACAGTATACAGGCACATGGATGTGAGTAAAGAATCAGGGCCCCAGAGGGTGGGCAATATGGCATGTCTCACGTCTCCTAGCCTGCCTGATTAGCTGAAAGTTTGGGAGGAATCTAATCTGGGAGATCTGTTAAAATAGGATTCACTGAACAGCTATGGAGAAGAAAGCTGCCCTGGCCCTATTTCCCAACCTCATTAACCCGAAAGGACAATCATTTACTTTGTGATCTACACCCCTCCCGAAACTCTCCGAGCCCCTCTTCTGATCCCCCACCCACAGTAAAACTCACTGCCTAAAGCTAGACTGACAATCTAAATAGAATCCAAGTATTAATTTCAAGTTATTCTCTGTTCATTGAAGCAAGCTCCTGACCAGGTCCTGCAAAATGATCAAATATCCTCCTCTGACCTGGCCTGGTCTCTTGGCCACCCTCCCTTTCTGACCTGTCTCTCAGCTTCCAACCTCCATCATTCTCTGCTGTCCTTCTGCTTCTGGACAAGCCTCCATCCCTCTCTCCCTCCCAGGCCTCCCATCATCCACCTGTCTCAGCTGGTACCGAAGCTGAGACAGGTGTGAGCAGATTTCTCTCCCCAGCAACCAACATCAATGAGGCTGTCCTTGTGGCTGTGAAAATGCTGGATGAGAGCAACAGGAAGGAGCAGCTGCCAACAGGGAGTGTCTCCATGGTCATCCTGCTCACTGATGGGGATCCCACTGAAGGTGAGGTGGGGGTGGGGAGGACTCTTTCTGCTTGGTCGCCAACTTCCTGGGGGATTCCTTAATGGTCTATGTGTGCTGGGGGCTCTTGTTCTGGGATCCCTTTCCCAAGGTAAGAGAGTAGTAGTTTAGGGGAGACAGAGGAGGAAAAGATTCTGGTCCTTCACTCAGAATGCACACAGTCTAGGAGAAACAGAAGAGAATTAGATCTGGCCCTTGCTAGTAAGGAATTCCTGGCCTGAGTGAGCGGATGAGATACACATGGCAATGAAGAAAAGGACGAAACAAGACAGACAGAGGGCTCAGGTGTGTGGTCCTATCCCTAAGCTCTTCAGGAGACCAGAAGAGGGGTGACAAAGTTAGAGAAAGTCTCATGTAGTGTACTTCAGAGAAAGCATGTTGGAAAGGGCAGCTGTCTGTGAATCAGGAGTCCTTGGTGCTAACCCCACCACGCCACTAATTCTCCAGATGGCCTTGGACAAGACAAAAGCTCTGGGCCTCAGCTTTGCCATATTCACCCTGAAGGAATCATGCTCCTTCAAGGTTTGAGGGAGAGGGCATTATGGAGGAGATTCCTGTTCAGATAGATAAAGGTAGAATAATCTAAGTAAGAGTAGAAAGAGGACTGGCTGTAAAGTTAGAGCACCTGGCTTCCAATCCCACCTCTGACACTATCTGTGTGATTTGTGGCAAGTTCCTTTGTCTCCAAAAGTCTCAGCTTTCACTGAAAAGTGAGAGGCTTGAATTAGATAGCCCTAATGGCTCTTTCTTCTCTTGTTCTACCACCATCCTTCTCCCTACCCACCCCACCCACAGCATAAAAAAGTCTTCATTTATTAGATTTAGCAAAGTTTACATTTAGGAAACTCAACTATTGCCTCTATAAGAAATCAAAGGTTAGGGTTAGAGTTCTGTGTTAAAGTATTCCATGAAGCTGAATATTTGAGGCACCAGGAAGATCAAGCTTGAAATGCACAGTGTTTGACTTAGCATGAAAGGCTTTTCCTCAGTGTGACATCACTTGCTTTCACTAAGCATCCGCATTTCTCCTGAATTTGTGTTTGCATGTCAAATTTCCTATTCAGCTCTAGTCTTTTCATTAGAAATGCTTAAAAGTCCTCTGTTCCCATAAATACCCATTGTTGTCCTTATGGGATTATATACATCTATTTAGAGTACAACATTCTTAGGCATAAGCCTTTTGAAAACTTAAATTACAAGATATCCTCTCATTTACGGGAAAAGCTGACAAGTCTTGTACGATCCTTTCTGTGGTTCCTTGGTGCTTGAACTGGTTCTTTCTGGATGTTTGAAGTGTGTTCTTTGATACAGGAGTTCTAGCTTTGGGCTATGCTATTACTAGAAATTTTTCTTTTGGAGTTTCTTTTAAGAGGTGATTGGTGGATGCTTTCTATCTTTACATTGCCTAGTGGTTCTAATAAATTTTTGGTAGTTTTTTTTTAAAATGATTCCTTGAAATATAGTGTCCAATATTTTTAAAATATGGTTTTCAAGGAGTTTTATGATTCTGCAATGAACTCACCTTGAATTGGTTTCTAGGTCCATTATTTTTAATATGATAGCTTACATTTTCTTCTATTTGTTCCAATATTTTTTTTTGCTGTCTCATAAGGTTGCTGAATTCTGTTTGGTCTATTTTAGTCTTTAGGGAATCCCTTACTTGGGTAAGTTTCACCATTTTGTCTTCTAAGCTTTTTACTCTCTTTCCAATTCTTTCTTCCAGAGTTTTTACTTCGTTCACCCCCTCTTGCTTAATTTCTCTCAGGTATTCATGCAGTCCTTGTGGAATATGCATTTTTCCCCTTTGAGTGTCTGCTATTAGCAAGTTTCTTTCTTTTTCTTCGGTAGGATTTCTAGATTTGCTGAATTTTTTTTTAGTAGTCTGTGTCTTCTGGGGTTTACTAATCTCTCCAGCTTTAGTTGCTGAACTGGGGCTTTGTACCAGGAGCAGGCTAAATATCCTGCTGAGGTTGTTGTTGTTTTTGGAAGGAGGACTGTGTAGGACTTGGTCCTGCTTAAACCCACCCTGAATCACCTCAGTTCCTATGCTGATCTCCTCCCAGATTTAGATATTTCCCCCTCCTTGATCTTTGAAGTTCAGGTTTCTGAATCTCCAGGGCCCTCTCTGGCATCTCAGAAGAAGCGATTAGGGATCTCCAGAGCCCTGGAGTATCCAGGTTCCAAGCTATACTCATAGTAAATCCTGCTCCACGTACACAAATCACTCCTGCTCCTTTTGGGACTTTTTGGGGAGCCTAGTGCTCTTGATGCCTCCAGACAGAAAACATTGTGGGCAGCACTGGTCTTAGGGCCTTCTCTGGTCCCACTGGAAGACTACTAACTTGTCTGCCTGTGCTAGTGGCCCTCTTTCTTATTGTCCATGGGTTGTTGACCGACTTTTTGTATAGTTCTAGGATAAGTAAAGGCACTTACTGAAGTTTCTCATTGGATTTCTTGATTGTTATTCGATCTGGAGTGAATTTCAGGTTTTTGCTGGAGTAGGTGTGGGAGAGCTAGGTAACTGGCTTCCTTTCAAGCAGCCATTTTGGACTTAAGTTCTAGTTGAAAATTCATCTCAGGACCTCTCTGGGCCTCAGTCTTACCATCTTCACTCTGAAGTGGGGTTATCGTGGAGGGGATTCCTGCTCATATGGAGATGGAGGCATCAAGGTACACAGGAAAGAATACTGGCTATGCAGAAGACTTGTATTCAAATCCCTCCTCTGATACTCCTTGTGAGCCATGACAAGCCACTTGGCCTCTGTGAGCCTCAGTTCCCTCATCTATAAAATGAGGGGCTTAGAGTAAGCAGTTAGTCTCAGAGGTCCCTCCCAGCTCTGACATTCTAAGATTCTAGCTTAATACTCCCCTGCTGAATACCTAACCAATATTTCTCTCTTCCCTCCCGGCCCATTCATTGGCTTCTGTTGCTATAGGGGAGAAAGATCCCCAGAAGATTCAGGAGAATGTGAAGGTGGCTATTGAGGGCCAGTACTACCTCTACTGCCTGGGCTTTGGCTTTGATGTCAACTATGCTTTCCTGGAGAAGCTGGCCCTGGAAAATGGTGGGGTGGCCCGGCGCATCTATGAGGACTCAGATGCTGACCTGCAGCTCCAGGTACCATCAGCTGGCCTTTGGGATCCCATGAGGAGACCTCCCAGGGGAGGTCGTGAGTACCCTTTTATCTGTGGGACACTGTGTCAGGTACTGGGGAGTGGAGGAGTTACCACTTGATTCTTGTGTGGCTATGGACAAGTTGTTTTCCACCTGTAGACTTTACTCTTCCTTTTTGTCCAATGAAGGAGTTAATTGGACCAGACTGTTCCTAAAACCCTGTCTAGCTCTAAAGTCCTATGAATCCCAGGCAGCAGTGGGGACACTGCACCTCAGTCTGCCCTATCCTTTCCCCTCCCTCCCAAAGGACTTTTACCAGGAGGTTGCCAACCCACTGCTGACCATGGTGAAGTTCCAGTACCCAGAAAATGCTGTGGAGCATCTCACTCAGGACAACTTCAGGGTCTTCTTCAAGGGTTCTGAGCTAGTGGTGGCCGGGAAGCTCCAGCCCCAGGTCCAGGATTTGCTCTCAGCCAAAGTCAACTCTCAGTCGGTGAGTGAAGCCCAGAAATCCTTAGATGGGAAAGCCTTGGCTTGAGGGCCAGGAGACCTGGGTCCTAGTCATGGCTGTGCCTCTGCCTGAAATTAATCAATCTATTCATCAGCCAGTTCTTCCTAAGCCACAAGAATTCCTTTCCCCTTTTTGTGCCAAGGTCTGTGCCCCTCATTGATGGCTTAGTGTGGAGAGAAGTAGGTGCAAATACTATTCTCAAGGAGCTCAGAGTCTTGAGACAGAGGGATGAGAGGAGGTGAAGAAGGACCCAGGCCCAGCCTTCAAGGGGTGGACAGTTTGGCAGACCAAATGTAGCTCCTAACCTCGGGCAGCTGACATTCTGTGAGAAGTGAGTAGAAACTGGGACCTGTCTTTAGCAAGCTAAAGGAGATGGAGAAGAAGCAGTTTCTGTTTTCAGAGAGCTTATAGTCTGAGAGAGACATCACTCACCAACGAGTCCACTGGAGAATGACAGAGTAGAGGGCAATCAGTGGCTACAAAGTCTGAGGAGAGAGAAGTCAAGGATGGAGTAGATACTAAAGGCCTCCTTGGAGAGAGAGGACTTGAGCTGAGTTTTTTAAGGATTAGTAGGATCTGTAAAGATAGAGGAATTAGACCTAGATCTTAGGGGTCAGATCTTTGTCCAGTAACCATCACTGCCTTTCCCAGAACATATTATGAAAAAATATTTGTGTGCATTTAGGAAGGGAAGAAGCAAGAGCAGGTAGGTACTCTGTACTAAGACCACTAAGTAAAAGCACTAATTGTAGTGTGGGTTAAGAATAGGCCATATCAGACTGACTTCATCTGAATTGTAGGTGAGGGGGTGGAGATATTGTAGATGGTACTCCTACTCAGATACGGGTTGGATTTGATTTGCCTTGAAGTCTTCCAACTGAGATTCCATGGTTGAATTGCATTCTCTGTAAGAGGAGAATTAGGGGAGACAAAGGGAAATATTAGAGAGTATGGACAAAGCCAAGCCCAAACATTCCTTTGTTCAGGATAGACTGGTTCAGTGTGATCCATCAAGGCCATTGGGTAGAAGAAGAAGAGACATGGATAGCAAGTTCCTGGGCTGGTGACCCATACCAAGGTTTGGGAGGAAGAGAAGACAGTCATATTTGATTCTCAAATGCACCAGAACCAGTAATTTATGGATCTAAGTGGTTAAGACATTAAAGGGGGAAAAGAAAAGACAAGCCAGAGCTTCACAGAAAGAATTTACGGACCTTTCTTAAAAGAACAGGGGAAAGTAAAAATGCAAAGACCTTTTATTTTGTTTTTTTTTTTAGTTGCTTTTATTTCATCAAATAAATTCCAATTACATGTAAATATTTTTAACAACTAATTTTTTAAAATTCGCATTCCGAATTCTTTCCCTCCCTCCCATCCTTCCTAAGAAGGCAAACAATTTGATATCGATTATACATGTAAAGTCATGCAAAACATATTTCCACATTAGCTATATTGCAAAAAAAACCCACAAACAAAATAAAAAAATAAAAATAAAATTTGCTTTTTTAAAAGTGAGCTTCAATCTCATTCAGAGTTCATCAGTTCTCCCTCTAGAGGTAGATAGCAATTTTCATCATGAGTCCTTTGGAATTGCCTTGGATCGTTGTCTTGATCAGAGTAGCTGAGTTTTTCATGATTGATCATCCTTACAATATTGCTATTACTATGTACAGTGTTTTCCTGGTTCTGCCCACTTTACTTTGCATTAGTTCATATAAGTCTTTCTAGGTTTTTCTGAGAACATCCTGTTCATACTTTCTTATGGAATAATAGCAATCCATCACATTCCTATACTACAACCTATTCAGTCATTCCCCAGTTGATGGGCATCCCCTCAATTTCCAATTCTTTTCCTCCACAAAAAAGAGCTACTATAAATATTTTTGTATGTATAGGTACTTTTCCCTTTTCTTTGATCTCTTTGGGATACAGACCTAGTAAATGGTCAAAGGGCATACATAGTTTCATAGCCCCTTGGGTATAGTTCCAAATTGTTCTCCAGAGTATTTGGACTAATTCACAACTCCAGCAATAGTGCATTAGCGTCCCAATTTTTCCACACTCTCTCCAGCATTTGTCATCTTTTTCCTGTCATGTTAGTCAATCTGATAATTGTGAGGTAGTATCTAAGAGCTGTTTCAATTTGCATTTCTCTAATCAACAGTGATTTAGAACCCTTTTCATATGATTGTAGATAGCTTTGATTTCTTCTTCTGAAATCTGCCTATTCATATCTTTTGACCATTTATCATTTGGGAAATGGCTCTTATTTTTATAAATCTGGCTCAGTTTCCTATGTATTTGATAAAGAAGCCTTTATCAGAGAATCTTGCTATAAATTCCCCCCCACCCCAGTTTCCTATTTTCCTTCTAATCTTAGTTATATTAGTTTTGTTTGTGCAAAAGCTTTTTAATTTCATATAATAAAATTATCTATTTTACTTCCCTAATTCGAATTCTCTCTATCTCTTGTTTGGTCAGAAACTCTTTCCTTATTCATAGGTCTGATAGGTACATTTTTCCATGCTCCTTTAGCTTCCTTATGACATCACTCTTTATGGCCAAATCATTTATCCATTATGACCTCATCTTAGTACACAGTGTGAGATGTTAATCTATACCTGTTTTCTGCCAAACTGTTTTCTAGTTTTCTGAACAATTTTAGTCAAATGTTGAGTTCTGACCCCAAAAGCTTAGATCTTCAGGTTCATCAAAGACTAGATTACTGTGGTCATTTGTAACCATTCATAGTTTATAGAATCTATTCCACTGATCCACCAGTCTGTTTCTTAGCTGACAGCAAATTGTTTTGATGATTACCACTTTGTAATATAATTTGATACCCAGGACCACTAGGCCACCTTCCTTAACATTTTTAGTGATCCCCTTGATATTCTTGACCTTTTGCTCTTCCAGATGAATTTTATTACTATTTTTTCCAGCTCTATAAAATAATTCTTTGGTAGTTTGATTGGAATGGCACTGAATAAGTAAATTAACTTAGGTAGAATTATCATTTTTATTATATTGCCTTGGCCTACCCATGAACAATTAACATTTCTCCCATTGTTTATCTTTATTTATGTGAAGAGTCTTTTGTAAATCCCTGGGTTTGTCTTGGCAAGTAGACTCCCAAGTCTTTTATATTGTCTGCAATTATTTTAAATGGAACTTCTGTTTTACTTCTTGCTGCTCAGTTTCATTGGTAGTATATAGAAATGCTGATGATCTATGTGGATTTATTTTATAACCTGCAACTTTGTTGAAGTTGTTAATTATTTCAACTAGTTTTTTAATTGGTTCTCAAGGAGTATCTGTAAAGAGGTATAGTTTTATTTCCTCATTGCCTATTTTCATTCCTTCACTTTCTTTTTCTTGTCTTATTGCTATAGCTAGCATTTCTAGTACAATAGTGAATAATAGCGGTGATAATGGCCATCCTTGCTTCACTCCTGATCTTATTGGGAAAGTTTCAAGTTTATTCCCGTTACAGATAATGCTTGCTCTTGGTTTTAGATAGCTATCACTTATCATTTTAAGAAAGGCCCCATTGATTCCTATGCTTCCTTGTATTTTTAATCTGAATGTGTATTGTATTTTGTCAAAAGGTTTTTTGCATCTATTGATATAATCATAGGGTTTTTGTTGTTTTCATTACTGGCATGCTCAACTATGCTGGTAGATATCCTAATATTGAACCATCCCTGCATTCCAGGCATAAATTCCATCTCACCATAGTGTACGATCATTGTGATATATTGCTGTAATCTCCTTGCTAGTATTTATTTAAAATTTTTGCATTGATATTTATTAAAGAAATCAGTCTATAGTTTTGTTTTTTACATTTCTTATTTAAAGTTTTCAGTTCCAAATTCTATCCCTCCCTCCTTCCTTTCCCTTCTCCCTCCCTGAGACAGTAAGCAATCAGATATAGGTTATATGTGTACAATTATGTAAAAATTTCTATATTTGTCATTTGGCACAAGAACGCTTGAATAAAAGAGAAAAAATGAAAGAAAGAAAGTTAAAAATAGCCTGCTTCAGTGTGTATTCAAACAATATCAGCTCTTTCTCTGAAGGCAGATAGTATGCTTTATCATTAGTCCTTTAGGATTGTCTTAGAATCAGATCATTGTATTGCTGAGAATAGCTAAATCACTCACAGTTCTTCATCGAACAATATTGCTGTTACTGTGTACAATGTTCTCCTGGTTCTGTTCACTTCACTTTGCATCAGTTCATGTAGGTCTTTCTAGGTTTTTCTAAAATCATCCTGCTTGTCATTTCTTATTAATATTCCATTACAATCATATACCACAACTTGTTTAGCCATTCTCCAATTGATAGGCATATCCTCAATTTCCGATTCTTTGCCACCACAAAAAGAACTGCTATACATATTTTTGTACAAATAGATGCTTTTCCCTTTTTTTGGATGTCTTTGGGATATAGACCTAGCAGTGATATTGCTGGACCAAAGGGTATGCACAGTTTTACAGCCCTTTGGGCATAGGAACTGGGGCTGTTTGACCTGGAGAAAAGAAGGCTAAACTGTCATCAAGTATAAGAAGGGATAGGACAGGAAAGAGTGATTAATCTGCTTCTGCTTAGAGGCAATGCTGGTGTACTCTAGTGGGGAAAGAATCCTAGCTTTGCTGCTTACCCTACATTACTTTGGGCAGATCATTTAACTTTTCTGGGTCCCATTTTCTTCATCTGTAAAACACAGATCCTGGAATAGGTTACCCCTAAAGTCCTTTGAAATTCTAAACTCTATTGGCCAATGGATGGTAGATATTTAAAATAGCTTTTTGTTTTATGATGAACTAAAATGGTAAAATTAAGTTCATGGAGCCAACAAGCCAGTCAGCAAGGGCCTGAGAGATTGCCTGGAACTGCAGTTCAGTCTTGGTTTGTTGCTGCTCTGTCCAGCTGGGGGGAAGGGGGAGAGGGGCTAGGGCCTGAGCAGAGCCCCAGGCAAATGCCTGGCTTCACCCCCATCTCCCCTCTATTCAGCACACCCAGAACTTCACCTTCCAAACAGAAGTAAATGTTGTGGACAAGGAGAGAGTCTTCCAGAGCCCAAAGTACATTTTCCACAAATTCATGGAGCACCTGTGGGCATACCTGACCATCCAGCAGCTGCTGGAGAAAGCGTGAGTGACCCTTTTCTCCATGACCTTGAGGAAAGCATTGAGGCTCTCTGCAGCTCACCTGGGTCACTGACACCTATGAGTGAGGGTGCTCTTCTCCTCCTGGGCAATCTTTCAGTCTAGCTGTGGGGTAGAGGAGGGATGAGGGATCTGGGTGGGTCTGTTATATCCTGTAAGGGAGAGAGAAGAAGGCCTCTGCCTCATTTCCAAACCAGAGATGCTAGAGTGATGAGCCCCCTTGGGGCCAGAAGGAGCAGAAGAATGATTGATGAGAGGGAAAGGAGCCATCATTGATGGCCTGGACCTTCAGTGTTTCAGCCTCAGGTGATGAGCAGAAGAGCCTGGAGGCTCGAGCCTTGGACCTGTCCCTCAAATTCAGCTTTGTCACTCCCCTCACATCTATGGTGGTCACCAAACCAGAGGGTCAGGAACAGGCCCAGGTGGTTTCAAAGCCAGTGGAAGCAGGTGAGCAGTGGGTGAGTGAGTGGATGGGGGTTTTCTGGAGGTCAGGGGCATTCCCTGAACCAGATTTTTCCAGGTCCTTTAACCTTCACTGCCCAGGTATCCCTCCTGTCCCCCTTTTCTGCCCTGCCCTGAGGGCTCCAGTGCTCTGTTTCTCAGAGAGCTTGGCCGTACTAGGGGCTTTGGGGGTAGAGTCAGGGACAATCTGGGGGCCAACTTCTCTTACCTTTTTTTTCAGATAATAGTCAGTCATTTTCATTTTCACTATCATCACGAAATGCACGAATATCTCAAGGTAAATGATAGATTTCCTGGAGCAGAGCCCAGGAGATACGTGTGGCTGTGTGACTGGGCTTACTCTAGTGGTTAGAGCTTAGTGTGAATGAATTCAAGGAATAAGGATGATTGTTGTGTGGACCAATTTGTCTCCTGACTCAGGCCTCAGATTAAACCCTAGCTTTGAATGTACTGAGCCCTTAATTCAGGCTCAAACTATACCCAGAATCCCCCCAGCAGCATCCCTGACTGGCTCAAACATTTCCAATGATTGGAATCTTACTCTATGTTATTGGTAAGAAAGGGATCCAGTCAAGATATTGTGAATGGTTCTGTGGAACCCATGCCCACTACCTAGAGATAGCTAGGTAGCCCAGTGGATAGAGTGATGGGCCTGGAGTCAGGAAGAACTGACTTCAAATCCAACCTCAGACATTTACTACCTGTTTATTCTTGGGCTGGTCACTTAACTTGTTTGCCTCAGTTTTCTCGCCTATGAAATTAAGATAATAAAAACAAGTACCTCTCAGGGTTATTGTGAAGATAAAATGAAATAATATTGGCAAAGCTCTTGGCATGGTGCTTGGCACATAATAGGCACTAATGTTTATTCCTTTCCCTTCCCCCTTGCTTCAGCATAGATGTCCTGATTTCTTCCTTCAAGAGGTCTTCATTCACCTTTTTCCAGATCATTTAAGGGACCCTTGGTAGAACAGCCCAGGTCATTTTTCTAAGCTTTACGTATGAGGAAAGTGAGCTGTGGGGGAGGTAACTGATTCAGCCAAGGTCATACAGTGAGTTATTGGCAGAAAGAGGGACTTGACCAACATGAGTGAGGTCCTGATGGTCAGGCTGAGAAATATCGCAGGACTCCTCGTCCTCTCTCTGCAACTAGAAGAAAGTATCAAAAGACTGGATTACATAGGCTCAGTGAGGGGATTGTGGTGTATGAAACTGGAGCTGACTTCTCTGGGGAGATGCCTTAGAGATTTTACAGCTAACATGTGTGCGTGGGGTGGGATTGGAGGGAGGGACACTCTGTCTGGACCAGGTCATCATCCATCACCTGGAGTCTGGGCCCTGAGGAAGAGTTCTTGTCCGGTGGTTGAGACATCGTAGGACCCTATTGTCCTTCCTTTGGAGAAGGGCCTCAGTGGAAGAAGCCCCTTCTTTCTTGGACCCTTTCTCTGGGGCATCAGAACACACCTGGCTGCTTTCCCTTGTTTTCCCTTCTTCCCTCATCCCCTCCATGTTTGTCTTCTTCCAGATTCAAAGACTATCAGGAGCAAGTTAGCCTCCAGGTCAAGGCCATCGCCTCGCTTTAAAAGTAAGGCACCCCATGATATTCAGAATAGCCCTTGCTGCTTACCTTTCTCATCTTTTATGTAAGACCCTCTTCAATGCCCAGAGCAGGCACACCATGGACCATTATTATGTATCTTCAGATCCTGTGGCTGGGGAGGATGTTAAGAAGTCAACAGTGTTACATTGGTCCAGTCATTCAGTCTGACTGAGACTAACTTTCTTCATCTGTAAAATGGACACGATGATACTTTGTAGCACCCAGATCACAGGGTGGTTGTGAGGAAAGAATTTTGTAATGTTCACCTGCTATTGTTTTTTTTATTCTTTAGATGTTCAAAGTCGTTATAAAACTGACCTGGAGGAATCACATCACTCAGTTCTGTCCTCTCCTGGTCCAATGGAAAGGGGCCCTCATTTCATCTTGTCACTGCCTAGGCAGAGTAATAACCGTATCCAGGAGGCGCTGTGTGTGGATATCAGGGGGTCATCCCAGACCCCTGTGAATATCCTGTCTGATCCAGTCCAAGGTGAGGGACCATCTACCAGCTCAAACACACACCATTTATGTTCCCTTAGTCTTCTCCCTGTTACACCCATTTGATCCATGTCAGGGAGTCTGCTCTCCTTAAGTCTAGAGCAAGGCTTGGGGAATCAGCTCCTACTCTGTCTCCTCTGAGGAAAGGGCTGCTCTCCTCTCTCTTCCATAGCATGGCTAAACATAGGGTTGTGTACAGGAGGGAAACAAGAAATACTGGCTGATATGAGAAACCAGGTCCACTAGGGGAGGCAGGATCCCTGTAGAAAAAGATTGTGGGCCCTTTACAAAACTATTTACAAATGGACACCAAAGAGCATAGGCCAAGCCTGAAGGAAGAGAGGAAAGGCAGGGGAGAAGATCAATCAGGGCTGGGAGGGCCCAACCCCAGCAGGCTTCCTCAAGAGGACACTAGCTTGCATGGGGAAGGTTTTCCAGAGGGAGATGGTTAATTACCACGGGCTTCCTAAATGAGGTGACTAGTTGCTGTCCTGAGGGCTGCTCTCAACCTTTCTGATCTCTTGGGCTTCTAGACATTGAGGTGACTGGAAAATACGAGGGGAGCACAGATAGGTTTGTCTGGCTCCAGGTGAGCTACAGGAGTCCTGAGGTGAAGGTGCGTGTGACCCAGGACAGCATCGTGGTGACTCGTGGCAGTGGTGGGAAAAGCTCCTCTTACCAATGGCAGGGGACGCTGTACTTGGTGATGCCTGGGTAAGCCTGGGGCTATTAGGGGACTCAGGAGCAGGTAGGGCCTTTAACCCAGGACTGGTCAGCTCTTTGAACCTGCAGAAATGGGCAGGATCCACAGATGCCAGAACTTAAGGCCCCTGGGAGCCTATGGACAAGAGCCAATCCCTACATTTGGGATGGGGGCAGGGTGTCTTCACTTGAACATCTGCTTCCCTTGTACCTAGAGAGGCAGAAATTCCCTTTTCTGACTACTGTGCCCCAGACTTTGAGCTGTCCCCCCTGGGTCTCCCATCTACCTTGCTGAGGGCTTGGTTTCTCAACAGGCTGAAGTTGACCTTGGAAAATGGCCTCTTGCTGCTCAGTGACTCAGACAAAGTCACCGTTGGCCTAGTGTCCTTGGGCCATCCCACTCCTGGATTGCGGCTCTTCCTAAATGATCAAGGTCACTTCTCCAGCCAAGCCAATGGAGTCCTTGGTATGCCCTGGACTCTGAGCACAGCTCTCTGTGGCTCCCTGACCACCTACTTCTCTGTGCCCCTACCTACAATCTTCACTTCTGAGCAAACCGTTTTCTGACCATCAGCCTTATGAACATCCCATCCTGTGACCACAGTCTCCTTTTAACATGCTCTAGCCCTCAGAGCATTCCCTACCCCTACCCATCATCTACCCTCTGTTCATCCCCCTTGAGACACTTAAGATCACCTTTCTTCCATCCCCCTTTTCTGATCCTTTTCTAGATTCACCCAACTCTGATCATCTCCTATCCATCTCACTACCCCACTCTCCGATGATTTGCCCCTTAGCTAATCCCCCCCAAATCTGAATAGTTATTCCCATATTTCAGAAAAAAACAATAAACCCTTATCCCAGTATACATTTAAATGTTATCTCTTTATGGGAATCTGAATTCATTTTCTTATGTCTCTGTTCATCTCTTTTCCAGTCTCCTCTGTGTTTTTCTCTTCCCTCCTTTTGGTTTGTCTTCATTTTCCTCTCCCTCTCCCTGTGTTTCTCTTTCTATCCCTGCAGACCATTCTCTCTGTTCAGATGTTTCTTTCTTGGTCTCTTTGTGTGTGTGCGTGCGTGCGTGTGTGTGTGTGTGTGTGGTGTGTCCCTTTGTGTGTCTCCTGTTCTCTGATTCTCTGTCCCTGTCCCACTGTGGCTCTTTCTCTAACATATCCCCCTGACCTCTTGCTTCTCAGGTCAATTTTACCAGGACTTGCAGTGGGATCCTGCTGGGCCGAGCACAGCTGAAGACAAAAGGGAACTGAGTGTGAGGGGCAAGGAGTATACAGTCACCAGGTAATATGGACAAAGAGTGAGGGTGCCTGAGTTCTGTTCTATCAATCCCTCCCTTCCATACCCTTCCAGTGAACCTCAAGTGTGGGCACCTTATGCCCAAACACAGATCTGGCCACTCAAGGTAGTGGTGGCACCTTTGGCCATGTAACTTCTGAAGATGTGACCCAACAAAGGGGTGCCTTGGCACCTCTAGATAATCCCAAACTCACAGATACTCCAAATAACAAGATGCATGGAGCCTCTTTGAAAACCACAGTTAATTCTTATTACATGTAATAGAAAAAGCTATAGACATAATTGAAATATAGAAATACTCTAGAAATAATTGGATGAGGAAAAAGAGAGAATTAGTAGTAGTAGAAAAGGCACAAATCATTTTAGAAAATAGATAATTCTGACACTACAGGTAATTGAACAAAAAGATGATTAATTGAAAATGAAAGAATGATTATAAAGTAAACAAAACCCTCAAAAAATCAACTGAGGATTTTTCTCTCTCTCTCTCTCTCTCTTTCTCTGTCTCTGTCTCTCCCTGTCTCTGTCTCTATTTCTGTGTCTCTCTCTGTGTGTGTCTCTCTCTCTTTCTGTTTCACAGAAAGCCTGTGATGGATTTTCAAGGAAGCAGAGTTACTACCCCACCACCAACATTCCCATGCTGGACTTTGGAGCAGCCCTTACAAAGTGAAGATTAATGGCCAGCTATGTTTTCCTCTTCTGGTCCCCATGCCTGGTGCTGCCCCTGCCCTTTGCTATTTGTCTATCTGGGACAAATGGGGAGGCAAGAAGAACAGTGAGATATTATAAAGCAGAGGTCATATCAGTACCATTTTGTGTGACGACTCTCATTTCCTGGGGACCAGTGGCAGAAGGCATCCCTAGTTACTGAATCCCACAATGAAGTGTGGAGAGTCATGGGGAGAAGAGGGTTACCTACCTCAGGGACTTGCCCTGGTCCAGTTTGGGATGACACTCTTAAATCTGTAGAACTACAAGGCTAGAACCTTAGAATCTTGAGATCATATCATCTCTGTGCTAGATGGACTTCTGAGGGCATCAGATCCAACCTGGACTTGAGCAAGAATCTCCTTTACAATAACTCTGAAAAGTTGTCTCCTAGTATTTGTTAAAGACTACCAGTGATAGGGAGCTCACTGCTTCCCAAGCACATGATTTCATATGGGGACACATCTGATTGTAAAGTTTTTCCTTCTAGTGAGTCCAAATCTACTTCTCTGCAATCTCCCTAAATGAATATATTCATATATTCTAATTTCAATTCCTCCTGATGTCCTTCATCTTGTCAATAGTCTTCCTAAAATATGGCACCCAAATTTGAATGTCCTACTCCAGAGCATCCAATCAGCTAAAAAAAAAATCGAAACACATTTACATAACAGTTTTACATGGACCAAGTCCTTTCCCCACAATAACTTTTTAACAGGTACCATCCCTAGATCTTTTTTTACCACGTGCACTTTAGCTCTAGCTTGTCCATCTGTACTCACTCAGTTGATTTATTTATTTTTATTCATTTTTTTTCATAATCACAGTTTGAAACTTAATTGTGTTTATAAGACAATTTTCCCTGGTTTAATGTCCTCATGGTCAGTGATTACCTAATCATTTTCAGTAATTGGTGGAAATTATAAACCTGCCACAATCTGACTCCAATTGGTCTTTCTAGGCTTATTTCTTATTACTGTCATTAATGGGCTTTCCATTCTGAACTGGCCCAGTAATTTTTCCCTGATTTTGACATTCCATTGAGAGGAAGCCATGGAAAGCTGGCCTCAGAGTTAGGAGCCCAAGCTTGTTTCACCTCTGACATGTACAGGCTATGTGACTGGGGGCAAATTACTAAAACTCTTAGCACTCTAAGCCTGGAGGCAGCTAGGTGGTACAGTAGATAGAAAACTGGGCTTGGAGTCAGGAAGACTTGAGTTCCAATTCGGCCTTAGAAACTTCTTTAGAAAATTCTGTTTCTAGCTGTGTGACCTTCGACAAGTCATTTAACCTTTCTTTGCCTTAATCCACTAGAGAAGGGAATGACAAACCACTCCAGTATCTTTGCCAAGAAAACCCCATGGACAGAGGTGCATGGGGTCATTGAAGAGGCAGACACAGCTGAAATGACTGAACAACTCTAAGCCCAAGATGTTAAACATATCCACTGGTGGCAAAACTCCCAGAGTGCAGCCTTCACCAGATCAAAAAGTAATTGGGAAATATTTAACAAGAAATGTAATATTTAAGAAATATTTTAAAAGCCAGATTCTCTTAAACTGGTTATCTTTTGACCAGATTAACCATAACAGGGAAATATTTAACAAAATAAAAGAAAATGCAATAGAATGTAGATAATGCTAATCTGTGGTTTTCAAAATCAATATGCAGCCAACAGGGATCCTTATGAACAGTTTAGTGGCCCCTTTTTCTTTCTGAGTTTGACATCACTACAACTCTCTCAAGCTATAAATTGTAAAGAATGTGTGACCTTGCATTGGTAGTTTCCTCATCTAAGATTTTCCTACAACTAAATGAAATCACAAGTCCAGTCCTGCCTGTTTGCAAACCCTATGTTATCTGGGATGTGTTCCTCCATTGGCTCTTCCTCTTAGAAATTTTGGCTTTCTTCAAGACTGCTCCTTTGTTGAGGCAGCTAGGTGGTACAGTGGATAGAGAACTAGACCGGGAGTTGGGAAGACCTAGGTTCAAATCTAGCCTCGATATCCACAAGCAGCTGTGTGAACCTGGGCAAGTCAACCAACCTGTCTCCTCATCTGCAAAGTGGGGGCCACAAGAGCCCCTGCCTCCATGAGGATCAAATGAGATAACATTTATAAAGTGCTTTTCATACCCCATAGATTAGCCGAGGCTCATTTCAGATGCCATCTAATACAGGAATCCTTTCTGATGCCCCATTCCTTAGTATTCATTTGAATAGGTCTTCAAATTATATTGCATTTATTTATCTATTTATCTGTTGCCCCTCCAGGAGAATCTCTGCTTCTTGAGGACGGGAAGTATTTCATTTCTCTTCTGTAGTCTTAGCACCCACCAAATGTCTCTCACACAGTAGGTACTTAACAAATAGTTGATTTATTTTTAAGCTTTAACCAGCAGAGGTTGCTGCGGACCAGTTACCTAATCTTGTTTACTAAGAACTTAGAGTTGTCAATCATTTATTTTGGTTGTTATGCAGCCCAGCACCAGAGGGAATTCTGGGAGAAGGAGGAATGCCAAGTTCTTTTTGGCTCCCCTGTCTCCTGCCCTTTGCAGGTAGCAACACTTGGCTCATGAGTCTAAGGGTTTAATGGAGGTTTGTCCAATCAGGTTCTTGGCTCAACTCCTATTAGTACATCCGCAACATTCCTTTGCTCATTTTGTCTCTGTTGCATTTCAGCCAAGGTTACTAAAAAAAAAAAAAAGAAAGGAAAGGAAAAGAAAAAAATAGAATATAGCTATATGCATTTCCTTAATTATGCCATTATAAAGGAATGAAACCAAATACATTAAATCAGTGGAGTGAAAATCCACAAATAATTCTCAGGTCAGGCAAGTCAAAACCCAGGAACTCAAAAGCACATTGTTCAGGTACTCAGATTCCAATCTCTCCCATCCTGGAAAGGCCTCTCATGGAGTCCCAAAATTGGGCAAAGTGCTAGTGGTTCTGGCTTGATCCCAACATGTTTCTATTCTCATGTTAGTCTCCAGTTTGGTCCTGCTCTGCTCACTATTCTTTCTCTTTTTAAAAATTTATTACTCAAAAATTTTAACACATTTTTAAAGTTTTTCAGTTCCAAATTCCCTCCTGCCCCTTCCCCACCCATTGTGAAGGCAAAGAATGTGATATCTGTTATACATGTGAAATCATGTGTAACATTCCCATATTAGCCTTGTTGCAAAAAAAACAACAAAAATAAAGTGAAAAAATTGTATTTCAGTTTGCATTCAGATACCATTAGTTCTTTCTCTGAAGATTAATAGCATTTTTCATCATAAGCCCTTTGTAATTGTCCTGGATCTTTATATTGATCAGAATAGCTAAGTTATTCATAGTTGATCATTGTACAATATTGCTATTACTGTGCACAGTGTTCTCCTGGTTCTGCTCACTTCACTTTGCATCAGTTCATATAGGTGTGAAGTTGTATCTCAGAGTTGTTTTAATTTGTATTTTTCTAATCAATACTGATTTAGAACATTTTTTCATATGACTACAGAAAGCTTTGATTTTCTTCTGAAAACTGCCTATTCATATCTTTAACCATTTATCAATGTGGGTATGACTTGCATTCTTATAAAGTTGGCTCAGTTCTCTATATATTTGAGAAATGAGGGCTTTGTCAGAGAAACTTGTAAAAATTTTTTGTCCAATTTCCTGCTTTCCTTTCGACCTTGGCTGCATTGGTTTTGTTTGTGCAAAACCTTTTCAATTTAATGTCATCAAAACTATCCGTTTTAATACTGTAATGCTCTCTATCTCTCATTTGGTCATAAATTCTTCCCTTCTCCATAGATTTTAGGGATAACATTTTTTATGTTCCCCTAATTTGTGTAAGATATCACCTTATATGTTACCACAGGGACTTTATGTTACCATGGTTGTCTGTAAGCACCACTCCTCTGACTTCTTATTCAACTCCATATACTATTCATTCCCTGCTTGCCCCTGAAAGTGGCTCATGCTCAGAGGAGTGTGTGGCCTCAATATAAATTCAGGAAAATGACTGATGGTGGAGGAGAGATAGAGATTGTATGCCCATTTTGCTTCTCTCTCCTTTTATCTTGTCTAGAATCTTATCTACCCTAGTTTCAGTCTCTTTTTTTGGAAAAGACTCCTCAGGAAAGGAAGAGTCTCATCCATTTACTCACCTTAAACCATTAAACCCTGCCCTAAGCTTACTGTTTTTACACCAAAGACATCTTGGGGGATAGAATGAGGAGTTCACCAAAGGGATAAATTTTAATCCTTTGCCAAAGGAGTCTCAGCACAGGACAAAATCCAAGAAAAGAACTAGTAGTAAAAACCATGGCCTCAATTGTCTCTACATAAACAAGCCTATGACTCTATATGAGTGTATCTTGTTCCAGAGAAACATGTTATGTAAAAGGGGCTGGGTGGTGGGTTAGCAGTATATATTGATAAGGTATAATACTCATGTGAGGAAATCCAGGAATCAGATAAGGGAAGCATCATGGAAAGTGTTTGGGTAAAGATCAAAAGAGGGAGAAACAGAAATGGTTTGGTTATCAAAGCATACTGTAAGACTTGGATAGAACGATGAAACAGATGAGAAGTTTGTGAAACAGATGTTAAGCCTGGTACAGAGGCATGATACAGTAGTAATGGGGGACTGCAATTACCCAGACATCTGCTGGTGTTCTTTCTGTGCCAAAAGCAGAGCAGCTAATAACTTCTTGACTTGCCTTAATATTCATTTCATCCTTCGAAAGGTGGTGTAACCAACAAGGGGAGACTATATTCTTGATCTCACACATAGGATGGATTTGGTGGTTACAATTGAAATGTTGAGAATTTTGAGGGGAAGTGACTACTCTTTCCCAGAGGTCATGATAGAGAAGAAGAGGAAATATCTGCAGTCTTTTATATGTCCCCTCGATACTAGGAAAGTAGATTTCAAAGGTTTTGGAGGAAAAATAAGTAGGATTCCATATATTTCAGGGAATGTCAGCCCAAGATGAATGAGAGGTGTTCAAGAATAAAATTTCTAAAGATGCAAAAGGCAACAATTCCCATGAAGAGGAAAAACAGGCTTTGTCTGAAGAGAACAATGTGGATGCACAAGGAACTTATCAACCAATTTCAATTTTCAAAAGAAATGTACAGAGGAAGGAAACAAAGCTGGGTAATAGAAGATGAATATAGGGGAGTGTTATGACCACACTCTGTAAAAGTAGGAATGTTAATTCTGGAATGAGTTAAAGACTGATGAGGTAAGCTAAGGTCAACAAACAAGATTTTTTTCAAGCTATATTGGGAGAAAAAGTAGAATCAAAGAAGAGATGAGACCTGTAGATAGGATGATGATAATTGGCAACAGAGAGATAGTAGAGTCACTCAGTTATTATTGGATTTGTTTTTTCTGCAGAGAATAACCTCTTACATTGAACATGACACAATCAAATGACTAAAAAGCTAAGTTAGGCTACAGTACGAAAGTATCAATTGTCTTTGATAAATTCAAGTCATTTGGCCCAGATCAGCTATATCTTTGGATCTTTGAGGTCCCAAGTAATTAAAGAGGTATAGAACAGTGGTATCAAACTTATATAGAAATGGAGTCACTAATCTATGTGAAGGGTGCAGAAGTAATTTTAGAATGACTTTTTATGTATAATAAGTATCATATTTCTTGCCTTTTCAATGGGAGGAGGTGGGATAGAACTTGGAATTGAAAATAAAAATTAAATTAAGTTAAAAATAAAATGTCATGTTATCTATGTTCTATTATTTTTTATTTATTTTTAAATATGCCCCAATTACATTTTAATCTGGTTCAGGCTGTGCTTGAGAGTGTTGCTTACATGTTTAACACCTCTGGTGGGTAAGGATTGCTTTGCTGCAGTGAAGGACTAGTTGAGTTTATGTAACATAAATTTATGATGGATTCAATGAGCACAATTTTCTGATTTTTTCCAGCTCCAAACAGTGGTGTGTGAGTAGGAGTAACAGAGGTGTGTGGTGGAAGTGCCCAGGTTTGGGATTAGGGAAAACATGATTGATCATACAAAAAGATGTTCTGGTCTGGGTCTGACTCAGGCCAATGCCCTGGTAGTTTAGGTTAGATATTGGAACAAAATGACACATTCAGTACGTCATTTGGCAGTTAACGAAAAGAACTTTACTGAGCCATAGCAGAAAAGAACGATATTTTGCAAGAATAGGCATTGAGCAAATACTAGTTGATTCAGACAATCAAAGCTGCTAGCTCCATTGCCTGTGTTAACTATCAAGATCAACTAGCCAAATCTCTAAGAACAATTCTCCCACTCCAGGTCCTTTGGCTACTTTGTTGGTCAGTGCCTGCATAAAATGACATCAACAAAGTCTGAGCCCTTAGACTCCTGAGCCAACCAAGTCGTGAAGAATAGCTCGATATCTTTTAAGGAAAAATTATCCTAACTTGCATGGAAGGAAGGATTAGATGTTGTTCCTCCCATGGTGGGGCAAAGGATTCAAGAGTATAGCATAAAGTTTAACTGAGTCACTAAGGGGTCAAGATAGAGAAGAGTAGAGAGTACAGTCAGTTCAGAGATAATGGCTTGAGAAAGGACAGAAGGATGGGAGGAATGAAGTGAAGATGAAAAAGAGGGTTGGGGTCATAAGGCATAGGGAAAGTAGGAATGATAAAAGATTATGATCAGATAAGGGAATTTTAGAGTTCACGAATATGGAAGTAAAACAGTCGTGGGTGATGGCAAGATCAAGGGCATAACCACTTGTGTATGTGGCAGACCTGAAATGGACGAATAGCTCACGGGAATTGAGTAGATGGACAAGGGTTTTTGAGAGACCATTGTGATCGTATTGAAATCCCCTAGTCTGAGGGAAGGAGTTGGGACAGAAAGGCTGTGAGCTAGGCGCACATTGAGAGAGAAGAGAGAATGTCCGTAGGTCAGTAGGTAACAACTACCAGGCTCTGGATTGGGCGATAAATTTGAATTGGATGAACACCAAAAGAGTGTTGCTGAGTCACTGCAGTAGAGGGAGAGTCTGGAAGTGGCAATGAGGAGCACAGAGTTTCCAAGTCACAAGACCACCATGACTAGTGGGTCAGGGGGGTTGGGGGGAAGAGTACTGAAAAAGATGGGCAGGGATTCAATATCTTCAGAAGGAAGTCAGTTCTTGTGAGTGCCAGAAGACTGAAGGAACAAGAAAAGAAATGGTTTAGGAGGAAAAGAAGTTTGGCAATTGTGGAGCAGATATTCCAGAGAACATAGTGGAAGGAACAGGCAGGTCTGGAGTGGGACAGAAAGGTTGAAGGGTATGGGATTAAGTGAGTAAGCAGCTGGGAAATGGGGAACGGGGTCTGTACACAGATGGTAGGTATAGAGTCACTAGGATTTGGGAGTCTATAAGGGACTGGGAGTGTGCTAGCCCTTGAGAAGTGAGTTCAAGTGGAGTATAAGTGAAGTGAGGTCTACTGCAGAAGGCGAGGGATTAGATTGTTAAAGTACTTCCTCAAAATCCAACCTCTTGGGCAGGTGGCAATGTTGTGTCTTGGGAAGCTAACCTCAGAGCAGGCAGGAACAGGTAGAGTTATGGGACTCTGGTGGGGAGACAGGAGATGGCAGTATAAGGTGGGTTGGCAGAGGGTTGTGACAGAAGCCTAAATGAAAACTGGCAACCAAAGTGTGGTTTCAAGAATACCCAAAGAAGTGCTAGAAAAAGCCCTGGGGTGAAGATTGAAACTGGAAATCAGATGGGTGGCCCAGTCTGGTACCTAGGATGGCCCCTGGAGAAAGCTCCAGGACAAAGCCAGAAGAGGGGAGGCAAGTGGACAAGTCTGATTGACACCATGGAAATGCCTGGGACTGTGGCAACTCCGAGCCCTTGGAAATTTGGGGGGAAAGCAGCTGCTACACAGGGGATGACTAGGTATAATCTAGCCTTCAAAGATTAAAATCAGGAGGCATACAGAATGCTTTCTGTAAGCTAGAGGAAGATTTCTGACAGAGACACAAGTTCCTGGGCCAGGAAGTTCTGCTTGAGAGAACTAGCTGTTTCTCTAGGGACATCTCTTCCCTTTATTCTAAAGAGCTTGATGCCTGTGGCAAAGAATCTCCTCTTGAAAATGAGGGGCTATGGCCAAGCCTTTGATGGGAAGAATGCAGGTCACCTCTTAGGGGAAAAATCAAAGATGTTGCTTTGTTCTGTTCTGCTCTGTTTCTAAGGGGGGCTGCTGCTGATCAGCCGGTGAGGGAGGGGGGCTGCTAATTTTTTAAACAAACTTTTAAAGAGACTCAAGGCTTTGAACTTAAAAAGCACAATAGAGTCCACTCTTACTATGAATAAGACATAGCATTAAAGCCAAGGCCTTTAACTAAAGTCAGAAACTAGAAGCAGAGTTCTGTAGGAAGGTATCCAGTGGGACTGTACTTGATAGTGTCTGATCAAGACCAGGTAGTCACAGGAAACTCTAGCATAAGCTTCATGTACAGCGAAGCAGCATCTGGTGGAGACAGTGACCCCAGAGGGAAGAGAATGAAAATATCACCAAAAGACATCTGTGGCTCTACATCAGAAATTAGAATTGCCCCCATAAATGCACACTGGCCACAAATGTTCCCTATTCTATAAGGGGAGGTCAATGGATGGCACGGTCTGACTATTGTCAGTGCAGAGAGGGTCTGTTCCAAGCCTTCCTATCTGGGGGGAGGAGGGGAAGGTGTTTCTCAATAGATTAAAGTTCCTCTGAGAGGTGGAGCCTGGCAACTTATTCTGTACTATTGCATTTGGTTAGTAAATATCTACCACCTTGGGACCAGCTTCCGGGAACCCACCCCCTAGGGTCAGGGATGGAACAAAGTGAGGGAAGGGAGGAAGAGAGAGTTACTAATTCATAGGAGATTCTCAATTCTGGCCCCTCCTATCCCTACATAACCAAGATGGAGGCTCTAGACCATACTCTGCTACTTACCACTCTCTTTCTTCTGCTGGCCTCCTTCAGCCCCATTGCTGCTCAGGAGGTACCTCTGTGTGTGTGTGTATGTGTGTGTGTGTGTGTGTGTGTGTTCATGAGCATGTATGACTGCACATTTGTGAGCTTACACTGGCACAAATATTTGGAAGTGTGTTGTATATCTGTGTACATGTATAGAAATAGGAGGGTATGAATATATATATAGTCTATCTGGAGGGGATGTACATGTATAGAAATAGGAGGGTATGAATATATATATAGTCTATCTGGAGGGGACTTTGGGTTGAATATTCTGGAAGGGCCTAGAGAGGGTATTTCAGGGACATGTGAGTGTTATAGGGGAACTGATGGTGGTAGCTGTGTGTGTGTGTGTGTGTGTTCATGAGCATGTATGACTGCATATTTGTGAGCTTACACTGGCACAAATATTTGGAAGTGTGTTGTATGTCTGTGTACATGTATAGAAATAGGAGGGTATGAATATATATATATAGCTGAGTCTATCTGGAGGGGACTTTGGGTTGAATATTCTGGAAGGGCCTAGAGAGGGTATTTCAGGGACATGTGAGTGTTATAGGGGAACTGATGGTGGTAGCTCTGTGTGTGTGTGTGTGTGTGTGTGTGTGTGTGTGTGTTAGTGGTGGTGGTGGGGTCCTAAATAATCCAGAAGTTTGGTGAGTTGTCTCTACAGAAGGCCAGAATAAAACTGCCATAGACCTTGGGTCGGTGAGGGAGAGCTGTCCTAAAGAAGCGGAGCAGTTCTAGCATAAACCATGGACACTCGATCAAGACGTGGCTTTCCTATTACGAGAATGGCACTCACCTAGGGTAGAGGGGGGGGAAGTCTTGGTGTTTCACTTGGTGTTTCTGTGCTCACTCCCCCAGCCCTTGATGAGAGACTAGGATAGGTTTCATTTTCCCCATCTTCAAAAGTGAGAGACAAAGGCCCCGAAAGATTAAATTACTCGACCCAATTTGCCAAACAAGTCAGCATAGGAAGGAATAGAACCTAAATTTCCCAAGGCAGCTCAACCTTCCCACTTCTGCTCCCCACTCTAAATCACATCCCTAGCAATGGAGATGCGCTATACTGCACTATCTACTACCTGATGCCCAAAGTGACCGATTGATTTGTAATTAGCTTGTCAGGGTCAGAGAACTGTCTGCAGTAGGGGAAGAACTGAGGGGTAGCAAAGAAGAGACTACCAGAAATTCCTTCAACTGTGTCTCCCTCTTCTGGTATCATTCATACCTTAGGATGGCATTGACATCTACAGTCTCACCATGGACTCCAGGATCACATCACGATTTGCCCACACCACCATCACCAGCCATGTGGTCAATAAGGCTGAACAAGCCCAAGAGGCCACCTTCCAAGTGGAGATGCCCCTGACAGCCTTCATCACCAATTTCTCCATGTAGGTACTGATACTCAGGATTTCCAATTCCCTTTATACTTCAACATCCTCTGCTCCCCAACTCCCTTATAAAGTGTGTCAGGAACAGGACTCACGACCTGATGTATATGCGCCAATATGCAGAATATGGGTGATGAACATAATGAACTCAATATTTTAGTACAAGGATATAAGTAATTCATATAGCTCATGTAGACTTGGTGGGATGAGACTTATAAATTAGAATGTTGTAATGCAATATCACACTTAGTTTTTTAAAAATTGATTTGAGAGTCTCTATCTGCATGGAAATTAATGGACTCAAGTAAGATATGTAGGTGGAGAAAGTTTAGATAAGAATAAAAGGAAAGAGGAAGAGAACTATTCCTATGAGAGTATACTACAAACTGCCTGGCCAGATGGAGAGCACAGATGATACTTTTCTAATATTAATAGATTCCTATAGTAATTTAAGGTTTTCAGAGTCTTGTCCAAAGAACAACTGTTAGGGATATTCATTGCAAATATTGATATTCCCACTTTGCAGCTAAAGAAGCAGAGGCTCAGATAAATTAAGCAATATTTGCAAGGTTATGCAGCAATAAAGTACTTTGAACACACACTTTCTAAACACAAGTATGGTGTTCTTTTCATTTTGTCAGGCTGCCTACAGGTCATGAAACTGTACAGAGACAAAATAGAATGACAATAGGGAATGCTGACTCTCTAGCTACCTGGTGGAGGTGTCTTTCTGCCAGAAACATGACCTAAGAAACTCTCCATTTGCTTGGTTAGAAATTTAATCTCCATATTCTGCACAAAATTTCTATCCATGACACAGATGAAAATATAGGGGACTGTTTACTGCCTTTGCCAATGATAGAAAGGTGGGAGAGGTAGTTAATATATTGGACAACAGAAGAATCAAACTTCAACATGATCACTACTGGCTAGAACAATGAGAATGAATTGAAACTAGCAGTTGAAATATGACAGGAATAGATTCTAGTTGAAGTATAATAGGAAAAAATGTGCCTTGGAACAAGGTAAGAGCTAAACATTAAAAAGGATCTGGGAGTCTTAATGGACTGCAAGTTCAATAAAATTAATATAGCAGTCAATGTCAGCACAATCCCACCCTGTATTAGGAAAGGCATTGGGTCCAATGAAGGAAATAATATTCTGTCTTCTGCCCTGGTCAAGTCACATCTTCTGCCCTCGTGGAGCTTAGTAGGGAAACCTGACACATAATCGGGCTTATCCTACGATATTGGTGGTGAGTGAGGAGGAAGGAATGGGAGACAGATATTCCAATGTAAACTAAATGAGAGTAACTCATTGGCTGAGAGGTGAGGGAGAGAGAATAGTTCAAGATAGCCCCAAAGTTACAAACATAAGCAGCTGAGTGAATGGTATGCAGAGAAAAATGATGAGGTGAGAAGGAGGAGCAAATGTGAGAGGGAAAATAGCGAGATTGGTTTGGGGACATTATCTCTACCTGCATGTTTCAGGTGTAGATGGGACATGCAGGTAGAGATGGCTTTCAGGGAGATGAAGATGAGGATCTAGAGCTCAGTAGAGTGGTTAGAGCTGGAGATCTGGTTTGGGCATCATCTGCACAGAGGTGGTGATTAAAGCCCATAGTGAATGAGATCAACAAATGCAGAGGATACCCCCAGGCAACAACCATATTAGAAATCACTGAGCCCATCTGTTCTGCTCCCTCTGAGCAGATGCCTCATTTGTTCAAGAAGAGCCTGGGAAGCCAGTGAAATGGGCAGAAAGAGTGCTTGAAGAGGTGGGAGGATAACTGAGAGATGACGTCTCTAAAGGCAAGAGGGGAGAAAGTCACAAAGGGAATCCATGATTTGGATTCACTATGACCTCTGAGGTCCCATCAACCTCTAGGGTTTGATGATTGCCTGCCCATTTTGGTTACTTCTTCCTCCAGGACCTCCCTTCTTCTTTCCCTTCAAGTACCTTGCCATTTCCCCCTTCTGAAGATACCCAGTTAGTCAGCAAGCATTTATTTAAGCTCCTACTATGTTCAAGGAATTGTGCTAAGTGCTGAGAATACAAAGAAAGGCAAAAACAGTCCTCACTCTCAGGGCTGTGCAGTCTAATGGGAGAAACAACACCCATGCAAGCTCTGTACATGTAAGAGATAGATGGAGCCAATGGGAGGTAGTCTCAGGTGGAAGGGATTAGCATTAAGGGGGAACCAGCAAAGGCTTCTTGCAGAAGGCAGGATTTTAGATGAGACTTGGGGAAAGTCAGAGAAGCCAGAAGGCAGAGATGAAAAGGGAGAGAACTCTAGGCATAGGAAACAGCCAGTGAAAGTGCATGGAGTCAGGAGATGGGGTGAGTCAGGAAAATAGTCAGGAGATGATGAGTCTTGTACAAAGAAGCCAATGACACTGGATTGTAGAGTATGTGGGGGAAAGTGAGATGGAAGAAGTCTAAGAAGGGTTTTAAAAATCAAATAGGGGATTTTATATATGATCATGGAGTTAATAGGGAGGTGTGTATGTGACATAGTTAGAACTGGACTTTAGGAAGATGAATTTTACAGCTGAATGGAGGAAGGAGTACAGTGGGAGAGAGACTTGGGGCTAGCAGACTAACCCGAAAGTATTGCGAGAGTTCAGGCATGAAGTGATGAGGGCCCATATCAGGGGTGAGTGGAGAAAAGGGACCGCACATGAGAGATGTGGCAAATGGAGATTTGATAGCACTTGGCAACTGGGTAGATATGGAGTTGGGGTAAGAGAGAATGAGGACTGGAGGATGACAGTGAGGTTGCAAGCGTCAATGACTGGAGAAATAGTGTGGTACCTACTTTTGACAGCAATAGTGAGCAGTTTGGGGGGAAAGATCATGAGTTCAATTTTGGATATGTTCATTTTAAGATGTCTATAAGTCATCCAGTTTGAGATATCCAGTAGGCAGTTGTAGGTTAGAGACTGGAGGTCAGGGGAGATGTTTTGGCTGCATAAATAGATTTGAGAATCATCGAGATAAAAATTTAGTCCATGGAAGTTAATGAGCTTACTAAGAAAAACTGTATAGAGGAAGAGAAGCCAGGGATCACACTTTACCATTAACTAGCTCAGGAATGTAATATAAAATTTGTCCAACAGGTGGTGCCATACTCCAGGCACCAGTCCAATGGTCTTGTCAATGTCCTTTGACATCTGCACAGAAGACCGAGTTGAGTTGAACAATCTAGAAACCAAACAATCCATCAAATCACTAGGCCTCTTCCCAGCCTCCCCAGTGAAAGACCATGGAGGATGGACTGATCTCTCCCAGTCAGCAAGTTCTCTGAGGTCAGGGCCAGAGTCTCCTCTGATTTTATCTCCTCTGGCTGTGAGGTCTCAGAGGGTCAGGCTGGTCCTATTCCTTCTGTCTCCCTAGCCTGTGGATACCCTGATGGCAGACCTTGGGTCTGCTCTTCTTCTGTCCCAAGGCTCCTAACAAGATCTTAATCACAATGACCATGGGACTTTTCTCAACCTGCATCCTTCTTGACCTCTGTATAGCTTTTGAAATTGTTGGCTACCCGTTCCTGCTAAATACTGTTCTCCCCTCCCCTGCGGCATTATAACATGGAACTTCCCTAGTTTTCCTAACACCCCTCTATTCTGCTCCTTCTCAATCTCCTTTGCTAGATTTTCATTCATTTCCATCCTCCTATGCATAGGTGTTATTCAGGATTCTGTCCTGGCCTTCTTCTCTTCCTTCGTTGTCCTATTCTCTTGGTGATCTCATCAGCTCCCATTGGTTCAATTCTTATCTTGATATAGATGACTCCCATATCTGCATATCCAACTCCTACCTCTTCCTTGAGATCCAAGTTCCCCATTACCAACTATCAGCCACCATCTGGGACTCAACGTGTCCAAAATGAACGTTCAATATTCAAATATTCAAAGGGTGATCAATCTTATTGATTTGAATGTTTGCTTGGATGATGCAGATAGCAACCCATTCATGCCTACCTATCCCATGTGACTCTTCTCCATGACCTTCCCTAAGTGCACCACAGAGGATTCATCCAATACACTTTCACCTGACTTTTCAAAGATGCCCATGGAGAATTTGGCCTGTTGAATCTTCTTTTTCCCTCACCATGTAGCCATCCCATATTTACCCATCAATATTTCCCTGATGACATCCTTCCCTACTCTTCTTCCTCAAAGTTCCTCAGTTTTTAAAATATATTACAGCCTACTCACACCCCACAATTCATGCATCTCTACATTTCTCTCTTTGTGATGGTAATTTTTCAATTTTTTGCAGCTTTTTGGGTTCATGTAACACAACTGTGATTGAATATTGATATTACAAAGCTGGGCCTTTGTTTATGGGAGAGATTTGGGGTCTTTGAGTATTGCAATTTCCTGAAGTTAATCCACCCAATCCATTCTCTTCCACCTATTTAATTTGAGGCCCAACTCATTGCTAAGTTGTATTATTGGCTGTGGATAGATGAGTTGATGAACAAGTCCTATAGGTTGTCCTTGCAACTGTATGTCATAAATTGGGTAATAGATATTATTTATCCACCAGCTTTTTCCTGCGTGGATTGTGAGGCATTATGGATCTCTTCTAGGAAGTGCTACAGTGTTCTAGAATTTGGTACAATGAGTACAATGTCAGCTAAAAATAGAAGGATCTGGAGAACCTCACCATCCACATGGAATACTTTTTTTTAACCTTGAACTCTGTGTTGAATTATCTCCATTAACTGTACCAAATACCTCTGGTGAGCGTGAATCTTCCTCTGTTATGGCTGCTAGGTGACATAGTGAATAGAGTGCTGGGCCAGGAGTCGGAAAGACCCGATTTCAAATCCAGCCTGAGACATTTGGTCCTGGACAAATCACTTAACCTCTCTTAGCCTCAGTTTCTTCATCTGTAAAGTGGGAAGAATAACAGCACCTGATTTCCTGAGATTTTTGCAGAGATAATATGAGATAAGATTTGCAAAGTGCTTTGCAAACCTTAAGGCACTGCATAGATGATAGCTATTATTATGGTTCGTCTTGATGTTTATGAAAACAGGGTCATTGAATAAGATTATATGTCTTATATCTGTCTCCTATGCAGGTGATATATATAGTATTCCCAGTGCTTTGCATATAATAATTACTTAATAAATGGTTTTCCATTCATTCATTCATTTAGTCAATCAGTTACCTTTCATGGATTCTTGAATGATATCAATGGGAAATAGCCCATTGGAAGATAGCAGTTTAAGGCAACATTTTGCTGTGCTGAATCAAACTTTAAGAGAAGCCAATAATAAGTATAGCAGAATCTCATATTTTCTACATAATTTAGTCAATTGTGTAATGGTTAAGTGTGGTCCACTATGGAAAGTTGCTTGTGAAAACCTTCCTGTTTCCTACTAATAACCTGACCAAGGATACCCTTGATGTTCATGACGATAATTCTCCTAAAAATTTTATATACATGGGAACTTGGGCGTATGTCAGTAGTAACTCATGTTCTCTCAGTCATTTATTTTAGTATTAATAAAGTCTGAGATTTTTTCCCCATGTCTTTGATATCTTCCCCTTTTCCAGATACATCATTAATACCTTCACTGCCCTCACAATTGTGTCACCTCCAGCATGGACCTCCTGAATAGACAATTGGTCTAATTTGGCTACTTTTCCCGTCTTTGTCCTTATGGTGCCTTTTCTATCTCTTCTATGAATATACTGAGGACTGTGATGTTATAGTCTCATTTTGATGTCTCTCCTGTCCTTGATGGTAAAAAAACAACTTGCTATAAAAAAAAATTTGCAGATTTTTTCTTATTTTCTTCTGTTTGTTTTCCTCTTTCCATTTTCATACTTAAAACATCCTCAAGATCCCTTATTTAGGTCTCTTACCAAGCTTTCTTTAAAATGGTTTTTACTATTGAGAGAAATGACCATTAATGACCAAATATAGGGGAGATCCAGGTTTTTTCCCTGTCTTATTTCCTTGTTCAAAGCTTAGCCTTTGAAGGACACTACTGACCTCTGCCAAAAATTTTCCCATTTAGGCCATCTTATGTGAGGTGAATTCCTACCTATTGTATTCCACTCAAACAAGTTTGGATGGAGGTAGATCCTTTGCCCAAGGCTGGAAATGGTCTGCGTATGGCTATAATCTCTTTGTCCAAGTATGACATGATGTCACTCTCTCAGCCCCTCATTGCAGTGAGTGTACGTCTCATTGTAATATTCATTCTCTCATTAGTTGTTAGCCAATCAGAGTTGATTGTGACCTTCTGAACAACCGCTTTTCCAAGGGCAATTAAGCCATGAGTCCACCACCATGATGGGCTTTGGCATTCGAGAATAACACTGATCTCTTTTATTAATAAAATGTTAGCATTATTAATAAAATGACTAATTATCCAGAAACTATGTCTCCTGAACTTTTTAAACATAACACTATCCATTGCCTTTCTCAGCCTTATGAGGTAATACTGTTAATCGTGTTCCATTATCTTTCTTTGTAAGATTTTACAAATATATATTCTAAACCGGTGCTCTCTATGTCCACCATCTTTCAGCACTTAACAGCTAAGTGCTGACTAAGAGGCTTTTGGGGCTCTAATTGGTCTTCTTGTTATAGCCATTAGTTCACATTGGTTAAACTTCTGAATAAATCATTATAATTAGTGTCAATGGTCCTGTCTCCATCTCCCAGTTTTCATTTTCCACAACTTATTTAAATAAGTCAAGATTTCAATTTCAAACCATATCTTTTTCTCATTCTTTTTCTTCTACCGCTATATTAATTCTCATCTTTGCTGTAATGCAAGAGTTCTTAACCTTTTATATGGAATGAACTCCTTTGGCAATCTGGAGAAGCCTATGGATCTTTTCTCAGAAAAAGGTTTTTAAACAGTTGAAGAAAATGCTGAATTTCTGTTAGAGGTCTGAAAATAAAGATGTCATTTTTTTCCCATCCAAGTTCTAGATCCCCTTGAAGTCTGTCCACAGAGCTTTTGTTCTGGAGTCAGCAAATTGGACAACACACAGGGAGTCAGGTGACATAGCGGATAGAGTGATGAACCCAGAGCCAGGAAAACCTGTGTTAGAATCCTTCCTCAGGTGCTTACTAGCTATGTGAGCCTAGACAAGTCACCAACTCCTCTCAGCCTCAGTTTTCTCATTTGTAAAATGGATGTAATAATAATACCTACCTAATAGAGTTATTGTGAGGATCAAATAAGGTAACATGTGGAAAACACCTTTGCAAACCTTAAAAAGTGCCACTATATGCTAGTCACTTAGGGATGACTTCTACATCAATAATGGGTCTTTTCCTGTCTATTAAAATTTCATCAATTTTATCTTTGGGGCTGTTATTCAATACTCACCATGTCTAGTATCTACTGATCCTTTTCTCAAAAAAAATATTCGTGATGTAGTCAGGAAGCTTTTGTGCAGTCTAGAAGTATCTCTGGTTTTTTTTTTTATTTCCTATTTCTGATCCATGGTTTCTAATACAATTTTCCCCATCTTTACCTATTTCTGCCTTTGTAATAAAGTTGACTATCAAAGTATACACTGACTTAATTGGGAGAGTTTGATCCACCTCTTTACACCTTATTTCTCAACATATATTCCTTCATGCAACGACACTGGCCTCCTGGCTGTTTCATGAACAAGGCACTCCTTCTCTTGGCTCCAAGAATTTTTCTCTGGCTGTCCCTCATGCCTGGAATGTTTTCCTTCCTCTGCTCTGCTTTCTGATCTATCTTCCTTTGAGCACCAAACAAAATCCCATCTTTTCCTGGAAGCTTCCCCCAACCTCTCTTAATTTTAGTACTTTCCCTCTGTTAATTTTATTTCCTATTTATCCTGTATGTAGCTTGCTTTATATACATACATACATATATATATATATATATACATATATATATATATATATATATATATATATATATAATTTGTTTGCATGTTGTCTCTTCCATTAGATTGCAAGCTTCTTGAGGGCAGGGACTGTCTTTTGCCTTGTTTTGTATCTCCAGCACTTAACACAGTACCTGACATATAGCAGATGCTTAATAAATGTTTACTGACTGATTGATTATCCTGTGAAATGAAGTTTTATATTGTATGCCAAGAAGCATACAGTAAAACTAATTCTACCAACCCCTTTCTTTATCTATAAGAAATACCTATGAGAATCCTTCCATCTAGCTTCAACTTCCCTCTGGTTTACTTTATAGCAAGAATGCCAATATTGTTATGCTACTGCTCCTCTAGTAGTAAATTAATTCATTAATTATTGGGTAGGGAATTTGTGTTTAGAGTACCAAGACACATGCTAGTTTATAGCGTAAAAACCACATGGTTCTTAGCCTCCAGTATGGTGTGCCCTCATCAGAGAAGATGCTGTGATCTATGAGCAAACCAGAATCGAAGCAGCTCAAAAGAAACATGAGATGCACAAATTTAGAGAATCCCCCCAAATGTTCACATGGACCAGTTGTGCCTGAGCATTCCAAGTTCATATAGGTCTGATCAGACACAGTCGGACACACTGTAACTTGACTCTGACATAGCGATATCATTTTGGGCCCCTTTGAGAGCAAAGGACAACAACCAACCACTCACTTCCTTCTCTGCCATTTTGTCACTGAGGAAGCAGAAGAGACACACAGGACCAAGAGTCATTGTGTATTTGTTTATTATCTTATAGTTTGCTATGGCAAAAGAATTCATCACCAAGTGGACAGCCTACTGGTGATGAGCCTCTCTCCACTAAGAAGATCCTTAGGGAATAGTCTCAGTATATTCCCAGGCTATATATGAAGCTTTACTAGTATGATAGAAACTCTCAGAGCTTACATTCCACTGGTATTACCTTTAAGATCCCGGAGTCACCTCCACACCACAATGAGGCAGCCTCCTAACTTCCCTGTTTCTTTTGACTAGTCCACTAGTTCACACTAGTCCACTGGTCCACAAAATCAGTCATCTTTGGGCCTTTGCTCTCTCCCATCTCCCACATTCACTCACTTGCCAAGTCTTTTTGACATTGCCTCAACATCTCTGGCATCTGCCTCCTTTCCACTCCCTTGGCCAACACCCTAGGTTAGAACCTTATCATTTCTTACCTTTCCTCTTGCAATGGCCTTCTCTTTGGTTTCCCCGCTCCTATTCTCTCATCTCCCCAGTGTAGCTTCCAACACAGGAAGGGTTCATTATTGAATGTCATTTGTGAAAGTTTGCTTGTTCCCTAAAAAATATTCTAAGTGATGATGCCTTTGATCCATGTAATAAGCTAGGCTGCAGCCAGCTGTGGAAGGGTTTTAAATAATGAATAGAAGTTTGTACAGGAACCATTCAGAACAAGGAAGGACAATCTAAAATAATTAAGTTGGGTTGTGTAGATGTTAAAGGCACCTAAGTGGCATGGTGGATAGAGCACTGGGCCTGTAAGGAGGACCTGAGTTCAAATCCAGCCTCAGACACATACTAGCTGGGTCACCCTAGGCAGGTCATTTAACTCTGTTTCCCTTAGTTTGAGCTGGAGAAGGAAATGGCAAACTACTCCAGTGACCCCAAATGGGGTGTTGAAGAGTTGGACATGACTGAACAACAACTAGTGTAAATGTTAAGTAATATGAGAAACCAATATCCAACCTGCCCTCCTCAGTCCCTCTAGCCCTCTTTCCTCAGCAGCCTGAGCTCCTTCCCTGAGGCTTCTCTGTGCTCTTCCTCCCTCCTCAGGATCATCGATGGTGTGACATACCCAGGGGAGATCAAGGAGAAGGCAGCTGCCCAGGAGAAGTATGGCTCAGCTGTAGCCAGGGGGCAGAGTGCTCGCATCATCAGGTAATGTCTGTGGCAGGGCTTGGGCTGGGGCAGCCAGGGGATCAGAAAGTCCCGCACAGCCAAGCCCCTGCCTGAGAGCTCCTCCTGCCCTGCCTGTTTAGGCTGTGGACACTTTACCATCAGCCTCCACGTGACCAAGCTCTGCCTAAGCTCCCTCTGCCCACCCTGTCCATTCCCAGTGGCACTAAGGGGCCAACCTCCCACCCAGGGCCACAGGGAGGAATCTGGAGCAGTTCCAGGTGTCTGTCAATGTGGCCCCAACTGCCAATGCCACCTTTGAGCTGGTCTATGAGGAGCTGTTGAAGAGGCATCTGGGGAAATATGAGCTAATGCTGAAGGTCCGGCCCCGACAGCTGGTCAAACACCTGCAGGTAAAAGGCTGAACCCTAAGTCACCTCCACCGGAAAGCCTGCCTCGATGCATTTATTCTACTACCCCAGCAGAGAGAAGTCTGTCTTTTTCCCCCTATTCCCCCTTAGACCAGGGGATCCCAGGGGCCAGGGCCTCTTCCTTCTCAGACTGGGGCCTCCCTGAGCATAGAGGTGTCACCTTCCTTTAGACCTCCAGACTCTTCCCATGCTTTATCCCCCTCCACACCACAGGTAGATGTCCACATCTTTGAGCCTCAGGGCATCAGCTCCCTGGACACCGAGATTGCCTTTATGACCAAGGATCTGGCAGATGCTCTCACCACGACACAGAACAAAACCAAGGTCAGATGCTGGGACATGGAAGAACAGAGTTTGGGCCCTAGACTAAGTACTTATAGGGACAGGAGGAAATAAGGAGAAGGGATTGGGCAGGTCAGTGTAAATACAAGGTTTTCAGGCCCCTGTGCACACAGAAGGTACATGGAATCTGGCTGTTCTATTGAACAAACTATGGAATTCTTGCTTAAGAGGGATTTAGACCCAGGGAGGGCAGAAGGGGATTTTGCCCATGGTTCTATCGCGACCTTTGTCTCAGTCTAATCACCAAGAGGAACCGGTGAGTGAGGTTAGTCACAGGCAGCTTTGCTGGGTCACTGTGGGAGAGTCTAACACATTCAGGTTCCCTGTGAGGAAGAGGAATGGTTGTTAGCATCTCTTTTCCTAGCTCATGTTAGAGCAGCAATGAAGATTTTTCCTAATAAATAAATCATACTCTAATTATACCATCGCTCCTTGGCTAGGAGTCATCACGTTTCTCTGACTGCCACCTCCCCCCCCATATACCCTGCAGTTCGATGGCTCCCCAGAGCAGATGTTCCCAATGTCCTCCCTGCCATCTGTGCCCCATGGCCTCTCTCTTGGACCTTCTCGTTTGCTACTATTTCCATTTCTATTCACATAATTCCTCAACCTCAAAACCAGGGTCAAGGGAAGAGCTTGGGAATCTGGCTAATCATTATCTAGCTGGTGAACCACCCTTTCAGAAGTCTCTCGGCTTCCTGTGGGTATAGGTTACTACAGCTTCCCCAGGTCTTGGGACACTGGCAGGGCCCAGAACAACCTCTGGCCTCTCAGCTAATTCCTCAGCACCAGCTTCTTCTCCTCCAGGCTCACATAATGTTCAAGCCCTCTGTGGCCCAGCAGCAGAAGGAGCCCGGGAAGCTGGACACAATTCTGGATGGTAACTTCATTGTCCATTATGACGTGGACCGAACCGCCGTTGCAGGGGACATCCAGGTGAAAGCTATAGGGGCCTGGCGATGAGAAGGATGGGCTCTGGGAACACTGTGGGAATGAAGCAGCTGTCAAGCTTTTTTCTACGCTTTGACTTTAGCAATACGGCAGACTTTTGGGAAATCAATCCATCAGCAAATGTTGTTGGCCCTCACTTGTGTGCCTAGCTCGTGCTTAGCAGCCTTGTGAGGGTGATGCAGGCTGTGCCACCCAGGGCCCTGTCCTCAAGGAAGTAGTCTGAGAGACACAGGACATCATTGCATGTGTAGACTCTACTGTCTACATATCTTGGCCTCAATCTTGTCTCCTATGTCATGAAAGTTCTTACTACGCTGCGCTGCCCATCTCTTTCAATTCTTACATTCTTGAATTCTGTGATTAATTGTCAAATCTGTGAATTACAGTTGAAAGAAAGTATGAACTTGGGCAGCTAGGTGGCACAGTGAGTAGAGCACCAGCCTTAGAGTCAGGAGGACCTGAGTTCAAATCTGGCCTGAGACACTTGACACACTTACTAGTTGTGTGACCTTGGGCAAGTTGCTTCAGCCCAATTTCCCTGCCTTCTCCCCTCAAAAAAAAAAAGAAATCCAAAGGTTTAAAATAAATAAATGAAAGAAAGTATGAACTGGATGCTTTTGCTCAGATTAATTGGTGGGCAGTGGAAGAGTAAGGGATTGCTAGCTCAGTCCAGAGTCTGTCTTACTTACTTATAGGCACTTAATAAATGCTTCTCAATTGGTCTATTGGATTAAATGGGAGGTAGTTCAGAGAAGGGCAATGAATGTACCTCTCTAGACTGAGGTCCTACTCAGGGATGGGGACCCTGTGGCCTTGAGGCCACATGTGGCCCTCTAGGTCCTCGAGTGCAGCACTAGGGGAGGGAGAGCTCTGACCCACAGCTGTCGTCATGCTGCAGATCGAGAATGGATACTTCGTGCATCACTTTGCCCCAAGAGAGTTGCCCCCGTTGCCCAAGAATATGGTCTTCGTAATCGACAAGAGTGGATCCATGGCTGGCAAGAAGATGAAGAAGGTCAGGAGGTGTCCTGGAAGCATGTGGGAATGGGAAGGGGCAAGAGTCAGGGACTGCTCTAGGCAGGAAAGGACCCAAATTTATTACACACTATGCCTCAACCCTTCTATTTTTCTGATATTCTCACCCTATCAGCTCCTCCTCCAGGGCATCCTTCTGACTCTGCCATGATGTATCAGGGAATGTGCCAGGTGGAAAGGGACTAACATCATCCTGCCCTAGATCCCTATTTCCTGAGAATTCTGCCCCCATCTTCACTCTTCACCTGAGCCTCCCTTCATTCTCCCTCCCTGCTGAATCTGCCTCTGCCTCCCTCCCTTTCCCTTTGAACATCTTCAATCTTACCTCTCTACCCATAATTCTCCACCATCTCCACCGTCTTCCTACCCATGAGTCTCTACCATCTCTACCATGGAGATAGTGTGGAGGCAGCTGCCGGCACAATGGATAGAACATTAGACATGGAGTCAGGAAGACCTAGGTTCAAACCTAGCCTGGGAGTTCTCAATCTTGTCCTCTATGTAATGAAAGCTCATACTATGCAGAGCTGAAAGTCCTTTTCAGTTCAGTTATTAGTAGGGTGACCCTGGGCAAGCTACTTAGCTCCTGTTTGACTCAGTTTCCTCAACTGTGAATGGGAGTAATAGTTACTACCTTGTAGGGTTATTGTAAAGACCAAATGAGATAATATTTGTAAAATAGTACACAGCTTGGCACAGCACCTGGCACATATTAGCTGCTATATAAGGGCTTAATCCCTTCCCTTTCCCTTCTCTGGACCCTCTCCCTATCTCCTAAGGCTTCCCAGCATCTGTCTTCTCTGCCTTTGATTGTCTCTCCACGTCCCATCTCTGCCCCTTAAACTTCCACCCAACATTTTGGCTTCCTGAACTCCTCCTAGCTCCTTCCCTTGCTCCCTGAACCTCTCCTCCACCAAGTTCTTCCCCTGCCCTTTCAGACCAGAATGGCCCTACTAAAGATCATGGATGATCTCAAACCAGAGGATCATTTCAACTTGGTTGCCTTCAGTGGACGAGTAATCCCGTGGAAGCCAATGTTGCTTCAGGCCTCTAAAGAACACCTGGAATCAGCCAAGATGTTTCTGACTAATACCCAAGCCCTGGGTGGTGAGTGAGGGGCCAGGGCTTCAAAGGGTAGGCATTGTGTTTGGCCTCAAGGATCCTAGCATCGCGGTTTAGATGAGGGTTTCTGAAGAGTCTGGTAGGGGAAGGCAGAGAACTGATCAAAAACAGGACCTATTGGGCCCCTATTGAGAAGAACATTGGTATTTCCTTGTCCCCATTCCTGACCCTATGTCCTAACCTTACTAAAAAGACTCTCAGTAATTTGCTCTCCATTCACAATACCAACACACTTGGAACTTACTGCCTCTATATAGGCTAGACTGACCAATCTGCATAGAATCTAGATGTGATTCTCATCTTCTCTGTTCATTGATGCAGAAATTATTAAGCTATGCTTCTCTTGGCTGACTCGGTCCCTTGACCCTCCACCCTTTCTGACATCAGTCTCCAGCCTCCTTCCCTTTCTGCTCTACCCCCTAACCTTACTTGATCTCTTCCTCTGCCCCTGGACAACCCATCCCTCTTTTCCTCCCAGGCCTCTCACCCTCCACCTATCTCAGTTGGTGCCAAAGCTGAGGCAGGTGTGAGAAGATTTCTCTCCCTAGCAACTAACATCAATGAGGCCGTCCTTGTGGCTGTGACAATGCTGGATGAGAGCAACAGGAAGAAGCAGCTGCCAACAGGGAGTGTCTCCATGGTCATCCTGCTCACCGATGGGGATCCCACTGAGGGTGAGGTGGGGGTGTGAAAGACTATTTTAGCTTGGGTACCAACTTCCTATGGATGCCTAAAGGGCGTGTGTATCCTGGGGGCTCTTGTTCTGGGAACCCTTTTCTAGGAGAGGAAGACAATAATTTGAGGAAAACAGGTGGGGCAGACTTTGGACCTACCCTCAGAGAGATTACATTCTGCAAAAGACAGAGTAGGAACAGATCTAGACTCTGACATTGGGATTCTCCCAACCTCAGTGGGGAGACGATACGCATGGGAACAAACTGAAGGCCCGGAATATGTGGTTCTGTGGTTAAGCTCTCCAGGAAATGCAGAAGGGAGCTCTCAATGTGGGCTTGAGTGGTCAGAGATGGGCTCCGGCAGGAGTAGGTAGAGCTCAGAGTAGGTACTCCTCAGAGCTCCTCACTGGGAGCCAACTGTCCTAAGCTCTAGTCCAATCTCTGCCATTAATTGTCTTTGTGACCTTGGATAAGTCGTTCGCCCTTTGGGGGCCCCAGCTTCACTGTATGATCCCTGGACTCCATGACTGACTGGGGTTGGGGTGAGTATTGTAAAGATACTCCCATCTGGATGGAGATTGGAGTTAATGATCCTTGAGGTTCCTCCCAGCTCTCACATCCTACAATTCTGTTCTTTGATATTTAACCGTTGAACAGATAACTGATATTTCTTGGCCTTTTATAATAAAACACTCAAGAAATGCCCTATCTACTCCTCTCTCTATATCTCTTTCTCTCTCCCTCTCTCTATCCACCAATATCTCTCTCTGTCTCTTTCTCTCTATTTTTCTCTGTCTTTCTCTTGCTTCTCTGTCTCTTCCCTGGCCTGAGTTGCTGCAGGGGAGACAAAATTGTGGAAGATTAAGAACAATGTGAAGGCAGCCGTAGGGGGCCGATACCACTTCTATTGCCTGGGCCTTGGCTCTGATACCAACTATGCCTTTCTGGAGAAGCTGGCCTTGGACAATGGTGGGATGGCCCGGCGCATCTATGAGAACTCGGATGCTAACCTGCAGCTCCAGGTACCAGCACCCAGCTTTGGGATCCCATGGGGAGACCTCCTGGGTATGGATGCCCTCTATATGTGGGATGGAGGAGTTAGAGAAGAAAAGAAGAACTCCCAGAACCTTGATTTGGACCTGCCCCTCAATTCCTGTGTGACCTTGGATATATCTTTTCCCTTCTATGGGCTTCACTTTGCTTTTATTATCAGTGAGGAAGTTGGATTCCAGTTCCAAAGTACTGCAGGCCCCAGAAAGCTGCCCTACCCACCATTCTTCATTTTACCCTAATCCCTCCCCTTCCCCCAAAGGACTTTTACCAGGAAGTGGCTAATCCGCTACTGACCACGGTGAAGTTCCAGTACCCAGACAATGCCGTGGAGCTGCTTACACAGGACAACTTCAGGGTCTTCTTCAAAGGCTCGGAGCTAGTGGTGGCTGGGAAGCTCATGCCCCAGGCCCCGGACCTGCTTTTAGCCCAAGTCAGGGGCCAGTCGGTGAGTGAGACCCAGAAATCCTTAGATGGGAGAGCTTGGTCTGAGAGCCATCCCTGGTATAGTACAAGGACAGGATGAAGGACGCAGGGCTAGACAAATATTCCTATGAATTCAGTTCAGTTCAGTTGAGAACACATTTACATATTGTATACTAGGGACCAAGGACAAAAAAGAAACAGTCCCTGCCTTCAACCGGCTTACCTTCTCCTGTGAGAAAATGGCGAACAGATAAGTAAATGTATAAAATATATAAAGTAAATACAAAGTTATTTCTTGGTGGAGACATGTACAGAGTAGCTGTATAGTTGTGGTTGGGGATAGGTAAAACACTAATAAGTAGAGAGAATTAAGAAAGCTCTCCTAAAATAAATGGACCTTAAAGTGGACTAGAGATTCCAAAATATAGAGGCTAGTACAGAGAGTATTGTACACATACGGGACAACCTATGCAAAGGTGTGGAGGTGGGAGATGGAATGTTATCTATGCAGAATAGCAAGCAGAATGCCATATAGTGAGCAATGTGAAATCAATCTAGAAAAAGCCAGATTGTGCCAGATGCCAGGTACAATGCATTGTGCCAGGTGCCAGAAAAGAGCCTGGTGTTTTTAAATTTGAAACAAGCAGAAAAAAAAAGTTAGTGTCATCTAAAGCTGCATTTATACAGACACCACATCTAGAATGAGGGAGGCCATAATCCTATTGTCCTCTGTTCTGCCTAGATCATATTTGGGGTATTGGGTTCATTTTTAGTGGGGGGGACTGGGTCTCTCTATCTTGCTGAGAGTAAAAGTACAGTAGCCACCTGTGGGCCTGATCCCAATACTGATCCAGGTAAAAGTTTTTTTTCTGAGCTGAGCCAGTTGACCCCTCCTTAGGGAACCTGGTGGCCTTCCATTCCCCGAGGGCTTGCCATACTACAGTTGGACTTAGCTGGACACCCAATTGGTTTTAGCTCTACTTAGAACTCCAGAACTTAACGATCTACCAGCCTCCATCACCTTAGCAGCAGGAACCACCAGGCATGTGCAACCACACCCAGCAGGAATATTGTGTTCAATCCAATTGAATTCAACAAAAAAATGTACTGAAAGCCTATTGCAAGCAAGGCATTGTGTTTAGTTCTGGGTACCATATTTGAGGAGGAACTTTGGTAAACTAGTATAGGTCTTCAGGAGGACAAAAAGAATGATGAAAACCGTGGCATTAGAGGGTCAAGGAAAGAAAATAGAGATATTTAGCCTGGAGAAAAGAAGATGACAGACATATTCCAATATTTGAAAAGTAGTCACATGACAGAGGAATAAGATTTATTTTACTTCAATGCAAAGAATTAGGAGGACTGGGTGAAAATTGAAGAGTGGTATGTTTTGACTCAATACAAAACAAATGTCCCCACATTTAGAACAGTCCAAAATGTAATGGGCTGCCTAGGATTGTAGTGAGTTTCCTGTCCCTACAGGTCTTCAAATAAGACGTGTTGTTTAGGTGCAGGTTGTACTATAAGATGTCTAAGGTCTCTTTCAACTCCAAAATCTCCATGACTGAATATGTCAATGACCAGGAGAGGATGCTAGGGATCAGGTTAGCATTTGAGGGGGATGAGCCAAAGGTCAAGCCAACCTGATAGATCACATTTTGGCCAGTTCGGTGTGATCCATCAGGGCTGGAGACAGGCCACTGGATGAAAAGAGCGGAGGTGTGGACATCAAAGTTTAGGGCTGAAAAGAACACTTGCCCAAGAGAATTCGGCTTGAGAGGGATATGTAATAACCTCTGGCTTTTCACCAGAGTCAGTGCCTTTTATAACCAGTTGGCTAAGACTTTGGGGGAAAAGAATAAGCCATAGCCACAAAGAATGAACTTGTAGGGCCATATTAAAAGGAAGGAAGAAAGAGCAAGAGCAAAGAATAATGAACTTGGTGGTGGTAAAGGACTTCTGAGGCAGCAGAAATGCTCAAAATCTATGAGCGTTTGGAAGAGTCAGGAGAAGTATACAGAAAGGCAATGGTATTATGGAAAAGAGGAGAAGAACAGAGAAAGAAGAAAGGAAAACAGTGGTGTTTGTAGTCAATTTAATGTCTGAGGAAACTTTTTTGTTTTGCAGTGGGAAAAGAAACCTGGCTTTGTTCTTTTCTTTGTATCCTCGACACTTAGCACAGGGCCTGGTAGGCCCTTAATAAATGCTGGATGGCTGACTGTTACCTAACATGTGTATGACGTTGGTGAGGCATTTACCTCAGTTTCCTCAACTGTAAAAAAAGAAAGGGAATTGGAAAGAATCTCAACATTTTCTTCTAGCTCTCAATCCTGTGATTCCATGGAAGACAGTTACAGTGTTTTATATTTTATAACCTTTTATAATAACTCCAAATGATGAAATGAGATGAACCAACCATCAGCATAGGCATCAGATATAACATGGAGCTGTGTGGTTTAGGCTCAGTTTGATGCTTCAGGAGGGATCCTACATCCTGGGATAGCCCCAGGCAAATATTTGGCTTATGTCTGTGTCTCCCCTCTATTCAGAACACCCAGGATGTCAACTTCCAAACAGAAGTGAATGTTGTGAACAAGGAGAAAGTCTTCCAGGGCCCAAAGTACATTTCCCAGAGCTTCATGGAGCGCCTGTGGGCATACCTGACCATCCAGCAGCTGCTGGAGAAAGCGTGAGTAACCCTTATCTGTGTGACTTTGTAACCTCTCTGAGTCTCAGTTTGTTCATCTGGGTAAGTATACCCATCTATGAAGGCCTAAGAAGTAAGGGAAAGAAAATTTCCCCCTGTAATCATGCATCCCTGAACTGCCCATCACTCAGCTACAGAGTAAGATTTGTCACATCCTGGACAACTTGGGAAGGGGGTGATAGCCTTGTTCCTTAAATTCTGAATTGTAGAGAGAACAGCGAGTACATGAAGGGAGAGAGGTGAAACCTCCTCAGGTTGAATGCTAATAGATCTGATTATCAGTGTTTCAGCCTCGGGTACTGAACAGCAGAGCCTGGAGGCCAGGGCTGTGGACCTTTCCCTCAATTTCAGCTTTGTCACTCCACTCACCTGTATGGTAGTCAACCAGCCTAATAGCCAGGGCCAGCCCCAGTTGGCTATGAAGTCTGTGGAAATAGGTAAGCAGTGTATGGAGTACTTCCTGGCTCTGGCAGGGCTAAGACATCAGGGTATAGTGGGAGGAGCATTTGAGTTGGAGTCAGGAAGACCTAGATTCATATCCTGCCTCAGATAAACTTACTGGATGATCACGAGCATATCACTTAAATTCTCTGCGCCTCTCAGTGTTCTCATCTGTAAAATGAGAGGGTTTGATTCAATAATCTCGAAGGTAACTTCTAACTCTAAGTCTATGATGTTATGATCCTAACACCACTTCCAGAGTTACTTCCCCAATTCCCACTAGTGCAAATAGGTTGGGTCTCCAAAAGGTAGCTGACTATTCCTCTCTTCAGGATTCTAGAGGGGTTGAGATTATTAATACTGTTGCTCATGAGCCCCCATCTGATGTGTTTCTCCAGATCAATCTACCAGCTGACATCAATGAGCTTTTTCAAAAGGGATATTTATAGCAACAATAGCAGATACAAAATAGTCCCCTTTTGAATATTCTTCCCTTGTACATACAAGGATCCTGGGGATAGTAGGATCAAATTTAGAGAAAACACATGGCAAAAGGTCAAATTCACAGTTCTTGATTACTGGAATTCTTTTTCTTCCTTTGTGGAGCACTCATGAAATTCCCCTCAAGTGTATCTCTCTATTGGGCTCTGAGCTAGAAGTTCTGCTCTCTATAAAGGAAGGCTTTGTGAGGAGTTTAGTACTCTACCCTCCAATGGGAGGGGAGAGGAGGCTGAGGAAGGTGGTATCCAAGGCTATCCTGGGAGAGGCATCTCGTTCTGTGGAGTTGAAACCAGGCATAACTACAGATGCAAAGTAGAGTGAGAAGTACCTAATTCTCTTCTACCAATCAGAATAATTCTTGGTGAAATGACTCGTTTTCATCCAATTATCAAGGCACTTCACTTTTCTCAAACTGATTAAGGATTTGTTCTTACCTACTTTGCACTTTGGGGCAGCTAGGTAGCACAATGAACAGAGAACTGGGCCTGGAGTCAAGAAGATCTAAATTCAAACCTGTCCTCAGAAAATTACTAGCTATGTGACCCTGGGCAAGTCACTTAACCCTGTTTGCCTCAATTCCTCATTTGTAAAATTTGTGAATCAATTGGAGTGCTTTGGGCAAATTCCATGGTCCCAAATCCTGTGAGCTTTCTAGTGATTTAGGAATGTTTTGGTTTGTTTGTTTGTTTTTCTAGTGTGTTGTACTAGAAGTTCTTCTGAAGAGTCTAGGTGGCACAGTTCATGAACAGATCTGGAGATTAAACTTCTTCCATACTCCCAATAAATAGTGATACAACTTCACAGATATCATTTTACAAGTTACAGCCTATCCATGTTTGCAAAAGGCCTCATTACCACCATACTCTAAGGTCAAGACCACTCTTCCCCTCCGATTTTGTGTGTTCTTGTGGGAGAGTATGTCCAAGGCTTTTGGGGGAAAATATACCAACTGTTCTTAATGTACCAGTCACTGGATTAGTCAATATCCTTTTTCTAAAAGCTAATTGAGACTACTGACTGATAATCAATGAGAAATATACCAGTGGGAGGCTTATGAGTGATAGCACTCGAAAACCCAGCAACCCTTAGGGTTGCTTGGGAATAGGACCCTCAAGGGAAAAGTAGTTGACCCAACCCCTAGGGATCTAATCTGCCATTGCTAGTAGGAGTTGGGGAAGTAGCAGACAGGTTTCTTTATGATAGCCTTTGCTTGAACTGAGGGTGCTTGATTGAGTACTTCAGTACAAATATTCATAATTGTGCCCTTAGAGGGCACAGGGGTTCTATGGATTTTTACTTGCCTAAAATACTGGAGCCTAACAATTTACCTAGAGCATACTATGACAACTTATAAATGTCCTTTTTTTTCTTTTTTACTTTTATACAGACCTAGATAACTTGCTTTATTGTGACATGAATCTAAACAATTTGTCTCAGACATCAATGGACTCAAGATCCATAGGATAATGTTTGTCTGCTATGCCGCAAAATCAAGAAATCAACCTCTAATGCTTCATCTCTTTTCTCCATTTCTCTTTGAGTCCTTTTCCTAGTTTGATTCTCTTTTTAAATTAAATTTTTTTTTCTTCAGTGAGGGGTGAGTTAGGAGCTCTAATGCATTGGCAGGGTTCTTTTGAAGAATTTTGTGATATTCTACAGAACAGGAATCCAGAAATAACTTATATCTAGTCCTCCAGTGGGGTTGTTTTGTGTGTGAAAAGGAGTGCTGGAAACATTTAGCACTCTGTGTGTGAAAGGAATACCTACAGATGTTTTTGAGGAGACCTCAAATTAGATCATTCTGTATGATAAAAGAAATCACAAAAGGATTTTCACCCAGAACAATAATGGTTTCTCACCTAAGGATAAGGGAGTAACTTCTAGATGACCCCAGGTCCATAATCTCTATGAGGAGAGGCTTGCCTGTCCCAGGAGCTCTGAAGGGACAAGGATTTTTGTCTTAGAAGGGAGGCTTGATTTTCTTTTCCTTTTTCAACTCAATTCAAAAGACATTTATGAAGTGCCTACTATGTGCTAGGCACTGTGCTGAGCACTGGGGGTATAAAAAGAGCCAAAAGAGTCCCTGGCCTCAAGGAGTTTTTTCTTCCATTAATTGTTTTTGGGTTGGGAAGGCCAGTTAAAAATGCCAAGATAGTCAGTAACCTATGAGAATTTTGTAAAATCATACCTGTTTGTTAAAATGTATTTGGCAGTATGTAGGAAATTTAATTTCCAAATTGACTCATAAACTATGCCCCTTAGGCTTTCCCTCAGACAACTTAGTACAAGGCAGTGGAAAAAGGACAATGCTTGAAATTCTCTCAATCGCTAGAGATATCCAGGATTTGGGACTGTGGACTTTGCCAAAAGCACCCCAGTTGATTTGCTAAAGACAACAAATGTTTAGCTGGGGATGGAGTATAAGAAAGTTGTTCCATACCCCACTTCAATTAATGTAATATAATCAGTGTAAAGACATGAGAGAGTTTTAAATGTCTAAACACAATAGCTCATGGCCTGTGATTTCTTTGTAAGGTGTCAGCTTCTTTGATTGATCAAGATTGGCATAGCCAATTGTTTGACCAAATGGGCCAGCCAGGCTTCTGAGGTCTTTAAATAGCTGGAAGAATTTTTCAATTTAACATAATCAAAATTATCCATTTTGCATCTTGTAACGCTCTCTATCTCTTGTTGTGTCATGAATTCTTTCCTTTCCCATAAATCTGATAGGTAAACTATTCCTTGCTCTCCCAAATTGCTTATAGTATCAGCCTTTATTCCTAAATTATGAACCCATTTTGACTTTATTTTGGTATATGGTGTAAGATATTGGTCTCTGCCCTACCATTTTCCAATTTTCCTAGCAGTTTTTGTGAAATAGTGAATTCTTAGCCCAGAAGCTGGACTCTTGGGGTTTATCAAAGAGTAGATTGCTATAGTCATTGACTACTGTGTCTTGTGTGCCTAACCTATTCTACTGATCCACCACTCTGTTTCTTAGCCAGTACCAAGTAGTTTTGATGGCTGCTGCTTTATAGTACAGTTTAATATCTGGTATGGCTTGGCCACCTTCCCTAGCATTTCTTTCCATTAATTCCCTAGATATTCTAGACCTCTTGTTCTTCCAGATGAATTTTGTTATTATATTATCCAGCTCTGTAAAATAATTTTTGGTAGTTTTATTGGTATGGTGCTGAATAAGTAAATTAATTTCGGTAAAATTGTCATTTTTATTATATTAGCTCGGCCTAACTGTGAGCAACTGATATTTTTCCATTTATTTAGATCCGACTTTATTTGTTTGAAAAGTGTTTTGTAATTATGTTCATATAGGCCCTGGGTTTGTCTTGGCAGATAGACTCCCAGATATTTTGTAGTGTCTACAGTAACTTTAAATGGAATTTCTCTTTCTATATCTTGCTGTTGGGCTTTGTTAGTAATGCATAGGAATGCCAAGGATTTATGTGGGTTTATTTTATATCTTGCAACTTTGCTAAAGTTGTTTATTATTTCAAATAGTTTTTTACTTGATTCTCTAGGATTCTCTATGTAAATCATCAAGTGATAATTTAGTTTCTTCTTTGCCTATTCTAATTCCTTCAATTTCTTTTTCTTATTGCTACAGCTAGCATTTCTAGTACCAAATTGAATAATAGGGGTGATAATGGACATACCTGTTTCACCCCTGATCTTATTGGGAATGCATCTAGCTTATCCCCCTTATAAATAATGTTTGTTGATGGTTTTAGGTAGATGCTATTTATAATTTTAAGGAAGGTTCCATTTATTCCTATGCTTTCTAGTGTTTTTAATAGGAATGGGTGTTGTATTTTGTCAAAGGTTTTTTCTGCATCTATTGAGATGATCATATGGTTTCTGCTAGTTTTGTTGTTGATATGATCAATTATGCTGATAGTTTAAAAAGCCAATGCAAGAAATTTTAGGAGGGAAGCAGAAAATTGGGAGAAAATCTTTATAACTACTGTCTCTGATAAAGGCCTCATCTCTATCATCTCTAAAATATACAGGGAACTGAGCCAAATTTATAGGAATACAAGTCATTCCCCATTTGAGAAATGGTCAAAGGATATGAACAGGCAGTTTTCAGAGGAAGAAATTAGTGATATCTATAGGCATATGAAAAATGCTCTAAATCACTACTGATTAGAGAAATGCAAATCAAAACAACTCTTAGGTACCACATGCCTCCTGTCAGATTGGCTAAAATGACAAAACAGGAAAATGATAAGTGCTGGAGAGGATATAGGAAATTGGAACACTGTTACATTGCTGGTGAAGTTGTAAACTGATCTAGCCATTCTAGAGATCAATTTGGAACTATGCCTAAAGGGCTATAAAAATGTTCATACCCTTTGACCCAGCAATACCACTTCTAGGACTGTATCCCAAAGAGATCATACAAGTGGGAAAAGGACCTGTATGTACAAAAATATTTATAGCAGCTCTTTTTGTAGTAGCAAAGAATTGGAAATCAAGGGGATGCCCATCAATTAGGGAATGGCTGAACAAGTTGTGGTATATGAATGTAATGGAATACTATTGTGCTATAAGAAATGGGGATGATGCAGACTTCGTAACAACCTGGAAAAACCTACACGACATAATGCTGAGTGAGCAGAGCAGAGCCAGGAGAACGTTGTGCATAACCACAGGGTTGGTTCTGTGAGGACCAACCCTGACATACTTCGCTCTTCTCAGCAACCTAAGGTGCAAGGACAATTCCAGGGGACTCACGATGGAGAATGCTATCTTCATCCAGAGAAAGAACTGTGAAGTTTGAATACAGATTGAGGCACACTACATGCTCGCCTCTTTTGCTTCTCTTTTGTTTTTGTTTTTGGGTTGGTTTTTTTTTTCTGGTTCTGTTTCTTCTTTCTCATGATTCATTCCATTGGTCATAATTCTTCTCCACAACTTGACTAGTGTATAAATTAATTCAATGCGAAGTTATACGTGATAGTTATATGAGATTCCATGCCGTCTTGGGGAGGGAGGGGGGAGGGAGGGGAGAAAATCTGGAACTCAAAATTATGTAGAACCGTGTGTGGTAAACAAAAAATAAATAAATAAATTAAAAAAAAGAAATGGGGAAGATAAAGACTTCATAATAACCTAGAAAAACCTACATGATATAATGCTGAGTAAGCGGAGCAGAACTAGGAGAACATTATATACAACCACAGATATATTGAGTCGGTGATGACTAACCTTGATAGACTTGGCTCTTCTCAGCAATATATGGTTCAAAGACAGCTCCAAAGGACTCATGTTGGAGAGAGCTATCTACATCCAGAGAAAGAACTATGGAGTCTGAAGCAAACTATTTGCTCTTCTTTTTTTCTTTTTTTTTCTCTTTTGTTTTTGTTTTCGCTTGGTTTTTTTGTTTTGTTTTGTTTCTTCTTTCTCATGACTCATTCCATTGGTCATAATTCTTCTTTACAACTTGACTGTTGTGTAAATAAGTTTAGTGAAAAGTTATATGTAGAAAATGTATTGGATTCCATGCCATCTGGGGGAGGAGGGGGGGAGGGGGAGGAAGAAAATCTGGAACTCAAAATCATGTGGAATTGAGTGTTGTAAACTGAAAATAAAAACATCTTAATTTAATAAAAAAAAATTAGCAAGGGTAAAAAAAATAGCTGGAAGAATTTCAACAGAAGTCAGCCCAATGGCAAAGTAGCCTAACAATGGAGAGCTTCAAGTTCTGGAGCTGAGGATTTCAGTTTGAGAGTTGGAGCCAGGTCCATGGGAGAGAACGTTCGTGTTTAAAAGAAAGAATTTTTTGTTACCTCCCACCTCCCCACCCCGCCCGCCCAGTGACTCCTTAGAGAATTGACTAGTAACAATGGTCCCAGCTAGAAGAGATACACTAAAGACATGCAAAGAATAAATGCATATAGAGAAAGAAAGTCACTTTTGGGGGGGGATTTGGGGGGGCAGCTTTAAAGAGCATGGACCCTTTGAATCATAAAAGGATATCAGATATAATCCCAAGAAATGCTTGCCAGTAATCAGGACTTGTGAGTTCCACATTTTTCTCTACATGTATGTCTCAGCATCGTGGTACTTTACATTTATGCCCACTCTCCCCACTGATGCTGTGTATATTTGTGAGAGACTGTGCCCCAGGCTTTTGGAACAGGGGTAAGGGAAGGTTTGTATCAACTGCCTGGCTTAGTAAATACCCTTTCTAAAATCGAATTAACTCTGGCTGATAATCAATGCAGAGCCCACCTGTGGAAGCTCAGGAACTAGAACAGGGTTTCTTGAACTTTTTCCACTGGGGACCCCTTTTTGTGTTTCAGCAGCATTTGTTGGCAATGCATGGCCTGAGGGCATGTGCAGTGCAAAATGCGCATGCTTTGGGTTCAGAACCAAGGCTACAATGAAGTTGCACAGTGCAGCAAGCCTTGCTAGAAATACCTCATATTCATTATGTGTTTGATCTTTAATTGATTTTTGGTCATTGTGTGTTCAGAAACCTTTTCTCTCACCAAATTTTTTTTTTGGCCCTATACATGGTTGTAATCCACAGTTTAAGAAGCACTGACTAGAGAAACCCCAACGCATCAGTGATAACCCCAGACATGCCCCCCCCCAAAAGGGGACAAGAAGAGATCATTTTCTTCAGGGAATCTAACTTGCCAACTCAGTATGAGTTTTGAAAGTGAGCCTAGAGGAGGTGCTGGACTATGACCAGACTTTTTCAGTCTTTTATCCTTACTACACTCCCCTCTGAAGCCCCTATGTGTAATGTTAAAGGTTTTCACTCCCATTTCATCCAATGCTCTTGTCCTATATCTACTATGTTCCACTGGGGATTTAGAATTTCCCTCCTTCTCTGGACAAAGGCAAGCCAAACTCTCTGATAGATGACTGGGGTCCTGTTACTCTGAGGGCTCAGTCATTCTATTTCCTCTTGCTTATGGGAAACAGTGGGGACTCATGGATCAGAGAGGCAGAAGTTCTTAGCTAGGAGTTAACATCTCTCTTCTTGGTTTCAGATCATGAAGAGCTGAAAATGGAACAACCAACGAGACTAGGTAAAATTTGGATTTCTACTAATGAGGTCCCTATACTTGTTCCTAACTCCAGCCCAAGACAATCTCTAAATCTGGTCACAGGCTGAGGCCTGACCTCAACCATAGAATGACCCCTAACCCCCAAGTGTAGACTGAATTTTATCCCTGGTTACAGAATAAAGCCCTCCACCCAAGGACAGACATTACCACATCCCTACCTACAAACCGAACTCTAAACACAGCCCTGAATCAAACCACCACCTAAACATAGACTGAGCCTTAACCTGGCCCTAGACTGATTTTGTGTTTGTGACCTTGTCCACAGACTTATCCCCTATACTTAACACACTCTGAACCATGGCCACAGAAAGAACCTCAACCCATGACCCAAACATACTGCCAACCCCCACCCTACTGTGACCACACACTAAGCCCTAAGCCAAACACATATACTCTGCTATGATTCCATGCCCTCATTGGACCCTAACTTCAGCCCAGAATAAGCCCTGCCTCTGCCCCTTCACCCTGGCCACAGGCTCCCCATGACCATGACCACATACAGAGAGCCTTGACCTTGGCCACAGGGTGAGCCCCAATGTCAGTCACAGACTGAACCCAGACTGCACACAAATTTCAGCTACCCACTGATCCTTAACCCCACTCTAATATGAGCCCTGATCCTCCTCCCTTGCCATAGTTATCAACCATGACCACATACTAAGAAGTCCTAACCTTGGCCTCTGACTGGGTCCTAACCTCAGACATTCCCTGACTCCAACCCCCAGCCTGAACTCTCACCCTGCTCTCTCACTTTGGTAACAGACTAATCCCCTCCCATGCTCACATATTCCTGTCAATTAAGCCTCAAAGAGGAGTTTGACCCCTTGTTTGTATCATATCTCTGGAGATCTGATGAAATATGAATTCCTGACAGCTAAGTGATCAATTGGATGGGAGCACTGGGCCTGGAGTCCAGAAGACCTAAGTTTAAATCTGGCTTTGGATACTTAATAGCTGGGTGACCTTGGGCAAGTCACTTAAATGCTGTTGCCTCAGTTTCTTCGGCTATAAAATGAGCATAATGGTAGCACCTAACTCACAGAGTTGTTGTGAGGATCAAATGAGATTAATATAGGTACTATATAAGTGTTCATTCCCTTCCCTTCCCTGAAATTCATAAAATAAAATACCAAGATTACAAAGTAAACCAATTATATTGAAATAATTATAAGAATATTTTTTAAAAAAATATATACTTACAGACCCCAGATTAAAAGAATCCTAGATTCAGTCAGACCCAAAGCCCTAATTCCAACCACATATTGAGTCCTGACAACTGGCCCCAGACTGATCCCGGACTCCATCCCCAGAATGAGTACATTGATAGATACAGACTAAGCCTCCTAACCTGAGAACATTGTTGTTCAGCCATTCAGTTGTGTCTGACTCTTCATAACCCCATGGACTTGTCCATGAGGTTTTTCTTGGCAAAGATATTAGAGTGATTTTCCATTTCTTTCTCCAGTGCACCCCCATTTTATAGATGAGGAATTGAGACAAATAGGTTAAAGTGACTTACCGAAGGTCACCGGCTAGTAAGCGTCTAAGGCTGGATTTGAACTCAGATCTTTCTGACTCTGGGCCCAATGCTCTAACCACTCTGTCACCTAGCTGCACTGAGAACATACTGAGCCCTAATTCCCACTCTTTGATCTAGCCCCAGACCAAGCACTGATTCCATTTCCAAACAGCACCATCAACAGCCTCAAAATTAGCTCCAAATCCATACTTTTCCCTAAACTTGGCCCAACCTGATCTCTCTCCTTAGCCTCAAATCTGAACCCAACCCTAGTATACACTAATACGGTGTATAAGCCATGTTCCCATTCCCAGACAAAGCCCTGATCCCAGCCAAAGACTAATTTGCTCTTTCTACCTCCCATACACAAACAACCTGGTACACACTAACCTCTAAATCTGCTCATGGATGGACTCCCCTAACCTAGTCCTAACCTCATACCCATACTGAACTCCAACGTAGCCTTAGACTTAGTCCTACCCTCAATCACAGAGCAAACTCTCATGCTGGCTACAAATTAATTTCCTCCCCTGACCACACTGAGGCCTAATCTCAGCTCTACTCTGAGCAGATATCAACACAGCCCCATACAGATCCCCTAAGCCCATGCCCAGACCGAGTCCAACCCTGGACTCCTCAGCCCTGAGCACACAATGAGTCCAAACCCCACTTCGGCCTGAGCACTAACTCTGGCTGGCCCCAGTCTGACCCTAGTCAGTCAGCTCATAAGCAAGTGCAATCAAAGAATTAGCAGAGATCTTGAAGATCGTCTAGCATGGCCTCCTTCCCTATGTTGAACTCGACCCTCTAGCATATCTTCCTGGTGGTCAGCAAGCCTCTTTGCTGAATACTCCTGCCAATGTAAGATTACTGCAGGCCACAAGAGGATCTGGGAGACATTGTGAATAGTAGCATATACCTACTGCTAAGGACCCAACATGGCTTAGGTGACATACTTGGGAGAACCTTGAACCTTTCCCTTCTTCCTTGGAGGGAATTGGATTGGGCTCCTCTCTTAGCTCTTTCTAAAGCTTTGAACCACCATCTCCTCAGGTGGACCTGGTCTGGCAGAAGTACGCAGACCATCTCCCTCATTTTTACACATGAGAAAGCTAAGGATCAGGAAATGGGAGTAATTCAGCCAAGGCCAGACAGTGAGTTAGTGGCAAAGAGGAGGACTTCACCAAGATGAGTGAAGTACCAACAGTCAGGATTAGAAAGAATCTGGGTTTCCTGACTCCTAATCATCTCCCTGCAGGCAGAACGAAATTTCAAAGAAGGAAGATCATTCTCCAGGAACCAACTGAACTAAGTAAGACACCAACTGACTTATGTGGGGTAAGGGTGAGGATGAGGTCTTTGGGGAAACGGTTTGAAGGGAGATTGGGAGAAATCCTACCTGGAGCTAGCTGAACCATCCATAGAAGGTCAGACCCCTAATGTTTAGAAGTTCCTTCTGTTCCCTTTCTCCTATGCTCTGGGGAAGAGGATCTAGAGCAGGCTCCTGGGGAAGAAACCCTGTGGGGTCCCTTCTCTAGGTCCTAGGTTTCCCTAGGACAGGTCTTGCCTCTTGCCCATGTAATAATCCTCTCTCCTTTCCCCCACATCCTTCCAGTATAGTGTAGTAGAAAAACCATTAGATTTATAAACAAAGTACAAATCTTGTCTCTGACATTAACTAATGCAGCAACCTGCTTTGGGGTCTCTTTCCACCCTAGACACTTGTATTTGAAGATCAGGGTCCCAAGTTAATTGCCATTCTTATAGTTCTATGGAGTATATATAGCATCACAGCTTCTAAGCCCCCACTGGCGTGTCCCTTTCCATGATCAATCAATCAATCAGCTGGACGCCATTAACATTTAGAAAAGGGATTTACTGAGAAATAATAGAAAGAATAGTTGGTGCAAAACATTCCTACCTAATCAGGAACACATTCTCCTCATGCGCACCCCGGGGAGAATGGCCTTGAACTTAAGTACAAATAAAGTGAGGCCCACATGTGGAGCACACGTGACAAAAAGCGGTGACTCATAACTCTTGATTATTGAATGTCTTCTTTCTTCTTAGAGTCCTTGTGAGCTTCCCTTTAGGTGTAGCTCTCTGCTGGGACCTGGGGGACAGGGCCTTTCTAGAAACCACAGCCAGCATACTCTCCGTCAAGGGGAGTCACACTCCTAGAAACTGCTTCCTCTCTTAGGTGTCTATCTTTTTGTGTCTGTTTGTGTCCATGTTTGTCCTTGGGATGTCCTTTGGCTGTATTACCTGCTACTAGTCTAGTTGGATACCATAATCAATGGGGGAGGGGGATACTGTGTAACACTTCCTCTGGGTTCACTTCCCTCAGTCCCTTGCTGATCTCTGGCTTCCACAAGAGGCTCTTGATCCTGGAGTCCTCCAGGACTAGATTGCTTCACTGCTGGGCAATATACATATGTATAATGTGTAATATGTATTATATGTAATATAATGTATATGTATGTGGTTATTATTCCTTCTTCTTTCCCTAGAGTCCCGGTCGACTCCTTTAGAAGATGTCTTACCAGGTTAGAGTACCTGACAGGGACTAACCTTGTGCCTCATCATTGGGATTGGTAATGGGAAATAGAATGATTCCTGGGGAATCCAGGAAGGAGGTATAAGTGTCTGCCTCCTGTAGTTGTCCTTTCTACTGGAGGCCTCTATTATTTGTTTGTTTCACTGCTTGACTGTTTATTTTTTACCAAATCCTCTCCGTTGAATCGGCGATGTACATAATTTCTCATCTCATTGAAAAATCTTGTGGTATTCTTTCTTTGTTCCCTGTGGTTGAGTCCTGTTCCCCCTAGACAGTTAGCTCAAGTATAGGACTTGAAGTCTGCTCCTCCTCTGTCTCTCTCAGACTGTTAAAATTTTTCCAGTCATTTAAAGACACCAGAAACGCAATTGACTTGCTTTATTAACCAAGCATGATTTTCTTCCTTTTGATGCAAAGAGGCTCATTTCATATAGGAGACAAAACTTTTCAGCCCCTTTTGCTCCTGTCCCACCCCACTCCACCCCTGACCTGAGTGGAGACAGGATTCTGACTAGAGTGAATTGTATGGCTTGATAGAAAGGCCATTCTTAGAATCATAGGTTCTGGTTCAAAACCTTGTTCTAATGTATGACTTTTGACAAATAATTTAACCTCTCTGACACTCAGTTTTGTCATCTGTAAAGGAGAGATGATAATGTGTTCCACCTGTCTCACAGAGGGGCAAAGTGGTCTTGTGAATAGAGAGCTGATCTAAAAGCTCCAAAGGCCTGCGTTCAAGTCCCATCTCTTACACATGCAGTTTGTATGATCCTGGGAAAGCATCTTAACCTCTCACTGCTCTAGGTAACTCTCTAAGATTAGAAATTGCAGAGAAGGTGCCAACCTACATTGGTGGAAGGAATTTCCTTAGCTTAGAGTTCTCTATACCAATAACATCATAGTTCTAGTCAATACCTTCCTACCTCACAGGGTTGTTGTGGCCAGTGTTTCATGTAGTTAGTATACATTAATCTGAGTTGTTTTCATCATTATTTCTGTTCCAGGGGCCTCTAAGCCACTGCCAAGGGAGATTCCAATACCTCATACCTCTGTTCCTCTGGAAGAATCTTTGAAGTCAACGGAAAGGGCCCCTCACTTCATTTTGTCACTATTTGCACCAAAAACCCACAAAGAGTTTTTGTGTGTGGATCTCAAAGGATCACCCTTTAGGCCACTAAGTCTGATGTCTGATCCAGTACAAGGTAACTGCCCCCCCCAAACACCCACCCACACACACACACACACACACACACACCTCTATACTTTTATTTTTTACCAAATCCTCCACACTGAATCGGTGATGTACATAATCTCTCATCTCATTGAAAAATCTTGTGGTATTCTTTATTTGTTCCCTGTGGTTGAGTCCTGTCTCCCCTAGACAGTTAGATCAAGTATAGGACTTGAGGCCTACTCCTCTACTGCCTCTCTTAGACAGAGACCTTCCTGAGGGCAAGGCCTGGAATTATTCCTTCTGTCCCAGACTGGGAGCTCCCATAGGTGGGGAGAAGGTCTCTTCCTCCCCTGTGTTTCCCACAAACTTGGTTTAACAAAGGACTGAGGACACCAGATCATTCAGGAATGACCTTCTGACTTAAGAAACTATCCTCACACTTCGGTGAAAGAGCCCCTTGTCTACTGGGGAAAGAAGACGCATGTGCAGGAAAAGTTTGAAGATTCTAGTGAGTGTGGACAGAGCCTGTCAGAGTTAAGGGGGTACAGTTAAAAGGACTAGTCAAGGCTGGTGTAGCAGCAAGCACCCTAGAATACCCAGGATGCCCTGCTAGCACAGGTTCTTTGATCTGCTTTTAAAGGAAAGCAACTTTAAAGGGGCTGATAGTCTTCTTTAATTACATTCACTAGTTCAGGGGAAAGGTCAGCACCCGGAACTCAGAGAAAATACAGAGAAAATATGAGCAGAGAAATTAGACCAACAGACAGGGCTCTGACTGCCTGAATCAAAGCAACATTGCTATACACTTGACGTACACCCCAGGATCAAGAGAGCCTTTACATCTGAGAAGTGGCGGGGTCTGAACTTACGGCTACTCAGAGTCTCGACCAGGAAATCACAAGTTCCTTCTCATGAGCGAATCCCCAAAGCAAAATACCAATTTAGAGTATATATATATATATATATATATATGTATGTATGTATGTATGTATATATGTATATATATATACTTCTCAGAGCCAGAAAGCATCACAACCCTCATGACTCAGTGCCTAATCAACTTAGCACCAAAAGGTGTGAAAGCCTTACTACAAGGAAGCCTCCCCTAAGCAAGTTTCCCTTAATGGGCTCCATGTGAGGCCTATTAATGGACAGGGAAGATCTTCATATCCTATTAACATTACTGATGGATGGAATTAATCCTACCAGGCTCTAATCAATCAATAAACAAGTATTTATTAAGGACTAACTATATACCAGGGACTGTGCTGGGCGCTAGGGATACAAAGACAGAAGTGAAAATACCAAAGATATTTTGTCATCAAAGATCATACAGTGTAACTGGGAGAGATGCTATGTACCTATATTTTGTTTAACAAAATAGATACAAAATGATTAGAGAGATAAGGCACTATCAACAATGAGGATCAGAAAAGCTCTCATGTCACATGATTCCTGGGCAATCCAGGAAACCTGAAGGAAACCGGGGATTCTGAGAGACAGAGGTGAGGAGGGAGTGGACTGGAGGCATGGGAGGTAACCAATACAAAGGCAAGAAGAAGGGATACACCGTGTTAAGTATGTAACAGCAAAAGGGCCAGTTTAGCTGGACCATGGTAGGAACGAAGGAGAATAATGTACAATAAGGTTGAAAAGATTAGGGCCACATTGTGAAGGGCTTTAAATGCCAAATGGAGGAGTTTATGTTTGATCCCAGAGGCAATAGGAAGCCGTTGGAGTTTATTGCATAGGGCAGTGAAAAGGTCAGATTTATACTTTAGAAAAATTGGTTTGTCAGCTATACAATGTGTAATATATAGTATTATATGTAATATAATAATTACTATTATAATAGCATTTCTATAGTGCTTTTTGGTGTGCAAAGTGCTTTACATATGTTAACTCAATCGATCTTGAAAATGTCAGGCAGGTGCTATTATTAGCCCCACTTTATAGAAGAGCAAATTGAGGCACAGGGTAGTTAAGTGACTTGCCCAAAGTCACACACCAGTCAGTGTCTGAAGCGGAATTTGAACTCGGTTCTTCTGGGCTCCATGTCCTGTGCTCTATCCACTGCTCCATTTAGATGTATGAAGGTTAGACTGTAAAGGGGAAAGACTTGAGTCAAAAGGACCAATCAGACTGCTGCGAAGTCCAAGCAGGGGTGACTAGGGTCTGAACCAGGTAAAATGAATTCATTAAGAAAGGGAGGCTAGTTGGGAAGACTGGACTTCCCAAAGGAGGTAACTTACTGCTTCCCTTGGTCCTGCTGTTAAACTGATTCCATGGTTTTCTAGGTATTGAGGTGACTGGCCATTATAAGGACTTTCTGGATACGTTTTCCTGGCTCCAGGTGAGCTACAAGACTCCTGAAATACAGGTGTATGTGACTCAGTACAACATCATAGTGATTCATGGCCGTGGTCAACATGGAAAAAGCAACTCTTATCAGTGGCAGGAGACATTCTTCTTGGGGTTTCCTGGGTAAGCCTGGCTGACTGCTAGCCTAATGCTCTGGATTTTGGGCCTCTCCTTTCTTCCTTTTCCCATCTTAACTGATGTCTCTTGCTCTAGAGAAGAACCTGGTTAGCCTCCATTGGATGAATGTCTGTGAAAATGGACCACAATATTATAGATTTAGAGCTGGATGGGATTTTAGAGATCATCCAATTTACCAGTCCCCCTTTTTTTGTTTTTGTTTTATTCTGTTTTTCCCACTAAATAGTATTTTATTTTTCCAATTACATGTAAAGATAGTTTTCAGCATTCAATTTTATAAGATTTTGAGTTTCAAATTTTTTTCTCCCTTCGTCTTCCCCAAGACTGAATGCAATTTGATATAGGCTATACACATACAATCATATTAAACATATTTCCACGTTAGTCATGTTGTGAAAGAAGAATCAGAACAAAAGGGGAAAGCCACAAGAAAGAAAAAAGAGAGAGAGAAAACAGTATGCTTCGATCTCCATTCAGACTCCATAGTTCTTTCTCTGGATGTAGATAGCATTCTCCATCATGAGACTTTTGGAATTGTCTTAGATCATTGTGTTGTTGAGAAGAGCTAGGTCTATCAAAGTTGGTCATTGCACAATGTTCCTGTTACTGTGTACAATGTTCTCCTGGCCCTGCTCACTTCACTCAGCATCAGTTCATTTAAGTCTTTCCAGATTTTTCTGAAATCTGCCTGCTCATCATTTCTTATAGCATAACAGTATTCCACTTCATTCACATGAAACTTGTTCAGCCATTTCCCAATTGATGGGCATCCCCTCAATTTCCAATTCTTGGCCACCACAAAAAGGGCTGCTATAAATATTTTTGTACCTGTGGACCCTTTTATCTTTTTTACAAATGTCTTTGTGATACAGACCTAGCAGTGATATTGCTGGATCAAAGGGTATGCACTGTTTTAGTCCTTTGGGCATAGTACCAGATTGCTCTCCAGAATGGTTTTAACTCCCTTTTTTAAAAAAAGAAAGCATCTCAGACTCATAAAAGTGAAGAGATTTACCCAAGGTCACACAGCAAGTTAACAGAAGATCTGGGGACGAGAATTCAATGGTGGAGGAAGGAATGGATGGAGAATGGAACTCTAAGGCCTGATTAAATCATGGTTCATGTCAAATAGCACTGGGAGGGCAAGTGATAGGTTTTCTGGATCTAGTTTAGAATTAATCAGTTTGTCTAGCCAGTTACTTTTCTGCTTAAGTAACTCTTTAGTAGGAAGGCTTGTCCCTATTTCCTATTACAGAGCTTTTACAATTCACCAAGGATTTTTCTCACAACATGAGCTAGGTAGTTGATGCATGATCATCTCCATTTTGTAACTGATGCTCAGAGAGGTAGTAACTTGCTCAAAGTAACACAATTTGTGCATGTCAACCAAAATTCAAACTCAGATCTCCTGACTCCAAGTCTGGTGATCAGTTTCTTACACATATACTTCCCGAACTCAGGATGAATCAGGATTGGGGGTTGAGGGGGAAGAGCTAGAAGTACCCAATATTAGTAGTAGTAGTAATAGGAGGAGGAGGAGGAGGAGGAGGAGGAGGAGGAAGAGGAGGAGTGAAGCCTGGGGTTAGGGGTGGCTGGGTTTGCAGCAAAGATCAGAAGACTAGAGTGAATAGGTAGCAATTTCAGCCTAGCAGGATCATCTAGGTCCTCATGCACAAGATCTGGAGGCCCCTGTGGGAATTCTTGGATACTGGATATTGGACTCTTTTGTAAGGTTTGTTTTCACACAAAGTGTGTTTGTCATATACTAGAGAGGCAGGAAACTCCATTCTGACTACTAGTTTCTAGACTTTGAATTGTGCTCTTGGGTCTTCCATCTACCCCACTCATGGCTTGTTTTTTCCACAGGCTGAAGATAATCTTGGAAAATCATGTCATGTTGCTCATTGCCCCAGAAAAAGTCACCATCGGTCTGGTGTGCTTGAGTCATCTCACTCCTGGACTCCATCTCTTTCTGCAGAATCCAGTTCACTTTTCTGAGAAAGTCAGTGGAATCCTTGGTATGAGCTGGACCCTATTCACAGATTCCTGTGGATCCTTGCCCAACTACGTCTCTGATCAGCTCTCTTTTCTCATCACCTCCTGACTATGCTCTCTGGTGACCATTCCTCTTCTGAATGTCCCCCTCTATGGACATCTCCTCTGAACACTCTCCACCTCTCAGGGCATTCCTACCTCTATGATCAACCATCACTCTCTATTCAGCCTACCACCCTTCCTTCCATTTTTCCCTTTGTAATCCTTCATTATCATCATTCCCCTACCCTGATCATCTCCTTCTCTATTCCTGTCTACCCCTCACTCCCTGACTGTGCCCATGCCAACAGGCCTCTACTATTGTGAATGCCCCCAATCCCCCCATCTCCTCAGATTCCCTAGCTAAGTTGGTAGACTTCTCAGTATAGCTTGGACCCTGTTCATAGCCCCTCATATTTCCCTGACTACTTCTTTGACCAGCTTTCCCACCTCTCATACATACCCTTCCTACTCCTATGTTTATCTCCTGATCATCCCCTTGTATAAAGATCATCTTTTCTTGTCCATTCCTTCTGTGATCCTCCTCATCCTCCTGCCTTTCCCCTCTACTTTCTGACTGCCTTCCACTTTCCATTTGCCCTTATAAGTTGGTACTAGAGCTTGCTACTTGAGCTGCCTCATTATTGGCATTAAAGACTGAATTATTTTTCTCCCTCTTTGTCTTTCTATTGATTCCTTCCTCTCTGTTTCTTTTTGTCTCTTCTTCCATCTCCTTCTTTGTCTCTCCTTCCTTTCTGTCTCATTCTTTCTCTCTGTCTTTGTTTGCTTCTATTTTTCCTACCTATTTCTTACTCTGTCTCTGTTTCTTTATCTCTGCCTCTCCATTTTTCTGCGTTCCTGTATCTGTTTATTATTTAATCTCTTTCTCTGTTTCCCGCTGTGTTCTTGTGACTCTGTTTCCATTATTCTCTGTCTCTTTTTCTGCTTTTTCTCTGTGTTCCTGGATCTAGGTTTCCATTTTGCTCTCTCTCTCTTCCTCTGTCTTCATCTGGGTTTCACTACCTCTTCATCTGACACATTCTCCAACTGCTTTCCCCAGGTCAATTTTTTTTTTGATTTGTAGTTTTTAAAATTTAAAACTTAAATACAAGATAAGAAAAGAAAAGAAATAAACAAATTTAAAACTAAAATTAAAATTATACAAAATAAGAAAAGAAAAAAAGCATTGCCATGTTCACAGCAGAATACGAGAGAGGATTCAAAATATATAGCAATAAATTTCCATTTCAAGAAAGCCTATATAATAAACACTACATGTTATGTTGAGAGCTGTCCATCTTTTCTTTGCTTCCCTGTATGTTTTCTTTTGTTCTCTGCTGTGCATTTTTTACTTTGTTCTTTTTTCTCCCTTTCTCTCCCCAGCCCCAGAAAGCTACAATTGAGCACATATACACACACATATGTTCATATATATATATATATATATATATATACACATATACATACACATATATATACACATGCATACATATGCACACACATGCATAGACAAATACACACAAAGATATACATATATACATAAACATATAGACCTGTATATACATGTAATTACACATACATATACTTAGGTATCAATAATTATAGTAATATATATAGACATATCCGTTCATATGTATCTATGTAAGACCATACTAATTTATCCTCTGTTTCTCTGAGGGTGGATAATCTCTTCCTTCATAAATCTGAGCCTTTCCATATTTTTCCAAGTCCACCAACTTGTCATTTCCTACACCACAGCAATATTCTCACCTTATACTGTCTAGTTGTTTTAAATAATCCAAAACAATGCTGATAAATATGGTTGACACATAGTGCAGTTTCCCTATTTTTCTCTTTTGATTAAATCTATTTTAGCCTTAACTTTGTTGGAAATCATGATTACCACTCCTGCTCCTTTTTCCCTAACAAAATTTACTCCTGATCTTTATTTTATGTTTGTGCATATCTCTTATTTCTTATTCCTCCTGATTCCTCTATTTTGCTTCTAGCCATACCTTGCCCTCCTATTATTTAACCTACCCCCCTCCAAGGATCCTTCCTTTATCCTCCCATTCCCATTAATCTAAACACCCTTCTATGCCCCACCTCTAACCTATTCCCTCACTCTCCCTTCTAAAGATCACTCCCTTATTCTTTTAGTATTGTATTATCCTCTCCCTAACCCCTTAGCATTTTGTTACTTTCTAAATTTAGAAAACTTTTATATTCTTTTAGATATATATGTAATGTACCCTCTTGAATCCATTCCTGATGAAAGTAGATTTCCAGAATTATCAGCCTTCCTCCCATATCTAATTCCTCTGTGTTGGTTCTTCCTCTATCATTTGTATAAGATAATTACTCTTATTAAGCTGTTCCTAAGGGGTTTTACTTTTTAAAATCACATCATACTCAGGTCTACTCCAATCTGTCTTATAAACTACCCAATTACTAATAACAATCTTAGACACATGTTTTACATTTTACATATATAAAAGCTAAATAATCTGTCCTTATCGAGTCACTTGTAATTAGTCTTTGGTATGTACCTTATATTTCTCTTGGTTCTTGTATGTCAAATCTTCTGTTAAGTTCAGATGTTTGTTTATTTGTTTGTTTGTTTTAACAAAATCCTAAAAGTCTGACAATTCATTAAATGTCCATTTTTTTCCATTCAGGATTATGCTTAGCTTTGCTGGGTATGACATTTTCAGCCAGAACTCCAATTCTTTTACTCTTCAATATATACTGTTCCAAGACCTGTGATCTTTTGATATTACCACTACTAGGTCTTGTGTGATTATAATTGTAGCACCACCATATTTCAATTGTTTTTTTCCTTGTTGCTCATATCATTTTATCCTTGAGCTGGGGGGTTTGGAATTTGACTATGATATTCCTTTGGGTTTTCCTTGTAGGATCTCTTTCAGGTGGTGATCAGTGTATATTTTTTCTATTTCTACTTTCCCCTCTTGTTCTAATGCTTTGAGACAATTTTCTTTAATTATTTCTTGTTTTATTGTATCAAGATTCTTTTTTGATCATAGCTTTCAGGTTGTCTGATTATTCTTATGTTTTCTCTTCTTAATCTGTTCTCCAGATCAGTTATTTTTCTTATGAGATGTGTCACACTCTCTTCTATTTTTTCATTCTTCATATCTTGTTTTATTATTTCTTAATCTCTTAGAACTTTGCTAGCTTCCCCTTGCCCAATGCTGATTGTCAAGGAATCATTTTCTTCCTTAAGATTCTGGATCTCCTTTTCTAATTGGTTGAATTTCTTTTCATAAGCTTCTTGTTTTTCTCAGATTGTTCTTATTTTTTTTTCAGTTTTTCCTCAATCTCTCTCATTTGATTTTTAAAGTCTTTTTAAAGTTCTTCTATAAATTCTTTTTGGGCAAGTGACCATTTGATGTTACCCTTTGGGGTAGAAGAGGGTTTCTTTGCTTCAGTATCCTTTTCTGAAGATGAACCTTGGTCTTCTCTATTCCCACAGTAATTATCCATGGTTGGAGTCTTTCTCCTTTGCCTTTTCATTTTTTAAAATTTGTAGCCGCTTAGTTTTTATAATCATCTCTAGTCCTGGAATATGAGTTCTCCCCTCTGCCTTGGAACTAAAACCAAGACCTCCAACCTCCTGTAAGTGTCCACAGCCAGCAGCATCCCCACTCCATTGTTTCTGCACTCACCAGGTGTGCTGGTTCCTTCTTACCCTGGCTGCATCTCTGCTGCATAGCTGCATCTGGCATTCCTTGTCAGCAGAGGTTCTCTCAGTCTTCCCCAGCTCAGATGCCCAACTATCCTGGGGGTAATGGTTCCTGTGGCTGGGACTGAGGCAGCATCTCAACCCAGCTAACCCCAGGGCTTGTGGCTTGTTGTTTAAGCAGACCTAGCCTGGAGGTGTTTGCCCTTCACAAGGACAAAACCTGGTCCTGGGAATTTTCTTCAGATCTTCTCCGATGGTCCCAGGAGGACCCCTGTTCTGCCCCTACTCTTATTTATTTTTACTACTCTATGTTCACCCTGAGGTGCTATTATTATCTCATTTCTGGGGGAAATACGGAGAGCTTGGAATTTTCTGACCTACTCCACCATTTCCCCAGGTCAGTTTTATCAGCAGTTGTACTGCCTTTCCTTGGAAGATAACAAGATGGAGCTGACAGTAATGGGAAAGACATATACAATCACCAGGTAAACACTGGCTAGCCCAGTGAAGATGCCCTGATTTTGTTCCATCTATTGATCGCTTCTTCCCTTGCCATCTAGAATGCTACATTTGGGCATTTTAGGCCTAAGCGTAGAACCAGTAACCAGAATCATGATGGCAGCCTTGGAAGGGATATAATTAGTTTTATAATATATAATATGATTATACGTAATATACATCTATAATATAATTATAATAATATAAATAGAGCCAAAAAGGGCCTCATTGAGACAGATCCACAGATAATCCACGTCTATAGATAACCCAACCTCATAGACAATCCAAAGCTATGAGCAAGTAATAATCTACAATAATCTAAATGGACCGATAATATAAACCTACAAATGACCTAAGACCCACAAATGATCTAAAATCCAAAGATAAATGGAGAACAAACCAATCACTGAACACCACAATTAATTTGAATCATTTGTAATAGAAAAAGCAAGCTACAGAGATCATTGGAAGGAAAAAAGAGAAGAGGGGCACAGATCATTTTAAAATATGAATTTTTTTTAAAATTACAGATAATTGAAGAAAAATTCAAAAACACAGATCATTATAAAATAAAACTATCAGAAAGTCGGTTGAGAGTTTTCTGACAAACTCTGTTAATGTATGTCCTTGTGTGTATCACAGAAAGTCCATGCTGGATTACCAAAATGGAGAAAGAAGCACCCCAATGCCAACGTTGCAGTGCTGGTCCCTGGAACAATCTTTATAAGATGGAAAAAACTTCATAGACAATAAATAACATGTATTTCCCCGTTCTGCCTCACATACCTGGCCCAGATCAGCCAAGAGCTGCTACTTGGGGCCAGGATGTGAGATGCTATAAAGCAGAGGATATGGGTCAACATTGTTTTGTGTGAGGCGTCTTGTTTTGGCGGGGGAAATGATGAGGTGTATCCTTGATGACTGAATTCCATAATGAAGTGTGGAGTCAGACTTAGAGGGAGGAGAGACACCAGCCTTGGGGACTTAGCCCAAGCCAATTTGGATTAATAATCCCAGGTTCGTAGAAAGTACCTACACATATTAGAACAAGAGGAAAAAGTGAAAAATGAAAAAAAAAATCACTAAACACTTACAAAAAAAAAAAGAAAAGAAAACTCTCAGGGATTTAATAGTCAAAATCCAGAGCTTCCAAAGAAAAAATACCACAAGCAGCTGGCAAGAAAGAATTTAAGTTTCAAGGAACCAAAGTCAGCATCACACAAGCTTCAGTAATTACCACCCTAAAGGAGGGCAGAGCATTGAATAAGATATCCCAAAAGGCAAAAGTTACAGACCTACAACCAAGAATTACTTATCCAACAAAACTGAGAATAACCCTACAGGGGAAATAGAAGACTTCCAAGGATTCCTGATTTAAAATTTTTTAAAAAACAGAGCTGAATAGAAACTTTGAAATACAAACACAAGAGTCAAGAAAAAAAAAATTTAAAGCAACAAATGAGCAACCAGCAAAGAAAATTTATATCTATAAATACCCTTATCAATAAAAGAAAGAACAGACTAATGAGTTAGGCATGCACCTAAAAAAATCCCCACTAGAAATCAATTCATTAAAAAAATATTAAACACCAAAGTAGAAACCTTGCAAATCAAAGAAAATATTAACAAAGTGGAAAGCAACCATGGAATTCATAAATAAAATTGAGAGCTATTTAAAAAACAACAACATACATAAGCCATCAGCTAATTTGATTAGAAAGAAGAAACCAAATTACCAGATAAAAAGGAAAATGGAGAATTTATGACAAATGAGGAAGTGAAGGATATCATTAGAAACTATTTTACTCAGCCATATGCCAATAAAAGTGCCAATATGAAATATGTGAATATTTTTAAAATAGAAAATGAACAAATTAACAGAACAAGAAATAGATAATCTAAACAACTCAATATCCAAGAATAATAATAATTTAAACAAGCCATAAAGGAATTCTCAAAGGAAAAAAAAAACTCCTGGAACAGATGAACTTATAAGCAAGCTCTAACAACCATTCAAAGATCAATTAATTTCTAAAACACAATTTGCAAAAACAGCAAAAAAAAGGGGGGGAGAGGGACCTTTACACATTCCTTCTTTGCTACAAATATGATCTTGAAACCAAAACCATGGAAAATTAAAATAGAGAAAGAAAACTATAAACCAATATCCCTAATGACCATGTGCAAAAAGCAAAGTAGCAGTGGACTACCAAGTTGCCTGAGGAGGAACAAACTGATATAAATCAGAAACAGAGCAGGTCAAAGCTCCTGTGCCAATATGAATGGAAATAGGCTCATGAGTGGCCTATGCACTTCTGGTCAGGGCAAGATAAAGAGATCTAGTCTTTAAAAATTTTAAGTATAAATTTTAAAAAAATTTAAATAAAAAACAGTAGAAAACATAGGACTAAACTGATTTTTTCCTTCGCATGACAGTGTATGTCTAAAACCAAAGCCAGCATCATATGTAGTAGGGATAAATTAAAATCCTTTCCACTAAGATTAAGAATGAAAAAACAAGGTACATTGTCTGCTTTTCAAATATAGTACTAGAAATCCTTTGGCAATAAGACAAAAAAAAAAGAAAATGAGGGAATAAGCATAGTCAAAGAAGAAATAAAATTAGCACTTTTTGCAGATGATCTTGTATACTTGAAGAATCCAAAAGAGTCACTTAGAAAGTAACTGAGACAATTAATAAACTTCAGTGAAGTTGCAAATATAAATTGACATAAATCATCTGCAAATCCTGCATATTGCCAATAAAACCCAGCAAGAAGATATAGAAAGAGAAATTTCACTTAAAATAACTATATAATGTCTGAGGAGTCTATCTGTCAAGACACAACCAAGAATCATATAAATACAGCTACAAACCTCTGTTTACAGAAATAGAGACCTAAATAATTGGAGAAATGATAATTGCTCACAGGGTAGTCTGAGTTAAGATAATAAAAATGGCAGTACTATCTAAATTAATTTATTTATTTAGTGCCATACCAAATTACCACAGGGTTACTTTATAGAACTAGAACAAATTCAAGGTCGGTTGTTGTCCTCCGTTCTCAGAGGACCAAAATGAAATCACTATTATTATAGAGTCAAGTTTCAGTGTGTCCAGCTGTGGCTAATCAGACCAGTACAAGCTTGGAATGTTCTACCACAGTGGAGGGGCACAAATAGTCCGTGTGAATATTTGGGGTGGATATTCTAAATTTGTGCATCCTGCATCTACTTAGAGCTGTTTCAGTTCTGCTTTGCTCATAGAGCACAGCACCTTCTCTCGTGTGGGTATGCCATGCTGAGCAGTCCTGTGCCAGTGTCTCCCATGTCGCACAATCAATTCCAGAGTTCTTAAGAGAGACTTTGAGAGCGTCCTTGTATGGCTTCTTCTGGCCACCATGTGAAGAAATTCAGAAGAAAATTCATATGGGGGAACTAAAGACCCAGAATCTCAAATGAAATAAGGGGGCAGGGGGAGAAGTGATGAGGAAGAGAGCTTTGCAGGATCCTATCTCATACTATACTACAAAGCTATAATTCTTAAAATAATTTGATACTGATTAAAAAACAGAGAGGTCCTTCAGTGGAACAGATTAGTTATCCAATACACATGAGCAAAAGGACCTAGTAGCCTATTTGATAAATCTGGAGACTAGCTACTGGGATAAGGACTCACTGACAAGTACTACTGAGAAAACTGGACAGCAGTTTAGCTGAAATTATTTCTAGGCCAACACCTCACACCTCATGCCAAGATAATCTCCAAATGGATGTACATGACCTAGATCTAAAAGGTCACACAATAAATAAATTAAGAGGAGCTTGGAAGATATTACCTGTCAGATCCACTGACAGGGAAAGAGTTCGATGCCAAACAAGAGATAGTGAGACTCTCAGGAGGAAAAATTGATGATTTTGATTACATAAAATTACAAAGGTTTTGCACAAACAAATCCGATGTCACTAAGATTAGAAGGGAAACAATTTAATTGGGGAGAGGGGGAGAGTCTGCAGCAAGTTTTACTGATAAAGTTCTTTCTTTTACAAATTCTTTATTAATCTTTTATAAATCTCCTCAGCTGCTAGTGTCTCCCCCCTTCAGTTACTGTGAATATGCTGTGCATGTGTTTTGTATATGAGTACATGTCATTTTTCCCCATTATATTCTTATAAGCTCCTCGAGGGAAGGTACTGTTTCTATTTTGTCTTTGTATTCCCATCACACAACACAGCGCTTAGTAGGCCATGTTTGTTGATTGAATAATTGCGCCTCCCACAGCATAGTACAACAGAGGTTTCGGGTTGTAAAGTGAGAAAAGAAGGTGAATAAGGCAGCAGGAGCAGAAACAGTGACAGAGTGAAGGTCAGAAAGAGGAGTTCCCGAGGCAGTGTGATGGCTGCGTGACTCCTCGCCTGGGCTGGCGTCTGAGCTCATTCACACTGCAGTCTGATGGCTGAGGTAGCCAGCAACAGGCCATCTGGAACTGGAGAGAGTATCGACCCTCATGAATTCCATCACCCACGGATCCCAAGCTCCGTGCCCGTGAATGAGCTAAGCTACACCTCCGGAGGCCTGAGTTAGAAACTGCTGCTGACATTCTTTTGACAGTCCCAGGGTGCACAGTTCTGGGGAACTCATCAAGCTTAAAAAAAAATTCCCAGAACCTCTGGGTTTGAAGCAGCTTCTGCACTTTCTGGAAGAGGTTCTGGGTTCAAGAAGAGAGGTAGAGCCCCAACCACTTAGCAGATATTTTATTACATGTAAAGGATGATGAATGGAATTCTCTCCCATTTATACAACTCAGCTGATGAAGGCATTTAGTGAAGTTTTAATGGGTAACGACCCCACCTTCTTTGGGGTTCACTCCTTTCACACTTTGTAACCACGTTTGGGGTTTTCTTGGCAGGGATACTGTAGTGGTTAGCCATTCCTTTCTCCAGCTCATTTTTACAGACGAGGAAACGGAGGCAAACGGGGTTAAGTGATTGCCTCGGGTTCACACAGCTGGTAAGGGTCTGAGTTCTAACTTGAAGTGAGATCCTCCTGACTCCACGGCCAGCACTTTATCTAGTACGTCACCTAGGTACCTATAGGCTCCGCTTTCGGAAGATACAAATAAGTCCCTTGAGTAAATCAGAAAGGACATAGTGATTGAGCAGAAAGCCAACAAAGCCTCTGAAGACCAATAAAAGGCTGAGTTGCTAGCTCAGCAGGGAATGTAGAGTTGCGCGGGGGGGTGGGGTGGGGGGGTGGGGGGGGTGATTTTGCAGAGGAGATTCCTGCAGTGGCACAGAGGGGAGGGAAGGTCTCTCTCCTCCCCCACCCCCACTGGCCATGGCATCTAGCAGCGACTTGCCCAGAGGGAGACACTCTATCCAGCAGTTTGGTTGAGAGAATTCCAGGCACAATTGCAGAAGAGACACACTCCAAACAGACATAGACCCAGAAAGGCAGGTGTTTGAGGAAGAAAGAAGCTTTGAGGAATAGGGCCCCAGATAGCAAAGGAGACTGGACTGTGGACTCAAAGGAGAGCTAGCCATGGCAACTATGAGTCATGCTATGGAGAGGAGCACGAGCCTGGGAGCCCACCTGAACAACCCACTCAGCAGAGTTGTGCCCAGGTGGGTACAACAGACGAGGATTCTATGAAGAGAGAAACATCAGCCCCTGTAGTTAAATAGTTATGAGATGCCTTGGACACATGTTCTCCTATTAATCCTCAGTCTCTTTTGCAGATTTATCCTCTCCATTCATTGGAGTACCCCAAAGCTCTGTCCCCCCACCTCTCTTCTCTCCTCGCTCCCTCTTGATCCCATCCATTCCCATGGCTTCAACCATCATCTCCATGCAAATGCCTTTCAGATGTGTTCTACATTTCCAACTGTCTGCTTCACATCTCCACCCTGATGCCCTTTAACCATCTCAAAATGAAAAGAGAAACATCATCACCTTTTATCCTAAACTCACTAGCCCTCCTACCTGCCCTATTTTTGTCAAGGACACCACCCTTCTTTCTGATACACAGGTTTGAATCTTCACTCTCCTTTCATCTCCCACATTCAGTTACCAAATCTTATTGACGCCACCTCCTCCACACCCTTATCATCTGTCCTTTTTCTCACAGTAAATTCAGCCTTCCTAATCCAGGCCCTCATCACCTCTCAGCAGTAGCTTCATAATTGTCCTCCTTAACCCGACTCTTCTCTCTCCAACCAATCCTCCACATAGCTGCTGAAGTGATTTCCCAAAAGCACAGGGCTGACCACATCACACCCCTCCTTAAAAAAACAAACTAAAACATTGAAGGCCTCCCTTTTGCCTAGTGTATAATTATAGATTTGTTCCTTAGAGCCTTTAACAATCTGGTCCTAACCTATCTTTCCAGCTTTGTTATACTTTCCTCTTCTTTCTATGGTTTGGGCTCACAAACTGCCCAGCTTGCGATTCCCAACATACCTAATCTCCTTCTGTGCAGGCTGCCTTTGCACGGGCTATAACCCCCCTGGCTAGAACTTTCTTCCTCTTCATCTCTGCCTCTTGGAATTCCTAACTGCCTTCAAGGATCAATTCAAATGACACCTTCAAGAAGCCCTTCTTGATACCCCCAGGTGTTAGTCCTACCAAGAACTATTTATATTATATATATCCTATATTTATTTATCTGTGTATACACTGTATCCCTATCACAGAATGTAAGTTCCTTGTGGGGAGAGACTCTCACTTTTTTTATTTGTACCCTCAGCACTTAGCATTGAATCTGGACATATTGCGGATTTTCTCAGTCTTTTCAGTTGTATCCGACTCTCCATGACCCCATTTGTTGTATTCTTGGCAAAGACACTGGAGTAGTTTGCCATTTCCTTCTCCAGCTCATTTTACAGATGAGGAAACTGAGGCAAACAGGGTTAAGTGACTTGTCCAGGGTCACACAAATAGTTTCTGAGGCCAGATCTGAACTCAGGTCTTCCTGACTCCAGGCCTGGTACTTTATCTATTGCACCAACTAAGTAGCTGCCCCATGAGTCTGTCATATAGTTAGCTTTTAGTCCATGTTTATTGATTTACTGGCAAAAACACTGAGTTTACTATCATTTATCTGTTTTTACCCAGTGATCACATATATTATGAAGGTCAAAGACAGAAACATCTCATATATACTAAAATATTTGTAGTTATGTTGAGGTAACCTAAAATTGTAACCAAAGTGGACACTCATCATTTGGGAATGGCTGAACAAACCGGCATATGAATGAAGTAATTATTTCACACCTTAAGGAACGATGAGATTGGCAACTTGGCATATGGGATAGAAAGCTGACCTCCACACTGGGATGCCCTGAGGAAAAGTCTTATCTCTGACACTTACTGACTGTGCAATCAAGGCCAAGTCACTGAGCCTCTCAGTACCTCAGGTTACTCTCTAAGAATAGTCAGTTGATAAACATTTATTAAGCACTGACTATGCGCCTTACAACTGTGGAAATACAAAGAAAGGCAAAAGACAGTGTCCTCCCCTCAGGGAGTTCACAATCTACTATCTGCATCAATGTTGGTAGTTACTGCACCAAGAAATTCCCCAAGCTAAGGAATTCATAGGTCCAGACAAACCTCCAACCCTCCCCCTACCCCCATAAAATAGAACAAAAACAAAACAACTAAACAAAACCTCTAAGGAACAATGAATACGAGAAATTCAGCAAAATATGAACTGATGCAGAGAAGATAGAACTAGGAGAACAACACACACCGTGACTATAATAAGTAGCCAAACTCACATTCAACGCAATGAATGGCCATTCTTGGTTGTGGAGGACAGGTGAGGAAACATACCCCCCCCTCCTCAGTAGAGATGCAGAAACTGTAGGTGTAAATGACTGCATGTTTTATCAGATGCAGTCATGGCATCTTTTTTATTTAGCTTTTTTAAAAGTATTATTATTGCAAGGGAGGGAACTGTGGTGAGGTATATACTGGGCAATGACTGAATGAAAAGCATGCACAATCACTTTTTGAAAAAATATAAAAACCAGGGCAGCTAGGTGGCGAAGTGGATAGAATGCCTACCCTGGAGTCAGGAGGACCTGAGTTCAAATTCAGCCTCAGACACTTGACACTTATTAGCTGTGTGACCTTGGGCAAGTCACTTAACCCCGACTGCCTCACAAACAAACAAAAAACCATGCAGCAGGCCAATGGGTGGAGGAACAAAGGGAAAATAAGAAATGCCACAAAGAAGGATTTCCCTCACCTCCCACCGGATTGCAGGCAGAATTCCCTCTCCCTGGAGGTCTTCATTTGGAAGCTAGATGACTACTTGCTGAGTAGGGATTCTTACTCATGTATAGGTCAAACTAAAGATCCCTTCCAATTCTGAAATTCTCTGATTCTAGGTTTAGAGCATGGCTTTTATTTTTTTATTTTTTTTTCCTATTTCAATCTCTCATTATGTCTAAGCATCTAAATTTCTATAATTTCCATCGATGCTAGCCCCCTTTTCACAGACTACAACAGTACACAAAAGGCCAAACCACTCTTTATTGCTCTCTTGGAGTCCAGTCTTTTGCCTTTTTGTCTGATTAGAAGTTAGTTGGACTGTGGTAGAATAGGGTAGGCACAATGTAGTCAGTGTGGACGCCGTCAATCAGCCCAGATCCATTGTCATGGACAAACCAGCAGGAGACCTTGGTGCCGTGCCCAGAGTCCATCCTATAGTCTTTCTGTGAGCCCCTGGGAAGAAAAATGATCAATTGTAAAATTGATCAAGGTTGTGAGATATCAGGGTCATATACAAAAAAGTGGATCTGTCCAGGGGAGGGATTTAAGGGATCCTGTGTTGTGGTCTGATCCCAGCGCAGGATAGCAGAAGCATGAGCCCCTTGACCTTCGTTCTGGGGCTCAGACGTCTCCATGGACCATACATGCCTCCATGGCCTCTCACTGAAAGGAACCCCAAAGAAACCCCTAAACCATGAAAATAGTGATCTAGAGGCCTCATAGCAAATTCTGTGTGGCCCAAGGGACAGTCATCAGAAATGCACAGGATCTATAGGAGAATTAGGTTTTTAGGAGATCCTAATTACCAGGTGACTATCAGCTTGTGGTTTTTCACTATCATTGTGGCATCTGGCTTCTTGGGGTCAGAGCCTGGCCGGACATCAAAAACTTCAAAGTCGAAAGGGTGAAAGAATTGTCCTAGAAAGAGGAAAGTTCACAGTATCAAAACCTATGTTATTTCCCTAAAATGTCCATTTTGGTACGATAGGTAAAATGCTAGCCTAGGAGGCAAGAGAACTCTATACTCATGGCTCTACCAGATCTGCTGTACGATCTTGGGTATGTGACTTCACTTTTCTGAGCTCTTATGTCCTCATCTATAAAATGAGGAATAATATTTTTCCCCACCTGGCTCTCCAGGATGTGAGAATCAAATGAAATATGGTCATAAATGTGGTTTGGAAATGAGCACATTATGTAATTAATTACATAATAATTAATTAATAATAATTATGTAAATAATTAATTAGTACTTAAGTGGTATCATAATTGTCATTATTATTATTTGGGGGGTGTTCCAAATAATATTCTTTCAAAAGTAGTATTATCATAGCAATAACAGTATTTTAAGGATCTGTGATTTTAACAAAGTGGCTGCTTCTTCCATGGATGACAATTGCAACCCCTTTCAACATCTTAGTAGATAGTTTTCATGGTTACTGTGGCTGAAAACAAAAGTCATCATTTGGGGGCCAACCGACTTTTCCAAACTCAAGTTGAACAACAAGCACAGTCCAACAGTAGGACAGTATTCAAAGCCTCCCTCCTTCAGTAGAGCTTTTCAGAATTTGTGATCCACCAGCACAGCCTTTGAGAGCCCATCATGATGAATTACTGGAGGAGATTTTTGTGTGATCATAATTATCATTACTTGCAAATGATGCGAGTAATAACAGAAGACTATTTCAAACTCAGCACTTGGATCCTCCTAAAACAGGAGTTCTTAACCTGAAGTTTGTGAGTTTTAAATGTATAGCTCTGATAACTCTATTTTAATATAATTGGTTTCTCTTGTAATCCTATGTATTTTGTGCATTTAAAAACATCATTCTGAAAAGGGGGGCATAGGCTTCACCAGATTGCCCAAGGGGACCATGATGTAAAAAATGTCAAGGACATTGGCTCTAAAGAATGCTCAGACTCATACCCAGCAGTCCATGTGTCTTTGTTGACATCCGATGACTGTCAACTGTATATAGACCAAGGAAGTCCTGGTGGATAGGATGTTTCTTCCACACCTCATGTAAGACGATCACAAAGGTGACTCCATCTCCAATTGAGACCACCATGTTTTTCTTCTTGTTTATGGTCACTGACAAACTGAAAAACAAAAAGGATTTGGCATGTATTGAGGGGGATGGTCACCAGACACTTTCTGAAGTCTAATTCAGGGGAAGCAATAGCACTGAATTAAAGATAGAGCTGGGTACAAATAGAATCCATGGAAACCTTCTGAGATCACCTTAGAGTGAAAATGTCCATCCTGCATGAGACACAGGTGCACAACGAGTTCAGTTAAGGGATTTGTTTGAGAGTTGGCCTGGGGATCAGAAGACAATTTGACCTCTTTCTCTGGGTCACTTTCCCTTTCTAGGCCTCATGATAATAATACCAAGGCAGGATAATAGTCCCTGCCCTGACCATTTCACAGGGTTGTAGTGAGTCTCAGCTAGTATTCTAGATTTCCTGCAAATGCAGGAAATTATTATTTTTGTTATTTTGTTGTTGTCATGTGGTTATCATTTTCCAATCTTCAGCTTCATCTATTACTTTTGTCAGAACCAGAAAAGTTCCTTTGGACCACCCCTTTAAATCTGTCTCTGATGAGACCATTTAAGAATCAGTCCCTAACACCCCAGCTCCTCATCTGGGATCTACCCTCCAGGGACTTGCCCAAACCCTTCTGAAAGTGGCTGTATTTTCTGTTTGTACTGCTGCTCAGAGTATAATTTGGGGTTATTTCCTAAAGATAGCTCTGTTGACCTTGGGTAAGTGTTGGGTCTCAGTTTACTCATTTGTAAGATAGAGAAGCTCAGCTTGATGTTTATCTTGGGCTCCATCCAGATCTAAGGTTCTATGATCTATAGCTTATTTTTTTTCTTTAGGGATCGTTCGGGGTTTCTGGAAGGCCAGGCTCTGAGTCATTTGGAAAATCATTTACCCATTCTGTGTGATTGTGACTGTGTCCATCCAGGTAAAGCTGGTTCTCCTGCCTCCACTCCACAGGGTGATCTTCTGTGGTGTCACTTCAATCTGCAAGTCCATTTGAGGGTCAACGATCCCAAGTCTCCCAAAGTATGACTTCTTTTTCTTTGTTTCTGAACTGGGATCCTTTTCTCCAATGATCTCCCCATTCACTGTGATGCCTGGGCAGCAGTGGAATGAGGAGTATGAGTGAGTGAACTGAGGTCCTCAGCATTTGACCCTAGGCTGTCTTCCAGAGATAGTAACTCTTCTCCAACGGCAGACTTACCCCTAACTCTGGCCTCAAACTGACACCTGATCTCTGCCTAACTTGTACAAGTTGTTGGCATATTGTCTGCCCAGAGTTTTTGCCCCTTTTTATATCCCCAGTGTTTAGTATTGTGCCTGACACGTAGTAGGTGCTTAATAAATGTTTATTGACTGACTGACTGGCCACAGACAACCCTGACTCTAACCCTCAATTTACTTCTAACCTAGAAACCAAACTGACTCATGGAAAGGGCGCTGAGTCCCAGGTCAGATGACTGAATCTTCAGTCTTGTCTCTGACATTACCTATGTGACCCCAAGTATGTCAAATGAGATAACATGTATAAAGCACTTTGTAAACGTTAAAGCCCTACTAAGCACTAGCTATTATTATTATTGGCATGTCATTTAACCATCGTAGGGCTCAGCTCCCTCCACTTAGTAACGGGACTGGACTAGATGACCCAGATGCCCTCAGAGGGGCCCTGTTATTGTCAGCTGATACGGGGCAGCCTCCTCTACAGCTGTCCAATGGATCATATCAGAAGCATACATGTGGTCTGTCTGTCCCCCGCCTTCCTCTGCCTCAGTTCCCACCTGTGTCTGGGTCCCGGATGAGATTCAGCACCACTCCTGGCTGTACATCGATGTTGAAGCAGAGAGCACCATCCTTCTGGGGCACTTCAATGATAAAGTGTGGATCTCCATCCACTGCCAGGACATGGTAGATAGAACATGGGTTAGACACTTGGGAGGGTCAGGGCACAAGGCTCTTGACCAGCATTATCGTGTTGGAGCCTCATGACAACCACAAGAGGGAGGCAATATGGGTACTATTATAACCATTTTCCAGACACAGAAGCTGAGACTCTGAGATGTTACTTGACTGCACCGTCAAGAAGTATCAGAAACAATATTTGAAACTAGGTCGTTCCTGACTCCAAGTCCAGCAATCTCTCTGCTGTACCACTCAGCCTCTCAAAGGCCCTGATGTGGGTCTATGGTTCCAGCTTTGCCCCGGGATGGTACTGAGGGTCATTGTTCTGGAGGGGGTTGCAATTTTCATGGAATAGGAAGATCTTCCCCATCCATTAACAGGCCCATGACCTGCTTTGAGCTCTGGCCCAGCTCACAGCTGTAATACATCCCAAGTCACAGAGCCTATTGGGGAAGGGAACTTGTTTATGGGGAGGCTTGCCTATAGGAAGGCTTTCACATCTTTTGATAATGTCTAATTAGGCACTGAGTCACGAGGGTTGTGATACCTTCTGGCTCTGAGAAGTGTATGTATACTCTGAGGTGGTATTTTGACTTGGGGGTTCACTTATAAGAAGGATCTTATGATTCCCTGGACGGGACTCTGAGTAGCTGTTTTGTTAAGAGCCCCTGACTACCCAGAGGTCTGTGATCCCTGGATCCAGTGGTGTATGTAAAATATATAGCAATATTGCTTTGGTTAGGCAGCTGGAACCCTGTCTGTTGATCTTTGTGCTTGTATTTTTCTCTGCTTGTATCTTCTCTGACATTCAGGGTGCTGACTTTTGCCCTGAACTAATGAATGTGATTAAAGAAGATTGTCGACCCCTTTAAAAGTTATTTTTCCTTTAAAAGCAGATGAAAGAACCTATGCTAGCAGGCCATCCTGGGTATGCTAGGGTGCTTGCTGCTCCAGGGATAAGGGCTTTACCAGCCTGGGGTCACTGGTAACATAGGACAACCCAGCTTTTGGTTCACTTCTGTCTTTAGTTAGGTGGTACCATAGTACACAGAGTGCTGGGCCTGGAGTCAAAATCCTGAGTTCAAATCCTGGGTTCCAGAGTGCTGGGCCTGGGTTCAAATACAGCCTAAGTCATTAGCCACCTACCCTGGGAAAGTCACTTAACCTTTCTGCCTCAGTTTCCTCATCTGTATGATGAAGGTATTAATAGCTTATTCCTCCCAGCATGGTTGTGAGGATCGGATAACAATGATTGTAAAGTGCTTAGCACAGTGCCTGACTCACAGTAAATGTTAAATAAATGCTATTATCATTATTCACTCGGATATTGGGGGTAGGAGAATGCTTCATGTTTTATACTATTTTTAATCTAAAATATAATACCTGAATCTTCCCTCCTTGCTTCTCTCTCTCCCTTCCCCCTTCTCTTTGCTCCTTCTCTGGTGCTCCCCCTCCCCCTCTTTTTCCCATCTCTCCCCTCCTTCACATAGGGTTTCTTTGTAACTCTTCCTTTGTTTCCTTCTGACTCCTATGTTCCTAAAAAAAACTTCCATGTTTCATAAAAAAATAGGTTTTTATTATATGAATGATACTGTGCGTCATAATGAACCAAAGAAAAGATAAAACCGAACCAGTTGTCATCCTGCAGAAGCTACCAATCTAATGTAGGGTGGCTTACAGTTTAATGGCCACCCCCCCCCATAGCTCTGATAGGAGCTCTCTGCTACGAGAGAGGTACAAAGCCCTGTGGGGGGCTCAGCTAATCTTTTCTGGGGCCTCCTGTACCTCTTCCTCCCTCCCAGTGGAGGGAACCACTTCCTCCCAGCCTCTTCCCCAACTGTTTCTTCCCCTCATCTCCCTTCCCGTCTCTCTGGACCTCCTCTTCATCTTCATCTCTCCCAGAACTTCTCCCTAGTCACCCTTCTTTCTCTATCAGCTTTCCCCATCCCTAAGACCTCTCACCCAAAGCCTTCTTCCCTTTCATCCCCCGAGGTCTCTTTCCTATGGTTTCTCCCATGGGCCATCTTTTTCTCCCAACCTCTTTCTTTGAGATTCCTCTCCTCAGGCTTCCAAATCTCTCCCGCTCTGGGTGTCTCTTCCTCCTCTCTGACCAAGAGTTTCTCCCCTTAACTTCCCTTCAGACCTCAATCTACCTCTGCCCTCAAATCACCTTCCCTTTCCTCTAGGCTTCTTCAACCTTATCCCTTCCCCCAGAGCCCTTTCCGCTAGCTCCCTATGTGTGTGCTCTTTTGTCCCTAAGTTTCTCATGCTGGCCCAGAGAGAGGAAGGAGTTTTCTCAGGGGACTAGTGCTGGTGCTGGTGCTGGGATCCAAGCCCTTAGAGAAGACTTGAGGCTCACCAAAGTAGTAGGGGTTGGATGGAGGCTGGTAATTGAGTTGGGTTGCATCTGAAAAGGCAAAAAGGAGGAAAAGCGCAGCATTACATGAGGAAGGCTTGGTCCCCAAGCAGAGTGTTGACATTAATGCCCAGACTTGGATGCTTAAGAAAACATTGTTTTTACAAATTTTTGAGAGATGAATATCCTTTGATAGCTCGTGTGCCTCCCCACCCATCCCACCCTCAGCCTTGGTCACTAACTTTTTTAGAAAAATCATTTATTTAATCCTAGTCCTAATATTGGCAGAATAGGATACTCACAGGCATGGGAGATTTGATCAGCCTTCACTGTAAAGAAAAGATAAGACAGCTGTAAGCAGTTTTTAGAGCTTTACTCCAGGCCTCATGGTCCACCCTTGGGTCTGTCTACCAGGACTCTCTATGATCCCTTCAAAGTTGGGACTTGGGCCAGACCATTGGAGCTAAGGTATCTCTGGTAAAAGTGGAATGCTAAAAAGGAGAGAGATCATACAGAATGGTAAAATGATAAAATGAATGGTAAAATGAGCTCTGACTGCATTGGTGAGACTTGTGTTCATATCCTAGCTCGGACGTTCATTAGTGAGTAACCATGGGTGAGTCCCAGAATGTCTTTAGGCCTCAGCTTCCTCACCTGCAAAATGAAGGTGTTGAACTAGATCATCTCCAAGGTCCTTCCATCACTAAAGTCTATGGGAAATATCTGCTTACACCCCTTTCTTCCTGCCCTTGGACTCCCAAGGGAAGGATTTTAGAGGCTCATGTTCCTGGCTCTTGATAAAGACGGTTCGTATGTCTATAGCCCTAAATTTACAAAACTGCTCTATGAGGTAGGTAGTACCAGTAGCATCACCTCATTTTAAAGATGAGAGAACTGAGAGTCAGAGAAATTAAGTGAATCGCCCAAAGTCAGACTACGTAACTGGCACAGTCTACCTTTGAACCCAAGTCTTCAGACTCCAAATGTCACCTCAGGAGGAATAGCCTCACTTTACCACATTCACTCTGTCTTATTTGGGAAAGAGTTCCACACTCTCCCTCCCATTTCCAACTCAGTCATCCAGCTCAGGTTTCCTACCATAACACAGATGCTGTGATGCGCTTGGTCTAAAGCCTCTCTGAGTTTCCCTGAGCATGAGGACCTCACGCCATATCATCTGAGCCACCTATGAGATAAACTTTGGGAAATGGTGGGAAGGAGGTTGGGATCCCCTTCATAACACTACTGTTGAGTTGGGGGTTAGGAGCAGGACTAGTACCCCAGTAGGGGCCATGAATGTTAGGCTGTTAGTACATGAACTTATCATGTTGGCAGGGGGAGGTAAATAATCCCTTACATTTGCCAAAGTTCTTTCACATCCATTGCCTCACTGGATCATGGCAACCAGCCTATGGCGTCAACAGGGTAGAGCATTTTGCAATTGGGGAAACTGAGGCCAAAAGAAGGGAAATTACTCACTCATAGTCATATAGTAAGTTAGTGACAAATCTAGGACTAGGTCCCCTGACCTACTATGCTCCATCACTATACAGAGGTGAGTAATAGCAGTGATACCACAGCAGAGGCCTCTGATATTTAATTTCACCTTTGGCAATGCCAAGGGGATCTGGAGCTATAGGGTGTGGACCCAGAGACCAAGCAGCACAGGGGCTCAGGGAAACCTGGATACTGCTTGGGAGAAGCTTTCTTATTTCTTTCCCATTCCCTCCCTCTCCCCATGATCCCCTAGCAAATCCCAGCCAACAGCAGGTCTGAAAACTTACCTTCTGTTTTCCCAGCCAACCAAGTGATGGGGAAAAAGAAAAGAGAGAAGTCAAAGGGAGCCACCTGCACAGAGACCTAAGGGGGTTACTATTCCCAAATTTTGAATGAACAGAGATATGATTCATTTCTGTTGAAAATGAATAAACTCAGACTAGATATAGCTTAGAACCAAAGCATTATACAGTGGAACTGTCCTTAGAGGTCACCTAGTCCAACACCCTTATTTCAGAGGGTGGAAACAGAGGCCCACAATGGCCAAGTAAGCTCCCCAAAGTCCCACAATGAATTAATGATACCACAGAAATTTGAACCCAGGTCTTCTTATTTCCAGACCAGTGACCCTTTGCACTGTAATCCATTGTCTCCAGTCTGTAGAGTACTCGAAGCCTATCTGAACCCTGGGTCCACCCACGCCAGCCTCCTGGTCCCTTTGGTCTGAGGTCCTTGCCAAGCATGGTCTCCGGGCCCCCTACCTTCCCCAGGCTTGTCTGCAATGAACTCTGAATCTTCATTGTCTTCGGGTTTGGTGACCACCATGGAGGTCAGTGGTGTTACAAAGTGGTACTTTAGGGACAAATCCAGCGCTTGAGCTGTCAGTTTCTCCTTTTCTTCCCCCTGAGCATTCTTCCTGTGAGAGAGTGGGCAGAGAGATGAACCCTCTGGACAGGTGCAACCCAGATCTCCCTTCCCACTCCAATGCTAATGTAACTGCTTCCCTGTTTCCCCCTTCCCTAGCTGCTTCATTTGCATGAGTCCTGTTTATGCATAAGAATGTGAACTCTCTGAGGCCACACAGATCATGGGTGATTCATGACCACTCCAGGATGGATTGGTTCCCTAGCAACAGTGCCTGGGCTCTGAAATAACTGAAAATAGGCATAGAGATGATGATCTTCAGGATGCTGCCCTTAGAGGTCTAATTGTGGACCTCGACTCAGTTCAACACTAGCTACTGAAAGTAAATTTCCTAAAACAGAGCCAAAAAGGTAAGGCCAATGCAGATCTGGACATTAGCTCAGTCCCTACCAAGTGGGTTCAGTACCTGGGGCATGGGGTGAGGGCAAGAAGAGAAGGATTTGATTCCAGGAAGTACTTGAGAAACTGAGGAAGCCTTAGCTGGGAAGATGATCAAAAAAAATCAATCCTATATTGTACCACTAATTGGTAATTATTAGCACAAAAAATTGATGGGAGGGGAAGTTCCCCCAGTCAACTTGATAAGTTTGTTGTTGTGATCAGTCATGTCTGACTTTTCATAACCCCAAGAACCATACTGTTGATAGGGTTTACTTGGCAAAGATACTAGAGTGGTTTGCCCCTCTTTTTCTGATGGATTAAGGCAAATATAGGTTAAGTGACTTGCTAGTCACACAGCTAGTGTGTGAAGCTGGATTTGAACTCAGGTCTTCCTGACTCCAGGCCCAGCACTCTGTCCACTGGGTCATCTATCTGCCCTTAAGTTTACAGAGTGCTAAGTCGTCATCTAGGGTTAGGAAAGCAGATCCCCATAGACAGTATGAATTGCCTGTTGACACCTTGTCAAAAGGACAAAAGATAACTCCTGACTGATTTTCAGTGACCTAGGCTGCACACCCAGATGATTTTCATGTCAAAGGGGAGCCACGTCTGTGTACTGGCCTAGTGAAGATCACTGACACACTGTGTTTTGGCATCTTCTCACTTTTTTACTTCTCAGAGAAGAGCAGCGTTAAGACTGTACCTTAGTCTGGCAGGAGAAAAAGGGAAAGGGGCCTAGAAAAGGGGTGATGGTAGATGGATTCTGTGTATGTACACAATCCCTCACTGGGGCCGTTAGTAATTATATTGGGATAGAAACACAGGGAAGCTACATACATTAGCCCAAGTGACCAAGGAGAATTCATGGACAATGACGGACTATATCCCTCCAAGTGCCTCCTTATTAGAGGAGGGAAGCTTTCCTAGGCAGTTTGCTTCCAGAATCTTGCCAGAGAAGGAAGATTTCTTGGGCAGTATTAGCCTTGGGGTTGTCTTAGAAGTAGCTCCAAGTTCAAGAGTTTGGGGACACATTTTTAGAGAGAAAAAAGGGTTCCTTAGTGATATGCCCCTTGGAGAGAGGATTGCCCACATGGCCCTCACAGGTAGAGCAGAAACAAGGAGCATAAAACCAGGACAGAATTGAACAAGACATCAAGATCTTGCCACTCCCCACTATTATAATGAGTTATTTGGATGTTGCAGGTCCAGTAGAAAGGGGTTTGTTTGCCTATCTGGTCTTCTGAGGTTAACCCAAATAAAGAGGTAGCATCATGAGTCTGGGAGGGACTGTATAGAATTTTGTGGAAGAGAGAGATTTCAGCAGAAAATCAGTGTTGCCATGCTAACAGCCTCATGGTCAGTTCTCTCCTAAGGGGAGCTAATGGGTTATAGTGAATGCTTTCTGTTTTTTCTGTATTTTTTATGGGTCCCAGTGAGTGCTTTAAATCTTCTGAATTTTCTCTAAGGCAAAATAAAAACTGTCTTCTTATATGTATATGTTACCTAGTGTGCTTATACAGGAGCTGGGGAACCTATTAACTACCTTTGTGTAAACCTAGACACAAGGTGCATTTGCAGATTATTTCAGAGTAAATGTTTGGCATAATGAGCCAAAGACCATATTGATCTTCTAAGGGAAGCTCCAAAAATCAGACCTTGTCTAAGTGAACTCAAGAGTCTTGAGAGACCCTGAGCCAGGGAATACACCAACTTCAGGATTGCCTCCAAGTATTGGCTAAGAGGGAGGTATGAATAGGGTTACCGCTTTTCTAGGAGTTGTTCAATTGTGAGGTAAGCCCAGAGTCTCTCAATGTAGTCCCCAAAGATGTATTCTTGCTCCTTAAGGGCTTCCTCCATCTCTTTCAGGTCCACTTCTTCTGTGAAGGTCAGGTCATTTAAGGCCTGGGGAGAGTGGAAAAAGGATAAAGGGCGGGATCCTGGCCTTGGCAGAAATGTGGGAGTGGGGTATTGTTTTCAGCAGAAGATCAAGACCCAAGGCAGTAGACCTAACTCTTGTCCCACGCCAACCCTTTGGTTAGATGAGACACTTAATATGTTTATTTCCAGGGCTGGCTATGGGGACAGAGTGCTTCTGCACCTTCTAACTCATACAGAGAGGTGATTGCCATTGAGTTCCCAAATTTCCATAGGAGAAAGCTAAGAGATTGGTGGTCATGAAGCTAGTGACTTTCCTAACACTAGGGTCTGTGCCATCCATAAGAAAGCATCTTAAGCACCAAATGCCAAACTGGTAAGCTTCCAAGGTCGGATGCCACAGTGGGACAATCTCCCGTCTGATTAGGAGGGGCCCAGTACTAGGCCCCCAATCTAGACAGTGACTCACACCATGTCCCTTCACGTCAGCAACGAAGCTATTTGTCTCGAAGTCCACCACTCTCCCAGCCACCACAATCTCAGAGCCATCATAGAAATGCTGGTAGTTGTTCTGGGTGATGTCGCTGATGGTATTCTGTGGGTACTGCAAGTCTACATCGGTGAGCAGTGGGTTAGCCACTTCATCATAGAAACCCTGAGAAACATAAGAATTAGAATATAGTTACCTCTGATACCCAGGGCCCTGGGGCAGGCTCAATGAGTCTCTCAGAATATCAAGGATAGAAGGTCCCTCAATGTTTACGTAGCTTTTAACCACACAAGGGAGAGAAACTGTGACCTTGTGAATGAGAAATAGGGAAGGCAGCCCTGCTAAGCATTTATGGATATCGTCATGATGGGAATAGCTCTCTTTAGTAGCCTAGCAGGCCTGACCTCCCTGCTGCTCCTCAGCAAGGAGCTCCCAACAATTTGGAAACTTGGCCTTGGAAATTATACTCATGGAATCTTAGACTGGAAGGTAGGATGATTGGACATTCGAAATTCAAAATTCAAATTTGAATTTGAATCATAAGGTCTTTGAGGTGAAAGTTAAAAATCATAGACTCTTTAGTTTAGAAATTAGGATGGTGTAATTTTAGACTTTAGGCTTGTAAATTAATGTTATAGATCTTAGAAGCAGAAGAATGAACCATGGAATCTTAGACTTATAAATAGGAATGAAAGGATCTAGAGGTCACAGAGTCTTGGGGTCTTCTTGGGGTAAGGGGATGTGACAGGCTCAGTTTATTATTTAATTGTTGTAGGGAACTCTCAGTGTAAAAACTCCCACACTGATATAGAACGGCGACTCAACTGGAATTTATGATTGTCCAGGCACTGAGGGTTTTAATGACTTACCTTTGGTCACACAAGCTATTGTGTCAGAGAAAGGCTTTAAATCTAAGTCGTCCTGACTCCAGGGCACATCTCTGACCATGATGCTAGTCTATCTCTTATGGAATACTAGATTTGTACATTAGAATCATAAGATCGTAGAAGTCAGATGCATAGTATTTTAGACTTTGAGGTTAGAATCAAAAAATTCTAGAAGTAGAAATGAGAAGCATAGAACGATTGTTTCTCGTGCCCAAGATGCTGGGGGCAGGGGGAATATTTATTGCTGATGTGGGGTTTGACTTGTACCTGCATTTGTAGGTTGGCATCAGAGTCTTCATAGATTCGTCGGGCCAACCCATGATTCTCCAGTGCCATCTTTTCCAGGAAGTTATAATTGACATCATGGCCAAAGCCAAGATTATATAAGGGAAACTTGCCTCCAATAGCGTTCCTCACATTCTCCTGGATTTTATCAACTCTACTTTCTCCTGAAGGAGGGAGTACAGATGAGTCAGACCTGGATTCAGAACTGGGCACAATGGGGTGAGTTGGGGGAGTGGGGGAAGAATGGGGGAAAGGGCTATGGAAAACAACTGAGGAAATTGTTTTTAGTTGGATGAGATAGGCAGTATTTAGCAGAGAATCTGATTCATCCCTTGGACAATTAAAATTCCTCTACTCAGGGTGTCTCAAGAACAGAAGATAAGTGAGACGTAAGCTACTGGCCTTGTGGGGTTGAGGAAACCAAAGAGACAGCAAGAGGTAGGAGCTGTCCCAAATGATTTTATATTTTGGCTCACTTAAGTGCTACTCCCAAATCCCAAGTTATGAGTTGCAGTACTGTAACAACTGTGAGACCTCCTCCCACCGGGAGCATGAGTCTCTTTGTCAATAGCCCCTTCATCCCCATAATTCACCAGATGATCCTTTATCCCTCCCACCTTTTCTGCTGCTCAGCCACCTACCAGTATTGGCTTCCCCATCTGTCAGCATGATTATGATAGATGTACTTCTCTCTGGGACAATTCCTGTCTCTCGAGCTTTGTTTATCATCTCAATGCCCTTGAGAAGGGCATCATTAATGTTGGTCGCTGTGATACAGACAAACAGACAGAATTCCATTGAAGGAGAGCTCTTTGGTCTTCTCCTTTGCAATGTATAGAGTACCAAGAAGATTTAGGATCTGGTCCCAAATCCCCTACTAATAAGTTACACAGCCATGAATAATAATAAGCTAGACAGCTTACTCTCTGTGAGCCTCTTTTTCCCCATCTTTAAAATAGGAATGAAAATCTTTGTGCCTAACTTTGTCACTGAGCTGTTGTGAGGCTCTCAAGTAATAATGGATGTATAGGTGCCTTGGGAAAATGTAAAAAACCCTCTATGAGTGTGAGACACTATAATGGTAATTATTCCACCCTGGAGGAAGATGGGAAGTCCTCCACTGACATTTCATCAGGTCATGGAGGTAAGCTACCTCCAATGGGTAGGCAGGTATTACCCTTTTGGAAAGGTTTTGAGAATAGACCTGGTAATAGAGTACATGTCTGTGGCCTGAGTACCAGCCTCGTTAAATTCTGATATCATCATCAGGCTGGCCACAGACTGAAGGATTTTTTTTTTGGTGGTAACAATTCTTGAAGGCATCGATAAAGTAGTGAAGGAAGTGTGATCTGCCTTGGTAGACTTCATACCCATACCTACAAAATCCCAGAGGCTTTTTGTTTGGTTTGGTTGTTCACACGTACAACAAAGCTTTCTTTTTCCCCAAGGTGGGTAGAGAAGGGAGAAAGAAAATGAATGCTTATTAATTGAAAAAAATTAATTTAAAATAACACTATTATGACTGAGGGAAAGATTTGAGTTTGGGGGATTTTCTTCAAAGCACTAAGGTGCAGTCATTCATTCACACATTCATCTATCTTGCCTTGGTTCCAAGGACATTTCTAGAGATATACTTCCACCAAGATCTTCCAGTGAAAGTTGGTTGGTGGAGGAATCCAACCAAAAGTTTCGTAGGGTGGGCACCGATGAGGGGACTACGTGACCTTCGGAGGCAGAAAGCAAGGAGCAGATGATAATCTCTTTGAAGCTATAAGATAAAGGGCTTCGCAAATTTTAAAATGCTGTAAGTACTAGCTGTTGGTATTCTTACTTAGAAATTTATTAGTTTTATTATTATAATTACTCCTCAGAAAAATAGAATCACTTAGGAGGCTATGTGGAAAGAACCATGAGGAGTCAGGCAAGCATGGCCCCTCTAGGACAAAGGCGCCACATCTAGCTGGCCACCAAAGAGGACCACCTGCTCCCAGGCAGCTTAAGGACAAACAGGTTGCCTGGCTCCATCAGTGGGTGGCTGGGAATCTGCCTGACCCTTGGGAAAGGAGAGATGGGAGCGGGTAGAGAGACCTGGCATCCAGTGAGAGACTAAAATCAGCCCCCTATTTATAGGGCCAGGAGACAGAGGGTCTCAGATGTGTTCCTTTTGGAGTGTGTCCCTGGAAAGCGATGACTTACAGGGTTCTGGGCACTGTGGGTCTGAGAATGGGATAAGTCATAGGAACTAGAATCCTAGACTTGGAAATAATAACTCACATTTATATAGTGTTTTCAGTTTCCCAGAGACTTTTCTTCACAAAAACCTTGTGAGGAAGGTCAAGCAAATATTATTCCCATTTCACAAATTAGATAACAGAGGTACTGAGAGTCCAAGTGGCTTGCCCATGATCAACTAGCTAATGTCTGAGGCAGGATTTAAACGAGGCCTCCTGCCTGGCCCAGTGCTCTATCCACTACACCACCCTGCCTCTTAGAGATCATTTAGACATGCCCCTAATTTTATGGAGGAGATGGAAGCCCAGGAAGAGAAAAAGATTTAACTAAAGTCACAAAACGAATGAGTGGCAAAAGTCAGATCGTATGGACTTTGAACATGGGAACAACGCCCAACCTTGGCAGGATACATACACTCCTTTTGAACAGAAATGGTTTTATTTATTGTGTGTGTAACCCCAGTGCCTAGCATGGTGACTGGTACATAGTATATGCTTGGCATATGTGTTGTGGCTTAATTAATTGTTTGATATGGGCTCTAAGTTGTGTCTCCAACTATGGGCCCTGTAATGACTCACTTAAATTTTCTTTCCTGGTTCCCTTTGTGACCAAGGGCACCTATAAGTGAGACATTAGAGGGGTGGAAGAACAAGAGATGACATTGCATTAAAGGGAAGCTAAGTAGTAAGGATTAAACCCATGCCTTTGGCCTGAGGTCTAACTTACTGAGCCACCTGACCTAAACAAGGAAGGCCTTAAAAACATCTTTGAGCACTGCCCTATCATCTCGGAATACTGGCAATGAAATCAGTAGGCCAGGTACTCTCCAGCCTTGGGGACCCTCTTGGGTACCCAGCCTGGTGACAGCTGGTAGCTTCTATAAAAATCAGGGTCTATCGCCAGGAGCCCAGCTGAGATCCATCCTAAGGCAGATATATCTGCCAATTTCCTGACCACTAATGGAAGACCCAGGTAACATCAATGTTCTAGGCTCATGACACGTCCTACTCCGAGACTCAAGCAGGTCAGTTTGGGGCAACAGAAATAGTCCTGGACTAGGGAATCAGGAGACCAGACTTTGCCATCAAGTCATTGCCTGACTTTTGGAAAGTGTCTCTCTCTGGGCTTCAACTTCAACTTTAAAATTAGAGGATTCTTAACCATTTTTGTGGATGTCATGGACCCTTTGGCAATCTGGTGAAGTCTATGGATTCCCCTTCTCAGAGTAATATTTTAAGTACATTAAATAAAATGTACAGGATTGCAAAAGAAACCAATTATATTGAAATATAATTTTCAAAGTGTTATTTAAATAACAAATTCACAGATTCTAGTTAAGAACCCTTGGATGAGGGGGTCTCCAAGGTCCATCCAGTTCTACCATATTGTACCATTTTATCATATGATCTCATTCTTTTCTCCATAACTAGCTCTCTCTATGCATGACCCAGGAAGCCATGGGGCTCCAGAAGGGAGGCAGAAGACATTTAGATAGGGATGGTTACTGAATCGATGCTATTATACAGAAGTTGGGCGAGGGTCCCTTCTTGGCTGAGGGAACTTGAGCCTGGAAGTCTTTCCCAGAACCCTAGGCTTTGCCAGGTCTACTTTAGCTAGAGGCAGCAGGACTTAGCACACAGAGATGATTGTGACTGTTGAACCAAGCCCTGCTCAGATCTGGAGGACAGATGATAAGATGACAAAGGGGGCCTTTGGGGGTGGGATGGGGATACATGAAGCTGGCCAACTGTGCTGACTGCTGCTTACCTCCTGTGACCCGAAAGTTACGTACAAACTCTCTGGCCATCCTGAGGTTCTCGGGAGTGGCTGGGACCATATTTTCTTTCCAAGTGGACACATCTGAACTAAACAGGATAAAATTCAGGAAATCATCCTCTCTTACATCATTCAAGATATGGAGAAGTGCCTCCTTTGTCTGCAAGAGAGAGGATAGGTTTTGTTTTTTTTTATTTAAAAGACACATGGGCAAGAAACTGCTAGATAGATACAAAGAGTGGCACTATTCTTTAAAATACCAGGACCAGTATGGCTTAGTGGATAAAATTTTGACTTGGAGTCAGGACAACCTAGGGTTGAATCTTAATTCTGACATTTCTTAAACTATGTAACTCTGGGGAAGGTATTTAACCTCCTGGAGCCTGTTTCCTCATCTGAAAATAACAATAATAGTACCTACCGCAAAGACTTGTTGTAAGATGCAAATGAGTTCATGTATGTGTAGCATTTTGCAAAGTTTAAGATCCTGTATGTGTCAATTATTATTAAAAATTTGGTATCAAGAGGAAGATCAAAGAAAAGATATGTGCAGTGCTTAGGGAGCATATGGTGATGACAATGCACACAAAGAGAAGGTAGAACTACTCAACTCTTATTTAGCTTCTGTTCTTTCTCTTAGGAAGAATTTTTGAAAAAGAAAGTTAGTAAAAAAAAAAAAAACAAGTAACAGGAGTTAAAACCTAAGATAGGGGAAGAAATCATAAGAGAACTCCCAGCTGCCTTTAATGATGTTAATCCCTAGGTTCAGAGAAACTACATCCCAGGCTAGTAAAAGAATTGGGAGGGGTATTTGCTAAGTCCTTGTTAGTGGTCTTGAAAAAAAAAATCATGGAAAATGAGAGAAGTTCTTCAAGACTAGAGGTAGGCAAACATCGTGATTTTCTTTCTTTCTTTTAGATGCAAGCAATTTTGTTTTCCTCAAATTTAGCAATCATTTTAAAAGTACACAAACATAAAACAATGCAACTATAAAAACTTTTTAAGGCGACATGCATACTTTTAGGTGCAGCTGGGCTGGGATGGGGGAGGGGCTGTCTTATGTTGGCATCGTCTGTATTGTCTACCTTTTTTTCTAGTCCCTTATACAAAAGCAGTCAGCCAGCAAACTTCACTTGGAATGCTGAAGTGAGAGTTGGACACCCTGAAGTATGATTGCACATTTATATGTGACAAACAAAAGAGAAAATCTCCCTTGCCTTCGACCCAAGGTGATAGGGCAATAAAATGGAGTAATATAGGGCTGGACAGTCAGACTGGGAATGAATGGGTCAAGGATAAAGGTTATGAAGAATTTAAGGAGGGCATATTTATAATTGAGAATTTCATTCTTTTGGTGGTTACTACCCATTGTTACTTAGCTCTTCCTTCATCTTTTCATTCATAACATTTTCTGAACAAATTATTTTCTATATTAGGTGAAGATATTTGTAACTGGGGGGAATTCGGTAGGAAGGAGGGCAAGGGCTAAGGAAACATCTTCTTCTTTGATGGCGGAGTCCACGTTTGGTGTTCTTAAACATTATTCTTCTGCCCAGAAAGCAGAGGTGGTAGGGGGTGGAGAATAAAATTTGTTGGCCCAGAAGCTGATGATAGCACCTCGGTTCTTTCATACCACCATTCTCAAGCTCTTCTATTCTCATAGTGAATTTTCTAAAGGCAGGAAATGGGTGCATTGTGTCCCTTATGGGAGGGAGGGTTAGTGGAAAGGAATAAAATTAGCCCTATAGCAGGAGGCAGATTTTTCCCAGCCTGATATAAAAACAATTAGGTCCGGATTGATGATAATTCACATTCTAGACTTAAAACCTAAACATCCTGGTTTTCAAAGAGGAAGAAGAAAATGGATTATTTAAACTCTAGGCTAGTGATATTAAATTCTGACAAAATTTTGAAAGGAAGAAAAGGAAAGGAAAGAAGGAAGGAAGGAAGGAAAGGAGGAAGGAAAGAGCAAAGGAAGGAAGGAAAAAGGGATGTAAGGAAGAAGAGAAAGAAAAAAGAAGAGAAAAAAGTAGAAGAAATGAGAGAGAAAAAAGAGATGGTTTGTGAACAAATTGAAAGGGAAGAGGTGATCAGTAAGAGTCAGCACAGGCCGTCAAGAAAGGCCATGATAGAACGACCTTATTTTCTTTATTTACAGGGTCAGTAGACTAGGAGATAAGGGGAATATTGTAGACCTAGTATACCTGGAATTTAGAACTCATTGAATTATTTGACCCTGAAAGTAGAGACTAATGGATCAATGTCAAGGTGAAGGGAGATTTACAATAGTGTGTCCAAGATGTCTGTCCCTGGTCCTCTGCTGATCAACATTTTCATCAGTCATTTGGATGAAAGAATAGATAATGTGCTTGTCAAACTTGCAAAGGACCCAAGGTTGAGAGGAATAGCTAATGCTCTGAGTGTAACTTAGGATTGATTGGCCTTAATGACTGACCACATTGAAGAAGATAAAATTTAGAAGGGATAAATGTAAAGTTCATAGACTTAGAGTTGAAAGGGCCATTAGAGACCATCTGGTCCAACCTTCTCATTTTACATATGAGCTAAGCGAGTGTCCGAAGCTACATTTGAACACGGGTCTTTCTGACTCCAAGTCCAGCCCTCCACTCACTATGTACCACCTTATTCTGTTTGGCCCCTAGAGGCCTGAACCAGGAACAATGGGTGGAAGTTATAGAGACAGCCTTAAGCTTGATATAAGGAAAAAAGCTTCCTAAAAATCCTGCCTTGATAGGCAGTAAGTCATTGGGAGTCTCCATGTGGTCCAGGAGGTTCATGTTCAGATGTGCATTGTCCTAGATAACTTCTAAAATCCCTTCCAACTCTTAGATTCTGAGATTCTGTGATTCTCTGAGGGAGGGAGAAGATGTGTCTTGTTGCTCCCCAGCTGAGCAGAGCAGGTGATAGCATCTGCCTGGTCAAGTATGTCCCAGGTTTATCATGAAGGAGTGGATGTCCCTAACAGCTTCCTTCAGGCAGCACAATAAATGACAGGTCCTTCCCGCTTGGGTCACTTTCTCCTTCCCTTGGAGTCTTCTATAGAACGATTGTGTACCTGAGCCATCTTCTGACCAGACATGGACCCACTGACATCTATGACAAAGACCACATTCTTGGGCACAACAGGGAGGTTTTGGGGAGCAAAGAAGTGCACAAAGTATCCATTGACAATCTGAAAAACAAAACAAACACAATTGGTTGCCAAATCTCATTGTTCCTACCTCCACAATATCTTTGGCCTCAATCCCTTTCTCATTACTCTAGTTCAGGCTCTTATCACCTCCCACCTGCCCATTATAACAGTTGCTAATTAGTCTCCCTGACTCAAGTATCTCTGCTCTCCAAACCCAGCCTCCACATTATTGCCAAAGTTATTTCCTAAAAAGCAGACGTGACCATGACACTCTCCTACTCTATAAACTCCAGTGCTCCCTATCAGCTCTAGGAACAAACTCTTTTCTTTGGCATTTAAAGCCCTTCACAAGCCCTTTCTGGATTTATTATATATGACTTCTTCACACATTCTATGGTTTAGTCAAACTGGCCTTCTAACTGTTCCCCACATACCCCCCTCCATCTCCCATCTCTGTTCCTGGAATGCACTTCCTCCATACCTTTGCCTCTTAGGTTTCCTCCAAAACTCAGATTATGAGGTACCTTTCATATGAAAACTTTCCTGACTTCTCTAACTGCTAGTGTCTTCACCTCCATCTGCCTTTCCCAAACCCTCGTATTCCCTTCTTATATATTTATCTATGTCCATGTTGTCTCCTCCAATTTAATGTGAACTCCTAGAAGGCAGGGACTGTTCTACTCTTGTCTTTATGTCTCTAGTAATGAGTATAGTGCCTGGCACATAGTAAGCCCTTAATAAATGCTTGTTGATTTATTGATTGGCTATTTCTTTCTTTCTTTCCTTCTAAGGGAAAGAGCCCAGTGTAAAGAGTTTGTCTTAGGCAATGTCATTATTAATGGAAAATGTGGCTACCTGGGTGCCCTCATCAATGAGTGGGGAAAGCTGTGATTGGGTAGTAGAAAGGCTGGCTAGACTCACAACCTGACATTATGCTTTCCTCCATAGTGATCCCTTCCTCATGATTCCATTAGAGTTCTGAGAACCACGCTCGGTTCTCCACTTGATAAGTGATTCTTTAACAGCCTATATATTAATTATAGGATTTACCTGCACATTTCCAGGTTGTTCTCTGTTCACATCATATCTTATTATGAAGTCCCCATTCAAGAGAGAAGTGGAGCAAGTTGGACATGAACGTTGCTGATCAAAAGTTGGCTTGAAGGACACTTGGCCCTGAAAAGGAGGGAAGACAGATTTGTCATGTGATGTCAAATGTTAGAAGGATACCCATCCTGGCATTTAGGAGTTTGTGCCAGTGATTCAATGTTCAGCATACATGATGCGGATGCATGGGTACAAGTTCCAGGGAGGTTCACTTTGGTTCAATATAAGGAATGTCCTAACACTGAGATCTGTCCAGCAATAACTACCTTGGGAGAAGGAGAGCAAGGTATGGCTGCTTGCTGGGAAAGTCATACAGTAGATTCCTACATTAGATAAGGATTGAGATAGAGTTCCTCTGAGCTACTTTCCAGCTCTGAGATTCTAGGATCCCAAAACCCTAGTCAGTTGATGAGAAGCATCAAGGTCTAATGGAAAAAGAAAAAACAACTCCTGGACCAGCAGTTAGGAGATGAATTTTGGCCCCATTTCCTTCATTCTTTGGGTGACTTTGGGCAGGTTACTTGGGACCTTCTCCTGATTTAGTCTTTCCTTTTGCAGATCGTGCCTACAATTTATGCTGTGAATAAAGTTTCTGAGTCCCCAGCCCTGAAACCAGAATTCCCTGCATCCTCATGGTAAGATGGAGACAGTGATAGATGGATGTATCATGCACTCTAGGCACTTAATGGTCTGCCGTACCTTTTTTCCTGAGAAGGACGTTGTGAGGACATCCATCAGGTCATTGGTGATAAAGGAAACATCAGCATCCAGCTCTTTGATCCCTTGGGGCTCATAGATGTCTGCCACAATCTACAACACCAGGAAAGGAGAGGGGGAAGGTAAAAGAGGCCAAATTAGTGTAGTTCCAGGAACAATAAGAAAGTCTCAGTACCATCAAAAACCTACCCCACAGATTGGCTACTACCCAAAATTCTGCAATTAGAATTTTATGCTTTTGCCTTGAAGTCAAAGACGGCATGAGATAATGAAAAGAGCACTTGGCTTGGAGACAAGAAACCTGGGTTCAAATCCCATCTCTGATACTGACTAGCTGTATGTGACTTACGAGCACTCAATATCTCTCAGCCTCACTTTTATCATCTGCAAAATGAGGTTAATAATCAATCTATCACAGAGTATATCAAATGAGGTAATATATGCAAAGGTGCTAGATTGATTTCGGTTATCTATATGTATATGTGGTTACATATGTATGTGTGTGTAATTATGTACACATACACACACATGGAAAAAGATCCCTGGATATGGAATTCCTGAATTATGGAATTTTGGGTTTGAATTCTAGCTCCTCCACTTCCTAGCTGTGTGACCTCGGGTAAATCCCTAACCTCTCTGGACCTCAGTTCATCACCTGTAAAATGAGAGTTTGGGACTAAATGATCTCTAAGGTTCTTTCCAGGTTCTAATCCTATGATGCATCTAGCTCTGATCCCTGTTAGCATGTGAATATACCTGGGAAGCACCGACACCTTAGGATGAATGAGCTTTGATCTTTTCCTGAGGATAGGCTTTGATGACGGTATTGAGGAACAACAGAGCAAGAAGGTTTTGCTTGGGACAACAGTGGAGGAAGGGACACCTCTGGTCCTATCCATTAAACAGGAATTATCCTCAGGTCTCACTCCCAATAAATTTACCATGGACTTAGTAAGAAAATGAAATGTCCAGATATTCACCTGTGAGCCTGGATCAGGCTAGAAGGGAGGTGTGGGAGGAGGGGGTAGGAGTGAGTTTTGGAGGCCAGACATTTGGCCCTCAGATAGTCCCCTAGCTGGCATTATGTTCAGTTCACCTTGTTGTGGGGACTTCTCTCAGCCTCCTACCTGCCCTCCCCTTCTCTCCTGACCTAATTTATGTTCTGGATCTCAATCTGGAAGACCTATCTCTGGTGCTCACCTGGTCCCCTTGGCTCTTGAATAGGACGTTGGCTCCTCTGTCCATGACCCTCGGTTGTACCCAGCCCCTACTGAATGCACCTTTCTGGGGCTGCCCAAGTTCCATCCCCAAGGTCCACCAGCAAAAATATGCGTGTCCCTGGTTCCCCTGTAGCCTCTGGGCAGCAGCTCTGCCCTGCCCCACCCTTGCTTTCCTCTGAAGCTACATCGCCACACCAGGCACTTGCCTCAAAGTGATTGACCAGCTGCTTGGGCTGCACCTTAATATACATCTCATATTTTCCCTTTTGCCGTTTTAACAGTTCCTCATAGGTCAGTTCGAAGGTGACTTTGCTGCCAGCAGCCACATTCACAGACACAGTGAATTTCTCCAGCTTCCTTCCTGAGGCTCTGGGTAAAGACAAGAGACAGGGACAAAGCATGCTAGTGCCAGCCTTGAAGGGCACATGTGCATCCCTCTCACCCCTTGCCCCAGTCAGCAGGAATTGGGGTTGATTAACCTGAAGAAAAGCAGACTTAACTGGGGACATGACCACTACTCTCTGGTTCCTAAAGGACTGTGCTGTGGAAAAGGCCCCTGTGTAGACCCAGAGAGTCAAAAATTAGACAAAATAGGTAAAAGTTACAGGGAGGCAGATTTTGGTTCCAGGTGACAAAGAGCTGGCCAATGATCAGAACTATCACAGGATGGAATGGACTGCCATGGAAGCGGGCAAGTTCCTCACACTGGGAGTTTTCAGACCAGAAGAGCGATGAATTTAGAACTCAGTCAACCGGGCTCAAATCCTGACCCTAGCTCTAATTCATTTGCAACCCTGGGCAAATGATTTATTTTCTCTGGGCCTCAATTTCCTCATCTGTAAAATGAAAGAGATAGACTAGTTTGTCTCTAAAATTCATTTCAGATATAAATTCTGATTTTATGATGTTAAGCAGATGTTAAATGAGGGAATTTTTGTATGGAAGGGCTAGACTCCATGACCTTTGAAAACCCTTCTAACTCTGAGACTCCAGAATTCTCTAATCCTGGAACTCTAGAAGAAAGCAGCATCATCCTTTCTTGTTCCCCTGGGGAAGTTTCTACTTTCAGAGCCCCAGAATTCCAGACTCCCAAACTCTGAGTTGCCCCAACACCTAGGATATCTTCTGAAAGAAGCCCAAGCCCAGGATAGAATTGAAAGCCAGAGCCATAGAAGTGGGAGAATCAAGCATGCCCTGTTACATCTTCAAATGGATTATGAAGCGATAATTACAAAATCTATCTGGTACAGGAAAAAGAACAGAGAAATAGATTGTTGGAACAGAAGAGAGAACTGAGAAATATAATCCGATGTATGTAAAAGACTAGTATTTTGATAAACTCATATTGGGACAGTGGGGAATGGAATCAGTTTTCTTTCTTTTTTTGTTGTTCTTTCATTTTTATTTTATATTTCAGTTCTAGATTCTCTCTCCTCCCACCCACTTTCTCCAACCATTGAGAAGGCAAGAAATACAAAACTCATTATAAATATGGAATCATATGAAATAAATTTCTTGCTTAGCCATGTGCTGAGGGTGGGGGTGGGGGACAAGAAAAAGAAAGAAAGAAGCTTCAATCTGCACTCTGAATCCATCAGTGGAATCATTGTTTCAATAAAAATATCTAGGAAAACTGGACAGCTATACGGCAAAAACAAAAAAAAAATCTAACATATAATAAACTAATTGAATCAGCAAAATATTCTAAAAATCATTTTTAAAACTAAAAGAAAAGAATTTTAGCCGTGGAATGGTGGAACATTTGTGTCAATCAAACAAGTAAAATAAATCATAAAAAATAAAATGAATATATTTTTCAAAGATCAGATTTTACAAGATAAAAACAATACCTTTAAAAGAAAAGAAATATATCAGTAAAAATATTTGCAGGAAATATGTTGGATTCTGACATCCAAAATCTATGGAGAACTGATAAATATCTGTAAGATTAAAAATACACACTGTCCAATAGTGAGATTTTGATTTTTAAGAAGAAAACACAAACTTATAACCAAATAAAAAGATGCCCCAATTCACTAATAGTTATGAAAATGCTGCCCACTAGAATGACAAAAATAACAAAAATCATCAATTTCATAGAGAAAAAGTTAATGGGACTGTAGACCTACACAAGCATTTTGGATAGCAGTATAGCAAATACACTAAGAGCTTTACAAAATGGGTCATATTTTTCGACCCATACATATGGGTACATATATGTATATCCATATATGTAGATACACATGTTATATGTGTATGTATGTGTGTGTGTGTATATGTATGTATGTCAGAAACTAGCAAGGCCAGATGAAGAAAGAGGATGCCACAAGAGGATGAATTTGGACAAAGGATGAAGTGTGACCTGAGCCAGTCCAGGCCAAAGGGTCTGGAGGGAGCCCAACCCCACGCTGCTCAGCTCTTATCACAACAGACTTCAGGGAGCCTCCGTACCAGATGCCCTCCTTGCCCAGCCTCCACTTACTTTACCAGGCCAGCTGTCTTGCCCTGGGACACAGCTTTATCATACTGTTTTTTGGCAACTTCTTTTTCCTTCACGTTTCCAGGGTAGGTGACACCATCTATTGTACTGTTGGGAAGAAGATGTGTAGCAATCAAGGTCCACTATTGCTTTCCAGTGTCCAGGGCCTCACGTCCCTGAGGCTTTCTGCTAACACTGCTTCTTAGAAGAGGATGTTACCATTCTTTTGTTACAGTGGTGGAAGGGCAGGGGAAGCAACATATTTGGGACTAATCAACACATTTTCACTTCTTTTGCCAGTTCATAAAAGTGTCCCTCAATCAGTTGTCAATTCTGCTTTATTTTTTTTAACTTGACCAACTTCAACTCCCCTGCCCTGAAGACTCCCTGGGCCATCATTTAGTTGTATTGAAGCAGAAGAGTCTTTCCACATCCTGTCATGCCCCTTGAGAAGCTAGTAGGGATCAATAAGATGATTGATGTAAGGAGTGTTCAGAATAGTTTTGTGTTACCCAAATGGCTGATGGAATTTCTTTTTCTTTTCTTTTCTTTCTTCCTTTTTTTCTTTCTTTCTTTCGAGGCAGTCAGGGTTAAGTGACTTGCCCAGGGTCACAACTGACATAATTTCTAGTTTTCCAACTTCCCACCTTGGTGATGTGTCCTAGTTTTGCTTTCTAGGAAGAATTAGAAGGAGCAAAGTCAAGTACCCAAAGGACTTGGCTGTATGCTTAGAGCTAATTGTAAAATGGGATCCCCACATGGACAGGTGTGCCAATCTCCAAATACACTGACAGTCCCACAAAACAACAGAAGTCCAAGGAGAATCATTCTGCTACATTCAGTGTCTTTATCTGTTCTTTCCTCTTTCCTTCCAGGCTCAAAGAATGAGAGGTTCTGCCTCTTTCCAGAGGCTCACTCACCACTCACTGGCACCCATGATCCTGTGCCCTCCTCTCTCCTTTGGGAACTTGCTCCCTCATTCATCACCTCTCTGTCATTTTCATTCCCTCTCTCTAGACCTTCCTTTCTCTCCAAGGTCCTTCCACTCCACCTATAAACACAGTCACCATCCTAAATAACAAAAACAATTCCCCCTAAAAATCTTCCGTAGACCCTGCCGTCTTATCTTTTTTACCCTTCACTGCTTTTAGAAAGTGTTTCTTATACTGGCTGCCTTCACCTCCTCACCATGCACAATTTTCCCCCAATCAATTACTCAAATGGCCCTGCTCAGTCTTCACTTTCCTTGACCATTTGACATCTTCTGACATTATTGCTCATGCCTTATTTCTTGATACCCTCTCCTCCCTAGGCTTCCATGACACTCCTTTTTTCTGGTTCTCCTCCTACCTACCTGACTATTCCTCTCTGTCTCTTTTGTTGGAGCATCATCCATCTCACACCCCTAATTGTGGGTGTCCCTTAGGCTTCTGTCCAAAAGATCCCATTTCCCTGAGGGCCCCAGTTTTAGCCTTTATTATTCTTTTTTGCAACCACCTCAGTGTGTGTATGCAACATGCATTGAGTGTCTACTGAGCTCACTGCTAAAGACTGGGGACGAGGAAAGTGAGGAGAGGCAAGGAAGCAGAAACTGACTCATCCTGCCCCAGGGACACCCCAATCTGAGGTGGAGACACGGGGTATGGCCTCACTCTAAAAGGTTCTCTCTTAAGTCTTAAGTTCTCTCTTATTTCTGGAGGTCCTTCATCTCCTGTCTAAGGGTTGGGCTTATAAGATGAACTGAATAAGGATGCTTTAATTTGATGTGCAAGCAAATAGGGAAGACAATAAAAAAACAAAACCCTTGGGAAGTGATGTAAAGTGATATAGATGTCCTAAGCTCCAGCGACACTGAGGGGTTCAGAGCCAAGCCAGGTATGGCAGGGCCTGGAGGGGTTAGTCTGATCAAAGAGAGCATGGAGAAACCTCCTTGAACAGGGAGCAGCAACTAACAGATACCCACATGGTGAAGTTGGTGATGAAAGCTGTCTTGGGCAGCTCTACATCGAAGAAAACCTCCTTAGCAGTGTCTGCATGGTTGACAGCCCTCGTTGTGACCACATTGTGGGCAAAGCGGGAGGTCACTTTGCAGTTGATCTTGGTGCTATATATTTCAATGCCATTCACAACCTGCCCAGGGAGAGAAGAAGAAAGAATAGCAAGACTGAGCCATCACATCATGTAGGAAATGCTTAACAAATACTTTCTCATTAATTTATCCATTCAGGAGCCAGGATGGGTGGTGGGATTCGACAACATTTAACAAAACCTGATTAAAACTCTGCATTAAGTAATGAGGGAGTTACCACGCCCTCATGGAGCTTACAGTTTAGTAGGATAAGATGCCAACACAGATAAAACTAATATTTAATAATACAGAAGTGCACCAGAGAAGTATAAACAGTGCCATGTTAGGCCCAAAGGGAAAAATTATTACTGGCCAGAGGATCAGGGAAGGCTTTCTGGAGGAGGTGGCATTTGAACAGGTCTCTAAAGGATGGGCATTAATTCAACAGGTAAAGAAGGGGAAGGCAGGAATTCCAGGAATAAGGAACATCATGAGCTCATGATGGCAGGGAGGCAGGAGACTTCACAGTGTGTTTGGAGGGCAGAGAGCCATCTAGTTTAACTGAAGCCTAGAATGTATGAGGGGGAGGGGGAATACTAGGAGATAAGTCTAGAAGGTGGTACCAGGTTGGAGAGGGCCCTGAAGGTCAAGCTAAAAAAATCTAAACTTCACTTGGGAAACAAAACAGGGAATTATTACAGATTTTGCTCCTTGGGATAGACCCAAACTGAAGCTCTTTTACGGATAGTAGAGAACAACCAAAAAGGACACAGTGCTATCTTTCAGGATGTCAGACCTCCAAAGGTTGGCACCAAACCCTTCATATCCCCTGTTTCTCTCTAACCCAGTATGGGGTCTGACACCCAGCAATCTGTCCATACTCTTCTTGGACCCTTTCGTGTTTTCACCCTAGACTTCTCTCCCACAGGCCTAGCCCCTAGGAGATGAAGTCCAGTTGAGCACTTCAGGGCCCAGTAAAAGCAATACTCCCTCCCTAAATCATTATAAGAACCTCATTCTTCAGGGCCCAATTCCTTTTCTCTAGGAAGTCTTCCCAGAATGCCCCGAGCAAGTATAGCTTACATCCCTCCTCTGATGCTTGATAATGATGATGATGATGATGATGCTTTAGAGTTTATAAAACATTTCACAAATAATATCTCTTTTTATCTCATATCCTACCTTATGCCTTGAGTTAACCCTTCCAAGGCGAGATTTATCCTTCTGACTAGACTAGGAGCTCCCTGAGCTCAGGGATTTTGTCTTATTATTCTTTGTATCCCCAGGACACTTAGTAGATGAAGAATGAATGAATGAATGAGCAAATGGATGGATGGATGGATGAATGGATGGATGGATGGATGGGTGGGTGGATGGAGGATGGGAATCAGTCATAGGCTAATAGGATTTAAAGCTGAAAGGAGTCTCAGAGATCAACTAATCTAAGCCCTTCATTTTACGGATGAAGGTAAAACCTAGAAAGGGAAGGGATTTCTAAAAGTCCTGTGTGGAGTCGGTAGTTAGTTATTGGATGCTGTACAGGGCAGGGCCCTGTTGGATTTGTGTGGTACATATGATCTGTGCTACCATCCTGTGTAGGGCCCTACTGCGTCATCCGTGAGTCCCTGACATTTCACATGTGCTGCCCTAGGGTAGTATTCTGTATACTGTACCTTTGGTGGTTGAGTAACCTTCCCTGAAAGTGATGAAAGCACTTACCGTATCTGGGAGGCTCCGCTTCTGTGAAAACAGAAATAGACAAAAATTTGGTCAAGGAGAGACCAAAGGTAACTGACTTTCCAAGGTGACTTTCCTCAGACCCATCACAGAGCTGGGACCCTGGGGGGTGGCTTGAGAAGCAAGCACTGCCCTCAGCCCAGACCTAGGGCCTCTCATAAAGCTGTAAATCAGACATTTTGTGCCTTAGGTAGGATGGGGAGGCTTACCTTGGGTTCAGCTTCATGCAGGAGGAGGAAGTATGCCCTAGGACACCTCAAAATCTCTCTGCTACTAGCACAGAGGGACTAGCTGGGGGTGAGGGGGCTGGGGATGTGACCACCAGAGGAAGAAAAAGATCCTAGGACAAAATCGCTGAACCCTGGGTGAGGGGTGGGAGAAAGGGAGGTGGGGGGGCTAGACAGGTGAGAAGCTGAGTGTGAAGACTCTCAGCAGGACCACACTCCCTGGGCCTTCTCCATTGTCAGGATACAGGGGAGAGAAGGCATGCTCAAGCTGCCACTGAGAATGGGTATAAACAAGGAACAGGGTGTTGGGACATCAAAGGGAGTAGAAAATGGAGGAGGTCAAGCAGCCTTGGGATCCTGCTCTCAGAGGCCAGAGCTGTAACTAGGGCAAGGCTGTCAGTACCCTCTAAAGCTCCCACCCTGGCCTTTGGGCCCCACCGTAGATATAACTCTGGCCTTTGAAGACAGATCCCCAAGGCCGTTCTTTTTCCCAATTTTCTCATTCATGCTTCTATTCCCACCAATACCCCCATCATTCTCTAGTGCTCTTCAGACTTTCCCCTCTATAAGACAACATCTGGAAAGAAGGTCCTCTCTGGTGTCACAATCAATCTCAATTTGTGTCCTTGTCAAACCTAGAGACTTCCGCCCAACCTAATCTTCCCAGCACCCCTTGATCTCTTTCGTTTGTGAATTCTTTCTCTCAAGATTTCACTTTAATTTCAAGGGGCTCCTTTTTGGGGGGATGGCAGACCAGATGTTATTATTCCCTTTTTGCAGATGCAGAAATCGAGAGCCAGAGAAGAGAAGTTGTCTTGCCCAAGCTCAGGAGGGAAGTCAGTAGTGGAGTTAGGACTCAAATCCAGATCTGTTGTTTTCTAATTCACTAGACCCTGCTGACTATCTCAGGAGCCTGGAAGCCCAGAATGATGTTCTGACCTAGAGACACCCTTCATGCCTGGACCAATGGAAGTTAGTAAGATTTATTCCCTTGGGAGTCTGGTTGAGAGGCAGCAATTGCAGTCCGGGAGGCATGAAGTAAATACCTTAAGGATTCCCCACCTGCCTGCCTGCCTGCCTAGCCAAAGGCCTATCAGCACTGGAACGTATGCTTGTTTATTATCAAAACCCTAAGCATAGCCCAGATCTCAGAAAGCAGAGGTTCTTGACTCACCCTGATGTTCCTGAGAGGGTTTATCAAAAAGTGAGAGGTCCCCAGGCCAGAGAGCAGGACCAGGGAGATGTACAGCCTGATTGTAACAGCCATGATGAAGGATTGAGCTGCCCCCAGGGCAACCACCTCCTGATATGGGAATCTGCTATTTGCCCAGAGTCAATCAGTAACATATTAGGCAGCCAGCCCAGTGAACCCTCCCCGGGCAGGAAATGGGAAAAGTGGCCACCCCACATATTCTGGGAATGGAGTTTTTGGGGTGTGATATGGACTACTGCCAGGTAGGAAGCATTGCAACTTGACTTTGTGGTAAAATATTCTTCCCCCCAAAAAAGTGGGTTATGGATGAATAATGGAGTGATAATTAGGATGTGGAATTTAAAGGGCACTAAAAGTATTTGCTTCCCACAGTGTAAAAAACAGAGCTCAGCATCCAGCAAAAGAGAATTAATTTTAAAATAGGAAGCTGCCCTTCTTAGCTCCACTCATCACAGCATCCCAAGGGATGGTCCCACTCTCCCTGGCCCCACCCACTTTTTCCTCGCTCCATCTTTGGGGTCTTATCTTGATGGTGTGTCTTAGAAGCTCTGCTGGCATCCTGGCTTGAGTCTCTATTGTACAGTTTGTCCCAATTATACTTTGTACAGCCCCGGGTACAAAAATAGCTAGTTTACACCTCTACTGAAAAGAGGTGTGTAAGGCATATAGGCAACTAGCAGACATATGAAAGACCAAAAGCCATTCTCCAACAGATCAGAGGTCAAAAAATATGACCAAATAGTTCTCAACAGAAAAATTGCAAACTATTAATAACTATAGGAAAAAATGTTCTAAATCTTTCAAAATAAGAGAAACACACATCAAAATAACCCTGAGGTTTCACCTTACATCCTGGAAATGGCCAAAAATGATGAAAGATGGGAATAGTCACTGTTGAAGGGATTGTGGGAAGAGAATCACACTCATGCATTGTTGGTGGAGCTGTGAATCAGTACTACCATTTTGGAAAGCAACTGGGAATTACGCAAATAAAGGGACAAAAATGTCCATACCTTTTGACCCAGAGATTCTGTTACTAGGCTCATACTCCAAGGAGGCCATTGATAAGAAGAATGTCCCCATAGAAACCAATATATTTATAATAAACTTTTTTGTGATAGCAAAGAATTAGAAACATAGTAGATACCTATTGATTGAGGAATGGCTAAACAGATTGTGGTACATGAATGTAATCAAATATTACTGTGTTGTAAGAAATGATGAATTTGATGAATAAATAAATGCATGGAAAGATGTGAACTGACAGAGAGTAAAGTAAGGAGAACCAAGAAAATAATACATATAATGACTAAGCAATGTAAATAGGAAGAGCAGCCACACACAAAAAATCAGAAGTGAATGTTGCAAAACTATGGAGGACGTACATGGCTTGAAAGAGGAGATAGGAGAAAACACTCCAGCCCACCCTTTTGCAAAGGTGATGGCTCCATAACTGTGGTACAGAATCTTCAACTTTTTCGATGTATCAATCACGTATGCTGACTTTTTTCCTCCTTTTTTGTCTTTAAAAAATATCTGTTATGCAGTATGGGGAGGGGAGGAAGAAGGATACGGGGGAAATATGGTGATATAATCAATACAAACTCATTTTATCATGAATAATAAGAGAGATTCAAATGAAAACTCCAAGGTTTCACTCAACGCCGAACATATTAACAAAGATGACAAGATCGTAACAGCCGATGTTGGAGGGCTTGTGGAAAGAGGACCATATTAATGGGCTATGAGTGGAGCCGTGAACTGGAAAGTAATTTGAAATTATTCAAATAAAGAAACTGAAATATGCATACCCTTTCACCCAAAGATTCTACTGTTAGGTATATACTTCCAAGGAGGTAGATGACAAGAAGAAGGATCCCATATACACCAACATATTTCTAGCAGCCCTTTTTGTGGCAGCAAAAGAAATGGAAACAAACAGCAAAAAAAAAAAAAAAGAAATGGAAACAAAGTAGATGCTCATCAATTAGGGAAAGGCTAAATAATTTGAAGTACATAAATGTAATGGGATATTTCTGTGTCATAAGAAACATTGTATATGATAAAATCAGAGAATCAAGGGAAGACTTATATGAACTGAAGCGGAATGAAATAAGTCAAACTAAGAAAACTATATCCATAACACAATGACTACAATAACATAAATGGAAACAAGGACCCCAAAACAATGAAAACAGAATACTGCAAAAGTATGATGGTCAAGTATGGCCTCAAAAAAAGAGTATGAAAAGGCTCTTCTGCTTCTGTGCAGAGGTTGGCAGTGGGGGCAGGCATATGTGTGAAACATTGCAAATAACATCAGATTTTTTCTTAGTCTGGCCGAACTGCTTTTCTTTTCCTCTTTTTTATTTTTTGTCATAAGAGATTGTTGGGGAGGGGGAACAATTGGAAACTTTTTAAAATGACCCTATACAAGGGTTACATTAGTTAAAATGGAAGTTGAACATGGCATCCGAAATATTAAGAAAATAAGGAAGAGCAACAGGACCATCTTAGAAAAGATGGCAAGACTTTTAATATGTTGATATGGATGGTGAACTCCTGAATTGGGGACATGGTTACAATAACAAGGTTAATTAATAAGGTTTATCATTGTTATTACTATTATTCTTACAGCTGACATCTAGGACACTGAAGTTTGCAAAAATGCTTTATCAACTCATGTGAGCCTCACAACAATCCAACGAGGTAGATAATACAGGTATTATTATTTCCATTTTCCAGATGAGAAAACTAAGGCTCAGATAGAATAAGTGACTTGTCTGAGGTAGCAAAGCTGATAAGTATCAACAAAGTGTTCCCCTACCCCCAACAAGCCTGTGAAGTAGACAATATAAATATCATTACTGAGAAAACTGAATCTCAGAGCAGAGGTATGACTTGGTGGCATCTCAGCCACTTGCCCAAGGTCACACATATTTAGTATAAGAGCTCAGGCTGAATTCCAAGTTTCCTAACTCTAAAGCCAATTGGTTTCCTGCATACTGTGCTGGATCCCCACTACATGATACAAGAAGGTAGAACTCAGATAGAATGATGATGCCAGAGTTGAGTTGAGGCCTTTTTTAGAAAGAGGCAAACAAAAAGATAGAGTGAGACTCAGAATGACGTGGCACCAAGTGGCAACACTTGGGGGAGAGACCAAGAATGGGAGCAGCCAACAGAGAGAATATAAGGTTGCCAGAAGAAGTCTTACTTTTGCCCAGAAACTAAGGAGGGTATATCTGGAACCCAAAGAGGAATGGATGCCCAAATCAAAGGGAGACTTCAGGCACGGTGCAGGAAGAGAGAGTTTGGGGCTGGGAGCTAGAAGAACTGATTCTGAATTTAGTCTTTGGTACTGTTGCAATAATTCGGCTAGCAGCTGCTGTAAGGGTAAGACCCGCCAACAACCAGCACACAGAAAACTGCCAACGCATGTTCTTTTGATCTGCTTTACTAAGGAAAGTAATCTCAGTTTAATCAAACATACAAATATCATCCACTTAGTTCAGGGGAAAAAGCCAGCATCCTGAACCTCAGAGCAAATACAAACAAATTACAAACACCAACAGACAGACCTTGGTGGATTCAAATCTCAATTCATAGTTACCAGAGTTTAACAGAATCCAAACATCCGGGTTTACAAGCTGGGGGGCTCTTAACTACAGCTGCCCAGAGTCTCCACATCAACGTTCCTCCAAGAGTGAGAGCCCCAAGCAAATAGCTCTGTTTTCTCTTTTTATACACTCTTTAGCCGTAGTCAAATGTCATCCGAGTGACCAGAACTCAGGCTCCTACTATTGGCTCTGGGCTTAGCAACTCCCCTTAGGACCCTGAGGGCTTCACACCCACATAGGCTTAGCACCTAGTAGATAGGGATTTGGGCCTGGGGTTTAGCATCTAGTAAGACTCAATCAAAGACACCCAACTTAATTGATATTACAGCTACTAATTGGGTAACCCTAGGCAAGCCTTTCTCCCAACCTGGGCTTCAGTTCTCCCTCTGTAAAATGAGGGAGTTCCACTAGAGAATCTTGAAAGTACTCTTAGCTCTGTCATTCTATGTTTCTAAGGCCAGAAAACAGGATGCTCCCAGTTGGGCATCTTTGGTCTGGGAGTTTTTTGGGAAGACAGGAAGCAGGGTGGAACAAGGATGCCAGGAGCTGTGTTCTGTTGCTCAGGAAGGAGGAGTGGTTGTTTTCCTAGAGTGTGAGGGAACAAAAGGCCAAATCTAATTTCTGGATGGGATTCAAGGCCACCTTCCTGTTTACAGTGTAGCACGGAAGCATAGCTGTGGTCAGAGCAACATTGAAGGGGACAGAGCTAGCCCTCAGCAAATCTGGGAAGTTGGAGTTCAGTGTATCCAGGCTCCCAGTTCTAAGTTCTTTTCTCTCCTAATGGTGCCCCAAGTTCCTAAGGCTCCAACACTTACTAGCTATACGCCCCTGAACAAGTTAAAACTTCTTTGAGGTTCAGTTTTCTCACCTGTAAAATAGGGATAATAATATAAGTGCTGCCTACTTCACAGGGTTATTGTGAGGAAAGTGCTTTGGAAACTTTAAAGTGTTATGGAAATGTGAGTTGTCCTCACCATCCTCGTCATCATCATCATCATCACAGGACCACCAATGTTTGGTCCTCTCTCCACCATCACAAAAAAATAGAAATGAAGTCATCCTATTCGTCATCTTCTTGGCCTTCACAAAGGATCCGAAACTCCTTCAGGAATGGGAGTGAATAGTAGGTGATGAAAGATTTTTCTAAACAGTCTATATTTATTCTTGAAGCAATATGGAAGCACTATAGTTTATTGAGTAGTGAGTGACATGGACAGGCCTGTGCTTTAAGAAAATCACTTTGGCAGCTGTGTGGAGGATGAATTGGAGATGAGAGAGACCCTGGAGCAGGGTCTCCTTTGGGTATCCCAAATGGAAATAGAGTCACAAGATCTCGGGGCCAAGTCTAGTCCAACCTCCCACTCCATGTAGCAATCTCATTCACAGATCACCTGATATGGGGCTGTTTGGTCTCTGCTTGAACACTCCTAGTAATAGGGAGCTTACCCCCCAGCTAATGCTGGATAGCACTTCCCACACTCAATAATCCAGTCAAACAGAGCTTCTCTCTGTAACATACACACAGCACTCCATCTAATGTTTCTGTGTCTTTTCTCTTGTCTCCCATACTTGGAGTTTGCTGCCTCCTCACCTCCACTTCATAAAATTCCCTCTCTTCCTTCAAGATGAATCTCAAGCATCATGTCCTACATAAAGCCTTTCTTTATTCCCCCCCCCCAATTGTTAGTACCCTCCTTCTCTAATTACCTTGGCACATAGTAAGTGCTTAATGATTCTTGTAGATAGATTAGAATCATAGGCTCATAGAGTGTGAGAGCTGAAAAGGACCTTAAAGATCATGTAGTCTGACTTCCCCATTTTACAGATGGTAAAACTTCCCCATGTACAGATGGTACAGATGGTACGCTTGAGGCCCAAAGATAGGAAGGGACTTTTCCCCAAGGACATATAAGTTAGTTGAGAATCTAGAACTAAAGCCCACTGATTCCCTTTCCTCTTGTCCTTTTTGCCACACCGCACCGATCCTTTGAGGCCAGCTTCCTTCCAGCCCTAGTCAGATGGTCAGGAAAGACTTCAAGATATGTGGAAGAATAACATGCATTTATCAGCTCAGGGATTTACATCTGCCTTAAATCACCTTAAATGACCTCCTTCTTAGAACTCCATTTATAGAGCTATTATCTTTGTATTGTAAGACATGATCTTTTGAAACATCTTTTAAAGTGTTCAGTTTTGTAAACTCAAACAATCTTTAATCATCAACTTTCTTGGCAAGTTCAAGTATTTGCTTCTATTGACTAGTGCATGCGTGAGAAGAGAAAAATTTTTGTTAGCCTAAACACAGTATAAAAGGATTAGCCAGGGGAATCTCCGATTTGATGAATCTTTGTCAACAGTTGGGAAAACACCTTCCCAAGAAGACTGTAGGTATGCCCATTAGGGCCTTATTGAAACGTCAGGGGATGGTTTTGATTGTTTTATATTGATTGGATGTACCCCCAAGATAGAACTCCATAGGGCAGATTCTTGCTGCAGTAGCCAGCTCTATAAAAATAAGAGAACAACAGACTGTTTTCCAGCCTCTTCCCTTTTGTCTTTTTGATTGTCAAGACAGTGAAATACCAGAATCAAATATTCTATCCAGAGATTTCCTGAGCAGCACCAGTGTTGGCAGGTCCTTGTGGCTAACCCCAAGTTAACTTCGAGAGTTTATTCTAAAGCAAGAAGAGGATTTATTAATCAGAAAAAGGATCAACCACATGACTCCTGCAGCTGGAGAGCAAAGCCACAATATGGGGGTGGTGGGGAACAGGGCAAAAGATGTGAACCTTGCACACACACACACACACAGACACACACACACACACACTATTTAAGTGAGTTATTTGAATACTATGAGTTCAGTAGAAAGGGTTGTTTCTCATTCAGCAGTCCCAAAGCAACTTTTAGGAGGAGTGAAATATTTAGAGGGGGTGGGGTAGTCATCAGGACCTTCTTAGAATCCCTGAATTGAGAATGACATGACATGAGTCTGGGACGTGCTGTGTAAGACCTGGTGGGAGGATTTATCAGAAAATACTTATTCTGCAGATAAGGAAACTGAGACATAGAGAGGTTAAGTGACTTGCCAGTGGTCACTTGGTGTCAGAAGCCAGATTTTAACCCAGTTCTTTCTTATTCCAGGTCCAGCATTTTATCCAATATCCCACACTGTTTTACCATGAGGCCTCTGTTTTCTACATTTTCTGTGGGGGTGAAGCAAAGGTTATCTTCTATCCATACGCTTTTGCTACCTTGAATGGTTGCACAAGATGTGGGGACCCTTTTATCTATATTTGTGAAAACTAGACATGACCATATTTGGAGATTTTCCAGGAGCAAACTCTAGGTGGGGGACATGATGGACAAAAAAGAGGAACTGTTTCTTTTTTCTTTTTGATCATCCCCTTGGATCATAACCAGTCTGTATAGACTTTAAGCCATGGGTTCAAATAACACCAAAGCCAAAATAATTTTACTGCTCTGTTATAAATAATAAATACAAGCATGTAGGCCAGAAGATGGAAGACAATGACTTTGACTCCTTTACTTAGTGGTTTTTCTGGCTCAAATTCATTTGGAGAGGATATTAGGAGTGAAATAAGCTTCACAAACCAACTTCTACACAGGTATAATGGGGTTTCTTTGTAAGAACACCTTGAAATCATTTTTTTGCCCCTAGAAACCCACTTTTGAGAGGGATTTGTTGGAATTCCATACCCATTCATTTTCCCTTGGAGCAGGGAGAATGCAGTTATTGAAGTAGCCATTTAAAAAAAAAACAACAGAGAGGATTCAGAGATGATAGGAAAAGAGGGCAGTTGCTGGACAAGTCTGATTTTTTTTAAACTCTCACCAGTCCCTAGACAATCAATTTTGATGGCTCCATGAATATAAAGATGCTGACCCTTTGGGAGGGTAGGTCCCAGGTACCTTGCCTTTCTGACTTCTGGTAGCCCTTCCATTCTCTTTCCTGTCTCCTTCTTTCCTTCCTTCCAGCTTTGCTATGTCTGAAGCTCTACCTTTAAAGTTCCATTTATGGGTTGTCTTTGGCTCTTCAGATGTCAATCTTCCCCATAACCACTCCCCCATTCCCTAAATATACACAGCTGAGAAGCAGAATAAAACTATTGTTTAATGAGGCACACAAAATATCAATTGTAATTACATAACAGAATTAGAAAGAGATCAGGGAGAAACCTAATTTTAAAAGTAGAATGGAGTGAGGTCAGAAGGCATGTGTACATATTGGACTGCTGACCATTGCTCCATCCAGCCCCATCCCATAGGCTGAAGATACTTTTCTTCCCATTTAAGCTCAAGTACAAATGCTAAGAGGTGACTCTTATGTGATCAGAACAATAAACTCATTAAGGAGAATAAAAGATTTTCCCAAATATCGGAGTTAGAATATGCTGGGGATGATGTAGTCAGTGTAGATGCCATCAATCAGCCCGTCAGCATTGTTATGCACAAACCAGCAGGAAACATCACTGCCCAGCCAGGGGTCCTTTCTATAGTCTTTCTGTGAGCCCCTAGAAGGAGAAGTATATTAATTATAAGCCACCCAAGAAAGGTGAATCCCCAGCCATGCATGAGTATAGTAGTTTTCTCTTCACCCACCCAAGTCTGTGAGTTAGTGGGCGTAGCTAGTGGAGGCTCAAAAACCCTAGGATGCTAGCCTATCTCCTTCTTCATTCCAATACATATTCATTATTTCCTTTCAGGACCTACATAGAATCCAAGGAAAGTCTTATTTGTTTAATGCTACACCACTGTAATAGTGCAACTAGGTGGCACAGTGAATAAAGTGCTGGGCCTGGAGTCAGGAGGACTCATCTTCCTGAGTTCAAATCCAGGCTCAGACACTCACTAGCTGTGTGACCCTGGGCAAGTCACTTAACCCTGTTTGCCTCAGTTTCCTCATCTATCAAATGAGCTGGAGAAGGAAATAGCAAACCACTCAAGTATCTTTGCCAGTAAAAACCCAAATGGGGTCATAAAGAGTCAGACACAACTGAAAAACTACTCAACAACAAACTGCAATGGTTTCCACACTCCATGTTCCTTACTGTAGTTAATACAAATTTTATAACTTTTTGTATCTGTTACTATTTTGACTGATAATTATAATTATTCTCTAGTTATTTTATATATACTGATCTGGTCTCCCTAGCTAGCTCCCTAGCTTTTCAAGAATAAGGACTACTTTCTTCTCTTATTTCCCTTCAAAGATGTTTTTGCATTAATATTAACTAATATTAAATTAATTAATATTAAATTAGCAAAACATTAAAAAGATAAACATTTAAATGTAAAAATAAGAATAAAAAAGATTATACATGAAACTATTAGCTTCTGTCAAAGTTTGTTTTTAAGAGTTATATTAATAAGATAGTAACAAAAATGTCCTATTTGTGCCTTTTTCTGAACTTTTTTCCTTCTGTATATTTTTTCATATTTTGTTTCTGTTATTTTCGTATTATTTACACAGTTGTAATTACTATATATGTTGTGGTTTTGGTTCTGCTTTCTTTACTTCCCTTCAGACATCTTTCTGCATTTTTGAGTACTCTTTATATTTTTAATTTCTCATGGTTAATTTCTCATTCTATTGTTATATTATTTGTTTAGTTGTTCTCTGAAGAAAGAGTTCATTCTGTGATGTAAAAACAAAGGGCATTAATATAATATTTAAAATATAGCTAATTCTGAAGCTCAAAATCTTTTTTCATAAATTTAGTTGTTAAGCTAATAGGCGCACAGATGTGTAATGCTGATATTCCCTCAAGTCAATGGCATATTAAGCATACTACAATTGCCTTGTTTCAATGTGGAATCTTCACCCCCAATAGTGGAGACCATAATTTATTTTTGTAGAATTCTTGTTCATTTCATTTCCTTCTAGAAGTTCTCTATAGAGAATGTCCAATATCCTTCAGGTCTTCTATGAGGTCTTTTAACATTCTGTGGCTATCACTGGAGAATTCAGGCTGTCCATCGGTCATCTCTCACTCTTGTAATATGACTGGCCCACCTCATTTTCTGATCATATTTTCTCTGAATGGCATCACTTGGGCTACTTCTTATGTACAAGTCACCACTAGTAACATCCTGACGCCTACTTGCCATCATCATGAATCTTCCCACTGACAGCAATTTTCATTATTTTACGATTGTGGTGCTCCACTCTTTGAAACCACACGTCATCACCAGGAGGATATTGGCATTAAAAATTATGGAGTTGTGTATCAGGGAGCAGCTTAGGTTCACTGAAGATGCTGCACAAATTCTAAAATACAGCCCAGCTCCCTCTCTTACTCCTATTAAATGTTGGTCCCAGCTCATTCTCCATGAGCAATGTTTCTCTATTAACTGTGAACACTGTCATGGAAGAAGAAAGGTTAAATGAAAGAGGAATTTCATCTAGAAGACAATCTCTTTCTACTGCTTCTATTTCAAGATGACATGATGCTGACTACATTGAGACTTAAATACTGCATTCTTTTTTTTAAGAGAAATTAGAACTAATAAAAATACTTATAAAACTTTCATAAGAGGAATGTAATTCTTTGTTGCTATGTAAATTGTTAGGTATTTGTATTTGTGGTAATACTACCCTAAACATATGGTTATGCTATAGAAACATGCATTTCCTATTTTCAACAATCACAACTAATAAAAATTATCTCAAGACTCCTTGATATTATATCTATGTATGTTCAGGAGTATCCATTCATTTTCATGTTTGACTGTCCATGTGGAGCTAGTATAAATAATTTTATAGAAGCATAATAGGCTACTTCGTAACCAGTCATTCCTCTTGACTGAAAATTATGGTTGCAACTACAGTAACAACTCACTTTGTGTCTTATTAATGGCCACAGATTTTATTTTGTAAAACAAACTTATAATCCATCTTTGCTGTGTGCTAACCAGTGCAGTAGCAATGCAAATTACTTAGCATGCTTAAGAATTACAAATTGAATTATGACTATCCTATGTGAATTTATGTTTTTTTCCATAGAAAAACCCAGCATTAAAATTATTCTTTCTCAACATTTCAGTTGGTCGTTATCAGCTTTGATTTGATGACATTAACTTTAAACTCAGTCTGGGATTATAAGCATTTGACCTGAGGAAGGGAGTAACTTAATCAGTTTTGAGAAAATTTTTTTAATTGTTCCAAAGAGGTTTAAACTTACATTTCCAAAGTGAGAGTAGCAATCATGCATTGCTGAAAATTACTAAATATATTTCATATTTTCAAAGTCAAAAAATCTGGTACAACATCAATGTTGTTAACAAAAGAACAAATTCAAGTAGAAATCCCAGACTGCTTCGAGAGTTTAAAAGATGTTTTGAATAGTCGACTTCAAGCACCCTAGATTTCTTTAGGGGCTAATATTCGTCCCCAAAGTGAATATATACTCATTACCACCTACCAGGCAGAAATGATGTTTTCAGAAAGGAAAATAACTCTCACCTCAACAAATTCGTTAAACAATGCACATACTTCCTGCTTTTGTTAAAGTTTAAAAATGTAACTGAAGGTCCAGTTAGACAGATTAGCCTGTCTTGGGAGGGGAAGTATTAGGAGAAAGAATGGTCTTTCTTTATGTCATTAAGAATACCTAGAGTTAGCCATATTGTGTACAGTTTTGAGGATTATGGGAAATTCTGAGACTAACAAAAATGGATTGTGTCACTATATGAAATAATGTCCTAAAATATTACCTAAAATGTTTTAGCTTTAAGATGAAAAAAGAAAGTTGTTTTAGGGTTTGTGTTGTTGCAGGTAAGATGTGATATTGGTTTTTTATTGAATTTTTTTCTGAACAATCTGCCTTCATGTATAATGATTTCAGTTGTCTCATACTAAAAAACCTGGGCTTTTAAAGCTGATCTTGGGGCAGCTAGGTGGTGCAGTGAATAGAGCACTGGCCCTGGAGTCAGGAGGAGCTGAGTTCAAATCTGGCCTTAGACACTTGATGCACTTACTAGCTGTGTGACCTTGGGCAAGTCACTTAACCCCAATTGCCCTGCCTTCCCCCCTCAAAAAAAAGCTGATCTTACAATACTTAGCATTATCAGTGTAGGTAATAGAGTTTAGTCAGTAGTGGCTTCAGTTTCAACTGGACCCCTAATTAGCTTTCTCATTCCTCTTTTTCCTTCAGGTCCTTTAAAGCAAAATTATGCTTATGGACATGTTGTTTGGAGACATTTTGCAAAGGAAGTCTGCTGTTAATTCATCTCCATTATCTAATTCAATCTTTCTAATTACATCCATCTGTAGTTTTCTTACTATAACTTGTAGCAGAGGACTCTTAGAGCAAGAACAAAGCATCCTTTCTCTTATACTGCATGTACACCCAGGCAATGAGTGAACAAAACCCATAGAATTAAAATTACCTCCTTATGGGGATGTTTACATAGTAGGAAAAAAGGATAACATGCTGAATCTTTTAGAGTCCCTTTTGGCAAGTTTTTTAGCACTGTATTTAACATGTTGGCTAAATTATATTTTAATTTTTACATGTTTTTCCAATTGCACATAGTTGAGCTATTATTCAATTTTTCCAAAGCCCAAAGAGCTTCTGTAGGAATAGGGAATGTTACTCCCTGTAGTGTTGAATACTTAGTGGCCATACCAACATCAGCTCAGACCTCATTAATCTCACTTTACTGTAATTCTTCCTCAGCTTCTGGCAAAGGGTCAGGGGAAGACTGAGAGCTCAAATTTTTCTGTATACACTCAGCGAAATGTCTTTCTTCACTGTCCCAAATAATTCATTTTTAATACGACCACTTTCAAAGTCCCTTATCATGGTTTCTTTTGTTGCTACATACAATATTTTTGATGAGTGTGAGAATATTCTGGAGACTGTGTAATGAAAATCCACTTGTATCATTGCATGTTCTGAAATTTTAACCTGTATGATATGTAGCAGAGCTGCTTGCCTTCTGGCACTGGTAAAATCAAAGAATTGTAATCTTTATCCTAAGACTTGGAAGGCTGTCTGGAAGATCCAACCACAAGTAGCTCATAGATAGTTTTAGAAGACTATATTTCCCACATCTCTAAATTCTTCACTTACTTGAACATCACTTTTATGGGATGTGGTGGTGAGGGCAGCCCTTGGTTCCCAGGCTTTGGAAGAGAATGAGCTTCAGCTGTCAGCTCCAGGAGTCAATAGGTATCCTTCAATGAGATCTATGGCCACTTAAAAGAGCTTGGCTTAACAAATTGAATAAAAATAACCAAATGGATCAGAATATCAGTTGGTCAGACTATGACATAGCAACCTTTTGAGCTATTCTCTTAATGCTGTCTATTTTAAATTCATGTTTTTCTGAAGTCATCACTGTAATTCCAGAGTTTAAGGCATTACCTAAAGCTTTATAAATTTTAGCCTATCCTCCCAACTCAAATCTATAAGGGATTGTGATGTTAGAGTTCAAATATAACATCTCCACTGTCATCGAAGATGAAAAGATATTTGTTTTTAAAATCTTGAAAGATTTTTCCCCTTTTTTTCTTATGTTTATTATCCTCTTTCCAGTTTCATTCTTAAATATCCTGAGGATTATTTTCTTGGTTATCTCACCAAACTTCCTTTTAATTTTTTTTTCATTACTTCTTGCTGTCTTATGAAAAGATACTGTTCACAATCATCCATCTTCCTCCTCTGCAAGATGTTACAATTCAATACAACAAATATTTATTAAGCACCTACTGTGTGCAAAGCATTGTGCTAGACTTTGCAGAGACAAAACCAAATGTGAATGAGTTTACACTCTAAATTGGTATTGTTCTTGGGTTCCATAGTTTTCTGCTTGGAATGAAATCAAGAGTTTTCTTGATGAGGTTTTCAGAATTTTGGGCCTCATTGTGATAATTGATTTTCATTAGTTAAACTTTCTCAAGAAATATGAATGGTCCACGTAGATGTAAACATATCCATGTAAATAGTCCTGTTCTTTTATCCATTTGCCATTTTTCAGCAACAAGAAATTATTTAACTAGATCAGATTGGAGTTGGTTCAACTGATGGATATATCTTTGTCTCATTTTTCTTCTTCTAGTTTGATAGCGATTTTTATCATTCCTCTAACAAGCTAGTGATCTGATTATACATAGATGGCTAATTCAGAAATGACTACCACATAAGTGATTAGTCATTTATAGCCCATTAGAATGTAATCAATTTCCTTTTTATGCTGTTACTTGGCGTTCATCACGTGTATTGTCTCCCAATTTTCTTCTTGAAAAAATATTCAAGATATATAGGTGATGCTTTTGTATAGTCTATATGCCATTAGCTCTCTCATTTACTACTGCCGAACCATGTTATTTTTTCACTGTCTTCTCCTATCCTCAGATTTGCATTGAAGTCAACAAGAATTAAAGTATATGTCAAATTTGGAATTATGCAAGAAAGGTTGCCAAAATATTCATATCCTTTCTACAACAATCCCAAGGAAGTAAAAAAACAGAAACAAAAAAAATATTCATAGCAGCGCATTTTGTGGTACCAAAGAACTGGAAACAAGGTAGATACTTCTTGATTCTAAAATGTCTGAACAAATTGTGGTATACAGATGATGTTGAATACTGTTGCAAAATGAGAAACCATAAATATGAGGAACTTCAGAAATATTTGGGGAAATTTGCAGGAAATTAAGCAGAATGAAGTAGGAAGAACCAAGATAAGAATTTACCTAGCGGTTTTCCAAAATACAGTCTGTAGACTCCCAGGGATCTCCGAGACTCTTTCAGGAAGTCAATGAGATCAAAACTATTTTCACAATAATGCTAAAATGTCCTTTGCCTATTAAAACATTCCTCTCTTTTCTGACCACCTATCTCAGGCCAAATTTTCTTCATATTTCTTCAAACAAAACAACATGTTGCAATAGATGGAATGCAGAAGCAAATATGAGCATGCAGCTGTCTTCTATTAAGTCAAACATTAAAACAATTTGCAAAAAATAGTAAAACAATACCACTTTTTTCACTAAATTGTTTTTGTTTCGGAAATTATGGTTATTTTCATCAAATATATTATTTATGACAATATGTAATGGTCTTGTTATTTTAAATGAATTAATAAATATTTTTAAAACTTAGTTTTATCCTAATACAGTAAATATAGATATAAGCCATATAAATAAAAGCTCTTTGTGATCCTCAATAATTTGTCAGAGTGTAGAGTAGTCCTGAAGTCAAAAAGTTTGAGAACTGCTAATTTACACAGACTATAGTAATGGAAAGGAAAATAACCCTAAAATAATAACAGCCAACCCTTATATAGAGCTTTTGATTTTGCAAAGCATATAACAAGTATTATCTCATCTGATCCTCACAAAAACCTTGCAGAGTAGGTGCTATTATTATCCTCACTTGACAGATGAAGAAACTGAGGCTGAGTGAGGTTAATTCACTTGTCTGGGGTCACACAGCTAATAAGTGTCTGAGGTAAGATTTGAACTCAGGTCTTCCTTGTCTCCAAGTCCAGGGCTCTATCCACTAACCCCACCCTCCCAACAGCTTCTTGATTGGTTTTGCTTAACCATGTTTCTTTATTACAAGGGAGCGTTCAATGTCAGAGGGTGGAGATGATATACTGGGCAGTGACTGGGGCATAAAAAAAAACAAACAAAACCTCAACAAAACTTTTAAAAAATAAAAGATTTTTAGATTTGATTTGGATGTTCTTAATCACGTCCTTTATAGACCTGTACTTGCCGAATGTAATTCTCCACTGGCATAACCTTAGAGAACTCTGGGCTATCTCTATACCATTATGTGACTTTGAAGTAGGACTTTGTTCAATCAAATTGAAGGTTGTAACTGTTCAAATTGACTTATCTTCTATCTTACTCTATTGAATTAACTCATTTTTGAGAAAAGAGAATGTAATCTTTCTTATTTTAAATAAATGAATCCTTCCCCAACCTTAACACATGCATACACAATGCAAAAAAGTTCCTATATTTTATACAACTATAAGTTGCAAAACTATCTTTCACAAACACTCAGTTTCTTCATTATTCCCCCATACCTTGTTTGCTATAGGATTGCCATTCTGGTATTACTTCCAGCCCTTTTCCCATATTAACCTGCTCTTTTTTCTCTATCATTTGAGTATTCAGTCATATCCAAAACCAACTTATTCCTCTGCTCCCTTTTTCTCTATTTTCCTTCTCTCAAACCTATTTGCCACGTGGTTGTTAACCAAAATAATACTACTGTAGTTTTTAATTTCCATATACATAAGAAAATTTTGACATAGCAAATAGTTGTAACTAGTGTAATCAGATTTGTAAATTACCCATTAATTTTTAATGATTCATTTCTAATTCTGTAGTTTTGTTGGTTTTTAATTCTTTTTTTTCAGGGCAATTGGGGTTAAGTGCCCAAGGTCACATAGCTAGTAGTTTTGTTGGTTTTTAATCTCAAAAGCTGATCTATGTTTGTGCCATCCCATCATAAATTCATCAAATTCATGTAGACTTAAAATGATCACATTTTTTTCTCTTAAAAGAATCCTTAGCTTTTTCAGGGAAATTGATTTGGGGACAAAGTCCTACATTTCATATTTTGGAACATGAAAGTCAAGCTTCTTCTATATTTGTGTTTCTTGTTTTTCTTGACTTGATAACTTTGGGGACAATATTTTACAACATGAATTGGTAATTTCAGATGCATAATGTCTTTTTTTCTTGACTGTTTATATTGTCTCCTTGTAATTATAAGCTTGAAGCTTGGATTTTCGGGTTCACCCTTGTTGGCGTCCTGTAAATTTTTTTGATTTGAAATTTGTACTTTTTAAATATTTATGGGAAATTTTTAATGATTTCCCGAAATATAGTGATGAGTCAGTCTCTTCTTCACAGCTTTTGGGAAGGCCAATAGTTCTTAAATATTCTCCCTTCTTACTCTGTTCTACAGATGTCACTTTTGTCTACATTGATTCCAAATCCTTTTCCGTCATTTTCTGAGCCCTTTTTTTTTTTTGCTTCATCTGATATTTCATTCATCCTGACCTCAAATTAAATAACTATATTTTTCACTGAGCCTGTTGTTTTGCTTATATTTGCCATGGAGATTTCTAAATTCCTAAACTTTTTCCATCATGTCTTGACATTCTTTGGTGTACTTGAAAAGAGATTACATTTAGAGTAAGAGGATTTTGATTCAACTCCCAGTCTTGGTTCAAATTCCAGGCCTGCCCCCTTGCTACCTGGGTGAGCTTGGACAAGTCACTTAACCTCTCTTGGCCTTGGTTTCCCTCTGGGGCTCAGTTTCTTCATATGTAAAATGAGGGTTTGGACTAGATGGAAGCTAAGGTCTTAATTTTAGAGTTACAATTATAGGCCTAAATTTATGATCAGACAGTTCTTTTTATCTAATTTTGTTGTATTTTTGCTAATTTCCCATATACATGAACTCCTTCAGTGTCTATACTATTCATTATATCATGTCTTTAAGAGATTCTAGCTTGTTCTGGGTACTTTTGTTGCTGTGTTTCTTTTTTCTAGCATATTTTTCTTCTGGAGATGTTGTTTTCAGCTTCTTTTAATTCATAATATGTTTTCATTGTTTTGAAACTTTTATTTTATCACCTTTTTTCCCTAAAAACATTCTTTTAATGGTTTCAGGTAGTTTTGTTTCTTTTTGGTGTTTCGTTGTTATTTTTGAGGAAAGGGAGATGCTCTTCTCTCCTGTGACTTGTCACTTCTCCCCAGTTGTTGCTGTTCATTTGTTTCAGTCTTATCCGACTCTTTGTGGGCCCATTTGGAGTTTTCTAGGCAAAGATACTAAAGCAGTTTGCCATTTTCTTCTCCAGCTCATTTTACAGATAAGGAAACTGAGGCAAACAGAGGTAAGTGACTTGCCCAGGATTACACAGCTTGTAACTATCCGAGGGCACGTTTGAACTCAGGTCTTCCTAACTCTAGGCCCGGTGTTCTATTCGCTGTGCTACCTAGCTGCCCCCACCTCCTTAGGAGCTTTCTCAATTCCTAGTCCAGAGCACTGCACACAGAAGACATCCAACAAATGCTTGCTGGTTAGCTAATTTTGAAATTCCTTCTTTCTTGGACTAGATCAAAGCTCCTACATTGTAAAGATCAAAGAAGGCATGAGAAGAGATGGGGTTTTCTGGTGAACTTAAGGGTAAAACTGATAATGGAAAGGCTTGTCATAATCTAGGCATCAGACTTGATTTAGCAACAGTGGCTGTGTGGCCAGCAAGGCATAATTATGATCTATTAATTAGCTAGGGATGCAGTACTAATTTGAATCCTGTCATCTAGCTAGTAAAGGCATGCTGAAAGGTGAGCAGAGATCAACTGGTAGCAAGACATCATTGGGAAGTGGGGACCATAAGGTAAATGTATATTGTTTGGAATGACTTCTAACCAAAATAGGAAGGAGGCCAGGAGGCTGTGATGGCCAGACTCACATTCCCGTGGGGAGAAAGAAGCTAGTGTTAATTAGGAAGAGTGTACCTGACAAGTCAATTTACTAGTCACATAGTAATTTAAATAGCTAATTACTTAATTTACATAGTCACATAACTTTTCAGCACTATGATTTCTTGTACTTTGTTTTTTGGCATGTTCTGAACTTCACTCTTCCCTTGTAAGTCTAGCCTTTCTCACTGTATTCCCAATTGGGGTGGGAGGTGGTAATGGTAGAGAGGGGAAAGGAGAAGGAGATCTTTGCTAAAACTAGAAACAAAGTACAGAAAATGGTTGAGAGTGTAACGTGGAGTTTTTAGCCTAAGACTGGCTGGATTATTTGGCCTATAGAGTGAAGGAATAAGATTCTCCCAGGCCAGATTGTGCATAGTGATTTGGGGACCTGAGGAAGCTGTGGTCATATTCTACACAGAGTTTGCCATCTCTAGGGCCCTAGACTATTAGACTCTTGAGATGTTTGGGGCTGGCTACCTTGAAAGGTGACTGTTCTTGTTAAGGGATGTGACATATTGGTCCCCAGAAGTCTGGGAAGGGGTGGGAGTGGAGTAGAGGGAATCTGCCTTTCAAGTTCTTTTGCCCTTAGAGGAATGAAGTAGTCTGGGCCCTAGCTTCTGGACACTCATCCTGAGAGGAGGCCCAATCACCTCAAAGGAGCTTGTATGACCTTGTCCTAACAATATTGGAGACCCTGAAAGGCACAAAGGGATTCCCCAAAGGCAGTGTTTGCAAATGTATTTACCTGGTGACCACCAGCCTACGATTTTTCACCAACATTGTAGCATCTGTCTTCTTGGGGTCAGAGCCTGGCCGGACATCAAAAACTTCAAAGTCAAAAGAATGGAAGAACTGTCCTGCAAAGTTCCATCACAGATTGGTTAACATTTCTAATTTCTGAAAAATGAAAGATTGAGATACCCAGAACAGAGCCTTGGCATAGAATGGATTCTCAAGAAATGTTTGCTGAAGAAAGGAAGGGAAGAATAATGTATACCTACCTTCTGGAAGTAACTCCATGGACCATCAATTTTAGTCTAGACTAGGGGGTCTCTGGCTTTTCACAGGAAGGACCACTCCAGCAGAGCTCTAGACCCTGTGGGGCCTCTTACTCCTACAGTTCAAATCACCGTGACAAAGGGTGAGCCTCAGTGCTGAGTGGGTAAAATTGGGTTGCTTTGGGTGACACATCAGTGAGCAGAAGAAAATTATTCTTTAAGTGAAATAGGGTCTTGCTATCAAGTTAGCTGCTTGGTATTTTGTGACTATGCCATAATAACTCAGGCTATCTGATTTTGGTGAATTTGGGGACATAAAATAGCATCAAATACATCTTATCATTAATTGATAATTCAGTATACCACCTTGGAGTAAAATCATGGCCAACAAGACTCCTGAAATAATCATATCTTATTTTTAATAGGCTCTAGTGACTCTTAGCCCACGGAAAAAAGTTATGGAGATATGAGGTTGCACTGACCAAAGTTTTTAGGCCACAGAATCTTTGCATAATTTATGCCAGAAAAAACTTTAGCCATTATCCTGCTGCATACATTAACATTACTGGAGAAACCATATGGACCATTAACTGTCACTTTTTGGAAATCACTGGCCCTTACAGTCTCACACTGCTGACACTTCCCCTGTTATTTGTCCCTCAGTTTAGATCTTGCTAGGATACAAGTTTTGCCCAGAATTGGAAGTTCAGCAAATAAGATGCTGCTTTTCAATGTTAAGCATAAATTGAAATTAATAACTTGTTATGGTATCAGCCACGTCCCAGGAAACACGAGAATTTTCTGCAGATAATAAGAGTGAGAGGCTCCAGAGGCTGCTTTACATTTGCCCTTTCTCATCCACATCCCAAGAATCACAAAACAAGAGAAGCCTAGAATCCTACCCAGTAACCCATGTGTCCGTGGTGACATCTTGTGGCTGTCCACTGTATATAGCCCGAGGAAATCTTGGTGGACAGGATGCTTTTTCCACACGTGGTGCAAGACAACAACCATGGTGGCTCCATTGTCCATGGAAACCATCAGTTTCCGAGTGGGGATGATTGTCACCGTCACCCTATAGTGGAAAGAGCCCTAGATTTGAAGTTGGAGAATCTGGATGGAAATCCCAGTTCTGCCACTTCGTAGCTATATGACCTTGAACCTTAGTTCAAACTATTGAACTTTAGTGCCTGGTTCCCATATCTGTAAAATGTGGGATTTGGACCGGATCATGTCTGTCATCCTATGATCCTGTGATTCCTGCTGGGGTCATGGACAGACACATGGATCAGAAAACCTCTAAAATGTTTTTGAGACTACTATCTGTATAAACATGCGCACACATGCTTCCTAGCTTTCCAATTAGACCACAAACCCCTTGAAGGCAGGGACTAAGCCCTCTATTTGGGTTGCCGCCCCTCTTGTGCCTAATGCAAAGGTCAGTGGAGTGAACACTGTCTTTTGAATTCTGGGGAGGGAGGATGTCGACAATGTGTCCACTACCCAGAGAGAATCTTGTACCCTGTTCTCTCAAGTGAGCTAGGGCTACCTTACCCTTCCTGCCTCAGTGTGACTTGGTCCAGCCAGGAAAATACAGATCCCTTCATGCCAGGGTGAAAGGTGATGTTCTGAGGTGTCACCTCCAATGTAAATCCTGTCATCTGGTTCATAATCCCGAGCCTTCCAAAATAAGTGTTTTTGTTCTTCCCGTTGCCATGATTTTTATCGCCAATGAGCTGCCCGTTCACTGTGATCCCTGGGAAAAAAGAGTATAGAGTTCCCAATGAGCTACATATGTAGTCCCTTCCTACTTGACTCCCCACATTTCCCCTCTCCAAGTATCACAAAGTTATGTGACCCCCACCCTCAGCCCCAGGCCCACATCAGTCCCAACCTGTGTCTGGGTCTTGGATGAGGCTCATCACCACACCTGGCTCCTCATTGATATTGAAACAGACGGCATCATCTTTCTCAGGCACTTGGATGATGAAGTGTGGGTCTCCATCAACTGTGGGCAGAAGTATAACTAGGAATTCTTGTATCTAAAGCAAATTTGGGGGGTGGGGTGGGCAAGGTATAGAGGAGAGTCTGGCCTGTTTGGGCACCATTTTGCCAGAAGGGGAAGTAATCTAGAGTACAGCTCTATTCCCAACCTCCTCTGCATGGCTGATAGCCCCAACCAGGGGTGGGGAACCTGCGGCCTCGAGGCCTGTAAGAAGAGTCAGAACAGGGACGTAGCAGTCAGGAACACAAGGACAGAAGATGCCTGGGAACCATGTGAAGGGATGGCCCCTATGAAACAAGTTGGATACTGAAAACAGTCACAAATCTGGGATTCTCTGAGATGGATAAGAACGCTGAATCCTTTGTTAAAAGTTCCTACTGTCTTCAGCATCTCTGGGCCACTAATTCTACCCTCGGCTTCCTGTCCAGCGGCTCCCAGAAATAAGGCGCTTTGAAGGTTGTAGGGAAGGCCGACCATGAAAACAAAGTGAGCGAATGCAGAAGGAGGGAGCCGAGGCAAGCTAAGACCAGTCCCATATTGGGGCCCCCAGTGACTGGCTAAGACTTCTTATAACTGTGAAGTTTGATCATTTTCCCTTTTGTCTGAAATTCCCATTTTTCTCTGCAGTCCCCAGCCCTAAAAGGCTTTAGAAAACTTAAAGAGCTGTCTATTTTTATGACTTGAACAAGGAATGATGCATCTCTTTCTGAATAATAGCTAGTATTTATATAGCTCTTTGAGATATATACACATATGTGTATATATGCATATATATGTGTGTGTGTGCATATATGTATATATATATACATACACATGTATGTATGTGTGTATATGTATGTTTTATGTATATATATTATATGTAAATTCACTTACACAATGATTATCCCCTTTGAGCTTTACAACAGCCCTGTGCAGGGAGTGGTATTATCATTCCCGTTTTACAGACGAGGAAATTGAGGCTAGGAAAGGTTCAGCGATTTGCCAGTTACTCAACATCTGCGGTAGCATCTGACCTCAGATCTTCCTGACTTCAAGGCCGAGATTCTATGGACCATCCCACATAGCTGCCTCTCAGGAGAAAGCTGCTCTTAAGAGAAAGCTGGATAAGGCATACCCTTGAAGAAAGAGGCAGCCCAGAGAGGGTAACCCACCTCATTCTGGGCATCAGGAGCCCTGGGTTCCAGTCCCAGCTCCGTCACTTACTGTCTAGGTGCCCTTATCTGAGTCTCTGTCTTAGCGTTTGTTTCCATGGGTTTGACACAAGTACAACACTTTTTGTGGCACTCATGGGGGCCTGAAGAAAAGGCCACAGAAGCCTGGAAGAGCCTTGAACTGACCTGGAAAGGAGGGCCTGGGCCTTGTGACAGTGGACTTGCCAGAGGGGACTCAGGCATCAGCCCACCAACCTGGAGGGACTTCTGAATTGCTGCTTCTCTAGGGTGAGAAAGATAAGGAGTAGCCAGAGCCCGGGAAGCCTGGGATGTGCCCGCGCTGCCAGGTGGAGGGTGTCCAAGCCTCCCTAGGGACCCTTCTCTGGACTTGTTCCCTATTCAAGCTATTTTCCATAGAACTTGTCAAAGAAGCTGAATGGCCTTACCACCGGTCACATGGGCTGGAGGAGCCTGAGGACGAGGAGTACCCCGCAGCTTAGGAGGGAGATGTTGAGCTGGAAGCATGATTGCTGCCCGGAAAAAATTGACCAACCAATCAATCAATCCACATTTATTATGTACTTACTGTGTGTCAGTCATTGTGCTAAGAGTTGGGGGATAACATGCTTTGAAAATTGGTGGTCATACACTGTTGGTGGAGTTATATCCTGCCATTCTGGAAAGCAATTTGGAACAATGCCCCAGAAGTTACTAAACCATGCATAATCTTTTACCCAGAAATACCAAGTCTATACCCCCTCAAAGAAATCAAAGAAAGAAGATAAGAACCCATATGTGCAAAAATATTTGTATATTATATCTTTTTATAAATAAATAAATTTCATATATATATATATACATTTACATATATACATGTATATATATGTATATATATATTTTCTAGTAACAAAAGACTGGCTGGGAAGACAGCATCCATCAGTTGAGGTGTGGCTGAATAAAATACGGCATATGTGTAATTACCATGAATCTAATGGAATATTATTGTGCCATAAGAAATGATTAAAGGCATAGTTTCAGACCAACCCGAAAAGGCTTATATGAACTAGTACATAGTGAAGTAAGCAGAACCAGGGGAACAATTTATACAATAACAACACTGGAAAACAAGTCACTTTAAAGCCATAATTCAGTGGCCTACCATGATTCCAGAGGACCCATCTCCTGACAGAGAGGTGGCAGATACAGGGTGCAGAAGAAGACATATATTTGATGAACATGACCAATAGGGCAATTAGTTTTGCCTGACTATGCATATTTATTCTAATGTGTAGACTGTTTAACCCAGCCAGCCCTTGAGAGGAAGGACGTCCTCCCATACAAATATTTGTCAGGGCAGGACAGAATGACTTTTTGGAAGAAACCCTACCATTGGACAACTGTAGAGGAACTTTCCTCTCTTTTTCCACTATCAGGGACCTTCTTGGGGACATGTTGAGGGAGAGGGTGTTCCTACGATGCCCCTAGGGGAAGTGGTACTCAATGGTGCCCACTACTTGGTCGGCTCTGTTGACCCCTGAAACAATGTCTGTCTTTGATGTCTGGGAACAAAAACCCTAAACCGGGGGAAAGGCAGCACTTTGACTACTTCTGTCGCATTAATAGCATCTGCCCTGGATCCCCCTATGAGTTGCAGAAGGAGCCAGGGGAGAAGGGATAGGGCGACTCTGTACAGACGGCAGGGGTCATTCCAGGGAGAGCTCAGTACTTACTCCTCCTCGGCTTTTTCTGCACTGTGGATAAAACAAAACAGAATGCATATGTCACCGTATGTCCAGGGAGAAAGAGCATGTCCCTCTCCCCCGCCATGTGTGAGCCATGAGGCAAAGGGCTCTCCAAAATCTGGGCCAGGTGTAACACAAAACCTCATTGAGGGAAGAGGCCCAGCTGGTCCTTGGGACCTACGTAAGTGGGCAGCTCTGTGTGTGATGATCTGAGAGGCCTTGGCCCAAGACCCGAGTCTTCAAGGCTCCAATACTGCTCCCCTCCAGGCCTCATTGTCACAACAAAAGGAGGGTTTCTGAATTTCTGAGGCATCGAAGTGTGGTGATAAGAGCCCTGAGTTGTGAATTACAGCACCTATATTCTAATCCTGATCTACTCACTAATTCTGAATATAACCTTGGGCAAATAAATCACGTCATCCCCTCTGGGCCTGAGTTTCCTTGCCTGTAAAATAAGGATGTTCAGTCATTTCAGTCGTGTCAGACTCTTTATGACCCCATTTGGGGTTTTCTTGGCAAAGATACTGGAGTAGTTTGTCATTTCCTCCTCCAATTCATTTTACAAATGAGGAAACTGAGGCAAACAGGGTTAAGTGACTTACTCAGGGTCACACAGCTTATGTCTGAGGCCAGATTTGAACTCAGGTCTTCCCAACTCCAAACCCGGTACTCTATCCACTGTGCCACTTACCTGCCCCCCAAATAATAATAATAATGACGCCTAATTCACTTACCTCACCAAAGGTGTGATGGAGGCAAAAATCATACAATGGATGTGAACATGCTTAGAGAGGCATGCATGCAAGGAATTAATATGATTTTCATCATAAATATTAACAAGGAAGCCCAGAGCCTAGGTGAATGAGAAAGAATGGAGCTTGCAGAATTATAGGAAAATTCTGGTGATGAATTAGGAAATATACAAGATCAGGGATTGAAAACAAGAAAACGTGGAAGCTCATGGAAACACCCCTACTGATAACTGGTGAAGACTCGGCACTGAGACGAAGCACCCCCAGACTCCAATTCATATCCCATGCATGGTCATGAAGGAAAGAAAGAGGGCTTGTGTGTCAGTTTATTTTGAAGCTTAATGGTACGGCACTCCCCCAGAAAGCAGGCACCCATCAATTGTTTCTCAAGCCAGAGAAGCTATACATAGTTCACTCCCATAAAAAGCACCCCCAAAAGAATCATGCCATCAGGAACTTACGTTCAGCCATCTCTATGGAGAGAAAATCAAGCATTTAAAACAATGAGTAAAGTTTAAGTAAATCTGCTTCTTCTGTAAACTAACAAGCAGAGATGAGGTATCTTCTAGGAGATGCTTCATATGGGCCAAGCTGGCTTTGGACCAGCAGCAGTGACGACTTGCTGAATACCCTTTGAGAGCGGCCTCATCCCATAGCCAGAAGAAGCCTCCATACCTTCTTCTCCTGGCTTATCAGCAATGGCAAGCTGGTCATCAGGGTCTCCCGGCTTGGTGATGACCATGGAGGTAAGAGGAGTCACAAATTTGTATTTCAGAGACAATTCCAGGGCTTTGGCAGACAGGTCATTCATCTCCTTCTCACTGTTTGCTTTTGTCCTGAGAGATAACAGCAGGTCTGAGTTCTGTGTCAGGGGTCCCAGGACTTCTGACCCAGGGGGTGGAGAGATACAGATGTCTCATTGAGAGAACTATGCCTAATATGGTGTCTAGCACTAGGGAGGTGGGGAAGGGAAAGGAATAAGCGTGTATATGCTGAGCGCTTTGTAATCATTATCTCATGCAGTCCTTACAACAACTTTGCAAGATAGGTGCTATAACTATCTTCATTTTACAGCTGAGCAAATTGAGGTAAATACAGGTTAAGTGACTTGTCTAGGGTCACACAGCTAGTAAATGTCTGAGGCTGGATTTGAACTCAGATCTTCCTGACTGCAAGCCCAGTGCTCTGTCCACTGAACCACCTAGCCACGTCCTTAATAAGATGCTTAATAAGTACCTGTCAAACAAATAAATGAATACTGTACACCTGGGATAGTAGTTCTTGATTCCATGCCAAATACTAGTAAATCTCATGGATTGCTTTTTCTTTAATCATCATTCAGTTACTTCTGTCATGTTTTATCCCCTTTCAGTTTAAAATCTCAGACTATCACCTAAAATATTCTGGGCTATCTTCCCCCAATGCTTAGGAAACAAAAGCTAATTTTAACATTTTTTTAAAATGAAAGGTACTCAATGATTATGGATGATTAATAGATTAATATTAACTTATTGAGCAAAACACAATGGCAAAAGTCAAGTCTGTCAAAAAGAAGAAAAAAGAAAACACGGCAGGTATCCTGGAGCCCAATAGAAAAGATGTTTGGATTATCTGGGTTATTGCTCTGCTCTGTGGATAATCAGGAGTGGACTGTGGCTGTTACCGTTTTTCTAGCAACTGTTGGATGGTGAGATAAGCCCAGAGCCTCTCAATGTGTTGCTCAAACATGTGACCACGCTCACGGAGAGTTTTCTCCATCTCTTCTTCATCTACCAAGCATGTTGTTACCAGATCCTGGCCTGCCTGTGGGTTGTGGGGACAAAAAAAATGCACTGGGTGAAGTCTGGGGACAAAGTGGTCAGAGCCTGGCCTAGCCCTTGAACTCAAGTCTTTGTGCAAAACCAAATCCCTTTCCCTGGCATACGAGGCCCTCTACAATAATAACAAGAACTCACATCTGTGTCTCACATCCCACTACTTACACCAATCCTATAAGGGACAGCATAAGTATTATCAGGCCCATTTTAAAGATGAAGAAACTGAGACTCAGATGGGTTCAGTGACTTACCAACAGTCACACAATGGCTCTCTCCATTATACCACGGGGCAGCTGGCTTTGCTCTACCTTCCCAAGCCTATTTCCTTGTGCTCCAGGAAGAAAACCAAAACCTCCACTCCCACCCAGACCAAATTCTTCACTGATCCACAAACTGGAATACGGGTTGTTGCTTCAGTGTCTTGTTGGCACTATTCCTTGCTTCTGGAATGCCTTATCAAAACCAATCTAAATCCTACTCAGCCTACCAAGAAGGCCCAATCCCATGTCTACCCCTTCCGTACAGCCTTTCTCGACCTTCCCCCGCCCCACCCAGTTTGCAATGACCTCTCCCTCCTCTGAGTGCATTGTATAGTACTCACCACAGGCAACCCTTATCTGCCCATTAGCCACCTAAATGCTTTTGGGTGGCCCTTGCACTGTTATCTAAGTTTCTGTGTGCACACATCTTGGCTCTCTAATTAGATGATAAGCAAGGACCCTTCTTATCCCTCTTCATATCCACCACCACCAAGTCAACAAGCGTTAGTTAAGTGCTTATTCAGTGCCAGGCACTAACACCTTCTAAGTGCTCAGGGCTCAGCAGATGAATGAATGAAGTTGAATGAATGAAACTCGCCTTTTTTCCCCAATACTTTCAAAGTGAACCAGGGAAAAGATGTGAGGCCTCTCCTTTCCCTTCCAGGTACAATATTATGTTTGGAGGATGTAGGGAAGCTGTTATTCTCCACTATGGATAGGCTTAGGTTAGGTTTTCCTCTCACTACTAGAAAACCAGCGTTTAGGGGGTGCCAGGGTCTCTGAGGGCCCTTCTAGCTCCTATAACCTGGGCTTTTCTCCTGGGTGCTGAAATTTATAGAGCGCTTAGAGCACCTGTGCTCCATCAGCAGGAGAGATACAACTGAGCTGGACACAAGGGAGCAAGAGTAATTAGTTAAACTGGGAGACTACCAGCTGGTGCCCTTTCCAAGGGCTCTGCTTCCTCCAGCATCAGCCTCACACTGCCCCAAGGGCTCCCTCACTACAGAATGAAGGTGACTTTAAATGTTAATTTGAGGGGATGTTTTTTGTGCTGCTTGGCCCAGACACAAAAAGTGCTAGCTTCACTATGTGGAGTGCCTTCTCTGGCCAGAGCACGGCTGGGGGTGGAGTCTGAGTGCCTGGGATCCTTGGGAAGAGAAATGTGGCTCAGCTGCCTTCCAGGGAGAGGGTTGGGGAAGGAGCAGCCCGTGTGTGGGCTTCATGGTCTGCGGGTTGAGTCTTTCCTGAAGCTGGGGAGAAGGGAGGAAGCGCTATGTTTGCCCAGAGGAAGCACTGGGTCGGGAGCCTGCAAGGCCTGGTTTCAAATCCTGTCTCAGACACTTACTAGCTCTGTGACTCTAAATAAGTCACTTCACTGATATCTGCCTCAGTTCTGTAAAACTGAACTGTAAAACAAAGGAGTTGGACCTGGTATGTCTAAGGTCCCTTCCATCTCTAAATCTATGTTTTTTGGCTACTCACACCACGGCCAGTCACGTCGGCTTTAAAGCTCTTCTTTCCACCATCAGTGAGTTGTCCAGCTACCACAATTTCAGAGCCTTCATAGAATTGCTTGACCCGATTCTCTGTCAGGGCTTCGATGGAGGCCTTGGGATACTGGAATTCCACATCTGTGAGCAGGGGGTTGGCAACTTCCTGGTAAAAGCCCTGTAGCAGACACAAGAAGCTGCTCTGGAGAAAAGGCCTCATGCAGTTAAGGCCCTCTTACCTCCTCCCCACTCCTCACACCTTTTTCAAGTTTCTGAATGGAGGGAGTAACTGTTCTGAACCACAAAAAAAATCTAGGCCCTTGTCTGTGTTCATGCAAGGCTGGGGGATTCAGAGGACTTTCTGGGAGAGGAACGTTCCTAGGACCATGCCAATGACTAGGAATAGATTTCAGAATGTTAGAATTGGAAGTGACCGTCTCATCCAAGCCTTCATTTTTACCAAGGAGGAAACCGAGGGTCAGCAGTGAGGTGACCTTCCCAGGATCACAGAGCGAATTAGTGATAGCTCCAGGACTATAGTACTTCCTTCATACCACAGGTGAAGTTTCAAGTAATTACTTTTCAGCTTTCTATACTTGGTTTTCTGGGAGGAGTTGATAACAAGGCACCTTCATTTACAAAAGACACAGAAACAGAGAATGCTCCGGCCATCTGCCTGATTTCTCTCTTGCTTGCTCCGGCTCGGTGGCTTCTATGAGACAGGCTACTTCTCCCAGCACTAAAACCCCTTGTCCCAGTTCTGTCACTATCTCAATATATGACCTCGCTCACACTTCGGCTCCAGTTCCCACCCCCCCACCCCCATAACATGAGAGGATTGGACACCCTCCAAAGCCCCTACCTCATTCTCACATTCTACGATGCTTTGTTGCTCTGGTTTTCCCAGCACAAGGGTAACCCACACTGCCTGTGGCCAGAAGCTCCTGACTTTGGAAGCCCCGGGGATCACATACCTGTAGCTGATCGGCAGCATCATTTTCTCTGTAAATTCTGCGGGCTACCCCATTATTCTCCAGAGACATTGCCTCCAAGAAGTTAAAGTCAACATTTTCTCCAAAGCCCAGATTGTAGAGGGGAAACTTGCCTTGAACAGCATTCTTGACATTCATTCGGATTTGGGTAAGATTGGTCTCCCCTTTGTTCGAACATAAAAATTGGCGAAGTCATAACACTGCCCCCCCCCGCCCCGCCCCGCAGTGGGGACTCTCTACTCCTGTCTCCTCCCCTTCATCCCTGGGTCCTGTTCAGCTTGTCTGCCTCAGTTTCCTTATCGGTAAAATGGCAAAACACCCACCTCGCAGGGTTGTTGTGAGGATGAGAATATATTTACAAAGTGCTTGGCCAACCTTAAAATGCCTTATAAATGCTAGTTATCATCATCATCATCATCATTATTATTAGTCACTAAACAGCAAGCTCCTATGGGTGCAGACCAGGGTTCACTCCTCTGTCTCCCCACTACGATAGCAAGGTCCCTAGCCTGGCACTCAGTAGCTGCTCAACGTTTAAGTGAACTTCACAAATTGCCTTGCCTGCTTTATGAGGCCTTTGGGGACTTACCCACAGTAGGTTCACCATCTGTTAACATGATGACGATGGGAGCGTTATTTCTGAGCCTGGGGTCAACTTCATGAGCTTTATTCAGGATCTTAATTCCCTCTAGCAAGCCACCATTCAGATTTGTTGCTGCATTGGAGATGAAATAGAAAAGGGGCCAAGTTGGTTGTTTGGTTTCAAGGAGAAAAGGATGAAAATAACTGAGTGTCATGTGGTACGGGGAGCAACGCAGGACAAAGCCCCACCAGCATTTACCGCCTGCAAGACCGAAGGTTTGCACAAAGGCTCTGGCTTCCTGCAAATTGGCAGTCGTGGCCTGGATGAGGGAATTTTTCCATGCTCTTACGTGGCCCCCGAAAAGGATGAAGTTGAAGTAATCATCTGGCTTAATGTCATCCAGGATCTTAAGGAGAGCCTGCCTCGTCTAGAAGAAAGAAATGAGCTTATTAGAAGACGGGACTTAACGCTTGAGAAGATAGGAAAAGCTGTTGGAGGTATATTTGTGAGTGGGGTGCCCAGAGTGACCTCGGGGAAGCACCCCTGAGCAGCAGCACCTCTTTTCAGTCACAGATAATGGAAGTCATGGAAGCCATGCCCATCAACCCCAGCCAGGGGGCAGATAAACAAGGATGGACCAGGTGACTGAATGATGAAGGATGGCATGGAAGACAGGCTGGATGGAGTAGAGAGAGCTAAGAAGCTCCCGAGGGAGAAAAAGGCTACTGTGTGGAGTAAATGGAATAGCGAGAAAAATCAGAAAAAGCCATGTTTAGAAGAACGAAGATGTCTTGCTGCTCAACATGAATGGGAGTCCTGGGGCAGGGAAGGGGTTAAGTATAAGACGTAGTTTGATCTCTGTTTTCCCAGACATAAATGAAAGTGTCATAGAGTAGCAATATAGTATAGAGGAGCCCGGCCCTAGACTCAGGAATATCTGCGTTCAGCTCCTGCCTTTAAAACTAGTGGTGTTCTCGATGTAACTCTAACACCGTACAGTTGTGTCCACAGAGGGAAATTCCATACTGTGAGTTCCCAATCTGTCCAGACTCCCTCCAGATGATCATTTTACCCTGACCCTCCCAACTGGAAGTTCTCTCTCTATTTGGCGCAATAATGATCATAACTGGCATTTATTTAGCACTTTGAGGTTTGCAAAATGCTGTATTGATATTATCTCCTTTGATCCCGAGCGCTTGGTGCTATGATTACACTCATTTTACAGATGAAGAAGCTGAGAGAGGTTAACTAATGAAGGGTCATATGGCTAAAGTAAGTGTCTGAAGCAGGATTGGAACTCAGTTCTTCCTAATTCCTTGTCCAACAGTCTCTCCGCTGTGCCACCTATGATCTTAGCCATCTACTTCCGTGATCTCAGCATTTTGTATCCCCTTATGGAGTTTTCATAGTCTAACCCATACATAATCTATTTGTATGTTTATCTTATTTGTCCCCACTCAACAGCATATTCTGTGAAGGCAAGTAGCATATCTTACTGGTCTTTCTGTCATCTTATGCCTGCCTCGCATAGGTCAAATTCTAGGAGTGATAGCTCCACTACCATGGATGGCATCTCTGTGAGGTAGGTAGAACAGTCATTATTATTACTATTTTCAGATGAAGAAACAAAGGCACAGAGTTGTTGAAAAAGTTCCCTAAGTCATACAGCTGGTTAGTGGATGAAAACTTGTCTCGTGATCCATGCTTTTTCCACTCTGCTTCCAAATAGTGATGTAACTCAACCTTTCCAACTCTGCCTTTCAAGAAAAACCCAGAGCAGATGGATAAGAAGTTGGTCTGGTTATTTAAAATTTCTGGTGTGTGGGTCAGGGTTAATTGATGAAACTTTTCAATTCTTCAAAGCCTGTCACTCACCTGCTTTATTTTCTGACCAGCCATAGATCCACTAATGTCTATCACAAAAACTACATTCTTGACCATGTTCTTCAGGTTTTTTGGTGCAAAGAATTGTGCAAAATATTTATTGACCACCTGAATCAAAAGAGAGAGAAGTTGAGGAATTCATTTCACACACCCATCTATTTGTTAGTTCATATCCTAAAGGGGAACCTACCTGCAGGTCGCATACTGTGTCCCTTTTCACATCATATTTTATAGTAAAATCTCCATCCAACAAGGATTGGGTGCAAGTGGGGCAGGTCTGTTGTTGATCAATTGTAGGATTGAAATACACATGACCCTGAAATCATTCAATTCAAAAATGTTTTATTTAACCATTATTATCAGCTAGAATTTTTGCTATACCCCCAAAGGAAACAAGAGGTTACCCCCTTCTTTTAAGACATGCTCATGTATTTAATAGTGATGAAAGTTTCCTCCCCCTACATGAATATGAAAAGGAAATAGAAACATTAGCTTCAGGAAGGCTGAGTAGATGAAAATATTTGCCTACATCTTCAATGAGACCATTGGATTCTCTCCTCATCTGGAAGAGAAAGAGGAAAAAGTAAACAGAGCTGGGGCTCTAGGAGTTGCAAAAGTCATAATGCTTCCTTCAAATGGTGTCCCTTGGATGCTCAGAGGCATCTACAAACTGCTCTGGTTCTGCCCACAGAGCCCTGCTAAAAACAAGATTTTGAGAAACTTCTGGCAAGATAGTGGAATGAAAGGTTGTCAAAGAGTTGCACAATAACCCCTGCCTGAGTAAAGATAGCAATGCCACAATAAAGGGATGGAAAGAAAAAGGGGACAAATAAAGAACCTCAAAAGAGGCTTTCAAATAAAGACAATTAAAGGAAAAAGACTTGTACATTGTCAGGAGTGGGGTGGAGAATTCCAACACAAAAAAAAATTATGGTTTAAAATATACCAAAAAGAAGTTACTAAGAGGAGAAGAAAAAAAAATTAACTTCAGCAAAGACCCCAGAAAGGAATCCAAGAAACATATGATCAGTGGAGAGAATTCTAGAATTGGAATCAGGCAGGACCAAGTCATACCTTGCACACCCACTAGCTGTATTAAGTTACTTAACCAGTTTAAGCCTCAGTTTCCTGATCTTTAAAACTACTAATAACTGTAGCACCTACTATAGAGAGCTATTATGAAACTCAGATGAAATAATATATTATGCAAAGTTCTTTGTGAGCCTTAAAACATTATATAAATGTCACCTACTATTAATAAAAATACAACCAGACAAATTGACTATAAGAATTAACAACACACAAAAAAGCAATGGAAAATGTGAATAGAATTTATGAGAAATAAAATTCTCAAACTGAAAGATATACCGTCAGAAGCAATAGGAAGCACAGTGAAATGTTCCCAAATCAAAAAAGGATAAGTCACAGAAAGAAAACTGTAGAACAGTATCATCAACGAATATGGATGCAAGAATTTTAAATAAAATGCTGAAAAATAGAAGACGACAATTTATTTTTAAAATTCATTATGATCAAGTAGAATTTGTATCAGAAGTGCAAAGACCATTCAACCTTAGTAAATGTTGTATAGCAAAGTCTTTTGCAGACTCTGACTGGCCACATCTGTATATGAAGGGGCTAGAAATATATTTAAATAAGTGGCGGAGACAATGACCTTGCTTCAGGTTTGGCATTGTACCTGTATTTTTCACTACATTTTGATCTACATATGGGAATGGAAGCAATTTAGAATTTTCAGATAGAGGGACCCTGAACTTTTTGTTACTTACTGAGTGAATAATCATTTAAAGACCTGGGAGATGAGAGGTCTCAGGAGAAAGGATTTTGAGGAAACAAGACAGAAAAGCCTGAGCAGAAATTTTTGCTGGTCTTAGGCCAGAATTTCCGCCTTTTCTAAAAGAGTTAAAAAAATAAAATATGGCAAGGACTTTTGGATAAAATGGTGACATCTGAAATGTGATCCCAGAAAGACCAACAGCAAAGGAAATTGAAAAGAATCAGAAATAAGCTCCTCCACCCAGTCTGTACCTGTCCCAAAAGACAACCAGAAACTGGAAAAAGGCAAAATGAAGGGTCTTCCCAAGGAACCCAGTCCAAGTGCAAAGAAACACAGAAGCCAATAGAAGTAGGAAGAGAGCTCAAACCAGGGAAGACAGTATGAATTCACCCTGCTGGAAGCCAGACAAAAGAGCAATTCCGGGGAAGTCAATATAAGTAGGTAAATGGCCAGGCTGTTGGCAGTAGGGAAAGAAACCAGGGCAAGGAAGCCAGCAAGAGCTTCAACAAACCAACCTGAAACCAGTCAGCCAGTGTTTTGTGCAGGTAGGGTCACAAGCTATAACAATCAGGGACCTAAAGCTAAATCCTGAATGTGGCCTATCAGAACAGAACTAGACCCCATAGGTCACTTTGCAGGGATACAGGGCCCTGCTGAACACTCTTCAGAACACTAGCAGCCATAGTAGGAAATAAGACCACCTCAGAACCTTGGCTCCAGTGCCAGGAGGACTGTCCAGGAGGTGTAAGATTGGTCTGACCTATACCATCACACTGGATTAATAGTGATCATCAGAGCTCTTCTCCTTCTTAACTTCCTTCTATCTTATAAATATAGGGACAGAAGAAAAAGAAGAAAAAATTCAGTAATGATGAAATGAAATACACAATTACAGTCATAACAGTGAATGTTAATGATATGAATTCGCTCATAAGACAGGTGGGGGTAACAGAATAGATTAGAAAGCAGAATTTTAAAAAATGTTGCTTATAAGAAAAACACTTGAAATAAATATTCATAGAGAGCTAAAATGAGAGACTAGAGGAGAATTTGTTATGCTTCAGATAAAATCAAAAAAGCAATCATCATCTCATAGAAGGCAACAATAAAAATAGACATAGTTATTAAAAGAGATATACAGAGAAACTACATTATGCTTAAAGGCATCATAGGTAATGAAATAATGTCAAAATTAATATTTATGGACCAAATGATAAACTATCTACCTGAAGGAAAAGTTAAACAAATTACAGAGGGAAATAGAAAGTAAAACTATAATAGTTAGAGATTTCAGTGTGTCTCTCTTAGACCTAGACAAATCTAATAAAAAGATGAATAAGAAAGAAGGACCTGAATAAACTGGGGATAGATAATTTCATCATAAAAAATTTATAAATCAAAGAGCATATCATAGAACCAATAGATATCCCATTAATGAACATCACAATAATGGGACAACATAACAAAATTTTTGGGATGCAGGCAAAGCAATTCTTAGAGGAGAAAATTTATGTTTCAAAAAGCTTTCATCAACAAAATGCAAAAGAATAAATTAATGAATGGTTGATATAACTAAAAAATTGAAAAAGAAATAAATCATAAAACCTCAAACACAAAAACACAAATTTTCAAAATCAAGGAATACATAAACAAAATTGAAAATGAAAAACAAACCATTGGATTGAAAAATGAAAATAGGAGATGATTTTTCAGAATCATTAATAAAATAAATAAACTACTAGTTAATCTGATAGGAAGGAAAGCCAAATTGCTAATATCAAACATGAAAATAGAGAACTTATCCAAAAGAAAAGGACACAAGGGAAATTATTAGAAACCATTTTGCCTAATTAAGCAATAAAACAAAAGAAATTAAATAGAAGAATATTTGTTAAACTGTAAAATATTGTTATTAAAAGACTCAGAAAGCTTAATAAAGGAAGCAGAAAATACTAAAGAAAATAACCCCTTAAAAGACAGAACAAGCTAATTGGTAAAAGAGGCCCAAAAATACACTTAAGAGAAAAATTCTTTAGAAAGTAGAATTGGCCAAATGGCAAAAGAAATACAAAAGCTCACTGAAGAAAATAATTTCTTAAAAGTTATAATTGAGCAAGTGGAAGCTAAGGACTCCATGAGACATCAGGAAACAGTAAAACAAAGCCAAAAGAATTTTTAAAAAGTGAAAAAGAAGTACAAAACCTCACTGAAGAAAATAATTTGTTAAAAATTAAAATTGGGCAAGTGGAAGCTAATGACTCCATGAGACAACAAGAAACAATAAAACAAAATCAAAAGAATGAAAAAAAATAGAAGAAAATGTAAACTATCTCATTGGAAAAAACAACTAACCTGGAAAACAGATTGAGGAAATATAACTTAAGATTTATTGTACTATTTTAAAGTCATGATCAAAAAAAGAGCCTAGACACCATATTTTAAGAAATTATCAAGGAAAACTTCCCTGAAATCTTAGATTCAGAGGGTAAAATAGAAACTGAAAGAATTCACCAACCACCTCCTGAAAGAGATGAAATGAAATTTCATCAAAATGAAAACTCCTAGGAATATTACAGCCAAATTCCAGAGCTCTCAGGTCAAGGAGAAAATACTGCAAGCAGTCAGAAAGAAACAATTCAAATATTATGGAGTTGTGGTTACATGGCACCTACACAAAAACTTGCCATGTATTGTGATATAAAAACCTCACAACCAGATACAGAAAAATTAAATGTATCCTTTTCAGATCATAATGCAATAAAAATAATATTGAACAAAGGGCCACGGAAACATAGATTGAAAATTAATTGGAAAGTAAATAATTTAATCCTAAAGAATGAATGGGTTGAAGAACAAATTACAGAAACAATAAATAATTTCACTAAAGAGAATGACAACAATGAGACAATGTACCAAAATTTATGAGATGCAGTCAAAGCAAGGAAATTTTATATCTCTAAATGCTAACATCAATAAAATATAGAAAGAACAGATCAATGAATTGGGCATGCAACTAAAAAACAAAACTAGAAGGAGAACACATTAAAAAAAACAATTAAGCACCAAATTGGAAATCCTCAAAACCAAAGGAGAGATTAATAAAACTGAAAATAAGAAAGCCATTGAACATTGAAATAAAACTAGGAATTGGCTTTATGAAAAAAACCAATAAATCATTGGTTAATTTTATTTTTTTAAAAGAAAACCAAATTACCAGTATCAAAAATGAAAAGGGTGAATTCACCACCAATGAAGAGGAAATTAAGGAAATTATTAGGCACTATTCTGTCCAGTTACATGCCAAAAAATCTGACAATCCAAGTGAAATGAATGAATATTTACAAAAATATAAACTGCCCAGATTAACAGAAGAGGAAGTAGACAAGCCATCAACGAACTCCCTAAGAATAAATCCCCCCGACCAGTTGGATTTACAAGTGAATTCTACCAAATTGTACAAGAAAATTACTACATTGTTCATGTCTTGACCCAGATATCTTATTACAGAATCATATCCAAAAAGGTTACTGACAATAAGGAAAAAAACACTGTTTACAAAAATATTCATAGCAACCTTATTTGTGATAATAATAACTCCATGTGTAAAAAACAACTGTGCACTGAATGTGCAAATTTTGGTATGTTAATGGAACGGAATATTACTACCCCATAAGGAATAATGAATATAAAAAATCAGAAAAACATGGAAAGACTTGTCTGCAATAGTTAAAAATAAAGAAAACAGTCCCCCAAAATACTATACACTGTGATTGCAATAATGTCAAAAAAGGAAACACAAAACAAACCAAAAAACCGAAACAAAAAAACACTAGTCAAGTGCCACAGTCAATGTTAGTACCATACTGTTGAAGTTAAGGGATATAGTCTCTTCTTTCTGTTAATAATCACTAGTGTAGTTTCATTCAGATAATATATTTTATAAAGATATTTATACCCTTTGGCTCAGTGTTCCTCCTTCTGAGACTATATCTTAAGGAGGCTGTTGGCAGAATTATTTTTTTAAAGACCTAATGGAGAAGTGGCCGGGGATGAAAATATAAGCCTGTATTTTTGAATCACTCACCATACCTTTTTTCCAGAGAAGGATTTTTCAATAACTTGGGTCATGTCCCCAGAAAGGAAAGATGTTTGAGCATCCAGCATGCTGATCTCTTGTGGTTCAAAGATATCTGCTTCAATCTTCAAAGTTTAAAAAAAAAAACATTATAGTATGACTCCCCACCCCATCCACCTCTGTCCCAAACATAACAGTTCCCAGGAAAACATGGAAATACAATCTGAAACAAGTTTAATGAATGGCAGAGGTATCAGCGCTCTTTTCCCTAACATATTCAAAGAACAGTTCACTCAGCACCATATACAGAGGTGGTAGAAAATCCACTGGATTGGAAAGTGTGGGACCTGTGTTAAAGACACACCTCTGCCACTAATTCTCTGTATGACCTTGGACAAGTCATTCATCTTCTCTAGGCCTCACTACTCTGTACAATGAACATATTGACTCAGGAGATCTCTATGGTTCCTTCAAGCCGAAATGTTCTAAAATTCTAAGATTCTGGGATAGACAGGGCAGAGACTCACCCTGAACCTAATCGCATCTTTCAAAGTCAACTGATATTCCAGTATAATCATTGAAAAACAGTTGCTGAAGACCTAAAGAGGGCATTAATCCCAGCTCTTGGGTCTCATTATCATGGTCAGAGATGTGCTTACAAAGGAAAACTCCTATCGTTGGTACATGAATAACAAGGGCCATCCCATGGGGCATGCTCAGAATCGCCCTTCCTGCTTCTGCTTGACCCTATGCATGTTTTGCAAACTGCTTCCAGCCATGTGTGACTCAGTACTGAAGGGCTTGTGCTTTGAGGTGATGGAAGAGTCCCCTTACTGGCTGGTAGGCAGAAAGAACTGGTGATATTTAAGAAAGGATGACCCCAGCCTCAAGTCTTTCTTCCCTTTCTACTGTCAGAACTGTCTCAAGCTGCTTTACCGTGAAGGGCAAAGGGGGAGTTTGACCTGTCCTTCATCCTGCTCATCATAAGATCCTGAGTTTATGCCCTGCTGAGGAAAGCCTGAGCCTGGGTTGGGGGCTACCTCTTTTGTGTTTTTTCTTTATTAGTCTCATCTTGTGTGAACAATGGATGTGCCCAGCTTTAAATGAAACCTTATGAATCCCAGAAGTCAGAAAGTACTGGGTCTAGTCAGATCAGAGATGACTGGAGACTGGGAGAAGAGTTTCCCACAAATGCTTCAGGACTCTTGGAAAAGATGACATCCAACAAGAGAATTCATCCAAGCCTGGCTCATTTAACAGGAAGACATAGATCAGGAGTTGTTTGCACAGTGCAGAGCTGAGGTGAAATCTAAAATGCCTGATTAGAAGTCCTGCAAACTGCTTTATGTTCTGATGTGGTTTAAGTATCATTTTCCTAAGAAAATATACTAGCAGTTATAAGTTAAATTACTGAATCCTTTTTAAAGTTGTTCTATCAATGTACACTGTGAGTCTTTTGTGTCTGTTAGCCTTTCTTTTGTGTGTAGGAAATACATACCTGATTTATATTGTAAATTGAGAACCTTTCTACTTCCCCTTTGAAGAAAACTAGATAAGAACCAACAGCTAAGCTATAAATTGACCTTCCCCAAGGTTCTGGAGGTAGGAAGCTGAGGAGTGTGAGAAAATAAGTCAAGCACCTCTCATTAGAGGTTAGTCTCCCCCCAGGATTGAAACTGGTGCAGACCACATGGGTTTAGAGCAGAGGGGACCCTTAGGAAGGAGTGGGTGCATTGCTCCAGTCCCTTGGACCCAGCAGTAGGTTATTTTTTAGTTAGATGTGAAACTTTCCTCTCCTTGTCATGGTTTAATTGTGCTGAACATCAAAAGGAACTGGTTCTCAGGTACTAAACTCCACCCTACTCTGAGGATCCTTTGAGCCACAAAATAACCAGAGTGAGACCTTGCTTGCCTTTCCACCACACCAAGGATCATGGAGCCCACTATCAAAAAGCCAAGCTCAAAGTCCAATGTCCAAGATTCGGTCCCCATTGCTCATCCTCCAGGGGAAAAGTTCTTGAGGAGTTCCTCTTGAGCAATTAATAGGATCTGAGACAGGAAGATGCCTCAGAAGTGTTTGATTCAAGCCCCTTCTCCCCCCATTTTACAGATGAGGAAACTTAGACCTAGGGAGGTTAAATGATTTGCCCAAAGTCATAAAAGTAGTTTGCAAAGCCTAGATTTAAGCTCAAGTCTTCCAACTCTAAATCTAATCTACAGTCTTTCCTTTATACCACAATGCTGCAGAGATATCCTTTTTAACTATACCTATCTTTACTTGAATGACCTCTGTTGAAGATGTAGTAAGATTTTGACAACATCAGAGCTGGAAGGACCCTTAGGGAATATCTATTCCAATCCGTTCGTTTTACAAATATGAAAACTGGAGCTCAGATAGGACAAGGGACCTGCCCAAAGCTGCAGAATGAGGAAATGGCAAAGCTAGTCTTAGCACCCTGTTCCCTACTTGCCTATTTAGGGATCCTTCTTCCAAACTACCCTGTAAGAGGTACAACAAGAGACAGGCCATGGGTCCAGAGAGCATTTCTGGTCCACTTTCCCGATGCTGAGAGTCAGTCCCAGGGAGATTTACCTCAAACTGTTTGACCAGCTGCTTTGGTTTAACTTTAATGACAATTTCATATTTTCCCAAGTGTCGCTTCAATAGCTCCTCATAAGTCAACTCAAAGCCGACTTTGCTGCCGGCACCGACATTGACTGCAATGTTGAATTTTTCCATTTTCCTCCCAGAGGCCCTAGGGTAAAAAAGGAAGAAAACTTATCTCTATACTTTCATGACTCTGAAAGCATCACCCTTAAATTCACATTGCCTTTCACTCAGTGGCCTTACTTTGGGAATCCAGCACGATTAGGTCAAATTTTTCTTCTAGTAAAACTCTGATGTTTTCATTCCTTATAGATTCCTTTTCTTATCAGGAACTAAATGAGTAATGCAAATTTCAATGCCCAGGGTTCTGGAGGAGCTCCCTGATCTTATTGGTATACACAGGTAATTCTGCAGCCCAGCTCTGCCCCGGTATATCCCCCCAACCATACATGAGGACACAGACACAGACATACACACACAAACACATGTATCATACAGGAAGTCTGGGCAAGAGCTTACCTTACCAGACCTGCAGTCTCTCCTCGAACAACAGCTTTCCGGTATTGCTTCCATGCAATCACCTTGTCTTTGATATTTCCTGGATACGGGACTCCATCCACTGTACTGTTAAGAAGGAAAAGACACACCAGTAAAATGCATGTTCCTGAATGGATGCCTGCAGATAACTTCCCAGAAGCACCCTCTCCATCCTGATCAGAGTGTATGCAGCCTCCGCTGACCTGAACATATCCTGATCTGGAGAATGTTAGAGTTTCTCACAGCAGATTTTAAGCGAAAAGTCACTCTAGTCCACAAATCAGGTAAATGTTTGAAGAGTAGGAGTATGTGGTCAAATCCTCTCTTACTTTCTGCTCTTATTGTTCAGTCACGTCCAAAGTTTCATGACCCCGTGGACCATACTGTCCATGGTTTTTTGGTTTGGTTTGGTTTTTAGCAAGCATACTAGAATGGTTTGCCATTTCCTTCCCCAGTGGATTAAGGCAAACAGAGGTTAAGTGACTTTCCCAGGGTCACACCACTAGTAAGGGTCTAAGGTTAGATTTGAATTCAGGTCTTTCTGCAGTAAGATTACAATAGTTTTCATGTGTCTTTTAGTAATCAGTAAGCATTGTGATAATGTGAAGGCCAAGGCCAGAGTTAAGCCAGGAAACCTGGTCCCTTTTTCCTTCTTCCTCAAATATTAGTTCTGTAATGAATAGGCTTTTGTTGTTGTTGTTAGAGGAACCCAATAGCAGAGACCTTCTCTGCCAAAGAAAGACTTTGTACAAGGTTCTCTGGTTCTTTCCCTAAGGCTAGCACTATCTAGAGAAAAGAAAACTTTCAAAAAAAAAAAAAGGATAGAGTAAATCAAATTATTATCTTTGGCTTTAGGAGCTGCAGATTCAGGTTTATGGGTCCCCTGAGATTCTTAAGACCTAGGGATGGTCCCTAGTTAGATAGATACCAAGTAGATTTGCACATTCTGCTTCACAGAACAAGTTGGGGAAGGGATTACCCACAGGAGGAAATTGCTAATGTAGGCTGTCCTGGGTATCTCAACATCGAAGACAATTTCCTGGGCAGTGCTGCCATGGTTGATGGCTTGGCTGGTGATCACATAATTAGCGAATCGGGAGGTGACTCTGCAGTTAACTTTCATACTCTGAATTTCTATTCCATTGACAATCTGTAGATGAAAGATGATTATGCTTTGGTATTGAGGTCTCGGAGCAGTTGACAAAACTCCTTTCTCAGCTTGGTTTTTATCTAGTTCCATAGGTTCTGATGAAAAAAACCTAAGATCTTTGAAATCACTGAGCGCCTCAGATTTTTAAAGATAATCATCAGGGAAGAGAGAGACTAAATCAGAAGCCAAACCTTTGCCAACCAATTATTTATCACCCAGGAAGGAGCCCCAAACTCTCATCTGCATGAGAGGAGTGGCTGGGTTAAACATTTCAGAATTTGCATGCTATTAGTAAAGCCTGGGGCAAAAACCCACAGCAACCTACCAACCTACCGCGGGGAATGAGAAGTTTACTTACAGTTCCCTGAGTCTGTCTCTTCTGCAAAATAAAAGCAAGTTCAAGGACTAGAAAAGAGAACTCTACCAATAAAAATAATCTGATCACAATGTGACAATAGAACCTCTTGATCATTGTCCCTTTTTATCTCCTTGGTGTCTATCTAGAAAATTCATATTTATACAAAGGAGGGATAAAAAAAAGACAATTTCCTGAGTAATTGTGACAGACAGTGTTGGGAGGCGGGGAGGAGGATTTCAGGAAAAAGAAATCGTTGTGGTCAGTGGACTTAACAACTTGTAATGAGTGTGTATTTTCATCCCTCCCCTCAACTAATGTTTTTTACTTCCCTGGAAGAATTCAACATGGGCATCTGGTCTATTTCATATTGGCCCTCTGCTCATATCCCCAACACTAGCAGAATAAGGCTACACATCAGGGGGACCCATTATTTCGGGCACCATGGATTTGTACCCTTTTTTATTCCCAAGTGCAACCCATCCACTACCCTCCGCATAACGGGAGGAGTGGCTAATTCATACAATATGGTTACATACCCCAATGCTCCTGGGCTGGCCTATTAAGCCTGATGCTATGAGACCAGGGAGGGATAACAGGCAAAGGCACAACAGCATCTGACGCTCCATATTGTAAGTCAGCCTCAGTTTGAGGGACACACATTGATGTTGTACTCTTCCCAAACTGCTGATCAATACAGTGATGTGGAAACACAGATTAAACATTAGACAAAGGCAAATATTCCAAAGTTTAAAAAATCAGAATTCGACAGTTACATTTTTTTTCCTTCTGCAGAGGTTGCCCAACCTCTGCCTTCTATTGACCTCAAGTAAAATCAGAACATATACCTTCTGTAAAATTGCTATTAATGACAAGGTGGCTATTGAGACCATCTGTGGAAATTCCATGAGACCTGGTTCATTCTCATGCATATAGTGAGTTCTCAATAAGTGGTGATAGCTTAAAAAAAAAACTTTTAAAATTCTTTTTAAATTCTCTAAAAGTCAGCTTTGACACTGATGATACGCCAGTCCTAATTCTACCACCAAGTCAAATATGTCTACGAATCTTTGTCACTTGAGACTGACATTCATATTGAATTTACTTCGACGTGTATTTATTACAGTGTCCTCTCATGTGTGATGTGCAGTCCACAGGGCTGGGTGAAATGCAAAATCAATTTTGAGCTGGGAGGGAGTAGAGGGAGGGAACAAGTACCTGTATCAGCAAGGCGATAATCCTATTAATAGGTGGGCTGTTGCCATACCTACTATGTGCTAGGTACCATGCTCAGGACTCTATAAATAGATCTCATTTTACCCAGGCTGATCCCTTTGGCTCCCTTCATAATCCACCTACATTTGTTGGAATGATAGCCATACCACTGTTTCTACAGAATATTCTCTTTGAAGAATCCATAGACCCTAATTCTCTTTACTGCAGGCAGAGCTAGTCCTTCTGCAGGATTTAGTGGAGACACTGGTCTGGTCAGATCTCCATAGTTCACTTCTGATAACATTAGTGAGAGAAAGGCACTGTTTGTTTCTGTATTTGGTTAGTCTTGTACTTTGTAACCCCGGGGGCAGATTCTGGGAAAGGATGAATTGTCAATAGACCTAGAGTGAGGTCAACTAACCCTCAAGCCTCAAATATATTTTCTGATAAGGTGACTGGAGTTGGGTCTGCAGTAAACTTTCAAGTTAAACCTTTGTTGAAAAGATCACTATCAAAGATAAGGGAAAGGTTATCATCAACATGGCCCACATTTACAGAGTATGCTAAAGTTGATAAATTTCTTCAGAATAACATTTTTCCCTTTTTACAGATGAGGTAATCGAGGCTCAGAGGAATTAATTTTGTTTTTATTAATTATTTTACCATTTAAAAAAATTTTTTGAGTTCCAAATTCCTCCTTTCAGCCCCTCCTCTACCCACTGAGAAGGCAAACAGTATGATACCCATTATATGTGTGAAATCATGTAAAATATATTTCCGTATTAGCCAAGTCGCAAAAAAAAAAAGCAAGAAAAATAAAGTGAGAAAATTGTACTTCAATTTGCACTCAGAGTTCATCAGTTCTCTCTCTCTCTCTAAAGGTGGATAGCAATTTTCATCATGAGTCCTTTGGAGTTGGCTTGGATCATTGTATTGCTCCGAGTAGCTAAGTCTCTCACAATTGATCACCACTACAATATTCCCGTTACTGTGTACAATGATCTCCTGGTTCTGTTCGCTTCACTTTGCATCAGTCCATATAGGCCTCCCCAGGCTTTTCTGAAACCATCCCCCTTATAATTTGTTATAGCACAACAGTGTTCCATCACAATGGTATACCACAGCTTTTTCAGCCATTCCCCAATTAATGGACATCCTCTCAATTTCCAATTCTTTGCCACAAAAAGAGTTGTTATAAATATTTTTGTACATATAGGTCCTCTTTCTTTTTCTTTGATCTCTTTGGGATATAGACTTAGTGGTGATATTGCTGGGTCAAAGGGAATGCACAGTTTTGTAGCCTTTTGGGCACAGTTCCAAATTGTGATCCAGAATAATTAAACTAGAACACAACACCAGGTTCATTAGCATATCTATTTTCCTATGCCTCCCTATGGCATTTATCATTTTTTTTTTGCAGGGGAGAAGGCAGGGCAATTGGGGTTAAGTGACTTGCCCGTTACCACACAGCTAGTAAGTGTGTCAAATGTCTGAGGCCGGATTTGAACTCAGGTCCTCCTGACTTCAGGGCCAGTGCTCTACTCACTGCGCCACCTAGCTGCTCCTTATTTATCATTTTTTCTGATAGGTATGAGGTAATAACTTGGAGTTGTTTTAATTTGCATTTCTCTAATCAATAGTGATTTAGGGCATTTTTTATATGACTATAATTTTGATTTCTTCTTCTAAAAACTGCCTGTTCATATTTCTTGATCATTTATTACTGGAGGAATGGATCTTATTTTTATAAATTTGATTCAGTTCCCTACACATTTGAGAAATGAGGCCTTTATCTAAGAAATTTGCTATAAAAATGCTTAATATCATTGTGTACAGCACCTTTTAGCAAAATGTAGTGTCCCTAATTATCTCTTTTAATTAGGTCTATTTTTACTTTTGTTTTGTCCAAAATAACGATTGCTACCCCGGCCTTTTTTACTTCAGGTGAAGCATAATAGATTCTGCTCCAGCCCACTGTGTGTGTCTCTTGTAAATGACATATTATTGGATTCTGATTTCTATTCCATCCTATTATCCACTTCTGTTTCGCAGGTGAGTTCATCCCATTTGCATTCACAGTTATGATTACTAACAGTGTATTCCCCTCCATCCTATTTTCTTCTCTTCTATTCTCTCTCTCTTTTGTATCCTGTCACTCCTTAAAAACCTGTTTTGTTTTTGGCCACTGCCTCCCTTAATCCACTCTTCCTTTTATTGCCCCCCTCCCCTTCCTTTTCTCTCATCCTCTTTTCCTTCTACTTCCCTGTTGGGTAAAATAAATTTCTATTCACAACTGAATGTATATAAATATTCTTCCCTCTCTGAACCAAGTCTGATAAGAGAGAAGTTCAAGCTTTGCACCCTCCCTCCATTTTCCCCTTCCACTGTAAAAGTTCTTCCTTGTGTGCTTCTTTTTTGTGAAATAATTTCCACCATTCTTCTTTTCCTCTTCCCCCTCTGCCAGTGCATACCTCTTTCTCACTCCTTCATTTTTTTTTCAATCATCCCAATATAATTGACTCATACCCATGCTCTCTGTCTATATAGGTTTCTTCTAACTGCCACAATAATGATAAAGTTTTTAAGAGTTACATGAATCATCTTTCCATATTGGAATGTAAAAATAGTTTAATCTTACTAAGTCCCTTACGATTTCTCTTTCATATTTACCTTTTTATGCTTCTTTTGAGTCTTGTGTCTGAATGTCAACTTTTCTATTCAGCTCTGGTCCTTTCATCAGGAATACTTCAAAGTCCTCTATTTCATTAAACATCATTAATTCTATTCACATTTTATAACGACAATTCTATTTTTAAGGTGTTATTTTCTTTAGTATTTTTGTGTCTCTTTTACCAAGCTGCTAATTTTCTTTTCATAATTTTCTTGCATCATTCTCATTTGTTTATCAAATTTTTCCTCTACCACTCTTATCTGTTTTTTAAACTCTTCTAGGAATTCTTGTTGGATTGTATCTAATTAGCATTTTTCTTTGAGGCTTTGCTTATAGCTGTTTTCACATTGTTATCTTCTTCTGAGTTTATATGTTGGTCTTCCTTGCCACCGTAGTGGCTTTTTATGGTCAAGTTCTTTTTTTGTTGTTGTTTGATCATTTTTCTATCCTATTTCTTGACTTTGAATCATGTTAAAATTGGTCTCTACTCACCTGAGGATGAGAAGGCACCATCCCAAGCATCAGACTTTTTCATGCTGCTCTTTTCAAAGTTAGCTCTAGGGGTCTTTTTCAGTTTTCAGTATTTTCAAAGTGGTATGATCCAAGGAAAGGTATGGTCACTGCTCTTGTGATCTGTACTCTGTTCTTTACCCAGAAAGGTCCTCCCTTCCCCTGCAGCTGCAAATACTAGCACTCCTCTCCACTCAGAGGAATTAATGACTTATCTAGACCCAGAACTCAGTCCCAGATCTTCTGATTCCCAGACTAGTCAATGCTCTTTCCAACATACCATTCTGCTCTATTGATAGCATGTACCTGGTGTTTAAGAGTCTTTCTATATCCTTATGGACAAGATGGAGAGAGCTAAGCTGGATTACAGTACAATTAAATAGGTTTGTTTTTGCTTTGACTAGATTATCAATCCAATTGATAAATGGATTGATAATCTAGTGTTCCACAGAGCTCTGTTCTTGGCCCTATTGCATTTGATATTTTTAATTGATAATTTTAATGAAGATATGCTAATAGAATTTGTAGGTGACAAAGGACTGGGAGGGATGGCTAACATATCATAATATAAAATCAGAATCAGGGCGAAATTTAATAGTTGCATAATTTTGAGCAAATCATTTAATCTCCTTGAGACACAGTTTTCTCAATTGTGCAAGAGGCTTTGACTAGATGATATTTAAAGTCCTTTCTAACTCTAAAATTCTATGATTTTAAAAGAATCCCCTACTTTGGGCTTAAATGAACTGGATTTGATAAAGGGGGTTATGCCCCAAAAGTCACTCTTTCTTTAACTTGTTATTACTCTCTCCTTCCCCAATCTTTACTTTGGAAAATCACTGAATATAGCTCATATCTATATCACAGGTATTACCACTGCTCAGGGTAACAAATGGAATCAGATACAGTACAAGGTAGCCTTTATCTACCACACAGAAAGAGTAGAAAATTCAAAAGACTTATATAAACAAATACAGAAGACACATAAAGGAACTCATAAAGGCACACAAAAATCAATACAATTCTCTTCCCTCTCCAGTCAGTCCTACTTTTCCATGACTGTCCTAAAGTTCTCAGATTCAGTGCTACCCTGTAGTTTTGAAGGGAACTAAATTTGAAGTTGGCAGTGAAGCAACTTCCAAAATTTTAGGGAGCCCCTCTTTCCCATAGGGCCCGTGTAGTTCCTCCTATATTTGCAATATCACACTGTGATTTAGACTCTCCCCAAGTGGATAACATACTTTAGACTTGATAGATAATAAACACCTCACTTTTTCATTTGATTTACATTGTTAGAATGGCTCATTGTAATAGCAGAGTACAAAGTCCAGGCTCTTCCTTACTTTGGTTTTTGGTCTCTTGTTGTTACTTCATGAAGCACTGGATTACACATGTACAATCTTCATTTCTTTCTAAGAGGCAAATGGCTCAGATAGAAGACTAGATTCTAGGACTCTAAAAATTTGGAGTACCATTGAGATAATTGATTCCCAAAGCTGGAGCTACCCTTCTCTTGATAGAAGGCTGATTTCTAGGACAATCTGCCTAAGAAATCCCTGACCCCACCCCAACTAGAAGGTTAGAGTTCAGGAACAATATTATCCAGACAGTCCCCAATTAGACTTCATAGATGAGCACACATCTGCTTCAATCACATGGATTTCCAAAGTTACCATTAATAGTCCTGGAGTGTAGAGAGGGGAACCCTACCTCATCAACTTTCACACCTCAGGATCTCTCCTGAGAAGTGGAAAAGGAAAAAGTTAAGGGGAAAAAAAGCTTATCAAGTCCTTTTATAGATGAAGTCAAAGAGTGCCTCTCAACAGAATCTATTCTCCTGAGTTTGAACCAAGCAATTCATCCCAGGGGCAGCCCCTATCAAAGAAATACAACCTCCAGAGGTACCAAGGAATGGCTCCAAACCCAATAATTCATGTTTGGGGTAGCCTTGGTTAATGAACCACTCCTGGGAGATATTGTTTGCCCTCTCAACAAGGTGCCATTGGACATATCCAAATCATTTGTAGGGAGGCACTTTTGAAAGTCCCACTAAAAGTCTCACCACATGGTAAGGTCATCAAGTTGACTGAAAAACTACCCTATTACAATAATGAAAATCTTACACTTAGGTTTAAAAAAACAAAAAAAAACTGAACAAATTCAGAAGACCTAGCTTAATAGCAGCTCATATAAAAAAAAAACCTATGTTTTTTTTTAAATTTTATCACAAGTTCAGTTTGATCTAGCAGTTACCCAAAAAATTAAAGTATTTGGGGGCTGTTAATAGATTTATAGTGGCTGAAACCAAGGAGGCAATAATCCCACTAGAGAGGTGAGGGGACTAAAAAAAGGGCATTACAAGCAGAAGAAGCATGATGAGCTAAGACAAATAATGAAAGCATAGAGTATGTTCAGGAAAGAGTGAGTAGGTCCAATTTGGCCAGAAAGTAGGATAGGTGTAAAGGAGCAGCAGGAAATGACACTGAAGATAATAGATCATGGCTAGATCACAGGGCCTTTATTTTAAGATTTTTTGAAAGTATCTTTGATTCCTTTGTTCCTCTACTCAGGTAATGGGGAGCAAATAAAGAAGGTTTCTGAGCAGGGAAATATCATAATCAGAGCAGTGCATTAGGAAAATTACTCTGGAAGGATGGTTTGGAGGGGGAGAGACTACAGGTATGGGGGTCAATTAGAAGGGTATTACAGTGGTCCAGGAAAGAAAACAAGAAGCTGGGCAACAGGAATGGAAAGGAGTAGATGGAGAGAGAGAGCCTATTTTTACAAAATAGACATAAATTAAAGCAATTTTACAGGGAAAAGATCCTAATAAAACATTGAACTATTTGTGTCTCTCCTAATCTTGGTTAATGTACATATAGATACTTTTACTCAGTTGTCATTTAATCTATCCCAACTCCTACTTTTTTCAACATGGTCCATATAATTTTCATTTTTAATAACTCTATATTATTCCATATCAATGTATCATCTTTTGCTTTTGCAAAATTGCCATTTAAATTTTCCTATTATAAATAGAGCTGCTAAGAACATCTTTGGTATAAATTATTTTTCTTTTTAGCATATTTCTTTGGGTTATAATCCCAATAGCTGATCAAAGATTCCTCCTTCTCCCTAAAAAATCTTTTAGCAAGAACACTTCTATAACCCTTACTGAATGTTGCCAACTTGTGACACCAACCATGAATAAATGAGACTTCCAACAGTGAGTTTTGCTGAGTTAATGGTGCTTCAAATTTGGTTTAAATTGCATTTCTTCTATTACCAACGAGGTTGGGTATTTTTCATGTGATTTTTGTTACCTTCTCCAGCTCAGGGTGTCACATATAGGATATGCTTTATAAATGTTTGTTGAATGACTATGTAGCCCAAGGTTTCTTATTTCAACAATGGTACCTGCTCTGCATGTACAGAGAGAAGAAGACAGATATGTAAAGGGCAGTAGCAGAACCCACTTATCTTCCAGGAGCAAGGCTGGTATAGCCACTCAGGGTGTAACCCCTACACAAGCCACCAGATGGCTTGCTAAGACTTGAACTACAAGCTTGAGTATATCAGTGTGCTGGGGCTGATGTGGCTTGCTTGAATTTAGTCCCAACTCCAAGTATTCCATTGAGTTCCTTGAGAGCTCTGCAACTCCCAGGGCTAGCACAGTGCTTAGTACAGTGCCTGGTACATAGTAGAAGTTTAATAAATGTTTACTGATGAATAATAAGCACTTGATAGAGGTTTTTTGATTGAAAAAACGATTAGTGCCTTACCCAGATTCTTTTCCTAGGGTATAAAAATTTCCAATATGATTCATCAGAATAGCTTGTAATGATCAGGCATGGTGGTACACACCTGTAATCCCTGCCTCTGAGGAGTCTGAAGCTGGTGGATCACTTGAGTTAGGAGTTCTGAGCTGTGGTAGGGCTAATGCCAATCAGATGACCACACTAACTCTGGCACCAATATGGCAAGGCCTCCCAGGAGCCAGGGTCCAGGGCACAAAGGAAAGAGAGAGAGAGACAGAGACAGAGAGGGAGAGAGAGAGAGAGAGAGAGAGAGAGAGAGAGAGAGAGCAAGGGAACGAGAGAGAGAGAATGAGAGAGAGAGAGAGAGAACTAGTTTGGCTGGCCAAACTAGGTATCCTGCATGTGCTTAACGGATTTTTAAAAAAAAAAATTGTATATAAAAATGTCTGTTGAAACTTAATGCTGTAGAATAATAATGATTAAGTTTGGCCCTGAAGAAGAGATATGGGAAGATAGTTCTTTCTTAAAGTGGGAGACTATGAGTGTGAAACACTGTATAAAATATCAGACTTTTTGATATGTTGGTTAGTTATGCTGAGATTTTACCCTCTCATTTTTATTCTTCATTATAAGGGATGGTTGGAGGTGGGGGGGGAGGGGGACTGGAAGAAGAAGGATACACTGGGAAATGTAGGTAATTTCAAAATAATCAATTCAAGTTTATTTTAGGATTTAAAAAAGTATCATTGATTCCTTTGTCCATCTACTCAGTTTTTTTGTTTTTGTTTTTTGTAAGACAGCAAAAATCTCGAGATGATTCTAAATAGAGCAACCATTTTGTGGGACACAGGGCCACTGACAGAAAATTCTGCTTTTAGCTTAAGTTTCTAAAACCAGTAATAGGGGATTACATTTCAGAGAACGGCGCTGTGAGCCTGAATTCACTCTCCCAGTTGTTTCCTACCAGAATGAGAAACAGGCATTTGAAGTAATAAGTTAAAACGACTTTGAGTAAACCCAAGCACCCCTGGATACATGAATGCTAAAGGTGAGCACTGGATCAATGAATATGCAATTATCTTTATAGTGCCTACTGTAACCTTCAAAAGTAATATGGGATGACTTCTCAACAAATATTTAAGCATCACTTCCCATATGTAAGATTATCATTTCAATTGCTAGGGATACAAAGGTAGATGTAACACAGACCCTGTTCTCTAAAGGTTCTTGCAAACCCTACAGATTGGTGTTGTGTTTGTCCTTCCTTCTCAAAGAGAACCAAGACCCTACAGATAACAGGAGCTGGAGATGGGGAAGGGAAAATACACAGATAATTAAGACATAAGCGTGAGGTAAATAAGGACAGAGGTTCAGGTAAAGTGCTTTGAGAAATCTGAAGAAGGAAAGATTGTTTTCACTTTTTCATTCATGGAAAGATGTAGGATCTGGGTTGGACTCTGAAAACAAAGATTTCAGGTGGACAGTGTGAGCAAAGAGAGACAGAAGAGGGCATAGTGGAGGACTGAGAGTAGTCTGCTCCAGCTGGATTGTAGACTGTAAAATACATGAACAAAGACTGGTATATTGCCAATGCAATGCAACGTACCGCGGCTGAATTTACTTTCAGTTTGGATAGCACTTACAATAATACACGCTCACACAACAAATAAGGATTATAGAATAAAGATTATAGTTTATTGCTTACAGGTATAGATGAAAGTTTACTTACATCACCAAATTGGGGAGGACAACTACATCTGGATCATGCAGCTGGGGAGTCCCCCGTTCAGCCTCCAGAGTCCCGACTGGGAAATACCCTGGGGCAGTGCATCCACTCCATGGGTGAGACTCCAAAGTCTGAATGGAAGAGCCCTATTTTAAGTTCTCCTTCAGACAAAGAAGGCACCACGCCAATTATAAGACACGATCACATACGAAACACATCTTCGTTATCCCAGGATGTTTGGTTACTGGGAGAGTGGCCAGCTCATCTCAGGAAGCAAAACCAAGGACAAAGCGTGTGATTGCGCGTGTGGCACGTCTGGTATCTAGCTGTATGTAAGCATTCATAGAACAAGGTTAAATATCGGTCATGAGGCCTACTTCCTAGGCCTAGACCACTAGAAAAGGATGAACTTATATTTATATATTATTCTCATTTCAACAGGAAAAGTACATTGTGGAGGGTTTGTGAAGGCTATGTCAAAATGGCAACAAAACAATTAGGCAAGTAGATCCGAGCAATCAAAAACAAAACACAATTTACTTCAGTGAAGAAATGTTGTTGGGACTGTTCTAAAAAGGATATCTGCTTCAGATAAGGATTGGTCTGCTGAAATACCTCTGAGAACCTAGAATTCTAAGGTTGGTCAGTTTAGACCAAATGGTGGCCTCAATGGCTCTCATATCAAAATGTTACATATGGAGAGGGAAATATCATAAGCTCATAGATAGAGCTGGAAGTGTCCTTAGAGGCCAATTAATCCAACACCTTCATTTTACAAATGTGGAAACTGAGGCAGAATGTCTCTGTCCTAGAGACAGCAGCCACGGAGAGGCAGTAGTATATTATCAAAGCAACGCTGTCAAATAGTTTCTGGAGCCTGCTCACAGGGCAGGTCTCTGAGTTTGGGCAATCCCTGACACTATTTTTACTGCACTACCATACTTTGGTATTCTCCCTGCTACCATCCTTTGCTTCCCTTTTCTGTTCACACCTTTCTGTAAAAAAATCTAATTGGTGTGGTGAGTTCTCTTTGTTTGCACACAGTCTCTTCAGACAACTCCCCCCTTTTCCTCTTCCCCACAATTGTTTCCCTTTGTGCTTTCAGCATTTCATTCTTGAGAGGTCTCCTGTACCTCCTGGACTGACATCAGTCTCAGGGTTGTTTGAGATTATTTTCAAGCAATCATTTAGCCAAACACTGCAGTGGCCTCTGGGGATACAAAGACAAAAGTAAAGTAGTCCCTGCCCTCAAGGGGCTTACAGTCTAATGGGGGGGGAGGAAACAGAACATGGTACAAAACTTAATGTATATGTGTGTTTGTTATGTAGGTGTATGTATGTGTCTAAATATATATGTATATATGTATATTATGTATATATGTATAATGTGGAACATTTTATACCATTTTATATCATTTTTCTAATTTCAATAAGATTCAGAGTCTGAACTGATTAACCAGAAGAAAAGCCTGATCCTAACAGTCTCTTTGTTCTCTGAGTAAACTCAGAATTCCTCTATCTTATGTCAACAAACCCAGATGGAGCATTCCTTTCCTCTGTCCATGGCCATTAAGGATGAGACCTTTAGTCCCGAGGAACAATCTTGAATTATGTGACTTTTCCTTATCTTAATATTTTATGGGCATATATACTATGTTATGGAATTTTAATGGCAAATTAAACACAGAGATCCTGGGTTGTAATTTCAATTGACACTTTGTCAACTATCTGACTTACTGTATTTACAATCTATTCCATTAAGGAAAATCCTTGTCTTATATCATAATTAACGTACATGGGGGTCATAAAAGTGAGGTAATACAGACATGCTGAGTCTGCTAAAAATAATGTATATAAGTTTTCTCATTTCTTTGTTCAGACAGTCAGAACTTGTGCTCTGACTCCTTGTACATACAAGTAAGCTAGCTTAGCTATGCTTTAAGGGACAATAATAAACAATATGGATTTTTCTATGACCTAGCTTGTTTGCCTCCTTTAACCAACTTTCAGGATTAACAACACATACACATATACATGTAGTTACGTTTAAATAAAACATATATAAAGCACCAAAATGACCCAACAAGGGAAAGGCACTAGTAGCTAGGAGGGAGAAGTGGAAGAGAGGCAGAGGACAGTCAATCAAGAGGTCAATAAGCATTTATTGAGCACCTTCCTAGGTGCCAGGGGAAGCACTAGGGATACAAGGAAAGGCTGAAAGCCAGCGCCTGCCCTCCAGGAGCTCACAGCCTAATGGAGCCAAGCTGCAGACTACTACGGACTAACACACTGAGGCCAGGATGAAAGGGAGATGATCCTCAGCGTTAAGAGGACTAGGAAGGCTTCCAGTAGAAGGTGGAGATGGGGATGGGGGAGGATCCATGGGCAATGGGCCCCCACAGGGTCTGGAGGCGTGGCTGCTCTCCCCCTGCCCCCATTGCTCCTTCAGTCTCGGGGAGAATCAGAGATTCTCCCAGTTTGGAGAAGTTGTCGTTAATCTTGGTTACAAAGCTTTGGCAAGACACAGCACCAGGGAAGGACAATCTCACCACCTTTTTCTCTTAAGTGCGTAGCGTTCCCCCCACCAAAGGGGGCACTGCCCTGCTACACTCGGGCCAACGAGCCCAGGAGACGCTCTGGCCACCGGTGGGGGGAGAACGTCCCGACTGTTCTCGATGGCTGGTCCTCCGAGGCATGCGCAGTGGCGGGCCAGGGATCGCTATGGCAGCGGCGTCGGCTTCGCTCCGGCCGCTGGGCTCCCGTTAGGCCCAGCCGCCTCTGCCGCCCTGTGAATGCGCGCCTAGGCTTCCCGCTGCTCCTGCCGGGGAATGAGCGGCGCCTCGGGCCACTAGCCGCCGCCGTCGCCCACGGAGACCATGCCCCTGGCCGCCTACTGCTTCCTGCGGGCCGTGGGCAAGGGCAGCTACGGGGAGGTGACGCTTGTCCGGCACCGGCAGGACGGCAAGCAGGTGACCCGCGAGGGGGGCGGGGAGCCAGGTGGGGAGGAGGAAGGGGAGGGCGAAAGGATGAGAGGAGAAGGGAGGGGAGGGGGAAGGGAAGCGAGAGGAAGGGAGCGGCGTTCAGGGCTCAGGTCCTGGTCCTTCTCCTGTGGACAGAGCCCTTGGGGCTGCTGGTGTTTTCTCCCTCTTCCTCAAGTTACCACGTGTGTGTGTCCCTGCTTAAAGAAGACTGAAAGGGCAGGGCATGCTCTTCCTCTGTTTTGTTTTTTGTATCTCCAGCTTCTTGCACCTAGTAGGCCTTAATAAATGCGGGGTGGGCTGGGTGGGGCCAGGAGAGTGAGAAGCTGGGCGGCGAACGAAGGAAGGGGCTGGGCTGGGGGTATTGAGCCTAGTGCCACCTGAGGAGCAAAGATGGCAGTGAGCCTCTGCTAGAGGAATTGGAATGGGCCAGGGGTTGGGGGCTGAGGAGGGCAGATAGAGGGCTAGACCCGGAGTCAGCAAAACCCGAATTCACATCTTGCCCCAGACACTTAATAGTTGTGTGACCCTGGCCTAGTCACTCATCTCAGCCTCATTTGCCTTATCTGTAATGCCACCTACCTCATTGGGTCGTTGTGCGGAATACATGAGATGATAGATGTAAAGTGCTTTACAAACCTTAAAGGGCTGTTAGCAGTTATTATCTGTATTAAGATATGTGTGGAGGGGGAAGAGGAAGGGAACCCAAAGTGAAACTCTGCAGAAGGGTCAGAGATGACAGCAGGGTGAAGTTGTGGAATGGGGCCATTGGCTGGTGACATTTGGGTGGAGAATGGTAATGAAGGAAGGGACAGAAGCCAAGTTGGGAGAATTGGTGGACATGATTGAACAGTGGGGTTTAGGACAGAAGTGGTGCATAAAGAAAGGAAGAACCATGGTAGGAGTCCCAGTTAGAAGGTTTGGTGGAGACCTTGGACCTTGTATCTGTTTATCGGAGGATGTGGCAGATCTCTAGGTGCAGAGATAAAGAGTTCAATTGTTTCAGTGATGCCTCGACTCTTTGTGACCCCATTTGGGGTTTTCTTGGCAAAGATACTGGAGTCATTTGCTTCTCCAGCTCATTTTACAGATGAGGAAACTGAGGCAAACAAGGTTGAGTGACATGCCCAGGGTCATATAGCTAGTAAGTGTTTGAGGCCAGATTTGAACCCAGGAAGAGGAGTCTTCCTGACTCCAGTCTCACTGCTGTATCCACTTTGCCACCTCGCTGCCCTAATAAAGAGTTGAGTACCAGCAAAAGAGGAGTTGGAGGGAGGTGGGCTAAGTGGGAACCCAGTGGCCAAGCTGAGAAAAGGGTAAGGGGATAAGAGCACAGATGAAGGATTAAAAGTGTGGGGATTCAGGCTGAAAATCGGAATTAAAAGACTGGGTAGTGGGAGGAAGAGCTGAGAGACAGTTCTTGGAGTCTATATCTCTGACTTATAGAGGCTCTTCTTCTGTAAGGGAATTAATTTGACCCCAGATGGGATTCCTAATGTTAGATCAACAGCAGGTGTTAAAGTTGCAGTGGAGGAAGAGGGTAGAGGAGGAGTGGTCATGATGATGCCAAAAAAAAGAGGAGAGCCATTAAAACATTATTTAAAATGCACACCGGAGTATGGAAAGAAGTTCAGAAAGAAGTACAAACGAACAGGGCAGTTTTGAAAGTAATGGGTTCAATTTATTATGTACCTTTTTTTTTTTAAAAAATCAAGAGATGTGAAAATTTATACTTTCATATATAATCCTCTTTTATGTTCTTATATTGGAAATACTCATTTTTGCCGATAAGTTCAGAATAAAAAGTATTTTTAAAAGAATTAGATGAAGAAGGGCTTTTAAAACTGTAATCGTAAGGGCAGAGCCAAGATGATGGAGAAAAGGTGGCCAGTCATCTGAACTCTCCCTCAAACCTCTCTGAACACCTTTAAATAATGCTATAAACAATTCCTGTAGCAGTAGAACCCACAAAAGAACGAGGTGAAATAATTTTCCAGCCAAAGACAACTTATAAGGTCAGCAGGAAAGGTCTGTCACACCTGGGTGAGAGTGGAGCACTGTCCAGGTCAGGCTGGGCCAGCACAGATGCAGCCCCAGAAAACCAGGAGCAGGCCTTGGGAACCACTGAATCAGCAGCAGCAGCTGCTTCTGGAGCTCTCAGCCCCCAGATAGTAAGGGGTTTGAATAACTGGTCAGAAGAAGATTACAGAGGTCTCTTTGCTGGCACTGAGGGTAGGACTCTATTGCATTGCCCATACTCGGATCTGAGTCACAGTCTTGGTTGGCAGTCATAGGGTGAGAAGGAGCACTAGCACACCAGAGCTTGTGGTCACAGTGGAGCTGGGACCTTCTTCACAATTCTAGGGCAGAAAAGAGTGCTTGTGGTCCCTCACAGATTAGAACACAGAAGAATAGTAAATACATCTCTCCTTAGATCATACCAGCTTGGAAGAAATGAAAATATAAGGGTCCCTAGAAGTGTCTCTGAAAACAACTGCACAAAACCCTGAAACTTGGGACAGTGCACCCTCCACCCTGGAAGTAGAGGTCCACTTTAACAAAGAGTTAAAAGTCAAGAAATCATCTGGAAAAATGAGCAACCAACAGGAAAAAAAAAATCTGACCATAGAAAGTTACTATGGTGACAAGGAAGATCAAAACACACACTCAGAAGAAGATAAAAAATCAAAGCTCCTACATCCAGAGCCTCCAAAAAAATTTGGATTGGTCTCAGGCCATGGAAGAGATCAAAAAAGGATTTGGAAAATCAAGTAAGAGAAGTAGAGGAAAAATTGGGAAGAGAAATGAATAATGTAAGAAAACCATGAAAAATGAGTTAATAGCTTGGTAAAGGAGGCACAAAAAAAATACCGAAGAAGATGACACCTTAAAAAACAAAGTAGGCTAAATGGCATAAGAGGTACAAAAAGCTAGTGAGGAAAAGAATGCCTTAAAAAGCAGAATTGGCCAAATGGAAAAAGAGGCACAAAAATTCACTGAAAAAAAAAAACTCCTTAAAAAAATTGGTTAATAGAAAAGGAGGTAGAAAAGAAAATAATTCCTTAAAAATTAGCATTGAGCAAATGGAAGCTAATGACTGTGAGAAATCAAGAAAAATAAAACAAAACCAAAAGAACGAAAAAATAGAAGACAATGTGAAATGCCTCATTGGCAAAACAACTGACTAGGAAAATATCCAGGAGAGATATATTAAAAATTATTGGACTACCTGAAAGCCATGATCAAAAAAAGAGCCTAAACATCATCTTTCAAGAAATTGTCAAGGAAAACTGCCCTGATATTCCCGAGCCAGAGGGTAGAAATTGAAAGAATCCATTGATCACTTCCTGAAAGAGATCCTAAAATGAAAACTCCCAGGAATGTTATGGCTAAATTCCAGAGCTCCCAGGTCAAGGAGAAAATATTGCAAGCAGCCAGAAAGAAACAGTTCACGTATCATGGAGCCATAGTCAGTATAACACAAGATTTAGCAGCTTCTACATTAAAGAATCAGAGGGCTTGGAATATGATATTCCAGAGAGCAAAGGAGCTAGGATTACAACCGAGAATCACCTACCCAGCAAAACAGAGTAAAATGCTCTGGGAGAAAAAAAAATGGACATTCAATGAAATAGAGGGCTTTCAAGCATTTTTGACAGACCAGAGCTGAATATAAAATCTGACTTTCAAATACAAGACTCAAGAGAAGCATAAAAAAGAGAACAGGAAAGGGAGATCATAAGGGACTTAATAAGGTTAAACTGTTTACATTCCTACATGGGAAAAATGATATTTGTAACTCATAAGAGATTTTTCATTATTAAGGCGGTTAGAAGGAGTATATCTAGACAACAGGCACAGTTGTGAGTGAAGGGATGATAGCTAAAAAATAAAATTAAGGGGTGAAAGAGGAATGTACTGGGAGAAAGAGAAAGGGAGAGGTAGAATGGGGTAAATTACCTCACATAAAAGAGGCAAGAAAACGCTTTTGCAGTGGAGGGGAAGAGGGGGGAGGTGAGGGAGAGTGAGTGAACCATACTCTCATCAGAATTGGCTCAAAGAGGAAATAACATACACACTCAATTGGGTACAGAAATCTATCTTACTCTACAGGAAAGTAGGAGGGGAAAGGGGAGGTGATAGAAGGGAGGGCAGGTTGGGGGAGGGGGTAGTCAGAAGCCAAACACTTTTGAGGATGGACAGGGTGAAAGGAAAAGGAATAGAATAAAGGGGGGCGGGGAGACAGGCTGGAGGGAAAAAGTTAGCAATAGCAACTGTGAAAAATTTAAGACAAGTTTCTCTGATAAAGGCCTCATTTCTCTAACATGTAGAGAACTGAATCAAATTTATAAAAATAAGAGCCATTTCCAAATTGATAAATGATCAAAAGATATGAACAGTTTTCAGATGAAGTTATCAAAACTATGTATAGTCATATGGAAAAAATGCTGTAACTCACGGTTGAGTGGAGAAATGCAAATTAGAACAATTCTGAGGCACTACCCATACCTATTAGATGACTTAATAGGACAGAAAAGGAAAATGACAAATGTTGGAGGGGATGAGGCGGCAGGGGGTGGGGGGAGGGGTGGGGACTGAGACATTCGTACACTTGGTAGAGTTGTGAACTGATTCAGCCATTCTGTAGAGCAGTTTGGAACTATGCCCATAGGGCAGTACCACTAATATATATGTATATATATATATATATATGGGATATATATATATATATATATATCCCAAAGAGGCAAAAAACAAAAAAGGATCTATATATACAAAAATATTTATAGCAGATCTTTTCTGGTGGCAAAGAATTGAAAATTGAGGGCATGACCATCAATTGGGGAATGGCTGAAAAAGTTGTGGTATGTGGTTATGATGGAATACTACTCTTGTGCTATAAGAAATGATGAGCAGGACACTCTCAGAAAAACCTGAAAAGACTTCCATGAGCTGATGCAAAGTGAATTGTTCTGTGTACAAAGTAATAGCAATGTTGTAAGATGATCAGCTGTGAATGACTTAGCTCTTCCCAGAAATACAATGATCCAAGACAGCTCTGAAGGGCTTATGGTGAAAAATGCTGTCCATCCCCAGAGAAAGAACTGATGGTGTCCGAATACACATTGAAGCAAATTTGTTTTTTACTTTATCTTTCTTGAGATGTTTTTTTTTTGGTCTATTTTCTTTCACAACATGACTAATATGGAAATATGTTTTGCATGACTACACATATATAGCCTATATGGAATTGCTTGCCTTCTCAATGGGGTGGGGGTGGGGGTAGGGAAGAAGGGAGAGAATTTGGAACTCAAAGTTTTTAAAACAAATGTTAAAAATTGTTTTTACACGTAGCTGGGGAAAAATAAAATAATAAATTCAAAAACTAAAACTGCTCTGCAAATATATAGTAATATCAGTTGCATCATATAAGATGATAAAGCATGACTGATTCATATGTAATCACAATTATTTGTCATTTTAGAAAACTAAAATAGAAAATATCCAGCATTAAGGAATTATGCATTTTCCTCAAGGTTCTCTGATTTCACAGTTTTCCCTCCACTGACAGATCACAACCACCTCCATGACTTGGTACATGGTTTCATGAGTTCCTATGGGCAAGCATAACCACTGTTGCTTTGGTGACTAAACCTTCCTTGAGCTCAAACCACTAGAGTGGCCAGTCCTTTCTTGAGCCCCTCTAAACATAAATTCCTCATATGACAGATAGGAAGATGGCCACAAGGCTCTAAAAGAAAGCCTTTCCACTTTCAGCAGGATTTGCCAGAGCTTGTTCTTCAGTGGCATTGCTTTCCAAGAACCTGGGGTCACGACCTCCACGCTATTGTGAGACATCTGAAGAGGACTTGGGTAGAAGTTCACATTTCATAAAGGACAATAACATAGTATACATTGTAATGGAACTAGTGATAGGTCAAGTTGGAATCTTTTTTTTTAACAATTTCTTTTTGAAGCTCCAATGTTTTCTCACTGTCATTATTATGCAATATACATAAATTTTCCCCACCTGAGATGTGTTATGTCAGGGGTGGGGAACCTGTGGCCTTGAGGCCCTTAAGGGCCACACTTGAGGACCTAGAGGGCCACGTGGCCTTGAGGCCACAGGTTCCCCACCCCTGTGCTATGTGAATTAGTTTCTTTGTTGCATAGTTTATTTTTAGAACGAAATTGTCTTAGAAGCTAGGTTTCATAAACTCTGTTTTAGCACCTTACAAACGCTTAGGAGGATTAGAAATAGTATGTGTGTGTTCATATGTGTATGTGTACATGAATACATATGTGTAAAATGTGTTTTCTTTGCAGTATGTCATCAAAAAACTAAACCTCCGAAATGCCTCCAGCCGAGAGCGCAAAGCTGCTGAGCAAGAGGCCCAGCTTTTGTCTCAGCTGAAGCACCCCAACATTGTTACCTACCGAGAGTCTTGGGAAGGAGGAGATGGCCTGCTCTACATAGTTATGGGATTCTGTGAAGGAGGGGATCTCTATCGAAAGCTCAAAGAACAGAAGGGCAAACTTCTACCTGAGAACCAGGTGGTGGAGTGGTTTGTTCAGATCGCTATGGCCCTGCAGGTATTAATGTGGTGGCCTCTCATCTTCTGGGTCCTTTATAACCTTAGAATTTCAAATTATTTTTTGTGGAAGCTTTCAGCTGAATTGCAATTTTATCAAATATGCATGGAAGACTAGTTAAAATTTTATTTTGTAAACAAGGATATTTATAATCATGGCAAAAACACTTGGTTTATGCTGCAGTTCAAGTACAGCTTTTAAAATTCTTTGCAAAAAAAAAAAACAACACACTTTCTGAGCCACAAATTATTAAACCCTCAGGGTACTTGGCTTTAAAGGAAACACAAGGGAACTGCTGGAGTCTTGTTTTGGGAGCTATCTTCCTAAGTACAGCAATGTGTGTAATGCTTCTGTCCAGCAACATCAGCTAGTAGGAGCCCTGCCAAGAACCAGAAAGTTAGTAAAAAATTCAATGAAAGGAACACCTATTGAGTGCCTGCCTCATGTACTAAGGGAGATGAGTGGTCAGACTAGATATCATAAAGCCCATGACCTAAACCTCCTGCTCTTTACAAAAGCCCTCCCTCAGAACCTATTCTTAATTTAGACACACTTCTAGTACACTCTGATTTGTCTGACTAGTCTGATTTCCCTCTGTCCAACAGATCAGAGGCAGAAACTTAGAAAGGTGGCAGAGGAAGGCTGTTAGCAACAGGCACACTGAACATTAGCTAGAAATAGCACCCAACAGCTAAAAAGGAGATTAAAAACTATAAAAACAAGATGAAGTAAAACCAGCTGGCACTTATAGAGCACCTGCAGTGTGCTGGGCACTAGGCTCAGTGCTTTAGAAATACTTTCTCAATTGATCCTCACAACAACCCTGGGAAATGGGTGCTATTATTATCTCCATTCTACAGTTGGGGAAACTGAGGCCAGTAGCAGTGAAGTGACTTGTTCAAGGTCACAGAGCTAGTGAGTGCCTGAGTCTGTATTTGTACTCAGGTCTTCCTGATTCCAGACCCAGTGCGGTCTGCCCTGCACCTACTGCTGCCACCCATACTTAGAAACTACAGCAGTCTCAGGCTATTTTATGTGGCCTCTGGATAGGAATGCATGATGCAGGAAACAGTGTTCCTAATGATAGTATCAGGCATGAAGGAACGATTGTTAATGTTTAATTGTATTGGAAATATAATTGGAAATATGTATACTATGCTTTAGAAATATTTCCATCCTTTAAAATAAAGGGCACTTTAGCACTTAAAAGAACTGTTAATTTTTCCCAGTAATGCCAAATATATTAGGTGTCACTTTTACCATAGAAAACTGTTTTTGCATTGCTATCCCAGTGGTATTTCTATCTGAACAAATTTATAGTCATAACTTTTCAGGTCACAGAAGATAACATGAGGGAGAGATTTCAGACACAGTTCATCTTAGGAATAAAACTTCCTCTGATAGAAATGACTGGGTCTCTATCACCACATAATGAGTAGATTCATTATCAGTTATCCACTGCCCCTAAAAAAGATTTGTTTTAAGGTAGCAAGGTTTGGGATGCTAATTAACCCAGATAAAAGTATAACAATCCGGGCTCCCTCCTACAGATGGATAAAGCAGTTTAGGAATAGAAAAAAAAAGCTTATATTTAATAGAAGCAAATGTGAAAGTAAGCGAACTGTGGAAGAACTCCTCTGGATCTGAGCAAATTTTCTTTGGATGGCCCATGTAGATTTTCAAGAGCACTATAAACAGAAATGAACCTGTGGCCCTGCTTGGAGAGTGATTGAAGAGATCCCCACAGCTCTCTTCTACAGTCAGTCTGTCCATGGCCGGACTAAAAAAATTAGCTCATAGAAAACAGAGCAGCAGAGACAGCAGAGGGACAGCCCACATTGGCAAGAAAGAATTGATTTTGGACGTTTTGATCTGATAAAATCAGAGGCTCACATGTATAGCGCTCTTTCACGTTTGTGGAGCACTTTCATTTAAGCTTCTCAGTGACCCTGCAAGGTCCTCTAGATATTATTACCTCTGTTTTACAAATGAGGAAACCGAGGTTCAGAAGTTAAGTGACTTGCCTGTTGTCACACAGAAAGCATCAATGATAGGATTGGAACACAGGTCTTCCTGACTCTAACTTCATCTTTCTTTCTACTTCCCTCTACTGTCTTGAGTCTAATGCAAATAACTATGGACCAAGAATTAAAACACTTGGGTTCCAGGTAATTCTGGTTGTGACTCTGACACTGGCTATCTGTGTCAGCCAGGCAAGGAACTTAAACTTCTGTGCCCCAGCTTCCTGATCTATAAAACAGAAAGAACAGAGGCAGCATGGTGGCTTAGAAAAAACCCCAGGCATAAGTCTTAGCATTTCTGCTGCTTACCACCTGTATGGCATTGGATAAGTTATTTTCTCGTTTCCTTTGTAAAATTAAAAATGAACTCGATGATTCCTCTGGTTCTTTTTATCTCTAAATCTATGCTGCTGTCTTGAAATATAAATCTACCCCAATACAAATTGTATTTCCCGCCTTTGGTGGAAAGAAATAGAATGATTTTAACTGAGTTTGTGTAATACTAAAATGGTGACTTTTTAAAAGCCATTGTCCTTTATTACCTGAAAAGAAAAGTCATGTCTTATATCTAAATGCCTAGAAATGTTGGAAACTTTGGGGGAAACGTGTATGGGACTTGATTTTCTTACTTTTGAAGGGTTCACATTAAGCCTTTCATATAATAATGATTACAAAGACAAGTTTTGTTGTGTCTTTATAGCCAAAGAACTCCAAAAGAATGATCTAAAGGAAATTGGATTTTTATGTGCTACTAATGAAGTTTTCTTTCTCTTTTGCAGTATTTACATGAAAAACACATCCTTCATCGAGATCTGAAAACTCAGAATGTCTTCTTAACAAGAACAAACATCATCAAAGTAGGCGATCTGGGGATTGCCCGAGTGCTAGAAAATCAATATGACATGGCCAGTACACTCATCGGAACACCGTACTACATGAGTCCTGAACTGTTCTCAAACAAACCCTACAACTATAAGGTGGGGAAGGTCTAGCATTATCAACTTACCCTGCTTCTTGTTCATACTTTTAGAGCCAGATTGAACAAAAGGGGAGAATGGTTTTTGAATATGTATAGGGAAAATTGTCTTTTATTATAAAAATTAAGAAGCATAGGGTGAAACCATGTTGACACTTTTTTTTTTCTTTTTCCAGTCTGATGTTTGGGCTTTGGGATGCTGTGTTTATGAAATGGCTACACTGAAACATGCTTTCAACGCCAAAGACATGAATTCTTTAGTTTATCGAATTATTGAAGGAAAGGTAAAAACAAGTCTGGAACTGATTGTATTTAGTGTTGGGAACAAGATCTGTTTAGCTGGACTTTGCAAATAACCACTTGTCCAGGGTAAGTATTAATTTGTGTTGAGTGAGTAGAAAAAACATTATGCACCTCATATGGAGAAAGGTGAGCTCAGAGTAGGAAAAATAGATAATACTTTTAGTATCAGTTTGCAAGGCTGGCTTAATGGCTCTAGAAAAATATTATAGGGTGGCTTTTTGAAAACAGCTACCCTGCAACAATACAGAATCAGTGGAACTTAGGGAGGGTGTCTGGTCCATAAAAAACTGTTGATATTAGGTAGATATTAAAGCCATTGAAAATAATCCACCTCATGGGTTTGATCCTGTTTTTGCTCTACAATACGACTTATATCTATTCCTAAGTTGAAAATTGCATAAAATGTTATATTGTGTGGATGTCATTGTAGCAAGCTCTCAGTATCATAGCATCTCATGATTAGTGGTTTAACATAATATCCTCTGCACCAAAGCTGGGTAAAGGTGAGGCTCCCCTACCACAGGGACCACGGTGGCTCTCCATCTTTCATCCGTGATCCTCACCACATAACTTGCTCATCTCTTCCTATTATCTTATTGAACTATAGGCTAGATGTAAAGATTTTGACATTATAAATATTCGGACTTATCATTCCATCCAAAACAATTTAGCCATTGCCACCTTAGACAGATGACCCTTTTTAGGTTAGCTTGGTGGCTATAAATGCATGTTGGAAACTGTTGGTGATTATTTCCTTTATTCCATCCAACATAGAGTCATATTGTCCTGTTGTTTCTCCCTACAGCTGCCACCAATGCCAAAGGACTATAGCCCACAGCTGGCAGAACTGATAAGAACCATGTTGTGCAAGAAGCCTGAGGAAAGACCCTCTGTGAGAAGCATACTTAGGCAGCCCTACATAAAACGCCACATTTCTTTGTTTTTGGAGGTCACAAAGGCGTAAGATATTTCCCATACAAGAATATGGGCTAAAATGTTAATGGTTGCAGTAAAGTAAAGCGTCTATATTTTTAACATTTCTCTATGTAGGAGTCTAAAATCAAATCTTTATAGCAAATGACTTAGGTACTAAATTTTCTTGTCTTTTAACTTTTGGCTGTTGTCTATATTTGTTAATATTGAAAAACTAAAAGGCTAAGACAAAGACTAAATTGTTTGGCTGCATAGGATTTGTTCATATCTAATAAGTTATTTTCAGACCTCTGAAGGACCCCATGAGGGATCCTTCATAAACTCCCATTTTGTCTCATATCTGTTTTTCTCCCCAAACAGCTATTCCCAGATCTGTAGCTTTGGTCTCTCTCTAACAGTGTAACCTATAGTAAATTTTGAAGGGATGGGCATGCCTCCTGTCTTTGTGATATTGGACGGCTCACTAGTCTGAGCCTCAAGTTTTTTTATCTGAAAATGAGGGAGTTGGACTAGACAACTTAGGGGATCCTTTCTAGCACTAAATATATGCACCTGAGGCTTTGAGAGGTTGATTGGTTCCACAGAGAGAAGAGATTGGAAACCACTCCTTGCAACTCCAAGTCTAGAGTGCTCTCTGCTATGTCACACTAGGTCTTAGCCCACTGCGGGGTTTAAGAAGATTACAGACAGACTTTGAGAAGCTGACCCCCAAGATGGGAATGGTGGTGTGGCGGGTGTGCTCGTTTAATGTCGTCTAATACACCTGTACATTTTTAATGTTCCCTCTCTCTCGTATACTTTACATTCCAGTCAGACTATCTGTATTTTGTATTTTCAGATCTGTGCACACTTTTCCCCCAGTAGAGTATACTTTTTTCTTTTTTTGTCTTTGTTTCCTCAGCACACCTAGCACAAAGTATGGCACCTAGTAGGCACTTAATAAATATTTGAATCCTGCCACATTGGTTGAAACAACTTTTTAATGTATTTCTTATATTGTACTCTTTATGAAGGAGAACTTCCAAAAGCCATGTTAAAAATGGTAACCCTAAAACCAGACCTGCTGCTGAAGTTATTTCAGTAAAAACTGAATCAGACCCTGAAAAGATCATCTCTCAGCAATATTTCTCAAAGCCACCTAAGACACCTAGAGAGGTATGTTCCCATTAAAAGGATGCATTTTAATACAACTGTTAAAATAATAGGTTGTTAAATCAGGCTATCAGTTTATGTGAAATATTTGTACTTTTCTAAAGAATGCCCTGTAAAAAAAGAATTAATTCTGAAACCACATTCAAAAGATACCATGGTAATGAAGTTTATTTAGAACACTTTAAATAATGTGGATTGTTAGCACACTTAAGATATTAGTACCATAGTAATTCTTAAAGCATGTTTGCAGGTTGAAGAAAAATGTTTATCTCAGGATAAACCCATGGATGCTTGCCAGTTTGAAATAGCAAATCCTAAAAGCCATTCCAACAAGAATGATAGGCACGGCCCTGGAGACTCTTTAGCAACAATCAGCAAGGTGGATATTAACATCTTGCCTGGCCATGAAAGGAACAACTCAGAGAGTGACAACTTACTGCATGATAACAAACTGAAACACTCCAATATTTCTGATGAGCCAGAAGCTAAATTTAATGTGGCCCCAGTGAAGGAAGAGGGACAGCAACTTAGTACGAAGCCCGAAAATCTAGCTCCCTCTCAGACTTCTGGTGAGATCACTGACGAAGAGAATGACACGATGAAACTCCTGCAGCCTTTACACCAGGACCTCAAGCCAGTGGACCAGGTGAGCCTTTTGGCTAGTGTTAGCTCTTGGATTCAGAATACAGTAGGACATACCAGTAGAATCTAATACAAGTATGTAGGTTTTTTTAAAAAGAAGTTAAAAGAAAATCAGCTATTCCATACACCATTTTATATAAAAACTAAAATAAGAGATTTGGACCGAAGGGACTCTTAGCTATCTTTATTATATTCTCTACTACCGATGGTAGTGAAGAGGAATAAACTCCCAGCAATTGCTTAGATTTCCATCCTCTTTCCCTCTCTCTCCCATCTTCCTTACCTCCTTTCCATCATCCTTTCCTCCTTCCCTCCTGCACAGTCCCTCACTAGCTAATTCTGACTTTTTAACATTATTTTTCCTTGGTCCTTAGTGCATTTTCACCTCCATTTGGGCAAGTTTTGGTCAGCTTTTAGAGAAGATGTATAGTCAAAAATAGATTGATTATATTTTTTAATTAAGAAAAAGAAGTTGGGGCAGTTAGGTGGCACCAGCCCTGGAGTCAGGAGGACTTGAGTTCAAATGTGGCCACAGATACTTGACACACTTACTAGCTGTGTGACTCTGGGCAAGTCACTTAACCCCAACTGCCCTGCCTACCCCCCTCCAGAAAAAAAAAAGACAAAGAAGTTAATCAGAAGATTAAGGCTTGGCAAGGTGAAGTGGAATAGTGAGGAAAAAGAGTTTTAAAAATTGGTATCCAAGGACTTTGAAGAAGAAATTATCATCCTTATTCCTTATTTGACTGTCAGATTACATTCACGTAAGTTTTGAGAGCTACTTTTGTTACTAGTTTTAAGCTGCTTATTTCTCTGGGTTTTGTTTGACCATGAAAATGAACCTTCTTGTTTCAGGATAGATTGGACTCCACTGAAAAACTCTTAGCACCATTTGTTCCTGTTGTCCTGGTAAGTCTCTAAACCTTCTAGTGAACATATCCTACTTGCTCCAACTGATAAATTATGTTTTTTTCTCCCTTTAGAAATTGTTCGGCTGAGTTGATCTCATTTAATTTGTGGTGAAGCAGTTGATAAGTTGTGTGAAAACCACTCAAGCTTTTCATCTTTTGTGACTATTCTTTACCTAATATTGAGTGCAGTGACAAAAGAGACAAAGAATAGAAGATATTTTTCCTACAGTTTCATAGTTTGTTGGTTTCTAGTAAATCTAAAATTGTTGGTTAAATGCTATCTTTACTTGATAGCTCAGTCTTACCTTGTATTACTGTTGAATTGTTTACTTTTCAAAAAACTTTTTTTTTTTATCAAACGGTCAGTGCCCCATAGTCTTAGTTATTAGAAAACATAGACATCGTAATAGTAAATTTGGTACAAGACTATTTTATTTTAATTTGTTGTCTTTCAATTAAACATATTTTTCATTTGTAAATTTAGAGATATATTTTGTTTTTATATTACTTTCATTTCTGAATGCATTTTCCCTTGCCTCTTACCAGTGAGCCTTTCCTTGTAACACAAAAGAAAAAAGAGAAAAAATTAGTTTATCAAAATGAAGCGATTTCTCAGCCAAGTCTCAGAGTAAATACAGTTCCACTTTCATAGCTCCCCCCTCTGCAGAGAAGGGAGGGAAATGCATTTTTTCATCCATTTTTTTGTGGATAACATATGCATTGATTCTTTATATAACTATAAATTTAATCCTCTGCATCTGGAGATTTTTACACCTTAAAGTTGTTCCATGGAAATACTGAAAGAAGGTTTTTTATGTATTAATTAAATTAAATTTTTGAAATTAGGTTATATATTTGCAGCCAAATCACTGGTTTTTATCAGGAGCTAAATTTTTAGTTTAAAAGAGTAAGTGGTGTTTTGCTGAACCACACATTTACAATTATTTTTTCCATTAAAAAGTTGTAGAAAATTCTTGGCCCAAAATGGAACTGTGCTAAATGCTGAAGATACTAAGACAGAAATAAAATTTTTCTTGCCGTTAGAGAGCAGGGATTTGACTAGGTGGCAGAATATGTACACCCACAGTGAGGGAAATTGAAAGAGAGAGAAAGAGAGACAGAGAAACAGCAAGAGCGAGAGAGAGCACTAATAGCTGAGCGTATCAGAAACACTTGAACTAAGCCTTGAAGAAACATAAGGATTCTCTGGTGTTGAAGTGAAGACAGATTACATTCCTAGGATGGTCCTATGCAAGTGCACAGAGGTGGGAGATGGATGGAAAGTGGCATTCAGGGAACAAATAGTCCAGAATAATCTGTTCTTTTAATTAGGGAAAGAGAAACAAAGAATTCTGAATTGGGATAGAATAGACTGGTATTGTTTTGATTGTAGTCCAGAGTAGACATTTATTTTCAGAATTTCTGCATGTGCCAAGGGAAATTTGTTCCTTCTAAGCCCCAGGAGCACTTTTTTGGATGTGAACTGAGAAGACTTTGCCATTTAGAAGACTAAAATCCTATTTCATTCCATGGATACAAGAATTTTTTTTTCATTTTTAGGATAGAATCAACCCATACTTACAGCCCTGTAGTTCTGTGTCTGAGCCCTTCCATTCCCGGCAACGAAGGCAGAAAAGAAGGGAACGAGTTGAACGAAGTAGAGATGGTGGACAGGTAGGCAGAAACTTCTTTGGGATAATTTATTTGTCATGTATATTTAACAGGGAAATTTTCATAACTACACAGAAGTTATATACTGCACTCCTTCATTATGGTGTGAAGGACACTTTGTATTTTCAGCAGAAAAGAAGCTCTGATAGGTTCTCCAAGATGAAAATATTTCACGTCTAGTCCTGGTGTTGGACTGGGGTTTGTCCATCTGAGGACCAGCCTGGTCTCTAGAGGCTCATCACCATGGTGGCCTCAGAAAGATAAATTTTTTGGTCATGGCAACTCTTTAAAATATATTCACATGCGTGCATGCGTGTGTGTGTTTTAAATTTATTTTTAAAATTTATTTTTCCTATTTAAATATTTCCCAATTACATTAAAATATTTTTAACATATATTTTTTAAAAATTTTGAATTCCAAATTCTCTCCTTCCTACCCCATTGAGAAGGGAAGCAATATGATATCGATTATACACGTGAAGTTATGCAAAACATTTCCATGTTAGCCGTGTTGCAAAAGAAAACACATAAAAACCAAAAAAAAATTTTAAGTGAAAAAAATATGTTTCAATCTGCACTCAGAGTTCATCAGTTCTCTTTCTGGAGATAGATAGCATTTTTTATCATAAGTCCTTTAGAATTGTCTTGGATCATCATATTGATTAGAGTAGCTAAGTCTTTCACACTATTGCTGCTACTTTGTACAATGTTCTTCTGGTTCTGCTCACTTCACATAAGAGTCTTCCCAGGTTTTTCTGAAACCATCTTACAGCTCAATAGTATTCCATCACATTGATATTCCATCACAGTGATATACCACATTTGCTATTCTCCAATTGATGGGCATCTCCTTAATTTCCAATTTTTGCCACTACAAAAATGCTATAAATATTTTTGTACAAATAGATCCTTTTTCCTTTTCTTTCTTTTCTTTGGGATACAAACCTTGGTAGTGGTGTTTCTGAGTCAAACAAAGGGTATCCAACGGTTTTGCAGCCGTTTGGGCATAGTTCCAAATTGTTCTCCACAATGATCAGACCAGTCCACAGCTCCACCAACAGTGCATTAGTATCCCTATTTTTCCATAACCCCTCCAAGTATTTGTCCTTTTCTTTTTCTTTCATTTGAATAAGTATGAAGTGCTACCTCAGAGTTGTTTTAATCTGCATTTCTATAATCAGTAGTGAATAAGAGCATTTTTTTCCTGTGACTGCTGATAGCTTTGATTTTTTCTTCTGAGAACTGCCTGTTCATAACCTTTGACCATTTATCAATTGGGGAATGGCTCTTATTTTTATGTATCTGCCTTGGTTCCCTATATATTTGAGAAATGAGGCCTTTATCAAAGAAACTCGCTGTAATATTTTTTTTCTGTTTCCTGCTTTCCTAATTTTGGCTACATTGGTTTTGTTTGTGTAAAATCTTTTTAATTTTATTTAATCAAAATATATTTTACTTCCCATGAGCCTTTCTATGTCTTTTACGATCATAAGCACTTCCTTTATCCGTAGATCTGACAGTTATGTTTTTCCACATTCCCCAACTTATGATATCACCTTTTATGTCTAAATCATCTACCCCTTTTGACCTTATCTTGGGGTGAGATGTTCTCTGCCAAACTATTCTACAATTTTCCTAACAGTTTTTGTTAAATGTTGAGTTCTTACCCCCAAAATTTGGATCTTTGGGTTTATCAAATACTAGATTCTCTGGTCATTTACTACTATGTATTGTGCACCTAATCTATTCCAGTGATCCGCCACTGTATTTCTTAGCCAGTACCAGCTTGTTTTCATGATTATCACTTTGTGATACAGTTTGAAATGTGGTACTGCTAGGAGGCATGGCAACTCTTTGAAGACCCTCTATTAGGATAAAAAGGGATTGTGAACTGAATCAGAGGAGACAGCACCTCCACTGATAAAATCACAAATTCTTGAAGTAAGAAACTTGTCTCACCTATGATAGGCTTTGGGTAAATTGTTTTAGATTCAATTAAATTAACAGTTGCCCATAAGATACATAGAGGCTATCAACAGAAGAGCAGGAAATATTTGGAAAAGATGACATGCTGAAATTAGTTTTAAAATATGAACCAGTTACACATAGTAGGGGAAGTGTTTCCCTTTGGCAGAAGATGGAAGGATCATTTTGGGTATACAAGAGAGTAGGCCAGGGTGGCTAAATGTGCAATTCTCTTTAGTGAGGTGTTGATAATTAAATTTCTCCTTAAATGGAGATGACTTCTTGAAAGAGTTTCCTCTAGTATTCTTCCTTCTAGGCTACTTAGAGAATGGCTAATATTGGGTAGATTATTTTTGTAAAAATATAAAGATTTGTAACTTTTTAAAGCAAGCTTTTGGAAAACAGTTTTAGGGGATTATAATGCGAAGTGAAAATGGAAAAAATGAATATGAAACTGAACTTATATTTTCTTTTTTTTAAGTTCCAGGAAGTACCTCCTAGACCTTTGCCTTCCCCTCCTATTGCTAGTAAAGTAGTTGAGAAGATGACACATAGGGATGCTGATAAACATGGCACAGAAGTGATGGTGTCTGTGGACAGTTCAAGAAGCAGTGAGATGACATCCTCCAAGGTTTGCAGGAATTTTTTTTTTAATTGACTTTGCCTGTGGAGCTGAAGACAGCATAATATACTAGAAGGAACACTAGACTGAGGCCAAAGACTTTGAGTCAAACCCCGCTTTTACACTTAATAGTTGTGTGATCCTAAGCAAGTTGCACAATCCTCAGTTTCTTCAGCGACAAAACGATGCTATTAATACCATACCTACCTCACAGTATTTGCAGGAAAAGCATCTCATAAACCTTAAGCCGCTGTGGGAAAATGTACTATTATTGTCCTATCCCTGGTTTGCAGAATAGTTTACTGAAAGATAGAAAGGTATCTCAGTTCCATAATGAGAAAGAACATTGGCAAATGATAGAATGGGAGCCTCTGGGATTGCTTTGTTGAGCAGGCAGGCAGCTCCCTTGGCTCATCTGCTACTTCCAATGTAAAAATTGGAAATTAAGGGAGATTAGGTAGAATTTTTTAGTGCTTTGAAAACTATTGTTGTGCAAGCCTCCTAAGTATGTGTGTCTAGCTTTGACACTGAAAGAAGCTGCTTTCAAAGTGCCCCTTGAAGGCTAGTGCAGAGCATTTTCATGTGCTAGTGATGGAGTTAATTCTTAACTCTCATTCCTTAAAAGGATCGACCTTTGTCCGCCAGAGAAAGGAGGAGACTAAAGCGGTCACAGGAAGAGATATTTCCCGCTGGTAAGATCTTTTCTTCCTCTCCTAACCCTGGAGTGAAGGGTTGGGGGAGGGAGTACATCTATTTATTTTTTTTCTGTGTGAAGATAAGAAGAAAAGAAATCACACTTGATGAGGTATAGGAACTTTCAAGATCCAGTTCAGGATTTTGACTACTACAAAGTAACTTTAGTCTTAACATAGTCCACACCTGTTTTTTGTTTGGGAAAATATAGTCCCCTAAGTATGCATAACGTTAGTTTTTCAAGTGAATTTTTATTGTAGTTCCACTTTAAAACTCTATCTTAACTTGTCTACATTCAACCCTTTGTGCTCAAGAACATGAATGGAGAGTTAAGGCCATTGGGGAGAGTGGTCCATAGCTAGGGATTATTAAGAAAATGAGCAAGATATTTAAACAGGTAACATTTATGTAGTGCTTTACAGAGTGCAGCAGGATTCTTGAGATGAGTAGTATAAATATCCCCATTTTACAAATAAGAAAACCAAGACTCAGAAGTTAACTGCTTTATTCATAACCAAATGGCTAATGTCATGCCAGATACTCAGATCTGAGTTTTCTGTACTTCTCTGAGTCTCTGTTTCCTCCTCTGTAAAATGAAGGGGTTGTGCTAGATGGCTTCTAAGGCACCTTCCAGCTCCATGTCTGTGATTCTTTGAGTCCAAAGCCAGTGCTCTTTCTCCTAGCTCCTTCCTACTCTGCCTGACTGTTTTAAGCCAAGGGGTCTTTGATAGCTTTTTCAGGTCCTTCAGTGAGAAGAGGCTCTCTGGATGCTGGAGAAGGAATGAAGTTGCACATAGAAGATGAGCCCATAGTTACTTATCAGTTATCTCCAGATGTGGATACCTCTCAGGTAGGCCACAAGCCACATTCCTTAGTTTGGAAATGTTTAAATTCATTTTTTCTACAGTAAAACCTCATTAATGAGAATTCCATTTGTTAGAGATCAGGATAAAGTTTGCTTTTTCTCTGTCTATAAAAAGAGTTTCTTAAATAATATTTAGAAGTTCTCTCCTCTTTACTCCAGTCTCTGATGAAGAAGAGGTAACCTTTCTTGTCAGGGCCAAACGTTGATCTCATCCTTTCCTGTCTTCCCCTACAGATTGCCCCCAAAATCACTTCTTTTTCAAATCTTCAGTCTCTTTCTATCTATTGGTTCATTCCCAAGTGTTTGCAAACATATCTGGGTCTCCCCTGTCCTTAAAAAAAAAAACACAAAACAGATTAGACTGTATCATCCCTTTAAGCTATTAAATTTCTCTTCTTCGTAATTAAACTTCTAGAAAAAGCTGTCTACTCTTGTTACCTGTCCTTCCCCTATGCTCTTTTCTCAGCCACTTGCAGTCTGGTTTCTAACCTCTGAATTGATAAATCTGATTGGTTTTTCTCAATCCCCATCTTTCTTGACCACTCTACAGCATTTGCCCCTACTGATTGTATGTCCTCCTGGATACAGTCTTCTTTCTGGGTTCTCTCCTTATTCTCCTGTCTGACCACTCCTGAGTCTCCTTTGCTGGATCATCAGCCATGTTAAGCCCCATAATTTGAGGTGTTCTCCAGACCCCCTTCTCTCTACTTTCTCACTTGGTGACCTCTTTGGATCCCATGAATTTGATTATCATCCTTATATAAATGATCCCCAAATCTAAATATCCAGCCCTAGTCTTTCTTCTCACCACTCCAACATCACCAACTGTCTTCTGCATATTTTGAACTAGATATCTTATGGAGATCTCAAAATCAACATATCCAAAGTTGAACTCATTATGTTTCTCTTCAAAATTCTTTATCTTCATAGAGGACACCAATATCCAGGTTTATGACCTTGTTATTCCCATTGACTCCTCACTCTCACCCTACATATCACATCAGTTACCAACTCTTATCATTTCTACCTTCCAACATCTCTCATACCTCTGTCCTTTCTCTCTATTCATATGGCCACTTATTGCTTCTTACCTCACCTATGGCAGAGTCCCCTCACTGGCCCCCTGCTTCACTTCCTCCTCTCTCCAGTCCATCCTTCACACAGCTGCCCAGTATTTCCCTCAAGTGCAGGTTTGGCCATGTCATTCCCCTACTCTGTAAACTCCAATTTATCCTTTTTGCCTCTGGACTCAAATAGAAACTCCCGTTTGGCATTTAAACCCTTTAATGTGGCTTCAACTTGCCTTCGTAGTCATATATACATTCTTCTCACTCTCTGAGGCACAGGCAGACCTGACCTCCTTGCTTTTTGTTGTGTACAATACTCTTGCCTTCGGATTTGCTGTCCCCCTGCCTGTCTGCCCTCTCATTTAGGAAGCTCTGGATACTTTGCTTCCCTTTTACCTCAAGTACCACCTGATATATGGTCTTTCCTGATCCTTCCCCTCCCTGGCTGCTAATGCCTTCCCTGTGGCCCCCAGTTGCCTTATATCTATTTTATATTATTACAGTCCTGAGCTTCTGGTCCTTCATTTTACTGGATAAACCTGAATGGCAGGAGCGCCATGTAAGTCAGAGACTATATGGCCAAGTACCCAGAGAGCTGACCTTAGAGCCAGAAGAGCCAAGCCAGAATCTTGTCTCCGCTTCATGCTGGTGGGTGACTGGCTGCTCTGAGCCACCTTTGAAACACTGAGCGGCAGAGAAGTTGCTACCCTGCATTAGGGGGGGTTCCCTCTGCCAGTGAAATCACCAGGCCAGCCCTGGGCCCTAACCAAACCCTGGATTATGCATATACTTATATGTGTACATGTTTTTGTCTTCAATTGAATATAAACTCCCTGAAAGCAGGTGCTGTTTCATTTTTGTCTTTGTATTCCCACACATAGTAGGCACTTAATAATTTTTTTTTTTATTGAAGGTGATGATATTGGAACTAAGGGAACAAACTTTAGGATATATTCAGACACAACAAATTCATGTGCTGGTAGCTTATCACTAAAACAAGTAACCCAAGGTAGTAACTTTGTTAGTTTGATTCTTAGCACGCGTGCGCGCACACACACACACACACACTCCTAATATACGCATCTAACTAGCAAAAAAAAAATCACATATTTTTTCATTTCATTACCAATCTCTTGTACATTCTTCTTTCTGGTATGTTTGTAATAGAACTTGGACATTTTTTTTTCCATACTTGTGAGGCATGAGTGTCATGTAGTGGTAGAAAAGGATAAATATAGGTTTCCTGACTTGTGATAAACTTTTTCTTACTGAATAACAACACATAGGGGAAAGAGCAGTTTTTTGCCATAATCCTAATCACTGACAGTACACATTATGGTGAAGAACAACTTACTTATATTTGAAAATAATAAAGTTTCATTTCTTTAAAAAAATTGTTAAGAGGTTTCCCTAATTCAGACTGACCTAAGCCCTAATTAGTTCAAATCACAGGCTGCACTTAATACATTTCAGTCTTCCTTCTGAGCTACTTACCGGATGTTCTTGCATCATAATCAAACTTTGATGACCATTTCTTGCATCGAATTTGATGGTTAGTTTAATAAGCCAGGGCCCATGTTGTTAGTGCTAGTCACACTGAAAGATTTGAGCACTGTGTAGAATTATTCTTCCTTGTGTGAAAAGGATACTTCTCTTTAGGGTTGATTTTTTTTCCCTGAGGCACTATGGGATCTCAGCATGTTGTTCTTCAGGCTTCCCTTGTGATCTGGGTGAGAACGGCTTTAGTTTTCAATCTAGTAAAGAATTTTGGCTTACAGAGTAATTTCTGTCTTCTTCAAAAAATATTTATTACGTGTTAATCATTTGTTTATAGAGCACTATCCTAGGGGCTTATGCAGTTACTGAGGTTAGTTAAAATGTGGTCCTTCATGAAAGTTAAATTCTAGAGGAATAATACACAAATGCAAACAACTGTAATATGTAGTGTTACATAACTCCCTTAAGGTGGTGCAACAAAACAAAATGTTATATGAAATCCAAGGAAATAAGGAAGGTTTCATAGGAGTTACCCTGTGAGTTTTAGGCTTTAAAAGATGGGGGGGGGGGGAAGATGAGTAGGAACTCTAGGCATCGGAAAAAGCATGAGCAGAGGCCCGGAGGAAGGAGAATGTAGGTTATTTACAACAGCAAGTCACTGAGTTGGGCTGTAATCTAGTGTTTGGAGGGGGAACCAATATTAGGCTAGAAGGGTAGAATGTTGTCTGCTTGTGGAGGGCTTTGAATTTCAGACTAAGGATTCTGAGCTTTGCTTATTAGATAATAGGGAGCCACTTCAGATTTTTTATATGACTAGATCTATGCATAAAGATTAGCTGCAAAGTAGTGTGAAGGAGGGTTTGGAAGGAGAAGTAGAGACAGGAAATCCTGAAAGGAAGCAAATGTAATTGTCCAGGTGAGTGTTACTGCCGAATGTCTGTGCCTGAATGGTGGCAGTGGAAATAAAGTAAGAGATGAATGTAAGAGAGATTGCATAGGTAAAAATGGATATGAAAGATGAGGGAGGGAAGAGTCAAATATAACGCTAAGGTTTCAAACGTGGGAGTCTGGATGAACAGTGGTATTACCAATAGAAGTAATGAATTATGTCAGAGGAGTTAAATTATAGCTAGATAGATATATGGGGCTTTAGCTTAAGACTTTCTTCTAATTGTATTTTGGATATGTAATTACTGAGAATTTTGTTTTCCTAATAGGAAAAGAAATTAGTTCGTTGTCTGTCTGAGGATGAGTTAAGTTCTTCTACAAGTTCAACTGATAAGTCAGATGGAGATTCCAAGGAAGGGTAGGTATATTTTTTTAACCTCCCTTCATAGAGTAATCCAAATATGCCAGTGCAAGTCTATGTTTTTTAAATTGTGTTCTGTCTTAATTATGCATACTAGTGAATGCACCTGATTATTGTGTACTTTTATTCACATAGACCAAGGGTCTTTTTTCTACAATACTGCAGAAGTAAATTTAGTGCAATTTTGTACTAGCTTGCTAACAAGGCAGCTTTATAAAAGTACATTTTAATGATGCTTTTTGCTTTTATATCATATTCATTCCTGAATATCACCCTTCACACTCCACTATCAGGAATCTTTCTCTTGTAACAAAGGTTAAAAAAAAATTCATCAAAAACGGTACATAAATCATGTTATAGCTTTTCCAACATTCTACATCCATAGTTCTTACCCCTTACCCCTAAAAGGAGAAAGCTGCATTTTCTCATTTCTTCTCTGGGACCAAATTTGGTCATTTTGATTATAAAACTTCCAGGCTGCTAGTTTTTTACTTGAATATTGATGTAGAAAAAAATCTATGACAATGATTACAAAATTTTTAAAAGCAAGTATTAAATTGGAAATGGTAATCATAGGACCATGAAAGGTCATTGGTTTCTTCCTTGCCTTCAGATAATTGTACCTAAATTATCCTATTCATATGGCTCTGTCTCTACCATATACCTTTAGCTTAATGTTTCAATTTCATAATCCAAAGAGACTGACGAGGGAAGCAATGGCAAGTTCTTTACAGGCTGGACGTCCCAGAGTCAGGCCAGTGGGAGTAGAGTGTATAAAAGGGATAGAAGCCCCCACACCTGGACCTATAGTTGAAGAAATAGATTTTAAAAGAAGTCAGACACTAGTAGTTTGCTAAACCTCTAATCCATTGGATAAACGGTAAAAATTGATCTAACATCTAGCTTGGGAAGATGACTCCAGAAAAAAATATGAGAAGAAAAAGGGTTGGCAATGTGAAGTGAGGGGATTTATATACATTATTTAATAAGTACAAGACAGGTTCCTGTGAATCCATATAGGGCCATATTAACTGATAAAAACTCTGTAAGGTTTCCTTTACCCCCTTGTATGTTTCCCTGTAGTGTTTAGTACTAGTAAGTCTTTAAATATGTGTGTACACAGATACATACACATACTGTTGACTCTAGACCCAAAGTCCCACTTCACCAAGGAGACTGGGAAAGGCCATGAAGAAAGTAGACTGCAATTTTTAAAATTCTCCTTGAAAAGCTGGTCATTCTAGTCTCAAATTAATTCTGATTTGAAAATAAAACATGAGTGTTCTGGGTCACATAACCAACGAGGTAGAGGATTAGACATTTGTTCTGATCCTCATGACCTCTCAAAACTCTCCAATATAGGAATTATGTGCAAGAGATAAAACAATTTAATGTCTTCATAGTCTGACAAACCAAGAACCTTAGGGAGGTAAGAGTTCAGTGAGCTAACAGCAGGGAAGAGTAATCCTTGGCTCCTAACTTGTCCACTCAACACTCATTATATCCCTTATACAGGACTTCATGGACCACTCATGGGCTTGCAGTGAAACTCTATTCTGCCTTTACCCTGCTTCTTCTCAGTGGGAGAGAATCAAAAGGCAGAAACTTACTTGGGCTGGTAAAGTAGCTCAGCTGTGCTCAGCCAGAGAACTGAGGAACAGAGGGAACTGGGACAGGACAGGTGTATGGCTGTGAGGCACTCCACTTAGCCTGAAGCAAAAGAAAGCGTCCAGTGTCCACTTGAGGCCAGCTCTTTCACCCCCAAAGAAGTCAGTGGGGGCAGAGACTGAGGCCTGTGAAATATGAATTGCCCAGCATGGAAAGAGTCTGAGATAGCATGGGGGACCAGCCCATGGGGAAACTTCCATTGAAGGGGAAGGAGTCAGAAAATGAGCTATAAGGGAATATAAGGAAAAAAATATAGAATTACTATAGATCTCAGGGGGAAGAATAGTAAAAAACTTTGAACAAAAGCAGATAAACCAACAGTGAAAACATTAATAACAGAAGGGAATATGGCTTTGAGAATAGCTGAGTCCAGACATCTATGAATAAATAACAACACCTGAGGAGAAAGAAGATCCTGTGGATTCCTAAGGGAGTGTGGAACCACAACACTATGTTTCTGAATAGGTTGAAAAAGAAATACAAATTGTAAAAGTTGTATTTATTTTCTGCTTTCATAATTCTTTGTGCACAGCAGAAATAATAGGTAGAATTTAAAAACTTGCATCCATGGTCGTAAGTGTGACCAAAGAAACAAAAGAGATAATAATGGGTTGGGAATGCATATACACAAAAGCAAAGGACAGTCTGAAAGAAGAGAAGCAAAATGCAGTGACATTAAAAAGAGAAGGTGATCGTGCAAGCAAAATGTTTATCTCTGTGACACTCTGCACAGAAACAACTTGGGGATTATAGGTCCCCAAGACCTATATGACAAGTCAAAAACCTTAAGCAATAATACCAAAAATAATACAATAAAACTGGCCAGAACTTTTGAATATAGAAAACAAAGTGACAATCAGAAGAATCCAGAGATTGTCTCCAAGCAAAGACCCTGTGCTGTAAATTCCAAGATACATAGGTTTAAATTTAATAATTCCAACGAGAAACAAGTTCTGCAAGCGACTTCAAATATAAAGGGAAAGAAATTCGAATAACACAATTATTCTACACCCACAAGAAATAGCAAAACGGAATAGAATGTGTTCAAAAGAGCAAAGGAGCTCAGGTTGCAAATCAAGGTGATATACCCATCAAACCTGAGCCAAATCATTAATGAAAAAAAAATGGACTTTGACAAAAAAGAATCATTTAAAACCTTTCTAGAAAGAAAGCCAGAGTGCTTTTGTGAGGTAAATATAGTCTTAAAACCTAAACCAGGGAAGGATAAAGCATAAAAGAACTATATAAACCAATATCATTAATGAATATTGATTCAAAAATTTTAAATAAAAATAGACTACAGCAGTTCATCAAAGAAATAATTCATCATAGCTGGGTTGGATTTATAACAGAGATGCAAGGGTGGTTCAACATTAGGAAAACAACATAATTATTTTGAAAACGAAAATATCCAAAGCCATATGATTGTCTCAGCACATTAGATAGAGCCTTTGACAAAGTACAATACTCATTTATGCTAAAAACCCTACAAAGTGTTAAAATATCATCAAAAGTATCTAAAACCAAAAGCTAGCATCATATATAATGAGGATACCCTAGAATTTTTTCCAAGAATTGTGGGAGTAAAAGATGCCTACTTTGTACCAAATTTCTTTGATAAAGAGAAATCTTAAGTTATCCAAGATATATAAACAATTAACACATGTGTGTATAAACACACACATCTTTAAAGACCTGTAGTCATTCTTCAATAGACAAGTAGGCAAAATATATGAACAGTTCCCCCCAAAATTGCAAGCTTATTAAAAATATGAAAGAATGATCCAAATCACTCACAATAGGAGAAATGTTAAAACAATTCTGAGTTTTTACCCTATACCCTGAAAATTAACAAGGATGACAAAAGATGGGAATAGTATATGTTGGAGGGCATGTGGGATGGACATACTCTGTATTGCTGGTGGAGCTTTGAATTAGGAAAAACCATTTTGGAAAGCAGTTTCTAATTATGCAAATAAAGTGGCTAAAATGTCAATATGCTTTGATCCAGAGATTCCATTATTGGGCTTATACCCCAAGGAGATCATTAATAAGAAAAATGTTCCTTATACATCAAAATATTAATAACAGCACTTTTTGTGATAGGAAAGAATTGGGGTGGGGGTAGTATTTGAGGCATAGCTAAGCAAAGTGTTACATGAACGTAATGGAATGTTACTGTGCTGTAGGAAATGATGTATGTGATGAATACACAGAAGCATGGGAAGATCTATATGAACTGATGCAGAACGAAGTAAGCAGAACCAAGAAAGCAATGTACATAATAAATATAAATGGAAAGAACCACAAAAAAATAAGTAAATGTTGCATAAATATAAAGAAAAATTATGTCTTGAGATATGAGAAGACACTTCCTTCTCATCCTTTTGCAGAATACTGTATGAGTACTGTACATTGCACATATTTTTCAAACTTTATGTACTGATCAGTTATGCTGGGTTTTTCACCTTTTTTTGGCCTTAAAAAATGCTATTTGTTATATAGAATGACTCTCTGAGAGAGGCAAATTGATGGAAACGTGATATAGGAAAAAAAAAATCCCCCAAAACATCATTAAAGTCTAATTAAAGCCAAAAAAAGTGAACATGAGTATGTTATATTTTTAATGAAAATTCCTAAGACCAAACTAATTATAAATGCAATCTTTTTCAGGAAAGGCCATACAAATGAAATGAATGATCTGGTACAGCTAATGACTCAAACACTAAAAATGGACTCTAAAGAAAATTGTGAGAATCTTCCAATACTTCTTCCTATCTCAGAGTTTAGACTTCATCGAAAATACAGAGATACACTAATTCTTCATGGGAAGGTTGAAGAGGATTCAGAGGAACTTAGGCTTAAAGAACTTTCTCCAGGTCTGTGGCTGTAACTTTTGAAGCAAACTGGAAAGTATCTGTTGGAGGTAGAATACTTGAAAGCCAAAGTAGTTTAATAGTAGTATTAACATGAAACTGTAAAGCTTCTGCCTTTTACAGATGAAATTTTAATCCAGTTGTTTGAGTGAAGATGTACCATTGATTCCATGCTTTATGCAGTAGGTGTTTCTCTGAAAAGTTGGGTTTTTGTAAATAGTAGCCTATTTAAGATATATTAGGAGAGCTTGCTATTTAAAGGAACCTGTGGTGAACCCATCAGAATTTATCTTTCCCCCAAAACCCTCCCCTCTTCATAACTTTCATCTTACTGTTGAGGGCACTGCCATCCTCTTGTTACCCAGGCTCACAACGTAGAGGTCACCCTTGAGTACCTTCTCACACTTACTCCACATAAAAGCCTATTGACATAGCTCATATATCTCCCCTTCTCTCCACTCACAGCAACCACCTGGCACAGGGTCTTATCACTTCATGGTTAGACTATTGCAATAGCTTGTTGATTGATCTCCTTGACTGCAGTTTCTGCTGACTTCAGTCCATCCTCCTCTCATCCACCAAAGTGATCTTCCTAAAGTAAAGATCTAACTATGTCTGTCTGACACTCTTTCTCTCAATTTTCTGGCATTTAGAGCCTTCAAAACCTGGCTCCTTCCTGCTTTTCTGGTCTTCTTACACCTTACTCCCATGCATATACTCTACAATGTAGCAACACTGGCCTTCTTGCTGTGTCCTTTTGACACAGGACACTCCATCTCCCAACTCCAGCGCTTTTCACTGGCTGTCTGTTTTAACAATCCGGCTAGCAGCTTCTGTGGGGGCATAAGATCCACCCACAGCCAGCACCCAGGAGGCTGCCGGCCCGCTGGGAAAGCACAGGTTCTTTTTATCTGCTTAAACAAGGAAAGCACAGTGAAGGGGTTGACAAGCTTACTTTAATACAGCATTCAGTTAGTTCAGGGGAGCACACAGACACATTCATTTAGTTCAGGGGAAAAAGCCAGCACCTTGAACTTCAGAAAAAATACAAACAAATTACAAATATCAACAGACAGACCCAATACAATTCATAGTTACCAACATCTAGGTTCAGCCCAAGAGCTCGAGAGCTCAGGCTGGCCCAGAGTCACACTTGCCACCCCTGCCGTTCCAACCGAAAAGGGATCTTCAAGCTGTCTTCTCCCCTCTTAGAGTTTTTGACATCATCAAGCGCCGCCTGAATGACCAGGGCCGATTGGTTCTTGAGTTGGCCCCTCCCCCTAGGACCCTGGGAGGTTCATGTCCATGTAGACTAGATTAACACCCAATAGGGCATGGCTCTGGAGTTAATACCTCCTCTCAGCCAGCCCCATGAATCATCACACAGGAAGTTCTCTGCTCCCAGGCATGGGTCTCTGGGCTTCCTGCCCCGGAGGAGAAGCAGCAGGCACCAGGGAAAGGTGAAGAGCTTCCCCAAAGATGACCCCACCATTCTGGTTACACTGTCCTTCGTGCCTGGAATGCTCTCCTTCTTCACCTCCACCTCCTGGCTTCCTTCATGATTCAACTTACATTGCACCTTTTACAAGAAGCCTTTCCTGACTCCATTCCTCCTACCCCCACTGGGATTATATATCTTCTCTGTATATGGCTTTTTGCAGGTTGTCTCACCCATTAGAATGTGAGCTCCTTGATGATAGGGACCATGTTTTTGTCTTTGTTTCCAAAGCATTTAACACAGTGCCTCACGTAAAGTTAGCCCTTAATAGATGCTTATTGATTGATTGATTTAGAGAGTCTTCTTTGTAATATAACTCACCTCCCTGATTTGATTTTTAATTTTATCTAATTTTCTTAAAGTGAGGCTCATCTCCTTTGGATCTGGTAACTAGGGGTTATAATTACCACTGGAAGCATTATAAAGAGGACTACTATGTCTTATTTGTGTCATTTCCATCTGGCTTACAGATGAAATCTTCTGTATGTATTGTCTCCCCCAGTAGAATTTGAGCCCCTCACAAGCAGGCACTATTTGTTTCTATCTGCAGTGCTCAGCACAGTGCAAGTACTTAATTTTCCATTCATTCAATAAGACATAAAACCACTTGTGTACAAATTTCCAATGTGAACAGAGCTCAAATCTAGACCTCTATAAATTGTACTCAATAAGTAGAAGTAATAATTCATTAAAGCTGAAAGTACTTTTTATGTAAAACTTAAGATAAATGTATTGCATTCTTTTTGTTTTGGAGTGTACATATCGAGGTTACTATTGCCCATCTCTTATTATTTTTTAGCAGTTGTGTCTGGTTCTGAAAAGATCAGAAGAATGATTGAAGTATTGAGAGCTGATGTAATTCAGGGATTGGGAGTGAAGCTTTTAGAGCAAGTGTATGATCTCATGGAAGAAGATGACGAACTAAAGAGAGAGGTAAGAGGATAGTTCTGGATGATCTACTTAAAGATAAGTTTACATAAACTTTTAGTGGAACGTTACCCTGAACTAATTTTTATTTCCCCCTGCAGAACATAGCACCTTGCATGTAGTGACAGTCAAGACTGAATTGATATGAATATTTTTACACACACACACACACACACAGACCATACCAGTGATTTCAGTAGAATAGGGAATCCTTTGGAATTTAGTCTTGTAAAGTAACGTAGAGCACGTGAAGCAGCATGCCTACGGTGACATAGCCAATATATGTCAGAAGTGAGACTTGAACCTAGTTCATGCTGACTTTGAGGCCAGCTTGCTATTTACTGTTATATTGCTTCTCTGTATGTCTTAAAGTAAAGCTGTAAAATTAGCTTTTGCTATCAACCCATCCCCAAATTTGGCAGTCGAAATTGGTAGTACTTTGGGTTATATTTGTAATAATGTCATCTGGTATGCACATTTTTCATAATGATTTTTCTTTTGTTTCACATAGGTGCGTTTGCAGGAGCATTTGGGTGAAAAATATGTAAATTATAGCACGAAAGCTCGACTGCTGAAATTTTTTGAGGAAAATGTGAATTTTTGAGCACTTGTCCTATTCTTTTGTCAGAAGTGAAGTACTATTTTTAAAAGTGGTTTGGTTTTTTCCCCCGAAAGGATTACCTCAACCAAACATATCAGATCAGTGGCCATTGAATTTGGCTATGCCTGTTTTTCTGGGATTTTTGTGCTTTGCCGGAGTATAAAAATGGATACGAATGAGTGCTGTGTGGTTTAGGACCAGTTTCACTGGTTTAGGAAGGGGCTTTTTTTTTTTTTAAATGAATAAATAGGTACCACATTGTGGGCAAAGTATTTCATGTTTTACATGAAACTTGTTTTGGTTAAACAGCCCGAAACCATTGTGTATTCAGGATTTCTTCTAAAATAGTCCAAATCTACCAGAGCAGTACCATCAGTGTAAGAACAAGCATTCTCTAGGTGGCTATAGCAGTGTAACAAACTGCCAAAACAAATGTCTTTACATAATATGCCTGATGATAAGCATATGGTGGTGATATTAGTAAACACTAACAGTGGTAGCTGGTAATTTGAAGTCAACAATGCATGATCTTTATAAATTTGAAGAATGGAGCTGTACATAAATTTTTATACACTTACAAGTTTAAAAATTAATTGCATTTAGTTTGAACAAGATACTTGCAGAACTGAACTTATTTAAGTTGTGCTTTTGGCTTATTTATTCAGTATATTTATATACTGGCTTTGTTTAATTCATCTTTTCATCAGCCAAAACACACCTGAGTACTAATTCCTTTTGGAATGAAATAATTTGTAAGTAAAATCCAGTTGCTTTTGAGCTGAATTTGAGGCATTTTGTCTCTTAAAATAGAGAATTCAGCTTTCTTGCATAGTCTCTCTTCTTCTTCTACTTGGTTGCTTTTTTTTTTTGTATCATGACACTTATTATCCCTCCATATTTTAAAGGTCTACTTTGTATATATTAGTAATTGTTTTTTACAACAGGTAAAATTACTATGAAGTAAATAAATAGCATTTTATAAAATAAATTTTGTTAAGTAATTTTTCGGTGTAGTGGAAAATGCACAGGACTTGTATCAGATTACTTGGGTTCAAATCCTGCTTCTGACACTGTAGTCATGTGACCATTACCCTATCAGTTTCCTCATTTACTGCAAAACAGAGAGAATACTTAAACTACCTATGTTGAAGGCTTGTAAGGAAAAATCTTTGTAAGCCTTAATACGTTAGTAAATGGGAAATGCATTAGAGAAATGCTAACATTTTAATACTGACTTGGAGACATTTTTCTTTTTTGTAGATTTTGGAAATTACCACTTTAAATACTGTAAGAGACATTGAAATACCGCATTGCCTTCAAGTTCCACTTTTTCCTTAACTGGGCCTTTGTAGAGTCTGCCATATCAAAGTGTGGCTCTTCATTTCATAAATATGACAACTTTGCTCCTTTTAGGGACCTGAAGCCAAGTGGTATTAGATTATACTGGATTTTCATAAGCTGTATCTTACACATAGTAAAAATCTCAGAGGCAGATTTGCAATATGTTATTCTTTTAATACTTTTACAGTTTATAAACCACAACTGTGACACAAATGACCTAAATTTTACTAATAGCACTAGTTCTATTGTCATACCTTGTGGAGGAAGCGTTATGGTGTAATGGTAAAAGCATCAAATGTGGAGGAAATGGGGAACAGGGATAGTTGAATCCATGCATTAACACGCTATACTGTCATTTTACTGTTTACTTGCTACTATAGTAAAACCTCCTTAGGAAGTTTGTCACATCTTCATCTTAGCTTCCTTACCACGTTTTAAAAAATGAATTGAAATAGATGCTCTTAAAAGGTGCTTTCCAGCTCCAAATACCCAGCTTCTCCAACTCTTCCCTTTTGATGATTTGCTCATTCTAACAATGTCTTTATTAGGTTTATGTGGGAGAGTAAGGTTACTAATTCTGTTTCCTGGGTCACTGGACCCAGGATTTAGAATGGGAATCCCCTCTTCTTTTAGAGGTCTTCTCCAAGGCCCATTCCAGCTCCAGCCTTCTGATCATGTTATCTAGTTCCCTCCATGAAGTCTTTTCTACATATTCTTGAGAGGTAGTCCCTTAGCCTTTCCTTTAATTCCAGCATGAGAACTCCCTGCCAATGAGGCCTATTCTTTCAATCCAGCTGTAGCTTTCTTATATGGAAATGACATTTGCCTACCTATAACATCTATCTGTTGGTTCTCAATCTGTCTTTGGCAGCTATATAGACTACTATTCTCTCTTCTACGATCTGTAGGCTACATGAACACAGCTATGTCTTCTTCCAGGTCTTTTCTTCAGACTAAGCGTCCTGACAGACTGCACTATCTTCCCCAGCATCTAATGCATGGCTTTGCACACAGGTACTTAATGCAAAGTTTTTTTAAAAAGTGAAGTTGTGTAGATACCTCACCATTCTGACTGCTCTGCAGCTTACCGGTATCCTTTTTGTATTCTATGAAGAGAATCCTTAGTCCACTGCCAGTAAGATGACCTGAAGATGGTCACTTGTAAAGACTCTTGTTCTTACTACTTTAGAACCAGATGTTGCTAAGGCTGAAAAACTGAAGAGGTTTTGTTGGGTTTGATTTAAAGACTTTTACCATAGTATAAAAATAAAATAATTATTTCTACTTTCCTAACCATTAGCTCATTCTTAAAATGAAGTTTAACTAACAGAAGTCTTTGTTTTTAACTGTCCATTCCTTGTTACACTTTGAACCCCATGCCATCCATCTACCTCCTGCTCCCTATAATTAGCTTTCTAATTTCTCTAGCTCACATGAGAGAAAGCATGGCTGCAGTACTTCCTATATGCCAATGACATTGGTTAATTAGCAATTAGACATGTACTATAAAAGCAGCATTTTTTAGTTAAGTCATAGACCCTAGAATACCACCTAGTTAATGCTCAGAATAATTAGTAGATTACTAAGAATGACTGCTGACCATTTAAAGTTACTACCACTTACTGCCTTCTGGGGGAGGGGGAGCTACATGTTAATAAAGACATTTAAAAAGCTTTATTTTGAATTGTCAGCCACAAAAATGGTAGACAGGTCTACTTTCATTCACAAAAGCAGTACCAGTAAAAACTGCTTATTATTCTTGCCTACTTACTGCACAAAAGACCCTTTAATCAATGGAGTATTGGAGTAGCTTTGTTTTATTGAAAAAACAGCACAGAATTGTTTTAATTATTCAAAATGGAGTGTATAAAATAGTTAATTGCAATAATCTATGAAATACTAGTGGGCTTCAAACAAAATTTGCACATTTGCCAAGCACATTCCATACAAGTACTTTTCTTTCCTTCATTTCACAGGAAATTTATGAATCCAGTAGCCAAAACTGTTTATGAACAAAACCCAATTGTTTTAGTAGATAACAAATTCTAAGCACAGCTCTGCAATAACAACATTGGTAGTTTTATTTCGCATTTTGGATATGACAAGTTATTTCACACAACAGAATGAGCGTTGTAAGGTTGAACCACATACTGTGTTTCAGTTATTTTTAGGATGCCTTTTTATTTTTTTCTCTCCTGGTTTCTTGTCTTCTGAGCCTGAGTCTTGAACAGGGAGCCATTTGAGGGGGTGTCGGCGATATATGGGCCACGGAGGAAGTGTCAGCTTGATGAGAGGAGGGAGAAAATGTACACCTTATACAACAGTCCAAAACAACATGGATCACTGGTCTACAGTGTTCCTCTACTAATTTATAACTGACTCCAAGTTCCTGTTGTAGAGGTACAGGAATGTGGGCTTCATTTAATAAGGTGTAAGAAGAAAGTTGTTTTGATGCCTTCTGGACTGTGACTGTCAGGGTAACTGATTTTCTATTCTGACTCGCTCTCTAGGGGCTGGTCAAAACCATTCTTTCCTCAGCCTCCTATACCTCTTCCTCCCCACATCTCAGCAGAAGCCATTCACTATAAGCTCCCTCTTCTTTCCTGGTCATCTTCCATTTTCTTTATTCCAGTATGTGATGAAGAGATGGCTATTTTCACCAAAGCCAACCCTTTTACTTGTATGTTTGATCCCACTCCCTCCTGTCTTCTGTATATTGCCCCTACTCAATTACCATCTTCTCAAATCTTTAATCTCTTCCTCTCTACTGGTTCCTTTGCTGTTACCTACAAACCTACCCAGATCTCCCTATACTTAAAAAAAAATCAAACCTCATTAGGCCTCACCATCTCCCCAAACTGTTGTCCAATTATATCTCTTTCCTTTCACAATCAAATTCCAAAAAAGAGCTGTCTACACCATTTCTTCCACACTTCCTCTCAGCAACTTACAGTATAGCTCGTAATCTCATCATTCAACTGGCTGCCAGTGGTCTCTTTATCTGCCAAATATGATTTGATAGCTGCTTCTCAGTCCTCCTTCCTTTCTGACTTCTCTGGATTAACTGAAACTGTTGACCACTTTATCATCTTGGATACTTTCTCCTCTCTGGGTTTTCATGGCAGTTTTCTCTTGCTTCTCCCGTCTGACCACTCTTTCTCAGTCTCCTTTGTTGTATAATTATTCATATCCTGCTCTTGAGTATATCTCAAGACTGTGTCCTAGGCCTCCTTAAAATTCTATACTCTGACTCAGCTCCTGTAGTTTAATTATCATCTCTATGCAGGTGACTCCCAAATCCTTGTATCATTTTAAGCCCTAACCTCAATCCTTATCTCCATCCCCATAACTGCATACTGGACATTCTGAACTGGTCCCCAAATGAAATCCCCTATGTCTGCTGAGGATACACCATCACCTTTCTCATCACACAGGTGTGCAAACCTTAGTTATCCTGGACTCCTCACTCCACAAATCCAATCAGTTGGTGACATCTTGTATCTGTTCTATTCTTTCTCTTCGCATCCTAATTATGGCCCTCATAACATCTTGTTGGCCTACTGCCATAGCCAGCTAATTGGTCTCTTCACCTCATCTCTCCCATTGTAATCCAGCCTCCAAATATGGCAAAACATTAAGTGTTCAAGAACCTTCTGGTGGTTCCCCATGCCTTCTAGGATCAAGCACAAATTCCTCTATTTAGCATTTAGCCACCTGGTTCCAACCTACCTTTTTAGTCTTCTTTGCTGTACATTTCAGCCTGACCGCAATGGCCGCCTTATTGTTCCCCACACACGATATTCCACTTATATTTCATATAGGCTACCCTCCAGACCCAGCATGCACTTCCCCTTTACCTCCACCACTTAACTTCTCTAGCTCAGATATGATCTCCTACCTCTGGCATTCTGATTCCCAACTCCCTAGCTGATATTGTGCCCCCCCCACCCCCCCACCCCCCCCCGCCACCATTACCTTGTATTTATTTTACATATACTGATATGTATGTGTGTCACCATGTGACCAATGGGAAAACCCTGAGAACAAGAACTGTCTCATTTCTGTCTTTGTATCCCCATCACCTTGTACAATGTCTGGCACACAGCAGGTGCTTAATAAATATCTGTTGACTGACTGTAGAAATAGATGCACTTTCTAAATGGAAGGAAAGGAAGCATTTTATACCATTCCATGCACACAAAACGTGCACATTTACCCATGGCACATTTAAACTGCATATACACATGTACCTATGCCTAAATAGCTTGCAAGATATTCTCCAGCACTATTCTAGCTAAATTGTTTTTGTTTAGGGGATTAGTCTTTTATATTTAAAAGCTTCATCTGTTTGCTGTCCCTTCACCAAAAAGTGCAGAAAGGTTTGATTATGTGCCAGGTACCACAATAATTACTGGGGATTCAAAGACAAAAGTGAAAAAAAAAGTCTTTGCCTTCAAGGAGTGAAGAATCTACCCTGGGGAGACAACATATAGATAAGTTTATTCAAGATAATTTGGAGGAAAAGAAACCTCCAGAAAGGCCTCATGTTAAAGAGGGCACTCAAGCCCATGATTTAAAAAATAATGTCTGGGGTGGAGCCAAATCTGGTTTGGGGATTTATTCTGATGTACAGCACAGCATCTATGTGGCAGGTGGGGACTGACAGATATTAGGCTATCTTAGAACGACAGTAATGGAGAAACTGAAGGTGGCCAGTACCGAGTTTCATCTCACTCTTCCACTGGAAGAAGTAATTCCATCAGAATTTAGAAGTACCTTAACACCATGTAAGTATAAGAAGCCCGGGATCCAAGCAGGCATTTCTTACCAAGCATGAAAAAGCAAATCCAGCCATAACAATATAGACTGTCCAACCAAACTGTTCAGCCACATATCCATAGATAAAGCCAATTACCTAGGAGAGAGACAGGTCTTATTAGGAAAAGCTAAGCTGAGGATAGCAAAATGAATCAAGACGGATACTTACGGCAGAAAAAAGAATAATTCCTTGAAACATCTGTTCAGCTAACTTCTGACCCTTATAATCCTACAGGAATGAAAAGAGAAAAAGAAAGGTCAACCATTTCTTCAACAACCCTTCACTTTCTACGAGATACTTGGATTTTGCACCTTGCCCCAGATTAGCCATATAGCTAAACAGCATTCAAACGGGGAAACATAGGAAATGTCGGGGTGGGGGGATGGGCTGGTTGAAGAACTGGAGGCTTGCACGAAATCCTAAATTAGCGGACACCCAGGGTGGCCGACTGCAAAAAGCAGGCATCATACGTGGCCCAGAGAGGTTCCAAATGAGCTGATAGCAGTACAGGCGAAGGAAGGAAAAACCCGGAGAACCTGAGGAGCGAAGGAAAAGGGGCGGGGGCCAAGTGATGCGAAGGAGAGACGACCGAGGGAGGGAAAGGATTCAAGCCGTGCAAAGCAAACCTCCCCCCCGCCCCCAAAAGTACGGAGCCTTAAGAGCCCTCAGGCCGCCCCCCCGTCCCGTGTCCAGTCAGAGAGAGAACGTCAGCTGCTCGAGGGCAGGCCCGGCGCCAGGCACACGAAGCTGCGGCTCTCGCTTTCTGCTCGGGCTGGGAAGCGCTAAGCTGGGCACACTCACCATCTGCGTGGGCAGAGAGCTCAATCCGTCCAACATGACTGCCTTCGGGGGCAGGCGGCGCTGCAGGAACGCCGAGGAACCGCGCTTCGGGGATTTGGACCGGGAGCGGCAGAGGTCGACGCCGGACGAGAGGCCTGGCAGAGCCGAAGGCGGCAGCGGCGGCGGCGGATCCTGGGAACGGGGCCGAGTGGCGCGGCCCGGGTGCGCAGAGAGCTGGATCCCGGAAGCGGATGTCCTCACCACGCAGGGCAGCCCGCTCGGCCCGCTCGGCCCGCCCCGCCCCATCGCTAAGCCACGTGTGCCTTCAGAGCTGGTTTGGACCAGGCGCGACTGCGGCGCTGGCGGTGGTGGCTGGGCCTGGGCCTGCCGGAGGGAGGCATTGCGTCCTCGGGGAGGAGTCGCCGTCTGCGCCGGCTCCAAGCGGGGTGCTGCAGCCCCGGACACCGGACTCTATCCTGAAAGCTACTCGGGGGCCCAACGGCCACTGGCTCGCGTCGCGTCCCCATGGCAACAGTCTCCTCGTTGCTGCGAGGACCCCTCGCAGTGCGGGCAGCCGAGCACGCTGCCTGCTCGAGAGGGAGCACTCACGCTGCCGTAGCCGCAGTTGCCGTGGCTATGAGGTGCGAGGGAAGGGGCTCAGGGATGCGATGGGTGAGGGTCGGGGACGCCAGGATGTCTCCTTCTGGTTTAGGAGAGGAGTTTTCCCTTATCTATCAGGCAGTATCCAGTACAGCCTCGAGCCCTTCTGAACGGCGAGCTGTGGAGGGCCCGCGCTGAGGTGGCGGGGGTTGGACTTCGTGCGCGCGGGGAGGGCCGGGGCGGGGCCGGGCTCTGGGGGCGGGTCCAGGCTCGGGCTCGAGGGCGGCTCCACAGGTCGCAGGTGAGAAAGTGGGGTGTCGTGGCTGGGTCTCTGGGTCGGGCTGGTGATCTAGGTCGAGGGGCTGTGGCTGGGACGGACCAGGCTGGAGGGAGAAGGCTGGCATAGCCACAGCCTCCTCCACTCGGTCAGGAAGCCCCCCACGTCGCCCTGGTACACACGGGGAAAGGACTCGTGGCTCCAGAGGAACCCCCAGGAAAAGGCTCCTTCCCCTCCGTGGACTCCTCGGAGAGTCGGCGTTCCCAAGGGAGGACTCGAGGCCCCTCCCCCACCCCGAAGGAGGTGCCCGGCCCCCCAACCCCAAGCAGAGGAGGGTCTTGGGCCTTGGGGAGGCTGACGATCCATTGATCTTTCCCTGGCCTTGGGTTCCCAGAATGTCAGAGCTGTAACCAGCGATCCCCTGTGGTCTCCTTGTTCCCTCTCCGCCCCGTTTCCCGATGTATAGCTGGGGGAACTAAGGCCTGGAGAAAGGAAGTAAATTGCGCACTTCTGCAAGACCCACGCTGGGGACCTCCGGACCTCTGAGAGCGCAGCCTCGGACGGGGGTCCCAAAAGTCCACCGCCGAAAGACTTGATAAACTGCAGAGGGACCTTCATCCTCTTGCCCAATGGGAGGGAAGCCCCAGACTTAAGGCAGATGAGTCCACCTGTCACAGTCCAATGTTCTTTCTTGGCTTTCTATAGATAACTGCACGACTCTCAGCTTCAGGAATTCTTCATCCTTCAGGACTGTTACCTGTAAACAGGTAAATCGCTTAAAGTTCTCCAAGAAACAGTACTGAGGGACCACATATCATTGTAAATAGTGTATTCTCAGCTTGCCCTGATGGCATCTCTGTGTTGAAGAAGAGGGAAACCATGGTGTGAAAGGAAACATTGGCGAGTGCGGTATCTGACATCTGTCAGTGGCATGATCCTGGTATAGTATCTGAGTTCCTTTCCTGGGCTGAAGGATAATAGTGTTTGTACTCTTACATTTTAAGAATCTTCATTATATAAATGTGAACTGTTACCATAGAATTGCCTTTTTGCACAGCCTATCCTATATTATATTTCAAAATTCAATGTACAGATCAGTGATTTATAATGCTTCATTAAATGCTTTAGATATAATGCTTACTGAAATGTCAAATTGGAAAAAAGATACTGATTTGCTAAAGTTTCTTGGAAAGCCATCTTTCCTAGCAATGGAATTTTGTTATGTAACAAATTTCACACTATAGGTACTCAGTAAATGTGTACTGAATGAAGGAAACAATAAACATTTATTCAGCACCTAATGCTTGCCAGGTGGGCAGTTAGGTGTTAAAGTGGATAACATACCAGGCCTAGAATCAGGAAGACACATCTTCCTGAGTTCAAATGTGGCCTCAGACACTTATTTTCCTCATTGTGAGCAGAAAAGGAAATGGCAAACCACTGGAGTATTTTTGCTGAGAAAACCCAGATGGGGTCGCAGAATTGGAACCAAATGAAAAACGACTTAACAACAAAAACCATGCCAGGCATTGTGTTAAGGTACTGGGGATACAAAAAGAGGCAAAGAGCTGCTCACAATCTAATGGAAAAGATAGGATAAATGGGAAGTAATAAGAAATATCTAAAAGAGCAAAGGTGCTAGAATTAAGAAGTCTTGGAGAGGGCTTCCAGTAAATGATAGGGTTTTATTTGGGAATTAAAGGAAACCAGGGAGGTCAGTAAGCAGAACAGAAGAGGAAAAGTGTTCTAGGCATGGAGGACCACTGAAAAAAAATGCCTGGAGCTGAGAGGTGACTTGTCTTGTCCATGGAACAACCAGGAGGCCAATGTCACTGGATCAGAGTATGTGTCAGGGAGTAAGGTGTAAGAAGACTGAAAAGGTAGGAGGGGCTAAATTATGAAGAATTTTGAATGCCAGAGCAATTTGGAGGTGACAGGGAACCCCTGGAGTTTATTGAGTAGGGAGCGACATGATCAGACCTGCACTTTAGGAAAATAATTTAGTGATTGAATGGAGGGTAGATGGGTGTGGGGAGAGACTTGTGACAAGTAGACCCACTAGCAGGCCAGTACAGTAATCAGGTGATAAGGTCCTGCAACCAGAGTTTTAGTCACGGAATTTAAGACATCTACTAGACATCCAGTTTGACATATCTGAAAGACAGTTGGGAGATTGGAGGTTAGCAGAGAGTTTGGGGCAGAATAGGCAGATTTGAGAATCATCCATATGGAGATGGTAATTAAATCCATGGGAGCTGATGAGATCACCAAGTGAAGTAACATAGAGGGAGAAGAGAAGAGGGCCCAAATTTGAAGCCTGAGGGACGATCCAGCAAAGGAGACAGAGAAGGAGCAGTCAGATTGGTAGGAGGAGGAAGCAGTGACCTGAAAACCTAGAGAGAAGAGAGGATCCAGGAGAAGAGAGTGATCAACAGCATCAGAAGCTGCAGAAAAGTCAAGGAAAATGAGGACTGAGAAAAGGCCAATGGATTTGAAAACTATGAGATTATTGTTAACTTTGGAGAGAGCAGCTTCGGTGGCATGATGAGGTAGATTGTAAAGGGTTAAGATGAGAGTGGGAGCAAAAAAGTTGAGGAATCTACTGTCAATGGCCTTTTTGAAGAGTTTAGCTGCAAAGGACAAAAGAGAGAGGACAACAAACAGTTAACAAGGATGGAAGGACAAAGTATTAAGCATATCCTGTGTACCAAGTGTGCTTCACAAATTTTTCATTTAATTCAATCCCCCTGAAAACAACCCTGGGAGGTGGATGATATTAATATCCCAATTTTACACATGAGTAAACCAAGGCAGACGGAGGTTAAGCAGCTTGCCCAGGATCCTACACAGCTGAAACTAGATTGGAACTGAGGACTTCTTGGCTCCAGGCCGTTGTGCCACCCAGCTACCTCTAGCATGGTCACGAAGTAATATTCTTATTCTGACTTACGTAACTAAAAAAATAGGAATGTCTTCCATGTGGGCCTTTTGGGCCTGTTGTGTGTTTTATTTTTGTAGGTAGTCTAAGAGTTGGTCATTTGAGTGTTGAGGATAGGGCAGGGGACCCTTTGGGCAGTCTTGTGAGACTTATGCACACCTTCTCAGAAGGATGTTTTTAAACGCACAAAGTATGTTGCATAGAATTACAAAGTAAATCAGTAATAATAAGTGGTTATCAATATTTTTAAAAACAAACTCCTTCACCCCCTGCAATCTCCCATTGCCCCTGGTGTTGGGGAAGGCACATCAACTTGGAGTCAGAAGGCCTGAGTTCAAGTCTCACTTCTTACTGGTTTTGTGATTTGGTCTAAGTTACTTGAGTTCTCCAAGCTTCAAGTTTTCTCACCTGTACAATGGGTATGATAATATTTGCCTTTTCAATTTCGGCGGGTTGTGGGAAGGAAAGCACTACATAAATATGAGTTGTCACTGAAGAATAATTGCTAACCAAAGAAATCCAGAAGAGGAACAGATTCCTTTTGCTGTATAAAACCATTTAAACAGTAATGGCCCGTAGGTTCTCCCTAGTAATGATGCTCCTCTTGTGTATGGCACAGATAGGATATTTCTGCCCCATGGCACAGAGTAACTTTCTAACGGTAGAGTAGTAATGAGATAACAAGATAGGCAGTTCTCCATGCCAAGGTAGATGTTACATTTCCAAAGTATGGAAAATAATGCTTTGTTCGCAACTTTCAGAGGACATTTGTTAATTCAGTAAGCACCTACCACGTCGTGTAAGGTCTTGCACTTAGTTGCTGGGGATTGGAAGATAAAACAAAAATGTTTTTGAGGAACATGAATAAGTAACATAAATAAGTAAATATAAGATAATTTGAATAGAGAGAACACCAATAGCTAAGAGGATTCACAGTGACATATTGGAGAAATGATTACTTCTTTTTATATCAGTCATTTCAACTCTACTTTCTTTTCCATATTGAACCCTGCTTAGTAACAAAGAAAAATAATTAAGCAGAACTACCCAATACAGTGACTACCTCTGGCAGTAAATATATAGAATATTTCACCCTCAAAGTCCACTTCTGTGCTGTGAGGTGGGGGCAGAGCTGTTTCATGAACTCTTCTTAGGCATCTTTGCAGGTTTTTTTTTCTGTTACTCAGAGTCTGATTTCTTTTGTTCACATTTGATTATAGCCATTATGTATATTGCTCTCTTGTATCTACTTATTTAACTCTGTATCAGTTTATGCAAATCTTCCCATATTTCTTTAAATTCCTCATATTAGGCACTTATCACACAATAACATCCCCCTACATTCATAGACTAAATGTTTTTCAGCCATTCCCCACCTACTTCTCCCGCCCCATTTTCATTACTGCAAAGATTTGTACTCTGAATATTTTGATCTGTATTGGACTTTTGTTTCTGTCTTTAACTTCTTTGGAGTATGTGCCCACTAATGGAGTTGCTGGGTCGTAAAGTATGGACAGTTTAGTCATTTTTCTTGAACAAAGCCATATTGAACTACAGAATAGTTGTGGTGAGGTGACGGCATATGTCTTGAAAGAATTCAGACTCAGACTGTCTCCAAAGCAAGCCAGGGCATTTATTTGAGGTGATGCTCACAGCGGGCCCCACCCCTTAAGGGAGATAGGCACACCACTGTAATGAAACATGGGGTTTATATAGAGCAGAAAGTACTAACGAGCATCCTAAATCTGATCCAAACCACCATCACCTGATTACTGAAACGTAATGAGCCCAGGTTCACCTTAAAGTGATTTGTCTTGCACAATCAGGTGGTTCTTCGTTGTCTAGCAGCTGTTGCTTAACACAGTTGTTGCTAACATACACAATCATCATTGCTAACAATGCTAACCCCATCGGTTGGACCATTTGACAGCTCTACCAAAAGTTTCTAAATTTGTCTTCCTATAAGCACCTGCAACACTGACTGTTCTTTTTTTTGGTCATCTTTTCCAACTTACTTGGTATGAGGTAAATCCTCAGTTGTTTTAACTCAGAGATTTGGATGTCAGTTTTCATAGGGTCCTCTCTAGTCTGCTGTTCTTTTGAAAAATGTGTTTTCAAAACTATATTATTTGAGTGTACAAACTAGCTCCGTCATGCCCTTTATGTCTCTGGAGAAAGCATGTGAGTGAGCCTCCCATTAATTTTCAGCTTCTTTATGTTTTCTCTTTTACTTTAAGAATCTTGGTTTGGGCGTGGCTCATTTCTTCCAGGAAGGTCACTAGTTGTTTGTTGGGCAAAGATATTACATCAAGTAGAGACAATTAAATTAACGCTTGTTGACTGACGGTCTAAAAACTGATCCTTAGCACCTTCTCACCACTTTTTGCACTCTGCCACTGTTGGGCCTGAGGAACATTTTGAAATTTTATGTTCATGTGTTTCATAGGTCACTATTGCCAAAGAAATTATCTAGTGGCTAACCTTCTGATGCTGAGCCTTTCTTTTCTTAGGCTGATCCACAGAAAAGCAGATGAAGGCTTTTCCTAGGACCATACTCAGCATCACTGAATCTCAAAATTGAATGGGACCTCAGTAGCTACCTAAGTTAACCTGCACCTGAACAAGAACCCCCTACACAATTAAATAAAGACTTTGCTTGAACATGTCAGGTTGGGGGTTGGGGGAGGTGAAAACCTCTGACATCCCAAGGCCATCCATTCTACTCTGGGGTCAGTCTAATTATAAGGAAGATTTTTCCTTACATCCATCCTAAATTTGCTTTCATCATCCTGGTTGCATTTCAGCCTAAAAGGTGCTGAGACCTATACCAGGATATTCCAGATGTTCTGATCAGGGCCAAGTATAACAGAGATATCACCATCTTAGTCTCGGACAGTTTTCTTCCCTTAATTCAGCCTTACGTTGCATTAGCTTTTTGCTCTGTAACATCACACTGTGGATTCATTGAGTTTGCAGTCCACTAAAATCCTCAGATCTTTTTCAAATTACATTTGGGTTCAGTCAGATTCACTGGGAGGAAACTTTATGTTTATACCTATTGAATTTCATCATATAGCATTTAGCCTGATGTAGATGCTGATGAGTATCTTTCCAGTGAGAGCTGGTGTTCCACTGGCATAGCCTTTGAGCCTGTAGCATTATCTCCATGATTAAAGATAAGTATAGCATTTTTGTGAAGATTTCTATTCAAATGAATATCCTATTCAAATAAAAATCCTGACAGTTATGCAGTGCATATGGTCATTGTTGAGGTTTAGCATTTAATTGCATGCAGATTACTTGGGATAAAGCAAAATAGTTAAATTATTGATATACAATAAACATTATGACTTTTACATTAAAAATGTTTAATTTACTGAATTTTTTTTTTTGCCACAGTCACTTTTTTTACAGGATTTGGCATTGAGTTCACAAGATTTTACCATGCATTCTTTTAATTCTTCATCATAAAAATACACTTTCATCACATTACATATTACGTGTATGTTTTATGAACAATACAATTTTTTAAGTCTCATTAATTTTCACTGGGGTTTAAATCAAAGGATTTCTCAAGCCAAAGAAACATGTTTATCTCCATCTCAGATAAATTTCTTAAACGTTCACAACTTGTAGCATTTGTTTCCGCATTCCATTTGGGGATTTCTATAATTTTGGAACAGTTCTGCTTATGTTTATCAGAGTTCCCCATTATCTCAATGGGGAAAAGACTTCCAGGCCCACTGAAAGTGAAAAATCTCCAGAACATTTTTGGGGTCGGATGTCTTAGTCTCACGAAGATCCCCAGATCTTACAGACTCACTTGCACTTTGACAGTGATTTTGGTATAATCCAGAATGAAAAGTGAGTTTCATCAGTAAAAATTACCTTTGTCAAATCTTAGGTCCACCAATGCAGTTTTTGTATTGTTTTGTTCAAGACAAGCATATTTTGCTTCATAGCAATAGAGGCTATTTTTTAAGTTATTCTTCCAGCCAAGAAGCATGTGCCACCTGTAGAGGAATCAGTAACAAATCCCTCTAGCTGCCAAGTCTCTCTAAGGTATTTGTTTTCTAAGGACAAATTGCTGTTTTCCAGCAATAGTTCGTCATCTCCTGGTGTTTTTCATTTTCCATTGTACTTTTTTTTTGTGCTTCCATGTGACTAATCATGTTTCATTATGGTTTTTTAAATGATACGAAATGCTTCACTTCTCCACACCAACTTTGTGTGTGTGTGTGTGTGTGTGTGCGCGTGCGTGCAATATCTCTAATAGTTATTGAAGTGTACTATTTAATAACTACAATTTTTGCATGTTTCTGTGGATTAATATCCATTCTTTAAAACCACAGAATAAAAATTACAGTGAAAGAGATATATGAAAAAAGATGTTTATAACATGAACTCCATCACCCAACTGATAGAGAATCAACCAAAGATTAGGTAACAAGCTCAATTTGATTTCAAGTGGTTAAGGTAGGGCAGTTTGAATCAGCCTCATGTCAGTAGAAGCACACCTGCATGATCATTGCTGTCACAGAATCAAACCATCTCAAAAGTATTGCCTAAGTTATTACATACAACTGTATCAATTTTTGATAGGCATGTTTAAATTCTTTGTTCTTAGGATTCAGGTTTATAACAGAAGGAGGCACCTTTTCGCCTGGTTGGTTAGGCCTTCTTGTATTCAAAAATCATTCTCACTATTGGGTATATTTCTGCCTTCTAGCCTTTTCATTCTCTATTCTCAGGTTTTCAACTGGTCTCTCTTTCAATATATGGACATGTCACCAATGCCTATTTTTGTTAGTTCTAGCCGTATATATTTACAACTAGATTTTTCTCCTAATTGAATATATTTCTTCAAGCATTTATTGTGCATATACTGTGGACCAAGCATTGCTCTGGGTTTGAGGGAAACAAATACAAAATGATATAGTTGTGCTCACAGCAGACATCCTTCTGAAGAATGCAACATTTTCACACATAAACAACAGGATATGTACAAAATAAGTACAAAGTAGTGGTCAAGGGATGGGAAAAGGCAATTTTCAGAGAAAGAAATCAAATCAATACTCATATAAAAAATGTTCTAAATCACTAATGATTAAAGAAATATAAATTAAGACAACTCTGAGGTGCCACCTTGAACCCATTAGATTGGCTAAGATGATGGAAAAGGAAAATGCCAAGTGTTTGAAGGGGTATAGAAAAATAGGTACATTAATGCAGGTGGAACTATGAACTAGTCCAACCATTCTGGAAAGCAATTTGGAAATATAACCCAAAAGCTATTAATTTGTGCATATCCTTTCATATAGGCTACCACTACTAGGTCTATACCCCAAAAAAGAGCAAAGAGAGAAAAAGGACACATGTATTAAAAAAAAAATTATAGCATCTCTCTTTTTTTTTTGTAGTGGTGGCAAAGAATTGGAAATTGAGAGCATGCCCATCAATTGGAGAGTGACTAAATAAATTATGGTACATGATTGTGATGCATTACTATCATGCTGTAAGAAATGATGAAGGGGATGGCTTCAGAGAAACCTGAGAGGATTTGTATAAACTGATGCAAAGTTGAAGTGAGCAGAACCAAAAGAACGTACACAGTAATAGCAATACTGTGAAGACAGTCAACTGTGAAAGACATAGTAACTACTCAACAGAATGTCCCACCACAATTCCAAAAGACTTGGGATAAAACATGCTATCTACCTCCAGAGAGAGAACTGATATACTCAGAGTACAGATGGAAGCATATTTTTCCTTTTTCTTTTATTTTTTTTCCCAGAACATGGCTAATATAGAAATTAGTTTTGCATGACTTCATATTTGTAGTGGGGTTTGTATTTCTTGCCTTCTTAGTGGAATGAAGAAGGGGGTTGGAGAAGGGAAAAAACTTGGAACTGAAAATAAAATTGTGTCTGTCTGTCTGTCTGTCTGTCTGTGTGTAGAGTGAGAGAGAGATGAGAGAGGGAAGGCCTTTTGAATGAGGTGGCATCTGAGTTGAGCCTTGAGAGGAGCTAGAGTTTTCAGGCACTAGAGATGGGAGAGGAGAGCATTCCAGGCATGAAGGGCAGACATGCAAAGATTCAGAGACAAGAGAGGGGCTATTACATACAAGAAATATCAAGTGGGTTAGTTTAATTGGAATGTAGATTGAGGGAGAATAATTTTTAACTAGAGATGGATTGGAAGCAGACTGCAGGACTTTAAACACCACACCAAAGGAGTTTGTATTTTGTCTTAGAAGCAGTGGGAGTTACTGAAGTTTCTTCAGCAAGGGAATGGCATTATCTGACTTGTGCTTTAGAAATATCAGTTTGGCAGCTCTGTATAGGATAAATTGGAGGGGGAAGAGACAGGATACAAGGAAACCAATTAAGGGTCTATTGCAATAGTCTAGGTATTTCTGATGTGAATAGAAAAAGGATTGGAGATGAGAGTCATCAAGGAGATCGAATCACATCTTGGAAACTGATTGGTTGTGTGGAGTGTAAGACTTAAAGGGTCAAGTTATGAACTTGGGTGACTGGAAATGGTCATGCCCTTGACAGAAATGGAGAAGTTGGGGAGGAAGGGTTTGGGGGACAGATAATTAGTTTGTCTTTTTCTTATTCCTCCTCTTTACTGACGTCTCTCTCTAGCCTTTGACACTGTCCATCACCTTCTTCTCCTTGATACACTATTCTCTCTTATGTTTTCATGGCACTGCTTTCTCCTGGTTCTCCTCCTACCTATCTGACTGTACCTTCTCAGACTTTAATTTCGTGATCTCATCTACTCCCATGGAATCAGTTATCTCTGCTGCTGCTGATTGTCAGTTTTACTTATCCAGTGCTGATCCCTAATATCAAACTATATGTCTTATAGAAATCTTAAACTCAAGTCCAAAACCCTTCCCTTCCAACCTTTTCTGTTCCCATCAAGGGCACCACCATGCTTCCAGTCATTCAGGCTCACAACCTAGGTGTCATCCTTGACTTCTCCCTGTCTCTTACTCCCCAAAGCCTATTTTCCCTTCATGATATCTCTCCCACGTGCCTTCTCCTCTCCCCGACACTGCCACCACTCTGGTGCAGCCCCTCAGCACCTTATGCCTGACAATTGCAGTAACCTGCTGGTTGGGCTGTCTGCCACAAGTCTTTCCACACTGCAATCCTTCTTCCGCTCAACTGTACAGATCTGACTCTATCACCCTTCTACTCAGTAAACACCAACAACTTGTTACCTCCGGGAACAAACAACCTGTTTGACCTTCAGAGGCCTTCATAACCTACCTTCTCACCCCACTCCACGCCCAGCTTTCCAGTATTCTTATACCTTTCTCCCATGATCCAGCGACACTGGCCTTCTTACTGTTTCTTAATGAGATGTTCCATCTCTAGACTCCAGTTATATTCACTGGCTGTTTCGCATGCCTGGAATGTTCCTTCTCTCCTTATGTCCACCACCTACCTTCTTCAAATCCCAGCTAAAATCCCACGTTCTACAGGAAGCCTTTCTCATCCCTCTTAATTCTAGTGCCTTCCCCATTTATTATTGCCAATTTATCCTGCATGTATCGTGTTTATACATAGTTGTTCACATGTTGTCTCTCCCATTAGATTGTGAGCAGGGACTGGCTTTTGCTTTTGTTGTTGTTGTTTGTATCCCCAGTGCTTATCATAGTGCCTGACACATCATAGATGCATAATAAAAATTGTTTGACTGACAGACTGGTTTTCTGTATGTTGAGTTTTAGATACCGAGGAAATATACATGTGGAAAATGTCTAGCAAATATTTGGAGATGTGGGGGTAGAGCTCAGGAGCAAGAAGTGGGCTGGACATATGGATTTGGGAATCAGCTGCATAAGAGCTGAATACATGGGAGCTGATGAAATCATGAGTATGGATGGAAGAGAGTACAGAGGGTGGAGCCTTGGGGCCCCCCATGTACATGAGATGGTAGAAAGGATACTGAGCGCGAACAATAAGGAAGAAAAATACCGCAAGATTTGTAACTGCTTGGGAAGGGACACGAGATCTCATCACTCCCAGAATATTTTGCTTATTTTCTTGTGTTTATTACGTATTGCCCCTATTGTTATTTATGAGCGAGTCTCATCTCCCCAGCTAGTCTAAGTTATGAGCTTCATGAGCGCACGATGTTGTTCATATCCATATCGCCAGCGCATCCTGGCATAAGGCAGGTACTCAATATTGATGGGAATCCTGTGCATAAAAGCAAAAAGTACACAAACTGGAAACTCCATCTTCAGCCATATGATAAGCTGGTCCCAGCAGTGTCACACAGCAACACAACTCTTTGGTTCATAAGGAGGGGGTATTATATTTTGTGAATCTAGGCATATCAGCACCTGGACTTTTTTTGAATTTGCTCTCCTCCATCTCTACTGCACCACCTCCTGCTCCCTCCATAATTTTTTTTTGTTTGATTCTTTACTTGATCTCCTTTCCTTCGATGGTGGAGTTTTTTGCTTGTTTTTTCCTGTATATATTTTACTTAATATTTTAGTTTTCAACCTTGATTTCCACAACATTTCGAGTTACAAATTTTCTCCCGGTTTCTACTCTCTCCCCCCCCCCCCAACCAGGATGGCATATATTCTTATTGCCTCGTTCCCCAGTCAGCCCTCCCCTCTTTTACCCCATTCCCCCCCATCCCCTCTCCTCTCACTTTGTTGTATGGCAGGATAGATTTCTATGCCCCATTCCCTATATATCTTGTTTCCCAGCTGTGTGCAAAAAAAAAAAAATTAAGCATAAGCTTTTAAAACTTTGAGTTCCAAATTCTCTCACTTCTTCCCTTCCCACCCACCCTCCCTAGGAAGGCAAGCAATTCAACATAGAATCACACATGTATCATTATGCAAAACACTTCCACAATGTTCATGTTGTGAAAGGCTGGCTATATTTCCCTTCATCCTATCCTGTCCCCCTTTATTCAATTTTCTCCCTTGACCCTGTCCCTTTTCAAATGTGTTTGCTTTTGATTACCTCCTCCCCATATCAGCCCTCCCTTCTATCACCCCCACCTTTTTTTTATCCCCTTCTCCTTACTTTCCTGTGGAGTAAGATACCCAATTGAGCATGTATGTTATTCCCTCAAGTTGAATCCGATGAGAATAAAATTTGCTCATTCACCCTCACCTGCCCCCTCTTTCCTTCCAACAGAACTGCTTTTTCTTGCCACTTTTATGTGAGATAATTTACCCCATTCTATCTCTCCCTTTCTCCCTCTCTCAATATATTCCTCTCTCACCCCTTAAATTTATTTCATTTTTTAGATAACATCCCTTCATATTCACCTCATCCTGTGCCCTCTGTCTATATTCCTTTCAACTCCCCTAATACTGAGAAAGGTCTCCTGAATTACACATATCATCTTTCCATGTAAACAAAACAGTTCAACTTTAGTAAGTCCCTTATGAATTCTCTTTCTTGTTTACCTTTTCATGCTTCTCTTGATTCTTGTATTTGAAAGTCAAATTTTCTATTCAGCTCTGGTCTTTTCATTGAGAAAGCTTGAAAGTCCTCTATTTTATTGAAAACCCATATTTTGCCTTGGAGCATTATACTCAGTTTTACTGGATAGGGGATTCTTGGTTTTAATCCTAGCTCCTTTGACCTCCAGAATATCATATTCCAAGCCCTTTGATCACTTAATGTAGAAGCTGCTAGATGTTGTGTTATTCTGATTGTGTTTCCACAATATTCAAATTGTTTCTTTCTGTCTGCTTGCAGTATTTTCTCCTTGACCTGAGAACTCTGGAATTTGGCGACAATATTCCTAGGAGTCTTCTTTTTGGGATCTTTTTTTTTCTGGGTTTATTGTTTATTTAAAGAACATTTTGACTCAGTAGAGCAAACTGTAGATAGAGCATTAAAAGCTCTCTTTTATCAAGGTATCTCTGGGGCAGCTAGGTGGCACAGTGGATAGAACACCAGCCCTGGAGTCAGGAGGACCCGAGTTTCAATCTGGCCTCAGATACTTGACATTTACTAGCTATGTGACCCTGGACAAGTCACTTAACCCTTATTGCTTCACAAAAAAAAATTTAAAAAACCAACAAAATATCTCCATTACATATGTTATAATTATACAAGATTACTTGATAGCACAGTTCTTCATAGCCATGCCAAAGGCAGGTATCAAGCCTCCACTACTGATTAGACAAAGTGATGCTGGGCACCAAAAACAGAAAAGTCTTCATGGTGAAGATCTGCTTGCTCTGGTCCTTGGGTCCTGCTTAGCAAATGAAGTCCAATTCTTCTTAGAATGCAAAATTCAAAATGGAGTATAAGGCATTTGTTTCATCTGTAACAAAGATGGCAGACCAAATGGAGAACTGTTTGTTGAACTTGAATGGAAGGATGAAGTCAAATTAGCACTTTTCATGCTTCTCTTGATTCTTGTGTTTGAAAGTCAAATTTTCTATTCAGCTCTGGTCTTTTCACTGAGAAAGCTTGAAAGTCCTCTATTTTATTAAAAGTCCATATTTTGCCTTGGAGCATGATACTCAGTTTTGCTGGGTAGGTGATTCTTGGTTTTAATCCTAGCTCCATTGACCTCCGGAATATCATATTCCAAGCCCTTCGATCTCTTAATGTAGAAGCTGCTAGATCTTGGGTTATTCTGATTGTGTTTCCACGATACTACAATATTCCTAGGAGATTCCTTTTTGGGATCTATTTGAGGAGGCGATAGGTGGATTCTTTCAATTTCTATTTTGCCCTGTGGCTCTAGAATATCAGGGCAGTTCTCCTTGGTAATTTCTTGAAAGATGATATCTAGGCTCTTTTTTTTTTTGATCATGGCTTTCAGGTAGTCCAATAATTTTTAAATTATCTCTTCTGGATCTATTTTCCAGGTCAGTGGTTTTTCCAATGAGATAGTTCACATTGTCTTCCATTTTTTCATTCCTTTGGTTCTGTTTTATAATATCTTAATTTCTCATAAAGTCACTAGCTTCCACTTGCTCCAGTCTAATTTTTAAGGTAGTATTTTCTTCAGTGGTCTGTTGGACCACCTTTTCCATGTGGCTAATTCTGTCTTTCAAGGCATTCTTCTCCTCATTGGCTTTTTGGAGCTCTTTTGCCACTTGAGTTAATCTATTTTTTAAGGTGTTGTTTTCTTCGGTATATTTTTCAGTATTTTTTTGGGTCTCCTTTAGCAAGTCATTGACTTGTTTTTCATGGTTTTCTTGCATCTTTCTCATTTTTCTTCCCAATTTTTCCTCTACTTCTCTAACTTGCTTCTCCGAATCCTTTTTGAGCTCTTCCATGGCCTGAGACCAGTTCATGTTTTTCTTGGAGGCTTTTGTCGTAGCCTCTTTGACTTTGTTGACTTCTTCTGGCTGTATGTTTTGGTCTTCATTGTCACCAAAGAAAGATTCCAGAGTCTGAGACTGAATCTGGATGCATTTTCGCTGCCTGGCCATATTCCCAGCCAACTAACTTGACCCTTGAGTTTTTCAGCGGGGTATGACTGCTTGTAGAGTTAAGAGAACTATGTTCCAGGCCTGGAGGGATGTGCCAGCTCTGCCACACCAGCACTCCTCCTTCCCCAAGAACCCCCAACCTGGACTGGACTTAGATCTTCAGCAGGCTCTGCACTCCTGCTCTGTTAATTCCTCCCACCAGGTGGGCCTGGGGCCGGAAGCAACTGCAGCTGTAGTTCTGTAGCTGCCCCACCTCCTCTGCCCCCAGGGCGGTGGCCAAACCGCAAACTCCTTTTTAAATTCTGTCCCCAGCAGCTTTTTCCGCTAACCTTCTCTTTTGTCTTTGGTGTTTGTGGGTTGAGAAGTCTGGTAACAGCTGCAGCTCACTGATTCAGGGTGCTAGGGCCCGCTCCGCCCAGCTCCTGGTCTGGTTGGTCCGCGCAGCCCACGCTGGGCTCTGCTCCGCTCCGCTCCCAGCTCCATGCGGGATAGACCTCACCCAGAGACCATCCAGGCTGTCCTGGGCTGGAGCCCTGCTTCCCTCTGCTATTTTCTGGGTTCTGCAGTTCTAGAATTGGTTCAGAGCGATTTTTTAAAGGTTTTTGCAGGGGCTTGGCGGGGAGCTCACACTAGTCCCTGCTTTCCAGCTGCCATATTGGCTCCGCCCCCCCTCTAATTCCTGGGACCTTTTTAAAGAGGCAATCAGTGGATTCTTTCAATTTCTATTTTGCCCTCTGGCTCTAGAATATCAGGGCAGTTTTCCTTGATAATTACATCTAGGCTCTTTTTTTTTGATCATGGCTTTCAGGTAGTCCAATAATTTTTAAATTATCTCTTCTGGATCTATTTTCCAGGTCAGTGGTTTTTCCAATGAGATAGTTCACATTGTCTTCCATTTTTTCATTCCTTTGGTTCTGTTTTATAATATCTTAATTTCTCATAAAGTCACTAGCTTCCACTTGCTCCAGTCTAATTTTTAAGGTAGTATTTTCTTCAGTGGTCTTTTGGACCACCTTTTCCATGTGGCTAATTCTGCCTTTCAAGGCATTCTTCTCTTCATTGGCTTTTTGGAGCTCTTTTGCCATTTGGGTTAGTCTATTCTTTAAGGTGTTATTTTCTTCAATATTTTTTTGGGTCTCCTTTAGCAAGTCATTGACTTGTTTCTCATGGTTTTCTTGCATCACTCTCATTTCTCATCCCAGTTTTTCCTCTACTTCTCTTACTTGCTTTTCCAAATGCTTTTTGAGCTCTTCCATGGCCCAATTCATATCTTTCTTGGAGGCTTTTGATGTAGGCTCTTTGACTTTGTTGACTTCTTCTGGCTGTATGTTTTGGTTTTCTTTGTCACCAAAAAAAGATTCCAAAGTCTGAGTCTGAATCAGGGTCCGTTTTCGCTGCCTGGCCATGTTCCCAGCCAACCACTTGACCCTTGACCTTTTTGTCAGGATATGACTGTTTGTAGAGTAGAGAGTACTTTGTCCCCAGCTTTAGGGTCCAAGCATTGCTGTTTTCAGAGCTACTTATACTCCACCGTCACCCCACGCTCTGTCACAGCAGCGCTCCTCTCCCCCAAGAACTGCCAACCAGGTCCGCAATTCAAATCCAAGCAGGACACAACAAGAGAATCTGCCTTTGTGCCCACAAAGCGCTCCTTGCATTCCCACTCTAATCTGCTGCTAGATTCCTCCCACCATGTGAGCCAGGGACTCCAGAAGCCGCTGATGCTGGCGCTCTGGAGTTAGCCTCAGGAGCTTCCTACTGCTGCTACTACTGCCACCACTGCAAGACCTCCTCTCCACCCCCCACACCCCCCCACCCCAAGCTGGTGGCCAGACCTCTCTGAACTCCACTGGCAGTTTCCCCCTAACCTGCTCTTTGGCATCTGTGGGTTGAGAAGTCTGCTAACTGCCACAGCTCATTGTTTCATGGCCCCAAAGCCTTCTCTGACTGGCTGACTCTGGGTCTGGTCTGTCCTGGCACGGCCCATGCTGGGCTGCCCTCTGCTCTCAGCACCATGCGATAGACCCTTCCTGGCGACCCTCCAGGCTCTTCTGGGCTGGAGATCTGTTTCCCTCTGCTATTTCATGGGTTCTGCAGCTCTGGAATTTGTTTAGAGCCATTTTTTACAGGTGTTTGAAAGGATTTGGGGGGGGAGCTTAAGCAAGTCCCTGCTTTCCTGCTGCCATCTTGGCTCCGCCCCCTTTTTTTTTTTTTTTATCACTCCAACAAAGCATAGACCAGAATCACCGGCATAGCAGCTGATACGATTTACTTGGGTGAAAGTTTCCTGAAGGTTAACAGGACATATAACAGAATTGTACTTCAGTACCACATATAAAGTAGAGGACTTGGAATTTTAAGGTAAATGCAATGTAACACCAAAGAATATTGTGAATCGCTTAATACTGAGCCTGCTTTTTTTTGTTTGACTTTACCTTTGGAGCAGCACTTCAAGCTCATACTTAGACATTAGATCAGTTATAGAAATAATGCAGATTGGGATCTTTGCTGCTGAACTTTGTGGAAATGCCACCAGAAAATTTAACTGTTAGGGCTAGGTGCACACAGTAATTTTAATGTTTTTCTCTTGCAGGTTTATGAAGTAACATTCTTTTAAGCTTGAAAGGAAAAATGTCATTCCGTAAAGGTACACGCTATCTCCAAGTTGTAGGTTTTTGAAACTGGTTAAATAGCAAAGAAGACATTTAACTTTTTTTTCTTTTTTTGTTTTAGTGAACATCATCATCCTAGTCCTTGCTGTCACTCTCTTTTTACTAGTTTTGCATCATAACTTCCTTGGTCTGAGTGATTTGTTGAAAAGGGAGGTCTCAGGTACAGTGACCTTATTGGTCTTCTAAAGTAAATCACAACTCAAACTGCTATTCTCTTCCATTCATACGTGGGTTAAAAGATAGTTCTATAATCTTTTACTTACTACATTGCCAAGTTACTTCTACAGGAGAGAGGGAGGGGAAAGGAAGAGGAAATTTTTGTGACTGTAGATTTTATAGACTTTGGCAAAAAGGGAGGCAGGTACTCACTGTTCACAGCTTTGGTTTGCTCATCTTTAAAATGGAGTGTTACCTATCTCATTGTGAGGAAAAGGCTTTGCAGATCTTAAAACACTAAATGTGTATTAATAAGCATAGGATTGTTCCTCATATCTGATTTCCACAGACACCCTTCAGCACAATCTCGATTAGCTTAAATAAGCCAGTAAATTGGTTTTCAGATCTGCCAAAGTCCATTGTCCACATCCCTTTTCCTTTAGGCTTAGATGATTAGTGCTTTAGAATAGAAAGCCGGAAGAAAGAAAAACAAGACTACCGTAGCAGCTTGTAAGGAGGATTCCTGTTCCTCCATCCTCCACACCTCTCCATTTCTTGGGTTTGTATCCAGTGGTATTGACCATACTTGCTTCCCTTTGCCCTTGCCTCTCTGCCCTCCACAGATCCAAATCTTGTGGGATTTCAGCCACTAGCCTTTGTGCCTAATGCTCCTGAAAGCTTGATCTATGGGAGTGAAGGGGAGATTCCTGTAGTCATCGCAGCATCAGAAGACAGACTTGGTGGCACAATTGCAGTGATGAATAGTATTTACCATAATACCCGCTCCAATGTGGTTTTCTACATTGTTACTTTGAATGATACTACAGACCATCTCAGGTAAGTTCCTGTCTCAGTTGTTAAAACTATACGGCAGAAGAGGAATTGGGAAGACCTGTAAGGCCTTACCACCTAATGTATGCAAGCATAAAACAGAGTCCCTGCTTGAGGCCGAGGTCCTGAATGACAGAGCTTTCTCTTAAAGAAAAACTTTTAGTAAAGAAAAACTAAAAGCTCATCTAAGTTGGAAAATGTTTCACTCTTACTCTAAAGTAGCTCTTTCTAGTCATTTTTCTCACCATAACGCTGTGAATGTCACACAATGCTAGGATACATTGCAGAGTAAGGAAATGAAAGCTCAGATACGTGCCCTGCCCAGTGTCACGACTTGCCTGGTAGCCGGATTCTCACCCGTTACTCCTGACATGGTATCTTAGGCACTCTCTACAATGTCCCCGAAGCCCCCCCACTCAGCTCAGGAACAAATAACAACTTTAAAACTATTAAAATCGCATGTACCAAGTACCCAAAGTGTGCTATAAACTAATTATAAATGTAGGAAGACACTTATTTGGGGATTGTAGATGCTTTTGCACTCACTTTCTCCTGGGTCAGAGAGCATATTTAGGAGGCGGTGTGTTGAATATACAGAGGAAGAAATTAATTGGTAGTTAACATTTTGATCTGTTTCCTTTCTGCCTCCACCCCAAGATTTTAATAGATTTTTACTTTGCATTTACATTGCCTCAATTTTTCTGGGCCATTTCCTGTCTCAGAGCCACTCTTTACATTAAAAAGAAACAATCTGAAGGTAAAACTGATTGATACATGGACAAAATTTGCCATATATAATGTTCCATACCCATGAGACCACTACTTCCCACCCCCTACCATCTCTGCAAAGGAATAGGAAGAGGCTTCTTCTTGTAACTCTTCTTTGGGGCCAAACTGGTTCTCTGCAGTTTTACACTTATTTTAAATTGTTTCCATTGTTCTTTGTATTTACGTTGTTTTAGGCACTATGTCTCAGCTTCCTTTACTTTGCATGATTTCATATTTAAAATTTTTCTATTTATTTTACACTTCAGTCTTAAGATGCCTGTCTGCATTCACACACTTGCCTTTCCTCACATTATTAATTTTCAGATAAAAGCTGAGCCCCGCATTTTAGAGAAGGTGAGACCCAGAGAGGGGGAAGGTACTTGATCAAATTCACTTGGGAAGTCAGTGAGAGGAGGACCAGAGGAGCCTCCAGTGTATCTCAGGTCTGAGTTTGCTCTTGACCACAGTTTCCTCTTGGGGCCTGTCACATTGTAGACTCGGAGACTGGCAGGTGTTTACTGCAGGAATCAGCCGAACCCCAGATTTGTGGCATCATGGAAGGGTCCCCTCACTTTACAGAAAAGTGAGGCCTATTAAGGTGTTGCCAAGGTAGTAACACAAGGTAGTAAGCATGAGATGGGATTTGAACTCAGGTTCTGCCTCAAGTCAGTGTTCCCTCTCTATTAAGAATACTTTGTGGGGCAGCTAGGTGGCACGGTGACTAGAGCTCCGGCCCTGCAGTCAGGAGGACCCAAGTTCAAATGCGGCCTCAGACACTTGACACACTTGCTGTGTGACCTTAGGCAAGTCACTTAATTCCAATTGCCCTGCCTTATCCCCCCCCCCCCCAAAAGACTACTTCCTTCATGAGAACCCCTGGACTTTCTCAGGGCTCTAGACTATAGGTAGGTAGGTAGATGGAACTCTGTCTCCTGTACAGGCCTGTTAGAATTTACTGAAATGCTTGATACTGTTCCTGAAGAACAGAACACATCTGTCTGATTTTTATTGAAACACGATCATTTTCACACTGAGACTGACACGACATTTGGTGCTTTACCGCCGTCAGATCCTGGCTCAATAGCGGCTCTCTGAAAAACATCAAATACAAAATTGTGGATTTTGACCCTCAGCTTTTGGAAGGGAAAGTAAAGGTGGATCCTAAACAGGTGGACTCCGTGAAGCCAGTGAGTACTCTCCATCTGGGACACAGTGACTGGTGGGGTTCACACGACACGGGGGCTTGGAGCTTTTCATGGCAGTACAAAACTAATGGAGTTGCTGAAGGTTGCTGTGTGTATGTGTACACACACACACACACACACACAAATAACTTGTCATGACTGTGACAGAGGCAACTTCCTGGGACCAGCCCTAGACCACTGCACAAAGAGCCTTAGAAAACTAGCATTCCATCTTTACAGTGCTATATTAATGTTTACAAGCCATATGCATCTCTTCTTTTAACAGCTAACCTTTGCCAGATACTACCTACCTAGCCTGGTTCCAAATGCAGAAAAGGCCATATATATGGATGATGATGTAATAGTACAAGGTATCTTTTTTCCCCTCATGCTCTCAACCGACCCCTTTTAATCTATCTAACTGAACTTGGCTGAAATTTCATTTTAAATCGTTAGGACACTTGTTAACTATGGGTGGAAATGAGTTATTTTCACTGAAAACTTGGTGCATTCAGGGCCTCTTTTGAGGCCCCTCCTTTTACTCTTCTAGGTGATATTCTTGCCCTTTATAATACACCTTTGAAGCCTGGGCATGCAGCTGCTTTTTCAGAAGACTGTGATTCAACTTCTGCGAAAGTTATTGTTCATGGACCAGGGAATCAGGTGAATCACCCATTAAAATAACACACACTCAATTGGGTATCTTATCCTACAGGAAAGTAGGGAGGAAGGGGAGGGATGATAGAAGGGAGGGCAGACTGGGGGAAGAGGCAGTCAAAAGCAAATACTTGAAAAGGGACAGGGTCAAAGGAGAAAATTGAATAAAGGGAGACAGGATAGGATGGAGGGAAATATAGTCTTTCACAACATGACTATTAAGGAAATGTTTTGCATAACAATACATGTATAACCTATATTGAATTACTTGCCTTCTCAAGGAGGGTGGGTGGGGAGGGAAGAAGGGAGAGAATTTGGAACTCAAAGTTCTAAAGACAAATGTTAAAAAGTTTTCATATGCAACTGGGAAATAAGATATTACAGGCAATGTGGTATACAAATCTATCTTGCCTTACAAGAAAGGGGGAAAGGGGTGGGGGGTGGAGTGGGGTGATAGAAGGGAGGACAGGCTAGGGAACGGGGCAATCAGAAATAAATGACATCTTGGGGTGGGAGGGCAGGGTAGAGCTGGGGAGAAAATTTGTAACTCAAAGTATTGTGGAAATAAATGTTGAAAACTAAAAATAAATTTAAAAAATAAAATAAAATCTTAAAAAATTAAGTTAAATAGTAACTAAAGACACAGCTTTAATTATTGAAACCAGTTGTCAGCAAAATGGCAGTCACCAGAGCCTTAAGCACAATGTTCTATTTCCTTTTTCACATGTATGCTGTTCTGACTTCAAGAATCACCACCATCACCACTGTGAAAATCTTCCACCCACATGCTCATTCTTAGAACATTTCTTACCTTTTTCATTAAAGTATTTTGTGTCTAAGAGCATTAGTAGTAATTGCCTAGGAGGCCATTTCTTTCCTCTCTTTACAGAATTTCATGTTATGCATTCTCAGGAATGTTTTCAGTGTTAGTTTGAGGCTTGACAGTACAATACTTCAACAGTGTACCTGTTGATTATACTGATCGTCTAGTTCCTTTTGTTGGTTGGGTCAGTGATTAACACAAAAAACTTCTTCATTGTTCTGTTTAAATAAACTGCATCTTAATTCTGTTCACAGTATAATTATATTGGATTTCTGGACTATAAGAAAAAAAGGATTCGAAATCTTGCCATGAAAGCTAGTACCTGCTCTTTTAATCCTGGGGTTTTCGTAGCAAATTTAACAGAATGGAAACAACAAAACATTACTTATCAACTGGAAAAGTGGATGAAACTTAATGTAGAGTAAGTATATAGAGAATATAGAGAGTTGTGGTGAGCATTTAAATTAATTCAGCACCTGGGGCTTATACTACCTTAATGGCTCTTTCTTTGTCCCTCTAGAGAAGAATTATATAGTAGAACATTGGCAGGAAGCATCACAACACCCCCCCTACTTATAGTGTTTTATAAACAACATTCGAATATTGACCCCATGTGGAATGTCAGACACCTCGGTAAGTAATCCCATTTTAAAATTTCAGAACCCCTGACAGCAAGCCTGTCTTTAGTTACTAACAATTTAATTGTTGATGTGTGTCTATTTTGTTTTGTTAATGAAAGGCTCTAGTGCTGGAAAGCGATATTCACCTCAGTTTGTGAAAGCTGCTAAATTACTCCACTGGAACGGACACTTTAAGCCATGGGGAAGAACTGCTTCTTATGCTGACATTTGGGAAAAATGGTATATTCCAGATCCAACAGGAAAATTCAGCCTAATCCGAAGACATGGAGAAATTGCAAATGCAGAGTAAAATATAGACTACCATTATTATTATTATTATTATTTTTTGGTACCAGGGCTGGGATGACTACCATTTTCTTCTCAGGAAACACTGAAGGATAATTCTAGTTGGGAAAATGTCTTCCATATGATGTTGAGAATTTTTGTGTGCAACATGGGAAAATCAACTTAGAGTCAACTTAACAAGTTTCTCATAAGTTTCAACTATAATATGAATGCCAATTTACACCTGCCTTACTTGAGAAAATGTATTTTAATAGTTAATTTTTGTTGCTACTACAGAGAGAATTTGACCAGCAGAGGGAATGGTATACCTTCCCTAGGACTGATGGGCCATCTTGCAGCTAGTTAAATGCTGTTTTTCTACTCCTGTAACCTGTGGCTTTGTACATGACACTTTACTTTGCATGAAACCCACCTGAAGCATGTTTACATTCTATTTTAAGTTAGTTTTTAGAATATGCTAAGTTAGTTTCTTGTTTCTTTTAGAAAGTTATGCTTCCTAGTTTTGGTGACTTAAGTTAGAATTCTCCAATACTAAATCATTATTTAACGATGGTTTTTCATCTTGTTCTAAAAATAAAATTCAAAAACAGTTATCTTCAAATTATCTATTCTTTGGCCTTAAGAATGACTCTGTTAGGACCAGTTGTGCCAGTGTCAGACAAGTCACTTAACCTGAACCTCGATTTCTTGATTTGTGAAACAGGGATTATGCCTTAGGATACTATTATGAAGCCTAAATGATACAAATGAGTCAGGGGTGACAAAGTATTTATTTTATAACAAGTACTGTCTTTCATCAGTTCACAGTTCACGTCTGCAAAAGAAAAAAAATGGACATCCTGTTTACCCATTTGTCCAAAAGTTTTTACATATTTACAAATATTTATTACTGTACATGTTTCTCACACCATAACCCATTTTTTGCTGCAGTATATATATATATACACACACACACAGTATCTTGTATCAAGATAATTCCACAATCAAGTTAAACAACAGTTCAGGAAGTTCGTAAGGGACTAGGTTTCATTAAACATAATCTGTATTAAAATTATAAGTGTCATCGTCTTCCTCTATCATCTTATCCACATGAAAAGATTTTTCTTCTGCTCCAGCACCAAACTTTTTACCTTCACAAAGAGAGAAAACAGCTTGGTGAAAATGTCTACCAAATCCTGGTATTCCAAACAGTAGGACCCATTAGCTCTTGACATACCTGGCTGGAGCTCTTCTTCCAATGGTACTTCTTCAACTTTAAGTCTTTTGGTCCCTAATCTGCTTCTTTCCTGTGAGGAAATATATTAAAGGTTCAGTTGGTACCTCTCAGTGGAGCTCATGATACAGGGAAGGAGAGAAATTAAAAAGATTAATTTATTCAAAAGGTTAAAAAGAATGAGAAGTGGGATGAGAGAAGAGTAATATTTTATATAAAGATAAACTCACATAAGGGGCCAGGGAGAAGTATGATGGAGTTTGTTTGGGTGAGGATTACCAGAGACAGAAGGTACATTGTTACAAGAGCTTTTGCTACAGACCAAGTGGATGAGAGAGAAGTTTGGGGAACAGATCCCAAGCTCTGGACATAACTATGATGGAGGATTTCAATTATCTGGATATCACAGAGCTATTTTTCTACCTCAAGTAGAACACCCAATAATTATTTGATCTATAATAATTTCCACAATTCAAAAGGTTAGGTGGAGGAAACAAGTAGAAACTTCTATTCTCAACCCAATTCTCATGAGCAAGAACCACCTATTTTTTCACGGTGGATGTAAAAGAAGTCTGGAACTCGCAATATAAAAGAAAGGCAGTCACAGCCTATTGTCTCACTTAAAACTTGTGCATTTTCAGAAAGAGCAAAGGTTATTGAATGAAGTATAAGAGAAAAACTTTTAAATAAGGAACAATGGAGAGAGGAGACAGAGCTACTCTGCTCTTAACATGCTTTCTCTAAGAATCTTTAGACTGCAAAAGGTTAAGACAAAAACAAAAGGGAGTTGCTACTGAGAACAAGTATGAAAAAATGGCACTGAGCTCTCCTTGATGCATGCAAGTCACCAGGCCAATAAACTACAACCCAGGGTACCAAAAGACATGGCAAGTGTGACTGCCAAGTCACAATCAAAGAGAATGGAAGAGGCACCACAGGGGTGGTGAAGGAGAAACGTCATTTTAAAATTTTTAAATGGGGGGGCCACATGGGGAAGGGATGAAAAGGAGGAACATGGGGCAGCTAGGAGGCACAGTGAGTAGAGCACCCACCAGCCCTGGAGTCAGGAGGACCTGAGTTCAAATCTGGCCTCAGATACTTGACACACTTACTAGCTGTGTGACCTTGGGCAAATCACTTAACCCCAATTGCCCTGCCTTCCCCCCTCCCAGGAAAAAAAAAAGGGAGGAGGAACAATCTGAAAATCAAAGGCCTTGGATTCCTAGCAAAATTCTAGAATGTATTATTCTAAATGATGGTGAGCTACCATGGCTTGCTTCATGTAACGTTGGCCTAATTTCATTTACTTTGACAGCATTGGGGTAATTAGACTGATGGATCGAGGGAATACTTCTATCATACCCAGATTTTTAACAAGGTATTTTTAATAAGATTTTCCTGCTCTTTTTGTGGACAAGATAGGGAATGTGAGTTAGATGACAGAATATTTAGGTGGATTTGAAAACACAGTGGTCACTCATCATTCCATTATCATCTTGGAAGGTCTCTAGTGAGATGCCCCATGAAACCTCACTTGGTCCTACGCTATTTTAGCACTTCTAAAATTGGGACAGCTAACATGTTAGATAAGAGTTCAGTTCAATAAAAAGATCTACTGACCTGCAAACTCCACGAATTAACAGAGTGGTAAAACTGCCCCCAAAGCAAAGGCCAACTTAGCTGCTTCAAGAGCAACACTGTTCAGTTTAAAAAGGGGATAGCCTAGCTAGAGGCTAGTCCTCCCACCTCTCCAGTGTTACATTCACTTCTATGTGTCATGTCTTAGCAAAGTGTTGACAGTAAGAGACCAAATGGGAAAGACTTTGAGATCAAGGCTTTAGGAACTGGGGAGACTTGGTCTGAAAAAGTGAAGGCTTGCCTAGGGAGCACCTAACAGCCATCTTCAAGCATTTCTTCTACTTTGGCCCAAAAAAAGAGCAAGAAACAGAAGAGCCATCTCCAAAACAGGATAGACTGCCTTGGAAAAAAAAAGTATTGGGAGGGAGGGTCTAGAGGTCTTCAAGCAATGATTTGATGACCTCAATGTGGCACATTATATTGAGGTTAAACTACAAATCATTTGTTTTTGACGTTTTTGTGCCACTGCCCACTTTGGCAATCTGGTGAAGGATAAGGACCCCTTTCAGAACACCTTTGCTGCCTATGCTTATCAAGTTAACGACATGCTCAATTTCAGTTAGATTAGTACAAATGATGGGTTTTTCCCCCATCCCAAGTTCATGGATACCCTGAGATGTACCCAAATACCTAGGCTAAAAAACTCCTAAACTAGACAGTGTCTTCTGATGTTCTATAATCCAGTCTCCTCATTTCGCAAATGGAAGGGACCAAGGGCTCTTATTTGAGTGTCCCAGTGAATAAGTGGCAAAGATAAATCTTTCCATCGCTGCCCACACCTACAGTATCTTTCATGCATTTTCCCTCATTCCATGAGAGATACATAACAAAGCCAGTTAAAGTTTCCTTTGGAATCCTACAATTTCAAAAGTGACACTGGTTGCTTAAAACTTGAAGAATTTCTAAAACCAAGCTTACATCAACATCATTTTCATCATCACTGTCCTCATCCTCTTCTTCATTTAGAAAATCCTCCTCTTCATCTTCATTCTCTTCCTGTCTCAGCGGTTCCTCAGGCACGTCCCCCTCCTCTGTTATGCCATTAGTTAGACCAGTGCATTGGAATAGCATGCTGCTTGAAAACCTGGGACACCTGATGGCTAGGAAAAGAAATCTAATTACTCTTTAATAGATTAGCATGAAATCCAAACAAAACAAGCACGGGTTCTTACTAACCTTTAATGGTACCCACGTTGTTTTTTTCCAGCTCCTCTAGATTAAGACCCTGCTGCATATCTCCTACAATACTCTCAGTAAGATGTGGAGGAAGAGTCAATGATGGAGGCGCCTGACAATAGTAACTCATTTTTGGGCTAGTATATAAAAAAAGAGATAAAAATAATCAATAGCTAATCCAATACAACCCTAAAAGAAGTTTTCAATAGCTGGAATGAAGCCTTTACCCTGTCCAATGAGACCAGAAAAATTTAGCAGCCTCCTCCACTTTGGGTAGGCCGCCTTTCCGCATCATCCCTCTCTTCTGTGCTAGCAGAGTCAAAAATTCTTGAGAATCTCTATAGCTGGGGATGTTGTACCGTAACATTAGCTGAAACAAGAAAGCGAATCATCTTCATCTGGCTCCGCATAAGTTTTCTCCAGATGTTTAAGGTGGCAATGTTATTAAAACCAACCAAGTACAATATTGTTAGCTATGCAGGTATGCAAGACAAAAGGAAATGCAATACCTGGTTACACAGGATGGCCAAGCAGTCCTGTTTTTCATTTCCTTATAAATGAAGAGTCAGAGCCTTTTCAGTGTCAGGGAAAAAAACACCTCAACAACAAAATTACTGAATAAATCCTCATCTAGTCAACAAACCAATTCCTACAATTACCCAATGTCTTCAATCAAGTGATTCCAAGAACATCTATCTCTGGCTCTGACTGCATTATATCACTCATGAGGATACAAGAAAAACTGGGAAAGACGATGTTACCTGCGGTTTATTGCAGTGTTCCACGACTGTAGTTACTGAATCAAGTAGATCTCTTTTTTCAATATTTGTGGGACTTCTCAAAGCAAGAGCAACTGCAGAGTTAGAAGGAGATGCAATAATACTTGGACTATCTAACATCGTGATACTCTTGTCAATGTGGACAATTTGCATGGATCTAAAGAAGAACACCAATGGGTAGAACATTTTAAAACCTTCAAAGAATTAAGAGAGAAAGAAAACCTAAGCAAACATGAAGCTCAGGGTTGGATTGAATAAATTCAACACAGAACATCAGATCCAGTCTGTCATCATATGCTTCATGAATGGATGACATTTGAAACCCATAAGTATTTTCACACAGAAAATGAAGTCTCATTTATAGGGAAAACAAACCATGTCTTCTGGTGTTCCTGTAACCAGATAAACTGCTAAATGAGAACAGGTTCTACCAAAACATAATAGATGAAATCTCCCTTTAACTGATCTCCTTAATCATGTCCAGTTTAAAAGGACATGCCAAAAAAGTTACAACTTTCTTCATGGAATATCCCCAAGATCTCTCACACTTTTCAGACATTTACCTTGTAAGACCCATGGCTGGTCCAGTATGACACACATATGCTTGTTTTAAACTATTGATTATACTGCTTTTGCCCACATTTGGAAAACCTTCAAATGGAAAGAAATATAAATGTCATCATTTACCAAGTAAATAACTAATCAGAAATACACATGGCATAGAAAGTTTATCTGCATTTATGTAAAGAATACTCACACTGACTAAAACATCTTTTGAAGTAAGAAATAAAACTGGATATTCGGATGGCAATCAGGAGAATCATGCCCAGAGTGAGATCAGAGTTGGATCTCATATCTTCACTTTAATAGTAAGATCATTTCTATCTTCATTTCTCACTCAAACAACGGTCAGGAAAGATACTCATTGACCTAAATATTCTAACACTAGTCTTAAACCCCAGAGGAGTAGCAGTACTTTTTGTGTAGCAAAGAACATGAATATAATGGAATATTACTGTGCTCTAACATATGACAAATAAGATGAAAACAGAAGCACAGATTTACATGAGGTGAAGCACAGTGAGGTAAGTAGAACTCGAAAACAAAATACACAATGACTGCCACAATGTCAATGGAAAAAACCACAAAACAATCAAAATGGAACATGCTGCAAAATTACATAGACATGAAAACCCTACCCCAACTCCTTTGTAGAGGTAGGACTATGGTCCAGAGGGGTAGTACACTGAAAAAGGTACTGATTGTTTTTGCTGATTTTTTTCTCTTCCTCTTTTTCCTTAAAATGTATTATTTGCTATATGGGATTTGCTATGGGAGGGGAAGAGTAAAGATATCAATAAAATTGATTTTTAAAAAATAAGGCAGATTAAATCAATTTCAGTTATTAGCTTTTTTTTGAGGTACCAAATGGTTTGTTTTTTAAACTAAACAAGGAACAATTACATGAGACTAGTTAACATCCACACTGTAGATACTACTTTCCAAGCATTGCCCCCCCTTCACTCCAGTCTTTTTTTTTTTAAAGCAAAATACTGCTTTTTTTGTGATGTTAGTTTCCATGGAAAAGTTGCTAGTTATGACTGCATAAACTCACCAATCACACCAACCCGAATGGCCTTGTTTTGAGTCTTGCAAAAATCACTGAGGAGTGTCAAAAGGCTCTTTCCACCCAAGCACGTGCCATGCCTGCTGAGGTCCAGCTTCTTCTTCCCTGGCTTCAGAGTTCAAACAAGTTAGTTACCTTCTCAAGTTGTCAATCTCTCTAGTCTAGAATGGTAAACATTCTAAGCAAGGGAAAAATTACTATAAAGCAGAGAAGAGACATCTAGACATAAAAGTGATGCAGGGAACAGAACACTAGGCCTAGAGCCAGACAGATTTGCACACAAATCCAGCCTCAGACGCTTACTAGCTGTGTGACCCTGGGTAAATCACTTAACCTCTCTCTGCCTTAGCTTCCTCAACTGAGAAACAGGGATAATCACTGTACCAACCTCCCGTGGTTGGGCGGATCAAATGAAATATTTGTAAATTTGCTTTTTTGTATTTTAAGTGCTTTAGCAGCGTCTGTCACACAGAAGGCACTTAATTCTCTGACACACACCACTTCCCCCCGCTCCACAATAACACACTGCAAAATGGAAAAGAATAACCTATCTCAAACAGTTTCATATAGTCATGATTCTTCTTCCTCAGTAAGCCAATCTGACTGGTGCCTTTCCCTGTTTGTGGATGATTGATGACATACAATTCTAGGGTTCCTTTTATAAGTTACCACTGTCTTCTCCACAACCCACCTAATCTCCAAGCCTGTACTCAGACAGTAGACAATAACAACAGTACCATCGTGAATAAGGTTAGAATAGCTGGTTTCAGAAAACTGCCGGGTTTTGACAGAAATCAGAATTTCTCTAATCTTAATCTCTTTGGGTGAAATCAGAGTTGGATCTTGTAATCTTCACAATTCCATCAAGTTTTCAGTGTTCATCACATTTCAACCCAAACAACAATCAGGCAGACAACTGAAGATCTTCCCAATAATACAAAGAGGTAGTACCCTTACCAGTCTTAGCTTTTCCTTTTCAAATGCTGAGGCTCTAAAAACAACTGTAGGGAATTCTTTCTTCAAACAATGGACCCATTTATTCAAGTTTTCCTTTGGCACCAGATCTGGAAGCAGTAAGAAAATTTACATGCTAAAATGTGGGGATTGTCAAGTAAGACATTTACCCTTTATCTAGATTCTGACCTTGGCACCATCCTTAAATAAAGACTCTAGTCCCAAGAATAATTGAAGACCTGTGTCCCAAGTGAGTTTGGGTTCCAAGTATCAGATTTCCTGACATTTAGTAATTTTTCTAAGAAATATTTTGGCTGAAGTTTGTCCAACAATTTTCAACATAAAGAAGATGTCGAGAATTCACATACCATCAACAACCATTTACTGAGCTCTATTCAAATGCCATCTGCTAACTGGTAAGGATAAAATAGGAGGTCATCCCCAATCTGGACAACCTACCTAGTCAATGAGGAAAAAAAATTAATAAATCAGCTTAACATATACTTAGAGTACAAAGTTCTGTAGGCATCAGCATGCCAAAAACTAAACATCACCATGATGTTGGGTAGTATCATCTTTGGCAACTAAAAAGAATGAACATTTGCCTAGGCTGAGGTCAGAGTTGGATCTTACAGTCTTCAATGGTATTTCAGACTGATAGATGTTTTCCTCATACCTCACATCTAGAATTTAAAGGTCATTTTTAATGAGCAAATTTGTGGCTCACCTGTTTTATTCAAGACAAGCAACAGTTTTTTGTTCCCTCCTGTCTGCGTAATGACTTGTTCCACCTGGGGACATCTACATCCTAACGGATCTCTGGCATCCAAAACTTCCAGTAGAATATCTGAGGCCTCAATCACCTATGGGAAGAAAGGTTAGAAATACACAAATGCCTGGAGGGCAATATGTCCAAGTCTCATTTTCAACAGAACCACCCTCCCCCCTTCCCCTTCCTTCAGTTGATCCAGTTTGACTAATGTTCTGATTAAAACAATGCCAGAGCCAAATATTATAGACATAGACTAAATTTAGAATATGGCCAGACCTTTCTATTCATGTTAATATGGCCTAAAATCATATCACCTTTTTTGACTGCCATGTCAGATTCCTTATGCATACCAAGTTTATGATCTACTTCGACTCAATAAGTGGGTTCTGAACAAGATATTAGATACAATATGCTTAGGAATAGAGAGCTGCTCTTCTAACCCTTTCTCTCTAAATTACAACACATTTTCAGTTTTCTCAATTTTCCATCCCTTACTGACTTGACTCTCCATTTAAGATGACTCTATTTGGGTGGGACGAGAATACATTCATACTATAAATATTTGGATATCCCATTATGGATACGAAAACTTTTCACTTCTTTTCCACATCATAGAAGTCAGTACAAACCTTTTAAATGTCAGTCAAGAAAGCAGTTATTCAATCAGGAAAACCTACAAATAGGAAGCTCTCAGGTATTAAAGAGTTTTTCTCCTGATCTTGGTGGAAAGTAAGGAACAAAGAAATTACAGGTCTACCTATGTGGTGGATAAATTAGAAAGGAAAAACTAAATTTACTTCCTTTACTTAACCTTTATAAAGGTCAAGAGGAAGAAATATCAGCCCCATTTTATGAATTGGGGAAACAAGCACAAGAAACAAATGTGCCTCTCTAGTCTTTTAAGCATAGCCAAGTCAAAAGCCCCTTCCAGTTACATGTATGATCCTATGAACGTTTAAAAGTCACTTCTAATCTAATGATTAGGAGGGGAAAAATACCTTTTGAAGTTCTCTACAAAATGATTTTTTTGAACCTTGCTTGACTGTCCTGCAAGATAGCTTTGCCTTTCTTCCCACAAATTCCTAAACGACAAGGAGAGAAAAACAAGACAAAAATCAGAACTTTGAAATAAAATGAAAAGGTTGATCATTTTCACTCTTGCATGTTAATACTCTTCCAATAACATATGGTGACCCTGTAAGAAGTTAACCTCTAACCCCGTAATTTCAATCGACATAGGATCTCATAAGTGGGCATTCTCTCCTTCAGTCCAAAAGGCCACCTCTCCATGTCATCTCATCTTGTGTGATTCTTTCCCATCCTACCACGTTCTCCTACAGACTCTCTGCTGAGGCCTTCTAGGTTAGTTTATATTACATAACTACCGGCGTACCACTGTTCAGTCCTTGCTCTTGCTAACCAGCCCATATCCTTCCCTAATCACGTATTTCTTGATGGTTTCTCATGTCACTTCTGGTATATGACATGACAAAAAATAGGTTGCAGCCTTCTCACCTTCAATATATCTCCACTGTCCTCTAGGCTACAGCTTATTAATGAGCATTTATGAAACATTTATTACATGCCCAACACTGAGATACAACCATACAACATTACAAGGAGTATATTGATGTAATCTAAAAGATGGGTTTTTGTTGTAGGGACCAACTTAGGACTGTTGCATAATTTGCTAAATGTCATATGGCTCACTTCTAGTTTTTAATTCTGGGCCTACCTTATAATCCACCCATAATTTCCTAAATAATAAAAACTCACATTTATCTAGAGCCTCATATTTGGCAAAGCGCTCTTCATACATTGTCACATTTGATCCTAACAACCCTGAGGTAGGTGCTATTATAACCTCCATTTTACAGATTGAGAAACTAAGGCTCAGAAAAATTACTTCCTTAGTCAGTTATAAATTGACCAAAGTGGGACTTTAACCCAGGTTTCCCTAAATATATGTCCGGCATTTATTTCATTTACGAAGCCTGTAGCTAACATGTCATAGTCCAGAAAGTAGGTATTTTCCATGAGGACTGTTAGGCTAACTTCTTTGGATCAACTGTGGAGCTCACCAAGGAGACCCTATATTGTTCTGATGCTTGATCACAGTATCGGGGAAAAAAAACATTCATCATCTGGAGGACCTTACTATCTAAAGCAGGGGCTCTTGACCTGGGGGGTACACAGACAACCTCCAAGGAGCCCATGAATACGATGAGGAAAAAATTACATCTTTACTTCAATATAATCAGTTTCCTTTGTAAGCCTATATATTTTATTTTATGCATTTAAAAGCACTATTCTGATAAAGGGTCCTTACATGGCATGTCAAAACGGTCTAACCCAGGAAAGAACAAGAATCCCTTATGCACAGGAAATCCCTCTTCCATTTGGACTCTGTACAAGACCACCCTTCACGACAATGGTAGCCACCTTTGGTGAAAATAGATACATCTATATTTGTGCTCAGCATCAATGATCACACTAAACGAGTCATCGGTATCTTTCAAGGCAATGTATGAAAGTCTCCTTACAAGACAGACTCGACAGCTGTGTTCTGCTCTACCGAGCCAACTGCTCCTGACACTAAAGTTGGGAAACTACTCAACTAGGTGCCTAGAAACACCCATGTTGTTGTAGGAAAGGAAAGAGAAGGGTATAAACATCTATATGACATCTACTCTGTGCCAGGCAATGTGCTAAACACTCGTACGGACATCACATCTACAGCTGAAAAACTGAGGTTAAGCGATTTGCTTAGGGTCACACACCTAGGGAATTTCTGAGACCAGATCTGAACTCAGGTCTTTCTGACCCCAGGTCCAATGCTCCATCCACTTCGCCAACTAGCTGTGTCTAGAAATTGTTTGTGAAAGCCTGCAACCAAGCAATATCCTCACTGCAAGCATAAAGAAAGCATTCTTATAAAGATGAGAAAGCATTTCTATCAGTAGTTCATAGAATCTATATAGCTGGAGGAGACCTCAGAGGTCATCTGGTTTAACCCTTTCATTTTATGGATACAAAAGCCAGAGCCTAGGAAAGTTAAGTGAATTGATGAGTTCCACAGCTAATGGAAGAAACAGAATTTGAACCAGATCCTCTGTGTGTCCAGAGTCAATTTTCTTTTTAGTAGATGATCAAGCTTTCTTATCATTTCATTATATGATGCCAACTATCAAGTGCAAGTGCTAAATCACCATTTTTTTTCATTTACATACACTTTTTATTATTTGGATGGAAAGGGCTTAAGGGGGTTGCAAGCTCAAAAATAAAACAGTTACAAATTACATACTGTGCACGGTCATCTTTGTGATTTCAATTTAAAAAGCAGGTATTAGACACCTGTTAAATGCAAAGCACCATGCCATGCTTAGTAAGGAGACAGACAGACATAAGAAAGTCTATCTGAAGGGGAGATACCACCTAGTATATGTGGTACACCCACAACCTAGTAGGTGAATGAGTGCTGCTGGCCTGGATGGGAGCACCCAACTTTCTCCCCTCAAAAGTAAAACCAATCCTACCCTTTCTGCTGGTTCTGTCTTTGATGAAGCAACATCGTTTTCATCCCGTTTTCGTTTCTGTCCTTGCTCCTTACGTTTGTTAAGTTTCTGCTTCTCCTTTAGTTCTTCAAGCTGTTCTCTCAGGCAAAAAAAAAAAAAGTTTAGGATCATCAACCACATTTTTATTACCTCTTTCTAAAAAGAACATCTACTCCAGTCTTCATGAGAATGCTTATACGAAGCCTCTCAAAAGCGAGCAAAGCGCTGCCTCTTTCTGACCTCAGTCTTACCTGCTGCTTTCTTTGCTCAGCTTCCCGAAGAAGGGCCTCTTTGAAGGGGGCACTGTTGGGCACACCAGGATCTTTCTTTGGCTTTTTTCGACCACGTTTCTTGGCTTCCTTCCTCACTTTTCGGTAATGCTCTCGTACCTATTTTAAGAAAGCCATTTAGTTTGGTTTAAAAATTCCCAAGGTTATAACTAGTCAACAAAAATAATTTTAAAAACATATTACTGAGCTCCAAGTCATTCCAAACATAACTGAATTTTGAAGGTATTAACTGAACTCTTATTAAGGCAACAAGTACAGTCCAAAGTGGCTGCAGATGGTAGAAGCTCCATTAACATCTGGCTTTCACATATCAAACCTGGTCATCACCGCCACACCTAATGTACACATTGGACCCACAAAGTTCTCACACCAGAGATGAGATTTCCTGCCCCCCCCCCCGAAAAATATTTGCCAATAGAAATTTATGCCTCTAGGTTTTTTTTTTAATCCAGTACCTAGTCCATACTGCCTGCCAAAAGCAATTTTTTGGATGATTACAAGCCCATTAGTTGCTCGAAGTTGTTGTAGAGGATATAAGTTCAGCCTAAATACATATCCAAAAGCTTACGCAGAAGACCCACCTTTTTCTGGATTTTAAACCGCTTGTGACATGTCATGCGCTTACTTGCTTTTTTTAATTCTAGGAACAAAAAAAAAATTCATAAGGTCAGAACTAGGGCTCCTAAGGAACAAAGAATCAGCAATTATAATTAAATGACATAAAACACACGTCCTTCCTGACCACCATATAAGGCTCTGATCAAATCACTAGGAAAAGGCCTAAAGCATGAATCTGTGATTTTTAAGAAATCTATTTTCTATTAGGGGGACCCTAAACCCAGACAGACTAGATTAATTTCCATTTCCCACTCCTATGTCTTTGCTCATGCTGCCCTTTTCATGTATATTACGATCATCTCCGATCTCCCCCTCCCAACCCTTCAAGGCCCTTCCACCCTGATTAAGCCATCCTCCATCCTAAATAAAAACGAGTCGTGTATTTGACTCCACAGCACTTAGCCCTCTACTCATTCTAATTTTCATTCTATTTGCCGATTCCCCCTACTGGTAACTCGGGGGCTTACAAATTTATTTCTGCACAGAGGCAGCACGCACTTATTAGCGGTGTGACCACGTTGCACCTCCCTTTATCTCGGATGTTTCCTCCCTAGCGCCGCCGCCTTCGCAGGACTGCGAGGAAGACGGACTGCGAATTTAAAGACTGTCATTCCCCCAGCCCACGGCCCCTGCTTCATACAGGTTACTAAGGAATCCTTCGCTCCCAGGGCTGCAACGGCTGCCCAGACGTCCCCCCCCCCCCACCCCCGGGCTTCCGAGCGGGGCCGCAGACGTTGTCGCGCGTCGGGCCCACCTCCTCGTTGTCCGCTCCTTGTCCAAGGCCACATACCGGGGAGAAGGCGCCGGGATTCGAGCCCAGGGTTAGCCGGCCTCCCGCTCCAGGGCTTTCCCCAGCGTCCCCAACCTCCGAGGCCTAAGGCCGCTTCCCGCACCCCGCATCTCCCACCCCAGGCTCCAGAGGAACAAGTAACGCCGCAGGCTAAGGGGCCAGGCTGGAGACCGAGGAGGCGGACGTTCGAGGCCCAGAAACCCCGGGCACCCCGAGAGCAAACACTCACTAGGCCGCTTCATGGTGGCGGAGGAGAAAGCAGCTCCCACGTCCGGCCGACTCAGACGCCACGTGCAGACTGAAGCGCAGAGCCGTCACGACGTGAAGACGCTGCCGTAAAGCGCGCCTGTGCCTGAGCCTCCTGCCCCGCCCCGCCCCGCGCCAGAACCTGGCTGGGCTCGCGCTCGCTCCTTCTCGGAGCCGCTCGCGCCCCCGCGCCCTTCTCTCCCTCTGGCTCGGCCCTGCCCCCCTCACCCCAGGGCGCGCGCACGCGCACGGTCGCGCGGGGCCGGTCTCGCTTGGCGGCCGTGCGGCTGGGTTTGCGGCGGCGGCGGCGGCGGCACCTGGAGCGGAGTCGGACCTGAGCCGAGAGGGTCTGAGAGCAGGAGCGGGCCGAGCAGCGGCAGCGCCAGCCTTAGCCGTGGCGGCCACAGGACGGGGCGCGGCGCCGGCGGTCGGGGACCGCGGCAGGGGCTGCAGGCGGCGGAGCAGCTGGGTAAGGCCGGAGCTCCGGGGAAGCGGCGGCAGCCGAGGAGGCCGCGGTCGCCGAGGCCGGGTCCGCTCGGACTGGGGCCCCTTTGTGTGGCGGCCCCAGGGACAGGGAGCCCTCCCGGCCCCCGGGAGCCCGACCGAAACTGGGGGGCCCCTTGCCGCCCACCCGCTCCCCTAGTCCTCCAAGGCCCCCCGCCGAGGACGGGGCCCCCATCCCCCACCCCCCCAGCCGAGGTCGGGGTCCCCCCCTCTTCAAGAGGGCCCCCTTCCCGTCTCCCCGCCGACGTGGATCCCCTTCCCCCGAAGTTCCTGAGTTTCCTAACTCTTCCCGACGCCCCCCACCCTAATCCTCCCAGGCTCGGCTGCCTGCCCCCCCCCCCCCCGCCCCGTCTCTGGTGCCTCTGTCTTCTGGCTCTGTAAAGTGGGGATGTGCTCGGCCCGGCGGGCTCAGTCTAGCCCAGGGCAGCCCCCGGCGCCCCCGCACCCACGGGCCGTGCCCCCCGGGGTCCCGGCTCTCCTGAGTTCGGGGAGCCTCCACTGCTCTCCAGATGTCAGTTTTCTTGGGGTCCTGGCAGCGCCGGGGCCGGGGGCTGTCAGAGGATGCCTGCCTGGGGTCACCGAGGGGCAAGTGGAGAGGGGCTTGTCCAAGGTGGGAGGCGCAGTCAGCGGCCGCGAGGGACCTGTCTCCCGGGGAGCCCTGCACCCCACTTCTGTACCTCGCTAAACAAAGAGGAGGTGCGAAACGGAGCTAAAATTCTGCGAAAGTTCAGAGTTCCAAAGAGAACCCGTCACCACCTTCTTGAAATTCCCTCCTTAATAACCAGTTGGGCCCAGGACTACTTCCGTATTGTGTCCCTTGTTTTGGCATTTTATTTATGGTGTCAAGTAATTGTCTTTTGTTGTCTCCTCCAGTTCGTCCAGTGTCAAAAATCCTTCATTTTACCTTCTGAATTTCATTCGTCATTACAGTATCCTTTTGTTTTTGTTCATGGGGATGTTGTAACCAGAATTCTCCCCAGCTTTTTTTTTTTTTTTTGCACTTTTCAAACTCTTAAAACCATAGTGTTTTCCGATGGATTTTTTCTCCTTACTTCCTGGCCAGCTGTTTCAACATATAAGACTTACAGCATTACAAAAAGTTAGATTTTCTTGAATGCTTTTCACATTTGCCTACATGCTTTTACTTTTTCTTAAAATATTTTAACAGAAAAAAAGATATGCAATTTTATATGGTGACATATAAACTGTGTGAATTATTGCATTTGTGGTTATTGTTTGGTTTCATTGGTATGAGACTGTCTCAGGGTACCAACTCTCCACTGTTGCAGGTCAGCTACTGATCTTGTCACTTACAGTCTTAGGGAGTTGCCTAAGGGTGCTGAGAGAATCCTTGTTTTGACGGGTAGTTAAATGTTAGAGGAAGGATTTGAACGCAGATCTTCCTAACACTTAATTCTTATTTTATCTTATGCTATTGCTCTCGTAAATTCTTATGAAAAATAATCCAAAGAATGAGTATTGACGGGTACTACAGAGGAAACTCGGGAAGGTCAAAAAATGTACAGAAACGTAAAAATCTTAAACTAATCTATGTTATAATCTACTTACGTTTGGACAGTTTAGCCTCCCCTCCTTACCTTACCCAATAACCTTCTCTACTATTCAGGTACCTTATCTGTACTCCCCACATCCCAGGTGAATCTTTTTTCCTGCTCTGTGTTGTATTTGGAAAATGAGAGTAATGGTATTCATTATCATTTCTTTGTAATTTGTTGAGGCCTGGCCCTTTTCAGGGGTGAAAAAAGCAAATTGTTAAGTTTTGTGTGAATCCCATTAAGAATCACATGAACTTCATGAGAATATTCATTATGATTCTTGATTTACTATGCCCTGCAAGGATGTCAATACAATTCTTAGATCTATTTTGTTAAGAAAAATGCTTATTTAAATAATTGATGAGTGTTGTCTGAAGAGGTGCTTTGAATAAAAAAAATCAGTAAGGCATGATTTGTCACGTTTTAGTGGTTCGAAAGTCTTTAACTATCTTCTGTAAAGCTTTTGGAGACATATGAGGTATCTAAAATATAACTATTTTCTTCTGAAGGATATCAAGTTTTAATAGCTATACAGGTGAGTTCAAAAATTTTCAAGCTGTTCAAAATGTACTAGGTTTCCCTGTCCCCAGGGTATGCAGTCCTTATGAACAGGTGGTAAACGACAGTAGCATGTTTCCATCTTAGCCCATTGTAGACTGTTTTAGCCTCCAGGTTTATGACTACAGCCAAGGCTGTTTTAACATTGAGAACTGAGCTCCAGAAATTTCCCTCTTGTATCATGAGAACAACACTGATGAAGTGTTCCAAATTTTTTTCCAACTACATAAATAGCCACTCTTTCAACTAATTTCATTTCCATACATAGTTTTTTCATAAACACTCTTATGGTTTTTGAAGATGCTTATGGAAAGTATTCTCAGAAAGTAAGGGCTTGGAAGCTATCCTTAAGTAGCATTCCCATCCCCCCCTTTTTTTAAATTTAGGCTTCAAATACTATTTTGTATACTTAAATAGTTACATCATAAAAAGTACAGTAGGAGAGTTGATAAAAAACTAATTTGATCCAAACACCTCTTGGTGACTGAAGATTTTTAGTTATTCTGTGAAGAAAATCTTTTTGCAGGAATTTGTTTTATAGGTATTAGTATTCCTTTTTCCAACTTTCCATTGTCTCCCTCTTAAACAGTTCTACTTAAATGCTTTCTATCTATTCTCACTCCTATTTACTTCTTCTGACCCTTCCTTTTTGTTTTCCCTTTTCTGTCTCTGTTCTTCTCTTTCAGTTTTGAATATAGTAACACCTTTGCCGATTCAGCACTTCTAAAGCTCTGCCTTCTCCCACTAGCTTAACTTGGCCTTCAGACATTATGAGGAGACTGGCTTTTCGAGGCGCTGGTTGTACTCTGGTAAATCTGGTAAATTACTGGTCATTTACACACCCGCTTCCTTTATTCCTGTCTTCCCATGCTCACCCTTCACTGCTCATTTTTGACCTTTCATTTAATGAGCCCTTTCTTCACTTTCATCAAACTCATATGATTGCTGTTAGTGGATTGTATCAAGAGTATTTCATCATTTTTACAATATATCAATAGTTTATCAGATTTTTTTAAACTTTGTATCTTTGGCCTAAATATATGAAATACATTTTAGCCCATTTAAAAATTCCACACCTAACAGTAGACCTGGTATACAGGAAACAAGTACTATTGTGTTATTTTTTTACATACCTTTACATATCACTTTGGGCAGATAAAACAAACAATAAAAACTCAATGTATAGACTTTCATCCAAGTGAAGAGTGTCAGAATCGCACATTTTTCCTCAACTGATAATTTGTACCCTTAGTTTTTGCTCCTATGAGAACCCAGTAGAAGGCTTGGCTCATAGCCTGGCAGAAACTTTAACAGCACTTTTCCCCGATGTTATTGGCAACCAAGGTGTTTCTCCTTATGTTCTGACTTTTCCTAGTTTCACAGGAAAATCAAATGTGAACAAGTGGTCTAGAATCTTTAGTTCTAGAACAGGGTCGTTGGAATCTCAGTTGACACTGGGATCTTCTAATTGAATGAAATAAACAAATATGAAATATCCCCAACCCCACCCCTCTTTTAATTTGTCAGCCTCTTCTATCTTTAGCGGAGATAGTTAATAATTACAACTCCCATGTTAGAGACTGGTACCTAGCAACAGCCCTGAAAGTTAAGGAGAAATTCAAATGCTACTAATTTCTTCTTCCTATATGGGTAAAAAATTACAATAAATGACCGTGTTATTTGTTACAAGTATGAACATTAACTAGAATTTTCCATTATTAAACAATTGGTAAAACTTATTGACCCTCAAAGGTCATTCCCAAGGCCTGAAGTAAAAAAAAGACCAACACAATTTCACTTCCCAATAAGTACAAATAATATAATAATGTAATATATTTGTGAAATATGGCATTTGTACTTTGGTCTTCTTTTGGAAGATTGCCCTAGGTGGGGGCATGGCTATAAAAGTCTCATCAGTGGACAAATGGCAAAAGAATGCAATTATCAGAAGAAATATAGATTTGAGATGATCTCTGCACAGTTTACCATTTAAATTTTGGCCATACAACATAGTGGTTTTGAAGGGTGTTTTATTTTGAGAGTAGGAGAGTAGAACCAAGCTGTTGCTGATTTTCAACTTTTCCTAACTAGATGTCACTGCCTTTTGTTTGATTCATAAACAATTGACTTTTGTTTTAAGCAACCAAGTCATGGTTGTTCTTAACATGATTTTGTATTCATGTTCCATGCACCATAATAATGATAGCAGTGGTTTGCTTGTTTGTTAAATGGTAACATTTGTATAGTTTTGTTTGGAGAGAAGGAAAGAATAGGGAGAGATACCTAGATATGTGTACCGTCCCTCCACCTACCCACCCCATACCTCTGTCTCATCCTTTGTGATTCTTATCCATGTCTCTCTATAAATCTAGAGGCCACCTTTTAACATCTTGAGAGTACTGTTGGAGCATTTGGGTTGTCCATCTGTTTTTTCATTCTTGATACATGCCTTGCCTACATTCTTAATCTCCTTAGAGAATGATAGTCTTAAAACCTTTTGGAAGGCTTGTGCACAATGCTAGTTTCTAGACTCCTCACTGTAGACTGAGCATTGTATTCCTGGGTCTCACCCTCTTGGCGAATGATCCTTAATCTTTAGTTCCAGAATTCATGAATACAGTAAAATCTTACTAGTTTGGTTTCAGAGAGGAAGGTCAATCTGAATTATAGACTTTTAAAAGAGGTACAGTTTCGATACTTCCAAGTATGAATAGCAAGCCAAACTGTGCTTCTGTGGATAATTCTATTGATCCTGCTTGAATAAACAGGTAAAATTCAGTGAGTTTTGGTATGTAAATAGATATTGCTAAAGAACTTGAGAATGGTCCTCTTAAGCAGATAAAATATCCTGTAGTCCTTTGTAGTCATGTGTGTGCTGTTCATTTGCCTTGGTTGAATAAGTCCAAGTTAATGATCTTTTACTATATCTGCCCCACTGCAATTGATGTGCAGCTGAAGGTTGCCTTTAATTAAAAGCATTGTTCTTGCAATGAGGCTTTTCAGTAATATAGCCCAGCAACTTGCATTGGAATGACTTGGGTGTTGCTAAACTTTCTACAACTATCATAATGTGCCTTAAATGAATCAAAAGCTTGGTAGCAAGTGGTCCCCAGAGGGCTTTGCTCCCAAGTCCTAAATTTAAATATAAGAACATTGCTAATTGTTTTATTATAGAAGAAGTTGGATTCAATGGGCTCCAAGAGACGAAGGGCTACATCTCCTTCCAGCAGCATCAGTGGGGATTTTGATGATGGTCACCACTCTGTACCAACACCAGGCCCAAGCAGGAAAAGGAGACGGCTTTCTAATCTCCCAACTGTCGATCCAGTGAGTAACCTTGGTCAGACATTCTTAACCATTTTCATTCTCCATGATTTCTTTGCATCTCTTTGAATAATAGAGAAAGTTATAGCTTAAGGACTGTTTTTCCCCATCCTTGCTTGGTATTCTGAGGAGAGATTGCTTCAACTTCTTTTTATTGGAAGTTTATTGATATATGAGCTTTTCTTTTTCAAAAAATATATATTTACTCAAAAGACTTCAAAAATATTTTCTAAGTCTTATTTAACTAATGAAGATTATTAATATATAGCTTATTACCCATTGTGGGATATTTTTAGAAGTCTTACCAAAAAAATCTTTCCAAAAATAAATAAAAAGTATTAAAAAACATGTTTCAGACTTATACTTCCTTGGGCCATAAAGTCTTTTCTTAGGAATCCATCTGTTTTTGCCCTTACTCGTGACTTCTTCAGCTCTAATAACTCGTTATTGAAAAGTACTAGCTGTTCCCTTTGCCACCACAGCACCATACTATTATTTTATTGCTTTCATTCTTTATTTTGCTCTTAGATTGCTGTGTGCCATGAGCTCTACAACACCATAAGAGACTACAAAGATGAGCAGGGCAGGCTCCTGTGTGAACTCTTTATCAGGGCACCAAAAAGAAGGTAAAACAAAGATAGCTTTGATGGAACAAATACATTGCCATTCAGTGTTTAAAATATTTGCCACTTTGTTTCTTGGAGAAATGATCCCAAATGGCATTTGAGAAGAGGTGTTGAGCTCATTTGTCAAGGAAACAGGAAAGCACATTTTTCCCTTGATAGTATTTTTTTTCCAGTTACATATAAAAATTGTTTTCACCATTCATTTTTGTAACATTTTGAGTTCCAAATTTTTCTCCTTCACTCCCTCCCCAAGACAGCAGGCAATCCAATATAGGTTATACATGTACAATCTTGTTAAACCTATTTCCACATTAGTCATATTGTATGAATGATACTTTTTTTTTGGAGGGTGGAAGGCAGGGCAATTGGGGCTAAGTGACTTGCCCAAGGTCACACAGCCAGTAAGTGTGTCAGGTGTCTGAGGTCGGATTTAAACTCAGGTCCTCCTGACTCCCAGGCTGGTGCTCTACTCACTACGCCACCTAACTGCCCCCACATTAGTCATATTGTGAAAGAAAAATCAGAACAAAAGGGAAAAAGCACAAGAGAGAAAAAAAAAACGTGAAAATAGTATGCTTCAATCTGCATTCAGACTCCACAGTTCTTTCTCTGAATGTGGGCAGCATTTTCCATCATGAGGCTTTTGGAGTTGTCTTAGATCCTTAGATCTAAGCCAAGTCTATCAAAGTCAGTCATCGCACAGTGTGGCTGTTACTATGAACGGTGTTCTCCTGGTTCTGCTCCCCTCACTGCATCGGTTCATGTAACTGTTTCCAGGTTCAGAAAGCACATCTTGAAACAAGACTGTAGCTTAGAGCAAAGATGTGGATGGCCTAAAAGTGGCAGGAAGGCGAGAGGATGTCACTTCTGCATTTTTTATCTAACTTTATTCAATTCATAGAATCATAGATTTAGAACTGCAGAGTGCCTTAGATCCCATTGTGCCCAACCACCTTGTTTTGCAGGCGAAGAAACCAATCACCAAGAAATTAAATGACTTGCCCAAGGTCACCCAGTTAATGTCTAAGGCAGGACTTGAACCCAGGTCTTGCCTACTGCAAGTCTAGGGCCCTGTGCCCTATCCCCTACGCCGCATTGCCTCTCAGCAAAATTCAGTTTATCAAACTTTCAGTGTCTACTATGTGCAAGACACTGCGCTCACTCCTTATGACTCTTGTCCCTAGGCTTTGTGCTCTATCCTGTACAGTCTCCCAGATATGACTGGATTGCTTCACCTCTGAACCTTTAAAATCCCAACTGGAAGTGCCTCTGTGAGCTCTGCTCAAAAATCCTCCTTCCAAAAAGCTAAGCACCATGAGATTACAAGTAATACCATTAAATTAGGAACTTGTAGAGATGGATGTGACATTAGGCACCAGCTCTTCCAACCTCCTAGTTTTACAAGTAGGGAAATAAAGCTCAGAGACAGAAGTGGTGTACACAGTGTCACACACATTGTCAGGAGCAGAGTGGGCTTTGAACATAAGTCCTCCAACTCCAAGCTGACTATGTTTTCTAATATACCATGTATTTCATAGTCTCATTTGTGTATAAATTTTGTGAAAACTCCCTGAGACTAACTCCCTCAAGCTACCAATTCAAAATACTTGGCAGAGTAATTCTTCTAACTGAGGTTTGTGCCCACTGATATCATAGAGAATTCTGTTTTCAGGCACCTGAGGCTCTTCTTCTTAGAGATACAACCCTCCTAATTTGAGAGTCCTATTAGCTGAAAGAGGGTTTAGAAAAATGCGAGAATGTGGATTCAAAAGGGATACATTTCAGATATTTGGAATACATCCCTCAGGCTTTGAAATGAACCTCATAACATCTAATGGGGACATTTGTTTTGCTTGACTATGCCTATTCGTTAGAAAGGTTTTGTTTTTCTTTGTTGTTATCCCTCCCCTATTGGAAGGGGATGAGAGGGCAAAAGGGGATGGAAATAGAAAAGAGGGTCAATGAGACATCTTTTTTAAAAGTGCACAAAAGAGAAAAGAAGGAAGACCAAAAAGAAGCAGAGACCAGCAGCACAGCTTTGAAAACTACAAATGGGACTTATTTTTATACTTAAACAGTAAATCAGTGTACAATACTCATTTTTTGTTCTATGTATCTGAGAATGTCCATTTTCAGGGTGTTTGTTAAGTTCAAAATAAATTTAAAAGATAATAAATAGACTCAAAGAGAGTAATGACCACATGAGAAGTGCCATTATCAGACAGAATAAGGACTTGACTGAACCAGTGTGATTTTTTTTGTCCTTAAATTTTTCCCTGATAAATCTGTCTCTGAGCATTCTAATTACTGCATTAATACAAATGGTGTCATACAAAATTGTATTTGTCTCCATCTGAATGTGTGTATACATATATACGTGTACATATACATACATAAAATATGTATTATACATTGTGTGTGTATACTTGTTTGGTTTTTGGTATGTACTAGGTATACCCTTTTCACCTGACTTATTCCTTATTAGACTAGAGAAGCTCCCTAAGAGCAGATGCCTACCTAGTCCTTTGTATCTTTTTCAGTGCTCCAACACAATGTCATGCATATTGTAAGCACTCAGTAAAGGGTGTTTTACAGTAAAAAGTCCTGCAGCTATGAACTAAAGATAGGTTTAGAAAGAGCAGTGAGGCCTGAATCAGACTTTTTGACCACACTTGCACACTGAAAAAGCTACTGTTAGCTTGGCCACTTATTTTCCTCGACAGGGGAGATGAGTGATGGGCTAACATACATTCCCTTAAGTCTCATCGGGCTGTGTGAGAGGATGTTATGTTCTTTAAGATGTTGATAGTAATTTGTGAGACATGAAAATTGATATCTTTCCTATTGTCTTTTATTTGAAATAGATTTTTTTCATTTAAAATACTGTTTACAAATTCCATAGAAAACGTTTCAAAGGATGTTTTTACTTGTAGATTTTGGATTAATTTGTACATGTAACACTTCTAAATTATGACAGAAATCAACCAGATTATTATGAAGTGGTTTCTCAGCCCATCGACTTGATGAAAATTCAACAAAAACTAAAAATGGAAGAGTATGATGATGTTAACCTGCTGACTGCTGATTTTCAGCTGCTCTTTAACAACGCCAAGGCCTATTATAAGGTGAGAAAGCAGCAGTTTTTGAAAGTCTGAATTGATGTTTCCTTATGAAAGCCAAAATGTATTTTGTCCACTAAGGGGGATAATAGTCCTACTTGTGTAAAAGAATATTTTGGCCATGTGGATCTTGTGGTTCCATATTGCACTTGCGATTTAAAGAATACAGGTGCACCTCATTATATGCAGTAGTTTTGTTTTTTACAAGTCATGTGCTGTTCAAATGATATTTTCTCACTGATTTCCATTATAATTTGAGATGATTGATTTTGAAATGGTCTTCTGTGGACAGTGACTGAACACCTTGCCTTTAAACTTTTCTGTATATTTTTATCCTCAAGTAATTGATCTGTAAGCAAATGTTTGAGGATACTAGATTGGCTTCTGCTTCCTCTTCCTCTCCCCACCTATACAGATCACTGACTCCTTTACAGCTTCTAATGTTAAAGAATTACCAAGGATACTGAGACACTAAGTAATTTTCCCCCCGATGGTCCCAGTGCTATCATGAACCGTTTAGTCTGGATGGCTCCAAAGTTGGCCTCTCTGCACTATGTCACTGCTTTCTTTTGGGCCATATCTAATTGAAAGAAAATTTGTAGTGAGTCTTTTGGTAAAGCAAAGAACCTTTGATTTTTGTAAATCAGATTCTCTAAAAATTAGGAGATAACCTGTACAATCAACTATAAGTGTTGGTTGTCACATTTATAATTAACCCCAAGTTGTGGTGTGTAAGGAGAACTAAAGTTGCCGTTTTTAAGTCAAGTTCTTGGTCAAATCATGGGTGGAAAAGATCAGTCTTTATAACTGCTAATATCGAGTGGCTAGTTTCTGAGTATTGTACAAAGGAAATAAAGAGGACAAGGGAAATGCCATCCTGGAGCAGAATGTACCCAAATTAATGACAGGTGCACACATGGCCTCCTTCCTCTTAGAGATCAGGCTTATCCTTGACAAGCCTGATCTTTTGGGTTTTAGCCACTCCAGGCCAGAGAAGGTTGGGTGGAAAAGAAGATCAGCCTTCAGAAGTTGAGGAGTTACAATGATGTGTATATAGGGCTCAGGGGTGGGAAACCTGTGAGCCACTATGTATTTCATAAGGTCTCATTTGTGTATAAAGTTTGTGAAAACTCCCTAAGACTTAATTCCCTCAAGCTACCAATTCAAAATACTTGGCAGAGCAATAAGAGAGTCTTGGTACCAATTCTTCTAACTGATAATATAGAGAATTCTTTTTTCAGGCACCTGAGGCGCCTCCTCTCAGAGATCCAGCCCTCCTAATTTGAGAGGGGCCGCAGGGACACCCCCACTAGGCTTTTGTTCATGTCAAACTTCAGACTCAGAAGTTTAAGTGATCTATATTTGGAAAAGCCTACTGGATCTAAAACTAGCATAGCTTATTCAGGTTTGTATAGATTTTGAAATTTCCTTTTTTCTTTGTTGACTAAATACTGCCACCAAGGAAAAAGGGAAGACTTCCAAAAGGGAGATACGACTGGCCCACAGACAAAAATATTGGGTAGAGAGAGCAGAGGAAAAGACCCATGAAGTTAGCAAAAATTCTGCTTATTTATTTGACCCCATGGCCTAACTTTAAGCTTGTGAGGAGAATACACAGATGGTTTAGTAAGTTGTTGTTAACACATTTTTAAAAGATTGCCCTTGTTCAGCATTTAGTAAGATTTGGAGACTTATGCCTATGCATTCCTTTTTATCTTAAAAGAAATAAACTAAGCCATTTTATTATTCCATCATTTTGTTGTCTCATGAAACATGACATTTTTCATTTTCTGTGAACCCACTCCTTCTACCGCCTAGCTTTCTTAAAGAATATATTCTTTTTACCCTTGTTAGCTAACTTTAGGTTTTTCCAGTTTTTTCTTTCTTTTTCTTCGAGATACCCTTTCATCCACTTTGGCCTTTTATAACTTTTTAGATAATTTGGTTCAACACTCTTAAAATCCATATTAGCTTAGAGTTTATTTTATAGCAGCACATCTTGCCTTGTTCATTAGGTGGGCCAAGGAGACCTAGTGAACATTTTTTATTGCCACCTGTCTATAAAGATGCTGTGCATTTACACATCCAAGTATTCGAGCTGAAGGGTCTTTTAGATTTTTGAAATATTTTAGTTGTCAGGTAACTATATAGCTTTATTATCCACATAAAGAAATCTCTGTATAATTATTTCACCCTTATTGCTAAATAGGTATCGCATAGAATGCTACTTAAGTGAGATTTTTAAATGATGTTTTATGTGTTAAATTTAGGCAAATACTTTGTTGTCCAGCATTTGCTTTAAATTGGAAATACAGATACCAGAATAACTTAAGTAGGAAAGAGCTTTTATCATTTAAATTGGCACATAAAATACTCTTTTATCTTATACTAAACAAATAGGACTTGCCCAGTGAATTTGTTTTGCTTTTCTGTTACAAGGACTTTATTTTCTTTTTTTTTTTCCCAGTAGAGGGAGGTGAGAGGGAGAAGACAAGGATGGGCTAACAAAAATTTTAAAAGGGTCTTTGAAATGTCTTTTTAAAAAGTGCCCAGAAGAGAGCAGAAGAAAGGTCAGAAAGAAACACAGACAAGCAAGACAGCTTTGAAAGCTACAGTTTGAACTTACATATTTTAAGAGAAAAGCAAGCTGTACATAACAGAAACACAGAGTTTCAAATATGATCCATTTCTATTCTGTATATATATATGGAAATGGTTTTTTTTACATTTAAGCTCAGAACAAAAATAAATTTTTGACAAAAAGGGATTGCCCACTTCTTGATCAAGGGATTTGACTTCAGAGACTATTTAGCCTTTTAGAAATATGATATGAAAATGGTGGTCTGTGCAGAGCACACAGGAGGTGTTTAATGTAACTGTCAAGGTCATTTGTGTGTATGTATGTTGTTCTCTTGTGCACAGCCAGATTCTCCGGAATTTAAAGCTGCCTGTAAACTCTGGGATTTGTACCTCCGCACAAGGAATGAATTTGTTCAGAAAGGAGATGCAGATGAGGATGAAGAGGAGGAGGATGGGCATGACAATCAAGGGACAATGTCTGAAGTAGTAAGTAAATAGCTTGAACCATTAATGGGTGGGATTCTTAGAAAAAAAGCAGTTCTGAGGAGGATGTTTCCTGTTGTGATACCATGAGCATCTAGTGTTTTCTTTGAAATTTCAATAACAAATTTACTGGTGAGTAGAAGCTACCTAGCCAGAGACATTTTTAGTATCTCTATCCAGTGTGGAAGAAACACCTGAACCTGCTGCCTTGAGGCCACATGGGGCCTTCTAGGTCCTCAAGTGCAGCCCTTTGACTGAATCCAAACTTCACAGAACAAATTTCCTTAATAAAAGGATTTGTTCTGTAAAACTTGAACTCAGAAGGCCTTACTCAAGGACCTAGAAAGCCCCATGTGTCCTCGAGGCCGCAGGTTCACCACCCCTGATAATGCTCTCCAAAGGGGGTGCAGCTAGCCAGCCCTACATCAGAAGGCATATTCAAAGGTGGGAATTGACAGCTTTAATCCAGCTTTCACATGTGAATAAGCTATAGAACAACTGCAAATTCTGATGAAAAACAAATCACTTACTAGTCAGCAGAGATTGACATGACAGAAAGGCAGGAAGTCTTCATTGGCTGCTCAGCCAGACTGTCTGTTCATGACTGGGAGGTCTTCTTTACTAGATACATTTGTTCAGTACTCTTGATTCTTACAGCCTTTTTTTGGAAAGGGTTACCAATCACATAGAAGAAGGGAATGATCTACTTATGGTTTACCTAGACTTCAGCAAAATGTTTGATGAAGCATCTCATATATTCTTGTGGAGAAAATAAAGTGGGGTGACATGTTGAACGTTTTATTGACTTGGAAAGAGGCATGTCATGCCTCTTACATTTGCAGCTGACATTCTACTACAGACCTGCACAACTTGGCAGTAGGTAGGGGCCAAAATAAAATAGGCTAGACTTCTTCAGACTGCGGATAGGTTTTGAGACAGACTGATGGTGGTTGGTTGCTGCGGGTCACATGACAAACAGGAGAGAGTGCACAGTGGCAACATACCTGCCAAGTTACATGATGGCACAGTAGTGACTAGTGGAAGGCGGGTTAAGCAGAGCACAGACCAAGCACTCGTTACATTTCAACTTTCTTCTACATTGTCTACATTTTTTGCGGGCCCTATGTTGCGAAGAATACCTGGGATACACTTCTCATTCAGCCTCTACTTCTGGCCTCTTCCTCTTACATGCCAGCTGCTAAAGTGATGTTCCCAAGGCACAGGTCTTAATGTTGGCCAGCAAGCATTTATTAATGTGTGCCATGCCCTGTGTAACACACTGGGACATAAAAAAAAGCAAAAATAGGCCCTATCTTGTAGGACCTTACGTTAAAAAAAACAACCATTTACTTAAGGCAAATAGATATATATTAAAGCAGATGCATAAATAATAAAATATATCATGATCCACACCAGGATTACACTTTTACCAGTCCGTCTTAGGGAAGCACATGAGGAAGGAAAACATATGCTTCAAGTAACTCAGGTCTGCACTGCATACAGTCTGTGTCATTGGTCCATTCAGTAACTTCTGCACCCTGCAAAACTGTTTGCTTACTACTTGATGGTTGGTCCTCACTGCTCTGTAGTTGGGCAAATCCTTTTTATTTGAACATAAGATTTGTAAGCTTATTCAATACAATAACCCTTTAAGAGGTCTTTAGAAAGTGTTTTTCCTTGGACATGAGGTGGCTGCCTAAACTGAGGCAGACTGCCCAGCTCCCTCACACCTAACTCCAGCAAAAACATGAAATTTCTGCTAGATTGAATGATGATCAAGAAAGAAGAAACTACAGTAAGAAACTTCTTCCACATGAGAACCATACAGAAAGTTAGCCATTAGCTCACAGGTGATAGGAAAGGGGGCCACAAGCACAAACAAGCCAGTGGCCTCTCAGTTTAACCAAAAGAGGGCTAGATACACCTGTAGCTTACTGGATTATGTGTCTGGAGGTATCGGGAGCAGAGAACCTCCCAGAGAAAACCCCAGGGTAGTTGTAAACCCAGAATAGGGTGCTTGGAAGTCCACAGAGCAGCAGTGTCTAGTGGGAGTCATGACTCAGACCAGGATACGCCAGGACTCCATAATCCCCATCACCCTATTCTCAGGTACAGAGAAGACCTAAAGATTGAAAGCTATATGTAAACCTCAAAGATCCTGAGGAGCCGAGCTCTGGGAGCAGGAACTCAGGTGATCTAGAGTGCAACTAACTAGGGCTAACCACCCCCACTCCCAGAAGTGCAGCAGAGGTTAGAGCCTGCCCTGGCACAAAGCTTTAATTTAGAACTGAAACTGGAGAGATGAATAACTTAAAGAAGATACCGACCAGTGTCAAAAATTAATATAAATTTAGAGATGTTCCTAAAGAAGAAGAAAATAACTCTCTAAGAACTGTATGCAGAAACTAAAAGGACAAATGGATTTTCTACATGATTACTTAGAAGAAATGAAGCAAAAGATAAAAAAATGAAATCAAAACTCTGGAGGAAGGAATTGGAAGAAGAATAAATAGCTTAGAAGAGAAAGTAATAAACCCAACCCAAGTAATAGGCAGACTGAAAACTAAATAAGACCATGCAGAATTCAGTAATCTCATGTGACAGCAAAAAGTATTAAAGCAAAATTAAACGATTAAAAAAAAAGAAAATGTAAGAAATCTGATCTCAAAAACACCTGTCCTAAAAAACAAAACAAGGAGAGATAATTTAAGAATTATCAGACACCATGAATACCAGTATCTTCTTTTTTTTAAGCCAAGACATCATATTTTATAAAATCAAAAATGAACACTACTTAAATCTGTTAGAACCAGAGGGTAAAGTGAAGTTAGGAAGAATTGATCATCTCCTGAAAGAAACCCCAAAAGGAAAAGTCCCAAGAATGTCATAGCCAAAATCAGAACTCTGTCATCAAAGAAAAGATGCTCCAATTCATGCAGAAATAAGTACCAAGGAACTGTGGTCAGAATCACACAACACATGGCAAATTCTACCAGAAGTGAGATAAGATCTTTGACTACAGTATTCCAAAAGGCAAAAGATAAAGGCTTATGACCAAAATAACAAAAAAGCTAAATATAATGCTACAAGCAAAATAATGAACTTCTAATGGAATAGAAGTCTTTATAGCATTTCTGATAGATTAGAGCTGAGTAGGAACTTTGAAATGCAAATGCAAGTCGAAAGAAACCTTGATACGTAATTTTATTTGAGCAACTGGGGACTATGTGATGATGTTCTGCTAACATTCTAAGAAGGAGAAAATAAAGAAGTTTCCCTTCACAGCCATTTATGTCTTCAAAGATTATTGAAGGAGGTAAATAAGAAAAACATAAGACATTGAGGGTAGGGGGCTTTTTTGTAAGGAGTTTTAAGGGAAGAAAAAAGGAAATATGAAAGGAAGAAGGTAGGGGAGCTTCCTTTTTCTCATAATTCACATGCATAAAAAGACAAGTATACAAATAAGGAAAAAAGAGTGAGGGGAGCAGGCATTAGTTGAGCCTTACCTTTATCAGAAAGAAAGGAGAGTTGAACATGCATGCACACATACACTCTCTCTCTTGAATAGTTTAATGTAGAAATATATCAAACTCAAAGGAATTGAGTGGGAATAAGAGAGAGAAAAAGGACAAGAGGGAGGATAATACCAGAGAGAGAATAGCTGCAAGCAAAAAACTTTCTGATCTTAAAGGGGAGATTAAAAGGAAAGAAAGAACTAGAATCTAAGAGGGTGCCCATCAGCTGGGGACCAGCTGAACAAACTGTGGTATATGAGTGAAATGGAATATTATTGTACCATAAGAAATAAAAGACAATTGCAGAAAATTTTGGTATGAGCAGATACATTGTGAAGTGAGCAGAAACAGAACAATTTATACAAGGAGAACAGCGTTGTAAAGGAAAACCATTTTGAAAAATGTAAGCATACCAGTCAATGCAGTGACTATCCATATCGCCAGAGAACCTAGGTTACAACATGTTACTTACCTCCTGACAGAAACTAATAGACTCAGTGCAGGAGGCATACATTTTTGTACATGGCCTCTGAACAGATTCATTTTGATTGACTGTCCTTGTTTGTTATAAGGGTTTATTTTCTTTTGATTTTTTAGTTGGGAGGGAGGGTAGAACCATGACAATACTGATGAAAAAGAAAAAAGGCCATTTAAACCTTTTCTTAAATGCATAGCGGAAAAAACTGAAGGAAGGTTAGAAAAAGGCACAGACAAGCAGTACAGTTTTTCCCCCCAGTGGATTCTTTATAACATAAACATTTTGTATATCATGATATACATGCTAATTCTGCAAAATGGATGTATGATTTCATCAGAAATTAGAGTATCTGCCACAATCATGCTCTGTTATTAATTGTGATAAGGAGAAAACCAAGCAGAAACCCCTTGGTGTCATCCCTTTAAAAACCATCATTTTTTGAATGATACATGATTTTAATTCAAGCTGTGATGTGGCTTCTGATCTAGACAAAATAAATCTAACTATTTCACAGCCTTTTTTTTTTATAAATTTATTTTCTTATTTTTAGTTTACAACATCCAATTCCACAGGTTTTTGTGTTCCAGATTTTCTTTCCCTCCTTCTCCTTCCCCTTCCCCGCCAAGACGACCTGTAATCCAGCATAGGTTCTATATTTAAAGCAGAACAGTTTTGATGATGTGTTATATGTATATATGCATGTGTGTGTACATATATATGTATGTATCCATGTACATATATACAGCAGCATGAAATAGAAATTCACAGTTTCATATATATCCCCTTTTTCATGTACTAAAGTGTATGGAGAGAGAGAGAGAGAGAGAGAAAGAGAAAGAGATGACCCCTTTTTTTGGTATCTTAAGTTTAAAATAAATAGATTGAAAAAGTGTTACGTCTTAATGTTAGTAGCGGTCCCTTCTAAGCCAGAGAACTGCTAAGGTTATACAGACTATCTCTGGGCCCACAGACCAGCTCATCTAACAGTTCACTCACCTGAATGCTGGATCTAGTAGTCAGAATGGAGAGAAACTTGCATTCTAATGTGGAACACCACCTATAAGTAAATAAGCATATGCAAGGTCCATTCAGAATAGATGAATAGCAGTCTTAGAGAGAAAATCTCTAGTCTTTAGGAGATTCTCCTCCAGAAGATGGCAGCTAGCTGAGACTCACAGGAAGCCAGAGATTCTGGGGAGTGGTGGAGAAGAAAGGAGAGCACAGCATGCTTGGCCTGGGGCAGCAGCCAGAGAAGGTGAAGCTCCATATGCAAGGAGCTGCACGTAAGCCTTTGTGGTGGGGCTATAGATGACGTAGAGAATAGTGATGTAGAAGACAGGAAAGGAAGCAAGGGCCCAGATGGTGAGAGTTTTAAAGGACCTCAGGAGCTTCTGTTTGATTCTAGAGGTAACAGAGCCACTGGAGTGTGAATGAAGGACAACATTGTCATGCCTACACTTCAGGACATCTCTTGTCACCTGTGGGGAGGATGGATGTTGTGTTAGGGAGACTGAATAGGACGCTAATACAGTAGTCCAAGGGAGAGGTGGTCGCTGTGTGAATGGAGATGAGGTGATGTATGTGAAAGATGCGGAGGTAGAAGCAACGAGATCTGACAGCTGACTGGATGTGTAAAGTGAGTGTGGTTGGAAAGAAAGATAATGAGTTCTTTTTAGACCTGTTGAGTTTGAGGTGTCCATGGGTCATCAAGTTCAAAATTCCAGTAGGCTCCGGAGCTCTGGAGAAAGTCTAAGGCTAGGCATGTAGACCTGACGATTGTCTGTATAGAGAAAATATTGAATCTGTGGAAGCTGATGAGATTACCAAGTGAGATAGTTGTCCTTTGTTTTCAAAGACACCACAGTTAATGTCTTGACTTGTGCATGAATTTGAGCTTTACAAAGTCATTAGCCTCACTCTCTCTTCCTGAGTCATTAATGTCCAGTGGCAGGACAGAAGTCAAGATGACTGGCTTTGGTCCAGGATGGAGGGAAGACCTTGGTGTCTTAGATGTCTGACTGAGCTCTAAGCTCTCTGTAGCACCTGCTATAACTGCCTTCATAGCTATTGGAACAAATTGTTCTTATCTACCCATTCCACTGGGGAAGTTCTTCACGTCCCCCTGACTCACTGCCAGGTTTGAGGCCTGTCGGTTACCCTCAGCCTGGTTTAGCCTGTCTGCTGAGACAGTTTACATGGGTATGGCCGCTGGGCATGCTACAGCTTCTTGGAGCAACAAGTGAGAGTTGAGTGAATCAGGTGGAAACCAAAAGTTGATGAGCAGCCCTAAAAGGGGCTTGGCAAGCCCTCATGCCGGAGGTGCTAGTCCTCCTGAACAGGTCATACATCCCAACCAAGTGAGACAGAGAGAAAGGATCGAGAGTCGAGGACACAGCCTAAGGGGATACCTTCCATTTGTTCGTTCTGATACAGATGAAAATCCAGCAGAGTGAAAAGAAGCAGTCAAACAAATAGGAAGGAGCAGTGTTAGAAAAACCCAGAAAGGAGAAGGTAGTTACTGGCTTCAGATACCCTGCTCAGAAATCTTGAGTGACTTCCCACTGCCCCTACGATAAAATATAAGCTCCTCAGCCAAGCATTTAAACCCTGCTACACTATGGCTTCCACTTACTTTGCCAGTCTTAGAAATGTTACATTCCCCTTCTTCACACAATCTGCATTCCAGCCAAACTGGCTACTTAACTTTGTCCTGAATACAACTTGGCATCTCTTGTCACCTGTGCCCTCACCTGAGATGTACCCTCCTTTTACCTCTGTCTCTTAGAATCCTTCATGGATCGGCCCAGGCCTTTTCAGTCCTCCTAGTTGTTAGTGCTCCAGAAATTACCCTGTCTTTTCTTATCAGTGCACATGTCTTATCCCCCAGTAAAATTTATCAGATTCCTTAAGGCTAGCAGCCTGCCCCCAAATACACAGAAAATAATATCCTACTACATAGTAGGGGGTTATAGATTCACTGAACATACCAATTATAGACTCTACTCACACTTTATTCAAGCTAGATTGAGGAGGTGGAAAGAAATGATCTATACATTCAGGGTAAAATGGTACACAGGAAGTTCTGTTTCGTTTTTTATTTAAATGGGGTGGGGACAGAAACGGTTGAGCTAAATCGAAGAGGACTTCAGTGCGTAGGAGCAAGTTGGATTGTGTTAAGGCATATATATGCTTTCCTGTGCTAAGAGGCTCAATCAAGTTAGAAGCTCTTATGTAGAGAGTCAGCTTTGGGAGTAGAAGTCCACACAGGAATATAATGTATAAATTTGCTAGTATCCTTTCATCAGCTGCATTAGCTGGAGTTTGGTAGTTCACCAAGACTAAAATCATCATAACATAGCTGTTGCTAGGTGGCGCTTTAATGCACAGAGCACCAGGCCTAGAGTCAGGAGGCTCTGAGCTCAAATCCAGCCTCAGACGCTCAGTAGTTGTGTGACCCTGGGCAAGTCACTTAACCTCTATTTTCCTCTGCTCTCTCATCTGTAAAATGGGGGTGATAATAGCACTTACCTCCCAGGATTGTTATAGGGATCAAGTGAAATAATAGTTATAAAGTGCTTAGCACAGAGCCTGGTCCTCTATAAACGTTAGCCATTATGATTACCTCCTGCATGAAGGCTTTCCCATCTGGATTCTAGTGTGTGTGTGAGTGATATAGATAGATCTGTTTAGAGAGAAAGAAAGAGAGAGCTTGTTTGTACATATTTGGTTGCTTGTTTCCCCCATTAGGTTGTGAGCTCCTTCAGGGCAGGGACTGTCTTTTGCCTTTTTGTGTGTCCCCAGTGTGCAGCACAGTGCCTGGAACATATGATAAATGTTTATTTACTGACAAACTGGTAGTTAGCCTTCACATATATACTGACTTGTGGTAAATGCAGGTAACAATCAAAGTGCCAAGACATAAGAAGAAAAGTAGGAAGTCCTAATGCCAGCTTTGAGAGTAGATTTGGGAGTTAATTCTTCATAGCATTCATGACTCCAACTATCTTTGGATCATAAACAATAGATAGAAAAGGAACAGATTGTCATGAAGGTTTATTTCTTTTAGGCTTTCATTCCTTCAGAGTATGCATTTCCTTTTTTCTGACATTACTATTTTGTCATAACTCAGTTTACCTTGGAACAGAATTCAATATAATGTAAATCTATTTTAAATATGAGGGAGAGGGCTTATTTACTAAAGCAATAAAAGATTTTGGTTACAAGATAGTTTCATTTAATAGAACGAAGGGCAGCTTGGGGGAAGGGGTAATCAGAATGCATGCCATCTTGGGGTGGGGGGTAGGGGAGAGATGGGGAGAAAATTTGGAACTCAAAATCTTTTGGAAATGAATGATGAAAACTAAAAATAAATAAATAAAAATTTTAAAAAGATAGTTTTTTTTATAAGGTTCTACCTGGTAGAATGTGAGTATAACAGTTCTGCAATGTATTCTCTAAACGTGCATAAAAATTTTTATATCCTGTATTGTAAAATGCTCCATGAATCAGACATGTTTAGTAACTACAGATTGCTCAGAACTGATTTTAGATTTCTCAGCACTCACAAAGTCACTTTCATTTTTATTGTCTTTGCCAGTCTTCTCCAAGTTACCTGAAAGAGATCCTTGAGCAGCTTCTCGAAGCCATAGCCATAGCTACAAACCCATCAGGACGTCTCATAAGTGAGCTTTTTCAGAAACTTCCTTCAAAAGTGGTGAGTTGCAACTGAAGACATTTGACTTTTTAAGTTTGTTGATACAAAAATGTAAGAGTCCTAGCCCTTTTTGAAATAAGAAAGAGGAAAGCTTTCAAACAGAAGCTAGTTCATCACATTTATTTTTTCCCATCACCAGGTAAGTGAGAAAGAAGCAGCATCAGAAAAGACCTTTCTGAGTAAGGAGGTGCTTTCTGAACAAGATGGACACTTTCCAAGTATCTGGAGCATGATTTAGAAATATGGTGCCCTTAAAACTCCACACCAGTGAAGTGAGCTCACCTCAGGAGGACTGACTATATCTGAGAGCTACAAAAGTATACGTGACATCAGCATTCATATAGAAGGAATAATAAAAGAAAGGGGGCTATGCCTATTTTCCCAATAATGGAAAGGAAGCAAGAAGATTTAAGCATGTGGAGAATTTTTGGTTATTGTTTTCCTTTTGTTACTGTATTTTTAATGAAAGTAGAAGGAAACATTAGAGAAAACTAAAAGGTGACAAGGACAGAGAAAGCAATTCCTTGTTCTCTAGTCCTGAAGAAAGGCTCAAGTTTGGAGGAGACAATGGCTCACAGGAGTCAGAGCCTGAAAAGCCTTAGAGATCATCTAGTCCAAAACCTTTTGCCCCCTTTTTTTTCCCTCTTGTTTGTTCCTTTACCTTGGTTGGTAGTATACAGAGGCCAAAGCAGCTTGCTCGAGGTCTTGACTAGGAAGTTAGGGGCCTTTGGGAGTAGGTTAGAGCCAGGGCTAAGGAGCTTGAGGAGGAACGTGTACAAGGACCATGATCAGACCAGAGCCTGGATTTAGGGAAGGCTGATGTTGGGGTCTCCTCTTCCATGGGATTGTAATGTAGGAGGCACTCAGTAAGACATTTGTTCATTTAATTGAATCAACCAAGATAGCAAAAAGTGCAAATAATCTCAATTTTTGTTTCTCTTTCATGTGATTGAAAAGGAAACCTAAGCTCTAGTTTTTTGTTGTTTTTTTTTAATTTTCTGTTCATTTTGAAGTTAAATAGATAAAGACAAAAAAAAAATTTCCATGTACACAGCACAACATAAAAAGAAGATTCAGTATAAAACCATGAATTACCATTTCACACTGTTTATTTTTTTTTTAACTATAACATGAGTACTATACATCATTTTTAAAGGTACCCTGCTTTTCTGGCTTCCTTCTAAATTTTCTTTTGTTCTCTGCTATGCACTTTTTTTTCTCCCTCCCTCCTTATCCTTCTCTAGAGAAGTGTACCATTATACACAGATACATATATGTGTGTATATACACACACATGTATATATGTATATATACATGTATATATGTGTATGTATAAACATTATATATATGTAAAACCATACTATACGTACTTCCGTTTATCAGTTCTTTCTCTGGAGGTGGATAGCATCTTCCTTCATAGGTCCTTTGTAATTGATTTGAATATTTGTAATACTCAAAATTACTTAGTTGTTCAAAGTTCTTAGAGCAACATCGCTGTTATTGTGTACAACTTTCTCTTGTTTCTGTTCATTTCACTCTTCATAAAATCCACCAGCTCATCATTTCTTATAGCATAGTAGTATTCTATCACAATCGTATACCACAACTTGTTCAGCCATTTCCCATGGGCACAATTCCAAATTGCTCTCCAAAACTGTTGAATCAGTTCACAGTTCCACCCAACAGTGACTTAGTGTCCCAATTTTTCCATATCTCCTTCAACTTTTGTTGTTTTCTCCTATCATTTTAGCCAATCTGATAAGTATGAAATAATATCTCAAATTTGTTTTAATTTGTATTTCTCTAATCAATGATGTAGAGCATTTTTTCATGTGACTAGTTTTGATTTCTTTATTGAAAAATGGCCATTTCATATCCTTTGACCATTTACAATTGGGGAATGACTGCTATCCTTATAAATTTGACAAAGTTCTTTATATATTTGAGATATGAGACCTTTATCGGAGAAATTGTCCATAAAAATTTTTTCCCAATTTTCTGCTTTCCTTCTGGTCTTGGCTACATTAGTTTTATTTGTACAAAACCTTTTTAATTTAATGTAATTGAAATTATCAATTTTATACCTCACAATGCTCTCTATCTCGTGTTTATTCATAAATTGTTCTTCTGTCCATTAAGTCTGATAGGTAATATATTCCATGTTCTTCTAATATTCTTGTGATGCCTGTATCCATTTTGACCTTATCTTGGTAAATTGTGTAAGATACTGGTCTGTGCCCATATAGCTTTCCAGGTTTCCCAGCAGTTTTTGCCAAATAATGAATTCTTAGCCCAGAAGCTTAACGCTTTGTGTTTGTCAAACACAAGGTTCCTATAATTATTTGCTACTATGTATTGTGTGTCTACTCTGTTCCACTGACCCACCTTTCTATTTCTTATACATTTCTTAGCCAGACAATTTTGATAAGTATTGTCTTACAATGTAGTTTAAAATCTGTTACTGCTAAACCTCCTTCCTTTACATTTTTTTCTATCCCTAAACTCTGTTAATTGTGTGACTTTTGGGATTTTTGTGTAACTTCAGTTTATTATTAGCACTAGGGGAACATCAAAGGAGGGACAGAACTCCAGTGGATGAAGGGCCTTGCAAGGACAGGGGATAGCCTAAAAGAAGGGGCAAGCACAGAGTATATTGGGGGGAGGGGGAACAGAAGGGATTGGCCAGAAAAGTGTCTGGTTTCCCTGGAACATAGACTCCCCCAGGGAAGAACAGTATCAGACTGGAAAGGTGGGGCTAGGGGGTGAAGTTGTGGGACTTTAGATGTCAGGCAGAGGTTAGGCGGCAGCCATGGGAAATTTTTGAGTAGAAGAATGGCATGACCAAATTTGTACATAAGGATTAATCAGTGGTCTAATGAATTGAAAGGTGGAAAGAGTGGAGATGGAAAAACCTTTTAGGAAGCTATTGTTATTGTCCAGGCAGGTGGTAATGAGGGCCTCTGTACTAGGATGGAACCAGCAGAAATAGAGAGGAAAGAAGGAATTCAAGAGTTAGAGTTGGCAGGACCTGGTTACCCGTTAGATGTAAGAAAGGAGATGAGCCCAGGATAACAGACGTGGGAACCCAAGTGAATGGAGCTACCACAGAAAGAGTCAATAATTGTTTACTAAATGCTTACCACGTGCTAAGTGCTACAGACAGGCAAAAAAACAGTCTTTGCCCTCAAGGAGCCCATAGTCTAATGAGGGAGACAACATGCAAATGACTATTTACAAACAAGATATATACAGGATAAACTGGAGATAATATATGGGCAAAGTGAGGGGACACTAGGCTCTTGTAGGAGGTAGGATTTTGGCTGGGACTTAAAGAAATGAAGGAAAGCCAGGAGACGTAAATAAGCTAGAAGAGCATTGCAGACAGCTGGTGAAAACACCCAGATACAGGAGATGGGGCTCCTTGTTTGAGTAAGGGCAGAGAGTCCAGTGTCCTTTGTGGGGGAGGAGGAATAAGGTGTAAGAGGCCCAAAAAGGCAGGAGGGGGTCAAATTATAAAGGACTTTGAACTCCAAACAAAGGAAATTGAAATTAGAAGCAGGTTTAGCTGGAAAGTTTAAGTGGCCTGTTTTTGACATGTTAAGTTTGAGGTGTTTATGGCAGATACAGATTGGAATTCATCTAGATAGATGTGGTAGCTAAAGCCATGAGAATAAACTCATCGTGGGAGAGTGTAGAGAGGTAAAGAGGGCTCAGGGGGACCCTAGGAGAACACCCACATTAAGGGATTAGAAACAAAATAAACCATTGAAAAGGACAGAAATAGACATTCATTCTATGGCTTTATTTTTACTGTCTTTTTTTAGTGCCTTTGATCCATAGAAAGTAGTGTTTTAAAATAAATCAAAAACCTCTCTGTTCTGGGAATCAAACGGTTAGCTCTACTGATAGTGAACATTTGTCGAATATTTGTTGAGCACAATGCTGTGAGAAGGACTCCCAGGGATCCCCAGAAGACAGTGTCTGCTCCTAGGGCTCTGCTTCTAGGAGAGAAGATAAGACAGACACAAAGACCTGCAAGAGAAAATTATCATAGAATTTTAGAAGGACCTTAATAGTCATTGAGTCCAGTCTTTTCATTTTAAAATGAAGAAACAGGCTCAGCCTGGTAAAATAGGCTTTATCTCTTTGGTTAGTGTCACCTGTGGGCCTGGAGCATAGGCAGGCCAGCCAGCTCAGTGCTCTTTCCACCGCATCTCCAGCCTCTGCTAGAAGTCTGAAGAGCCCCAAGACAGGTACAGCGGGAGCTCTGAGTCAGAGAGAGATCACCTCTGGGTCTTGTCCATAGGGCTCATGGCCTGAAACTCTGTTTTATGCTCTAGTCTCCCTTTTTGCTTTTTGCTCCAAATATGTGATTTCATCAGTGTCAGGAATTCCTGACTTAGAAACTCCCTCCGCTGCTACAGCTCTGCAACTTATCTCAGCCTTAGTTGTAGAGTTGGCTTGGGCATTGAGAAATTCTTGACTTACCCACAGCCACACAGCTAGTGTGTGTGTCAGAGGCAGGATTTGAATCCAAATCTTCCTGACTCTTAAGGTTGATCCTTTTTATATGTTTTAAATAGACCTCCTCATCTGTTATTATTAGAGCAGTAATGACCACAAAAGCTGTAACTGGGTTCAGCTTACATATTATTATCCTCTTTTCATCAAAAACACTTAATTTAGCATAAAACTAACAGAAGGCCTTTTTCACCTTTCCTAAAAACCTTAGAGGTTCAAAGTTTTAAAAAATCCATTTTACTCACAGTAAGTACAGCAGTAAAAGAATGTTGTGTAAACAGCCTTTCTAGAATTTCCCCCATTTATCTTCTTGCATGGATGATTTGTGTTCTTATATTTTTAAGTTGTACAACTCTGAATTTGGGATAAAAAGTATTATACTACTTTCATGAGGATCTCCAAATTCCTCATTTGTACATTGTTGTGTGATGGATATTTTATATAGTATATTAAAATCCAAAAGCTTCATCACAGGCCCCATGAGCCTCTTGCGCCACACCAAAAGATTTTGGGCAGTCCACGAAAAACGTAGAAGAAAACATTCTCTACAGTTTTTGTGGGCAGCCCAAAATCCTTTGGCATGCCCACAGGCCACTTACAATCCGCAAGCCACAGGTTGTGCAGGCCTGCTTTATAGCTTCAGATAGAATGCTGGGGTGCCTTCTGGATCTTTGCTCTTCAACATCTTGTGGAAACAAATGCTCATTTGGCCTTGTGGAATAATACTTTCTTTAAATGACTGCTTGAAGCTTAATATGTGTATTTTATTTTCCAGCAATATCCTGACTATTATGCAATAATTAAGGAGCCCATTGATCTTAAGACTATTGCTCAGAAGATACAGGTATGAAGAAGTCTATGTACCGTATGTAGTGTAATTCCGAGTACATCTGCCCAGGGACTTGTGGAGAGGTTGAGGGAAGGGCTTAGAATACAGAATCACTTCTTAAAAATATATTTAGAAGGAAATGCTTCTGTAGTGTGTGGCTTATGTAATGTAAACAAATGAGGGCAATGTTACCTTATTACAGCTTTTGAGGAGGTAGTATCTACTCTCTGCTTCTCCAGAAAATAAGACTTTCTCATTGACAGAATAAATGCTGCTCTTTGACCAAAAATAAAACAAATCACAGTCATTTATGACTTGGAAAATTCATTTCTATTATTTCTATGTAGTTGACTAATATTTGATAATAAAATCAATTGGTTATGACTTATTTGGGAGCACAGAAATTTTCACAGTATTTTAAAATACTGGCCTACTTACTATGTCATCCACAGCCAGTGCCTGATCTTGAGAAGAATGCGGTCTCCCTTTCCCTAATCATCCTGGATTTCTCACATTTCTAGGAGAAGGATGTTTTTTCGTGACCCTATAAAATTGGCTTATACCTTGAAGCATCAAATTTGATTTCTCACAAGTTATTCCCAGATCTGTATCTCTTTGAGTCACATATCCATTCTGTCATCAAGCTGATGGTTCCTCCTTCCAGACATGTCTTAGATTTGCTGTTTCTATCACCATATTGATCCAGGCTCTCTTCACCTTACACCTGAATTATCGTATATTTCTCTAGCTCCAGATTCTTTACAGTCCATCCTATGTACTACTTGGCTGATCTTTGTAAAACACACCTTCCACCATGTCACTCTGCTCTTCAAGAATCGAGAATGACTCTCTGGTGTGATGGAGGCAGGAGACCTGGGTTTGGGTCTCAGCTTTGCTCATGACCTTAGGGAATCATTGAACCTCTTTGAGACTCGATACCTGCTCTGTAAATTGGAGATAAAAAAATTTTTACTATCCACCACAAAAAAGTGGTTATGAGGATTAAAAGAGATGAGTATGGAAAGCGTTTTGTAAGTCATAAAGTGCTGCACAGGTGTAAGCTTTTAATATTGTTACTATGACAGTGACATCCACAGTAGCCCTTCTCAAGTGCCTCGTCATGGCACGGAGATACCCTGTGTTCCCAAAGACTTTGTCAGTGAAGCACATACTCATGGTAAGGCACTGGGAAAAGTTCAAGTACACCCATGAGGATAAAATAGGTATCTCTTGTCCAAGACCTAGCCAGTTAAGTTTGGCATGGCTCCCTATGAGAAATTTGATACCCAGGTGATCCGTTTTTTTAGCCTAGCCACTCATGAAACCCACTGACTAAGATGTAGAAGGGCTATGAGAACCATGCCAGTCTCTTTGGGTTTTCTTTTAGCATAGTCAAACCTCTTTAACACCTCAGTCTCTTTTGTCTCCAGAAAAAACCCTGTCCATTTCTGCCTTTGCTTATGCGTATCCTCTCCTTTTCCTATTTTCTGCCTTTTTTAAAAAAACAGACAATCTGCATATTGCTTCGTATTGTCTAAAAACTGAATCATGTTTTGCTTTAAATGATTAAAAACTTGCTTAATTGCCCATAATAATAAGATAAGATTAAATGATTGCATATGTTAGTTATTTGAGTGTTTTTTTTAAAGATTTGGGCCTCCACTGAAGTTTTAAAATATATAATCGATTTTAAAATTCTTAGTAACTTTCTCTAACATTTATTGCCTGTTTTGTTATTTTCATAGAATGGGAGTTATAAAAGTATCCATGCAATGGCAAAGGATATAGATCTCCTAGCTAAAAATGCCAAAACCTACAATGAACCTGGGTCTCAAGTATTCAAGGTTAGTTTCTAATAGGTCGTTAGGGTTTTGGGGGGGTCTTTTTTGCCACTTTCTGACTTTCATGTTATTAAGTAAGTTGTAAATGTGTTGAATAGTTCATATAGCATACTTTTAATGTGAGTTGTCTTATCTCCTTGGTTTGAAGTTAGTAAAAGTAGCAAAGTCTGGGGGAGGGGAGGAAGCATTGGATTTAGGATCAAGAGAGATGTAGGTACATGTCTTGGCTATGATCATAGGAAGATGACTATGGGCAAGTCCTTAAAGCTCTTTGAGGCCTTTATAGATTCACTCCAAATTAATGAAAGTTCATTTGGAATTGACAAACATGCCTATCAGCAAAGCATAGCAAGATGACTTGGAGAAATTTTTGGTAAAGCCTCCAATCTTGAAGACACTGATCCTAACACCTGCAGTTCTTATTGGAAAGATGACAATAAGTTTCAAAGACATCAAAAGAAATCTCCAAAGTTGAATCAAGTTAGAGCTATGAGCTTCTTTTCTTTAGTCCTATGATGTCTTTATTAAGGCATTTTTATAGTTTTATTTTTAGAATTACTTGCTGCTATAGCTAACAGAAAATTATGCTCTTATTCTTTTTAAGAAAAGAGTTTTGTTGATGCATTTGGCTTTATGTTATAATCATTTCCCACCTACCTCTCTCCAAACCATACCTTCCCTTGTGACAAAGAAAAACAAAAACATCTGATTCAGAGACCATATTTGATAGTGTAGTCCTGCAATCAGGAAGACCTGAGTTCAAACCCAGCCTTAGATACTAGCTGTGTGATCCTGACCAAGTCACTTGGCCTGCCTCAGTTTCCTCATCTGTAAAACATGAAATGGGAATAATAATAGTACCTACCTTCCAGGGTTGTTGTGGGGATAAATTGAGATAATATTTGTAAAGTGCTTTGTATGCCTTAAAGCGTATGTAAATGCTACCTATTATACAACATCATGTCTTAGTAGTGACCACTGCCTTGAATGAAGAAGTTGGCTTTAATTTTCATAATTTAAAGACAAGAGAAAATATTTTGTTCCTAGAATGAGTTGTTAGTTTGGATTTTAGATATTGAAGCTAATAGCTTACAGTTGGTCTGAGCCTCTGTATTCACCCAAAAAACCTTTCTGCTGACATGTATAACCTCCAAACTGAAAAGGTCCATAACCTTCCACTTTTAGTCTAAGGTAAACGAGTATTGGTTATTATATTATCTTACCTTTTCATTCCATTTATTTTCAATGCTTTACTTTCTTTTTATTTAGTATGCCATACTTTCTGTGACAGATCCAGGAAGGTCTGTATAGCTCCACTGAATCAGTGACAGTTTTGTGAAGGCTTGGAGTGGGGATCAGGTGGCCTTGTAAAAACAGTGAGGAGCATTAGTTTGAATGTGGCTTGGAAGACTTTTCTTCATGTAATGTGTGCTATAGAAGAAGGAATGAGACTTTGTTTTACCTTATAAAAATTTTATTTACTTACTAAACCAAATAATTTTTATTTTAACAGGATGCAAATTCAATTAAAAAAATATTTCATTTGAAAAAAGCAGAAATTGAACATGTTGAAATGGCCAAGTCAAGCCTTCGAATAAGGTGGGTAAAAAGTTTTCCTCAGAACATGGGGTCTAAATGGGTCTTAGGTTTTTATAATCTGGTATATTTACCTTTCAGGAAGATTAATGTAGTTTTTTTCTTAAAAAAAAAAGCATTCACATTTCATTTCATAATTATAAAATTAATCATGGGATTTGGATGGAGTTCCATATAACTTACCCACAGTCCCTTCTTCTTGCAGAGACATTATTATAATTTAAATGAGAGTTCTACCGCTGACACTCAGTATCTTTCCAGTGACACCTCCCATGGCTCTATATATCCATCACCATCTCTTTACAGTCTCTTGGGGAAAAAAAAAATGGTACTAGCAAAAAAAACAATTGCCACCACGTTATTAACCCATTTCTGTTAACCCAAGTCTAGGTAGGTACTGTGGAAAGGTAGAAAGACTTAGTCCTGACTCAGCTGTTCACTAGTTTGGTAAGCTGAGACAGCTCAGTCTGTTTCTTCATCTATAAAATGAGAAAGTTGAGATAGATGGTCTCTAAGGTTTCTTATCTGCCCATCATGACTTCTTGTCACTGCTTTCTGACTTCTTGTTTGCTGAGTGTCATGATTTCTTTATTGTATCAGTTGGGACTTGGGCCTCTCAGTTGTCTCATTTCTGAACAGGACTCCATCCAATTTGGCTGCAGCCAAGCTGACAGGTTCTTCACAGGGTAAGGGCAGCCTTAGTGAAGAGAGAAATCCTACCAGCAAATATTATCGGTAAGAGAAATAATCGAGCATTGCACATTGGTTGCAAAATCTCAATAGCTTTGCCTGATACTAATTTGAAGTAGAATCATTACTGCTGTGAGAACTTTTTGAGAATACATATAGAATTTCTTTGAAAATTATGTAGCCCTAAATAGAAATAACAACAACAAAGAAATTGCATGCTGTGTAATTGTGACCAACCTTGGCTCCGTTGAAACATCAAGAAATTACACCTCCCTCCTTTTCACTGTAGAGGTTGGCTACTAGGTGTGTGGAATGTTGCATATGTTGTCAAACATTGTCAGTATGTTAGTTTGGTTTGCTGCACTGTTTTTTGTTTTTCATTTTTTTTAATCTTGGTTACAAGGGATGGCTAACTGAGTAGGAGAGGGGTAGAAATATATTCAAAAAAGAATGCTATATAAAAGCAAAGACATCAATGAAAAAGACTTTTTAAAAGTAGATAGTACTATGTAAGTATAAAAAATATTATTAATCCTTCCATGGTTTAAATTACTGGCTTCCCAGAAAGCATTGAGGTACCATGATTAGAAGACCCCAAATTTGGACTTTAAGATTTTTTATGATAAAGGGCCTTAAGGCTTTTAATTACTCTCCTTCATTGATGTTGTTCTGTAGTTTTAGTCGTGTCTGACTCTTCATGACCCGATTTGGGGTATTCTTGGCAAAGATATTGGAGAGGTTTGCCATTTCTTTCTCCAGCTCATTTTACAGATGAGGAAACTAAGACAAAGAGGGTTAAGTGGCTTGTCCAGGGTCGTACAGCTAGTAAGTTTCTGAGGCCAGATTTGAACTCAAAAAGATGAGTCTTCCTGGCTCCAGCCCTGGCACTCTATCCACTGTGCCACCAAACTGTCCTTTGTTGATATTACAAAGCTGAAATCTGTTTGCTTTCTATTAACAGCAAGTTACTGCTGTGTACTACACGTATCTCTGTGGAAAAAAAATATATACTTCATAATTTTCTTTTATTTCTTGTAGTCCTTTAACCTGTAGATAAGGATATTTCTGTGATACCCTCATTTCAGTCAAAAGAATTGCTGTTTGTGAAAATGACAAAGTATAAGCTTTTTAAATAGCATGTTGTTTATAAGCTTAATAAGATGAACAGAAGATTATCTGTTTCAAATCCTTTGCTTCCTAATCCATCACTAATTGAATTTTTCCTAATGAATCAGTAAGTATTAAGCACCTGCCATGTTCCTGTGAGAATATAAGTACAAAAAAAGAAAGAAAGAAACAATCTCTACTCACAATAAGCTTACAAGTATGTATAGAAATATATACAGCATAAATATAAAGTTAATGAATAAAAACATTGCAAAGTAATTCAGTATCAGTTAGTTTGGGAGACAAGGTCCTAGTATTTGGGGAGATCAGGAAATACTTCATGAAAACCAACTATGACTCTTTTAAAACATGTTTTTACATGCCTAAGGATATGAAGAGGGAATGTGTTTCATGAAGACCTTAAAGCTTTATGCGTTAAGACCCGTAATGGAATTGTATCTTAAAAGAAGAAAAAGACTGTTGCATTTCTTGTTATTGATATATATTCTCTGGATAAGCATGATTCAACACTGATAAATGTCTTTTTGGTTCTTTCCTCAAGCACTAATCAATTTGCTCTGTTTTGGAGGGTTTTTTTACCTTTGGTCTAGACCTATTATTTCATTATTGTGAAAAATTCCCAGTGAGGAAACAAAATGCAGATCTGCAGCTGTTCTCTACATGTAGTCTTAGAGAGTTGCCTTAAGCATTGAGCTATTAAGTGACTTGCCCAGAGTCACTATGTATCTATGAAAGGACTTAAACCCAAGCCTTCCTGCCTGGGAGTTTAGTGCTTTATCCATCACACCATTATACCTCTTAGAAATGTTTATCTCATATTTTGAATTAGAAAAACAAGCAAAAGCCTAATAATTAACAGGAAAAAAAATTCTAAGCAGAAGCCATTGAGAGTAGTTATTAATACTAGCCAGTAACCAACAGAGATATGACAGAATATAAACTCCCAAAATATAATTTGTTTAAAGGAGACAAACTGTAAAATAATGTGTATATTTGAGTGAATAAGATGCTAGAAGAATGGCACGTCATTTTCCTCAGTGAGGAATTTCTATACACTTATAGCCAGGTTCTTTTTGTTCTGAAAATTAGAAGTATTGCCGTTCTGTACTAGAAGGGAGTCAGGTGGCAAGTTTGTATTATCTACTGTAGATTCCCCCAGACCCTTTATTTTCTGTATTGTAGCGATTTCTCTTACCGGTACCTAATCAGAATAATGTCATACTAAAAAATCGTCTACTGTCTCAGCTTTGACCGCAGTTCTTACATTTTGTTCTTTTTCAGTTGTGTCTAACTCTTCATAATCCCATTGGGCTTTTCTTGGCAAAGGTACTGGAGTAGTTTTGCCATTTCCTTCTCCAGTTCATTTTACAGATGAGGAGCTGAGACAAACAGGGTTAAGTGACTTGCCCAGGGTCACAAAGCTAGTAAGTGTCTGAGGCCAGATTTGAGTTCAGGAAGATGACTTCCTGACTCCAGGCCCAGCACTCTATCCACTGTGCCACTTTGCTTCCCCACAGTTCTTAGATGGTGGATGTTAAAAAATATAAAGATAAGTGCAAGTGGTGGTTAGGAAGAGGAATATATATATGGGCATATATATGTGGGCATATAGATGCATGTATGTATACAAATTTGTATATATATTTTTGAGTGATATCTTTTTTTAAAAAAGTAGCTAATTACCCTAACTTTTTCTCCTGTCCTTATTTTTCATTTTCATTTGCAGTAATAAAAGAGCAGTCCAAGGGGGTCGTTTATCAGCAATAACTATGGCACTCCAGTACGGCTCAGAAAGTGATGAGGATGCCGCTTTAGCTGGTAGGAACCGAATCCTGAACAATTCTAACCTTTCTTTAGGAAATCTTGCTGAATGAGTGAAATTGTCCCAATTTGCTTTAAGTGCTTTGTGTTTTTTTTGTGTGCTTATGACTTTGTTAAGAGTTTCTATAGTTTTAGAAATAGACTCTTTGACTAAACTTCAAGTAACTGCTATGATTGGTGAAAGTAGCGAAAGTTTGTATTTTATTTTGCTTTGAGACTTGTCGCTGGATAAAGACAGAAAAAATTCCCCTAACATAGATCCTAATTTACAAAGTATGGTGGCTAATTGGATAAATCTCAGAAGCACTCAGAATCTCATATAGAGAAATTCACATCATATTAGAATCTCCAGTAGTTTAGTTATATTTCCAGTGTCACATCATTTTCTCCTGACTGTCTAATGTGTTGTTGCCTGCAATCAGCATAATACCTTAAATTGCTAGTATTCTTTAAAGAAACCCAACCAAAGGAATAAAAATTAATATTGTGGGTTCAGTGTTAAAGTAAACAACTTCTAAACAGAACAGCTGTGCGGGTATATCTTATCGTCTGACAGTTTTACTTTTAAAATTGAGTTTTAGATTTTTAAAATTTGTACCCTTGATATTTGTATTTGTAATTCAGTTCAACAGACATTGAAATTTAGAATCAAACAGCTTGCTGAGTTTGGAGTCCAACAGTCTGGATTCACATTCTGCCTGTCACATACTCCTAAGGTGATTGTAGGCAAGTCATTCTGTCTTTGGACTTCAGGTGCCTCATCTGTAAAACAAGAGTTTGGGACTTAGTGTTGTCTGTGGTCCCTTCCTGTTCTCTCTCCGTGATCTTATGATTTCCTTAAGACGGTGTCCTAGGTGCTAGGAATATAAAGGTGACACGAGGTCTAGTTCTGGTCCTTAAGAAGCTTACAGTCTACTAGTGGAAAATAAGACATGCATATAAATACTACAGTCTGGCAAGTGCAGAAGGATCATATGATTTAAAGCTTTGGGGACCTTAGAGATCATCTAGTTGAACCTCCTCATGTTACCTACAAGAAAACATCTCTTGGCCTCAGTTAAATGACTTGCCCAAAGTCACAATCTCCTGAGTTGCAGAGCCAGAACTCAAACTTCAGTCCTCTTTAGAGGACCCAGCCAAGGAATGTGAGAGATTCAGCATTTGTCTGTTGTACAGAGATGGGTATTTGCTGACAAAGAACTTAGGGTCAGATCTTGGCTTTGCTATTTGGCACATATGTGACTTTACCTCCCTGGACCCCTAATCTGTAATGAGTGGGTTGAACTAGGTGATCTCTTTTTAAGGGCTCTTAAAGCTCCAAATCCTAACCTGTGATTCAAGAAAGAGAGACCACTAACAAATGAATCATCTAGTATACCTGTTAATTCTATTCTAAAAAATTTAAGACATACCTGAACAGATTTCCCAGATTGCATCCCATTTCACTCTTCCACTTCGTAGTCCCCATCACTAATTAATCTTTGGTCCCATCAATGCAGACACTCCGTCCAGTGAAAGAGACCACAGCCCTTCCATGGCTGCCCATCCAGTGCAGCTCTTGTCCACCTACTCCTGTAAAGCCTTCCTAGGCACTTCATTCAGTATTCTATCTTCTCCTCTTCTTGACATTATACCTCACAAAATCCACCTGTCAGTTAGTCCTCACTCTCACTCCCATTTCTTTTTCTACTTATATATTTCTCTAATCACATCCTTGACACTTTTTCTCTGGAAGAGTTCCTTATTTATAATGTGTTGCAGGCTGCTCACATTTACCATGCACCTCTCCGTTAACCTTTGAGTGATCCTCAGCCTCATCTCTTTGGAAACTATAATATTTCATTGCCTAGAACAATATTACATTCCTGGAAAAATATTGTTATTAAGAAAGTTGGCCTTTTTTTTTTAAGGAAGAAACTTGTATTAAAAGTACTGTGCCATGCAATCTGGCCCACTCTGCTCCTCCTGTTCAGTTTCAGACTCAGCTCATTGGTAGCATTTGTCCAAGGTATCTGTACTGATGCATGAGAGCCAGCCTCAGGTTTTCTATCCAGTCCAAACAGTAGGCATTCTTTATTCATTTTGCTCTTCCTGCATGGATTTTTAGTCCAAACTCCTTGGAGTTATTATGGATCTCATTTAGGAGACAGCCCTATTATGGGGCTTGATGCTTCCAGAATAAGGTCATCCACAAACAGGAAGATTTAGAGGACTTCAACATTCGTAGACAATCTCTCTTTCATTTGGACTCTGCTGGACATCGTTCATGATGATGACAAACACTCTAGTGGTCATACATCTCCCTATTTTATGCCTTTGTACAGTGCTGGGCATATAGTAGGCACTTAATAAATGCTACTTGACTTATTGATTGACAGGATGTTCTAACTAGTGCCCCCCTTTTGGGGAGCTATAAACCATTAATTACTGTTACCATTCAGAAAACTGAATTACTTGACAGTGGGTTACAGAAATTAGAAACATTTGCCAGGATCTTTGGACATTGCTATTGATATTGTCACTTGCTGAGCTTAAGTACATCTTCTGATGGAAACAAGATCTTTTGTTCTAGCTTCCAACTGTAAAAAAAAAAATTAGGCCAAAATAATTATAACCTTACCTAGGAAAGATGTGAATCGGCAAGTTCAGAGAAAGGAGGGCCCGTTCCACTGTAAAATGGTGCTTTGTATTAGTTTGAGAGGTGATACAATTCATTCTTAAGATCCATTGAGGAACAGCAACAAAGTGGAATGGATGACTTAGACAGCTTCTAACTTCTGAATCAGGCCTTTAAAATACCATCTTGTAGTTTTGCTGGAATTTCAAATTTACAGAGTATTATACTCTGTTCAAAACGAACGTTAAGGCTCCTCCTCTAACACCTATTAGCATGGATACTGAAAATTAATTGTTGCCTTTTTTCTTGCATACTTAGTAGCTTATCAGGTTTCTTTGACTTTATTCTTTTATTTACACAACATATCCAATTATAATACATATGTGTGTATGTGGGAGGGAAACACATAAGAGCATGCTATATATGATAAAAATTGTGCTTCTGGCTTCCATGAGTGATATACATTAATACTACCTAGCCCTCATCATCTGAGAATTTCAAGTATATTTGCATCAATGTCTTCAACAGTACACTTTTAAATCAAGAGTTCCTATCATTTCTACTCGGTGGCCTTCTTCTACCCTCTAATTAACCTGTGTAGGAAAATATACCAATGAACCTTTCAGAGATATACTAGTAAAGGAAAGCAGAATATATTTGCATGTAGAAATCTGGTAAAATTTCTTAGTTTTGGCCTGTCAACTCCCAGTGCTGACAGAAAATGGAAATGTTGCCAAAGTGACACATGTGAGTTAGTGACATATATGTTGGAAACTTCTCTCTTATTTTAATAAAATAGCCTTCTGAAAACTGATCTATGATTTATGTTTGTTAGGCTTTCATTTGGACCCCATTGTGGTTAGTAACATTTTACCAAATAAACCCGATTGATATAATTCTTTCTTTATTATTGAGATGTTGATACAGTCTAGTTAAAAACGTAAGTTAGCCTTCTTTTAGGCGTTTTGTATATTATCAGTATTAATAGTGTTTCTTCTTCCTTCTTCATCTCCTATTCTACTGGCATATGTGTACATGTTTCTTAATCTTAGCTTTTTGCTTGTAAATCCCAAAGCCGAAGAAATAGTAGTTGTTGGTAAGCAATGATACCTTGGACAAATGCTACCAATGAGCTGAGTCTGAAACTGAATGAGTGTGGAGTAAACCATCCAACACTATTCAAAGTGCCTATTACGTGCCAGGCTGTGGCACATAGTGTGCTAAGCACTGAGTATCCAGAGACAAAAGACAGTCGGGCCCTGCCCTCACGGAGTTCACAATCTAAAACAAGAAAATTTGTACTTACTATCTAGCCCTCCAATTTTGGGTTTCTAAACCACTTTTCCTAGACGAAGTGAATCTAGGAGATTAAAAAAAATTAACTAAAACTTAAAAAAAAGATAACCGTATAATTTTCTATAACCCTTAGTCTTTTGCATGGAAATTACTCATTTAAAATGGGTTAAAATGCTACCTCAGGTATTTATTACCTGTATGACCCTGTTACATAACCCAAGTCACTCACCCTCTCTTGGCTCTGGTTTTCTCATAAGTCACTTACACTGTTTTCCAAAACACTGATGCTTAAGGTTATGAACAATGTGAACATCAGTGATCGCAGTCTGCCTTGCCCATGTGTTTAGTGTCCTTGGACTGTTGTTTCTGCATCTGTAAAATGGGGATAATGACAGCATCTACATCACACGGGTGTTGTGGGGCTCATGAGAATGGTGCATGGAAGGTGCTTTGCAAACCTTAAAGTGCTTGTATAAATGTTAGTGATTTTTACCTTTCAATCTCTACACGCTCCCTTTCATAGTATAACATGGTCCATTCGGACCCTCCTTCCTACTGCTCCTCATGCAAGTAACTCCCCATCCTGTCTCTGGGCTTTGCATTGACTGTCCCTCCTGTCTGGAACGTCCTCCATCTTTACCCCCACTTTTCAGAATCTCTCTTCCTTCTAGGCTCAGCTCAAGCGGCAACACCTACCTCGAGCCTTTCCTGATTCCCTCTGACTGTTAGTGCCTTCAGGCTCCCCCACCCCATTTATGTTGTGGCTTCACCCCTCGCCAGATAATTAAGGGTAGAACTGCTTTACTTCTGTCCTAGAATCTTCCTGGTCTGGTCCAGTGTTTGGCTTGCAGTAGAAACTTAATAAATGCTCATTAGTTGACTACACTTTGTCATCCACTACAGTATTGTGCCTCTCAAGTAGGTTAGTGGCAGGTTGTGTCAAGCTTTGAATGCCAAACATAAAAATCTATATTTGATCCTGGGGGTAATAGGAGTTTATTGAGTAGCTGACATTGTGACCTGTACTTTAAGAAAATGACTTTGGCTGCTCCATGGAGGATGGAATGCAGGGGAGAAAAACTAGAGGCCAGGAGATTGTTTTGAGGCTATTTTAATAGTCCAGGTAAGAGGTGATGAGCTCTTACCTCACATCCATCTCCTTCTCTCTACTCATACCACTGCCACCCTAGTTCAGTTGTGTGATTGGAGAGAAGACGAGTGTGAGAGATATTGGGAAGATAGAAATGAGAAGACTTAGCAGCTGAACAGAGGGGGTAAGTGAGAGTGGAGTTGAAGGAGACACCAACTGAAATAATGGCCACCCTGTTGAGAGAAATAGGGAAGTTTAGAAGAGGGAAAGGTTGGGGAGCCAGGAGCAAAATAAATAATGTCTTGGATGTGTTGAATTTGAGGTGCCTATGGGATGTTCAGTTTGTAGTATCCCATAAGCAGTACGTGATGATGACTAGAGTTCAAGAGAAAGCTGAAAGCTGGATATAGTGAGCTGAGATTCTTCTTTATGGAGATGAAAGAGGAAGAAAGGGTCTAGGACAGCACCTTGGGGTAGAACTGCAGTTAGGAAATAGGGTATGGATGATAAGCCAGCAAAGAAGGCTGAAAAGGAGTGGTCAAATGGGAGAAGAACCAATAGAAAGGAGTGTTGTGAAAGCCCAGAGAGCAGAGGGTATCCAGCATAACAGCATGGTTAGGAAGATTGAGAAAGGTCATCACTATTGGCAAGCAAGATTTGGAGAGAACAATTTCAGTAGAATGAAGTGAAGAACCTGATTGCGGAGGATTTAGAAGAGAGTGAGAGGAGAGGAAGTCAAGACAAGCATAGGCAGCTTTTTCTAGAAACCTTTAGGGGGAATGCCTCTAGGAGATAGGAGGATCTGGGAGTTTGGGGCATGTCTGTTAGCATCAGGGAATAAACTTGTGACTGTAACTAGAGAGAGATTGAAGATAAGGGAGAACCTGAGAGTCAGCCAAAAGAGGAAAAGGTTGCCATAGTAGAGACCAGCACAGGATTCGTGCGTTATATCAGACATAGTTTATTCATAAAAGAGCCCATCTGCCCCTCACTCATAGCCCCATTGTGAAACAATTCTAACAAACTTGGTTATTTGCTTTCCTAGCCTATAGACTAAAAAAGCTTATTAGAAAAAGAAGACTCCTCAGGTGCCCTGGCACCAATAAAAAGTGACATCAAGGAGACAAACTATAAAAAGCAGGCATGAACCCAAAGTACAGCAGTCCAAGGACATCAAATGAATGGGCAAAACAGACTTAGTGGGGTGTGGTTGGATCATCGATATTCCTAGTGTTCATGACCTTGAGCATCGATCCTTTGGGAAACAGTGTAAGTGACTTTATTACCCACACTGTTAAGCATTCCTGGGGTTATCAATAATTGCAGCGAGAAGCTAGTTTTTGAAACCAATTACTCTTTAAGAATACATGCCTTGGTTATGCAGGTTAACAAAGTACTTTTAAGGGATTTTTAAAAATTTCATTTTCCAAAAAAAATCCTCAAAAACACTCTTTTTTGTCTTTCTAGCAGCTCGTTATGAAGAAGGGGAGTCAGAAGCAGAGAGTATTACTTCCTTTATGGATGTTTCCAATCCCCTTTATCAGCTGTACGATACTGTTAGGAGCTGTCGGAATAACCAAGGACAGCTAATAGCAGAACCGTTTTTCCATTTGCCTTCGAAGAAAAAATACCCTGATTATTATCAGCAAATCAAAATGCCCATTTCCCTGCAGCAGATAAGGTAAGAGGACAAGTCTTTATCTGGGTATTTCTTTAGTTATTTCCAAGTGAGTGCATTTGATTGAGCTTGAACCTTTGTATATGTCTTCTTTCCTGGAAGGAGTTACAAAAAGTTAAAGATGTTTGGGTTGAAGGTATTTGGAAGTTTCTCAGGGTTTATGTGAAATATCTTTCCTCTTTTCCATATGAGAAATGCAGTCTGTTAAATGATTGATGGCATTCTCAGCACAGTTATCAATTCATTTTAGTACAAGTAAAGATTACTTCTGAGTATTTAATTGGTCAGGAGGCAGAGTTTGAAAAATGAACAATTGAGTGTAATTGTCATTTGTCTTGGAACTGACCAAACTGCGAGACCGATTTTCCTTCTCGGATCGTTAATTCCTTATTATGACCATTTATCTATGTTCATTCTATACATTAGACTATATATGTGTAAACCATTTTTAGAAATTAACTCAGCTTTTCCCATTTGCCTCATTTCTTACCTAGCCTTAAATCACTGAATGGGCATTGCCTCAGTCAAACTGAGGTCCCGAGTTCATGAGGCTGGTGACTTTGCACAGTCCTCCCTCACTTAAATCCAGTTCATTTGCAAGTCATGGCATCACCTTCCTAATGTCATGCTTTTCTTCAAAAACGAAGGACAAACAACAATAGATGTATTTCCCAAAACCAAATTTGAGAAACAGTTTCTGTCTAACTTCCATTTTTCACTTAGGTTTAAGGTACAAGCTTATTGAGTATTTGGCAAATGAAAATTCCTAAGGAACATATATGTAAAAACATTCAAAGCAACGGAAAAGATACAATGTCCAAGTAAAATACTTCCTTAATTTCATCCTCATCAAAGTCTGTTTTGGACTTTGTCATTTGGGAGAGTCAGATCTTGCAGTGTCCATCAGAGTTAAATATTGAGTGGCTTTCCTAAAACAAATCAAAAGGGCTAAAAACTTCACGTGAACCCACTAGGACAAATGTCCAATCTTCTGGGAATTATTAATGCAACAACTCTTCAAATACTCGGATTCCAAAAATCAGAATTAGGTAATATGATTTTTCAAGATTTTTTTCTTTATAACTTATCTTTTCTTTAGCAATTCAGTTCTTAGGATGTTTTCTCTGAAAGCTTTGAGATGCTTTTGAGATGCTATGCAGAAATAGTATACGATCAGTGTACTTGGCACCCTCTTAAAATGAAATGAAAATACAGGCTACCTACTGTTTATGAGAGAAGTGCCCTAGAAACCCCTAAACCACCCCATCTTACTTCCCTGCTGGAAAAAAGATAGTAGCAGGTAGACCTTCAGAGAAATAGCCTGTTAATTGTCTCTTTTCATCCTTCACAAGGAGGACTGATCTTCTGTAGCCCTTTTTATTCAAATGTTCTAACTTGAAATAACACAAGTTTAACTGTTTAGCCGTAATTACTTGTCATTGCCTCACCTAGAAAACTTTTGCAAATTTAATAACTGCTTTAAAATTTGGGAAGTTTTTTTCATTATTTCATGTGAACTTCACAACTCTGTGAGGTAGGATCCCCAGGTTTTGTTATCCCAATTCTACAGATGATCAACAAACATCTATTAAGCACCTTCTGTGCATCAGCCCTTATGCTTGGTCCTGGACATACAAATGCAAAGAATGAAACAATCCACAGTCATAGGGGTCTTACATTCTAATGCATACGTAGTGAATATAAATAAAAGAAATAGAAAGCAGTCAAGTTAAAGTTTGGGATGGAGGCCACTAGCAGTTGTGGGGATCAATATCTTAGAATCATGGCCTCAGAAGTGGAAGTGACCCCAGAGGCTGTACAGCCCAACCCCCTTTTATGGATGAGGAAACTGGGGGCCCACCTGAAGGGTTGGAGCAGGAGGGTAAAGGGAGGGACACATAGGAAGTGAGTGTCAGAAGCTGGATATAAACTCAGATCTTCTGACTCTGCAGCTGGTGGTTTTTTCATTGTACCCTCTGGGTAAGGAAACTAACTTGGTTTGCTTCATTCTTTGTATTTGTATCCCCAGTGCCTAGCACAGTATCTACTAAGTGACTGGAGGGCAGAGGATCCCAGATTTATAGCTGAAAGAGGCCTTCAAGGCCATCAAGTCCAACTCCCTCATTTTACAGTTGAGGAAATGGAGACAGAGGAAAGTTAAGGTGACTTGTCCAGAGTCACACAACTAGTAGGTATCAGAGACTGAATTTGAACCCGAGTCTTCTTGACTCTTAAGTAAAGGGCTTTCACCACAATTACAGAGATATACTGTGTCAGAAAAATTTCTTCTTGGTATAGATTGTGGCTGCTCTTGTTTCAGGGTAGTTTAGAGCTTGAGTTTTATTTTAAAGGGGCTAAGTATATTGATTATACTTACATTATTATACTATATTGATTGTATATTATATATTATATTATTGATTGATTATACTATATACTATATTGATTATACTTCTGTATTATACTATATTTCTTTGCTACATCTATAAGATTTAAATGTGCCAGGTTGGGGTTGGGGTGGTGGGGAGAAGTTGAGAGGAGAGAAATATGGTAAATGACAATCTCAGAATTACCAGGGACCTTTGGGGTGATTCAGTTCAACCTCCTATCCAGTGCCAGAATGCTTCCTCGCATGTTATAGTGGGCATGGGCCAAGTTAAGCAGTGATGCACCCGCCATGTCCCTCACACATGTGTCCCTGCTGGGATTGGAAGACCCATCAGCTGCATCATTAGGTTTATGGAATAGAGTTGTTTAGTTCTCTAATGGTGTTCCCATTCTGCCTTCACCCATAGTTTACATTAATTTAGCGGATACCTAATAAATAGTAGGGACAGCTAGATAGCACCATAGTGCATAGAGTGCAGGATCTGAAGTCTGGAAGACTCATCTTCCTCAGTTCAAATCTGGCCTCAGACATGTACTAGCTGTGTGACCCTGGGCAAGTCACTTAACCCTCTTTGTCTCAGTTTTCTCATCTGTAAAATAAACTGGCAAAGGAATAGCAAACCACTCCAGTGTCACTGCCAAGAATACCCCAAATGGGTCACAAAAAGTCAGATGTGACCGAAACGACTGAACAATAATTAGTTGAAAAGCAGTAAGCTGTGGGATAAAGAACACTCAGATAAAAGTCAGGCTACCTGGATTCAAGTTCTGCCTCTGCTGCTGACTAGCTATATGAACTCATCTCAAAAGAAACTTCTTTTCCCCGAGCCTTACTTTCTCCATTTGTAGAATGAGGGATTTGAATGAGATGATCACTGAAATTGTGTGACACATAAAATTCTGTGCCTTTGTCCCCTGCTGATGTGGAGAGCACTTGATGTTTTGCAAAATTCATTCTTATGTATTTGTGGGAGTAAGTACCAAAGATATTATTTAACCCTAATTTGCAAAATATAACTCATGGTTGAATTTATGCATTTTTTTTCTTTGATGTGATATACTCCCTTGAAAGTTCATATTTGTTTTATAGATCACATGGAAATTGTATAGCTTTTTTTTTTGAATGGCAAACTAAATTGCAGTTACTTATAGAATAAGTAATATTATCCTTCTTTTGAATTTTATTTTTTTTTCAGTGAGCGAAACCCTGTTTTCTTACCCTTCCACTTTTTCCTCCCTCCCCCTTGGGGGAAAAAAAACAATCTTGTAACAAATATGCATGGTCACATTAAACAAATTCCAGTATTGGCAGTATCCAAAAAATCAATCTATGCTCACCCTGAGCTCAGTCACCTCTTTGGGGAGGTGGGTACTGTATATCATGTCTCTGGAATTATGATTGATCATTGTGTTATTAAGTTTTTATGTTTTTCAAATTTGTCTTTATAGTGTTATTTTATAAATTGTTCTTTGGATTCTATTAATTTCACTATGCATCAGTTCATATAGGATCTTCCCAGGTTTCCCTAAAACCATCCTCTTCTCATTTTTTAAAGCACAGTAGTATTCCATTACATTTATATACCAGAATTTGCTCAGCCATTTTCCAGTTGATGGGCACCCCTTTGGTTTTCAGTTCTTTGCCACTTCAAAAAGAGCTACTATGATTAGTAACTTCTTTTCTTCTTTCTTTGATCTCTTTGGTGTTGATGGTATTTCTGGGTAAATGCACAGCTTAAAAGCTTTTGGGGCATAGTTCTAAATCACTTTCTGGTAGCCCCACCAAAGTGCCTTAATGTACCTGTTTTCCAAAACCCCTCCAGCGTTTATTTTTTTTCCTTTTTGTCAAGTTTGCCAGTCCAGTGGGTGTGAGGTAGAACCTCAAATTGCTTTAATTTGTATTTCTCCTGTTACTAGTGATTTGGAGCTTTTCATATGGCTATTGATAGCTTGGATTTCTTCCTCTGAAAACTGCCTGTTGATATCCTTTGGCCATTTATCAGTCGGGGAACCACTTAGATAATATTATTCTAATGATCAAGTTAGAAGACTGACATTCACTTTTGTGAAATACCTATAATACATTCTTTTTGCTACTTTAATTACCTTATTATAGTAAAGTTAGCACATGTATGTTTCAGTCAGGAGAATTTAGAAATCTAGCCTTTGTATGTATATAAACACACGTACACACATGTTCGCATGCATATGTAATTTAAACTAGATTTTCTGTGTGGTTTTAGGACAACCATAAGGTACTTAGAGTCACAGAATGTCAGAGCCGTAAAGGACCTTAAAATCATGTGGTCCAATTCCCTTCATTTGCAGATGACAAACTGATGTCCAGATAGGAAAAGTGATTTGTCCAGCTTTCCATACCTGGGAAGTGGCAGAACTGGCCTTCTAATTCCAAATCCTTCTCTCTCCCACATCATCCCTTTCATAGTACAGTGTACATAGAGCCATTCATGGTGTTATTAATGGAGTCATTTAAGAAAGAAACAGAAGTCTGAATTCCAAGTATAATAAATACAAATGGATGGAGTATCGTCACGCTTCAGTTCGTTCATCCAACAAACACTTATTCGGTAGCTTCTTAACTAATGAAAGATGTTTATCCTAAGAATAGGGGAGGGGTTTGATAACTAAGATAGGAAAACTTCTCTGCACATTTTCATATTGGTGAAATCTAGAGAAAATTCATTACTCCTGGAATTCACTTCCAAGGCCTTTCTTTGCATGTGCTTTAATTTATACAGAAACATGAAATACCCTCTTAGAAGTATCCATATTAGTGTAATAACTGGACATGCTACTACAGTTCAAAACTCTCTTAAATCAGTTCTGTTTCTCAAAAAAGGGCGTCACTCACCAGAAAGGGAAGTAGGTGGTTTTGCCTCTAGATCATTTCCAGTTTTCTAGTTGGTATTATCCCCAAAATATCATGAATGAACGAAAAAGCATTTAGTGTTTACCAAGTACTTCTTTTATCCCAGGAGATACAAATACAAAAAGCAAGATGGTCCTTGCTCTTTGGATTCTAATAGGGGAACACAACAGAGATAGGGGAGCAGGGGCCAGGGAGGGGTGTTTTTGTCTGGGAAGTCACCAGGATGGTGAGTGAACTCATAGGGCAGCTGGTGACCTGTACTTTCCAGGAATGGTAATGTTGATTTGATCTCATTGTTCCCAGAGAAAGGAGTGGAGAGAGGAGGCAGCCAGCTGGATGTCATAGGCTTTCATCAGTCAGGAAAGCACAGCCCCAAGGTCAGGGCTGGAGGGACCAGGTCAGAGATTGAGAATATACTTAGTGTACTTTGGTAATAAAACTAAAAGTGAACTTGGAGCTCATCTTGGCCACCACCTTCATCGTACGACTACAGAAGTAGGTCTGGAGTGTGTAAGTGATTTGCCCAGGGAGACACACAGTGAATAACAACAGAACTGGAATTTAAATTTTATTCTTCTGATTCCAGATCTCAGACTCCTTCTGTTAGGAATTTGTGTTAGATTTTCACAAAGGATGTTTCACAGTAGCTGGCCTCCATGAGGCCATTGAAGTCATATGTCTCTCTTTCACAGAACCAAGCTAAAGAACCAAGAATATGAAACTTTAGATCATTTGGAGTGTGATCTAAATTTAATGTTTGAAAATGCCAAACGTTATAATGTTCCCAATTCAGCCATCTACAAACGAGTTCTAAAAATGCAACAAGTTATGCAGGTAAGTAAGTTATAATGGTATTTGGGTGAGTTTGTGTTATATTCCGTGGAAATAATTTTTCAAAGATGTGCCTCCTTTCTTTTCTTGGAGATGTGAATTACACGTTATTTGACTATTCATCTTACACACAAATCCTATTGACCATCTTCTCATAGTCGCAGTACAATCTCAAGGATCACTGATACAGCAGACAGGGCCATGCATACAAGTGGGTGCCAGACACTGTCTTTCTACATGTTGATATTTAGAAAGCCTTCCTGCTGGTTCACTGGTACCTGAAATCTTCCACCTTTAAAGCTTCATGCTTTGACTCAATGCTCTTATCTTGTTGTTAATATCTATCCCTTTTAAAATACTAAAACCCTATTAAACATTTATCCTATGTTGTAAATTCATTTATCAGATCATTTCCTTAAAATTGACTTAGCAGGAGAGTAGAGAGAACATGACAGCACTGATACCTAGAGAGGAAGGATGGGATATAACCATTGGAATAAAAAGGAAGATTGGGAACACAAAAAACAAACTTTTCATATTTCACAGCTTTGTTTTTTCCATAGGGCCTTGACTCCTAGGAGAATCTTGGAGAATTAATAGACAAAGACCACCTCAGGTCTACCAAATATAGTCCATTTGGCATTTCTGGCCTTTACAAAATTCCAATTTAACTTTCCTATTTTATCTCATACTGCTTCCCTAAAAATATTTTATGTTCCAGCCAAATCAGACCATTTGTTATTCACCCAGTATAGTCCACACTTTAGTGTCTATCTTTATTCCTTAGAATGTATTTCCCACTTCTTGAAATCTTCTCCGTACTTAAAGATCCAATTCAAATTTTACATCCTCCATGAAGCCTTCCCAGCTAAAAGAGAGCACTCCTTAATCTGAGTTTTCATAGCACAATAATTACAATAGAAAACAAGACAAAAACATAGTAAGTGTCTCCGGTGAAGCTACGTGAAACTTAGAGAAGATGTGGTTTCTGTCGTCAGGGTCCTGCAGTCTCCAACTGCAAGGGTCCTGTGCCTTCTGATACCAGGCCCTCCTGAAGAATAGTTTTTTACGCTATCCCTTTCTGTCCATATCTTATCTCTCCCTTATGGACTATAAGTTCCCTGAGGGCAGGAACCATGTTTTATTATGTTTTCAATACCTAGTTCAATGCTGTACTCTCAGTGGGCACTCCATAAATGTTTAGTGAGTGAAAGAATTTAATGTGGACAACAGGGTAATTGCAAAGGCCAGCACAGATTTTATGAACTTTTTGTTTGCTGTTAAGCACTATACTTATGTCTGTCAGCCTGCTGGTTAGGTCTTCTGCTCTGTTTGGCAGAAGAGCTTTAAAAATTCATGTGTTGCTTGAAAAGTGGATCTTCTTTCAGCTCTCTCTCCAGACTTCCATTGTTTTCTGCTGGACTGCCCCTCAGAAATAAAAGGCCCTCGTAGAATTTTTTAAAGTTGCATGAACAGAGTACCGCTTAGTATGGCCACCCGAGGAAGCAAGCGCTGGCATCTTAGGTCTCATTTGTTAAAACTTTTAAGAGGCTAGTTCAGGTATTTTATAGTCTTCAATGCCGTTGGCTAGCATTGATTCCTTAAATATTTAGATCCTTTATTTGACCCACTTTTTTGTCTGGCAGACTTTCGTTAATTTGTGGTTACTGAAAATTTTTAATGATGCTTTAATATTCATGCATCTGACTTGTAGTTGTATCTTTCGGTGTGAATCCGATCTCTGCAGCTCTTTATTATTCATGTATTCCAAGAGCATTTAGTAGAATGAGCCCGACTCCAGGGATTTGCTCTCTTTCAGGCAAAGAAGAAGGAGCTTGCTAGAAGAGACGACATTGAGGACGGCGACAGCATGATCTCTTCAGCCACTTCTGATACTGGTAGTGCCAAAAGGAAAAGGTACTTTTCTCTTAGACTCTTTTCCCTTCACTTGTTTAGCTTGTCTTTTTGCTTAAGGAAGGAAAATATGCTATTGATTATAAATTGTGTAATTATCCACTTAGATTCTTTGACAGCTTGTCATATCAGAATATCAGTTTTAAATTGGACATTACTATTGCTTTCTTAAGCACTACTCTACTTGCTCCTACGCTGTGCTAAAGTGACAATATATTTATATCTTTCCTTTTCATATTTGCAAGATATTAATGTTTTAGGAAGCCATAGAAGAATCAAAAGTAGTTCTTTCTAGATTTTAAATCCTGGCCCTACAAAGACCTTAGGAATTTAATACTAATTAAAATTAGTTAAGAACATCTGGACTGTTTTCAGTAAAATAAGTTTTTATTTTTCCTTATTATTCTGATCTTATTTTTAAGATGTCAAATCACAGAATACTAAATTATGTCTTCATGCAATTCATGAAATCATTAAGACAGAAAATCCATGCCTTTCTCCATAACCTCAGCCTTGACTTTTCTTGGCCTGGCTTTCTTCTTTTGAGGAGGTTTCTGGAAAAGGTGTTTATTGGCTGTAAAACTTTGAACAGGTCTATCCCTACCTCACCATCCCCCCAGCTCTGTTATCTTAGAGCATTTCTTTGGGGCTTCTCAGATTGATTCCAGTGGTGTGAAATGCTTTTTCTCTTCAACCTCCACCAGCTTAGGCTCTTCCACACAGCAGGCCCTGCAGTTTATGGGATAATTCATAAAAGAGTAAGCCAAATGTACAGAAGAAAATGTGGTTGATCATGAAGCCCAGTAGAGTGAATTGAAAGGAGTAAATTGGTGATGCTTACATGATTTTCTACATATGCTTCTTTAATGAAGGACGTAAGATCAAATCTAGTCAGTTTAAAAATGAGAACCTGCTCAATCTGTTTCCTCATACTAACATTTGGGGAAAAAAACTTTTGCTTTGAAAATAACATTTATTTTGATAGACTGCCATAGCTAAATAAGTCAGTTCATCTTGAAATGATAATCACCACTTCTGGCCTATGGAGTTCTTAATTGCTTATATGAGGAGGAAGGGTAGAAAATGTGAAACAAGATCAGAAACATCAAATCAAGAATATCTGTGAGTGCAGTTTATACTACATCACTACCTGTGTTTTCTAACGAAACAAAGATAAGTATTTCTCAGGCAGAGAAAGTAATGAAGGCAATAAATAATGATGCTGTTTATTACCAATACTAAAGGAAAAGAGAGGTCTTTAAAAACTTCCAAAGCAAACCCAACCCAGGACAGAGCCACATAAACTACAGGTGTTATTGGCTTGAAGCTTACAGGATTCATTCCAACAAATTAAATAAACTTCTTTGCCATTAAGCCATGTGTAAAAGAAAATTGAATAGTGTGCTTTGGGGATAATGATTCTAGCTCTGAAGAAAGTTTTTGTCACTATCCGGGGTCCTCAGGAAGTGATGCATCCAATAAATGGACAAACATAAATAAGAAAGCAGAACAAATATAGATTATATGCTGGAGCAGTAAAAGCTATAGCTTAGAAATTCAGAGATAAAATGCAACTTGAATTAATGTAAGGTGAATTAAATATTTGAGACAGGCTAATCCTTGGGGGGGGGGGGGGAGCAGGGGGCGTATTCCAGGAAAAGAGAAGCATGACAAGCTGCTTTAGGAGCTTGATTACTTTGGCAGGTGTGCCTCCACACTCACTTCACCAGGCTGATAGTAATTCATGAATGTATTCACAGAGCTTAATAAACTCTCTAAGTGCTGCCATAGCTGAGGATTAACTGTAGTGTGTGCTTCTATGTCTGCCTTACTGCCTTGTTAATGCTGGAGTACAAGTGCAGTTACATGCGATCTTCTCTGCCCTTCATGACAGTGAAGCTCCTCCTCTCCTTCCCCAGAACACCAGTGATAAAGCTTGATCTTCGATGTTGAAGGGTTTCCAAATACCCCTTTTATCTTTAACCTTTGGGGACGAAGAGCCCCTTGCCTTCTTCTTAGCCACATTTAGTTTATATATGTCTCTCTGATGTTTGCTTATTTTGTTTCTTTCCACATGTAAAATGTTTGTTTCTGCTTTCCCAGGAACACTCATGACAATGAGATGTTGGGCCTCAGGAGGCTATCCAGGTGTGCACACATTTTTTATGCATAAATGTATTCTAAAGGTTAACCTTTTCTGGGGTGTGGTCACCATTGTTTAGGTGCACAGGGAAACGTAAAGTTTTATTTTTAACTAGCACCAGGCTATTTTAACAAAAAGCAGTAGCACCTCTAGAGTGTAAAGAGTGTCCTAAATAACACAGTTTAACAGGACACCTAGACCAGGAACTTGTCACTAGCTTTACCAAGAGAACTCAAAATGCCTTATCTGTTAGTAAATTTATTGAGGGCAAGGACTATTCTTCATTGGTATCCCCTACATTAGTTGTTCTCAAACTTTTCCACAGTGGTAGAATATCATATTGTTTTGTTTAAGCAAAACTTTGGCAGAACGATTATAGCAAAATCCTCTAAAATTATTTTTTAAATGCCTATTAACAGACAACATAAGGTCCATTTAAAACGACAAATTCAGGATGTTTCAGTTTTTTGCAGCATAGTGAAATACTGCCCTTAAAGGCAGCTGCCCTTAATACAGCCTTAAGTATGCTGGATGCATAGTAGATTTTTAGTAAAGAAACAATTGATTTAGTTCCTATACTCAGATCTGTTTTGTCTGGGAAGGTGTCATCAAATGAGATAAGTGTTGATGAGTAAGGAAGGTAAAGGGGAAGAGGAAGTTTGCTCATCTGAAATGATGAGCACAAGTCAGGCAGTAACTGATTATTGGGTTGGTTATAACTTGATAGAGGGCCTCAAAGCCCAGGGTTTTTATGTTGATTAGAACAGCATTTAAGATCTACTGTGAGCTTCTGAGAAGGAGAATAGTAATAAATATGAAACTGCGGGGAGAGTGATTTTTGTTCTGCTTGTGGGTCTGAATAGAGATGGAAGGAAGGGGAGTGGGGAAATGATGAAGTAGTTAGATTATGGCTTTGAAAATGGAAGAGTGGAGTAGCTCTAAAATGTGATCTAAACAAATTGGTAGTATAATTGTCAGCCCTTAGCATGGAAGGTGAAGGAAAGCAAGAAGTGTAAAGTGGCTCTTGAGTTTGAAGCATTGCACTCAGGTCTGTTGATGATGGTAGCAAAGCAGAAATAAAATTTGAACTTAGTTTTAGACATACTCAAACTTAGATGTTCATGTGAAAGAAGGTACAAGATCAGTGCTGGAGAAGTAGGGAGTGATGATAACATCTTAGAACTGTTCTCATTGTAATGTTCATTGAAACCACTGAACAGATGAGCTCCTCACAAAATGAGGAGAGTAAAATGATGTTTAGAGTTTATGGTTAGAAGAAGTCAGTATTCAAGAGAGAGAAAAAAACAAAATAGGTGTGTCCTGAGCTTATGAGTGGGTACATAAAGAAGTGTTGAATTTTGAATGAATGGATGTGAGATAAGCCAGAAAAGCATGTATTGTAGAAACAGAAGCAGAGAGTCACCAGTGTTAAAAATCAGTCCTGCAGAATGAGAGTAAAGCTCCCACTTGGACTGATAGTCACTTGACCGGTAATAGCTGAAGCCCAATTAGATTGGTTCAGAAGAGACTTGGTGGTGAGAAGACAGAGCAAAGGGATATAGAAAAAACAATCAAGAGTTTAACTATGATTGTGGAGTGATGGGAATAGTACCTAGAAGCAGATCGTGTGGCAACAGTATTTGTGTACTACTTTGGGCTAAAACTCTCTTAATCTCCTCTTCCCTCCCAACTCACACATACACTTATCTACAGAGCAGATAAGTTATGTCAGGCAGTAAACTAAATTATATTCCTTTAACTGAGAAAAAGATCATATCTCTCCAACACTGTTATGAATTAAGAGTGAACTTCAAAGGGGAAGCAAGCATTTTACTTATATTCCAAGATGCCAAGATTAATATTGACTTCCCCTAGATTTTTAGATGCTTTCACTCGTGACACTCAGCACTCATCTATTTATTCTTCATAAAAGTTTCACGAGACCCCTTATACCTACAAAGTATCTTGAATTTGTGTGGAAATCGCTAAAAGTATTTAGGCATCTGTTGTTTAGGCACTATGCTAGGAAGTACACCAGGATTTCTTTCTCCATGGAATCCAAAATGCCTGACAGCCACAATTTCCGCACTTTATAAATGAGATCCAGGAAAGTTAAATGACTTCGCAAGGATTGCCCAGCCAGTAGGATATACCTTGCTCTCCTGACTGCACATCTGAGTTCTTCCACAGAATGCTGCTGTAGCCACTCCCTGTAGTCAATTGCTTCATTTTCAAGTTTTCAACTTCAGAAAAGTAGGAAAGCATAAGGAAGTCCTATTTTTAAGTTCTTATTGGGTATCATGAATGCATGAAAAGAAGAAAAGAAAACTGGTAAGGAAAGATAGAAAAGCATCCACTTTTGTAAGCAACCATTCTTTTTGTCCAGCTTCCCAAGACTAGTTTGTCTTTGAAAGCCATGAAGCAGGCTTATTTATCATAAACTTCTAATAGAACACCAGGAAAAAAGATCTAAAATACATTTAGGACTATCTCACATCTTCTGTACTAACAAGTGAGTTAGATGGAGGGGAGGGTAGTATTTTTAATGTACAAAAATTTATAGCAAATTGAGTTTTAAGCATCAGATTAAAGTAGTTTCCTGGTTATGTCCTTTTTGATTTCAGATTTGGGACTTGTCTCACTAAATGCTGCCTGCAGGTGTCAGTCATTGGAGACAAAATGACCATCTACCATCAGTTGTCTATCTGACGACAGCCAAGAGTAGTCAGACTTCTCAATGTTTATAGCATAATGTAAAAGATTCAGTTAAGCTTGCTGTATAGCTACATGTCTGGGAAAATGCAAACGCTCTGACTTTGTTACAGTTGCTTCCGGATTTATTTAAAAACCATTCCTCCCACTCTTTAAAAGTTGATAAAGTCCCCAAATGAAAAAGTTATTTCCAATGCTCTAGCTCGTTAGCGATTTGGTGTATAGATATCCAGGGATAGATGCCAGTCAACCAAAAATGAGAAATTATCTCTTCCCATTTGAATGCTTTTGTTGAAACAACAGAAACAAACACACACTAAGTTGATTTTTAAGAGATTTTTATTTTGAGCTGGTTATGATTTCAAAATGGAATTCTTGAGTTTGTTCACTTTAAAGTTGAACTCTCAGAAAGTCAAACATTTGAATTTTGTGACATGGGACCTACAGACATTACATTGTGCTTTTTTCAGCTTTGAACCTGGAGGCCTATTTTATAAAGTCTGAGGGTCAAAATAACCTTAATTAATTAAAATTAAGCCTTGAGGTCATGTGTAAAGTTTCTCATTGTCTAGTTGCTAAAAGTTTGGGATGGGAAAACTATTCCTACCATGTCTTTATCATGAGATGTCTCTTTGGATTCATCACACCTATCAATGGAAACTGCTTCCAAAATTACACTGAAGTTCTAGACAAAGCCTTCAAGAAGAGCTATCACTTAACAAAGTTGTGTGGGTTTTTTTTTTAAGAGACATAAAATTAATGCCACAGTGCTCCAGAAGCCCATAAAAGCCATGAGTGATCAGAGGGAAAATGCACCTACCATCAGGGCACAACAGTAATTCTTTAAATAGAAACAGTGAGACTGTGGGTTTTTTTTTCCTTCTAGATAACCTGCTCCAGTTTGCCATTATCTTTTAAAATGTTAGCTTTAAGGAGTCAGTAGACACTCAAATGTATTGTAGAATCATAATGTGAGCACAGAAATGTCTTTGCCTGATTGTTTGCTTGTTTGTTTTAATGCCTTGTTGAATTTTTGAGAGGAAAACTTCTAACACTTAGAAGCTTCATAACTCAGAGTGTCAGTGGGTGAAGTCTGTTTAGAGATGGATAGACTCTCCTAGCCACATAGCTTGTTCCTAGGGATAACTTTTGAACTATAGAGTAGGAAGCAGACAAAAACATTTGCCACCAAGTCTCTGCACAGCCATTTCTTCTTACTTTTAGGTTATCTGCCTCAGCTGCTTACTTGGAGGCTACTGGTTCCAGTCCAGCTGGGAGTTCACCACCAAAGGCTTATGACATAAGAGCCCTGGACCGGAAAGCAGGAGACCTGGGTTCTAGTGCTGACTCTGCCACTAACTCACTGTGTGACCTTCGGCAAGTCACTGAACCTCTCTAGACCTCAGTTGTAAAATGAAGGGGTTGGACTAAATGTTCTCTAAGGTCCTTTATAGTCTAAATTCTGCTACCTGGTGTAACACTACTCCATATCAGTTTCTAAGTTCATCACTTCATAACCGGAGGGGAAATGAAATTGTGGGGTGGGAATTCCACACACATTAATAACAAATTGGCACCAACCACCACAAGAGGCTTAGATAAGCCATATACCACCTACACCCCCAAAAATCCCAAACTAACTTCTTAAGGTTGGATTGATTGTTGTAGGTCAGAAACATAGAATGAGAAAGAGGATTGGCCTAGGCAGAAGTTCACACAGGGGAAGAAGAGAAACATGTTCCCACATATGCTGGTTGGAAAACACTAATCCAGTATGTAGACGTGAACTAAGCAAGTTTCTTAGCAACAACCAAGATGATAAAGTCTTAGTGAGGACCTCAGGTATCAGGGATTTTCTCTTTCTATTGTGGTTCCTTGATAAATGTTAAGCATATTTGTAGGAAAAGAACATTACTCAATTTAACTGCAGCTTTGCTGTATGAGTCTTCAAAGCTAAAATTGGGTAATACTTGCTAAAAGATTTTATTCTTCCTACATGTCAGGTCACATCTCTTCATGAACATTGGACTTACTGGAAAGTGTCGTAAAGACAAATCTCTCTCCTTAAGATCCATTAATTTAGAGATCTGTTGGCTTCTAACATAGCTACCCTTTTGTAAACTATTTTAGAAATTTGCTGTGCCTGTTTGTTAAAAGTTGCCTTTCCCCTGACAGCTCCCAAAGTATTGACTTAGTATGTGGCATTGTTTATAGGCATATATGGCAAAGGGAGGCATAATCATTATGAAATGCCTACCAGATAGAGAAAGAAAGCAGTGCCATTTCAATTTCCACCCTTGTGAAAAGAAGAAATTAAATTGTCTATTGTTTTGCTCCCTCAACAGTAAAAAGAACATAAGGAAGCAGCGAATGAAAATTTTATTCAACGTTGTTCTTGAAGCTCGAGAGCCAGGTACAGGCAGAAGACTCTGTGATCTGTTTATGGTTAAGCCATCCAAAAAGGACTACCCTGATTATTACAAAATCATCTTGGAGCCAATGGACTTAAAAATTATTGAACATAACATCCGTAATGACAAGTATGCAGGAGAAGAGGCAATGATGGAAGATATGAAACTGATGTTTCGAAATGCCAGACACTATAATGAAGAAGGCTCACAGGTACTGTTCATACCATGCAAACACATTTCTTTTTGGGGCTTCAGGGCAGTTACACACACACACACACTCTCTCTCTCTGTCTCAGTCTCTCTCTCTCTCTGAAACTATGATTTCATCATTATGGGTATTCTATCCACCAGAGCAGATCATAGGCCCTCCACAAAAATCCTCTTTCATTGCCTTCTTATGGCACAGAGGCAACCCAGGATTCTGCCAGCAGGGTATGAGTTCTGGCAGATCCTACGAAGCTTCAGATATGAACCCTAGTGATAGACTTTGTTCCATCTGAAGACCAACCTAAATAAGTGCAGAAAAATTCATCACCAGAAGGTTGGCTACAAAGTTACAAATTTTTTGGCCACATTGACCCATAAAACAAACATTTGTACTATGAAAATGTTTATAATTGTATTTTTTTAGGTCATTCCATTTAGTGGTTATCCTAACTACTCCTGAATTAAAAAGGAAACAAAAATTTTGTTTATTCAGTTCTGAAAGTGCTACTCTCTCCAAACTGAAATGTCAGTTTGGATAAAGGAAAAAGTTAAGCAAAAACAATTCTACACAGTGGCTGCAATTGAAAATGTATATATAACATTCTTCTCTGGTATTTATCTTTCTCTGTGCAGAGAGAGGGAGCTGTGTTCTTTACCTGTTCGTTATCAGGACCATTATTGGCTTTCATTTGCTCCAACTTTGGCTTTCTCTTGTGATTTTTTTTGTTTACATTATTGTAGTGCTATACATTATTATTTTAGCTCTGTTCATTTCAGTCTCCATAAGTTCGTACGTTTTCTCTATAAGTTCATGCAATTCCCATGCTTCTGCAGATTTTTCATTCATTTCTTTCTCCACAATATTCATTATTTTGATATACCACAGTTTATTCAGTCATTCCGCAAACAGTGGTGCTTTGTTTCTAGTTCTTTGCTCCAAAAAAATGCTACTCTGAATATTTTGATATTTATTGGACTTTGTTTCTGTCTTTGATCTCCTTGGAATATGTACCTAGGTGTATAATCACTGGGTCAAAGGATATGAATTTTTTATATTTCTTTGCAAAAATATCTAAAAAAAATTTTATCCTAATGTTCCTATGGATTCTCTGCTTATCTATTTCATATTTAGCTATTAGGCTACTTATAGGTTATGCATGACTAGGGTTATTTTGATGATTGGTGTTGTGAAAACCTTAAGTATAAAAATGAAAACAGAACTTGACTTAAATGAGAGGGTAAAAATAAAGTTGGACCACCCTTTTCAAAATGATTGGGATTTTAAAGATTGCTTCACAAGACAAGAGCCAGCTGCTGAAGGTATAAGGTATAGATCAGCCACAATCAGTTTATCAGACACACATATCACAGAATTTGAGATAAAAGGACCTCAGGGGTCATCTAGTCCAACCCATACATGAAGGAATCCTCACTAGAACATACATGACCAGTGCTAACAAACATCGAAGTTGTAACCCTGGTTCAGTGAAATATGAAGCAACAATTGGTTTAAGAAAACCAAAATGAAACTGGAGAAGGCTAACTCAAATAATGAAGAGGAATCACAGAAATTCAGAGTTGGAAGGAACCTCAGTGGCCTTCTAAGCCAACTCATAGGCAAAAAAAGAATCTCTGCTCCAGCACCCACGTGGCTGTCCAGTCTCTGCTTGAGGCCGCCCAGGGAGGGGGATGCCCACAGTCTCCTGCAGCCCATTCCACTTTCAGATAGCTCAAATTGTTTGGAAGATTGCCTGACATCAAGCCTTAATTTGCCTCTTTGCAAATTCTACCCATTACTCCAAGTTCTGCCTCTCAGGGCAGAAAGAGTCTTATTTCCTTTTCCACATCATATCCCTTCAGATACTTGAAGGCATATCATTCCCCACTGAGCCTCTCTTTTCTTGGCCACATATCCCCAGTTCCTTCAGACAGTTCATATGGCATAGATTTGAGGCTGTCCACCATTATGCTCTTCAGTTCATCAGTCTCCACCTTAGAAACTGTTCAGCCAGAACTGAACACAGTGCTCCAAGGTGTAGTCTGAACATGGTAGAATACAGAGGATGATCTCCTCTTTATTCCTGGAAGCTGTACTTCTCTTAATGCAGCCCAAGGTCACATTCACTTTTTTTGGCTGGTCACATCAGCCGGTTAACTCACATTGAGTTTTTAGTCCACTAAAACCCCTATGTCTTTTGCAGCCAAACGTCTTTCTAACTACACCTTCGCTGTCTCATCTTATGAAGTCAATTTCTTAAACTATAGGTGAGATTTTAATTTGTACCAATTAAATTTCACCTTAATTAGATTCAGCCTGTTATCATCTTTTTAGATCCTGACTTTGTTACCTGCTATGTTAGCTATCCCTCCCAGGGTTGAGGCATCTGAAAATTTTGTATGGATACCATCTATGCCTTTAAGTCAGTGGTAAAAATGTTAAATACCACAGGTCCAAGCACTCCACTGGAGACCTCCTTCCAAGTTGACCTGAAACTAGTGAATGACTGCTTTTTCACTTGGACCATTCAGCTAGTTCTGAATCCATCTAACTGTTCTGTTGTACAGAGCATACACCTCTTCATGAAATGCTTTGTTAAAGTCTAGGTAAACTATAAACATAACATTCCTCTGATCTACCAGTTTAGTAACCATGTCAAAAAAGGAAATAAGGTTAGTTTTTGCTGAAACCATACTGTTCTTAGTGATCACTACTTCCTTTTCTAAATGTTCACTAACTGGTCATTTAGTACAGTTATCCCTTCTACATTGTGACTTTCCCCATCACAGTTTCAGTATATTGTGGGTTGGCATAAGAAATTAACTGGGAATTTTGGGGGAGTTTTACTGAAGCTGCAGATGACACATGAAGGCCAGTAGACAACACAGAAAAAGTTTAGAAACTCAGAAATGCATAAAATATAGGTATGGCTTTTTATAAAATCAACATATTTTATCTTTTAATGCCATAATAATTCAGACAACTTCTCTGTCACGAAAGGAGGGCCAAAAAATTTTACAAGGATTTTCCAGATTGTGGAGCACCATGCCCTTAACTCCTGTGATATGTGAGGGATAACTCCATGTCCTAGCATTTTTCCAAGAATCAGAGTGAGGTTTACTAGCCTGTAGTTTGCTGGCTGTTTCCTTCCTGTTTTAAAAATGGAGATGATATTTGCGCTTCTCCAGTCTGGAGATCTCTCTTCTGTTCCTCTACAATCTTTCTGATATTGACTGCGCAGCATTCACTTCTGTACTTTCTTTCAGGACTATGATTCGGCCCGGTGAGTCAGTTTCATCAAGGGCAGCTAAGTACTTCTACCATCCTTAGATCACAACTCTTCCTTAGCCAATAGAAAACAGATTTTAAAAAATCAGAATTGAGCAACTCACCTTCTCTTGCCAGTGATCACTGATCCATCCACTTGAGCAGTAATCTTATCCCCTGATCACTATGAATAGCATGATCAATTTCTGTTACTTTTCCTTGCTTCCATCTCTTGTATACATGTTTAAAAATATGAATTGCCATGTGAATTCTCTGTTCACCCCTTTGTTCATCCAGGCAACTCTCATTCTTCCTCGTTGAAATTATTTTCCTTTGTGTCTTCAGAATCTCATTCTTCAGTTTCTCATCCCTCCTCAGCTAGAAGAACTCCTAAATTGACTAACGTTGCTATCTCCTTTCATTCTTGAAAGGCTACACATTTGGTGGTAAATTGAGGCATTCATTATTCTGATAAGTGGTATAAGCTGAAAACATTCAAAATTCAAGAAGGTTTTAGACAAATCCATGGACAGTCTAGCCATAATGGCCTATCAAGGGTATGTATCCAGGATCGGCAGAAGTTTCATTTATGTGAAGGAGTCAGCCCTGGGCCTTAGGTCTTGCTTATCTTTGGCATCTTCTCAGGATTCCATTTCCCCATGAGAGCCAATTCAGAGGGCTTTTGACTTTGGCCTCAGGACTTTCACCATTCACTACTTTCTAGGCCTTCTCTGATCATTGAGTTCTTCCTCCTCCAGCCCCATCCCTAGCTGAAGGCCTGCCTGTCTCTAGATTTCCCACTTTTCCTAATCCTGTTTGATTTCTTTGGTTGAGAATTTCCCAATTACTTCTCACCTTCTCTTGATGCTGGTCTCATACCTTGATGTCCTTTTCTAGAATCTGCCTCACTTCTCCTTCTCTCCACTGTCTTTATACATATAAGCTCGTAAGAATGGCATTTTCTAAGGGCTAACTACAAGAGAAAAGAATTTATACCATACAAAAATAATATATCAGAGTAGGGTAATTAGAAATGCAAATAAAACTACATGTTTTTTGGATGGTACATAGCTCATATGGCATTCTACTTAACTCCTCTGTGCCTAACTTGGCTCGTTCTGAAATCCTTTATAGATCAGAATATCTGATTCTCTTAGAGGCCTTAAAATGGCATCTTCTGTTCCTACTGTTAATTACTCAGTTGACTAGCAATTTCCCTTTATTCTGCCCAAAATTATAAGGAATAGAATTATTACATGGAATTAAAATTTATCCCATAATCTCAAAAGGAGACCATACCACCCCTCTGAATGTACCCAAAGACAGTTTCTACTTTTATAGTCAGTTCATTCAACAAATACTTACTGAGCCCCAATTATGTGTAAAACCCTGTGTTTAGAGAATGAATCCTGAATTGGATTAACCATTCAGCTTTAGTGTGGCATGTTCTAATGACTACATTTCTCAAAGGACAATTCGATAAGATTTCAATGGTTACACAGAAGTTGAAAGCATATTCTTTCCCAAAGTTATTGATTTTGATATGTAACAGATAAGTTTCAAATCTTTGCAATTACACCAAAGAGAAAGTTCCTTTTCCTTCCTTTGGTTTGATAATTTGATCTCCTGTATCTACTTTCATTCTTCCAGAGATACCACAGAATTTATAAATCTCTTTTTTCTTCTCTCCCCCATTTTTGGCCAGATGATAGATTAGATTTGGCATAAAGGATTACATCATGGAAAGGGCACCTATGATACCATCATTCCTATTCACTGTCAGTGCCTTGGACACTACTTGTCCATAGACCTTAGAAAGAAGAACAGATTAGTGTCAGCCAAGGGGGAGAGGCCACTCTCTATAAAGTGGACTCTACTGTTCTGTGACTTTAACAACGCTTTTGTTAATTCTTACTCAGAATGCAGCATAGCAGAAGAAGCCTGGAAGGTAAGGTTTATTTATTGTTCCACTTCTCCACTTAATCAAGGGACCTGAAAAGGTCTTTAAGTTTTGCTATTTGGGATCTGTGATTTTATTGGGAAAGGTACTTTCCTCTACTGGAACAGATCATAGCCTTTCCACACCTTCTCATTCTGTGTGATTCTTCTCCATGTTTTCCATAGAAAAATCTTTGATAGAAGTTCTAGCCAACCCACTGCCAGCCTTCCTCTTGGTTTTTTTGTTGTCATGGCTGTTATTTTTTAAAATATTCTGGTGGGGCCAGGGCGCCACCTTGTCTGTCCATCTGTTGTGTTTCATTCTCACTATGTGACTGGTCCACTACCTTTCCAGTAATACCTGCCCTTGATAACATCTTTTACACCACTTTCCTGTAGAAATTGTTTTTGGCATTCTGTGATTGCAGTCAGTATTTTATCACTGGGAAAATATTAGAGTTAAAGAGACTGGCTTTTGTGGCAGCCATCAGGGAATTATTGACAAACTGAGTTTTTTCAAGTGCAGTGCAGTCTGATTTCCTATCCTACTTTGTTCTGTACCCAACTTACTGTCTATCTGAATCACCTGTACAAGATGGACATATTAATTCAACAGGTTACCTCTCCAAAGACTGCATCTTTTACCCACTTTTTTATGCAGCGTGGATGTTTAAAACAATCTTTCCCACTGCTGTGTTTTCCAGTGAAGCTTTTTAGTGCTTTGGGGCTTAATGCAGACATTTAGGAGAAACTCACCATCCATAGGGAATTCTTCTTTTGTTTGGACTTTCTGTAGGTCCTCTTGCATGACCCTGGCAGGCAGCAGTGGCAGCACTAGGTCTGCAGTCCTAATGTCTGGGTTCAGTCTCAGCTCTACTGCTGGTCACCTTGGTTATAACCTTGTGGGCTTCAGTCTCCTCCTCCTGGGTGTTGGACTAGATGACCTCTCAGGTCCCTTCCAGTTCTAGGTCTACAATCACCTGAGCCTATGAACACATTGGGGTCGTCCTGCACCTCCTCGTTGTCAGTATTCAGTCTATTGCTGAATGGAATTCTTACTGTAGTCCCATCTGTCATTGTTCTGTATGATTTGTTATGTGCTTTGGAGATACCCCATCTGAGGAGAACCTTCAGGGCTGCATTTTGTTCTACCAGATCAAATACTTTTGTAAAAGCAAAGCAGTAGTCAACAGAATCTTGCATTCTAGCACTTCTCATAATGGTGTGTGATAAGGCGTTCTGTAACAGCAGCAAACACCAAGTACCTCATGTGGGCTGAGCTTTGACAGGGCCCTGTTCTTCCACTCAAGAATTTTTTTCACTAGAGGAATAGGACCCCAACCTGGAGAGATGCAACAGACCAAGGCACCTTAGCTTCTGACAACATGCTGCCCTGTGGCTCTGCTCAGTATCCCTGTGCACAGGCTAGGCTGCAGCTCCCTGTCCTGACTCCCACTGGCTCCTCCCTCCTGCCCATCCACATCAGCCCCATTCCTTGGGTGACCCTGTTCCCTACCCCTCCATTGTGCCCTCTGGAATCCCTTTTCTGGTGTCACCAAACTGCCATTCATGTTACACCTCTTCCTCTCCCACCCAAATTACTTTGGATGTGTTTTATATTTACTTATGTGTAATTATGTGTAATGTTGTTTACTTCTGAAGGAGTGTAAGCACGTTGAGGGCAAGGGTTGTTTCATTTTGATTTTTGTTCCCCACTGCCTAACACAGTCATGGTGCCAGGCACAAAGTAGGCACTTAATAAATGTAATACATAATAATACATAGTAGTGCATAATAGAGGTATCCAAAAAAAAAGTGCTGCGAAATTAGGTCTGAGACTTGCATTCTGGTGATGGCATTTGAATCAGGTTTAAATGATGGTAAAGATTGAGCAGGTGAAAGGGAAGACAAGACATTTCAGGTTAGCATGGCCATCACAGCATAAGTGGTGATGGGTGGGCAGGGGAGAGTCCGGGCCTATTGGGTAGCAGTATAGTCGAAAGCTAAAAGATAGGGTGGCACAGGATTGTTGAGAGCCTTCGAATGCTGGGCAGAAGGCTAGATACGGGCTTTGTAAGTTAGTGCCAGAAGTGGCTATTGTTTTGTATTCGATATAGTTCCATGTGGTACGATGGAAAAAACCCTGGCTCCAGAGTCAGAAGATCTGAGTTCAGATTCCATCTTGGGCACGTTATTTAGGTCTCAGGGCCTCAGTTTCCTCAGGTTTAAAAATGAAGAGGTTGGATTAGATGACCTCTGAGGTCCATTCTAGCTCTGGTCAAGTAGCTGAAGTGCTGAGAATCAAGGAGACCCAAGTTCAAATCCTATGCCAGATACTTAACTAGCTTGTGACCCTGAACAAATCATTTAACCGCAGCCTCAGCTTCCTCATCTTTAAAATGAGGATAATGAGAACACTTGCGTCACAGGGCTGTGGTGAGACAAACCTTGAAGCACTATATGGATGCTAGCTACCGTTATTCCTTTGGATACCAGGACCTCTATAATGGAGGGATATGTGAGGCGGAAGGGACAGGAGCATACCATCCCCATATCTGGGAATGTCACCTAAGCTGTGCCAGTAGTTGGGGAAATAGGACCATCCAGATGGTAGTAGAGATCAATTATATTGCCACATGGTATGTGGTTTTACCTCCTAACTACCATCAGTCATGTCAAGTATGACTTTAGTATATGACATATATTCAAGGTGTCAGTTTTTTCAGCATTAGCAAAGTTTTCATCTATACTTTCTGTTTGGACTTAATCTGCTACTTTTTGGACCCAAAGGAATAGAAACTCTTTTGAGAAGTGTAACATGCATAAATGTGGTTCAGCACAAGAACATATTGTGTTGCCCATAGGCAGTTGCTGGAATAGTTAGCATAGTGTCAGATCCCTTAAACACTTTTTTTCTTTTTGATGTTGTTTTGGAAATAGGTGTATAATGATGCCCATATTCTGGAGAAGATGCTCAGAGATAAGAGAAAAGAGCTGGGCCCACTCCCTGAGGATGATGACATGGCCTCTCCCAAACTCAAGCTAAGTAAGGCAGAATTGTGTGTATTCATGACGTTTTGTGTTTAATGAGATATCACCATTTTACTGAAAGGACATTGAGTAATTGATAGTTCTTGAAGTCACTAGCGTTCTAGCATTTAAGTGACCATTCTTCTCCTGGCCTCACTCTTTTTTTAATCTAAATTTAATCAGCTGAAAAGAGTAGGTAGGGAAAAGGAAATGGTATAAAAAATGCCGTATGGCTTCAGTTTACTTTCTCATACACTATGGGTGTTTGTTACATATAAAGATGGACATTTCTTGTTTGTGATTATACACAAGTGTGCAGGAACTCATGTTTCTTTTTTAATTTATGATCAATCAGATTTAAAATTGTCTCTAGTGCTCTTAGGCTGAAAATTTCAGAGGTTGATTATTTGTAATCAATATACAATGAAAACTAAAGCAATCCTAGTATGATAGTCCTGATAGTTAAGAGCCTGGTCATACTACATCTGGAGTGCTGTGTTCTCTTTGGGATACTGCACTTAAGGAAGGACATTACTGTGCTATAGTGTCCCCAGAAGGGAGGGCAGCCAAGGTCAGCAAGGCCTTAGAACGTATGCCCCATACGGATTGAAGGAACTGAATCTCTTGAGTCAAGTTTAGAGAAGAGAAGACTCAGTGAAGTGACAACTGTCTTCAAGTACAGAGAGTTCTTGCTTTACGTAAATTTGCATTATGCAAATTCAACTTTATATACAGAATTCTGAAAGAAATTGACATTCCAAAAAAAACCTGTGGTAACTTTACCATACAGTACTGTGCTTTCTCTCTGCTCCTGCCCTTTGGCTCAGCACTCCACAGCCTCCCACCCCCTCTCCCCACCAAAAAAATACCCAAAAACCTTCAAGTGAAAGCAAAAGAACAGAGGTGCAGAGAGACCAGTGCCACTGGATTGAGGGCTTAGCTTGAGACCTTCAGCACTGAGAGAGGGGACTTTGGCCCCTCTCCGCTTACCCACTCACATGTCTGGTCCCCACATGTCCATCTTCTGTCCATTCACACTCAGGTATTTTGTGTCTTTCTCTGCCCTCTTTCTGTTATCCATCCTCTCCTCTGTCCATTTCCACCTTCCCCATGTCTTCTTCCCATTCATTCCAGCCAGATGCCCACATAGATGGCCCCAGCTCCTGTGTGTTCCTCTTCCTGCTCTCACTTCTCTGTCCCCAGACCCGACCTTGAACTGTGTGCCAGTCCCCTCCCTCCACGGGCATGCAGCCCCCTTCCTACTTTTCTTTCCTTCCTCCCTTCCTCACATCCATGGGGAAATTCACATTATGTAAATGCACATTGTGTTAAAATTACTTGACAAAGAAGTCTGTGGAACAGACCACTTGCATAAAGTAAGAACTGTGTTAGAACAGCTATCACAGAGAAGAGGAATTTGGGGCAGATTTATGTTTGATTTAGCCACCAACTCCCAAACAGTCAGGCAAAATGGGCTCTTTCAGGAGGTGAAGGGTTCACCCCCTATGAATGTCTTCAAACTGAAGGCTGGAAGACTCCTTGGTTGTATTGTGAGACAGTCGTTGCTCAGGGAGAGCGTTGACTAGTTTGCTTTAAGATCTGTCCAGCTCTGAGCTTCTGTGATTCTGAATTAACTTAGAAATAATAGCCTCATTGGAGCATTGCCTCCTCAGTTCAATTCAACAAACATTTATAAAAAGTACTTACTGTTCTAGGCACTGGGGATACAAGAATGGAAGGTGAACTAGCCCCTGCCCCTAAGGCTGAGGAGCTCACTTCTCTGGGGGTTTGAAGAGAGATACGCTATGTCAAGAGAATTAGAGAGACACACCTGGAGAGTTCCAGGAAGACCCCTGCAGGAGGTGGCACTTACTGAAACTGCTTTGAGGGATAGACATTGCACATGGGGAGGATCACCTAGTGCAGAAACGTCGAGGCCACAGGCCAGTGTGACTCAATTGGCATGTGAAGGGAAGGAAGCTAGAACTAGCTGGCTAGAAAGTGTTTGAGTGTCGTGTTAAAGACAATGAGCTGGTGAAGATTTTTGAATAGGGGTCAGGGACATGTTTTAGGAAAACTGTTTTAGCAGCGGTGTAAAGGTTGAATTGAGAGAGGGGATACTGGAAGCAAGAGTGTTGTGGGGATGGACTTAAATTGTAGAGGTAGAAATAAGACATGACAATTGATTAAATAGGAAGACTTAGGAGAATCAAGGGTGACTCCAAGCTTGCAAACTTGAGTAACTTTAAGGATGGTGGTTTGTTGGCAGGGGCGACAGGGAAGGGGAAGAACTGGAAAGAAATATAGTGACTGTATAATAAATATAATTTGGGAAATGTTGAGTTTGAATTGCCTATAGAACATCTAGGTTAGAAATGCCCAGCAGGAAGTCGGTAATGTATATATATAAATATAATTTGGGAAATGTTGAGTTTGAATTGCCTATAGAACATCTAGGTTAGAAATGCCCAGCAGGAAGTCGGTAATGTGAAATTGCAATTCAAGATAGCAGAGTAATTCGATTTCTGTTTTCTTAGCTGAAATGCTTTGTGGCGAGGGAGTAGGATTCACTGGGAAGTGATAGAAATATTTAAAAGAAAAAGATAATCAATAAAACATCTATTCTTTAAAAGGATAAAATTTTAAATTAAGCTAATTTATTTTTAAATTTTTATTTTATTTTAAAAAGAAAAGAGAGATTAGGGCCCAGGAAAGAGCCTTAGGTAATAATACCACCCTTAGGGGGCAGGAACAGGGTAATGATTCAGCAAAAAAAATATCTCTTTCATCTTGATTTATTGTAGGAAAAAGTTAAGAGCAAAAGATACTTTCAGTTATCAAGTAATATAACAGAATAATACTGTGTGAAATGTTTCTAATCAATATGTTTGAATGATGGGTTTTTTTTTTAAAAACCTGGAACTTTCATAATTTAAAAACTGAAAAATGTCAGGTAAAGAAAATCTCCAAACATTATTTTATGATAGTGTTATGTAGCTTACAGATACATTTTTGCCCAGATTTAAAAACACATATAACCAATATGTGTTCATTGGGCAGCTAGTTAACACAATAAATAGAGCACAGGACTTAGGAAGACCTGAGTTCAAATCCTGCCTTAGATACGAGCCATTCGGCCCTGGGCAAGTTATTTAACCTCGTGTAAAATTGGAATGATAATGATAGCATCTGCCCCACAAAGTTGTAAAGCTCTTCACAAACCTTAAAGCACTATATAAATGCTAGCTGGTGTTATTATTTATGTGGTTTCACCATAAAACTTTTTAAAAGTCCACTGCTTAATGAGTCGTCAGTAGAGCATGTCATTGTTTTTGAAAAGCCATTGTGCTTTTCACTGAACCTGAAAAGTAACCAGTTTGGAATTCTGATCAACTACAGAAGAGATTAACTGTCAAAATTTCAAGCCCTTTATTAATTGTCCTGCTGTGCTCTATGTCTAAAATCTCCTGTATGAAAGTATTAAATCTTTAACTTAGATTAAGGTTAAAGTTATCACCGAGATATTGTAATAGAATACAGAGAACATGTGCTTTTTAAATTTTTTTTGGCAGTATTTTACAAATACGTCATTTGTAATAAACTTCTATTCCTAATTGAGTCAATTTTAATCTATGGAAGATTTAGTAAGTAGTGAAGCATTACAAATTAAAATTTTAAATCAAGGAAATAAAAGTCCAGAGAGAGGGAGATTTCCTCACCAAGAGCTATGCTTGTAACATGAATACATTATTGTGTGACACCTCTCAGACCAGCTCAGATCACTGATCAGTCTGACCTCATCTTTAGTTTTTTGACATGCTTATGAGAGGTAGATGGGAGGAGGAGTTATCCTTAATTTTGGAGGGGAGAAAATTGGCATTTTGAGAGGAAAAGGAACTAATCTGTAAGTAAACCAGTGAGTCAAGATTGAAAGTTCCATTTTCATGTGGCCCAGTTCTCTGCACACTCCTCCTACCTGTCTCGAACTTTGTAAGAATTGTCAGAAAGTTCCTGGACCTTCAGTAGTAGGGCAGCTAACACTGACCACTATCATACATATTCTTCTGGTAGAAGGGGGAGTTCCATCCTAGCATCTTTATTTTTCATTTAACTGAGAATTTTCTGCAGCAAAACCATTTAGGAAAGTAATTCCCAACCTTTTTGAATGAACATCCTTTTTGTACATCAAAGAAGTTCACTAATCCTTATATATTTGTAGTTGTACAATTAGTATAAATAGTACAAATAGTATAAAAATACTTAATGACAGAAAGCTACTGTGAATCCAGTAAAGCTTTTAAATGAAAATGTATTTTTCTAATCACAGTAGTATATATATATTTGAAAAATAATATTGTATATATTGCAGTACTTTTAGCCCATAGGGGTATTTTGGTTTATTTGTGGATTTGCATATGGTTTCTTGAGCTCCTTGCAACAACTCCAATGTTGGGAACCACTAACATAGGGCATATGTATTTGTGAAGGTAATAATCAGTAGGTAAAAGACGGGGATCGAAATAATCAGATTTGTCCCAAAATTATCTAGCCTATCTTTACTCAGGTACTTGAGCCACAGCAGGGAAAGGGTAGGCTGTGGGAGAAATGGAAATATTTTACTGCTCATGTAACCTTTGAAACTGTTTTTTTAGGTAGAAAGAGTGGCATTTCTCCTAAAAAGTCAAAATACATGACACCAATGCAACAGAAACTAAATGAGGTGTATGAAGCGGTAAAGAACTACACAGATAAGCGGGGCCGCCGCCTCAGCGCCATCTTTCTGAGACTCCCTTCCAGATCAGAGCTGCCAGACTACTATCTGACCATCAAAAAGCCCGTGGACATGGAAAAGATCAGAAGCCACATGATGGCTAACAAGTACCAAGACATAGACTCCATGGTTGAAGACTTTGTCATGATGTTCAATAATGCTTGCACGTACAATGAGCCTGAATCCCTGATTTACAAAGACGCCTTGGTCCTGCATAAGGTCTTGCTTGAAACTCGAAGGGACATAGAAGGCGATGAGGATTCTCATGTTCCTAACGTGACACTCCTTATCCAGGAGCTTATCCACAATCTTTTTGTGTCTGTAATGAGCCATCAGGATGATGAGGGAAGGTGCTACAGTGACTCCTTAGCTGAAATCCCTTCTGTGGATCCTAGTTTCCCAAACAAACCCCCTCTGACTTTTGATATAATTAGAAAGAATGTTGAAAATAATCGCTATCGCAGGCTGGACTTATTTCAAGAACAGATGTTTGACGTGCTAGAAAGGGCAAGAAGAATGAATCGGTAAGTTAGACTATTTCCTTTGGAAGACAAGTAAGTTTTATTCAGAGGGCAGCAAATTGTTCTGCATTTGTGTAACTTTGTTTCATATTCTTTAGAAGATAAGAGAGTTCTGGCACCCATATCTGATGGAGGGATTCTATTCTGAAACTCCGGTTGTAAATTTGGAGGACAACTGTAATTTGTCCAGGAAAAGAGGGTGAACAGAGTTCATATTTCTTATGGTGAGATTAATGTTAGAAAGGACAGTTAAAAATCAGAAAACAAGCATTAAGGAGAAACATTTCTCTTACGTGGGAGCTAAAATAAAGCCATTTTACAAAATGCCTTTTAAAAATTCACCGAATACAAATCCAAAAATATATCCCATAGATTGTATTAATTAAATACAACCAATTGAAAAGAATGTATTAAGTGCCTACTTTTGGCAGGCACTTTGTTGGGCACTGGAAATATAAGTACAAAGAATGAAGCAATTTTTGTTTTCAATTAGCTTACGTTTCAATGGAGACAAGTACTTATAAAATATATGCAGCATAAATGTTAAGCTAATAAATACAAACATATGCAGGATGGTTTGGGAGGGAGGGCGCTAGCCACTGGGGGAATCAAGAAAGGCTTCATGCAGAAAATATTGCTTAAGCTGCATTTTAAAGGAAGAGAAGAACTCTGTGAAGTCTAAGTAAGGAGGTTTGGGGGCTTGCTTTGGGTAAAAAGAAGAGAAGAGGCCATTTTTTCCAGATCACAGAGTGTGGGATGCAGAATAATGTCCATTCAGTCCGGAAAGAAAGATTGGAGCCAGCTTGTGTAGGGCTTGAAAAGCTAACAGTATAAGAATATATCATAAGCTTTAATGCAGTGTTCTCTGAAAATTAGACTAAAATTAGTAGTCTTTTTTCACTATAAAAGATTTTTCTTTTCCACAGATTTTTTTAAGAGCCAAGTTTAGTGTACTTCATACTGACATGAGTTCATTAAATGATTTAAATGAAGCAATAAATATAAGATTTAAGGATCTTTTAGAGATCATTACTCAATGTCACTTCCAGTATCTAGAGTCTATGTGGTATATCAGAAAACCTAAATTTGAATCTGGATCCTTCTTCTAATTGGCAGTATAACCTTGGGCAAGTCCCTTTTCCCCAGCTGAGTTTCACAGCTGCTGAACATTGGTGAGTCATAAATTGAAATGTTTCTCAGACTTGCAAGAAGTGAGGAAGGAGAACTAATACTTTGGATCTAAAAAGATCTCTTCCATATAGAAGAGGTTCTTAACCTCCATTGTGTTGAGATTTCTTTGGGAGGCTAATCTGTTGCAACCCTTTCTAAGAATAATGCTTTTAAATGCATAATATAAAATACAAAGGATTACAAAGGACACCGATTGTATTGAAATAACAGTTACGGAAATATTTTTTTAAACAATTTCACAGACTTCAGATTAGGAGCCTTGGACCAGAATGAGTGACCAGCAAAATGAAATTTGATAGGGATAAATATGAAGTACTTCGAGTTTTTTTTTTTTTAAATCAGCTGCACAAATAGAAAATGAAAGAGGCAGAGCTAGATCTGGTATAGTGGAAAGAGCCCTGGACCTAGAGCCACAAAGCCCTGGGTTTGAATCCTGTTTGTGATATCTGCCATCTGTCTAATAATGGGCAAGCCACTTAACCTTCTCTGCATTTCGGTTTCCTCCTGCATAAAATGGAGGTAATATTACCATGTCACCTTCCTCAGATGGTTATTTTGAAGCTCAAATGAGATAATGTCTATAAAGTGCTTTAGGTACTCCATGTGATAGATACTAGTGTCACCATCTTCAACAACAGCAATAGGACATGACAGCCAGAAAAGCTGGCATGTTCTGAGGCTCCTGGAAGAAGCACAAAGGCTGTCCAACCTGCCCAAGACACCCCTCGACAACATCCCCAACAAGTGCTGCTCCAGTGGAGAGAGCCCACCAGCTTCTAAGGCAGCCTGGTTAGTGGTGGATCCTAAGATCACCAGATCTTCTTTCATGTAAACTCAAGTCTTTCTTGTGCAGTTGATTTTTTGAACCCAAGTATGGACTTGCCATTTAAGGAAAAGGACTTACCCAAAGTCACAGAGCTGAGAAGAGGCAACGCCAAGAGGCAGATCTCAGACTTAGGACTCGGCTGAAGATCCTTTCCTGTGCTCCATGTGGCTTCTCAGCATATTTTGATGGAGAGAGGAGAGAGGAATTCTTGGTAAAGAGCTAAAGCAGAGATTCTTAACCTTTTTGAAGGTCATAGACCCCTTGGGAAGTCTGTCTGGTGAAACATGTGGATCTTTTTTTGAATAATTATTTTAAAAGCATAAAACAAAATACATAAGAGTTAAAAAGGAAACTTATTACATTGAAACATAGTTAGCAAGATATTTATTTTAAAAGTTTGTAGAGCCTAATTTAAGAACCTCTGAGCTAAAGGATACTTAAATATTATATTTATTGCTTTCTTTAGATAATGGGCTGTTATATAGAAAAGAGAATGAACTTCCAAAAATAGAGTTGGCTGTCTAGTAGTAGTAATAATGGTCGTGCTGGTGATAGTGGTGATAGCTAGCATTTATATAGCACTTTATAAATATGATCTCATTTTATCCTGGTAACAACCCTGGGAGGTGGCGCTGTTAATTATCCTCATTTACAGATGAGGGAACTGAGACACGCAGAGGTTAAGTGGTTTGTCCAGGGTCTCAAGTAGGATTCGAATTCCTCTCTTCCTGAGTCCGAGTCCAGCCCTGGAGAGGTAGTAGTTTGTCCTTGAAGTGAAGACTGGATGACCACTTGTTAGAGATGTCGTAGAGGGCATCCCTGTTCAGGTGTGACATGGGCTAAATGCCCTCTGGATCATTTAGAGGCTGCCTCCGGAGATTGTCTTTCCTTTACATCTGTGAATGATACAGTCGTTCACTGGGATAACCTGCTGCTTTTTGCACTTTATAGGAAATACCTCCTTGCCGAGACTTTTCTTACATTAGGGTTTTGGTAAGAGTTTGCTGGTTGTTGTTTTGGAGGGAGGTTGTCGTGCTAGTGCTAGGATTTCATCAGTGTGGGGAACTCCCTCCACTGAGGCAGATCTGCTGTTTACCTGAAATGTACTTGTAGAGATCTGCCTGGGGCACTGAGAGGAAGATGACACCCCTGCTAATAAATAACTAGCGTGTGTCAGACAGGATTTGATCTCGGTCTTCCTGACTCCAACATTCACCCTCTACTACATTGTGTTATTTAAGTAGATTGAAAACCTTGACATATGGGTTAGAACTAGATGGAACTTTAAAGATCATCCAGTATAAGGTGTTTAATTTGGGGTCTGTGGCCTCCCCTTTATGGATAGATTTCAAGGTGTCCATGAACTCTCATAAATTTCATTTTTTAATGTTTTGATAACATCGTTTCAATATAATTAGTCACGCTTATAATCTTATTTTATTTTATGTATTAAGCAGCTAGACGATGCAGCGGATAGAGCGCAAGACCTGGAGTCAGGGAGACGAGAGTTCAGATGCAGCTTCAGATAGCTCTGTGACCCTGAACGTGTCACCTGACCTGTCTGGGGAATAGTAGCAATAATGATAATAACACCTAGCTTTCAGGGTTGTTGTAAAGCGCAGTGTAAACACTAGTTACTATTATTATCATCATTATTTTTAAAAATATTCTGAGAAGGAGTCCGCAGGCTTTACCAGATTGCCAAGAAGACGCAAGGAAAGTTAAGAACCCCTGATCTCATCCGGACAAAGACGCTGAAGCTCAGGTTTCCTCCCATAACAAAGCTGTTAATAGGCACAGGAGTCACAAGTTTCTGACGCCAATTTCTTTTTTTATTCTTTTTTAAATGTATTTATTTTTAGTTTTCAACATTCATTTCCATAAGGTTTAAATTTTCTCCCCCTCCCATCTCCCTCCCCAGGATGGCATGCAATCTGATATAGGCTCTACATACGCCTTCTTATTAAACATATTGTCACATTAGTCATGTTGTACAGAAGAATTGGAATGAATGGGAAGGACCATGAGAAAGAAAAAAAAACCAAACGAAACGAAAAAGAGAGCAAATAGTATGTTTCGATCCTCACTCACTCCGTATTTCTTTTTCTGGATGTGGATCCCTGTCCCTAATTTAAGGGTCTTTCCCCCGTAGATTTCAGCAGCTTACGAGTGTTTTCCAAGCTAATTGCTGCTAGCAGGTTTTTTCAGAGATTGCTTGCACTTAGACACACAGACTGTTGCGTCGCTTCTTTGCATCTCCTGAATCGTCTTGTTCGGTGATGTTCTCGTTGCAGAAGATTTGTACGATGACATAACAGTTTTTAGGGAGGTGAAATCCACAGACTGCGTGAATCTAGTAAAACTAGAACGTGTTCTTCAGGGAGAAGAAGGGAAAGGGGGACTCTTGTTAGTCGTCTGGTACAGTATTAGAAGAATCATCCATAAATGCATAGTTGGGCAACAAGTAGCATCTGAGGAGCGCTGCGGGCTTTCCTAGCTTTGAGGCGTCCTTTTTAGCTAGTTACTTTTATCGCGGTTATCTTCCTTATTGCTCACCGCCTAGCTGGTAAACTCTTCATCTCCCACTCTCCATCTACGGGATTTCATCCCAGCACCTGCACGCAGCGGACGTTCCGTAGATGTCTGTTGGTCAAGCAGGGGAATGATTCAGAGCTCAGTCAAGGAGTTTCATGATTCGATTTGAAAAATGAATTTAGTAGAACAAAAAGGTTTTAAAAGATGACGACCAACGTAGGTGATTAAAGGCATTTGGCCCTCTGCGTTTCATTACGTTGGCAGAGTTGATACTTGGATGAGATAACTGTAGCATTTTGTAAAAGTACAAGGGTGACTCGTAGAGGAAACCCTTCATTACTTTCCAGAAAAATGTCTAGTATTTTCTGCTTGATCTGTAGTTTCATATAGTTGACCACTCTCCACCTTCATCTGCTGGCATTGCTTCAGGGTAAGTGCTCCACCCTGTTGCTTTGAGAGTTCTACGGCTAAGACCTGCGTAATACACAGAAACTCAGGGACAAGGGAAGTATGGCAAGGACCCTAAAAAATCTACCATTTCTTTTTCAGATTGTCTGCTTCCTTTGAAAAGGTTTCCCACAAAGTAACCAAAATGCTTGCCTTAGAATACAGAATCGGGTGTTTTATTTTTACCTTTTTATTCCACTTTTCCTTTGAATATGAAAAAAAACAACCATTTCCCACAGAAAGCTAGCTCATTGTTCTACTCGCTTTCTTTTAAACATTCATTTGTTGATCACCTGGTGCCATTTACACTAAGAAAGCTTCTTTACCATCCCCACGCACAAGAGTTCTTCTATTAGAGTTACCAGCCTATTCTGAGATGTAGTCACTGAATACACAATTAGTTTTTAACTTAAAACTACAAACTATGTACCTGCAGTTATCCATTTGATGTTTTTGATAACTAGATTTCAGAATACCCAAAACATGCATGAAAGGTGAATTTGGCGTTTATATGTACCCATAACACTTATCCTGAAAAACATGACTCTCAGTGTTTCTAAAAGTGATCACTACTTCTGTATCCAGAAAGGATTGTGTTTCAAGCAAAACCTCATTAAGTTCTTTACCATACTCTTCTGTTTGTTCTTAAGAAAACAGTTTAAGTTTCAAGTAATAGCTTAGTGGTAGTTTTATTTTTTTAATTCCTCTGATTAGAGGCACTTGTGACCTAACCCTGTTGTGTACATTGCTACTGTCCCTGTCCCAGGAACAGCACTGTCATAGCTAATAAAAACAAGCCTCTCCTTCCCCTCTCTACCCACCCCCCAGCTCCTCTCATGATGATACAGAGACACAGAAGTGTCCTTTCCTTATATCTTGATAAAATGATTCCATAATTACATAATAGAATATTGGACTAGCAGCTAGCTTTTTGGATAACTTTCATGACCTAATGTTCAAAGTGCATTTATATTTATATCAGCCACTTCATTTTCTATATGAGGAAACTGATGCCACAAAAAGTTTAGCAGACTGCTAGAGGTCACATGATAGCATAGTGTTGAATAGGACTTTGAGTCAGGACACCTGGGTGTGAATCAAGCCTGGCATTTATGGTGATATGACCATGGACCAAGTCACTTAGCCTTTCTGAGACTCTCACAACCTCCCAGTTGTCCAGACACTATTTTTCCTTAACAACAATGAAACTAAAATGAAAACTGGTATTTGGAAATAAATTGCCTTTCTTGAAGTTATATAACTTATCAGAACCCCTTCTAATATAACTTATCAGAACCCCTTCTAATTCTTTGTCTTATAACTCACATTTTTGAATATCACTATATATGCCACTAGCCCACACAGCCAGTGTTACAAACAAGGAAGGTTGAAAGGTTACAAGCTCACTTTATCATCTGCTCCCTAATTAAGGGATAATTTATAGAGTCAAAGAGCCTAAGTTAGCTATTTAGTGAGAATTATGTAAAATCTAGTAGTATATGTCCTGTGTAACAAACATTTAGATGCTTAGCTTTGGTGTGTTTGGATTTTGGTGTATTTTGTACCGAAAGCCCTCTCAAGCCTCATAACAAAACCTCATAATAACGAAAACATATGATTTACCATTGAATATTTGAATTTGAATTCTCCTTTCAACTTGAGAGGCCATCTGTCTGTTTGCTAGATATGTCCATATATGATATGAAGTGGATAGACCACATTACAAATAGTAGTTAAATAGGTAAGAGCCGTTTTTTTAGCAATACTTTCAAAATGTGTCCACATTATTTCCCTGTCCCTGAATTGTATTTAATATCACTCAAAATAAATGCTCATTCTAATGCTATTTGACATGGATGAGAAAAGATAGGAAAGGAAAAGTAATGATAAAAATTCAACTGAAAATGTACCCTGTGATCTTCCAGGACGGATTCAGAAATATATGAAGATGCAGTAGAGCTTCAGCAATTCTTTATTAAAATCCGTGACGAACTCTGCAAGAACGGAGAGATCCTTCTCTCCCCAGCACTCAGTTATACAACAAAGCATCTCCATAATGATGTGGAGAAGGAGAAAAAGGAAAAGTTACCCAAAGAAATAGAGGAAGATAAATTAAAACGGGAAGAAGAAAAGAGAGGTGAGTTTCTTTTCATTTTTTTATGACCAAGAAATACGGTGCTTATTTTGTAGTTAAATCCCTCTGTATCAAAGTATCCTGTTTGTAAATGTGAAGAATCATAATTTAAAATATGTCTCCTACGACAGAGGTCATTAAGAGGAACTATGTTTCCTCATCATCACTGTGAGATTTTTTTCATAGGGATTAAAAGGCTTAGAAATCTAGGTACAACATAGCAGACCTTCTCTGTCTCTGTAGGAAAGAAGATGGTAAGTTTACAAGAGAACTTAGAACTTCTTAATATTGTAGACTGACAAGCAATTAAAACTCTGAATAGGGCTAGGAAGCATTTACACACTCTTCCTTTTTCATAAGGTTTCTTCCAAAATAAGTAAATCATATACTCGCTTGTATTTCTACCAAGACTTTGAATTTGAGTAGCTTTTCTAATTTTTTAAAAATGAGACAGAATCTTGCTCATGTGCAGATTAAAAAAAAAATTCATTTAACTGAATATTTATCATAAAGAATTTTGTTTTAGCCACATCAGCCAGAGCTTGCTACCATCTGCCAGGGTTTGTAACCAGTTAAGGACTGAAGGGTTTTTTTGGTCAGACTTGTAACCATTACAGACAGATTTGTGCTATGGTCAACTTGCAGTATTTTTTCTATACTAGAATCATGAGTTAGTATAAGTGATTGGAATGTACAGATTTCCTTTTAGCCCATTACTTCAGCCTTTCCACCCAAATAACTTTTACTTAAGCAAAGAGCAAAACTAATTCGCCTGAAGTTGATTCCTTCTCCTTGCTCCAGCATAGCCTTTGATGGAAATTCTAATATGACATCTCAAGAGGAGAAGCTCGGGACCTGGTCCATGAGCACCTGAACAGTGGAGTTGACTATGTCTGTCCAAAAAGTTCAGCTACCACTATTTAGGTAGCTAAGGGGTGCAGAGTTCCATCATGGGACCTAGAGTCAGGTAGATCTGTCCTGCCTCAGACATTCATGAGTTGTGTGATCCTGAACAAGTCACTTAACCTCTGTCTTGCTTAGTTTCCTCATCTTTAAAATGGGGGACCTTCCTCACGAAGTTATTGTGAAGATCAAATGAGTCAACATGTTAGGGTTTTTCAGACCTAAAGCACTATATAAATGCTATTATTCATCATCACCATTATTATTATTATCATCATGTTTTACAACCTCCTAGAACGTCTTAAAGAGTCGTTTTGGCTAAAAAAATTCATCCCTCTATAGCCAACCTGGTGACACAATTCTGTGACCTTAAGCTGATTCCCAAATGACAAACAGTTCATTATTCTGAGCCTTTTCAGCTTGATAGAGAGTCCTTCAGAACTTGTGTTCCACTAAAGCCATTTTTGCCAGTCCAGGGTCATCTCCATGCCACAATGAGGCATCAGGGGAGGACTTCAGGAGGGTGGTCTGCAGCTAATCTTGGAGAAATTTGATTTGTCATTTATTAGTTAAATTATCTTCATGGCTGCCACCTAGCATGTTCTCACACATAGTACATGTAACCAGGTCATCATATCATAGTTTTAGAACTAGAAAGAGCTTTAAGGTCATCTAGTTCCACCTCTTCATTTTATAGGACGCTGAGCTTCATAGGGGCCAAAACAAGCTGCCCTGTAAGTGCTATAGCCTGGATTTGAACCCAGGCACCCTGATTGCAAATGCAGTGCTTCCTTTGCGACACTACACTTCCTACTGAGTTGTATGGTTTAAATTAAGCCTAGCATATTTTTCATCCAGAAATTATTTAGTGCTACCAAAAAAGAGGTCCTTAAAATTATTCTGAACTTTCGCATTGATTATCATTGCTTACAGAAAAATTTTAAGCACTTGAAGATAACATATGTCTAGAGCTAGTTGATCTTTAATCATTGGGCAGATCTTCACTCTTGTATTATCTTTAAATTGGAAATGAATCATTCTTTTGAGTAGCTTATATAACACAATTATCTAGAAAAGACATCTTTGTTTTCACACTGGCCTCCTCAATTATTGTTGGCCAAGTGTGAGAATCTTTTGTTAGTAAATCCCAGCAGTAGATCCAGAAGGAACACAAGATGGTTTTTCACAGGATTCACCAACAGTAACTGTTGTGGAGTTGGAATAGATAGGTTGTCTGATGGGATAGTGAGTTTTTTAGAAACCAAACATTTAGAAGTATGGAGACTTTCTTGTGTACCTTAAAATAAGTCGATGTATAATTTAGTCATGAATGAGCTTGGCTTAAGAGAAGTGTTGTGGATTTTTTGGTTTGTTTTTGTTTTATGAAAAGGCTATATGCAATCGTTGTTTACTTTGAGCATTTTCATTTCAAATCAGAAAACACTGATTAAATACCTACTATGCTTCATATAGAGGGCTGTGCTAGACATTAAATGAAAATATAAAATTTAGTCGACATGATCCTTGCTCACAAGAAATTCAACAGATGCATAGATAACTATAATGCAAAATAATGCATGTCAGTCCTGAAGCATTTGTTAAGGGCCAGGCACTGTGCTGAGTGCTACAAATACAAAGAAAGGCAGAAAAAGGTCTCTTCACTCAGGCACTCTACAATATCATGGGGAGACAATATGCAAACAACTATGTATGAACAAGCTATATACAGGATAAGTTGGAAATAACCAACAGAGAGAAAAAACTAGAATTAAGGGGGATCAGGAAATGTCTTCTCTAGAAGTTATCATTTTAGCTGAGATTTGAAGGGAGTCAGGAAGTAGAAATGAGGAGGGAGAGAATTCCAAGCATGGAGGTCAGCTAGTAAAAAGGCAGAGAATTGAGATGGAGTGTCTTGTTCATGGAACAGCAAGGAGGCCAGTGTCACTGGAATGCCACGCCAAGGATTTTATATTTGATCCTGGAATTGATAAGGAGCAACTGGAGTTTCTTGAATATGGGAGTGACATGATCAGACCCATACTTTAGGAAGATCAGCTTCACAATTGAGTGGAGGATGGGCTGGCTTGAGGCAGGGAGACCAACCAAAAGGTTATTGTGATAGTCCAAGTCTAGGGAGATAAGGACCTGTAAGGTGCCATTGTCAGAGGAGAGAAGGCAGAGTATACAAGAGATGCTACAAAGGTCAAGTCAGCAGGCCTTGACAACAGATTGGAATGGGACTGCGAGGGAATGGCAATGAAAGAGATTAAGGAGTTGAGGATGACACTTAGGTTGGTGGCCTGGATAATTGGGAGCATGGTGGTACCCTCAACAGTAATAGGGAAGTTTGGAAGAGAGGAGGGTTTGGGAGGGAAAGATAATGAGTTCAGTTTGGAGTTTGAGATCCACCAGGACATTAGAAATGCAAGTTAGCTGAGAGGTTCAGGCTGGATAAGTATCTTTGAGAATAATCATCGTAGCGAAGATAATTGAATCCATGAGAGTTGAGGAGATCATCAAATGAAATAGTATAGAAGGAGAGGAAAAGAGGGCCCAGGACAGAGTCTGGGGGGATACTCACCATTAGTGGGCTTGACATAGACAAGAATCCAGCAAAGGACATTGAAAAGAAGCAGTCAGACAGGTAGGAGGAAAACCAGGATATTATCACAAAAACCTACAGAAAAGAAAGTGTGAGGGAGAAGAGAGTGATCAGTAATGTCAGAGGTTAAGAGGATGAGGATTGAAAAAAGTCCTTTAGATTTGGCAGTTAAGAAATCATAGTAACTTTGGAGATGGCAGTTCCATTTGAATGATGAGATCAGAAGCAGAACTGAAAAGAGTTAAGAAGGTAATGAAAGGAAAGGAAATGGAGGCACCTATTGTAGAAGGTCCCCCTCAAGAAGGGGAGGGGCACATAGGACAATCGGGGAGACATGGGTATGTTTGGAGGCAAATAGGGAAGCAAACAGTTGATTGAAGGGAGATTAAAGATAAGAGGGAACAGGGATGAGAGAGGTGGTAATCTCCTGGAGAAGATGAGATGGAATGGGATCACTTGAGCACATAAAGGGTTTCTTGGCCAGAAGAGCTGTGTCTTCAATGAGACCTGGGTAAAGGAAGACAAAGCTATAGAAGGCATCTGAGTGATGGGGGAAGATGAGGGGAGAAGCTCTCCACGATTTGGCCTTGCTTTTTCAGTGAAATACGTATGAGTCAAAATCCTTAGCTGAGAGGTGGGAAGAAGTGGAGGCTGTGTAAAGTTTGAGGAGGGATTGAAAGCCACTGTGATGATTGTGATAGAGTGACTCATTTAGGGAGGTGTTAAAGGATCACCTCAGGTTCATGAGGGCCCAGTTGAAATTATGTAACATAAAGTTGTAGCAGACCTAGGTAGCACAGTTTTGTGATTTTCTCCCTTAAAAAATGTTTTTAAGGTCTAAAAGAAGAGAACATTAGTAAATGGGGAGATCAAAGAAGACTTCTTACAGGGTTTTGAGTTGGGCTTTAAGAGAATGACTACAACAGCCTATATAAAGACAATACTAAAAGGCGATAAATCTTAGATCAATTTATAGGGCAGTTTTACAATCATGAATGAAAAAAGCATTTATTGACCCATGGGTTTCCAACCTTTTTTTGTCCCTCTACCCCTTGGCTTTCAGTAAACTATTTAATATGAGAAATAAGAGATTAATTTTTCATAAAGAAAACTTAAGTACATAAAATTTTTAGTTTCTTAATTTTGTTAGATGTTTCTCAGAACAGTCAAATTAATTTGAGACTCTTGATTTTGTTCCTTGGCACCTAACAGTTTTAGTCTCAGTGTGGTTATTGAAAGAGCCACGTATCATGTTGAGCTGCCTCTTTGAGAATGAGACAGGAAGTTCTAATTCACAGACATAAGTAGTTATAAATGGAAGTGTGAGCATGCTTGGTAAGATGGAATATGCTTCTTCAAGGTTATGCCACCAATTTTGTGACTTTATTGATTGGAAATCACTTTAGTGTTCCAGATTATTGCAGAAATCAGGTAGTTGGTCTTTTACTGGGTCACTGTCACTGATTTTTTTCCCTAGCTTACTATTAAAAGATCTTTATATCCAAAACTCCATTTGGTCCGGTCAGTAGGTATTAGACCATCTGCAGTCTCTTTCAGATTTTGCAGACGTACTATAGTGCTCCCTCACTTTCGTACTCATACCTTGCTTCTTCACAATTCAATTTTTTCTACTAACCCTACTACTTTTGGAATATTTCAGTAGAATAATATAGTTATCTGCTAAGTACTCCCCATACTTCTTTAACAGGCTTCTCATAACCCTCTGAAGATAGTCATACACTAGGTGGGAAACCCTGTATTAAGTGCTTACTACATGCAGAGCATTGTTCTAAGCTTTGGGTATACAAATACAAAAGCAAAAACAGCCTCCTTCAACCAACTTACATTCTGACAGGAGGATGCAGCCATTTCCACAATACAGAAGAAATTGGTTCCCAAAATAAACACATAAGAGCAATTCCCCTTCTATCATCCCTTTTCTCTTACTAATATTCAGACTTTCCATATCTTCTGGTTGCGTTCTGAGCTGCAAAAAATCTCTGCAGGACTGTAAAATTAACCCATATAAATCATCAGCATTTCTATACAATACTAACAAAACCCAGAAGGAGGGGAGAGAGAAAGAGAAATTCCATTAAAATAACTGCGGACAGTATACAATACCTGGAAATCTACCTGCCAATGCACACACTGGAACCAAAGGAACACAGTTACAAAACACTTTTCACACAAATAAATACATCTAAACAATTGGAGAAATATTAATTACTCATAGGTAGGCCAAAGCACTATGGGCATATCTTGGAGATATTGCGGGTTCGGTTGCAGACCACCACACTAAAGCAAAGATTACCATAAAACAAGTCACATGAATTTTTTAGTTTCCCAGTGCATATAAAAGTTATGTTTGCACTATACTATAATCTTTTTAAGTATGCGGTAGTATTATGTCTTTTACAAAAACATACCTTAATTTAAAATTTTATCGCTAAAAAATGATAACCATCATCTGAGCCTTTAGCAAGTTAGAATCTTTTTGTTGGTGGAGGGTCTCACCTCAGTGTTGATGGCTGCTGACTGATCAGGGTAGTGGTTGCTGAAGGCTGGGGTTGCTGTGACAGTTTCTTAAAATAAGACAATAATGAAGTTTGCTGCATCGGTTGATTCTTCCTTTCATGAAAGATTTCTCTATAGCATGTGATGCTATTTGATAACATTTTACCCACAGTAGAACTTCTTTCAAAATTGGAGTCAGCCCTCTCAAACCCTGCTGCTGCTTTATCAGCTAAGTTTATGTGATATTCTTCAGAATTATTGTGTCTCAAGAAATAAGGAGGCCCAAGGAGGGGGAGAGAGATGGGGGAATGTCCAGTCAGAACACACACAATATTTATCAATCAAGTTTGCCTCTTATATGGGCGTGGTTTGTGGCACCCCAGAACAATTACAATAGTAACATCAAAGATCACTGATCATAGATGGCAGACGTAATAATGATGAAAAAGTTTGAAATACGACAAGAATTACCAAAACGTGACACAGAGACACGATGTGAGCACATGCTGTTGGGAAAATGGCACCAAGAGACTTGTTCACACAGGCTTGCCACAAACCTTCAGTTTGTTTAAAAAAAAACCAAACAGTACCTGCAGAGCATGATAAAATAAGGTATGCCTGCAGCCTGTTGGTACCAGATCTCAAACTGTACTATCATCAAAACAGTCTGATACTGGGTAAGAAACAGAGTGGTTCAGCAGTGGAATAGATTAGATATCTAATGTTGTTCACTTGTTTCAGACATGTCTGACTCTTCATGACTCCACTTAGGGTTTTCTTGGCCAAGAAACTGGAGTGGTTTGCCCTTTTCTTCTCCAGTGGATCCATTTTGTCAGGCAGTCAGAGGTTAAGTGACTTGCCCAGGGTCACACACAAGAAATGTCTAAGACTGGATTTGAACTCAGGTCTCCCTGACTCCAGGTCCAGTGCTCTGTCCACTGAGCCACCAGCTGCCTCTCTTAAAATACACAATACAGGGGCAGCTAGGTGGCATGGCGAGTACAACACCGGCCCTGGAGTCAGGAGGACCTGAGTTCAAATGTGGCCTCAGACGTTTGACACACTTACTAGCTGTGTGACCTTGGGCAAATCACTTAACCCCAATTTCACTGCCTTCTCCCCCCCCCTCCCGCTGCAAAAAAAAAAGAGTTACACAATACACAGTAAATGACCACAGTAACCTAGTGTTTGATAAACTCAAAGATTCAGGCTTTGGGGGCAAGGACTCATTATTCGCAAAAACTGCTAGGAAAACTGGAAAACAATCTGGTAGAAACTAGGTCTGTTCTAACGCAGGGGTGGGGAACCTGCAGCCTCAAGGCCACATGGTGGTCCTCTAGATCTTCAAGTGTGGCCCTTTGACTGAAACCAGAAAAAAAATCCCCTTAATAAAAGGATTTGTTCTGTAAAACTTGGACTCAGTCAGAAGGTTACACCCAAGGATCTAGAAGGCCACAGGTATCCCACCGCCGGACTAACGTCTTATACCATATACCAAGATATGTTCAAAATGAGTATGTGATTTAGACGTAAAGGGTGATATAAGCAAATTAGAAGAGCATGGAAAAATTTACCTGTCAGATCTATGGATAAGGGAAGATTTTATGACCAAACAAGAGATAAAGAATATCATTGTAGGTAAAATGGGTAATTTTGATTACATTAAATCAATCCAGCCAAAATTAGAAGGGAAAAAAACCAGGAAACCAAGGTGGGGAGGGGGATCTTTATAGCAAGTTTCTCTGATAAAGGTCTCATTTCTCAAATATATAGAGAACTGAGCCAAATTTATAAAAATAAGAGCCATTTGTTTCCCAGTTGATAATGGTTGAAGGATATGAACAGTTTTCAGAAGAAATCAAAGCTATCAATGGTCATGTGAAAAATACTGTAAGTCACTAATAATTAGAGGTACTGACTCGTACCTATCAGATTGGCTAACATGGTAGAAAAGGAAAATGATAAATGCTGGAGGGGATGTGGAAAAATAGGTACACTACTGCACTGTGAACTGGTCCAGCCACTCTGCAGAACTATTTGGAATTATGCCCAAAGGGCTATAAAGCTGCATATACTCTTTGACTCAGCAGTACCAGGGCTGTGCCTCAGAGAGATTAAAGAAAAAAGAAAAGGACCCATATATACAGAAATATTTATAGCAGGTTTTTTTTTTGTTTGTTTGTTTTGTTTTGTTTTGTTTTTTTTTGCGGTGGCAAAGAAGTGGAAACTAAGGGCATCCCATCAGCTGGGGAATGGCCAAACAAGTTGGATGTATATTTGTGATTCAATGCTATTGTGCTGTAAGAAGTAATAAAGGGGATGACTCCAGAAAAACCTGGAAAGACTTATATGAACTGATGCAAAGTAAAGTAAGCAGGACCAGGGGAACAATCTACATAATAACAGAAGTATTATAATAATGATTAACAGTGAAAGACTTAACCACTCTGATCAATACAGTGATCCATGTACTTCCAAAGGAATCATGATGAAAAATGCTGTCTTCCTCCAGAGAGAGAACTGATGAACTCTTGAGTGCAGATTGAAGCATTTTTTTACTTTCTTTTTCTTGCCTTTTTATTTTTTTGGCAACATGGCTAATGTGGAAATGTTTCGCATGACTTCATATATAATGAGTATCATTTCTTGCATTCTCAATGGATGGAGAAGAGAGGGAGAGAATTTAGAACTGAAACTTTTTAAAATTGAAAAATAAAAAGGTCTCTGCAAGAGAGTAAAGAAATAGAAGGAAAGGGGCAAGACACATATCTAGGTTTGAAATAGAGTACAACCATACTACTACTAGGACTGTATTCAAAAAGAGATAAAAAAACAAAAAGGAAAAGGATATGTATGTACATAAATATTTATGTACAGCAGCTTTTTTCTGGTGGCAAAGAATTGGAAATTGAGGGTATGCCCATCAAGTAGAGAATGGCTGAACAAATTGTGCTTTGTGATTTGTGCTATAAGAAATGATGAGCTGTATGCACTCAGAAAAACCTGGAAAGATTTACATGAGCTAATGCAAAGTGAAATGTGTTGTGTAGAAAGTAACAGAAATATCATAAGATGATTAGCTGTCCTCAACAATACATGATCCAAGACAACTCTAAAGGACTTGTGCTGAACTGATGGTGTCTGAATACAGATTGAAGCATACTTTTTTTACTTTCTTTATTTTTCTTGAGGGTTTGTTTTTTTGTTTTTTATTTTTTGGGGGGCTGTGTTTTTCAGAATATGATTAATATGGAAATATGTTTTCCATAACTATACATGTATAACCAGGGCTTGCTGGTCTTCTCAACAAGGCTGGGATGGGAGGGAATTTGGAACTCAAAGTTTTAAAAATGAATGTTTAAAAAATTGTTTTTACATGTAATTGAGAAAAATAAAATCCTAAATATTTGTTTAATTGAAAGGGAAAAAAAGAAATAGAGTACAACCTATACCCCAAGCCCTCTCCTGCTCCTCTCTTCCTTATAGAGAAGGGAGATCCAAATTCCAAAGAATAAAAATCAGCCAAGGCTGCAGTAGCATCAGTTTGGCAGTGCTCTCTCTGTTCTGCTGGGACAGAGAACCAAGGAGCAGAAAGAAGAGGCCAGAACATCACTGAGTTGGAAGGTTGGCGGGGGGGTGGGGGGGGGGGTGCGGTGTGGGAGATACAGAGGAAACCTGTGTGGCACTCCACTAAGCTTGAGGGTAAGAGCCCAGCATCCAAGTGGGGCCAGATCTGTCCCTCCAAAAGTCATGGAGCAGTGATCTATGCTGGCAAACCATGGGAGGAAGCTGAAACCCTATGAGATTCAGCTCCCGGGGAAACCACCACCAGAGGGGACAGAGTCAGAAATTGAGCAATAAAGGGAAAATGGCGGGGTGGGGGGAAGGACTGAAATAACCAAAGATCTCATAAGAAAGAAAACTCAGAGACTTTCAGCATAAATAGATAAATCAATAGAGAAAACATTAACAGCAGAAGGATATTTGGATTCCAGGTCTCATAAATGAGTTCAAGCATCAATGAATAAATACCACAAAAGAAAGAGAAACAATTCAACACTTGATGGGACAGATGACCCTGTAGAATATGAGGTGAAAATGGAACCACAACTTGCTGTTCCTGAGTGATTTAAAAGAGAAATGACTATTGTGAGAGCAGAATTTAAGGCCTGAAGAGCAAAAATAATTGGCAGAATTAAAAAAAACTTGAATTTGCAATGATGAATCAAGAAACAAATGATAACTGATTGAGAAAGCAGACACACAAAAGTGAAGGACAGTCTAGGAGAAGCAAAAAGCAATAACATTAAAAGAAAGCATGTTCTCTATCAAAAAAAGAAGTTGATCTCAAAGAGGATGTGGAGAGAGAACTAAAGGATTATAGGTCTCCCAACACAATGGATCAAAAAACTTGAATACCATAATGCAAGATATGTTACAAAAAACTGCCTAGAATTTCTGAACACAAAAAATGAAGTACTCGTTAAAAGAATCCATAGATTACCTCCAGAAGAAAAGCAAGGCTACAAACTTCAAGACACGTAGTGGTTAAATTTAATCATTCCAATGAGAAAAAAAACAGATTCTGCAAGTGACTAGGAGAAAAACCTTCAAATACGAAAGAAAAGAGATGTAAGTAACACAAGACTATTATGAACCCACCAGAAAACTCAGAAGGGAATGGAATAATGTGCTGAGTGACCCGCCCTACAAATCTGAGCATAGCTTTTAATGAATGAAAGATAAATATTCAGTAATAAAGAGAAATGTGAAACATTTTTAGGAGGAAAACCATACCTGAAGAGATTATTTGCTTCTCCTATATCCAAGACCACCGAAATAAGAAAGGGGTAAACTAATGTGAAGGGAGATGGAAACTTTGTTTTAGAAGTTGCACATTTTTGATGCTTGAAAATACCATTCATCTTGCCTTAGAATGAGAGGAACTTCTGGGGGCTACTGATACTAAGGGAGTAGGAGGGCATGGACTCATGGAGGAGATTTTAAGAAAAATGGTGAAGCAACATGACCAGGGAAAGCGTAGAACTCACTAGTAGACTGTATGATCAAGGACATGAGGGGATGGGAGGTCCTGCCATCAGAGAGTGTTCTCGCTGTCAACTGCAAGAACTGGCATCTTTCTGGGAATGAGGCAGAAGGGAAATAGATTAAGGAGAAAGATCTACAATAAAATGGCAGAAATTGTTTAGAGGGGAGGATTTAGAAGGGATATCTTGGAAGTTTTGATTGCATCATGAACGCAGAGAATAGGAAGGGAGTAGATAAACATAAAGGCCATAAACTGGAAAATAAAGAGTGGGCAGAAAGGGGGGAAGGGTAGTAAAGAGGATGAAGGAGGAAAATGAAATTGAAGAAACAAACAAGACTAATTAAAGGGGAGGAGAGGTAGGGGAAATCTACTCAACTGAAAAGGAAAAAAGAAGGAAAGAATTAAATAGATAGAAGGAAGAAGGAGCAAACAAGTAAAACCCCAAAGGGAAAGGAGGAGCAAAGAGGAGGCAGGGATTAGGGGAGAGGGGAAGAGAGCCAATAAGAATTGGGCCATCCTAAAAGATTAAGCTAAAGGAACTGAAGCTGCATAGAGACAAATGGAGGAAAACATAAACCCAACTCTCATAACTTTTTTTTTCCTTTTTATTTTAGTTTGCAACACATGATTCTATATAATTTTGAATTCCAGATTTTCTTCCCTCCCTCCCTCCCCAAGACGGCATGGAATCCCATATAACTTCCATGTATAACTTCACATTGAATTAATTTACACACTAGTCAAGTTGTGGAGAAGAACCATGACCAATGGAATGAATCAAACTCTCTTAACTTTTTTTTTTAGTTTTTTTTTTTACTCTCATAACTTTTAATGTGAATAGATTAAACAGTCAAATAAAGCAAAAAGAAGCGACAGATTAGATAAGAAAACAAAGCCTTACAATCTATTCCCTGCAAGAAACACAGTTAAAAAAAAAACAAAGACAGACGTAGACAGAATAAAACTATGGGGATGGAAACAAATTTATTATACATTAAGTCATGCCCCCCCCCCACAAAAGACAGTTACACACATGCTGTCTGACAAAGCAGAAACAAACATTAAAAAGAGAAAAAAGGGACAGACAAGGAAACTACATTTTGCTGAAAGGAACCACAGACAAACAACTATCAATTTATATGGTCCAAATGTCTTAGCATCCAAAGTCATATAGGAAACATTAACAGGTGTAAGACTGCATAGACAGTAACACTATAGTGACAGGAGGTCTTTGAGTAGCCTCCTCAGTTTTAGATGAGTCTAACAGAAGGATAAAAGGAAAAATATAGAACTGAACAAATTGCTGGAAAAGCTAAAGCTTTTGACTTATGATACCTGCAAAAGAATATACGTGTTTTTCAGTATTACATGGAATTTTAACAAAAATTGATCACATTGTGGCACATACATTGCGAACAAATGTGAAAAAGCAGAAATAGTAAATACATCTTTTATAAACCACAACACAATAATATAGTCGTTGGTTCAGGGACCACAAACAAAGATAGATCCAAATAGAGATTTAAAAATTAAATCTTGGGGCAGCTAGGTGGTGCAGTGAGTAGAGCACCGGCCCAGGAGTCAAGAGGACCTGAGTTCAAATCTGGACTCAGACACTTGATACACTTGCTAGCTGTGTGATCTTGGGCAAGTCACTTAACCCCAATTGCCCTACCTTCCTCCCTCAAAAAAAAATTTAAAAAAAATTACATCTTAAATAATGAATGGGTCAAAGAACAAATCATAGAAACAGTTATGTGAAAGAACATGATTATGAAGAAACAATATACCAAAATTTCTGGGATGTAGCTAAATCTTCCTCAGGAGGAAAATCATATCCCTTCAACATACATTAACAAAATAGAGGGGATTAATGAACTGAATATGCACTTAAAAAATGAGAAAGCCAACAAATAAAAAACCTAAAAGAAACCCAGAAGAAGAAATATTGAGAACTAGAGGAGAAATAGATACACTAGAAACAAAAAAAAAAATGTAGACATAATAGATTAAGAGCTGGTTCTTTGAAAAGACTAATAAAATTGATAAACCTTTAGCTAATCTGATTAAAAACAAGAGAGCAGAAAATCGAATGAAATAACAAATGAGCAAGGTGAAGTCAAAACCTGAAGAAATAAAAAGAATACTTGGAACCTATTATGTTCGGTCATATGCTAAGAAAACTGAGAACACAGAAGAAATAGAGGAATGCCTTTAAAAATATACCTTGACAAAAACAACAAAAAAAATACCTTTAATTATCAGACAACCTTATAGAGATTTTAAATAACTCAGTCTCAGAAAAAGAAATAGAAAACCGGCTGTAAAGTTTTTAAAAAAAAACTAGTAGTCCTGATGAATCACAGGAAAATTCTTTCAAGTTTTTAAAGCAAAATTAATACCCCTACTTCAAAAATTATTCTCAAAAACTGAGAATGCGCCCTACTAGAATTCTTTCATGAGACAGATATAGTCTTAATACCTAAAACAGGGAAGGATAAAATACAGAAGGAAAACCATAAGCTAACATCATTAATAAATATTGATTCAAAAATTAGAAACAAAAGTGTCTCAAACAGATTACAAGTGACTTATCCAAGAAATCTTTTTTTTTTTAAGAAATCATTTTTTTATTACCAAGTTGGGTTTTTTTTATATCAGGGATGCAAAGATGGTTTAGTATTAGAAAAACAATCTGTATCATCACATTAAGGCACTAAACTACATGATTTATCTCAATACACAAAGAAAGAATCTTTAACAAAGTATGATACCCATTTATGCTAAAAAAAAACAAAAAACCTTCAAGATATAGACATAGAGGGATATTTTTAATATCAGAAAAAATATCTATCGGAAACTAAAAGCAAACACCATATGCAATGTAAATATAAAAGTAAAGCCCTTGCTGTTCTCAACTTTCTCTTTAATGGTTTTTTTCTCTCTCCTTTGTGAAATAAGAAGCTGAAAAGAGTGAGGACTCCTCTGGAGGAGCAGGCCTCTCTATCTTACATCGAACGTACAGCCAGGACTGTAGCTTCAAGAACAGCATGTACCACGTTGGGGATTATGTCTATGTGGAGCCAGCAGAAGCCAACCTCCAACCACACATAGTCTGCATTGAAAGACTGTGGGAAGATTCTGCTGGTGAGTACCAAGATCTCACTAGGGCTGTCAGGAAGAGGGACATGGGATTTTTTGGGAGCATATGTAATTTAAGTAGATGTAAACCTTTGCACAATCCACCACTGAATGGTAATCAAGCACCCATTGTTTGTAAAACCCTGGACCCACCTGCTCCAGAGTGTGCAAGTTTAAAAAAAAAAAAAGACATGATTCCTGCTATCCATGAGTTTGCAGTCAAGTTGAAATAATGTTCGCATGAAAGGAATACTTTAAAAAGCAGTCTATTTACAGGAAAATATTGAATAAGCTATGTTACCTCACCATTTAGGTCTAGCCAGAAGGCTTCTTTTCAGAAGAGAATGTTTACAAATGGGTTTTGAAGAGGAGAGAGGAGCATGGATTGGCAAGCAGGAGGAAAAGAGCTACTGTGGGTGGAAGTAATAGAATGTAAAGAGAGTCCATATGTTTTAAGAAACAGAGATGGAGGATACAAGATTAACCCACTCACATTTTGAGTTGCTTCTTCCTTTGAGACCCGTCAGAACACTTTTCTTAGGACAGCCAAACTTCTAGCATATAGTATAATTAAACTGCTGTTTCCTTGCTTACCTCTTTGTAGAAATTTGGTAAAAGGCTAGCTTAACTCTTTTGGGCAGGCAATGACAATGAAATTAAGGACTACACAGGCTCTCATTACTGGGTTTGGGTCTCAAAAAGATTAATAGATTAGTTTGCTTTTTCTAACATTTGTCTTTAATGTGGTATTTTTCACTTTTATTTATTTTAGGTGAAAAATGGTTGTGTGGCTGTTGGTTTTATCGGCCAAACGAAACATTCCATCTTGCTACACGAAAATTTTTGGAAAAAGAAGTTTTTAAAAGTGACTATTACAACAAAGTACCTGTTAGCAAAATCCTAGGCAAATGTGTAGTCATGTTTGTTAAGGTGAGTTACTACCCCCAGATTCATCACCTGAAACACACACACACACACACACACACACACACACACACACACACACTCACACACTCTCTCTCTCTCTCTCTCTCTCTCTCTCTCTCTCTCTCTCTCTCTCTCTCTCTCTCTCTCTCTCTCCCTCCCTCCCTCTCTCTCTCTCTGGAAGGGAGGAACCGTGCATTAATCTAATTGAAATTAGTCTGTGTGACCACATATAAAAATTTAAGGAAAGAATTAACCATTATATGTGGAGTGAATGTTAATTTTTTCATATAATTGCCAGCTACAAAATGTTTAATCAGACTGGTATATTTTCTCAGTTGAAGAAGAGATTTTCAAAGAAAAACTTGAAATTAACTCTTAGGGATCTGTCTGTATTTAGATTCTCATTTTGCTGTATCCCAGTGCTAGGGGAAAAGGAGAGTAGAAAAGACCATAAGAGCAGACATAGCATGTAAAGTGTGAAGGAACATTAGAGATCCAGTCTGACTCCTGTTATACAGATCAGGATACTAAGGCCTAGAGGCAGTGTGGGACAGTGGAGAGAATGCCACTTCACCAGGCTATTGCTAGGTCAAAGGAGGTCTCAGTGGGGTCAGTCATGACTTTGAGAGGCAGGAGGGTCCTACAGTTAAGGGATCTGAGTCAGAACCCTTCCTTAATACCAAGTGATTATGGGCAAATCATTAATCTTTCAGAACTTTGGTTTCCTCATCTATAATTTAAAGATTATATTAATCAGACTCCTTTCCTTATAGAGTAGTTGTGAGAAAAGTGCTTTGCAAACTTTAAATAGATGTAGATGTGAGCTACTTGTCATTGTTACCACAGCCTTCTCTCCCCAACAACTTTGTGTTTAGCCACCTTATATTTATTTTGTATATTTTTATTCTGTATTTCGTTACGTTGTCATGTATGGATGTTATTTCCCATAATAAATTAGAAGATCCTTGAGAAGAGGGATTGTTTTCATTTTTTGTCTTTGTAGAGAAAAATAGCTTTTAGTGTTTAGTCATTTTTGGGTTTCTTAGTAATTTAGTTTCATTAAATAATCTAATGCTGTTGCTTTATTTAACAGGAGTACTTTAAACTGTGTCCAGAAACTTTTCGAGATGAAGATGTTTATGTCTGTGAGTCACGATATTCTGCCAAAACAAAATCTTTCAAGAAAATTAAGTTGTGGACCATGCCTGTCAGTTCCGTTAGGTTTATCCCACGTGATGTGCCTCTGCCTGTGGTGCGTGTTGCTTCTGTGTTTGCAAATACAGACAAACTGGATGATGAGAAACACACTGAAACTTCAGAGGACAGTAAAGGAGCAGACAATTTCCTTAACCTGGAAAAGGTATGGGAAAAAAAGTCACAAAGAGTTTTACATTTTAGAAGAAAAATATTCATAAAACAATTCTTTATGGTGTCCCTACCCATAATGAGAGGGGTGAACAAGGAAGAAGAATTTAAACAGTGTTCCTAGGAATCCTACAGGTTAATTTTAACAATGAAAGACAGTTTGGAGATCAGTAATTTGTCTCTGATCTATAGCTTCCTTTGCTTAAATTTTTATAAATTTTAATGTATTTTTAAATTTTTTATTGATTTTTTTGTTTTTAAAATAATTTTATTTTTATATATGTCGCTTTCCCCCTCCTCTACTCAAAGAGCTATTGTTTACAACAGTGAATAAAAAAGAGGCAACAAATTAAGCCGTCCAACACATGAGCTGAGTCTGGCAGTTTACGTTCTGTTCCATACCCACAGTCCATTCCTCTCCTCACCTCCACTCCCTGAAAACTCCAAGGAAGAGAAGGAGTTACATCTTCGCACCTCTTTTCCAAGGCCACATTTGGGCATTATAACTAGACGTCATTCAGTTTCATTTTTGTTGTTCTTGCCATTTACATTGTTGTTGTTGTATGTATTGTTTTCCTGGAAAAACTTCATTTTGCATCATTTCACATGAGTCTTCCCATGCCTCTTCCGAGTTCGTCATATTCCTTGTTTTTAATGCTAAAGTGTATTACTTTACATTAATGTGCCTCAATTTATTTAGCCACTCCCCAGTCAGTGGACATCTACTTTGTTCCTACTTATTTGTTACTACAAAAAAAGCCTTTCTATCTTAGGCTTCCTTGCAAAGGGGAGGAAGGAAACAAGCATGTATATAGTGCCTACAATGTGCCAGGCACTATGCTAATAAGCACTTTACAGATATCTCATTTGATCTCACAACAACCCTGGTAGGTAGGTAGTATTATATATCTCTACTTTATATCTCCACGTGTCCAAGGTCATACAACTAAAAAAGTGTCTGAGGCAGAATTTGTACTTGTGTCTTCCTGACTCCAGCCTTGATTCTCTTCACTGTGCTACCTAGCTGCCATACATCATATGCCTTGGGGTATACACCTGGCATTTAGGGTCTTTGAGGCTAAAGTTATGGACATTTTAGTCTCTTTAACATAATTCTGAAATGCTTTCTGAAATTAGTGGACCGATTCATAGCTCCACCAATGGTGTATTCGTGTGCCTGTCTTTCAACATCCTTTTCAACATCGACTATTCCCATCTTTTGTTGTCTTGGCCAGTTTGCTGGAAATGAGATGAAAACCTCAGGATTGTTTTTATTTGTATTTCTCTTAGTATTAGCAATTTAGATCTTTTACAAGCTTATGAATAGTTTGCAGTTCCATTAAGTTATGACTCTTGGTTTTATATGTTTGCAGTATTTTTGTTAGTTTCCTATATATCTTAAATAACAGATTCTTATCAAAGATAATTGGTGTAAAAAGTTTTTTTTTCCAAATTGACCGTTTCCTTTCTTATCCTAGTTATGTTGATTATTTCATGCAAAAGCATTTCAACTTCCTGTAGTTTTTTTTGGTAATCATCTCTATCCCTTACATAGTTAAGAACTCTCCTCTTAGCTATAACTATGAAAAGTACCTGATCTGTTAATTTCTTTTTTTTTAATGGTATGACCTTTAATATTAAAGTCATGAATTCATTTTAAGCTTATTTGAGTATTTGATATGAGATGTTAGCCTAAATCTATTGGGCAATATTTTTTCATTCAATTTTTATTTTATTTTCAGTTCTAAATTCCCACCCTTCCACCTCCTCCTGCTCCTATCCCCACCCCCACCCACAGTTAAGAAAGCAAGTATCCCACTATCAGCCCTTCTCGGGAGTTTTTTATAATTAGGCAGAATCTTCTAACATTTTAACTGACTTAAGTACAATTCCAGAGTCAGGGTCATGAATGAAATGATCCCCAGAAATCTCTTCCTTGAGAAACATTCTCTCAACAACAGTGTCAAGCAAGTTATGTTTTTGTGCTTATAAGAGGCAGTAGGAGATAGTCATGGGGAGAATCTATTCTTTAAAGTGGCTTTTCTTGGCTTTATGATTTTACAAATAACGTTTATGTAGCCGTACTATGTGAATACATTTTCCAGCAATTTTGAAGACTTGGAAACTCCAGTCTATAATAAATGACCTCCCACAATTCGAAATGACTCATGATGAAACATACTGCCAGCTCTAGATAAAGTGGTGATGGACTCAGTGCAGATTGAGGCCTTTTTTTATATATATGGTTAATTCAAGCATTTGTTTTGCTTAACTACATTTGTAACAAGTTTTGTTTTTGTGGTCTCTCAATTGCCATTTTTCTTAATAATTAGGGTCAAGAGTTTGGTATTCAGTCAGATCATAAACCAGAATTTTTTAACCACCCAGGCAGCTAGGTGGCACAGTGAATAGAGCACTGGGCCTGGAGGCAGGAAGACCTAAGTTCATATCTGGCCTCAGACACTTACTAGCTGTGTGACGCTGGCCAGTCACTTAACCTTGTTTGCCTCGGTTTTCTTGTCTATAAAATGAAATGGAGAAGGAAATGGCAAACCACTCTAGTGTCTGCCAAGAAAACCCCAAATGGGGTCAGACACCACTGAAAAATAACTGAAGAATCGCAGCTATGTGCCAGGTACTGTGCTAAGTTAAGAATTCGCCCTCACCCCCGAGACGTCTTCGTAATGGTTCTTTCTGCTTCTGGTCTCTATTGTCCTGTGATCTACATAGTTGCCAAAATAATCTTCCACATATGCAAATCTGACCATGTCACTTTCCTTCTCAAAAACCTTCAGTCGCTTGTATTGCCTATAGAATAAATGTACTCTTTATCATGGCATCCAAAGATTTGCCAAAGAGCCACGATCTGACTCCAACCTGTCTTTGCACCTTTAATTTTCCTTCATTTCTTGTCACAATCTACATTCCCGCCAGGCTGGACTCATCACACCTGCATCTTTTTGGGCCTCTCCCGTTGTGCAGTTGTTCAAGTCATTTCGGCCCTTCCCCCCCAGTCCTAAAATAAGCTCGCTCTACAACTTGACCTGTTAAAATCTTTATTCCTTCAAAGTCTACCTTAAGTTCCCCTTCTTCCATGAAGACATTCATGCCTGATTTTCCTTTCACTAAAAGTGATCTGGCCCTCCTCAGATTCCTCATAGCACTCTTTGTTTACCATGTCTTTATACTATCAACACAAAGAAACAGTATCCCACTGTGCTTGGGAATGGATCCCTCAATGCCCTCAAAATTATATTGCCTCTAATGTGCATTTTGCGTATAGTTTAGTCCAGCTGTTTTTCCCTTCTTTGTTTTCTGTAGTAACATTTCTCCTTCCTTCCTTCTATAGCACATTGTGAACTGTGATTAAAATTCAAATGAGTTGTCTTCACTACCATTAGTGGAGAAAATAGTTTGTTATCAAAATCTTGACAGATCTTTTCCATTTTTCATCTCTTTATCATCCTTAAATGTTTTGGGAGTGATATGCTTGAGTTGGTTCTCAACAGCATAGGCCAGACTTTGAGCCCAGGGCCTCTGGTTCCATATCCAGTACTCTGTCTATCATATGTGAGTCTTTTGGTGTCAGTTTCTTTATCCATTCTCATTTTTCTTTAGTAGCATGTTTAAGTAGGTCAGGTGGTGCTGTTTTGATTGCATGCCATATCATCCTTTCATTTTTCTTCATTCATTTGGTGTTGAGCTTGATTGTTGTTCATACAAGCTGGAAGTCTAACTATACACAAACAACTGATTCAAAAACAAATCCCACCCTGGCAACCAGTGTGGCAACCTATCAATATAACTTCTTTTTGTGTGTGTGGTATTTAGTGCTTTCTATACCTAGTACCTTCTGATTGTCTTCTGCTAAAAGAAAATATTATGATAACTACATAAATTTTATGTATATTTATATATGATAACTACATATACAAGATATCTGGGTAATCTACAGCCTTTGGCCTATTGATCTTGAGCCATATTTTCCAGTATATTTTTTATCACCTTCTCCTATGTTCATTTTGCATTGAAATTACCAAGTATGTAAAGCATATGTTGATTTTCTTTGCAGAATGCTTAGTACGATCTTCATAGAATTTCTCTATCTCCTTATTATCTGGCATGGACGTTAACAGTCTTTCTTCATAAGTTCGTGGATTTAGAGCTGAAAGGGATTTGATAGGCTGTCCAATCCAACACTTTCATTTTACCAGGGAAGAAACTGAGGCTTAGACAGGTTATGGCTTGTACACGGTCACACAGGATAAAATGGCAGAGTCAGGATTTGGATGTCCTGGCCCTCCAGATCCTTGCCACTGCTTGTTTATGCCGATCATAAGTACCATGATTCCAGATTACCAAAGGTCCCATAAAATGACATTTCTTGTTGCTGTTGGATGCACGATAAAGCCAACTCTGCTAGCTCCATTACTTGGCTCCCCAAGAAGAACCTGTACACTGGCATTTCATTTAACTGCCATTTCCTTGTACAGACCTCACTTTACCCATAAGCGGACTTTCTGCAGACCCCGATATAAAGCAATATGAATTTGCCCACAAAGGTGAGGAAGAGAGAGAGGAAGGGGATGTGCACCTTGGAGGGAGGGGGCCAGGGACAGAGAAGTGAGAGCAAGAGGAGGAACACACGGGGGCCAGGGCCACATGGGGGCCTGGCCAGAACCCTGAGGGACAGCTGTGGTTTAGAGGGTATGCTCTGAAGAAGGATCCATCAAAGGAGATGGAGGAAGTGGTCAGATAGGTAGAAGGAAAAACTGGAAGAGAGCTGTGTCCTGAAACCGAAGAGGTCAAGGAGAATGAGGATTGAGAAATGCGTGTGTATACATATACGTATAGATATATGTATAGATGTATATATACACACATATGTTACGTGTATATATGTATATATAGTTTGACTTATAACCCAAAAGGATACTGAAATTTCCTAAAATTAATATTTTTCATCCAGATCTTTTTGCATTTCAGTTAACTTTTCCCTTAAAAATTTAGTTCTGTGCTATTTGGCAGGAGGCAGAGAGTACAAATATGTATATATACATGTAGATAATATACTTTGACTGTCAGTGTTTCTTTTAATTGTCAAGCTTATCTCCCAGCTTTCCAACTTTAATTCATCTTTGAAATCTTAATTACAGCTCCTCATCTTCTGGAGTCAGCTGACATAAAATAAACTTTTTCCAACCTCTCATTTCAAACCTTAAGTGTTTTCCTGTAAACAACATATTATGGATCTTACCTTTTTATCCATTCTAGAACCTGTTTTCTTCTAAGTGAAGTCAGTTCATTCAAAGTCACCATTGTTAAATTTGTTCTTTTTTTCTGTTATGCTTAGCTATAATCTTAGTCTTGTCACTAAAATAGGACTTATCTTAATTCCCTTTAGTTAATTGTAGTCATATTTACATGTGTGTTTTTGAAAGATCACCTTGTGATAGTGCCTTTATATCGATCTCATTTGTAACTTTAAAGTGGATACACCGCTGTTACTGTTGTTAATGACTGTTGTACAGTCATTTATTCGGGTCCTGCTCTCCATGACTCCATGGACCAGACTGTCCATGGGATTTTTTTGGCAGACACTGTAGTGGCTTGCCATTTCCTTCTCCAGTGGATTAAGGCAAACAGAGGTTAAGTGACTTGCCCAGAGTCACACAGCTAGTAAGTGACTGAGGGCAGATTTGAACTCAGGTTTTCCTGACTCCTGGCCCAGCGCTGTATCCACTAAGCCATCTAGCTGCCTCCAGATACATTAGTGCAGGTTATAACAAAGTTTCAGTGTCCAGTACTACAAGACGTTTAAAAATCTTGATTAATAGCAAGATGGATTTCAGGACTGGCTCTTTGGTTTACTAACTTCAACATTTATATCCATGATGGAAGTTTAATTTTTTCAGTTAATATTCTGTGAAAATCTGCCTTCCTTTTCACATCCCTAAATATTTCCTTTGATGTTCATTTTCCTTTCTCATATCATCTTTTAACTGAATCTTTTACTGTAGGAGAAAGAAGATGTTCCAGTAGAAATGTCTAATGGGGAGCCAGGCTGCCACTATTTTGAACAACTTCGATACAATGATATGTGGCTGAAGGTCGGAGACTGTGTTTTCATAAAATCTCACGGCTTAGTGCGGCCTCGAGTAGGCAGGTGAGTATTTGGAGTTTTCCCTATTCGAAAAACATAGCTGTAAAAAATATTATGGATAAAAAAAATCAGCAGTCCATTGAGAAATAGACTGGTAATAAGGAATATGGTATAGATTTAAAAAGCAGAGCTGCGAGGTCATTTGAATCCTGAGGTGGCAGCCTATGTGAAAGGTTTTTAGCCTCTTTTGCAGCCATATCCTGGAATCTGGGCTATAGCACTGTCCAGCCCAAGGTATAGCAGTTAGACATCACTGCATCAAGTGGAGCCAGGAAACTTCCATTCTTAGTTGGAGCTGCTGAATATTCTGTTCTCTTTCATCAATGTGTGCTCATATTTACATGTTTACTTTTAAAAATCAGGAAAAAGTTCTTTCCATCATAAGAGTGGCCACTGAAATCACCCTATATGGTGCCTAGCATCTGAATATTCAAGAGATACTGACTTTTTTTTCATTTCTAAGAATTTACCAATTACTAAGAATTTTATTGGGCCAAGTGCCAGGGACATAGAGAAAGGCAAGAATATGGTCCCTGCCCTCAAGGAGTTCACATTCTAATGAGGGAGACATTATGCAAACAGCCATTTACATATAAGATATATATATAGTGTAAATGGGAGGTAATCCCAGAGGGAAAACACTAGTGGTCGGGAGAACCAAGAAAGGCTTCTTGTGGAAGGAGCCAGGAGGCAGAGGTGAGGAGAAAGAGCATTCTAGAAATAGGGAACAGCCAGCAGAAAGGCAAGGAGCTGGGAGATGGATTATGTTGTTCAAAGGACCCTCATAACCTGATGCCTGAATTATTGCAGGGACCTTCTGGTGGGTCTCCCTGTCTCCTGTCTCTCCCCAGTGTAACCTCCATTCACCCACCAAAGTTATTTTCCTAAAGCCAGGTCCAGTCACGTCACCCACCTGCCACCTCCACAGATAAACTCCAGTGGCTCCCTATTGCATCCAGAAGTAAATACAAAATGCTGTGTTTGGTATTCAGAACCCTTCATAACCTACCCCCTGCCACCTTTCCAGTCTTCTTAACACCTTACTCAACACATGCTCTTCAATCTAGTGACACTGGCCTCCTGGTTTTTCTATGACAAGACTTCCATCTCTCAGCTCTGGGCATTCTCTTTGGCTGTTCTGCATGCCTGGAACTCTTTCCCTTCTCTGCTCTACTGACCTCCTGGGTTTCCTTTAGATCCCAACTGAAATCTCAACTTCTACAGAAAAGCTTCCCCAACTCCTCTCAATTCTTGTGCCTTCCCTCTGTTAATTGTTTCTTATTTAGCCTGTATCTAGCTTGCTTTGTATATATAGCATTTAGCATAGTACCTGGTATATAGTAGGCACTTGGTTATTGTTTATTCATTCACTTATGTCCAACTCTTCATGACCCCATGGACCGGACTTACTATGGGGTTTTCTTGGCAAAGCTACTGGAGTGGTTTGCCATTTCCTTCTCCAGTAGATTAAGGCGAACAAAGGTTAAGTGACTTGCTCAGGGTCACACAGCTAATAAGCGTCTGACGCTGGATTTGAACTCGGTTCTTCCTGACTCCAGGCCCAGTATTCTATCCACTGTGCCACCTACCTGCCTCTAGTGGACACTTAATAAATGTTTATTAGTTGATTGATTGGATGGCAAAGGCCAGTGCCATAGGATACATGGTAGGGAGTGAAGTATAAGAAGACTGGAAAGGTAGGAAGGGGTCAAGTTGTGAAGAATGCAAATAGAAGGTTTTCTATTTGATCCTGGAGATAACAGGGAGCTCCTGGAAATATATTGAGTAGAAGCGATGGCATCATCAGACCTATGTTTTAATAAGGTTCCTTTGGCAGCTGAGTGGAGGAGAGACCAGAATAGGGAGAGAGTTGAGGCAAGGAGACTAACCAGAAGGACATTGCAGTATTCCAGGCACGAAGTCAGGAAAGCCTCAGTGAGGGTGGCGGTTTCATGAGAAGGTGACATATTCAGGAAATTTTGTGAAAATATAAATGACAAGATTTGACAAACAGATTGGTTATGTGGAATGAGTATGAGTAAGGAATCAAGCATGATACCAAGGTTGTGAGCCTGGGTGACTGGACAGATGACAACAGTAAGGAAGGTTAAGAAGAAAGGCTTTTGGGGAGAGGATAATGAGTTCTGTTTTAGACATGTTGAATTTGAAATGTCTATGGAACATCCAGTTTGAAATGTCCAGCAGACTGTGATGTGATTGAAAGTCTGGAAAGAGGTTGGGCTAGATAAATAGATCCAAGAAGCATCTGCATAGAAATGATGATTGTCCATTGAAGCTGATGAGGCCATCAGGTGAGATGGTGCAGGAGGATGAGACAGAGCTTTAGGGGGCATCATGGTGGTGGGCCTAACCTGGAGGAAGATTCAGCAAAGGAGACTGAGAAGAAACAGTTAGACAAGTAGGAGGAGAGAGCAGTATCACAAAACCCTAGAGACATGAGGGTGTCAGAGAGGAAGATGATGAACAGGCTCAGAGGTTATGTAGAATGTGCTGAGTTTCAGGCCTATATAGGACATTCGGTTTGAGATGCCCACTAGGTAATTGGAAATGCAAGAGGTTAGGGATAAGTCAGATCTTAGAATCATCTGCATAGAAATGATCATTGATTTTTTAAAATTTAGTTTAATAGATTAGCCCTTTCCAAATATAATCTGATTCCTACTTTATTGGAAACTTCTCTTCTTTGTAGAATTGAAAAGCTATGGGTCCGGGACGGTGCTGCCTATTTCTTTGGCCCCATCTTCATTCACCCTGAAGAAACAGAACATGAGCCAACAAAAATGTTCTACAAAAAAGAAGTGTTTCTGAGCAATTTGGAAGAAACTTGTCCTATGACATGTATCCTGGGTAAGTATTCACACTTTGAGGTCTTGATGGGCCAGAGCTTTTGTTGTCTCTATCAAAATCGTTTTTATAGTTGCCAAAAAGTCAGAGACAGCCAGCCAGTGTCATTGGTTTCAGATAGTCAACTTACTGGGTCTTCACCCTAATATGCTTTTCTTGCCTGCTCACATGACTTTGCTCTTCTCAATTTCTTCACTTTTATTCCAACATTACTGTAGCTAGTTTAATAGGTTCTGGCATTGAGGACATTTTTATTGATAATCTGGGTTTTCTTTCACAGTTTACATCCCTCCTTTTAAATCCATTGGAATAGATTTTGGGGTTGTCATATGTTTTAAATTTGATTGTGTTTAACTTTAAAGTAAAAAAAAAAAGGAACTATCATCAAACAAAGGGTTTTTTTTTTTAACGGTAGATTTTACATATAGATTTCATTACTTTTTTATATTAAACATGTTATTTTTTCTCATTTTAAAGGAAATTCATTATAACAGAGGTTGGTAAAAAGGGCAAGAGAATTAAGAATTTATTAAGCACCTGCTGTGTGCCAGTCAAAACTTTTCTTTATTTTGCTTCTGCAACTCATTTCTTATCATAGCTACCATTTTCAAAAATAACTTTTTCTATAGGAAGTAACTATTAGGAATTTTAACTTTATAGGAGATGCAGTCTAACTGTTCCTTTAAATATAATCATTATTGGATATAAATTTAATTTCTATGATCCCAAATGAATTTTTTTTCCAGAGGGACCAGTGTCTTTCCCCAGTTTTTCCTAAGATGAAATGCTTCATTTTATTCAATAGAAATATCTTTTTTCATTGGTTTTTTAGCTCTTCTTTCAGTTCTTGATATGTACAGGAATTGTTTGGAACAGCTATGCATGGCATATGTGTCCCCAAGACTGGAGAGGAGTGCAAAGAGGGGCCTCTCTTCTTCAAATATAGTCTCCAGTAGGAGGGTAGAACTCCCATTTCCACCCCTTAGATAACTAATTTCTGATAAAATGGAAAGACCTCTAGGGAGTGGAAGTGCTGGGAGTATGAAGTCCTAAAACACTTTGAGTAGCTGCTAGATGAGTTCCTCACCTGTTTATAACTTTGTCCTTAGTATGAATTATCGCTTTAAAAAATTTTTCACAAAATGAGACATTTTGATGTCTTTAGACTTACTCAAGGTCTCTGAAACTTGCTATTTGTGTTATGTCAGTCTGGAGGCAAGATGCTGGGACTCCAAACTAACATAAGCACACTGAAAAGAATCTGGGCAGTGTCAAGAACCCAGCACTCATCATTGCCTCAGTTTCTTTGTCCAGCTCTCTGCCTGAGGCAGCTTGTAGCATAGCCCAACACACAAGACTTCCCTAGGGACATATGCAACACAGGAAACATAAACTCAGATATATGGGAAGCACCCCCAGTAATCATGAAGCCCCCTGACCTCTCCTTGCTCTCAGCCACACTGTCTGTCACACAGATTTCTTGCCTAGAGGAGAGGGCCCCAAGAGGTATAGTGTTTCCACATGCCTGAGTGTTAGGCTGGGCCATAAGCTGTTCAGAGCCTTAGGTACAGAGAGCATCAAAGGGCTCATGATATGACGACTCCATATCACTAGGTTTTTGACACCTACGTCCTTGACCTCCTGAGCCCTTAACTATTCCCTTGGAATTGCCTACGGAAAAGGTGCCCGTGTTCTAACAGTAGTACCATGCCAGAAGTTCTAGGTTGCCCTGCTTTTATCCATTGTCACCAGAAAGCCTCAGAGCGAGAGAGTCTGATGCCTTTCTGAAAAGTGATTGGCAGTGGTTGCTGCCTCCCTGCATGTACAGCTCAATTTCCCTTCCTCCCTGATTGTGATAACAAAGGAGCCCTGAGTTGGTGACACATTGAGGTGTGGGCCCTCAGCAACATTCTTAGTCTCAGTTTTCACTTGTTCTAACATGGTAACAAAAGCTGCCCCTTCCTAAAGGTGCTTTATAGAAATGGTTGCCGTAACAATGCTAAGTGGCCAGAATTATTCCTGCTTGCATAGAAATACTTGGGTTTTTTAGATAGCAGTGTTCCACATGACTACAGGATGTGCTTGATTTAACCTACTTATTTTTTTCAGGAAAGTGTGCTGTGTTGTCGTTCAAGGATTTCCTGTCCTGCAGGCCAACTGAAATACCAGAAAATGATGTTCTTCTTTGTGAGAGCCGCTATAATGAGAGTGACAAACAAATGAAGAAATTCAAAGGGCTGAAGAGGTTTTCACTCTCTGCTAAAGTGGTAGATGATGAAATCTACTATTTCAGGTAAAATACAAAGCGTTTTAAAGGAAAAACCTTTTCTTTGGCTTTTAACAGTAGATTAACATCAAAATTATGTAGTCAGAGTTGTTTTTGAGTGACTCTTGATTTTACAGAATAGTATACATACACTTAAAAGAGAAAAATAAAGTAGGGAAATAGGGAATAATAAAACAGGAAAAGGAAATTATTTTCTGTATTTAAGCAGCCTGCTTCAGCTGAGTTCAGTCACACCATCAGTTACAGGGAACATTAGAGGCCATCTCCGGAGTCCAGCATGCACCCTGACTCCCAACAGAAATTCTCTCTACAGCCCACTCTAATCCTTCCACAGGACAGCCCCTCAGATTCCCGAAGACAGCCAGTCTGTTCTTTCCCTTTCTGTTCTTTGTACACTCACCAATTTATTAATGCCCTTCCCTAAAATGTGACACTCAGAAGACCTGAATACAATATCCCAAATGTGGTCGACCCAGACTAGAATACAGGGAGAACAGTCATTCCCCCAGTCCTGACCATCACACATCTCCTAATGTATCTTAAGATTATATTAACATTTTTGGCCATGAGGTAATAATCTTGATATAAGAAGTTGTAAAGGTTCCATATAGATTCTGAAGATTATTCTCATTGTTTTGAGCAATCAAGACCCAACTTTGGGCTTAATTGCCATAGGAAGGATGGCCCAATACAAAAAGTGAAAAGGATGAGACTGGATTGGGGTGGGCAATACATAGTCTCTCCATGTCATTGTTATTAGGGGAGTAAGGTTTTTGCCCCCCCAAAACTTTGAGGTGCCTAACGGAATGTTTGAAAAGCAAATGCTTTATATGGTATATGACAGTCTAAGCTAGTATCTGAAACAGCGTTTCCTCTACAGTGTAGCCTTCTGATTTGAGAATATCTGTCTAGAAGTAAAAAGCAGGAAATTAGAGAGGAGCCTGTTATGCTCTGTGCTCTCTGTTATTTTTTTCTGCTATTTCTCTCTGTCTCAGAAAACCCATAGTTCCACAAAAGGAGCCCTCGCCATTACTGGAGAAGAAGATTCAATTGCTAGAAGCAAAATTTGCTGAGTTGGAAGGTGGAGAGGATGATATTGAGGAAATGGGAGAAGAGGAGGGGGAGGTCATTGAAGCCCCCTCTTTGCCGCAGCTTCAGACTCCACTGGCCAGCGATCTGGACATTATGCCCTACACTCCCCCACAGGTGAAAATAACATGTTTCTGGCCACACACTAAGCAGAAGGAATAGGGTTGCTTTGTTTTTCTAATTGTGGAAGAAAGCCCTTCCTTGGGTGGAGGGAAATGGGAGGTGCAGGGAGAGGAAAAGAGGGGGTCAGAATGGAAAATCGCTTATTGGAGAGAAGAAACTTGTTATAGGATTTCATCTTTGGTTCTCCAGGATAGGACTTTCTGGGCTTTCATATAGTAAGCTACCAAGACAAAAATGAACTAAAATGATTCAGTTTCCCTATTGTTTTAAACCTTCAGCACTAGTTTTTTAAGACATAGGAATATCTGTCCTACTTTGTCTTTAAGGCATGACATTTCATTGTTCCTCTCTGGCTTTCCATAGGACTGGCCACCCACTTCCTACTGTCTGTGCTCCATTAGCCTGCCCTTGTTTGGAAAACTCATCTTGCCGTGTTTTGAGATGATTATTGATGATGTTTTTCCATTCAGAATTTTCTCAGGCCCTAATTATGAGGTCACTATTACAGGTTGCAATGCTTGAGTCCAGTGGAATATTAATTTATCTCTTACATACTACAACAAGTACCAAGTACTATTTATGCTTGGGCTCTTCCCCTCTCTCCCCTCAAGAAAATGGTCAGCTTGACACCTGTCATCTCTGTAACATCAGTCCACAAGAGTAACTACAAACCATGTTTTTCTGGAGTCCAGGAACTTTAGGCAGTTAACAAACTCCATTTGCATTGTAGACGATTCAGGGTTTTCTGTCTTGCAGTCTACTCCTAAGTCTGCCAAGGGCAGCTCTAAGAAGGAAGGCTCCAAAAGGAAGATCAACATGAGCGGCTACATCCTCTTTAGCAGCGAGATGAGAGCCGTGATTAAAGCTCAGCATCCGGACTACTCCTTCGGAGAGCTCAGTAGGCTTGTAGGAACAGAGTGGAGAAACCTAGAGACAACCAAGAAAGCAGAATATGAAGGTAAATAGACTTTAGTCAAATTTTTCATCTGATCACACCTTTTCTAAAACCACTTACCCATATTTTTACCCTTCGGTCATTGTGTGTTACTCAGAAATACAAAATTTTTCTATTTGAGGATTATCTCAAGTAATAAGTACACATTCAGCACGGTCACATCCAGCATGGTCCGATCTGATGACAGTGCAGCCGTTTTACTTAATCCAAATCTATTCATTTCTCCTTCCACTTGCCTCAGCCAAAGTTGTCAAGATACAGAAAGCCTTTCTAAAAAGGCAAGTTTTCCTCCTTTCTTTGTACCCTGAACAGCTGCCCCTAATAGGGAAAATGGGGGGAGGATACAATAGCTGTGTGTCCTAAAGAATGTCAGATATAGCCTCTAAGATAAACATAGTGAAACCTGCTTAAGGAGACCACCTGAAGCATAATGTCTTTTTTTTTAAACTACTAAATACATTACAAAATATATTACAGGATCTAGATACCTCTGTTTGACTCTAGACTGGGAGTATTGAGCCTTTTAGGCAGATGCCATGCCAAAATGGGTGGTCTCTTAGGCAGGTTTTAGCATATATCCTTTCTGAATGTATAAATGTTTTCTTGTTAAGATTACTAGTATTTCTATAATGAGATTCACTTATCTTTATTTTTCTTTTATTCCACTTGGAAATTGCTTTTTTGGGGGGCAGTGAGTCAGCTTTCTAGGATCGGTGTCTTAACTGAGAAGCAAGTACTTGTGGGATGTGTCTTTTGTTTTAAAAGAGAGAAGTAGTAGAAAGTGAGGCCAGCTGGTTGAACTGACTTTGGCCCATGGCTTCATTTTTGCCACCAAGAATTTTGCGTATTAGTTCATTATATGGAATTGGAGCAAGCTTCCCTTCTGTAGGTACAGGCTGGATAAGCTGAGTCAAGGCAATGTTTTATTTATTTGTTTGTTTGTTTGGCAGGAGATGTAAAAAAATAGATGGCTTGTTTAAAGCTGCCTTTTTATTCAGTTGCTTTGGTCAGAAATCCATCCTGTGGACTTTTTGTGGAAGACTCCATAAGAATACCAAAAAAGTGATAGTGTACCTTCTAGTCCAGGTTGATTTACTCCAAACAGATTATAACATAGGAATCTGGAAACCTACAGGACTTGGTGGATTTAAGGCCATAAGGTACTAGCAGGGGTTGGACAAGAATAGAAAATGGGGACTTGTAAGGATTGTCCTGTGGGAAGAGAAGCAAAATCATTCAGGATATGCAGGGGGGAGAAAGATAACAGTGACTGGTAGACAGGTAGAAAGAGAAGCACAAGAGAGAGGATCTCAGGATCCAGAATTTAAGGGGAGTCTGGAATCACTCAGAATTTAATGGTATTATCTTCAGGTAGTGTTTCAGTCAGAAAAACCAAACTTTCTTGGGTTTTAGCATGTCAAAGTCAACTAGAAGTGGTCCTCCGTTAGGGGTCAGCCAGGGTAAGTAGGTTAGCAGTACTGATTGATTTCCACCTAAGAAGAGCCTGCTGGTGCATTCCGCTAGAAACTTAATCTACATCTAAGCCTGAATTTCTGTCTTTTCTTTTACCAGCATTTTCTTCTCCCATTTACTCTGTGGATCTAGTTTCTTAGTATTCAGTGTTCAAACTGCCTCAACCATAACTAGATTTCAGATGTCCCTTGTCTTATAACTTATTATTTAGAAGACCTTTCAGGAAACCACTAGCCCCTTAAACTCGAGCATTAATAAGTAGTTACTCTGGCATAGGCAGAGAAACCTTGGCTCTTACAGCTTTGACCCTCTTAAAACTAAAGAAGTGTTGGCGTTTTCACTTCATTGTTTTCCTTAAGCATGTGTAACATGGAGATAAATTTTCTGCTGCCCTAGCTCAAGTATCATTCTTTTGAGCTTCCATGTTGGAGAGTCAGTGTCTGGAGACTGGAATATACTATTAGAATTCAAGATTTCATAATCTCCTCCCCTTGGTGCTGTTGGTTTTGTATCATTGGAAGTCGCCAGATGTCTCTGCTTCAGTTTACCCGTGTGAAAAATGAGGAAAACATCTCACCTGTATTGTAAAGCATTATAAATCCAGAATCAGTGGAGTTTTAGGAATTGAAAGCATTGAACAGTCTCTAGCCAGTCATAGTCATCAAATGAAGAGTCCGTATTTTGTATCTAGCCTATTAGTTGCAGGTGGGCCTATGTGGAAAAACAGCTGTTAGGATCAGGAACTGGAGAGAAAAATCAGCTTGAAGGAACATACTCACCTTGCATACAATGTCTGACCTCAGAGAATTTGAACAGAGATATTGCTATTCCTGGACATTAGGTGATGTACAGCATTGATTTCTAGAATCTGCTAATTTGAGGAGCAGCTCTGTGGGGTAATTTAATCTTACTATTGAACAATTAAGCCTCAAGAAACGTGATTATTTTTGGTAAAAATCTCACCACAGCAGAAAAGTATACAAGGAATCATTTCTTTCCCCTGGAGTTTAGTTATTAACGCAACCCTTTTTGCTTCATCAGAATGTATGATCTAGTCATCAGGTTTACCTGAAAGCTTATGAAAGTAGGCAGTGAGCCACTCTTCCCTTACAGAGTTAATTTTCTTCAGCTGCTATCTCCCAGGACACCAATGAGCCCAGGTCTCTGTAAGACTGGGTACAAGGAATCATGAAAACCCAAGTATTGATTGTGCCAAAAATTATAATGGGCCATGGAATTGCTTCTTGTTGGAATTCTAAACAATCCGTGATGCCATTAATAACAGAGTAATCACAATTAGCGCTTTCATTGTCAGGGTGCCTCATCAACATTGATTAACTACATTGGTTATGCTGGTGACATGTTTAAAACCTGTGCTTTCTGAATGTGTGTTGCAGTCTTAACATTCTTGAAATCTTTGCAGACAAGTTCTCACGACGAGCTAGGAAAGCTGGGAATGCCCACTAGGTTACCCACCCAACGACATCAGCCGTATCCTGGGTTGAGAACGGGCCTCTGCTCTGTGCCTTTCCATTAGATGAAACTGTCGCTGTGTTTTGCTAGTCCTGTTGAATGAAATGGATGGTGTTGTGAACTCCTGGGTTAAAAGCAGAATTGAAAATCTAAAATGCCTTTGCAGAGCGGGCAGCTAAAGTTGCTGAGCAGCAGGAGAGAGAGCGCGCAGCGCAGCAACCGCAGCCGAGTGCTTCTCCCCGGGCGGGCCCCCCCGCGGGGGCGCTCATGGGGGTGGTGCCGCCACCAACACCAATGGCGATGCTCAATCAGCAGTTGACACCTGTTGCAGGTAAAAGCAGGAGCTAAGACCATTTTTTTCCACTTTAAGAAATTCCTTCATAATGGATCACATTTTTTTTCCCTCCAGTTCCAAATGAGCCTTAGGCTCCTCCAGCCTTTTCTCATGACCAGTCTACTTTCAAAGTTTGAGATCATCCGTGTCTTCCTCTATTGCCCTCTCCCACACAGAAAATACCTTCCCCATAAACATCGGAACTGGGCCCAACACTGGAGAATTCATAGGGAACAATTCTGCCTTGGCTGTGGGGATGGTCTAGTAATATTCTCCGCCCCAGATTATCCTTGCTGTAAGCAAAAAGGTAACTAGACCTTGAGCACTGTCCTAAAAAACCTTTCAGAAAAATCTGCCAAATTAAACTCAGAGTAGTGTGGTTCATTCCCTATTTCATACCAGTTTTCAGTTGGCCTTGTTTTACTGCAGCCATCCTTAAAACACTGATCATTTAAAGGATTTTTGACTTTGATTTTAAATCCTTTCCTGATCAGTTATGTGCATGACTGCTAAATTGAATATGTATCTATATTCTGTGTTCAGTTCATCACGCCCACTCTGTAATGCTTTCCTATTTTATTGCATTAAACTGCATTTTCTGTTAGTATCCCAGTCACATACTTTTTTTAATTGTGAATGTGGTTGCTTGTGTGTGTTGTCTCTGGTTCTTATAGCCATAGCAAATTTGGCTGTTTCTTAATTTATTATTGTTTAGCATGTTCTAACTTCAGAAGTCTGTAACAGCTTCCCTAGAACTTTCTGATAGAAGACGAGGTACCTTTTCAGCTATTCCGTGTTTCTGCTGTCAGGCAAGCAGTTTTTTTCCCTTTTTGTGGTAACTCTAAGGCAGCGGTGTTCAATATAGTCTCAGCTTCTTTTTTGTTGTTGTTGTTTTCATTTTTTAAAATGGAATGATACGTACAGGGTAACATTTTTCCATTGGTGCTTTCATCTTTGTGATGGCAAAATTCTCAAACACTGTCGCTTAAGTCAGTAATTGCACTCACCAAAGCACATTTGAATCATGGCATTTGAAATGATTGCATTTATCATAGCCGATGTAAAGCTAACAAGTTGCATAGTTGCTTGCTCTATTCCATGGCCCATTTTGGTTAATAAGGTTCTGAGGTTTCTAGAAATCATTCCCTCATTAATGTCAAAATTGCCTTTATTTTATGCATTAAATTTTAGCATCGTGCCCTTGGCTAAAATGCCTAAGGACACATTCGCAAAAGAAATACAAACAACTTTTTTTTTTTAATGTGGATTTTTTTTTTAAAGAACAGCAGCTGCAGCATTTTAGCTCCCTGTTGGGGAATAACAACGTCAAGTCCAAAGGTACCTTAGTCATATAGATTTTATAGACTGGGAGAATAGCCATACACTGGACAAAAACAGATATCCTCAACTAGAAAACACCCTGGTCCCATTAGCAAGAGTGTGCTTTCTGAGCTCACTGGCCCCAGGAGTGTGGAGGGAGCAGGTCAGATGGGATTTCTAATATAACCAACCTTTAATCCACTAAGAAAATAAGGTGTCATTTGCCAGTGCCTCATGCTGTTAAAAGGATGCTTTTTCACGGTCTTACAAATGGCATTAACAACCTGATGCCATCTTGGATTTGTTGTTGCCTGGGACTAGCTTTGCTTACAAACACCAAAGCTCATTTGAACAAATGTGACTGGGATAGTAAATGCCAAAGTACAGTTTAATGAAAAAGCTTCACGTATATATTTCAGTTAAGTTGTAAACAGTTCTTTAGTTGCAGCCCATGAAATTTGCATTCAGATGGGCTTAGGTAATTGAAAGCAAAGCCTTACAGCACTCTTTACATTAGTATCTTCTTAGTCCAAGAAGGAGCATCTGGTAGTGTGGTAGCATTGTGTCACCTCTTAGAAAGTGATTCTTCTTGCTCCTAAGTAATCTTTTATTTTTCTGCCTTTGCATTTTTGAAATTATACAACTCAGACTCAAATTCTTTACAAAGTTCCGAAATGTTGCCATTTAAATGAATTTGCTTACATTAATTTAAGTCAATTTCAACTAATTCAAGATTTCCTTGGCCAACCGATAAAGTTGGCCAAGGTGAATTCTGTGAGCCCTGACTGACCCTGGTCCTTGGTAATAAGTATTTTGAGTTATTTAATAGCTATAAAAGACTCTTTAAATTTATCATTCATTTCTTAAGAATTTGTCTGATTGGTCAAACTCTAAAAAGCTTGAATTTCCCACTCATTCTTTCCACAAACACTTAAAAACCTATAGCACTGTTTTGTAAGAATGAGGTTTGGCAGTAGTGTTCTTAGCTACAGGCTCCCTTGAACCTCACTTTTGCAGAAGAGGCTATGGTGTGTAGGTGGCTTTATTTGGGGGAATCGAGGGTATTGGGTGGGGAATGTTCTGGAGTCCGTTATTAACATTGTGTTAATCATTCTAGAAAAGAGAGATTGGGCAACCTGAAAAAAAAAAGTGTTGATTTTTTTTTTTTATGTCTCCTTAAAGACTTTGCTATAAGTGAGTCCTTGCCATTCTGAGGACATTTTCTTCTCTTCATCCTTGTTGCTTGCCAAATATTTTCATATTTTGTTCACTAACCTTCTTCCCTAGCCAACAGAAAATACTTTACACAAAGATGAGTATTGTGAATAAAGGAACGGAATCCTCTGTCCCCAGAGGCCCTTTCCCTTATTTAAAATGTTCTCCTTTAATGCCGAAATGACAGGTTCATGCATAAACTTGGAAGTGGCACTTATGAGTCACTTCTGCTTCTTGTAACTTTCCCCCCATTCATCTGAGTTCTCACTCTCCAGCCATTTCTCCCAGTGCTTTTATCATTGGGCAGTCAGCTACCTGGGGCTTCAATTTAGGTTTTTGTTTTATTTCATTTGTCACGATTTAAAGTCTAAGGAGAAATAATTCATTATTATTAGGTCTTGTGATTTAGACAGGTGTAAATTTCTGGTGTGAGAGTTGACCCTTACCTTGTCCTGGGGTAGGACCCTTGCTATATGCTGCAAAAACCATGCTTCATGACACAGAGTACTTCATAACCATGTAGGCAGGCCCTCATTTTTATGCATGATAGCACCATGCAGGCGCGTATGGAGTTGAGTGAAGTCAGTATTATGCCGTTTAATCTGGACTGCAGTTGGCAGAACTGATTGCAATGTATGAACAGCTTGCAGTAGTAGTGATCTTGGTATGGCTGGTACTATTAATTTTTATTAATATTTAACTAAGAATATACAGTGTATTTCACCCAGGATGAACATACAGCAACAAATAATAATATACTAAGTACTAATTCATCCAGAAAGGTGTATTTCATATTTATAACTTTTTATTTTGTTCATTATTGCAAGATACTAATTGCTGTTGTATCATGCAGTACTAAAGGTGCTTTTCATTAGTAGTGCACGTGTTTTTTTGGGGGGTTTTTTGTTTTTAATTATTTAGATCATGTTGCATGTTATTGATGCATGTTTGAAATTTGTTGTGTCCTTTAAGGCATGATAGGTGGCTATCCGCCAGTCCTGCCACCTTTGCAGGGGCCAGTTGATGGCATTGTTAGCATGGGCAGCATGCAGCCACTTCACCCTGGGGTGCCCCCACCCCACCACCTTCCGCCAGGTATGCCAGGCATCCCAGGCATCCCACCACCGGGTAAGAAATCATCCTCATTCACTCATTATCTCATCTTCATTTTTTCATCTTCCTCTTACTGCCAGGTATTTTAGGGAATACCTGCCCCTTTTTCTTCAGACACCCTTGAGGAAGATGCTAGTAATACCCATCAGGAAAATCAGTGTTATGTTGCTGCAGATACTGAGCATGTCCCTATAAAAATATCTGATTTAAAAGGAGCAGCACAGTACAAAGCCCAGCAGAAACTGGGCAGAGTGGAAAAACTCATCTAAAACCTGTGTCCTACCAGGGGCTGGCCTAGGAAAGACTGTACAATGACCAAAATTCTCCAGAGCCTTATTTCTGTGAAAGGACTTGGTGCTTTCTGATGGCAGTTCTTTACTGATGCAGTTCTTATCTCACAGGAGCTATTCTCAGTAACTACAGAAGAAAGTCACCGTTTCCCTCTCCTATTTGTCTGCTCCTTCTAAATGGATTGTGAGAGGGGCAATTGTGAAAGGAAATGGGGGGGGGGAATCATCCGAAAATAGCAATGCCTCAGAAATTCCAATTAGCATTTTGTAATAGATTGAAAGAATATTAATTAAGCTGAAGGATGGAGAAAAGGGAGATCCTGAGTCCCAGCTGGATTTAGCTCAGTTGATTCCAGCAAACTGAATACCCTAGCTTGTGTGCTGACTCACTTGGTTAGCATCTTAGGTAGCAACATGATACCAAAATGATTTTATTCAGCTTGACCTTTTTTACAAGAATTCCTAAAGATTCAAAGAGCATGTTTTGGAAGTATTAGGTGACAGGAAAAGTACATAAATTGCTTTCTGACCCAGGAAGATTGGCCATCTGGTTGTTTTATCTTCTGAGAATTATGACTTTCAAATGAATCCAGAGGCAGCTGGGCACCTCTCAACAGAGGACTAGCTCTCAAATCCCACTTGGATGACCTTGGGCAAGTCACTTAACCATCCAGGACTCAGTTTCATTATCCATAAGATAGGGGGGCTTCTGAGATCCCTTCCAGCTCAAGTTTATTACCCTATAAAGTTAGTCCACTATGTATAATTATAAGCTATAAACTCAGCTAATAATCTGATCATTAAATATAGCGAAATTTTATTAAATATCTACTATGTTCATCTCTCTCTCTCTCTCTCTCTCTGTCACACACACACACACACACACACACACACACTCTTTAGATTAGGATTCCCTGAAGCTTTAGGAAAATTAAGTGACATACCTTCAAGGGGAGTCTCAGGGAGAGTTACTGAGCTCCAAACAGTTCTAAGGAGATGACATTAAGCATTTGTGGGATATGTGATCCAGATGTACTGACTCCTAGGGCCTTTTTACACTAAAAGCTTGAAATCTATAGAGAAGCCAGAATCCCCAAGAACTATTGGGTGCTGATGGTGAAAAAAAATTTATAGCTTTTTCTTTTAAATAAAAAGGGATACTTGAAGATACTTAAAAGGCTGGGAGTTGTTAAAGGAGTCATTAAAATAGTGAAAGCTAGGGAAGTGCTACCAGAGAGGAATGGAGATGTTTCATTCTGTATAACTGTACCAACAGTGTGAAGTTATGTAGCCCATTTTCACATGTAGCCTGAAGAGTTGATGTCATTACTTTTTAACCACACCTTATAGCTGCCTCGTGGATTCAGTAGTTAACTGCTGTTAAGTTGATCCAGATTATCCAATTATCCACATCCTAATAGAAACTATCAAAAACACCAGCATCTGTGACAAGCAGACACTTTGTGATCAGTGGTCAAGGTTTCTCTGCCGCTTCCCCTTCCCAATGCCCCTCCTTAACGAATTTTTTAAAAGCGGATATGTTTATATAGACTTAAAATAATAGGTCACGGTTCTTACATGTAATAAGACTTTTCATGAGAATAATAGCATGATTCTTAATGTGCTAGATGAGCAAGTTTATATGAGACATATACACACAAAATTTAAAGTGCTATGGAGATAACTCATGTTCTCTGGCCACCACCTTGAATGTTAGCAACAGCAACATGAATATCTGCGACAAGGAAACAGAAGGCAAAAAGTGGATTGGTTTTGCTTTAGCCTGCAAAGCCTTTCTATGGCACAGTCAATGCTGGTGTCCAGTAGGCGTTGGCATGGTCTGTGCCAAGATTTGTGGCAGATTCATGTAAGCAACCTCAAGTCAGCTCATAGTTATTTTCTCTCTTGCCTCAAAACAACAAAAAAGAGCCCCAAATACTACCGGAAAACAATATCTAGCCAGTGACATCACAGGAAAGTTGGCCTCCCTACATCCCCGCAGAAACATCTGCATTCAGTGTAAAACAGGGTGAATTAGAATAAGAATGTCCAGGGAAAGACAATCTCATGCAACACCATCTGTGCAGCAGGTTAAGGGACCAAAAGTGAGAGCTCTCACAGGAACTGAGTCCTTGTTCGTTCAGAAAAGCCAGTGGGTGAGTTAGGGATTGAAACAAGTCTGAAAAACTGGACTGAGATTGACAAGAATGTTAACAGATACCTGTGAGACAAGACTTGCTGGTGAAAGGTCACCAAAGGAGCTTAAAAAATAGATTACTGCCATAGATGTTATAAATACAACAGTATCCCAAAGTCTGCCTTTATCAGGCCCTTAGTAATTTTGAATATTCAGTCATAGCAACAATGCTTTGCCTAATGCCTGGTGACAGCACAAATATGTAAGACGCAAATATTTTCGGTGCCAGTCAGTGCTCATTATAATTATATACCGGTATAATGATATAGCCAATATTTTCATCTTCTGGTATATTTTTGCATATTCCACTGGGGTGCCCTGCTGAATAATAATAATAGTGATGATATGACTTTGGATTTCTGTAGCACTTTTCACTTACACATCCATATATAATTTCCTTCCTCTTTTAGCACTTTATACAGTCTTAAGTTTAATGCCAGTATCACCCATTACTTACTGCACGTATTAAAACCCTAGATCTGAGGGTTGTACTGTCAAACAGAAGACACCTTACACATAAAGGTTCCCTCGGGCCATATCCCCTTGGGGGAAAAACTCTGAGGATTTGTGAAGGTTTTAAGCATTCATTAAGGTTCAGAACATAAATATTTAAGTTCAAATTTAAGTCACTCTTTTTATTCATTGAAATAGGAGCCTTCAAAACCAGGAAGACCTGGGTCCAAGCCCCATCTCTGACACACACTGGCTGGGGGACCCTTGGACAAGGCCCTTCACTTCTCTGTGTTCTGGGCAACTCTAGAAGACATTTTTTTTTTAACGGGGTTAAGTGGCTAGCCCAGGGTCACATAGCTATTAAGTATCTGAGACCAAATTTGAACTCAGGTCCTCCTGACTCCAGGGCCGGTGTTCTTTCTACTTCACCACCTCTCTGCCTTCCAGAAGACTTCAATTGCAAAAAAAAGAAAAAACAGTGCTCACCCCAATTCCAGATCCACAGAAAGGAGTTTCCTTACCAAGAGTTCCCTATACCACAGAAATGGCAGATTCAGTTACTATCCCTCAAAATTAAACAATATTGTATAAAGCTGTACCAACTGTATTGTGGACATAGCCATAAAAACAAAAAGGCATAGGAACTTATGGTATAAATATTGTAATCTCTTATCAAAGAGTGATTTGTCTGTCCCTGTAATCTGTGAACCTCTAACTGTGTTAATTACATTTTAAAATATAGGTGTGATGGGCCAAGGAGTGTCCCCCATTGTAGGACCTCCAGCACCGGGAGGGAGTCCTTATGGACAACAGGTAAATCACTTAGTTTGGTTTCCCCAATGTTCAGAGTTGTGCCTATCTGAGTGCGTGCATGCCTTTGTGCCCTGTGTGCTGAACCTTCTTCTGTGTGAAGACAGATATGCTCATTCCTTGGTCATGTCTCATTTCAGATGGGAATTCTTGGGCCCCCAGGCCAGCAAGCGCCACCTCCATATCCCGGCCAGAATCCAGCAGGCCAGCCCGTCATGCAGCAGCCGACGACGCCAATGTTTGTCTCTCCCCCACCAAAGACACAACGGCTTCTGCACTCAGAGGCCTACCTGAAATACATTGAGGGGCTCAGTGCTGAATCAAACAGTATTAGCAAGTGGGACCAGACCCTTGCAGGTAAGACTAGAGAATCTCCACCAGCCAAAGCTAATGCCTGCTTGGATTTGGCATTTTCATTTCGTGGCATTTTCACTTTCAAAGCAATTTATACGGCATGTGAATCGGTAGTTTATATTTTGGTGTTAAAATTTTAGAGGCATTCATTCATACAATGACTTTTGGTTAAATACTTACTAACCACTGAAAAGTACAAAGAAATCCCAAAACGTTTCAGCTACAGGCCTTGAACTTCGTGATGTGAGGTAAGTACTACACAGCACAATGAAATTTTCTTTCTGCCTGACTTTAGTGTTGCATTTTGTATTGAATGTTACCATGTGTATGTGTGTATCTTCAGGAGTCACTGACCATAGTATAAAAGCGTTAACCTGATCTACAGTGAGAACCCAGGAAGCTTAAATCAAGGAGAATGTGCTAATCCTTCCTTTCTTGCCAAGTTTTAAGGGAAGGCTGAGTAGGTGTTTTTCCCCAATCCTCAGAATCAGACAAGCAGTTAGTTGTTTCCTGCTCTGTGCAAGGCACTCTGGTTGGCATTGGATGTACAAAGAAAGGCAAAATGAAAACACAGGACTCACCCTCCAGGAGCTTACACTCTCTTAGAATAGAACAGCACCATTAGTTTGAAATCCTAAAGTGATAACTGCTACAGATAATCAGATTATCAGCTTCACTTAGTATTCAAGCTCTTTGTTTTTTAAATAGTGCAGAACTACATTGATTTTTTTACTATTATTAATGGGAATCATAATAACCTATTTATGTAGCACTTAGAAGGTTACAAAATGTTTTCCTTAGCACAACACTCCAAAGTTTGGGTTTTGACAGGTAGTGAACAAGTTGCAGTAGAAAGAGTGTTGGACTCAGTTATGAGATCTGGCTTTAGTTCCCAGTTCCAACAATTACTAGCTGTGTGACCTGGGACAAGTTGGTTAACCTCTGTAAACCTTAGTTTAATTATCCTACTTTTCAGAACAATGAGAAAAAAACTGTTTTTGTCAGCTTCAAATTGCATAGAAATGTGAATTGTGATTTCCCCCATTTCGCAGACAAGGCTCCTGAGGCTCAGAGGTTGTAACTTGCTCCTCATCACACAGCTGCCAGGTGATAGGAACATTAATGAGTTTGCTGTAATGGACACCAACTCAAGTGGTACAGAAAATGGGTTTGGAAATATTCTACAGTGAAAGTTCACAAACTTTGTTCCCTGCTTTAATAAATGTAGTAAACCTGAAGAAAATGAAAACCAGGGTTAGGTGATCACTCTGTTTTACTTCTCAGCCCGAAGACGAGATGTTCATCTATCAAAAGAACAAGAAAGCCGCCTTCCTTCCCACTGGCTGAAAAGTAAAGGGGCCCACACCACCATGGCAGATGCCCTCTGGCGCCTTCGTGACTTGATGCTTCGAGATACCCTTAACATTCGCCAAGCATACAACATAGAAAATGTTTAATCGCATAAATTACTTTCTTTGATACAAACATAAAAGAGTTTTGTGGAACAATAGCTGTTTTAGTTACTGGGGGGGATAACAAAACAATAATTTTTATTGCATTTTATTGTACATTGCAAGACCATTTTTATATAAGGACACTTTTAATAAGCATATTTCAATTTGTTTTTGTTATATTAAGTTGACTTTATCAAATACACAAAGATTTTTTTGCATATGTTTCCTTTGTTTGAAAGCCAGTTTCATATTTGGTTGTATGTGTAGACATGGAGTTATCTTTTTACTTGTTGCCATGAGTCTGATACCATTGGGTTTTTTTTTTTATAAAAGAAAAACAGACCAAAAAAAAAACCATGAAAAAACAACTGTTTACAAATTAGTTTAAAATGACAATGAAATGTGAAGTTAGTCCTAGTTTACATTGTAGAAAAGGTATGTCTGTTCTCGTGCCTGTGTGTTTTAAGGCACTTCCAGCAGAAACCATTGCTTACAGGTGAATTAAAATGCTTTTTTAAGAAGAAATGTTAGAGATTCAACAGATTTGTAGAGACTTCAATCTGATCAGCAGCTGCTTAATGGGGCACTGGGCATTCTTCTGAAGCTTGTGCTTCTGCCCTAGACCAGTCCAGTACAGCAAGCATATTTTCTTGTGCTTCGTTAAATGTCTGGGTAGTAATTGACCTTTACAAAGACATACATAATCTTGTTGAGTCTTAACAGGTGAATGCATAGAACATTTTCAGCTGTTTAAAAAGAATTCACAGTTTGTCTCCACATCTTCTGTTAGCTCCTGTGAAGTTTTCAAATCCATATGTTAAAAAGCATTTGTTCACACTGGAGTGTTATGGTAGATGGAGGTGGTTTTTAAAACATAAAACCCTTGCTTTAAAAATAAAATACAGCAGTGTGTAATAGTTGATACCTACACTGAAAGTGAAATTATGAGAATCAGTTACTCACAATCCTTTCCCTGCCCCCCCCTCCATTTTTCATTCCTATGCGTGGCATTTTTTTCTCCCAAGTTTCAAGGTTGTAACTTCCTACCATTTAGGACTTGCTACACATTTTCAGCCAAAAACTTATGAGCTGCAACTTTTCTGTTTCAGAAATATTTTTAATATTAGCTTAAATTTTTGAATTTCAGGGGGTAATAAGTGCATTTAGCGCTGGGGGAAAATCACTATTTAAGAAAATGCTTTCTGAAAGGCCACACAGATCCCATACACATAAGTTTAGAAATACTTCATTCCCTGTCTAACCTTATAGTGAACATTCTTCAGGTGGCAGCTTACCTTTAGAGCATCTATCCAGGAAAATGCCCAGGCAGCTGGACAAAGCTTTCACATGCTGCTATAGACTACATCACATCACTTTGGGGGGGAGGGGGGTATTTGTGTTTTTGAGAGTGGTTTTATCATATAACCCCAGAAAAACTCCTATTTTTTTCTAGTAGGCATTAATTACCCCAATGTCTAAATGCCATTCTTATTAAATCATGACTGTAGAACAGAGAAACTCTTTTGTCTCTATATATACTTAAGTACAGTAGGCCGTCATAACTGCCGTAGTCAACCACTGGATCTAAATCTTCATCAAGTATTTCTAAGTAATTTCAAACACTTTTTTAAAAAATTTATGTTGCTGTCTTGTTAGAATACATCTCAGTGACTAGAGTTTTTGCTGTTTTCACCACAAAGATTAAGACATTGAACTGAATCAGATAATGAACATGTCCTAGTTCTCTGTTTATCTGAGCCATCCAACCACCATCATGGACTGTATATTAAAATCGGATTCTTTTATTCCTAGACATTAACAAAATTACACCAAAGAGCCTGGAATTAATTTTAGTTAAGTTATTTATTTATTTTTTAAGTTTGTTTTACTTTTATTTTATTTGGGGCCTGGATAAGACTCCTTTTGGGAGTCTATTAAAAACACTTATTTCAGCCAGTGGAATGGTTGCTGTTATCGAAGGCATTAGAAGCTGGGAGCACTCCTGTTTCAACCCCTTTACCAGCTTCATTGTCACTGTAAGAACTAACCAAATCAACCCTGGGTCTCCTTTAAGGTCATGCAGAGCAGTGCCATTGAGGCTACGTGTGGGCCCGATCAAGTTTTGTTTGTTTTGTTTTGTTTTAACTGTGTATTTATTTTAGAATCATGTCTTTCTGTGTATTTCTGTGGAGAATGTCAGTAGAAATTTAGGAGATAGAATTTGAGGTCTGCAGTCTAGAATTTCATACCTAACCAAAAAAAATTTTTTTTCTAATTCAAGTGATTAAAAAAATAATAAAATAACCACACATTTTACTGTGGTTTTTAGAACCTCTGGTTTGTATGGCTGTGGAAAATATGTTGGCCTAAACAGCATTGTAATATTTTTAAAGTGCAAGTATGTATGGGAGAAAATTGGGTTTATATGCAAAGTAAGAATATAGATTAAAATAGTGTATGTATTTTCAGTTAACTGGTTGAAAGCCATTAATTGCATCTCACACACATACACACACACAAACCCCTTCCCCTTCAAGAGAAAAACAAAAACAGTACCTGTGCAAAATCTCAAAATTGGTGTTGGTGACTTTTCAGCTTAAACGTTTTCAGACCTGGTTAAGTCATGGTTGGTTTATCTTTACCTCTGTATCAAAAGGGTTTAAAGTGGTAACCAGTCTTAATATGTATGTACCATCATTTTGTTCATCTGAAGCTTTTTATTCCAAATAAAAATGGAGTTTGCAAAGTGATTTAGATTAATCAGGTCTGATGGCTCCATTAAGATTTTGTTGACAGAATTTAGTTTCAACGATGTAATGGCTCCTGAAATGTGATCACAAAGACGAAGACTCGGAGTCTGGCCTCGGGAGTGCCCGTCGTACAGGAGGACATAGCAAATGAGAAAGAAGGCCCACCACGACCCACTGGTGCTGCGCGCTGATTGGTGCTGGCCTAGTGAGACTTGACCCAGCGTGCCCAGCACTGCTGCCACAGGAGCCGGCAGTCAGGAGATTCCTAACCCAGCCTGGGGCTGTAAGAGAATGTGAAACACAGGCCTAAGTAGAGGTTGTAATTCAAAGTAGAAGAGAAGCTAAAATTCAGTTCTAGGGTAAAAAGAGCATGTTATCCATAAAAAATAGTGCTGTAGCAGGTGAAGTACGCCACTCACATATGGATGAGAATGTGTGGCTTTGGTGTATCTACAGCAACAATTTTTAAAGGAAACTGTTAGCATTGGTAAAATTCAACCAGTTCTTCCTTTTCATATCACTTTGCAAAGTCCATGTGATTCCTTGATATCCAAAAAAAGTTGGAGGCTTTAAAAACTATTAAATATAATGAGCAGCAAAATGTTTGGAGCTATCTTTTCGTGTACCCCCAGTCTCAGGAGGGAATGTATCGTGAAAACAGAGAAACCAGAAAACTATAGTCTACCCCTCCTTACTCGGGAAATGTACAAAGTAAGCAAAGGGGAAATGATTTTTCTTGACCCAAAAAAAGAGTTGCAATCTTGTTGCCAAACCAAAGGAACTCCTTGGTTGAATTGTGAATGCTATTGACCTGTAAGAATAGAAATTCAGTCTTTTTAGACAAACTTGAATGGCTTCACGTGAAGAGATTGCTTTGGGGGACATGTAATAACCTTCACCATGGAGGAAGAAGAAATGGGATTAAGTTGCAATACAAAGGACTTAGGTTAGATAAAACATTGCCTGATAGTCTCATGGCCATTAAAATGAGTTGCCAGGAAAAATGGTAGGATTCTTTCCTGCAGAGAAAAATAAAAATGATCATTTTTGTCATAGGCAAAAAAAAAAAAAAAATGAATGGCCCCTTTGAGAGGATTGCCAGACTGTGTTTTCAGATGTTGGGGGAATACGACTCTGATCTTACAGATTTTCTGCTCTGTTAAGAAGTAATGTCATGTAGTATGAGGAGCATTAGATTTAGATTCAGAAACCACTTACTGCCTAAAGACAGTCAGGTCAATTAACCTGGGCCTCAGTTTCCTGATCTGTAAAATGAGAGGGTTAGAGGTGACCCATCCCTTCCAAATCTAAAACCTGTGAAAATGTGATAAATTAACAGCAACAGGCATTTGCTAATCATTTTTTGCTACTGTTGACGTGTGAGTTCATCTGCAGTATAGGGAACTCCCCAAGTGAAAGTTCCCTCCACTGATGAAAATCAACTTTTCTGTACCTTACTTATCCAATTGTCTGGAGTACAAGGAAGCGTGACTTGCCCAGGCTCCCCCAGCTAGTCATTATGCTCCCAAAACTTCCTCATTCTAAGGTCAGACTTCTCTATCTGCTGGACCACATTGCCTTTCATGATAACATATATTTTTATTGTTCTGCTCTTTAAGGTGAACTGCTATAGTGCTTACCTTTTAATGAGATCTCATTAAATGTTTTCACTGTGAAAGGAAACAGCCATCTGCGCAGAGAAGACAAAGACCAGAAATGTGTTTTGATGTCATCACTCACTAACCAAGGCTGCCTTGGTGCTGGAGCCTTCAGCAGTTACTCTGACCCCTCGATGTGTGGCTGCCGTTTTAAAGCAGGTGCTTTTTCTTCTGGCCAAACCAGTAGTGAGACATCCTTAGCCTGTCTGTTTCAGAGACTTCATGCTTCTAAAACAGACTTCATTGTAACCAAATAAACTAGAGGGTCATCATAGCCCAGTCTTCAAGCTCGGCACAATAACATAGTCAGAGTTGGTGGCTGATAGTCAGACGAGACGTCTTTTTTCTCTCCCACAGATCCCTGCAGTATTTCCCTCTGCCGCAGGTTAGACTCCATTCTGTCCAGCAAAATCTTGTGCTGGGGCCTGGGTAGACAGGTGAAATAAAACATTCCCTGTCCTCACAGAGTTTACATGAGAGAGGATGTGGTATGTTACATGAATAAGTAAGGGATAAATGTAATAAATGCAAAGGACAGGTCCAGGCAAAATGCCCTGAGAAATTGGAGGTGGCAGAGTTATCACTTCTAGCTGGTGGGAAGCAGAGAAGGTTTTATGGAGAAAATGGCTCCAGAGTTGGGGGTCAAAAGGAATTTTAAAATTCATGGGGGGAAGGGTAGTGTCTGAGTGTGGTCCAGGCATTGGGGATGATAAACAAAAGTAGAGGTGGGAAAAGGCAAAGTAAGAATGGGAAATCCTAAGTTTGGAATTTGGTAACACGAAGGAAAGCAGTTTGAGATACGGTAGGAAAGGTGTTCCGAAGCCAGATTGTGTAGACTAAATTTAACACATTCGGTAATAGGTAGCTCAAAAACAGAAGTGATTCGGCTCTTTTTTTTAAAGACAAACATGTTGATAGACTAAGGGAAGGCACTGTTATAAAAGACTAGAGGAAGGAAGGCTGGGTGAAAAGTAATGCAGTCCTGGACTAGGATGGAAGTAGAAAGGTGGGAGTTTGGAGAGGAGTGGTAGAGAATTGGGAAGGCTGCTAAGAACTCTCTACCAGCTGCAGGATATTCTTTAGAATTTACAAAGTACTTTCTCAACAACCCTACTGATTTAGCAGTGCAAATTTTAAGCTGAGGAAAGTGGGGCTCCTGTGGTTGTCAATCAGTAGGCATTTATTAAATTTACTATGGGTCCCAGGTACTGGGCTAAGCCGTGGAAATTTTATAAAAGGACAAAAATAGTCCCTGCCCTCGGGAGTTCATATTCTAGGAAAGGAGATTGCACGTAAATGACAAGACAAACGCAGAAGGCAGTCTTAGAAGGGGAGACTGAGGCCCCTGAATAGGTTGGAATTAGAGCTTAGTCTCGAAGGGAGCCAAGAGGCAGAGGTCTGGAAGCTAAGGCAAAAGACTGGGTTAGGAGACTTGAGTTTGAGATGTCCAGAGGGCCATGAGTAGTCCAGGACTGGAGCTCAGGAGAGAGAATGGGGAGAGAATCTGTAGCTAGGGGAACCTTACCTACCTAGAAATGCTGCTTGAACTAGTGGGAGCTGAGGAGATCTCCAAGTGAGAGTGAAAAGGGCTCAGGACAGAGCCTTGAGAGAAACCTAGGGTCACCAAAATTGAGAGAGGAAGAGTGTTATCTAGTGCTACCTGCTGCAGAGAGGTCAAGAATAAGGACTGAGATAAAAAAAAAAAAACATTAAATTTCACAGTTAAGAGAATACTGTTAAGAGCAATTTTACCTGAATGATGAAATCATTTGCCAGACTGCAAAGGTTTTTAAAAAAAGAAAGTGATGGGAAAGGAGATAGAAGTCCCGACTGTAGACTGCCTTCTCAAAAGCCAAGGAAGAGAGAAGGAATGGGGCAATACCTAGATGAGATGGTGGGTTCAGGGGAGAGGATGGCTTTTTTAAGAATGGGAGAGGTGGTGGGGTGGGGATAGTAGCAGGGAGCCAGAAGATAGAGATTAAAGATATGTGAAAGGGAATCTGCTAGGAAAGACAGACGGGAATCAAATCATGAATGTACACGTAACTTCTGGCCAGCCTGGCTGCCTGAACTTAAGCAGGCTACCCAGCTCTCCTTGTAAGCCCCACAGAGCAGCCATGACTAGTCCGAGCACTACTCAGACAAGGTCCCTAGTACTCTATCCTGAGATACCAGAAAGGATGCTGAGGATCCAACATTCTGAATCTCAAAGAGCTAAAAGGGCCTAACAGCCTGGGAAGAGGGGAATCCAGGACACCAAGGACTAACCCCTCCACCCAAAAGCGCACGGGGGGAAGAGCCTGGCCCTGACGAAAAGCCTCAGGGAGAGATAAGCGAGCCAAAGGAGATGCAGGCCAATATCAAAAATCAGTGTGATTGTAGAGATTCTCCCAAAAGAAGAATGCTAACTCCATGAAAGGACTTTCAAAGGAAAACGTGAATTTTCCACAAGGATTACATGGATATCTAGAAGAAATGAAGCAAGAGATAAAAAATGAAATGAAATCCTCAATGACAAAATTAGGAGAACAAGTAGATTAGAAGGAAAAGATATAAACCAAGTAATGGACTCCCTATAAAAATTAGACCAAACAAATCAACGATTCTGTGAGACAACAAGAAATATTAAGGCAAAATCAAGAGACTGAAAAAATAGAAGAAAATGTAAGAAATCTGATAACAGAAACAACTGTAGTGGAAAACAGGTCAAAGAGATAAGAATCATCAGATTCCCTGAATACCAAGATTTACACACACTACCTCCCCCCCCCCAAAAAAAAGAGTCTGGACACTATATTTAAAGTCATAAATGAAAACTGTCCAGAGCTAACAGAATCAAAGGGTAAAGTGAAGATAGAATTGATCATTTCCTAAAAGAAACCTCAAAGGTCTAGGAGTGTTACAGCTGAAATTCAGTGTTCCAGCATCAAAGGAAAAATAAAATGCACACAGAAAAAAAGTAGTTCAAGTACCAAGGAACTACAATAAGGATCACACAAGACCTGACAGCTTCTACAGAAAGTGAAAGGAGATCTTTGGATATAATATTCCAAAAAAGAAAAGACAATGGGAATGTGATCAAGAATACCTTAGCCTTCCTAAATGAGTATAATCCTACAGGGGAAAAAGTAGACCTTGAATGGAACGGAGGATTCTCAAGCACTTTGGATGAGAAGACCAGAGCCAAGTAGGAACGTTGAAATACAAACACGCAAGAGGCCAGAAAAACCGAGAAAGATAAAAGTTATTTGAGCAGTTGGAAGGAGCTGTACAGTGATGTAATCCTAAGATTCTAATATATAGAAAAGAAACAAGTGTCCCTTCAGAACCTTAACGTCTTCATTAATGGAGTTAAGCAAGTTAAAAAAAAAAAAGTAGTAGTGGATAGGTTCAGTTCTGAGGGCTGTAAGAGGGGAAGGGGTAAAATAGCATATTGGTATAAAAAGGAGCAAGAAAGGTTTGGAATTTGCTTTTCCTTCTAATTGGAGTGTGTGGGCAGGCATCATAAGAACCTCAATCATCTACACAACTTGGTTATGTAGAAATACATCGAACTCAACAGGGAAACTAGTAGGCATAGGGAGAGGGGAGCTTATGAGGGAGGGTAGTATAAGATAAGGAGAAATGCTCAAGCAGAGCAAGTTGCCTGATCCTAAAGGATTACTACATTCTTAAGGGGATTTCCCTTCCAGGGGATACCCATGAGTTGGGAAATGGCTGAACAAGTTGTTGCATGTGAATGTGATAGAAGACTGAACGATAAATAAGGACGAGATAATTGCAGAGAATTCTAGGTAGTATGAGCTGATGCAGAGTTAGATGAGCAGAAACAGGAGAACAGTTTATACAAGGAGAAGAAAAACCATTTGGAAAGACTTAAAAACTCTGATCGATGCAACGACCATGTCTTCAGAGGACCTATAATGAAAAATGTTACTCACTTCCTGCCTGAGAAGTGATGCACTCAAAGTACAGACAGAGACACATGTTTTTGGACATGGCCATTGTGTGGATTCATTTTGATTACTTTTTGTTACAAAAGTTTTTATTTTTCAGCTTTTTAATTGGGTGGAAGAGGGATTTGATGCAAGAAAGGGATGGCTATGTAAACATTTTTTCAAATGCACAGAAAACAGGGAAGTTTTGGGAGCTATTGTATAGAGTAATTATGCCTATTTATGCCTAATTATGCCTAATTATGATTATGCCTATTCATTACAAGGGTTTCTATTTTGTTAGTTTTTAATTGTGAAAGGATGAGGTAAAAAGGGGGAGTTTAAGGAATGTCCCTCAAAAAAGGGGACCATTAGAAATCTTAAATAAACAAGGAAGGAAGTACAAATGGAAGTATAGACAAGTTTTGAAAGTAATGTATGAAATGCGTACTTTTTAAAAAAAACTGGTGTGAAATGGAGATTCATGGTGTCATAAACGATCCTCTGTGTTTTGCTATATTCATAGAAATGCTCTCCTTCAAAGTAAAAATCACTTCAAGGTACAGTAGAGGGGCTAGCCTTGGCAAGAGGAAGGGCTACCTCTTCATCTGAGACAAGAGTGAAGGTGATGCTATAAAGAGAAGGGGAACTCACAATAAATATCCCCAATTTTGGGGGGAGAAATGAATTGTGAACTTCAGCTAAGGGGTGGGGGAAACTAGGAGAATCAAAAAGGGTTAGAGGGGGTAGTAACTTAATTAAGGAGAAGATTGATTGCTTTATTGCCATGGACCTCAGTGAAGATGAGGAGACGGACCCAGTGGGCATAGTTTTCCACAAGCTCCATTCAGTAGCACAGGAATACGATTGAAGGTGGCATGTGGTGAGAGTAATCCAGAGTTAGGGGAGTTGCCAGAACATGATCAGTGATAGGACAAGGGGCCAGTGGCATCTGAAAGTAGAAAACAGTGTCCAGTCAAGTTGGTTCACCAAGGGGTCAAAGAGAGGAGAGCACTGCCAGGGCAGAAGCTACGGAAAGAAATGAAGGTCATGGAGAGGACAATGAACAGGGTTACGGGCTGTAAGGCATAGGGAAAGAAGGAATGATGAAAAGATTAGGTCCCCGTACAGGGATTTCAGTGCTTATGGGCATATAAGTGGAACACTTGTATGTGATGGCAAGGTCAAAGGTATGACCATCTCTGGGTGGCCGACTTGGTGAAGGAGTAGATCATGGGATGTGACTATACTGAAGAACTGGGAAGTCTGGGTATTTGAGGGAGCAACCATACGTATAATGAGGGCCTGTAGAATCAGGGCAGCGATGGGTGAGAAGAGAGAGATTGTGAGCCAGGCACTGCAGTGAGTAAAGGAGGATTCCTAGGGGGTCAATAAATAACTATCAACCAGGATCTAGATTGGGTGATAAATTCAGATGACACGATCCTCAAAGGAGGAGAGGTTGCCAAGTATGGTAGGAGAAAAAGTCTTAATGTGGTAATGGAGAACAAAGGTGACTTTGCTACCACAATCAGTGAATCAGGCAGTATGAGAGAAAATACATCCAGTTTTTAAAAGGATGGTAAAGGAAGTAGTGGCGTCCAGGTGTCAGTAAGGGCCACAAGATATAAGGCGTGAGAAAGGAAAAGGTTTAAGATGAAAGTAAGTTTTTTAATTATGAGGCAAGCACTCCACAGGGCACAGTGAAAAGGATGGGCAGATCTGGGGGTAGACATTGCCAAAGTAGGGTTTAATGTGTATGGAAATAAGGAAGGAGGTAACTGGGGAGAAAGGCTGGGGTTTGTAGGTTGCTATCTGGGGTTTCGTACGTTGCTATCTGGGGGTTCAAAACCACTGAGATGCATAGAGTAGAAGGGAGTGTGTATGCTATTAAAGAATCAAAGCATAGTTACATTGTTGGTGGAGTTGTGAAATGATCCAGCCATTCTGGAAAGCAATTTGGAACTATGCCCAAGGGGCTATAAAAATGTGCATACCCTTTGACCCAGTAATGTCACTTCTAAGGCTGCATCCCAAAGAGATCACACAAGTGGAAAAGGAATATATGTACAAAAATATTTATAGCAGCTCTTTTTGTGGTGGCAAAGAATTGGAAATCAAGGGGATGCCCATCAATTGGGGAATGGCTAAACAAATTGTGGTGTATGATTGCAATGCAATATTATTGTGCTATGAGAAATGAGGAGCAGACAGGCTTCATGACAACCTGGAATGACTTACATGAACTGATGCTGAGTGAGGGGAGCAGAACCAGAAGATCAATATACACGACTACAGACACATGGTCTCTGTAAGGACTAACTTTGATAAACTTGACTCCCCTCATCAATGCAAGGTTCAAAGACAGCCCCAAAAGACTCATGATGGAAAAAGCTATGCACACCCAGAGAAAGAATTATGGAGTCTGAATGCAGATGGAGGCAAACTGTTTGCTCTCTTTTTTTCCCTTCTTTTTTGGTTTCGTTTCTCCTTTCTCATGGTTTATTCCATTGGTTATAATTCTTCTTTACAATTGGACTATTATGTAAATAAGTTCAATATGAAGGTAAATATAGAACTCTCATTGGATTATATGCCTTCTTGGGGGGGAGGGGGGAGGAGAGGCAGGAAGAGGAATTTTGGAACCCCAAAACCTGTGAAACTGAATGTTGTAAACTAAAAATAAAAATATTAAAAAATTTTAAAATAGAAAAAAAAAGAAGAATCAAAGCATAGTATCAGCTAGAGACAAGGCCACTGATGGGATCCTCCCTTGAGGTCCTAACCTCATGGCAGGTGGCGGGATGTATCCTTCGAGACCTCAGAAGGCTAAGCTCACAGAAAGCAGGAGGAACGGGAGCTTGTAAAGAAACTGTGGCAACCCTATGGGAGGCCCTGGGAAGGGAGGAGGGACTTGGGAGGTCTGCACTGGAGAAGGAAGGGGGAGACGACCCTAAGGCACAGCCCATGGAAGCCAAGTACAGTAAAAGAATACACATATTTCTCAGCACCACATAGAATTTTTATAAAAATTGACTGTACTACAGCACAGAGATATTGCAAACAAATGTAAAAAAGCAGAAATAGTTAATAGATCCTTTAAAGACTACAATGCAATGATAATAATTGGTTCAGGGACCACAAACAAAAGATAAAAAAAAAATCCTAAATGGGCGGGTCAGAGAACAAATCACAAAAACAATAACTATATAAAAGAAAATTATAATGATGAAACAACATATAAAAGTTTCTGGAATGCAGCTAAAGCAGTACTTGGGGAAAACCTCATATCCTTACAAACATACATTAATGAAATAGAATAAAAGAGGATCAATGAACTTAATACATAACTTAAAAAATTAGAAAGCCAACAAATAAATCTAAAATAATTACAAAAGAGGAGCTATTAAAAATTTGAGGGATATAGATGCTGGAAACAAAAAAAAAGCATTGAAATGATGAACTAAAAATCAGTTCTTTAACAAGAGACAAAATTAATAATCTTTAGTTAATCTGATTTTTTTAAAGAGGGCAGAAAAATCAGTAAGATAGAAATGAGAAAGGTAAAAATCACAGCAAAACCAAAAGCAATAAAAAAAGAATAATCAGAACATATTATGCAGTTACCTGCCAGCAAAACTGAGAACACACACACAAACATGCACCAAAAAAATCTCAGAATACCTTCCAAAGTATAAAATACCCAAACTATCAGAAGCTCAGATAGAGAACTTAAATAACCCAATCTCAGAAAAGGAAATCAATCTGGCTATCATGGAGCTACCAAAAAGGAAAAGTGGTCCTGCCGGATTCACCGAAGAATTTTATCAAACTTTCAAAGACCTGTTAGAACCCATACTCCATAAATTATTCTCAAAATTTGAGGAGGAAAGCACACTAACCATGGAAGCCACGTGGAAGTCCATGCCCCTGAGGCAGGGCAGTCTCACAGCTAATAAGTTTTGGGTCAGAATTTCCAACCAAGCCCAGTGCTCTTTCCAATACCTCAAGCTGCAGAGGTAGAAACAGGACTTGGCAGATGATGAAATATGGGGGGTGAGGGAGGAGGATACATAAAAAGCAACAAGTTCTAACACCTAGCAAATGGTGTCATCAACAGAAATAGGAAAGTCAGGGAGAAGGAAAGGTCTCTGAAAAAGATGGATTCAGAATGGTCGCTGTTCAGTTTGACGTTCCAGTGAGCCGTCAGCAGGCAGTTGAAAGTAGGGCTGGAGCTCACGGATGGATGTACACATGCAAGCCCCCTGTAAGGAGGTGTTAGTTACAGGAATAGATTGGGTGGCTTAGGTGCAGAACCATGCAAAAGAAGAGGGCCAAGGGCAGAACCTTAGAGGGGAATCAGGGGAGAGGAAGCTACTTTAAAAAAAATGGAAGCACGGTGACTGGGCCTGCTACAAATTCATGTTATCAAAGCAAGGCACTCTTGTACTCCTCCCTAATTGATGTACAATCCCACTCAATCAGAGGCTCTTCCAAACCTTTTCTCACCTCTCATAATTTGCCAAGAAAACTAAGGTAATTTGCCACAAGTTCACTCTCTCCCTCCTCCTCTCATAACCTCTTGACACACACCAGTGTAATATTAATTAAGGTGGGACTTTTTTGAATGCTAAATTAATTGTCTTTTATTGAACCTTATTAGGTGCAAAGCCCCAGGCCCAAACTCTTAATTACTAGGTGCTAAACTGATGTGAGTGTGAAGCCCCCAGGGCCCTAAGGGGAGTTGCTAAGACCAGAGCCAATAGTAGGCTAAGTTGTGGTAGCTCAGATTTCATTTGATGACAAAGACTGTATAAAAAGAGAGAACAGGGGCAGCTAGGTGGCTCAGTGAGTAGAGCACCGGCCCTGGAGTCAGGAGGACCTGAGTTCAAATCCGGCCTCAGATACTTGACACATGTACTAGCTGTGTGACCTTGGGCAAGTCACTTAACCCCAGTTGCCCTGCCAAAAAGCAAAAAAAAAAAAAAAAAAAAAGAACAGAGTTGTTTGCTTGAGGCTCTCACTCTTGGAGGAGTATTGATGTGGACACTCTGGGCAGCCACTCTAAGAGTCTTGCGGCTTGTTAACCCAGATGTTGATGCTTTCCTGGTAACTATGAATTGTGACTTGGTCTGTTTATATTGTGTATGTTTGTAATTTGTACTTGCTCTGAAGTTCGGGTTGCTGGCTTTTCCTCCTGAACTAAGTGAGTTTATATGTATATGTTGGATTAAAGTAAGATTGTTAACCCCTTACCGTTGCTTTCCTTAGTAAAGTAGATCAAAAGAACTTTTCCTGGCAGTGCCCTTGTTGTTGGGCTTGTGTTGATCTTTCACCCCCCCATGGCAGCTGCTAGCCAAATTATTGCTACAACCACCCACGTTCACACACACACACACACACACACACACACACACACACAATTTCTTCTTTTACTGCAGTCTTATGTGAGGTGGCCCTTCCTACCAAAACCAACACCTATAAGTACTTTTAAATTCAATAAATGTTTATTAAGTGCCTACTATGTGTCAAACACCTCTAAATGCTGGAGATAAAGAAACAGGCGAAAAATAGCCCCTGCCCTCGAAGAGTGTACAATCTAATGGGTGACAACATGTAAATAAACATATACAAAGCAAGCTACACACAGGATAAATAGGAAATAACAGAGGGAGGGCACTGGAATTAAGAGGGGTTGGGGAAGGCTTACAGTAGGAGGTGGGATTTTAGTTGGGATTTAAAGGAAACAAGGTCAGTAATCAGAGTGCAAAAGAGAGAACATTTGTGGCATGGAGGACAGCCAGAGAGAATGCCCAGAACTAAGAGATGGAGTGTCTTGCCCAAGGAACAGCCAAGAGGCCAATGTCACTGGAACAAAGAGTATGTGTCAGAGAGGAAGGTGTAAGAAGACTGAAAAGGTAGGAGGGGGCTAGGTTATGAAGGGTTTTGAATGTCCAACAGAGCATTTTGTATTTGCTCAGGGAGGCAACAGGGGGCCACTGGAGTTTATTGAGCAGGGGTGGACATAATTAGACCTGCACTTTGGGAAAATCACTTAAGTGGCTGAATGGAGGATGAAGTAAGGGGAGACATGAGGCAGGCAGACTCCCCCCCAGCTAGAGCAATGATCGAGGTGATAAGGGCCTGCAATTGGATGAGGGCAGTGTTAGAGGACAGAAGGGGGCATATTAGAGAGATGTTACAAGGGTGGAATCAACAGACCTTGGCAACAGCTTGGATATAGGGATAAGAGATAATAAGGAGTCCAGGAGGACTGTGAGGCAGTGAGCCTGAGGAACTGGGAGGCTGAGGATGCCCTCTAAATTAGCAGAGAAGGTAAAGGGTGGAGAGAGGTTTTAGGAGAACTGAAAATGAGTTCAGTTTTGGATGTATTGAGTTTAAGATGTCTGGACATCAAGATTCTGAAAGGCAGTTGGAGATGTGAGACTGGAGGTCAGCAGACTGGAGCAGGAGAGGTAGATTTTAGAATCATCAATATAAAGATGATAATTAAATCCATGGGAGCTGATGATTGAATAATGTAGAGAGAGAAGAGAAGAGGCCTGATTACTGAACCCTGAAGGACACGTGTGGATAGAGGACCCAGGAAAGAAGACAGAACAGTCAGATAGGTAAGAGGAGAACCAGGAGAAAGTGGTGTTCTGAAAACCTAGAGAGAAGAGAACATCAAGAAGATGATCAACAGTGTCAAAGACTTCAGTGAGGTCAAAAGGAATGAGGATTGAGAAAAGGCCATTGGATTTGGCAATGATCATTAGTTACTTTGGAGAGAGCACATCCCTTCCATTTCCAGCATACCACCCCCACTAGCATTCCCCCCACCCCATCTTCAGGCTTTCCCTATCTGGCTCCTTCTTTGATACCTACCAACAAGCCCAAGTCTCCTTCCTTTAAAAAAAAAAAACTTTCACTAGATCCTACCATCCTCAATAGCTTTCTCTATATGTGTGCATATATGTATATGTATGCATACATACATATGTGCGTGTGTGTGTGTGTGTGTGTGTGTGTGTGTGTGTGTGTGTGTAAATCCTCCCCTTCTAAAGAGCTGTCTGGAAAAAAAAGCTTCTGAAAAACTGTCTGTGCTCAGAGCCTACACTTTTACTTGCCTCAGTCTCTTTGTAAGCTTCTGACTTTATTGATCAATAGAAACTCCTCTCCGAAGCCTCCTAATGACCTTTTCTCAATTCTCATGCCTCTTGACTTCTCTCCAGTAGCTGACACTATGGATGACCTTCTCCATGTGACATTGCTGTCTTCTGGTTTTCCTCTTGCCTGTTCAACCACTCCTAAGTTTCATTTGCTGTTCATCATCCATGTCACGCCTACTAACTGTACGTGTAGCCCAAGGCTCTGTCCTGGGCCTCTTTTGTTTTCTCTCTACACTCTCCCTTGCTGACCTTGCCAGCTCCAGGGTTTGGTGATCAACTTTATGCAGATGATTCCCAGATCCATATCTCCATCTCTCCTGAATGCTAGTCCCACATTAGCCACTGTCTATTAGAAATTGTAAAGTGGATGACCAGTTCTCAGATGAGTTCTGTTTTGGACATGTTTCTTTCCCCCCAAAACTCCCCCTCTTCTAAAGTTCCCTATTATGTTGAGAGTACTACCATCCTCGTAGACCCCAAGCTTTGTAAACTCGGTTTCATCCAAAACACCTCTCCACCACCATTTCCAGGAAGGTGCCAGATCTTGTCCTTTCTATGTCTACATTCTTAGGTTTCTTAGATTGGGTGGGGGGGGGGGGGAGAGGGAGAGAGAGAGAGGAGAGAGAGAGAGAGAGAGAGAGAGAGAGAGAAAAGAAGAAGAAGAAGCAGAGAAGAATAAGAAGAAGAGAAGAAGAAGAGAAGGAGAAGAAGAAGAAGAGAAGAAGAAGAAGAAGAGAAGAAGAAGAAGAAGAAGAGAAGAAGAAGAAGAAGAAGAAGAAGAAGAAGAAGAAGAAGAAGAAGAAGAAGAAGAAGAAGAAGAAGAAGAAGAAGAAGAAGAAGAAGAAGAAGGAAGGGCTCCCCTTTCTCTACTGACATAGCCATTGTCCTAGTTCAAGCTCTTATCACCACTCCACTAGACTGTTACAATAGCCTTTTTAACGGATCTTCCTCCGATTGATCTGTCAAAATGATTTTCCTAAAATAAAGGTCTGATAATATCTGTTTCTCCCCTCTCCTCCACCCCCCATTCAACAAATTCTAGTGGCTCCTTATTACCGAGAGGTTCAACTATAAACTACTTTGTCTGGCATTTAAAGCCTTCCACAACCTGACCCTGCCCGACTTTTCCCATCTCCTTATACATCACTGCCCTCTATGTGATCCATAATCTGGCCATACTGACCTACTTCCTGGTTGTTCCCATTCAGCACTCCACTTTCCCTCTCCATGCTTTTACGTTGGCTGTCGCCCATGCCTAGAATGCTCTCCCTCCTCCTTCCACCGCCTCTTGGTGGATTCCTTGACTTCCTTTAGGACTCAGCTCAAGAGTCTTTTCTGGACCCCTCTGGTACTAACTAGTATCTTCCTATTCAATTTCGTCTGCTTTGTATGAGACTCACATATACTTAGATATGAATATGTTGTCTTCCCTCACAGAATTTAAGTTCTCTGGGAATAGAGACAATTTCTTTTTTTTCTTGGTATCCCCAGCATCTAGCACACAACACAAACTTATTAAATGCTTGTTGAATGTCTGAAACTATATTATAAATGAATAGTCATCAAAACCGATACTGGTTAAAAAAGAAAAAAAAGAAAAGTGTATCAGTGATACAGACTAGATAAATAAGAAACAAAAACAACTGAGATTACTAGTCCAGTGCTCAATAAACATAAGAATATGAATTAGTCAAGAAGTGTTGAAAAAACTAGAAAACTAAAAATAGATCTGTGACCTGAACATTCAATGTCATACCATATTTTTATTAGAAGAGAATCAAATCAGGTAACTTTCACAACTAGGGCCAAGGGAAAATTGTCAACCAAACAAGGAATCAAGGGCATCATAAAAACAAAAATGGACAATTTGGATAAAATAAAGTTTAAAAGCTTTTGTATGAGTAAAATAAACCAAGACAAGAAAAATCACAGAGTAGGAAAAACACATGCATCGGATACTACCGTTGATAGTCTAGATAAACATAAATATACATTAAGAGCCATTCCCCAATAGGTAAGTGGTCAAAAAAGTTTTCAAACAAAGAACCACAAACTATAAATGACCACATGAAAATGTGCTCCAGATCCCTTTCACCTAACATTATGAAAATCAGCTACAGTGACAGTCAATGGAGGGACTTTGGGAAGACTGGCATGCTGGTACGCTACTGTGGGAGCTGTACAGTGGTCTAATCACTAACCAATTCACGATTATGCAAGAAAAATCAGTCAGTAATACCCTTGGAAGAGGACTCCCTTTACTGGGTATATACTCTGAAGAAATCAGATAAAAACAAAGGAAGCAGAATTTATAATAGCTAAATTTTAGCAATTACTACATGCCAGGCACTATGTAAACACTTTACCGTTATTATCTCATTTCATCCTTACAACAACCCTGCGAGTTAAGTGCTGTTATTATCCCCTTATTATAGACGAGGAAACTGAGGCAGAGGTAGAGTGATTTGCCCACTAAGTGTCTGAGGCCAGATTTGAACTCAAGACCTCTTGACTCCAGGCCCAGAACTCTATCTACTGCACCACCTAGCTGCCTCTAGGCGCTCTGAAGTAGCATGAAAGTGGAAACAAATTGGGTACCCGCCTGTTGTGGAATGGCTGAAAAAAAAAATGACGGTATGTGGATAGGTGAGGCAGTAACATAGTGGATTGAAAACCAGCGTTGAAGCCAGAAAGAGCTGTGTTCGAGTCCCACCTCTGACACACACTGGCTATGTGATCTAGGGCAAGTCACCAGTCTCTAGGCTCCAAGACAAGAAGATGCCAGGCCTGCTTCTTCGTACCAGTGAAGCCAAAAGTCCAGTCCCTATCACTGTATTCATGTAATGTAATATTGGAATGATGGAATATTGCTGCATAGTAATAAATGACAGATGTGAGGAATTCAGAAAAACAGTAAAAATCGCATGAATTGATGCAAAAGGAAACAAGCAGGATGAAAAGACACATCAGGGGTAATTCAACGTAATGAAAAGATTACTAAAAGGAAGGAGAACTCCGAGTAAACAAAAAACAAAAAAACCCCAAAACACTGAAAATCCCAGAGAGAAGATAATAGGAAATAACCCTTCCTTCAGAGATGGGAGGATGATTCATATGAAGACAAAAGGCATCAATAAAATATTTTGTATTGTTTTTATTTTAAAGAGGAACAGAAGTCAAATTTCAAGAGACTGAGTAAGGTCGGTGGAGGGGGGTGGGGGGCGGGGAGAAGAACTGAAGGTTCTAGAGCTTTGGCATTCGAGAGGTAGAAAAGAAACAACATGATAGCCCCAGAAGGTATCAAATTCAAGGGAAGAACTTTTGAGGATGAGGGACATCTGAGGATGTCAGCAGAAGAGGAGCCAACAGAAAGGGAGATTGAAGATGAAAGGGCAAGACCGCTCCTCCCTCAAAGATCACCAGTGACCTTCTAATCACCACATCCACGGCCTTGTTGGATCTCTCACAACACGTGAAACTGTCCAACTGCCTCACCTACTGAATATCCTTCATCCCTTATCTTCAAAGATCTCCCTCTCCTAGTTCTACCACGTCTCTTTCCACGCACTTGTTTCCTTCATTGGCTTTTCATCCTCTTTAGGTCCTTGGAAGATGTTCCCTAAGATTTTGTTATCAGTACTATTCTCTCCTCTCATTCTCTTCCTTGGAAATAATACAAGTGATTCCCAGATCTCCCTCTCCAGCCTTGATTAGTTCCACAACTGTATATCCAGGACATCTGACTACAGGACATCTGAATATCCCACTGGCACCTCGATCCCAGCTTTTCTAAAGCAGAGTACCTTTCCCCCAACCCTCCTCCTCCCTCTGACCTCACAATATCTGTTCAGGGTACCACCATTCACTTAGAAAGTTGATTCTGCCCTCTCCTCACATATCATATCCCTCTCCTCAGTTGTCATATCCTATTGGTTTTATCTCTACTATATCTCCTGCATTCATTCCATACTCTATATTCCCACTGCCATCACCTTAGTATAGGCCCCATTACCACATGCCGGGTCTACTGCAGCAGTCTCTGAATGAATTAATAAGCATTTATTAAGCATTTACTATGTGCCAAGTAATGGGCATACAAATAGAAAAGCACAAATAGTCCCCGCGTTCAAGGATCTCACATTCTAACTGTGTGACAACATATTAAAAGCATTCAAATTCAGGGCAGATGGAAAAGCCCCAAATTCCTAAGGGTTGAATGGGGGTATAAAGGCTCAAGAGTTCTCAGGGTGCAATGGAAGGTCAGATGGCAGTCCCCAGAGGCCAAGGCAAATGCTAAGGCCTGGAAGACCCTGGGACCCAATGGCAAAACAGAGTTAAGATCTGGTGGTCCTCTCTCTCACCAGAAATATCATAGTTGCTGACTCCCAGTCTATCTTATCCCTAAAATATGAGTGGAGTTTTAATAGGCCTTTCCACCTCTATGCTTTCTCTCTTCCAAACCTCCAGAGAGTGGTCAAATTAATCTTCGTGATCCTGAGATCTGGGGACATCACTCTTCTGCTCAAAATTCATCAGTAATTCATTATTGACTAATGCATTAAATTTCTCTGGTCTTCAAAGTCCTCCACAATCTGACCCTCCCCTATGTTTCCAGACTTAATTCATATTACTCCTCTCTACTTACTCTATGTTCCAGCCAATTGAACCATATCCTCCACGAGCGCAGCCGGCACTATTCTGGTTCTGTGCTTTGGCTCACACTGTTCCACATCCCTGGGATGTTCTCTTTCACATATATGTTAACTCCCACCTTAAACTCCACTGATTCTCTGAAGCTGCCCCTGAACTCTTCCCTCAGCTGTCAACACACACACTCTTATTTTATACCTCTCTGTCACACTTCTCTAGCTATCTATTTCTGTGTCCTATCACCCTACCAGACTCTGAGCTCAGTGAGGACAAGAACCATGTCTTAGCTCTGCAAATGGCTAGCACAGTGCTCTGCTCACAGCTGGTGCTTAATAAATGTCTGTTAACTGGATGACTGTTGAATGGAGCAGCAGAACAGAGGTGGGAGGGGCCATGACCAAGACCATAGGAGGAGGCACCAGCCTTGGCAAAGAGAGGATGGCCAAGGATGTAGTTTTAGAGAGGAGGGCTGAAGTTCACTTTGGATGCTGCCTATCTTGGGAAAATTAGAAGTTAACATCATCTGTGGAGAGAAAGGTGGGGATGGAAGGAAGGGTTGAAGGAAAGAAGAGAAATTTCTTAGAAGAGTACCTACAAGCAATGTGATAGTCAATCGGAATAAATTTAACAAATATTTACATGCCGACTATTTACAAAAGGCTGCCACTCTTACGCCATGAGAAGTACGGAGACCTTTCTGCAGTAAAAACTATACAGGAGTGAAAGGACTGGGAGACTGGACCTGTGACTTCACTGGGTTAGAGAACAAGTGAGAGAAGAAACTCCTACTGAGGCAGGCCGGTACCTTCTTAGAGTTGTCTGGGACATTGAGATGTTAAGTGACGCACCTGGGGCCACACAGCTGATGTGTGTCAGAAGTGGCACTCACAGCCAGGTCATCCTGCCTTTGAGGCCAGCTCTCTATCTACCACATCATACTACCTTTCATTCCTTTTTAACTGATGATTACTCGTCTCCAACAAGGTCTCCCATGATTCAATTCTTTTCTCTCACAGTACACTTGAAATGCCAATAGTTATGTGATTTCCTAAATGCAGTCATTTTTGCTGGTCAGTTCCCAAGCTAGATTCGTCTACGCTGAGGTGACACAACCACAAAACGTTATTCTTTAAAATGGAAAACAAGTAATTTTTTTTTAAATTTAGAGATAAAAACCTAGGGTTTCTGGATCCTTCAAAAAGTTGTCATAGAAACTTTAAGGTCTTGAGCCTTTCCTTGTTATCCGTTAAAAGAAAGTTCAAATTGAACCTGTTTATCAGGCACCTGTGGACCAGGACCTGTGCTGGGGGAGCTGCGAAGTTTATATAGGACAAAGTCCTGCCCTTTATGGAGCTCATCATCCTGAAGGGAAATAAGATGCAGCCACAGATAAGAATAATAAAACACATTCAATGCCAAGTGTAAAACCAAAGGCTCTGCCTCTGACTTCCTGGACTTTACCACTATGCCTGAGCTTCCATCTTCCCCAGAGAACTCCCCTCAGCACCTGAGGCTGCCTCACTCTGCAACCTTCCTCTACCCCTGCCACCTTCTTACCCTAACACCTCTGTCCCCATGCTGGCCCCCTTCTCCCGTTGGCGAGTTCCTTCCAAGGCCAACCTTCATTCCCTCCTGGCTGTGCTTCTGACTTCCCAGACTTTGACACCATGTCCTCCAAAGGGGCCTGTCCTTCCCCTTCCCAATGTCTCAGCTCCCTGCTGGGTGTTTCTTCCTCGAGGGCAAGAAATAGCTTTCTTTTTCTTGTATCTATATTCCCAATGCTTATGTGCCTGGTACATAGTGATTAATCAGTGCTTATCGTAGTTATAGAGGCAGTTGCTACCTGAGATTTGAACCTTTAAGAAGAGCATAGATGGGGGCAGCTAGGTGGTGCAGTGAGTAGAGCACCAGCCCTGGAGTCAGGAGGACCTGAGTTCAAATCCGGCCTCAGACACTTGACAAACTTACTAGCTGTGTGAGCTTAAGCAAGTCACTTAACCCCAACTGTCCTGCATTCCCCCCTCAAAAAAAAAAAGCATAGATGAGAAACAGGGAGTAGTCCAGTCTGGCTGCAACATACAGTAAGGAGAGTGAAATAGTGAGATATGGCTGGAAAAATGGGATGATGCCCGCTTATGGAGAGCCTTGAATGACAACCTAAGAAATGTAGACTTTACTCAAACAATAGGGAGTTGCTAAAGATTTCTAAACAGGAGAATAACAGGACCAGGCCAGGTATAAAGATGAGATTGGCAATGCATAAAGACAGAAACCTACAAGAAGTCACCTGCTTACATCAGGCAGGTAGAATAAAGGCCTATACTAGGGGAGGTAGCAGTGGGAATAGAGAAGGTACAGATGTAAGAGACACATGGGAGGTAGAATTGGGAAGACTGGAGACGAGGGAAAGGAGTTAACATCAAGGCGTTGAACATGGGAGAAAACATCACTGACAAAAAAAAGGAAGTAAGAACAGATTTCAGATTTACAATCTAATGGGGAAGGTAACATGCAAATTACTATGAACAAACGAGATCTATAGGGGATAAATTCAAGATAATCTCAGAGGGAAGGCGCTATTGTTTATGGCAGACCAGCAAAAGGCTTCCTGCAGTAGATGGAATTTGAGATGAGACTGGAAGGATGCTAGGAAAGCCAGGAGGTGGAGATGAGGAGGGAGAATATCCTGGGCATGGTGGACAAAAGACCTGGAGTGAAGGCCAGTAAACTGTAGAATACTGGAGATGAGGTAAAAAAGACTGCAAGGGTAGGAAGGGGTCAGGTTTAAAAGCCAAACAGAGGGTTTTTAGATTTGACCCTGGAAGTATAAACAATAAATGCCATTTGAAGCATGTCAAACTTGTTGAGCTGGCAGCACACCCTAAAGGAGTTATCTTCTAGTCAGTTGGAGGTGAGGGTCCAGTACTCAGAAGCAGTCAGGACTAGAGAACTACATCTGGGAGCAATCTGAACACAGGCGGCACCTGAAGCTGTGAGAGTGAGATTACCAAGTGAAAGAGTACGGAGAGAGAAGAGGTCAGCAACTGTTTGAAGACTCTCGGTGGACGGGGTATGCAGCTGAACTATTAAGTTCCTGAACAGGAGTAATGTCAAATGAGGCTGCACAAGTAGGTTGGAGCCAGAGTATGGAGGGCCTAGAATGCCAAGCCAAGAGGTTTACTTAATCCTTCCGGCAAAAGGGAGCTATTGAAGGTAGATTATGACTAAGACAAAGAAAACCCAAGAGTTTCCAGTAAGATGAAATGTTTAAAGATTGGTAGAAGGTAGGATTTTAATATGCAAAATATTTATCTGGCTCAGTTAATCTTGAGATAGTCATGCTTTATTTTCCCTCTAAAAAAAAGAATGCTGGTATCATACTTGTTCATGATTTAATTTATTTAAGATTTCAGCAAGAAGTAGTTTAAATATTATTGTTATATAATAACCTAAAACACATTCATTTAATTCAGTTTGCTCTGACAACCCTCCTGAAGAATCCTTATGCTGCTTCGGAAACACCGAAGTATGAAAATACTTAGAAAACCCTTCACATAGGTGTTTTGAACAGGAGAAGGATCCATGATCTGGCCACAAGGGGGCACCAACGAATCGGCATCTAACACGATGGAAGCCCCACAAGTGGTAACATTTCACATCCACATTTGACTTAGTTCAGGTTACTTATTTCGTTGAAAACTAAGGCTCTATCATTCATGCTTCTCAAGATTCTTCTTCCACCCTTCTCTGGTACTGTCTCTCTGATTGTTTTCTTCGATACACATCGTCTGGGAAGAATAAAAATTCTGATTATTCTTTTGGGAAAATAAATGAGAAGTTAAAAAAATCCTTCAAACTCACAAGAATTAAAAATTAATGTTTACAGGCAATTGATTATTTCCAAACTACTAGAGGTTGGTCTCTATTCTATATAAAGATAAATTTAATTTTAATAAGGGTTCTGCATTATGCCTTAGAGAGTTAAAGATAATGTCACTTCATCAATAAGCATTTGTTGAGGAGCTGCTTGTGCTATGAGACAGAGAAGTTACAATGACTAATCTCATGGAATTTATTGTCTAGCTGGAGATATGAGACCAACACAAAAGAGAATAATATAATACAACATATAAAGTGCTAAATTATAACACCAAAGATAGGCTCCATTATAGCGGAAAGGAAAGAGAAATGAATAAGGGCTGGAGTTATTTAGGAATCCGGGGACCCTGAAGGATGAGCAGGATTTGTATTAGCATTTGGAAGTGAGAGGGATTCTGAGTGAGGTAAATAACAGCTTTTGCTGGATGAACACCTATGTCCCACCCCTACTGTGGATGTTCCCCAATGAATTTTCTGTCCTGGGCCTTTTTCCTTTCTCTCTCTGAACCTTGTCTCCCGGTAATCTTAATTCCCACGGGTTCAACTGTTGTCCCTAAGCAGATGACTCTCAGAGATACAGAAACAGATATAAACATAGACATAGAGGCCCAGTCTCTCTGCTGAGCTCCAGTCTTAAATAGTCACCTGACTACTAAACATCTTCATCTGTATATCCAATGAGTATCTTAAACTCAATGCATGCAAAATGGAACTCATTACTGTACCACCTCCAACTCTCAAAAAAAAAACCCACTCCTCATCCAAATTTCTCTATTTTTGATAAGGACACCACCCTCCTCTCAACTAACTACCCACCTTTCAACTATCCCGGTTCACAACCTCAGAATCATTAATGTGTCCCCTCTCCCTCATCCCTATATCCAATCAATTGCCAAGTTTTCGGATTCTATCTCTACAACAGCTTTTGCATTTGTTTCACTCACTCACTCACATGGCTATCACCCCAGTTCAGGCCTCTATCCTTTCTGGTCTGGACTATTACAACAGCTTTCGGACTCTCAGAGTATGGCATCCCCCCTCTCCAATCCATCCTCCACCTTCTTAAAGCACAAATCTGACCAAGTCCCTCCCCTGCTCAAGAAATTTCAAGAACTTTCTGTTATCTCTACAATAAAATTCAGACTCCTCACCTTGGCATTTAAACCAGCCTTTTTCTAGGCTTAATGCATGTTACTCCCCTTCATACACTCCAGCCAAACTGGCCTACTTGTGGCTACCAGAATTTGGAAGTCTGCCTCCTACCTCGATGCCTTTGCCCTGGCTGTTACCATCCCTGGAAAGTGCTCCCTCCTCAGGTGCAAGTCTTAAAATCCTTAGATTCCTCCAAAACTCTGTTCCAGGCCACCTTTCCTGATGGCCTTCTTAGTGATGGTTCCTCCAATTATCATGTACGTTTATTGGTTTACATGTTATATTTCTCCCGGTAGAATGTAAGCTCTTGAGGGCAAGGTCGGCTTCATTCTCGTCTCCTGTTTATAGCTCCAGGCACAGTGTCATGACCCCAAAAGGCACTCATATAAATGCTGACTGGATCGGTGAGACAGCACCGAGAGCAGGAAAAAGCATGACTTATTAGGTGAGCAGGGAGACGCTGGCCTAATTAATTGGATCATTTGAACCATGTAGCTGAAATGTGAAGCTGCAACTATACAACATAGAAGGATGTCAGGCAGGCCACAAGTGTGGATATGGCCACGTATGTCACATATTATTCTAGAATTGATTGTATGGTCTCATGCAGACACTTCTGTAGACAAGAAGCAAAACAAATCAACACAGAACAGAAGGCAAGTCTGGATTACATGATCCAGGCAAGTTTAAAGGCAGCTTTGAGCTGAGACTTTGAACTTCAGAATGACTAAAATCCTAGATTTGATTTTGAAAACACAATTTTCTATACCAGGGCACCGCTGCACAGGGCTGGTGCTCTGAATTTTAAAAGGAAGGCCAGGCCCCACAAGACATCTGTGCTGTCTCAAAGTTGAAACTATTCCAGGAACACTTTGTTTCTGTTTGGTCTGACAGACTACCATGCATACACCTAGGTCTGTTATCGTAGCCTGTTAAATGACAAGTTATGAGCCACCCCAGAGCCTAATACAGTAAGCACTTTGTAAACGCGATGGATCTGAATTTGAATGCTCAAACCAAAGGACACGTCCCAGTACCCATCTTTACATCCACTTACAGAAGGTCTCCTGGCCAACTCGGACTTTGATCATAAACCACTCCATTGCTCCTCCCAGAACAAAGAAGAAAGGAAGAAACCTATAGACGCCAAAGCGCTGTTGTCCAGGTACCCTCTGCAGAAGTCTCTTCACTTGTCTCCTTGTGAACATCTCCAAGGCATCAGCCAGACTTCGTGGGGAACCAACTGAAACTACAGATGGAAAGGAAGATGTTGTGCTGCTCCTCCAACAGCCTCGGCTTCTAATTTTTCAGCTTTTAATTTACAAGGAAGCTCACTGATCCTGCCTCACGGCTCCCTCTCTAGAGCTTTCATGTTCACAAAACACTTTCAAGACCCAGGAGGTTCTCAGAGGCTTCGGGCCCAGCTCCTCAATTTCAAAGACGAGCCCATTTCCCCTGATCACCAAGTCTATCCATCGTCTTTCTACAACACTAAAAGCCAATTTGTTTTGTTTTGTTTTGTTTTTTAAAGCAGCACTAACAGAAGTAGCAGGGTATCGTGAAGAGCGGTGTCACTGTTTTCTGAGCCAGTTCAGCCACATTTGGAGTGTTCTATTCAGTCTGGGGCACCCTATTTTACAAAGGATACAGGGATACGTAGAAGCAAAAGACAAAACTAAACTGTAATTAACTCTGTAACTAGGTAGCTAAACGACCCTGGCAAAGCTACGATTTCTTGGGGCCTCAGTTTCTTCACTTACAATTTGGATTCTTCGGAGGTTGTGGCATTCCATGATTTATAGCAACATATCATTGAGAAGAGTATGGATGTTAAACAGATAGATGCGATTGCAGAAGGAGTAATCAAATTGAAAGCAAAAGCCACTGAATTGAAAAATAAAATTAAAAGGTTGTCAAGAGAGATATAAACCCAGAAATGTAGGTGGCCTATTCACACAGCAGGAGCAAAGCATAACTAATGGTCAGCCCGTGGTACCTATGAAATGTCAAAAGATGTGAAGGACGGACCTCAGTATGTTGACATTTAGGAAAGGATGAGGACCAGAGGATGGTTTGTGATGTGCACCATTAAAAGGAGAACCCACATTGATGAGATTCCAGATCCAAAAAAGAATCTGTCTCACCATTGCCCTTTGGGTCACCTATATTGACTATTTTTCAGAGTTGAGCATTCCGTGACTTATAGCAACATTTGTTAAAAAAAGGAGTATTAAGTGTTAAAAAGATAGATTTTTATCACAGAAATAACCAAACTGAAAACAAAAACCATTAAATTGAAAAATAAAACTGGTAGCTAGGGTTTTTTTTTTTTGAAGAAAAAAAAAATAGACAATCTGTTAGCTAATTTGATAAAAAGTAAAAAGAGAAAAATTAAATTTGCCAAATCAAAAGTGAAAAAGGAAATTTCATGATAAATTAAGAGAAACTGAAGCTCAATTATGTCAGCAAATTATTAATAAGTAAAATGGATATCTACAAAAATATACAATATACAATTTAACAGGACACAGAATTTAAATAACCCAAACCCAGAAAAAGAAACTGAACAAGCCATTAAAAAAAACTTATAAAAGTAAAAAAAGACTAGAACTAGCTGGATTTACAAATGAATTATAACAAACATTAAAAGAACAATTAATTTGAATATTATATAAACTTTTTCAAAAAGAGAAAAAACATCCTATGAGACAAATTATGATCCTGATGCCTTATCAGGAGAGATAAAGCAGAGAAAGAAAAATATAGACCAATATATCTAATGCATAGCTACACAAAAACGTAGAATAAAATATTAGCAAGAGGTTACAACAGATTAAAAAGGTCAGATATTATTACCAGAATGGATTCATACTACAAACGCAGGGTTGGTTCAAAATTAGGAAGACTACAAACATAATCATCTATATGAAAAATGAAAAACAGTAAAAATCCCATTTATATAAAAAAATGTTGAGAAGTATTAAGAAGTAAAGGAATAAATGGATCTCTCCTTAATATGGTCAATTGTATCTAAAACCAAGAGAAGTCATTATCTATAATGGAGAAAAACTAACAGCCTCTCAAATTAGTATATCCATTGCTATCATTATCATTTGATATAGTTCTAGAAATGCTAACTATTGTAGTAAAAAAAAAATTAAGCATGGGCAAAAATCCCCAAATTATTACTTTTTGCAGATACTTTTTGCAATGGTTTACTCAGGGTACTCTAGATTCATCTAAAAAACAACAAAAACAAAAACTGCAGTAGAGTAGCAGGTTATAGAATGAACACACAGATATCAACTTTTTTCCACGTTAACAACAAAATCCCACAGAAAGAGGTAGAAAAAAGAAATTCCATTCAAAATCATGAGAATGTATAAAATACAAGTCCACCTAACCAAGGTACACACTGTAATTACATAAATACGTCTACAAAACATTCTTCCCTGAAATAAAGAGTTAAATGCTGGACTGTGCCAATATAGTAAAAAAGACAATAGTACCCAAATTTATTTATTCAGTGGCACACCAATTGAATTACCAAAGGGTTACCCTATAGAGCTAGGAAAAAAAGTAACAAAATTCACCCGGAGGTAGAGAATCTCAAGGGAAAGCACTAATAAGAGAAATGTAAATTAAAATATCTCTGTGGTTCCTTCACATCCATCAGATCTTCAAAGATAACAAGAAAGAAAAAATAGTTGTTGAAGAACTTTCAGAGGACAGACATATTAATGTACTGTTAATGGAGCTGTAAATTGATTCAACCATTCTGGAAAGTAATTTTAAATTTTATCTCAAAAGTCATCATGCATGCCCTTTAACCCAAGAATGCCTGTAGCAGCTGGGCAGGTAGGTGGCACAGTGGATAGAGTGCTGGGCCTGGAGTCAGTAAGACCTGAGTTCAAATCCAGCTCAAACACTTAATAGTTGTGTGACCCTGGGCAAGTCACTTAACAGTTTGCCTCAGTTTTTTCATCTATAAAATGAGCTGGTGAAGGAAATGGCAAACCACTCCAGCACCTCTGCCAAGAAAATCCCAAAAGGGATCACAAAAGTCGGACATGACTGAAAAATGACCAACAATTACCTGTATGTAGGTATTTCCTCTAAAAAATTCAAAGAAAAATGAAAATGCCCCATACATACAAAAAATATTTATCACAGCAATTTGGGGGATAAAAGACTATAAAAAAATAATAGGTACACCCCAACTGGGCAATATCATCTGAATGTATTAGGATATTATTATGCCATAAGAAAAGATGAAAGGGACAAATTGAGAGAACCTGGGAATACTTGTATGGATTGATGTGGAGCAAAGCAATCAGAAAAGGAAAACAATTTTGAAAGACTTAAAAATTCTGATCCAATGACCCATTACAACTCCAGAAAACATCTGATAAAGAATGCTTCCCACCTCTTAGCAAACAGGAAAAGGTCAGTAGAATGACAGAATGACATATATTTACAGACACAGCCAACGTGTGAATTTGTTTTGCTTAACTATACTTACTTGAAACCAGTAAAGGAGCTGGTGGGGATTGGGAGGAGCGGGGTGAGCAGGCAGGAAAGAGTGACAGAGATGTAAAAACGAAAAAAGAACATTAATGAAACATTTTTAAAATACACGGAAGAAAACAGAAGTTCAGAAGAGGCCCAGATAAGCAGGGTAATGTTGGTACTACTTTGTTAAATTATATGTATACTTTTTAAAGGAAACAATCTCTAGGTAACATTCAGTTTCATATGCAGCCCTCTTTTTCTGTTCTTCATATGGAAATGCTCATTTTTATTGATGTTTATCAAGTTCATTTTTTAAAAATAAGATTAATTTTTATTTCAGGAGGAAGCATGAGGTTATTGCGAAAGTGAAGTATGATTTTACAAAAGCAACACAGGCTACTCCTGGCCTCTTTAGGGAGGCAGCTTGGTACTGAGCTCAGTATCAGGGAGACGAGTTCAAATCCTATTTCATATACATCGCTCTTTGCCTCAGTTTCCATCTGTAAAATGAGCCGGAGAAGGAAATGGCAAACCACTCCAGGATCTTTGCCAAGAAAATCCCAAATGGGATCACGAAGAGTCAGACAAGACTCAGGATCAATGTTGGCTTGAAACTGTATCCCTTAACACCGCTCAGCTCCTTGCACACATACATACGTACACAACATATAACTCGGTCCCGATTGGTGGGAGTAAGTAATTCCCCCTAAGTTGTCTCATTATTCGCATCAGCAATCAAATTTCCATTAGGCTGGAACCAGTTATCATACGCCCATTTCGGGGGTTCACTGATCAACCTAGCAGTACCGGGTCCTAAAAATTTACTAAAAAAATTCACTAAATTTTTATTAAAAAGTTACTAAAGTATACGTGGGACGAAGAGGCCTAACCAAAGCACTCTAGGGAAGTCACGACACAGAGCTGCACGGGATGGGTGGGTGGTCATTTCAATGACATCGCAAACCACTGGGACACGGGAGGTCACTTTCAGGTGGGGGCGATCCAAGATGGCTTCGGGGGGAGCGTGCCACCTGACCGAGGTGTTAAAGCAAGGGAGATTCCAGAAGGGCAACGCTCTGAGGGCACCCCGGCCGTGTGAATGCACGCACAAGGCGGAAAGGAGAGACAGACCGGGGACCGGGGCTGGCAGCTGCCCGGCTCGGCTGGGGCAGGAGCCCACTGAGAACCCCGCCGCCCGACTCTGGGGAGGGGAAAGGCCGGGCCGCTTTCCGCCGGGGCCTCGCAGCACCAGCTTATGGGGGGTCGGCGCGCCAGTCTCCCGAGGCCCTTGCCCGCAAGCCCTCACCTGAGCAGGCCGGGCGGACAGTCCGCGACGACGGCCCAAGCTCGGCAGGAAAGGCCGAGGCCGCGTGGGGGGGGGCTGCTGGGAAAGTGGGCGGGAAAAGGCCCGGCCAGCGGCGTACAGGGCGGAAGTTGGAAGCTGAGGGGCGGGGCTTGGGAGCGGGAGGGTTGAAGCAGGGGCAGGATGAGGAGGAGCCGGAGTGGGAAAGGGGCGGGGCTATGGCAGAAGTGCAGCAACCGAGCAGAAGGGGCGGGGCTGAGCCAGGATAAGGGAAGGGCTGAGGCTGGAGAAAGGGCAAGATGGAGCAGAAGGGAGGAGCTAGGGCAGAAGGGGTGGGATTGAGGCTGGAAAGGGACGTGTCCAGAGTAGGTGAGGGGCGGGGCTACTGTGGAGGGGGCGGGGCTTGGCAGCGGGAGGGTTGAAGTAGGGGCGGGAGGAGGAGGCGCTAGAGTGTCAAAGGCAGGGCTATAGCAGGAGACGGCCAGGAACTGAGCAGACGAGGCGGGGCTGAGCCAGAATAAGGGAAGGGCTGAGACTGGAGAAAGGGACGGATAGAGCAGAAAGGAAATGCTAGGGCAGAAAGGAGGGGATTGAGCTAAGGGTGAGGGGGCCCGGGCAGGAGAAAGAGGCGGGCCTAGAGCATAAAGGGGCTGGGCTGAAGTAGGATAAGGGAGGAGCTGAGGAGGGCTAGAGAAGCAGTGGTCTGGAGAATTGGGGAGAGTCAGTCTACTAGAATTTATTAAGCGCTACATGCCTGGCGCCGTGTAATTGCCGAGGATACAAAGAAAAGGCAAGAGACAGTTCCTGCTCTCACGAAGCTCATAGTTTAATGAGGACGACCACATGCAAACAGCTATGTACATGCAAGTAGAGTACGAGTAAAGAAGAAGTCGTCTCAGAGTGAAGTTTGGGGATGGGACTAAGCTGGGAGGAGATTTCAGAAACCTTTTGCGTCAGTTCTGGGCAGTGCTTAGAACTCTTGGTCTTCATATAGGAAAGAACTATCTTTTCACTGCTCTATCTACATACCTTCGACCAACCATCAATCATTTGTTAAGTGTCTACCATACATCGTGTACTAAGCTGGGTACTGGAGAGACAAAGACAAAAATGAAGCAGTCCCTGCCCCCAAGGAGCTTTTACACTATCAGGAAAGACAAAAGTTTTAGACTTTGGGGTCACCCTGTACAAGTATATAAACGGCAAATAGAGGTTGGGGAGGCGGGGAGGCACAAAGCAGTTGGGAGGGTTAAGAATGCCTTCGTGTAAGTAGTGCTCGATCTGAGTTTCGAAGGAAACCAGGGATGCTAACCAGCAGGGATGGTGAGGGAGCATATTCCAGAATAAGGATTAGCCCGGGCAAAGGTATGGTGTCGGGAAATTGACGTATGAAGAACAGTAGAAAAGCAGAGTAGTTTGGCATAGCAGAAGGCAGTGCAAGGTGGTGAAGAGAATCGTGTTACAATCAGAAGATTCAGTTCCCAGGGTTTTACACTAACGTACTTATATGACCTTTGGTTTAAGATCACTTAAACTCTCTTGCCCCTTCTCCTCTGATATGAAAATGATGAGTATACCAAATACCTAAGGGAGTCATTGTGGGGAAAGCACCTTTGTAAATCTTAAAGACAGTGGAGGAGCAAACCTCTAAGGAATTCTGAGGAGGAGGAAAGTTGTAAGCCACTTTGGAGTAATGGAAACAGCATTAGGACTGCCAATCAGGACACTGGGTTCTGGTCTCCAATCTGCCATTAATTTTCTGTGTCATCTTGGATTTTTCCCTGTCTGGGCCTCAGTTTCCCAACCAATTGGTTTGATTCCAGAGTGATTAAATCACCTTAGCTGATGGTGGAATGCAGGAAAAAAAAAAAGTGAGCCTCAGAGACATTCTTTTTCCAGCTTTTCCCAAGGCTAAAGATCTATAAAAAGGATATTCTATGGGTGGCAAAACTGGCAAAGTAAGTTCACAGATGAAATTTGAGAACAGGAAACTAAATGGTAAGTAATCCCTATGTCCTTAATAGCCTCGAGGTCCCACAACAAACAACGCTATTACCCTTCACACAGTAAGCAACATAAATTCCTTATTTCTGTGTGTTTGTTTACTTGGTGTTCTCATTCTTTTGCATGTGTGCCTTTGCATATTTTCCCCAGTGCAAAATGTTTGGTGTACACCCAAGGGCACGTACACCTAGCAGCCAGGAATCATGTAGCTAAATCCCATTGTATTGCCAGGCATCCGGTGCAGCATCACAGATGCTTTTTGATGGGAATGTTTTGAATGAAAGGTGACCCGCACAGTTCAGCAGAGGCAGAGCAAAGAAAAGGCACATCAAAGTGACTTTCAGAACACTTAAAAAGAAGATAAATAAATGCAGACTAACAGAATGCATGGTCGGGATTTTTTTTTTTTTTTAAAAAGCGTCTAGGGCAAGTCGGGGAAGTCAAGGAAGGAAGTTGCTGGAGAAGGGATATGTCATTACATAGTTAAAGCCCTATATAAATATATTCATTCAATATTCAATAATATTCTATATTACAATCAATACTAATGAACCAAAGGGATGTGCTTTAGGAAGGAAGCCCTTTATAAATGTTAGCTATTATTATTTGATATCATCAACGAACCAAATTCTGGACCTTCTAACAGAGAGCTTGTGAAGCAGCAGACCAAAGAAAGCCAAGACTGGAGCCTTCTCCAAAAGAGGATGAGGTTGGACTAACTCTAAAGTCCCTTCCCTTAGATTGTAATTTAAAGGCAGAGACCGTTATCATAGTCTGTGTTCTCGGGCACAGAGCCTTACACGCATTAGAGGCGCTTCGTGGGTGCAGGTCAAACCGAACTGAATTGAATTCCATCTCTCGGGTGCTGTGACCTTGCTGCTGTGAAGTCACGCTAGTAGCTTTAAGTCTCACTGGCGGCGAAACGAGAGCAGCTACAGTTAAAATCTGCTCAATTCTATTCAACAAGTTTCCTGGACGCCTATTGTGTGCCAAGTACGGTGGGAGAGCTCGGGTACATGGCTCTCTCTGGAGAGGCATTCCGGGGGCTAGCCGGAGCGGTGCGGGAACACTGGCTCTGGTCTGGCTGCCGGTATCCGGCCCCCGCGGTCCGTCGGGTCCACTCCCCCTTTCCTGTCTCAAATGGGCGGGGGCCTTGGGGAGAGAGGGGACCGCGGCCCCTCCCCAGCAGTCCGCACCTGGCCAGGGGCCCCGGCCATTGGCCGACTGGAAGGCCGGCGAAGCAGCCATTGGCTGGCTGTGGGAAGGAAACATGCGGCCCCCGCGGAATAGAACACAGCTGGCGGGGCCGAGGCAGGAGCCGGACCGGGCGCTTGGCCGGGAAGCTGGTTGCCGGGCAGGGGGAATGGCCGGCGCCGGATTGAGAGCGGTGGGGTGCCGCTGGTTACGGCTCCGGGGAGACGACGTCCCTGGCTGGCAGCGAGCGGCTGCCACCTCCTCCTGCCAGGGCTGCGGTCCCTCGGCCCCCGGCCCCGCCTGTGCAGGCTCCTCCAGCCCGGGTTCCCACTGTCCCGTCGCCAACACCTCCTACTCATCCCCTGACCGGGTTGCCCTGCGCAGTGCCGCCTCAGCCCCTGCCGCCCAGTCTCCCGAGCCCAGCGCCTACCTGTGGTCTAGGTACCGGGAGATGAGGAAGCTGGTCCACGGTAAGAGTAGGGATAGGTAGAGTTTTGGAGGGCAGAGGGACAGACTGCACTGGACCGAGAGACAGGAGACCTACTGCATTCTCGTCTCGGCGCTGCCAGGATTCGCTGGGTGGTCTTGGGCAAATTTCTTTGCGCCTCTATGTCCTCATCTGTAAAATGAAGGGGTTGGACTGGTATAGCTTTCACAGGCCCCTTTCAGAGATGACCTAGGTCACAAAGCATCCCTAGGGGAAGATGCCCCAGGTGACTGTGTCTCCTTGGTCCACTCCCTGTCTGTATAGTAGGATTGGGGACGATTTAAGTAGGAATGTGTGCTCAAAATAGGGTAGGCTTGGGTTGGGCCCGGGGCTATCAAAATAGCTACCTACAGTCTCCACAATTCTAAGTCCCAGGCCCCCACACATAGTACACCAGATCTCCAAGTGGTCATGAATCCCTCAATGACCTCCCCACAGAAAGCTTCCTTAGGGTCCATCAGAGGCGGAAGACTATGGTGAGAGCTGCTCCCTTTCTTCCCCCCTACTCCTACCCACCTCACCTTACAAGAAAAAAAAAAGCCTATTCCCGATCCCTTCTGGAGCTCTCTGGCCCCCTGCCGAGGGTCTCTGGGGAAACACAGGATTGCATGCAGATGGTTCATTGTAGATCCTGATGGTATAAACTAAAGCCACAGGATTAGAGGTGAAGGTCCACACGTAGTGTAGCCTGGTGTCTCTTCCAAACAAATCCAGACTGCCCTGATTTCTGTCTAGCCTTGAATTTTTGCAAACCTTCTCTTTCCAATCTTCTTTTGTAAGGGGAGAGGGTCATATATTTGTGTACTTTAATCTCTTTCTGGAACTTCTTGGATATCCTTTGTAGAAAGGGGATGATGGGGAAAGCCTGAGCCCCTAGAATAAACATAGATTTAATTTTGTTTGGACCTAAGAATTGACTCTTGCCACATACAAGTGAATTTGAAGTTTGATACCCTGCTTAACATGATGTCATCCTGCGATTAACCTGGTGATAAGAACACTGACTTTAAACATGGCTTAGATTTTTTTTAACCTAGGATTGTACCCCTAACCTAGAGAATCCAGTTTCCAGTTACTCAAGTCAACCAACTATTCTCCCTCCCAACACTAGCCTATATTCTCTCACCAAACTATCTAATGGCCATCTGGAATATGTCTGGGTATAAAAAGAATTGATAGATATCTGTAAGACATTTGGAGAAACTGTTGGCAGGCAGAATGAGGGCTATGTGTAGAGGCTGACACTTGCTTTCAGCTGAATATATAGAGGAGCTGCTACTACAGTCTGAAAGGAAGCTGACCCTGGCTATGGACCTGGGATAAGTTGATTTGGTGACCTAGAACTGAGGCTGAGGCTGATTAAATGCTATTATTGGTTCAAGGCATTCAGAGATGCAAATGTTGCACCTTTCCTTGTTAATGCCTGATTCCTAGAGCAGAACCCTTCTACCATCCCCTTTAGATCCAAGCAGAATCAGATTCAGAACCAGGTCCACCTCTTGAAAAACTATTTGTGTGACCTTGGGTAACCTCTGGGACAATTTCGTTCTCCCCTTCTTGCCCATTTCTGTGTAAGATGCAATTCATCATTCAAGTGCCTACCTAATACAAGACCATGTTCTAGGGCTGGAGTTACAAAGATAAGAAACATGAAAGGGTCTGACCTCAAGGGGCTTACATTCTATAGGGGGATACTGTATTTATGAAGACTAGCAAGCACAAAAGATTTTGAGGAGTGGGAGAGCATTAATACCTGGTGGGTCAGGGAAGGGTTTGAGGAGGAGGTAGCTCCAGGGGCTTCTTGGAAGGAAGATAAGGATTCTGAGGAGCAAAGATGGAGATGGAATAGTGACCTTGTCTCCCTCATAGGGGTGAGATTCAAGTGATATGGGAAGATACTCTGAAAAGTAGACAGACTCTTAGAGATGAAAGGATTCCCATTATTTAAACAGCTAATGCTTCTAACACTGAATTTGGTTTGGAGCTCCCAAGGAAAGGAAAATAGGATAAATGTGATACACTAAGTGTTCCCAGTTCAGATGCCAGCCCAGCATAACCACGACTAGCATCCCATGGTACCATTCTAGACCAGTTGAGGCATTTCACACCATACCCTACAGAGTACAGACAGGTAACTTTTTTTTTTTTAGGTAAAGCTTCATGGGCCTGCTAGAGGGGCCCAATAAAAGAACTGGGCTGGAGAGAAAGAAGCATATGCCAACTAAGGTCATCCCATTCAACATTGCTTAACCTATGTCCTAATTAAACCTCAAAACCCCAAACACTGTAACATTGCTTGGGCAACTACGTACATATGGTTCCTTTAAAACTTAACCGCCCTTTTAACACTGTTTTTGAGGAACCAATTAAAGACACTGATGGGACGTAAAAGTGGAGGGCCTGATATGCCTGTTCTGGGCTCTCCATCTCCTTATCAGCCTATGGTGTGTCAGATGATCTGAAGCTTCCTGGGGCTAGGAAAAGTTTTGAAAAGAAAATAAAGGTTTTCCTGAGGAAAGGATGCCTCCACCAGGCACAGAGGGACTCAGAAGCAGCTCTATTTCCTCTTTTTTCCTCCATTCTATACGTCTTCCAAAGACGTACAAATATGTTGCAATTGGAACGTTTCTATTTCTGACCCTTTAACTGTAAGACTTGAGGGGGGAGGGGGGCAAAAAAGACTTTGAAAATCTTTTGCACTTCTTAATGCCATCCAGCTGAATACTGCCAGCCCTTTCTCCGTAGAAGTACAGATATAGTAGAAATGTTTGTGGCTTAAGGCCTGAGAGCCATGTTTGATTCAACTATAATGAAAGGAACAAATACTTCAATCTCTGGAATATATGTAGGCCATATAAATTTCTCAGCTAGGCTTGGAGAAGATCCGAGCCCTCCCCCCACCACAAGTCAAACTTTTGGACCAAAACACACTTAAACTACTGTAGTCGAAAGTTAACATCTTACTTAGAACGAGTTTGCGAGTATAGGTATAAATGCTGTAAGACCCAGAGCTGGGTTATCTGGGGGACCAGTGAATAGAAAAGCTACGTACCTGTTAAGACTGACCCTTGTTACATTTTAGCAGTCTGTCTTGCCTAAACAAGCCTGTAAGCCACATCTTCTGTCTTTTCTTCATGTCTTGTTCGTGTCTGAATAGCAAATTAATGAAAAAGTATTTTAGTGCCTATTATGTGCCAGGCACTGTGCTGAGTAAGCACTGGAAATTTGACCTTACACACAGCTCTGCAACTGAGCACAGGCAACAGACAACAAAACACCCACTGCCCAAGCAGCTTGCAAATCAGGCTTTATACAGACCAAGCTTTTGGCTGCATCCCTGTGTGTCTTCAGAACCCAGGGGGCAAAAGCTTCCTCTAGTGCCCATCTGGGGACTGAGAAAGGGGCCAGATTGCCATCACTTAGACTCAGGGAGATTGGGGACTGAGTAACAGTCCAGCAAAGCCAGGCATCTCTCACACCCACCTACTGACTTAATTAGCAATGTTCTTGGCCAGCCTGGATACTGGGAAATGTGATCAAGGAGGGGTCTGGCTGGGAGACTCTTAGAACAAAATCGAATTAGAGGAAACTCTCTTGCTAGCCACTCACCTCCATCCATACTCTACCTGTTAAATACCACTTCAGCCGTGTGTGCAGTATCTCCAGGGGATTAGGGAAGCCATATGGGAGAAAAATAAGGACACAAATCAAAAGGACCAAACTCAAGCTACAGAATAATGTCAAACAGTGCTGGCTTTCCACCTTCTCTTGTGATGTGTCTTAGACATTTTAAAATCTGGGCTTCTTGGAGATTGGGCGGGGGGACGGAGAATGTAGAGGGGTGGAAAGTGGAAGGAGGTCTATGGCCTCTTCAAAAAATGCCAGCAAAGCTAAGCAAAGCTGGGAAAGTGCTTGAGCCAGGAAGGATCTCGGAGACACTCTGGGTTTGGTCCCAAATTATGAGAAAATTAGAGCCAGCTACTTTATCCTGATTAGAGGGAGCCAGAGGTCAAATGAGGGCAGGTATTTGGGAAGATTAGACAAACCAATGAGCTATTAATCATGTGGCCACTCAGGACCTTTTGATTCTGAAGGCCAGAAAACAAGTAAGCCTGACCATCCTTTAATTAGTTTGCTAAGTTTTAGCATCCATGTTAGAAGCAGAAAGAAAAGCTATCATAGTCATTTAAGATGGGTAGAAGTTAAACGTTTGGGGCAGGATCAAGAAGGGACTGAGTAGGTATTGTTGGCAGGTTTATAAACATATCTTTCTAGAAGAGGCAGGAGAAACTGGGGGATGAGGTGAGGTAGGAATTAAATAGTCCTAAGCCTCAGCCTTCTCAAAGGTTCAAACACCCTGTTTCCTCCTTTCTTTTAGACCTCCTTCCTCCCGAAGTCTGTAATCTCCTTAACCCTGCCGCAATCTATGCCAACAACGAGATCAGCCTGGGGGATGTGGAGGTATACGGGTTTGACTATGACTATACCTTAGCTCAATACTCAGATTCGTTGCACTCCATGATTTTCAACACAGCCAGAGAGATCCTGATACAGCAGTATAAGGTAAAAACACTGAGAACATTTCTCTCTCCATCTCTCTTTTTCTCTCGGCCTTTCTCTCTCTTTTTCTTTCTCATGCCCGAGTCAGTATCCACCTCCATCTTTCCTCTGTCCCTAAAAGTCCATAGTGCTTCCCTTGTGCACTCAGATGTGGTCATCGGTATTGCAAAACAGTACCTGGATTCTGGTCCCAGCGTCTGCCTCCCTGGCTGAAGGCAGCACCCTTTGCCTTTGCCCTGTGCCCCCCCCCCGCCTCTTCCCCTATGGTTACAGCGGGAGGGCACGTAGCCCCATCCCAACCAATTTGTATTTAAGCTGTTGAAATTGTTGTCCTGGACTCATGCTGTGTCTACTAACCCCTCTCCCCATACAGTACCCAGGAGAGATCAGAAAATATGATTACATCCCAGATTTCGCCATTCGAGGCCTACACTATGATGTGCAAAAGGTGAGTAAGCAGGATCTATGCATCTTCCATGAGGTTCTGGAGAGCAAAACTTGGCCCCTGGAGTCAGAGGAGATCAGAGTTCAGATCCCATCTCTGGAACTTGCTTGTTATGTGACTATGGGCAAGATACGGGCAACCTCTCTGTATCTGTCTTTTCATCTGTATGATGAGAAAAATACCCATAGTATCTCCCTCCCAGAGTTGTTCTGCAGATCAAATGAGATTTTATATGTGTGTGTGTGTGTATGTATATACATATATGTATATATACACACACATATATGTATATATACATACTATATACGTATATATACTATATGTTTATATATGCATATACATATATGTAGCATTTTGCAAAACTTAAAATTAGATATACAGCTATACAGACATATATAGATACATATGTGTGTATGTGTACTTCAGGGTGTCATCATCATCATTGTCATCATCCCCACATTTTACTGACATCCAACCAATTCAGGAACTTGTCTGGAGCCTAGATAGTTTATACCTTGGAATGGAATGTGCAGTGTGATAAGTGGATTCCTATCTGGAATCTTCCAGATCCTCCTGGGTGTGTGTGTGTGTGTGTGTGTGTGTGTGTGTGTGTGTGTGTGTAAGTCATAGGAAGCGTTTTTGGCAAGTGTCTTTATAGCCACTGTTCTCTCTTAGGGGAGCTGCCCTTGTAATCTGTCCATTGTCCTGATCTTTCAGCTTCATATCTGGCCTAAACTAGGGTAGGCTAGAATAAGGATGCTTATATTTTTATTGTCAGTGACAGCTAGAGGTTGATCATCAGCCTCAAGGACTTCTCTACAAATCAAGCCACAGAAATTCCAGGATAGCTCAGAGTTCAGACTCTGATGTTTGTTCCACAGCCCCCCAGGGCCCTAGGGAGAACTTCCTTTCCCTTTCTCAATACTAGCTTGCTGGTCCTCCCTCTCAGGACCACAGCCTTAAGCTCTTTCTGCACATCTGTGTGCATATGTTGAGGGTGGGATAGGAGGAGCAGGCAGGACCTCAGACACGTGCCCAGTCCTTGGCTCTTTCCGAAGCTAAACAGAGCAGGAAAGAAGTTAGTGGTAGGATCCGATAATCTCGTTATTTAGCCTAGAGAGTGAGAAGGTGAGTTATGTTGGCATTTTGTGTCATTGACCAAATACAAAGAGGTGACTCAGGCATTCGGGAGATTGACTTTTATGCCAACCCCTCCACATGAACACCTAGAGCCTAGATTTCATTGGGGTGGGCGCCCCTGTCAGGGAAATAAATCACCCCCCGCTTCTATGCCTCCTTTTCATGCATAATTCTTACTCATGTTCTTCCATTGAGGGTCCACCAAATATACTAGTAGTCTTCTTATTCTCTTGCATTAAAACTTGAGGATACTAATGCAGCATGTGGATTTTCCAATCATTGTTTGAGAGGTCCACCTAACAGAACAATTAAATGGTTACTCTCCCTGCTTGAGAACAGACCAAGGACTAGGGCACTGGAGTATGAAGCTTAAAGCCTAGGTACCTTACTTGCTTCCTGCCCCTATATCTTCCATGTTCAATCAACCAATAAGCATTTATTAAGTACCTGCTACATACCAGGCCTTGGGGGTACAAATCAAAAAAATAGAGCATTTCTACCCTCAACAAACTAACATGTACAACTATAAGTATTTTTTTTTTAATTTGAAAGTAATTTAGGAAGGGAAAAAAGAGTTTCTGGAATCTGGGGGATTAGGAAAGATTTCATGGAAAAGGTACCACTTGAGGCCAACTTTAAAGGAAGCCAGGGATGCCAAGAGTCAGGAGGAGGCTGAGCATTCTAGGCACTGGGAGAAAATGAGTACAAGCGTGTGGATAGGAGGGGGAGCATTATTTGTTCAAAATAGCCAAAAAGCCAGTTTGCCTAAACTGTACAATGTGGGAAGAAGGGGTATCTAGGGTGTTCAGAGAGGACTAGCCCCTCTGGTATGAGGGCTCACTGAGTCCTTTTCAGGGCTGCTCATTCACCTTTGGTGTCTGCCTGGCACCAAACTCTCATCTGTGGCTGCAAGAAGCTGTAGCATGGATAGCAGCCACTCCCCAGTAAAAACCATCTCAGCCGATGGGCTGAGCCAGGTTGAGGGTTACCGACAGGTGTCAAACCCATCAGTGACTTAGGGGGGTATCTACCCCAAGCATGTGAAGAGTTCCCCCAGAGGAATGGGCAGATGAGAACAATTTGTTCCAAAGGTCATTATAGTGACTAAAGCAGGCACTGTGGACCATTTAGAGTTTGGTCAGACATCAAAGATGCCAAGGTCATCCACTGCATCCCAGGTTGTTGCCAGTCATCCTGACTTTTGTCTTGCCACTGGACTTCAGTGACTCTGGAAGAGAGAGTGGGGCTGACAACTTTGTGCAACTCTTCCTTACTTAAATCCAACTCACTGCAAGCTAAGACAGCACCCCATGATGTCCTTGGTCCTCTTCCAAAATGAAAGACAAACAACAGCAACAGAATGTGGGAAGGAGAATAATCTAGAGTAGTTTTAGAGCCAGCTGATGCTTTAAATGCCCTTTGTTGATGGACATCGAGGAGCAGCTGAGTGGGCTGCAGCACTGTTCTTGGCAGGGTGGCTGGTCTGCTCCACATCTTCAGCACTATGACCTCTTCCTCTGCCCCAGCCCTAGAATGATGACTCTCCAGAGTTCCTCTGCTCTGGCCTAAGGGCTCTCTCTTGCTTTATGTACCTTTTTATCTCCTGCTATTCCACTAGGCTGTTCTTTGTGGGGGCCTGCCTTCTCTGGCTGATGACTTACACGAGAACATTTATCTTTCAAAAGTCAGGCTTGAGAAATAAGGCCCCTGAGAAATAAAAGACCTGCTTGGGCTTCCCTGTCTGTTCCTCTCTATCCCCCAGAGAACCATGTTCTTTCTTCTGTGAGTCCCTTACTTCCCAGAGCAGGAGAGATTCTTAATAGGGATCTGAATGGACCAATGACGACATCAGATAAGTGAACTAGAAAGGGATTTGTTAGCAACTTTAACAAAGAGTCTGGCTTTTAAAAATAAACTCTCCAGTAAAACTATGGTAGATAATTAAGATCTGTGCTGCCTCTCTTCCTTGGCCAGAGTCTTCTGATGAAGATTGACGCTTTCCATTACGTCCAGTTGGGAACAGCCTACAGGTCAGTTTGAAAGGTCTTGTTCTCAGGCCTGGGATTTGGATTAGGTTTTACACATTCTCCTCGGGGGCTTGTCGTGGTTGCTGGAGGAGTGATCTTCCTTGCCTTTGGGGAAATTCCTGGCCAGAAACTGACTAGTCACAGGAAAGTAGGACTCAGAGTTGGAAGGAGCCTTGGAGATTATCTGGTTCAATCCCACAGAGAAGGAAATCTTCTGGACTTCCTGGAAGTGCCCCTCCTGAGACCACAGGGGTAGTAGAAGCAAGATTCAAACCTAGCCCCTCTGACTCCAAACCTAGTGCTCATTCTAAAACATTTAAGCATCTGATGCTCACTTTTCCTGGCGGTTACATCTAGACTCAGGGCCTTCTACATTCATAATACTACTCCTATGTGTGGCTAATGTTCCGTCTTCAGGGTATGCATGTGCGCACACGCATGCGTGCGCGCACGCGCGCGTGTGCACACACACACACACACACATATGAGCTTGGTCTGCTTCATTTTTCTAACACAGCCTCAGCCCAGCTTGTGCATGGGTTTGCATGCTGGCCTCCTCTGCTGGAAGGTTCTACATGAAGCTTCCTTCTCCTGGCTAAAGGAAGGCCTGAGGAGAGGAAGCTCTGAGCCTTGGGTGGCCTTCCTGCTCAGGAACCAACCCACCCTGGCTCATGTTATCTGAGGTGGTAATAGAAAACTTTGTTCCTATTGCACAATATTGTCAGATTTTTTTCCCAATGTATCAAGTAATTTTGTTGATTTTTTTCTCTTTCTCTTTAAAAAAAAGTTTGCTATAAGGAAGGGTTCTCAGAGAGGGAAGGATATAGAGAGAGATTTCAGTGATGTAAGAACAAAAGATACAATAAATATTTAATTTAAAAATAGAAAACTTTTTTCCCCACAGGGGTCTCCAGCCTGTTCCTGATGAAGAAGTTATTGACTTGTATGGGGGAACCCAGCACATTCCACTCTACCAGATGAGTGACTTCTATGGCAAGGTACTGGAGACAAAAAAGCCCGTGTGACCTGGGATTCAAAATTCCCCAGGCTCAGAAAGCTGCTTGTGCTTTTTATGTCTCCATATTGGACCAGAAAACTAAGATTTGGAGATGAAGTAGTTTTTCTTTCTCATGCTCGTGTCTAAAGCCATATTGGAAGCTTAAATGTCCCTTCCAACCTCCACCCACCCTGAAAAGTGGTCCTACTTTGGTTTGGGAGGGGCTAGGTCAAACCAGTGTGCTATTTCTATTTCTAATACTAATCCCCAGAACTCTGGGGGGTGGGGAGGCAAGTTGCTCCCCGGGTCCTTTGATTCTGTTGATTTCTTAAGGGCCAAGTACAGTGACCGTGAAGGAAGTCCTTGTTGGGCCTGGGAAAAAAAACCTATGCCCTTTCCCACATCTGGAGTATAGTCCTTACCTTTGACCTTAAGGAGCTAAAGTATTATCATTTTCCCCACTAAGAATGTGATATATAATACATGGCAGTGGTTCAATCAAAGTGGAAAGCTTTGAGGACTTGGTCAGACTGCCTGGCCTGTCTGTGTTGGTGGAATCTGGGGGCACTTACTACAGCCGCAGGCTGTTTTTTTCTGCCTTCTGTTGGGGAGGAAGGTATTATGGGTAAATACCCATAGGTGGGAGAGGCCAAATACTGTTGGAGGCTTAGCTTTTCTCAAGCTTGACTAAGCTTCCCAGGAAATACATGTCCTCAGATTTGTTCTTGGGACCTTAGCACATTTGGGGAACCAAACTGGAAACCTTATAAGGCAAGATGGACTGGTGTATCCTAGAGCTGCTCTTAGCCCGTAACCCATGCAGACTGAGAAGTCGGTGACAACTCTATACGTGTTTGCCTACCCAGCACCCTGTATCCCTGCAGCTCTCTACGGGCTAGAAACAGAAATGTTAATAACTGCCTTATTACTTCTTCACCTCCCCAGTCAGGACAAGAACTCTGGAAAGTCTCCCCAGCTAACATCCCTTGCTCCCTTTTTGTGAGGTGGGAGAAGGAAGATGTTGCTTGCTGCTAAAACTTTAGTCCATAGCTCTAGGAGGTGGCTTTATACAGCCTGTTACTAATACTAAGCTAAGTCAGAATGGAATGAAATGCCAAATAGTTGGCAGCATTAATCTTTCCTGTTGTTTTGTGGCAAACAACTCCCCCTGTCCCCTTGACCCTGCCTCTGAGTTATTACCCAAGGCTCCATCTAATGGCCAGGGTTCTTTTAGCCTGACCTGAAAAATGCCCCTGGAGTCACAGGCCCTCTCCCTGCTCTTGAGAGCATGATCTGGTGGCCAGCCTGTCCAGGATTTCCCAGCCAATTCTTTGTTCATCTCTGTTGGTCTTCACTCTGTCTTATTGGACAAATCCTGTGTTTGCCCTCTTGGCTTAAAAGGAAGGGCCACATCTTCTGCTTTGTGTTCCATATTGTACCAGCAGTTAGTAGATTGTGGGAACATTTGCCCAGGCCTGTTAAGAGTTTGTGGGCCCTGCAACTTTCCCGGGAGTAAGAGAAAGGGGTCATTCCTGCCTTTGGGCCAACACAGCCTGTGTTTTGACCACAAAGTGGAGCTGAGAATCATTTTCTCACCTCATTCCCTTCTGACAGAGGTATTCCCTAGCCTGGGACTTTTGTTACTGTCAGGACTTTCCCCATCCCTGTCTTTGGGTGATGGTTCTCAAGATCTAGCAACAAGTATTTATGGAATACTTGCTATGTGGTACGCACCGAGCATACAAGGACAAAGAATGAAAAACCCACTCTGCTCCCAGTGAGCTTACAGTCTAGTGAGAGAGACAAGGGTGCATCTAAGTGTAGACAGTATAGTATGTAAATTTAAATATAGGCACGGTACTTAAATATAGACAGTTTGGGAGGGAGGGGCTAGCAGTTGCAGGTATCAGGGAAGTCTTCATGAAGAAGTTGGAGCCTGAGCTGCATTGTAAAGGAAGAGAGGGATGCTTATGAGGCCAAGATAAGGAAGACAAGTGTTGCAGGCATGAGGGATGACCAGTGCAAACGAATCAGAGATGAGATGAGATGATTGTTGTATGTCAGGAACAGAGAGAAGGCTATTTTGGCTAGTTCCCAGGCTACAGGAGGGAGAATAATGTCCAATAAGGCAGGAAAGAGAGGATGGGACCAGGTTGGCAAGGGCTTTAAAACTGAAGAGGAGGTTCAGGAGTACACACAAGTGTGTAAGTGTGCACTCTCTCCTCTTACCATACACCTCCCCTCCAATACAACTAAATGAGACTTCTCATGCCCTCCAAATGAGCCTCTAAGCTCCACCTTTGTCTCAGGAGTTTGCCCTGTTCTCCAACCTGAGAAGATTTGTCCAGTCCCTTGGGTAATGTGTGTGACACCTGCATTGAACTGGCAATTCGGTGGCTGGCCCCTCCGAACACTCACATGTGTACACACACCCTTAATCCAGAGAGATGGGAAAGAGCAGCAGGAGAGATAACCTGGCCCCTGTCCTTGGGGGACACCCAGAGGGGGAGAAGTAACTGAAAACAAGTATGATGAGGTGCTGCAGTGAAGTGGTGAAATGGACACACCCGTGCTGAGATGACCAAAGACGGGGTGTTTAATAAATACTGTTTTGATCTGCACTTCCCTCCCCATTTGGAGAGGGGGTCAGGAGAATTCAAATATATAGATTGGGAAAAGGTCAGATGGTTCTCATAAATCCAGAAGAGCCCAGAGAGCTTCCTCCTCTAGATTCAGGAGGAGAGGCAGAGGTGGCCAGGGTTGAGGCCTCTGACGTTGCCTCCAGCCTGAACTCTTTATTGAACCTTTCCTTCCTTCCTGCCAGATGGGTGCTGTTTTCCCTCGCCTCTAGGCAGGTTACAGAGTCTGCTTCTGTGACTCAGATATAGCCTCCTTCCCTTCCTCAGGGCCCCTCTCTCAAGCAGTTCATGGATATCTTCTCGCTTCCTGAGATGGCCCTTCTCTCCTCCGTGGTTGACCACTTCCTTGCTCATAGCCTGGAGTTTGACCAGACTCACCTCTACAAGGATGTCTCGGTGAGGAGTGAGTTCTGGAGTGAGGCCTTCGGGAAGGCCTGGATATGACACCACCACCACCCCCCCGCCCTGCCCTGGCCCCTCCCTGCCAAAAAAAACCTGCCAGCAGTACTTATGGAGTTTTTCCTGTTAGAGGTGGGGGTATCATTTTAAATTGGAGGCAGAAGCTGGGGCGGGGGAAGAGGGGAGTGGTCCAAACTGCTGACAGGGCCATCCCTGCAGCTAGCAGTGCTGAGAAAACCGGCCCAAGAATCCAAACAGAGCCTGCTATGACCCCAGGATGATCAACCAAAAAGGCTTTGCCTACTCTGCCCCAGTCCTGCACTCCATGCGTTAGGGGTAGAAAGGGCTCAATGCTTCAATCCTGCTCTTGGAGGGCTCATGGGCTACTTAGCAAAATTCCATGAATGTCCCACATCTTTTCCCCAGTCAAAATCTGGGTCCTTTTGTGGTCTGGGCCTAAGGTTCCCTAGAAATATCCAGGTTCCTTAGCAGCTTCTGAGGCAGAATGAGGAGAAAACAGAGGAAACAATCCTGCCTCTTGGTACAGAGACAGGAAAGTCCCCAAGCCCTAGCAGCTTAGAAGCTGATGTTCATGCCCTCTAGGATGCCATCAGAGATGTCCACATCAAGGGCCTGATGTACCAGTGGATCGAGAAGGACATGGGTAAGCAGACCCCACTTTAATGTTGGATAGGCCCTCAGGCCTCTGCATTAGGTTCCAGGTCTCCCCAGGCCCTTCACTTATGGGGAGTTGGAAGGGTAGAACTTGGCATGAGGTCACAGTCGGCCATGCTTGGCAAGTTCTCGCCTTGTCCAGAGGTCCCTCTGAGTCTCTCCCAGGTGTGTAGGGTTCTCTTTCTCTCATTGACCTGCAACACAGTGGAGCAGTCAAGAAAGAGAAGCTTTCTCTGGACTCTCCCAGGCCATTCACAAGTCTTTTGGAAATAGCAAAGAGTGCTTCTAGAACAAAAGGGACCTCTACCCACAGGGAACCTGGAGTCTGACCTGAGAAATAATTTGACCTGTCCAAATGCAGTTCACCTGAGTAGCTCATTTACAAATGCACATTAGGGAAAGAGTAGCTCAGAATCAGGACAGTCTAAGCCAATCTAGGAAAGGTTCTTGGAGAATGAAGCCCTGGACTATGATCATAAAGGCAAGAAGTCCTGGCTGAGCAGGACATTGACCAACCCACATTGGCCCTCCATCCTTTTCCAGAGAAGTACATACTCCGTGGAGATGAGACACACGCTGTCCTGACCCGCCTCGTCAACCATGGCAAGAAGCTTTTCCTCATCACCAATAGCCCCTTCAGCTTTGTGTGAGTCTCCTCCCCCTCTCAGGGAAGCCTGGTAAATGAATGAAAACTCTGTCAAGTAATAAGGGCTTTTTAAAAAAAAAAAAGTTCTCCCAAATATGAAGGAATCTGGATTCAGAATCCTGGAGGAGAATCAGGCCTCTCCCTGTAGAACTGGGAAAGTTCTTGGAACCTGGCTTTCAGGGCTGGGTACCAGCAGCATGGCCTGCTGAGGAGTGGCCAAGCAGTGGCTTGGCCTCCTGAAGAGGTCACACGACTAGACTGATAGTTAAGCATTTCAAGGACCCTTTTCTCTGTAGGAGGTCTACACTCCACCACCAACCTACCTCCCTATCTGCAGCCCCATAGTCGGGGAGGGGAAGGGACCAGCTCTGATAAAAGGAGTCAGAAGAAGACAAGGACAGACCTCTCCAGGGAATGCCCAAATAGACTCTCTAGGGGAATACCACTCCTAAAATGAAATGCCCAAAGCCCAGCCTCACTCGAGGATCCTTGCACTAGGTTCCTCTCACTTGACAGTTGAGCCCGATTATCTAGTTGGAATTAACGGGGTGCCAGGGAAGGGTGGGAAATGGAATTTTGCACCCTCCGTTGCTTTGTCTTTGTCCCCTGATTTCCCTTCTCTTTTTAAAACATTCTTTTTTTCTTTTCTCTCCCTTTCCTCCTCCGACTACTGCACACTGTCATCCTCAGGAACAAGGGGATGAAGCACATGGTTGGCAAGGATTGGCGAGACCTTTTTGATGTAGTCATTGTCCGAGCTGACAAGCCAAACTTTTTCACAGATAGGCGCAAGTAAGCTGGGCACTATCTGGGGGTCCACAATTTTCCTCTCCTTCTTCAAACATCTCCTGCTGGAGAACCGAGTCTCTTAAAACCACAAGCTCTAAACCGGAGGGTGGGAAGTGAGGGACAGAAAGGAGGTAAGCATGAAGGATGAGTCTCATGTGGCTGGCCATGCCATCTTTGTGAGGTCAAGACACTGAACCCACAGGGGAAGGCTCAGGTTCCTGCTCTGTCCTCTTTCCCACCCCCTCAGAAAGAGGAAATGCTATCTTGCGTAGAAGGTACCTGGAAGATCCCCCTTGTCCTTTGTATGTGAATCTAGAGATAGAGAGACAGACAGACAGATAGATAGATAGATAGATAGATAGATAGATAGATAGATAGGTAGATAATCTGGGCCTCTCTAGGAAGAGAATTAATGAGTATTTGTTTATGAATATAGCTTAATGAATATGAATTTCTTATCCAACCTGAGTGCTGGCTGATGGTCCTGGCCCCTTTCTCCCTAAGAATTCTGTGCTTTTGAGTCCTACCCTGAGAGGGTGGAGACCAGCCTATTGCTCAATCTCTTGGAATGAATAGGAAGGAACACAAATCCTCTTCCAAGTAGCCAAGTCCCCGGACAGAAACCTGACCCTGCTGGCCCCTGGGAACTGTGCCCATTTCCCTTTATGCACTTCTCATGTGAGCCACCTTTCACCCTATGGGCATAGGCACCTCAGCTCCAAACCTTGTGGTTCTAGCATTGACCTTGAGGAATCTAGGGAAGCGTGATTTCCATCCCGCCTTCCCTTCAACCTCAGCTGGGGCTGCTTTCCTCTTCCTTTTTGGCTCTGGGAGGAAAGAGGAAGTGAGGGCTGGGGTGACTCTAGGGCCCAGCTGACAGAGCAGACTGTTCACCATGCATGGCACAGCTGGGCAGCCCCACTGTCTGTGGGCTACTTGACCTTTGGCCCAAAGGGTCGGGTGGGCCCATCGGCTTCATCCTGTTTACATTGGGAAGGAAAGTGCTTCCCAGGCTTGTTGGTGTTTTTCTTTGGAATTGTCTCTCTGTAGGGTCATGATGGCCAACCTCTATGGGCTTGCTTTGTAGAACAGTAGGGAGCTTTCCCAAAGTAACAGCACTATTCTGGTTATCCTTTCTGAATTTCAGAATCACTCATCGGGGTTCCATATCTGGTGGGTTCCCTGGTCTGTCCTGGTGACTCAACCAGCTTTTCTTCTTTCTTCTCCCCATCTATCCCCTCCTTCTACCCCAGGCCTTTTAGAAAACTGGATGAAAGTGGTGTACTCCAGTGGGACAAAATCAACCATTTGAAAAAGGGAACGATCTATCGTCAGGTAAGATGAGTGGACCAAATGGTCCCTAAGTTCCCTTTCAGTTCTAAATGAGCAACCATAGAGAAGGGGTAAAGAAGAAGTCCTCTTGTGTCCACAGTGGCATCTGGTGGACAGGCATGTGTGAAAGATAGCATGGAGGCCAGGGCAACTTGGGTTGGGAGAGGTCTCAATGGACCCATAGCAGACAGAGGTCCCTTTTTCATTCCTGTTAGAGAAGAGTCATGCATATAGGCATACAAATCCTTCCTAAATTTGGGGACTTTCTGGAAAGGCTGGAGGTGACCACTGGGATTGAACCCTTAAAGAGCATGACACAAATCCTGGCTACTCCTTCCCCACCTGGAAGACCGGCCAATCAACCAAGCAATAAACCTTTATTAAGCACCTTCTGTATGCCGTGCACTACGCTAGGCACTGGGGACACAGGATGGAAGTGAAACACTCAAGGAGCTTATGGTCTAATAGTGGAGACTTGTGTAGGTTTATGCCAAACAGCTATGAGGTAACTATAATGGAGAAGGCGCCAGCAGCTGGTGGGACCAGGAAAATTCTCCTATAGAGGGTGCCATTTGACACAAGTCTTAAGGAACCAGAGATTCCAAGAGGCAAAGATGGGGAAGAAGTGCATTCCAGGCATGGGAGATGGCCAATGCAAGTGCCTGGGGACGGGAGGTGGAGCATTCTATGTCAAGAACAGGAAGAAGGCCGACATGATTGGACCATAGAGTGCATAGCCACTCTCAGGTCCTTAGGTAGAATGAATGGCCAGATACTGAAGTCAGGAATACAAAGTTGGGGGAAGAGGAAGTGAGGGAGACTGGATGGTAGCAGGATCAACAAAAGGTTGCCTTCTGGAGGACCTGGGGGAGAAGGACTCACTTTCAGGTCTACTCTGCCAAGGTGATCCCCATATAAAATGAGGATGCTGTCCCAGCCTGACCTGCAGATCCCCCCAACTCAACTGGAAGGGTTAGCCTTCTATCAGCCACACCAACCCAGCCTCTAACCAGCAGGTCCAGGATCTGACTTCAGTGTTAACAGGCTGTTTACACACAGAATGTAACCCTGGAAAATAAATAGGAAGGCCAACTCCCCTTGCTTAGGGTCAGGTGGATGGGTTGGTTTACTTCCAGGGAAGGAAGGAGAGTTGGCAAACAGAAGTAGTAGCAATGATCCCCAGGGTGGATTTGGGTTTCATAATGGGTTTAGCTGGACCTGAGTGGCTTTAAACAAAGGGGATTAACAAGGTTAGCCTAGGTCAGGAATTCAGAAATCCCAGTACTCAAGACCAGCTTCCAACAGTCCCAAGGGGCCTAGTCTCTAGTCTTCCAATCTGAAGGAGATAGGGTGTTAAGAGGAAGGGGCGTAAAAATTAGTGGATAAGCTTGACATGTCACTCCTGGAGACCAGAACACTGCAGATCTCTCCTCATGGGAAATGAGGCACCTGGCTCCTGTAGGCTTCCCCTGCCCTGAGATGAAGGAAGAATCTGTTAGGATACGAAAGACCTTTCCATGGCAGGGGTGAGAAGGCTCCACAAGGGGCCTCTGGTTCTGCCTGAGAACCTGGCCCTTAAGTATGTCCTGGGGAGATGTCAGTCTTTGGAAAAGTTGCTGGTAAAGGTAATGGCAGTGTCCGTGTATATGGCGTTAGAAGGTTTACAAAGCTCTTTAGATACAACTCATCTGATAGCCACAAAGGACAGCCATCAGCAACAGTTTAGCAGGGCCTAGGGAAACATTTCTGGGTTGGAGAGGGACCTGTAGTCTGAGCTCCACCCTGACACTTCTTACAGTCCAACAGAAAATTGATGTCCCAATCCTTTGTTCACTATAAAAGTCCTCCGTCTTAAACCTCATCCCTGATCCTGTTCCTTGGACCATTTCACCTCAAATTGTATTCCGGGGAATCCTGGTCTTTTGTACTATGTGTGTTGGGATTCAGTTAGAACATTTTAGAGCTAGTAATATTTTTCTTACCATAATTTAAGCTTAAGTGAAAGTTCCCTTTCAGTTCTAAATGCGCAACCATAGAGAAGGGGTAAAGAAGAAGTCCTCTTGTGTCCACAGTGGCATCTGGTGGACAGGCATGTGTGAAAGATAGCATGGAAGCCAGGGCAACTTGGGTTGGGAGAGGTCTCAATGGACATGGTGTAGTGGAGAGAGAGCTGGCCCTGGAGGCAGAGAGATCTGGATTCAAGTCTTGCCTCTGATACATACTAGCCGTGTAGCCACGGGCAAGTAAATTAATTAGTTTCTCAGTGCTTTTGGCTATGAATTACAGACAAGTTGCCCGGGGCGGGGGTGGGGGGGACATCAGTAGAAGGAGAAATTTTCATGCCTAGAAGTTCCCTATATCAATGAAAGATTAGGTCCAGACAAAAAAAATTAATATGAAATTCCACCCAAATATTATGCGCTTACTACTTGTAGCAATCTTTGCTGTGAAAAATGTCTGCTATTGTCTCTAATGCCTCCACTATTTCTCCAACTTCCCTTTGTCCCAGGAGGGTCTAATGGCAGAGAATGCTCCAGATCAATTTATAGGGTCTAGCAATATATTTCAAGACCAAACCCGAGCCTGCTTCTAAACTTGCTGTTTCTACGTAGAGCCCAACTGACCCTCCAGGTACCCAGACTCCCAACCTCACTATCAGCGCTGTCTCCTCACTCACGCTCAATCTACATGGCCAATCTGTCGCCACATATGTCATCTCTGTTCCACATCTCTACTCACACAGCCGTCATGCTCTTTCAGGCCCTTATCATTCCTTGCCTGGACTGTGGTGATAGCTCCTGGTTTGATCTGCCTTCCTCAGGGTCTCTTTTCAGTGCAATTTATGCTCAATAAAGCCACCAAAGTGATTTGGGGGCTACTCCCTGCCCCCATCCACTAAACTCTAGTGGCATCCTGTGATCTCTCAGGGAAACTCCTCAGTCTAACATTTAAAGGTCTGCCCAGACCCCTTTTCACCTCTCCAGTCTTTGCACATTCCTCTTCTTTTCCTACTCTAGGAAAAAACCATACCAGCCTCCTCTGCAATGCTGCCCCACCCATCGCTGTCCCCAATGCATGTAACACATGCCCTCCTCACCTGTACCTCCTGGAATACCTAGATTTCCTTTACAACTCAGCTCAAGTGCCACCTTCTGCCTAAATCCTTTCCCAATTCACCCTCTCTCTCCATATTCTGTATATGCCTTTATATGTACTTCTTGTTTCTCCCATTAGAATATAAGCGTCTTGAGGGCAGGGACTGTTTGACTTTCATCTTTCTAAACCCAGTACATGTCACGTATTAGGCACTCATCTATGCTTGTTGGTTGATTGATTGCTGTAACCTATGCTGACCATGCTTTTGGCCCAGCCACCTCTTTGGGCATGCCCCGTGTGTTTTTGACCTGCCACTTTATAGGGAAGTATTGGCTGTGGGCAGTAGGATTATGCTTTTTCCTTATGTTGCTCGGGAAGCCTGAAGGAGACCTCAGCTCCTCAGAGAAGTGAGGTTGATTTCGACCTCTAGGAGAAGGAGATAAGTTTGCTTTCTCTAGAACAGAGGCTGAGGGAGCAGACTGGTCACATATGGGGGAGAAGGACAAGGGCCTTGACACCAGCCTGATAACACTGAGGGGCTTCACTATCTCTCAGCTGCCCAACCTTCCACCCCTTCTACTCCAACTCCCACTAAACTCACTCTGTCTTTACCAGGAGTGAATCCCTTGACACATCATTGGTCTCTCAGCCAGCTCTTCTCTCTTATGGTGACTTCATGGGCCTCTAGACCCAGACTGGACCCCAAGTTTTATACGTTTTCATATTTTATTAGCTCCCCTCTTAGGATCCTTTCCTCCACACTCCCTCACCCCCAACCTCCCACTCTCCCATCATCCCTAAATAACCCCCATTATCCAATATCTCCCCAAAGCTAGCCTCAAAACTAGGAAGATCAGGGTTCAAGGCCAACTTCTGATCTATGGTGTCTGGGTGGCCCTGGGCTCCCACTGCCCTAGAAACTTCTCTGAGACCCTGAGTTGCAGAGAAGGTGGCTGCATGGATAGGGGGAGATTCTTCACCCCAGTGTTCCCTAAATCAGTGAAATCACAGGCCTAGTTCCTATTCCTAAACCTGTCCCTATCCCTGCCCCCAAGATTCTGAATGTCTCTGGAAGAGTTGCAGTTCACTTCAACATTTATAAAATGCCCACTGTGTGCAAGAAAGACCCTCATCCTAGCTACAGAGAAATGCAGCAGGCCCTGACCTCAGGAAGCTTAGATTGCACCGGGAAATTGGGGAGAGGAACATCTGCACAAATAAACAGACACAAGATAACTGGAAGAAGAAGCAGAGAGCATCAGCGCTTGCGGGGACAGGGGAGTGGGAAGGATAACGCAGAGCTGATGCCAGCCTCCACATCTGCATGGCACACACGTAACTCCCTGCTTCTCTTAGCCATCGCCCATCTCACTCTTTTCCTCTCCCCTCACGCTCCCACGGAGCATCCTGACCCCACACCCTCCTGCACATCATCTCCACATCACTGATTTCACAAGGGGTTTTCGCAAGTGAGCCCCCTTAGTTCCCCACTTTCCATTCCTCAAAACCCCTCAGCTGTGCTACACCTTCTCTCTTTCCTCCTTATCATAGAGGAGGGATCCCAGTTCCTCACCAAGAAGTGTCCTCCCTGTGCTATTAATATTGACTATTCTTTGTTGGTGGTGGGGGTTTTTGGGGAGTGGGGAAGGCAATTGGGGTTAAGTGACTTGGCCAGGACCACACAGCTAGTCTGAGGCTGCATTTGAACTCGGGTCCTCCTGACTCCAGGGCCGCTGCTCTATCCACTGCACCGCGTAGAACCACTTAGCTATTCTTTTTATTATTCATTCCCTCCTGCCTCCTGATGGGACCTTGCTCCAGCAATTCACCTCTCTGTTGCACATTTCCAGTCTCTCCCTTTACAGTCTCCTTCCTGCCTCCCTAGAAACATATTCATTGATCCTAAAAAAGGTCTTCCTTGACCCTCCTATTTCTTCTCCTTCATGGCCAAATTTCTTGAAAAAAAAAATTGTCTGTGCCCAATACTTCTAAGCAACAAGACCACCCAGGAGATAGGATCCTGTACTGGGAGACTGGAAGATCTGAGTTCGAATCTTCAGACACTTACTAGTTGTGTGACCTTGGGCAAGTTGCTTAGCCCCGTTTGCCTCAGTTTCCTCATCTGCCTAATAATGCCACCTACTTCACAGAGCTGGTGTGAGTTTCAAATGAAGTAACATATAAAGTACTTGGCAAACCTTAAAGCACTATGACCATTATTTCTTACCACCCCTTTGCCCTGTAACCCTTTACAATTTAGTTTTTTAGCCGATCCCTCCCTCTGACGCTTACCCCAAGATCACTATTAACCTGAAAATCACCAAATCGAATCACCCTTTTTTCCTTTCAGTCTTTACTTCCTTGCAGCACTTGACAATGTCCACTGTCTTCTCCTACTGGATGCTTTCTCCTCCCTTATCTTCAGGGACAAACACACATCCTAAAGGTCTTCTACTTCTCTGTTTCCTTCATCTGTCTTCTCCTACTGGATGCTTTCTCCTCCCTTATCTTCAGGGACAAACACACATCCTAAAGGTCTTCTCCTACTTCTCTGTTTCCTTCATCTGTCTTCTCTACTGGGTGCTTTCTCCTCCCTTATCTTCAGGGACAAACACACATCCTAAAGGTCTTCTCCTACTTCTCTGTTTCCTTCATCTGTCTTCTCTACTGGGTGCTTTCTCCTCCCTTATCTTCAGGGACAAACACACATCCTAAAGGTCTTCTACTTCTCTGTTTCCTTCATCTGTCTTCTCCTACTGGATGCTTTCTCCTCCCTTATCTTCAGGGACAAACACACATCCTAAAGGTCTTCTCCTACTTCTCTGTTTCCTTCATCTGTCTTCTCTACTGGGTGCTTTCTCCTCCCTTATCTTCAGGGACAAACACACATCCTAAAGGTCTTCTCCTACTTCTCTGTTTCCTTCATCTGTCTTCTCTACTGGGTGCTTTCTCCTCCCTTATCTTCAGGGACAAACACACACCCTAAAGGTCTTCTACTTCTCTGTTTCCTTCATCTGTCTTCTCTACTGGGTGCTTTCTCCTCCCTTATCTTCAGGGACAAACACACACCCTAAAGGTCTTCTACTTCTCTGTTTCCTTTCTCTGTCTTCTCTACTGGATGCTTTCTCCTCCCTTATCTTCAGGGACAAACACACACCCTAAAGGTCTTCTACTTCTCTGTTTCCTTTCTCTGTCTTCTCCTACTAGATGCTTTCTCCTCCCTTGTCTTCAGGGACAAACACACACCCTAAAGGTCTTCTACTTCTCTGTTTCCTTTCTCTGTCTTCTCTACTGGATGCTTTCTCCTCCCTTATCTTCAGGGACAAACACACACCCTAAAGGTCTTCTACTTCTCTGTTTCCTTTCTCTGTCTTCTCCTACTAGATGCTTTCTCCTCCCTTGTCTTCAGGGACAAACACACACCCTAAAGGTCTTCCTACTTCTCTGTTTCCCTTCTCTGTCTTCTCTACTGGATGCTTTCTCCTCCCTTATCTTCAGGGACAAACACACATCCTAAAGGTCTTCTCCTACTTCTCTGTTTCCCTTCTCTGTCTTCTCCTACTAGATGCTTTCTCCTCCCTTGTCTTCAGGGACAAACACACACCCTAAAGGTCTTCCTACTTCTCTGTTTCCCTTCTCTGTCTTCTCTACTGGATGCTTTCTCCTCCCTTATCTTCAGGGACAAACACACATCCTAAAGGTCTTCTCCTACTTCTCTGTTTCCCTTCTCTGTCTTCTCCTACTAGATGCTTTCTCCTCCCTTGTCTTCAGGGACAAACACACATCCTAAAGGTCTTCTCCTACTTCTCTGTTTCCCTTCTCTGTCTTCTCCTACTGGATGCTTTCTCCTCCCTTATCATCAGGGACAAACACACATCCTAAAGGTCTTCTATTTCTCTGTTTCCTTTCTCTGTCTTCTCCTACTAGATGCTTTCTCCTCCCTTGTCTTCAGGGACAAACACACACCCTAAAGGTCTTCTCCTACTTCTCTGTTTCCTTTCTCTGTCTTCTCTACTGGATTACCTTTTTTCCAACAGGGATCCCTAAACTTCTGGCCCTGGGTCCACCTCGAATACTCCCTTGTCCACAAAGCCCTCCCTTACTTTCCCCTTGCAGGCCACAATCTTACCTCCTCTGATCTCATGTTAAATGCTTGTTTTAAGTTTCTCCAATGTACCCACATAGTAGCAGAAATTATGGTTACCTACGTTTTGTCTCCCTCCTCAACTATAAGCTCTCTGAGGGTAGGGACCATGTCGTATCTAAACTTGTATCTATCCCAGTGTGTAGTACAGTTTTCTGTTTTCAGAAGGTAGACAGGGTGTGTGTGTGTGTGTGTGTGTGTGTGTGTGTGTGTACATGGGAGCACATACTACACAGGACAAGAGAAAGTGCCTGTCCAAGTAGTCTTTGTTAGGGTCAGAGCTAGATTTGCCATGGGAAAGCTGGTGTGGGAAAACTTTGAGCCAGATTTCTCTGCCTTGAGGAATAAAATGGCAGGCTAGCTGAGAGAGAAGAGACAGGCTCTCTCCATTTATTCTGTAGTTGTTTCTACCTGCCTAGCAATCCCAGAAGGAAAGATGGAATGGATTTGATGCCTATACCACATATGGGGCATATAGGGGCCCGGCTGCCCATGTCTGCTTCTGCCCCCTCCCACATCCCACACAAGCCAACAAGTGCTCTGGGTGTTCTGGGTGGCCTCCAGCCAGCTTGGTGGCTTTCCCTGGGACCAGGAATTGCAGAGGGGCTACTTGGGAGAAGCTGGGTCACTCACCACCCCATGTCCTGCCCACGCCCGGGCTGACTCTTTGGAATGTAGCATTTGGCCCAGAGGCTGGTTTGTGTGAAGCCAAAACTTGCCTGTTTCCCACGAGCTTGACTGTAGCTTATTCTGGAACAGAAATTGAATAAGTAGGGAGAGCCTGCACTGGGGAGCTTTTCTCTGGTTCGTCAGCCTTTTGTGAGCTAATGGGGAGCTTGTGAGAAAGAAGTTAAGATTTGTGGCACTAAGTAACATCAGGCAGTTCTCCTCAGATCCTCCCAGGCCATCTGAAGGTGCTAAGGAAGATCTTCCCTGAGAGTTCCAAGTCATCTTTCTACCTACCCATGGACACTTTCCCTGTGGCTTCCTGGTGGGGAGGCAGCTTCTCGGGGTCCCAGGATAGGGGACGGGGGCTTCTGTTGACCTGTTGGGGAGGAGAAATGCTAGTTTCATTCTTAGATAAGCTGATGACCTGCTCCCAGGACTGACAAGGTCTGGAGGGGGGCTTGGGAAAGGACAGCTTGGTTCCCTGGGATTTGGGACCTCAGGGACTGGGAATTATCAGTCTTTTCATGAAGCCTGAGGTGACAGAGCTCAGGGCAGAGGCTACTGCCTGGGAATGGCAAGTTCTGGAACCCAAAAGCCACCAGGCACTCAGGATCACAGGGCCTGAAAGGAGCTGACACCCATGAAAGAACACGAGCCAGAGGAGAGGGCCTGAGGATGGGGGTGGGGATTGATGAGTTTGGCAGGGAGTGTCCCAGGGCTGTCCCCACACTGTTACACTGTTAACTCTGAGCTTGCTTCTGCTTTCAGGGAAATCTGTTTGACTTCCTACATCTGACAGGGTGGCGGGGGTCCCGAGTGCTGTATTTTGGGGACCACCTCTATAGTGACCTTGCAGTGAGTAAACCCCTTTTGTCTTCATCCCTTCATGTTCCCACCACCCCAAGCCCTCTGCTTAGCATGTACAGTGGACTCAAATGGCTGCTGGGCAAGCAGGCATCAACCATTTAAATAGCTCCTGTCCTGCAGACAACGTGGGTAAAGGAGCAGAAGGGACCAGGGCCCATGGCCTGGCCTGGTCTCCTGTGTATTCTCCTGGCCGTAGCCACCCCCATTTTTGCCTCCCTCTCTCCCTTCCTTCTGCCATCACTGCCCAGGACCTCATGCTACGCCATGGTTGGAGGACAGGCGCCATCATTCCTGAACTGGAGAGAGAAATTAACATCATCAACACGGAGCAGTACATGCACTCACTGACCTGGCAGCAGGCCCTCACAGGGCTACTGGAGAGGATGCAGGTGCCAGCAGGGGCATGAGGGGTAGGGGCCTGTGGGGTCTCAAAATCCATCATTTTTCCCAATATACTCTGCTGCTTCCTGAGAACCCCCGCCCAGCAGGATTGTTGTCTTCTCTGAGGGCTGTGCATAAGCAGATTTATTGGATATCCTACCCTGCCCTGAATTCGTATTTATTCTTTTCTCTCTCACCTCTCCCACCTCCTGTAAGCCACAGAGGACATGGATTCTGTTATTTGCTTGTCCCCTCCCTAGGACCTTGCACAGAGTAGGCAGGTGCTGAGCAAATACTTGTTGGAACTAAAACACCAAGCCCTGTCCCAACGTGGACAATAGACCTGATGAGACAACTGTCTCATCCTCCAGGACAAGGCCTTGTCTACCACAGGGTGTGCCCCAGACCAGGCACCTTGTACTAATCCCCACAAACATTCTTTCCTAGACCTACAGAGATGCTGAGTCAAGGCAGGTGCTAGCAGCCTGGATGAAAGAACGCCAAGAGATCAGGTGAGGGATCAGGTGGGCAGGTCATTCAGTTCAGGCTCCTCCTCCCCCCTCCGCTGGTCATTAGGCAGTGATGGAGCCCCTCCCCACAGTGATATTCAAGAGGGAGAGGGGCAGGTTGAGGGCTGGAAAGAACTAATCAGTACAAGCTTCTTGGGGGAGGTGGCTTTGAGCCAGTTACTGGGACAATCTGAACCATTAGCCTTCATGTAGTCCAGGGGTTTTTAACTTTTATGTGTCATAGACCCATTCCACAGGCTAAGTGGGGAACCTGCGGCCTCTAGGCCATATGGAAGGGCTACACTTGAGGGCCTAGAGGCTGCAGGTTCCCCACTCCTGGGCTAGATGATGCCTATGGACCCCTTCTCAGAATAATGCATTTAAATATGTGAAATACATAGTTTTAAAAAAGGAAACCAATTCTATCGAGATAGTTATCCAAATATTTTTTAAAAAAAGTTACGGACTCCAGGTTAAAAACACCTGATGCTAAACCAACTTTTCTCATTGTACCAATGGAGAAACTGAGGCCCAAAGAGAAAAATCCAGTCAGCGGCTGAGCCAGTAGCAGGTTAAGAGCCCTTGAGCTAGTCAGGATTCCTCACTTTGCAGACAGACTGAAGCCCAGGCAGTGGACAAACCCAGAGAGGCAGGGCTCTGCCCAGGCCACGCTGCGAGGCCAAGATGAGGGAGGGGGTCCGGCCCGGGAGGTGGGCGCTTGTTGCAGAGGGGCCTTGTGACCAGGCTGCCGTCCGCCCCGGGGCACTCTCTCAGGTCTGTCACCAAGAACCTCTTCAACCCCCGGTTCGGAAGCATCTTCCGCACGTTCCACAACCCCACGTACTTCTCGCGGAGGCTCGTGCGCTTCTCGGACCTGTACATGGCCTCCCTGAGCTGCTTGCTCAACTACAGCGTCAACTTCACCTTCTACCCGCGCCGCACGCCGCTGCAGCACGAGGCCCCGCTCTGGATGGACCAGCTGTGCACGGGCTGCATGAAGACGCCCTTCCTGGAGGAGATGGTGCACATTCGTTGAGGCCCCCCCGAAGGTGGCAGCCCTCCCAGAGAGCGAACCTTGCAGAGAAATGCCCCGCCCTGCCCCATGCCGCTCCACCCCGCGTGCCCCAGGTCCGACAGCATGGGACCAGCCTCTTCCCCGATGGAAGCCGGGCTCGTGGGGTGAGCTCTGAGAGTGCAGACCGTCACCCACCCTTCGCCCCGTTCTGTGTATTTCCTAGCTAAGCCTAGCTAAGCTACTTCAGCCCTGGCTGGGGGGAAAGTGGCCCACTCAGAGGGGGCATGCCGGAGAATTGAGAACGCTTTGCAGAGTCACTCTCCTCTGGGGTGAAATCCCCCTGGGAAGAACAGGACAGAAAGCAGGCTGGACACAAGAACTTTATTTTTTGGGTGACGTGAGTTTTCAAAGGCACCCCACCCCACCCCCATCTGAGGTACAACAGCCACTGTGAGCTGAATTGTGCAATTGGCCCCTCCCCTGTGGGAGAGAGAAGGTTGAGTCCCTAAGACCCAGGTCAGTGCCCCTCTCTGTCTGGAGGGAGGGTGGGGACGTGGGAGGGGGTGTAGCACATTGATACTTTCTGCAAGATGGGGCCAGAGCTGCACTCTGGCTGGTTCCCAAATACAGGAGAGGAAAGAACCACTACCCATGTCTAAAGGTCCAGGGGGAGGCAAGTTGGTGCCAGCCTTTGGAGGCTGCTGCTTCCCTCCATCTCCTAGAGGGCCTAGGGGTGGGAGGGAGGGGATAAGGGGCGTTGAGCAGGGGGAGCATCCATTCTGTGTAGCCAAGAGTCCTCATAGAAGACAAATAAACGTCAAATGACTGTTGTACGTGTTGCTGGTTGGGAGCTCCAGTGACAGCTACTTAGTGCTTGCCTCTCATGGCTGACATAGGTCCAGAGCTTCTAGCCAGGGATGGACCTGAGAGTAGGGAGCCCATCACCCCCCACCCCACCCCAGGCCTCCCCATCCAGGGCAGTTTCCAGCAAAAAATCCCCTGAGGAAAGTTTGGGTCAGAGCTGGACCTTAAGACCTAAGGAGGTGGTGAAGTGTGTGTGTGAGAGAGAGAGAGATAGGGAGCAAAATGTGGGTGCCTGGGCCAACTGTAGCCCCAGTAGGCTACATGTCTCCTGCAGGCTTGCTTCTGGCCCTGGCCTCTGCAGGAAGAGGCTGTGCAAATAAGGGTGATGCACCCCTCTTCTATTGGGCTACTGAGGCCCATGTAAATATCTATGGGGGAATGGGGTGGTGGTGGGTGGGCAGGGCTGGGTATGGGGAAGAGCATGATTTAGGGGCCACCACTCCTCCCTGGCCCTGGTTACTCCTCTTCAAGGATTCCGTGGGTATCCGTGAACTCCTTCTCAAGTAATGAGTCCTAGGAAGGAAATTGGAGCAGGTCAGGTTTTCTAAGGGGCTCCTTGGCCATAAGGCTAGCAGCCTCAAATTCAGGTTGTCATCTGTCACTGCTTAAGTCCAGAATGAAGTCAAGGGGGACACAGGCCATCTGTGAGAAGTAATAAGCCCAAGGGAGGCTTGGCAGTTCACATTCTCTCTGGGCTCCAGCTCCATGCAGAGGCCCAGTATCTGAATGGGGGGCTACGGCAGCAGCAATACTACCCTCCTTCCTGTCCTCCCTGCCTTCCTCAGGCCAGCTGCTGCTACTCACATCAAAGGGTTCATAGAAGGTGTCATGGCCATCAAAAGTGGGGTTGGGTACAGAGATCAGGGGTGGACTAGGTCCTTCTTGCCAGGGTGAGAAGTCATCTTCGTCATCTTCAGCCTAGAAGCAGAGGCAGACTGAGAGCTAGTGGCAGACCAGAGTGGAAGGGGAAGGAGGGAGGAGATAAATGGTGTGGGAATACCCTCTAGGAAAGGGGGACAGAAGCTAAAAGCAGGACAGGGTGAGGGAGGAGAGGTGGAGAAGGCTTGAAGGGGGAGTAGGGCCTTCCTACCTTGACAGTTCTCCCCCAACCCATTCCTTTCCCATCTACCTTGAAATAGTGGAACTGGAATCCTTGGCCCTTGACTTTGTAGTGGAAATATAGGGCCACCAATCCCAAAACCAGCCCTGCCCCCAGTGCAGTGGATGTGCCAACTGCTACAGAAGCGGAGGTCCTTGCCAGCGGAGCCTCCTGCAAATAGAGTAAAGATGCTGGTTGGTGTGAATACTCAGGGTGGTGCTGCCGTCTGAGCCCACTGGCCCAGGCTCCAGCCAGGCATCTCCCCTCCAGGCTGCTTGATCCAGGAAGAGGAATCACAGAATTTTAGATCTAGAAGGGACTTCTCATCAGACATCTAGATCACCCAGTGGTCATCTAGCATCTTCTCAAAAACTTCCCATGGAAAGCACCACCTCCCTGGGCAGCCCAACCGCACTAACTATTGGGGAGTTTTTCCTTAAATTAAGCCTGTATTTTCCTCCAGTCATTGCTTCTGATTCTTCCATTGGGAACAGATGGGAATATGTCTAATGTCTCTTCCATCTGAAAGACCTTGAAACACTAGAAGACAGCTGTTGGGCCTACCCTTCCCCCAAGCTAACCCCAAGCCCCCAGGCTAACCCCAGTTCCATCAACCAATCCTTATATGCGGTGGACTCAAGACCCTTCCCTAGCCTATTTGCTCTCGAGTTCCTTTATCAGGGTCCTTCCTGTAGCACCCACTGACCTCAGTGCTCCAGATTGTTAACTAGCCCCACCCCAGACCTTTGCTCTCCCAAGGGGGCACTCACCGGCTCTGGGGGCACAGTGAGGGGGCTCTCGATGGCATGGATAATGCCATTGAAGGCGATGATGTCCCATTCCACAATAGCACTGACTCTCACCACATCGGGGCCCTGCTGAATGGGAAAAGGGGAGACTCCTTATAGCATTACTTACCAGCCCAATTTAGCTGTGGCCAGATATGACTCTGGACTAGGAGCCACTCCCTCGGGCACAAGTGGATAATAAACCCCATAGTAGCAAGGCCAGTCTACTAGGAAAAATCATTTGCCAAGTGGTCCCAGACCTAAATTGTGTGCCTGAGCTAGAAGAGATGGTTCTTCCATGACTGGGGGATGGGAGGTTGGCATGTGTCTCCCATGTGTTGGCTGCTGTAAGCCTTCAGGGTGGTTTTGTTCTGGCGTGGTCCATGGACTGTACCTGGGCAGGGGAGTTGGGGGGAAGTGGGTAGAGCCTTGTTAAGTAAAGGGCTTGATGCTGCCCAATACCTGGAAGTTGGTAAAAGAAGCAAAAATAAGTGGGCACTGATGGGAGATGGGTCAATGTACTGCCTGTGGGAAGAGGCTCCTGAAGCAATATGGGAGGGTCCTTTTGGGAAGCCAGGCCAGACACCAGCAAGATGGGAAAAGGGCCATTTAGAGATAGCTTAGGGTAGGGATGTCTAAACTTTTTTGGTCTCTGTACCCTTTGGCTTTTTAATAAACCCTTCCCTGGCTCCTAGTGAACATGAAAAGAAATAAGATTCTAAAATATAGCATGTAAATGGTATAAGAAAATAAACAGATTCATTTCAAAAGGATAAAATAATTATTTACCAAATATTCACCATCTCTCTCAATCAGCTCCTCTTCCCCCCAAGGTGTGTGTGTGGCCGGGGGACTGGGGGGGGCACACAAACCCTGCACTGAGAACCCTGGTCTTGGGGGTGAGAGTCTAAAGGTCTATAAGGCAATGACTCTGTACCTTCTGTTTGTTTTTACCTTATTTCTTCAAGTTTCCTTTTTAAAATGCAATATCAGTCTAAAGACCCATTAAGACAGGGGTTCTTAACCCACTACCCTAGAGGTCCACGGATAGATTTCAGCCCCAGGTGGAAGGTCTTGGCTAATCACTTCCTGCTCCTCAGGGCACACATTCCTCCCCAGTCAACCATCATCAGAGTCTACTGCAGATTGGGAAGGAAGGGCTAGGTCTTACAAGTGGAGGACAAGGGGACAGGGTGAGAGAGGGGATAGGGAGGCCAGTTGGTGGTTTCAGGGGCCTTACCTTGAATACGGTACTGTTCCCAGCAGAGGAGTTACTGATGAAAAGCTGGTGGCCTGAGTGGGCAGGAAGGATGGTGCTCTGGCTGAGGTTCACGCTCAGAAAGGTGACATTAGAAGCATGGAGCTCCAAGTCCTTCCAGCTCAGAGTCTGGGGACAAAACCATCATCACCCTCCTCTCCAGTGGCATGCCTTACAGCTACCTCTCCCCACCCCAATGACGCCATCTATGACCATTACACCCAACCTTCTACCTCAGAAACGTCAGAGCCTCTAGGGTACTGATCCTCCTTCTCTACTCCCCATGGAGGGGACACCACGCTGGGGCTGGGGAGAAGGAAGGCAGCCCCTACTCACCACATTGTCCCCAAATCCAGAGTTGATGGGGACGAAGAGCGTCTTGAAGGCCAGCTCATCAGATAGGAAGCCAAGGAACTCTAGACCATGCTGTGTGGTGTTGGCATAATCTAGCAGTAACTAGGGGAAGGGGAGCAGGGAGGAGAGCATAAGGGGATGAGGCCTGATAGGACAAACCACCCATCTCTCTGCCCATTGGCCCACCTTGACCTCAAAGACCTCTAGGGAGGAAAGCAACACCCTCCTTCAGTCATCTCAACCCAGAACCTGCAAGCCTCCACCCCCAACCCTATCCCACAAACCCCATAGAAGGTGGAGAAGTTGGCATTGGCAGCCAGGACATCCAGCAGCTTTCCGTTACAGACTGTGTCCCCGTCACCCACAAAGCCATCCCGGCACCGGCACATCACATCTGGATGGGAGATGAGAGAGTTAAACCCTGAAAAAAAATCCTGCAAGAGCCGCCTGCTGCTCCCACCCACCCCTGGAGCCAGGCACAGAGGTTGGAAGAGAGCCTATGACCCCTCACCGTGCACACGGTAGCAGTAGGCATCCCAGCGCTCATTGAAATTGCTCTGGGCTGTATGGATGACGATGCCCACGTGATTGCTGTCACAGCTGGTGCTAGGGTAGACACTGGGATAGGCAGCCGTGCCATTTGATAGCCAGCCCATCAAGCACAGGTGGAACCCGAGCTGGAGAATTCAGTAAGTGAGAAAGGGAAGAAGCCATCATGGGCTAAACCCAGATACTCCCCAGCCCTCTTTAGACCACAGCCCTGCTCGGCATCCATGGACAAACTCACCTCCTTGAAGGATTATCCTGGCCCCCAAGGCCCACTCCCAAGATTTTTCCACCAGGCTCACCATAGCCACTGCCCCTGTGTATATGCCCTAGGCGTTGCCCCCTGCCCCCTTCACCTGCTGAGCTGCTGAAAGCTGGTCCAAGGAAGCTAAGACAGCACCCTGGGCCACACACTGCTCCTCTGCCTCCCTGAAGGTCAGTTTGTACTGGCCCTCCTGAGACTGCAGGTGGAACACTCCAGCCCGTTTCTCTATAGACAGAAGTCCACAGGTCAGACCACTGGGATAGGAAGGGGGACACAAGAAAGGTACAAGGATGTGGGGGTAGGAGAGGAAGCTGTGACCTTGGAAGTGCAGGTCAGTGCAGATGGCCTCTGGGTGGCAGGGCCCAGGAGTCTCCAGGCATCGATCCTCAGGGGGCGCAGCCTCCACCAGGCACTGCAAGCCATTCCCCACGTAGCCAGCTCGGCACTCACAGCGGCGGGTGTTCTATGTGTACACCAATGGCCTTAATATCCCGTTAGTCCCCAGAACTCCCAAAAGATCAGAGAGACCAGCAAGGGGCAGAAGCCTGGGCCATGGATTGGAACCCATCGTCAGGCCTTCTCTCCCCTTCCTCTCAACAGCTCAGGGGAAAGACTAAGGCTGGGATAGGAGGCTGGACCTAGGACCGGGACTACAGAAGGGGAGTGAGGCTAGGGCTAAGGTAGGGCTGGGGGAGCAGCTGGAGACAGGACCAGAATCAGAAACAAGAGCCACTCACTGGGCCGGTGCTAATGCATTCAGCATGCTCACTACAGCCCCCATTCTGGCCATCTGCACAGCGGTCCCGGGCCTGACAGAACACTCCATCGCCTTCATAGTCAGGGTGGCAAGTACAGGTCACAACTACACCCTGTTGGCTGCAGTTGGCATGCTGGCTGCAGCCTCCGTATCCACTCTGGCAGTGGTCAATCACTGGAAAAGGCAGGGGGCCCATCCCAGGGTGAATAAACACAGCACCATCCCAACTGCACCTCCATCCACCACTAGTCCGAGATGCTTCTCTGTTCAGGGAGCCCTGGGACCACCTCCTCCAGGAAGCCCTCCCTGACTACTCCAGCCCATATTGAAAACCTATAGCACTTTTAGCCTGAAAAAAAATGAGCACTTAATTATAGAGGGTGTCCCAAAAGTTCAGTTTTAAGAGCTTAAAAGTGCACTGTGACTTTTGGAACAGCCTCTAAATGTATAATCTGGTCATGTGCTGGTCCTGGGTATGAAACTTCCCTCAGTCATAATGTGAGTTCCCCAAGGGCAGGGCCTAGGCCAACCCTTCCTCTATCTTGCCCAAACTATGGATTCCCTATGGGAAGGACATTGGTCTCTTCTTCCTCTTTGTCTCCAAGCCTGGTTGCTGCTTCCTGGTGGCAAGGTCTGATGTAAGCCAGGGGTGGAGTGACATGACTCCTCCCCCACTCCAAGGGCCACAACTGGGGAAGGGTCCCACCTACCTGTGCATTTGTGGCCATCCCCCTCATAGTCCAGGTTGCATTCACAGGTGTTGTCTTCTCGACATACGGCATGGAGATCGCAGGGTGGGGAGCACACAGGCTGAATATCTGCCCCACCCCACCCCCATCAGAGGTAGGGTCAGTGACCTGGGTCCCTGTTTCCCAGATCCCTCCTTGCTTCTACTGCCCAAACAGTTTGAGTCACCATCCCTGTACCTTCACCATGGCCTCTGCCCCCAAGACTCCTGATCCTGATCCTGATTCCCTCCTAGAAGGGAATGTCTAATGCAGAAGCTTTGGGAATGGAATGATTGCTAGATTGAATCTTCTCTGGGTTCTGGGGAATCACTGGTCCAGCCTAGGCACCATCAGGCACTGATACTCTAGACTGGGGAGAATCTTATTCTCACCAGGGCAGCTCTGTATTGATAGCAATAAAACCCTTTTTCCTTGTGAATAAAACCCAGCCTTATTATATCTATTATAGGGCCTGGAGGGGTGTATGTGTGTGTGTGTGCACGCTCGAGGGGAAGAAGAGAAAGAAAGAATAGAGGGAATGAGAGCTGGTACCAGGACACTAAGATGAGGAAGCAGTGGCAGAAACAGAGTAAGGCCAGCTCAGAAGCCATGAAGGTTGTTGAGGTGAGAAAAAGGGTCTAAAACCAGGCCAGAGATGGGCAAAGATTTAGCAACAGAGGAAGCCAAACTGGACAAACCTTTGCCTGTCTCAATCCTTTGTACTTCTCATTTATCTCCATTACAGATAATGTGTCCTCTTGGTTTTAGATACTCCTTATCATTTTAAGAAAGGCTTCATTTATTCCTATGCTTTCTAGTGTTTTTAATAGGAATGGGTGCTGTATTTTGCCAAAAGCTTTTTCTGCATCTATTGAGATAATCATGTAATTTTTGTTGTTTTTGTTATTGACATGGTCAATTCTGCTGCTGGTTTTCCTAAGGCTGAACCAGCCCTGCATTCCTGGTATAAATCCTGGTCACAGTTCATGATCTTTATGATATATTATTGTAATCTCCCTGCTAGCATTTTGTTTAAAATTTTTTGCATTAATATTGGAAAATTGGTCTAAAATTTTCTTTCTCTATTTTTTCTCTCCTTGGTTTAGGTATCAAAATCCTATTTGTGTCTTAGAAGGAACTTGTAGAACTCCTTTACCTATTTTTTTTTTCAAATCATTTATATAGTATTGGAATTAATTGTTCTTTAAATGTTTGGTAGAATTTGCTTGTAAATACATCTGTTCCTGGGAATTTTTTTCTTAAGGAGTTCATTAATGGCTTGTTCAATTTCTTTTACTAATATGGGGTTAATAAATATTCTATTTCCTCTTCTGTTAATTTAAGCAATTTATATTTTTGTAAATATTCATCCCTTTCGTTCAGATTGCCAGTTTTATTGGCATATAATCAGGCAAAGTAGCTCCTAATAATTGCTTTAATTTCATCTTCATTGGTGATGCATTCACCCTTTTTGTTTTTTGATACCGGTAATTTAGTTTTCTTCTTGATCAAATGGACTAATGGTTTATCTGTTATATTGTTTCATTTTCATAAAAACAGCTCCTATACAAGTTCAATTTTTTTTACTTTCAATTTTGTTAATCCCTCCTTAGATGTCCAGGATTTCTATTTTGGTGTTTAATTGGGGATTTTTACCTCTGTATGTCTCCCACTCTCCTTTATGCTGTATCTGTTTGTGTGTGTGTATGTTTTCTTTCCCTAATAAAGTTCAGATCCCCTGAGAGTAGTATCTGTGTTCTATTTATCTTTGTAGACCCTGCACCGAGTACAAGGTCCTGCTTGAACCAAACATTTAATAAATGCTGAATGGACGCAGGATTTGGGGAACCAGTGTCAAGGAACTGTGGCCACTGCCTGGGGCAGAATGTATAATCTACACATACCCCTAGGACCTTGGCTGTAGCCTGAAGGAGCCACCAAGGGCCTAAGATCACCTTCCCCTCATCTGTTTCCCACTCCCCATAATTCACCAGGAAGTTTGGGGGAGGGTAATACCCCCATTGAAGGGTGCCACAGCATTCCTGGGGAAAGACAGAAAGTAGGTTTCCAAGCTTCAGGCATGATCACTTGTGTATAAACACACTAAGGGTCTGAAAGCATGCACGCATGTACAGTTAATCTGTAGATGTGTGCAAGTGTTGTCAGAGACATGTAGGCATGTGTCGGTGAATGTGTCTATGGAGCAGGAAGGAAATCAGCATTTGCGTGCTATGTGCCAGGCACCGTGCTAAGCATCTTACAAATGTTATCTCATCTGAGGCTCACAAGAACCCTGGGGGATAGGTACTATTACTAGAACCATCTTACAGTGGAGGCAGCTGAGGCAAGCTGAGATTAAGTGACTTTCCCAGGATCACCCAGCTGGTGTCTGGGGCTGGATTTAGCCTCGGACCATTGTGACTCCAGGCCCAGGATTCTATCCACTGTGCCTCCATAAGGAACGAGTGCTCATAAGCACATGGACACACACATGCATAGGATACTCACCCAGTGACCTTGGGCAAGTCACTTAACCCCAATTGCCCTGCCTTCCCCCTTCCAAAAAAAAAAAGAATTAAAAAAAAAGGAACACTCACCCAGCTTTGTCTCACAGTACTGTCCACTCCAACCTTCATCGCAGAAGCAAAAACCAGAACCTGAGATGCCATCATCACATTGGCCATGGTCTGTGCATCGACAAGCTAGGGGAACACAGGGAGGGAGAGTCAGGGACAGGGGATGGACTTGGGAAATATGTTATTGTCAGAAAACCTTATCTGTTGTACCGTTTAAATCTAACTTTGTGTGACTAGAGATTGTTTGAACCCAGAATGTCATCCTGACTTTCATAACTCTTCAGGCATGCCAGAGATGGCCACGAGGAATTTCGGGTTCCCCCAGGTCCTGGATCTCTCCAGAACATTTATGCTTTGGGTCCACTCACCCAGGTCTTGTTTTGGGTTCCCCTTGTATTTTGGCTTTGCCCAAGTTTTGTTGAATGTTTATATTTACTGATACCCATCTCAATCTACCTTACTTTCAAGCTGCCCTCTTTGGCAGTTCGTGCAGAGGTACCCTTGTCTAAATCCTACATAATGTAAACCTTCCAGAGCCCAGACAAAAGGGAGCCACACCTCCTTTGCAGCACACTCTTCTCTACTGAATGACCTAAAAATTTTCTTTCTAAGACTATTTCTGATTTGGGGGATTTGTTCTTGCAAACAACAGACTCTTCAGGGGAGCTGAGTGAAAGGAGGATGCAGGTTGGGGAGGGGGCTCACCTTGACAATGAGGGCCAAATGCCCCTGCAGCACAGAGCTCACAGGCCGTCCCGTTGAAGCCCTTGTTGCATCTACAGGCCCCTGTCCCTGTCACTCCATCACTGCATACTCCGTTGCCATTACATGGGTTTTCTGGCCCCCCTGGGCACACTGCAAGCAAAGAGACACCAGCCCTGGAACCCCAGGGTCCCTGCAGTCCCTTCCAGGATTCCCAAGAAGTTGGGGCCCCGAGGAAGTCACTTCATTTGCCTCAGTTTCCTCATCTGTAAAATAGGTTCCTACCTCCCAAAGTTGTTGTGAGGTTACAGTGAGATGATGTTTGTAAAGCACGTTGCACAGGGCCGTGGTAGGTGCTACATAGATGTTAGCTATGATGACGATGGAACTTAGAGACCATTGTACAGATGGGAAGGAGTTTGAGGAGAGGAGCTGTACCCAGCCAGGGAGTCGAAGAACCGGGATTTTAATCCTGATCCCTCAACTGCAAAGCCAGGGATCTTTTCACTCTCACCACCAGCTTAGGGTAGGAACATTCTTCCAAAAAATGGAGCAGGGCAGAATGTAGATGTGGAGGTGGGAAGACTTCAGGACGAGTGGGCCTCACACTCAGAGAGTATGAGGAGGAAGATGATTCTGGATGGCACACAGGATTCCCCCTGCCCCAGATTTTGTCTAAGCCTAACCCCGAATCATCCGGCCTTTACCCTGAGCCTCAGATAGTGCCAAGAAACACACCCAGGCCAGCCAGAAATCCAGACTTCACAGGCCCAGGACAAGAACAGGGAGGAGGGGCAGGGGCTGCAAGAGGCAGTGACTGATGAGAGCAATGGGGAGCCCAGAGCATTCCTTTCTCCCTGGCACCTTTTCTGGGAGGCCCCCACTGGCCCTGACCCCCACTGTCTCCCCTCTCTAAGATGTTTTCTCCCCTCCATGTCCAACTGAGCTTCTCAGTTCTCCTTGGTCACTTATTGTACAGAGAGCTCTACCTCTTCCTCCAGCACACACACATACACACATACACACACACTCCTCTCTCTCTCTCTGTATCGCTCTGCCTCTTTGTCTTTGTCTCTCTCTGTCTCTCTATCTCTCTCTGTCTCTCTTTATGTCTCTGTCTCTCTTTGTCTCTCTCTCTCTGTCTCCATCTCTCTCTGTCTCACTGTCTCTCTCTGTCTGTGTCTGTCTGTCTGTCTCTCTCTCTCTCTCCCTGCCCCCCCATCTCTCTCTCTCTCTAGCTAGACACTGATTTAGGGTTTGGGAAGGTCCAGGGAGGGTCTGAGCTTGAGGAGCTGAAGATGTCAGGGCAGAGGAAAATCAAGAAGGGTGGGGTGGAGGCCTCTGACCTTGGCAGTCGATGCCATAGTGTCCCCGGCAACAAGCTGGTTTCCAGGTGACTGTAAAGCAACGGCGGCGGCAGCCGGGTTTCTGAGACAATCGGGAGAATAAAAATGGATCGTAGGAGCTGTATCTCAGAAAGAAAGGTCTCCTCAAAGGGCTGTCCCTCAAGCAGTACTCGATGTCACCCTAGGAACCAGCCAGGAAAGAGTCACACCAGGGTAGCCGGAGGAGGAGTGTGGTAGAGGGATTGGGTCTGCTCTTGAGACTCCCCAATCCACCATGCCACACGTCCTGGATATCAACCAGTCCCCTCCCCCCACCACATCCACCTCTTTCTTCACCTCATCCTTGTAGCCCATGGGGCAAGGGGGCAGCATGACGCATGAGCCACAGTACTGTCTGAACGTCTAAAGAAGAGAGATGGGCACATCCTCTCAGTGACCCCTTCCTGGCTTCCTGTTCCCCACCTCCACCCTACGCACCAACTTGCCCCAACCCTTCAGGCACCCTTGTGTACTTGTGGGATTATTAGAACTTAGAGGGACCTTGGAGATCATTTAGCCTGACTCTCTCACTTAACAAAGAGGGAAGCTGAGACTCGGAGATGTTAGGTCACAAAGATAACAAGCAATAGAACCAGGATCTGGATGCAGGGCTTTGGAATACAAATTCAGGGCTCTTTTCACTACAGTCTCCCCTGAGAAGGAACCTGTGAGGGACAGAGCTGAAATCCCCACAAACCAAAAGACCTCAGCTCAGTCTCCTGTGTGCACCTTTGGCATCCCTCTCCTTGCAACCACTTCCCATTCCCTCTTTTGCTTCTGCTGATCTGAGTGAGCCTGGGCCATCTCAATAACCTCACCACTCCCAGCCTGCCCCAGTCTCCTTCATGCCCCCCTTCCCGACCACCACCTCCCCCCCCCCCGGCCCATGTTTTTTCTGGACATTTTTTCTCTGGCTCCTTCCAGGCTCTAGCCTCAGGGAAAGAGGCTATTTACAGGGGAAAATAAAAATTTACAATACACCTACAGGTCCCAGAAAGAGGATGGTCAGAGGTAACTAGCTGCAAGCTTCCTCCTTGGATCCCGAGCTCCATCCTCAAGGACCTCACCTGGCCTGTCCACCCACCCCCATTTCTGACCCTGATAGGAGTCACTTTTGCTTCTTCTCTGTTCCCTCCAAGTCTCAAAGAATACTTCCTTCCTGACACAAACCCATCCCATCTTACTGTTCTCACACACACTTACATTGGGGATAACACTGGATTTATAATCAGGGAATCTGGATTCAAATCCTAGCCTTCCTACTTATTACCTATGTGACTTTAGGCAGGTCCCTTCTTGGACCGCATCTGTAAGATGACTAGTTGATCTCAAAGATCCCTCCTGGCTCGAAATCTGGTATCCCTCCATATACCAACAGGGATCCCTCCAGCAGGTCCTCTTCCAAATCACCATAAACATCACACCCTCCCCGAACCCTGCCTCCGACCCCCTGATCAGCTCCTGGCTCTTCTGACCGACAACTGTTCCTTGACATAGTGGTCACAGCGGGACCCCAGCCCTGCTGGCTCCAGGAGCTGGTTGATGCCATAGGCAATGCCCCCCAGGAACTCCATGTGTCGCTGCACAATCCGAGCTTCCCCTTCACCAACCAAGAGGTCACCCTGGAGCAGGGAAGGATGGAATGGAAATGTGCCCACTTCACCCAGTTGATGTTTTCTCCCCTCCATATCCAAATCCTGCCCAACTTCAAAGGTCCTTTGAAAAACTCTTATGCCTACAACTCCCTAAATGTTCCTAAGAGTTTGGTGGGGGGCTTTTTGAATGATGGTCTATGTTTCAATGCTATTCAAAAGACCATAATAATTCCTTTAAAAATTATATTAGAGGCATCTGCTGCAAGATGATAGATTCATTCCACCTTCACCAGGAAGCCTTCTTTGTCCTCTCCCAGTCTTCAGGGATCCCTGCCTCCAAACTTCCTATGCACCTACTCCAGCACACTCCAACTTGGCGCTCCATCTTATCCAGTCCTTTCTAATTCCTAGGTGGAAATCCCACTTCCTCCAGACTGTAAGCTCCCTGGTCTTTCCCTTTGGTTTCCCTTTGTTCTTTTCCTTTGGGTTCGGTCTCTCCTTGCCCCACTGTTGCTGAGGAGGCAGGCGGGTCTAAGGGATACTGCTGAAGACAGGGGACCCTGTGATTTCTGGGGCATCCTGGCTAGGTTCTGTCCCCATCCCATTCTACCTTCTTGACTTACCGGCAGAGTCTTGCTACAAGAGAAGGAGATGGGGGAGCCATGCATTGTTCTGAGTTCACCCAGGCTGGGTATGTCAGAGGCCAGAGCCTGAGGGAGGACAGAGGGGAAAATTCAGCAAAAGCCACAAGGGATGTAGGCTAGAAACCTGAAGGGAGATGGCCCTAGGCATTCTAGCCCATGGCACAGACAGATCCCCTAGGATGTCATTTTAGAACACTGAAAAATCCTATGGGATCTCCAAGAGTAAGGTTTTGCTAAGGCTTAAGGAAGAAAGGAGGTAGCCAGTGCTGCCCATTCTCACTTTGACATTGCGGATCACATGGCCCCTCAAGATGGCTGCCAACTTCTTCCGATGGTCCTCATGGTAGAGCCAGGCCTGGCGCTCAGGGGAGAGGGCTTTCAAGGCTTCATCCGTGGGCCACAGAACAGTGAAGGGCTGGTCAGTCTTATCATGGAACATTGGAAGCACCCTGGCTGTCTGAAAAAGGCCCTAACCCTAGTCAGAATGGGAAGGACAAGGCTATGACCCCAGACCCAGACACCCACTAAACCCAGCTGCCAAGGACAGATATAAGGAGAAAGTTCTGAACAATGGGGAGATGACCCAAGGAGGCCCAGGACCCTCCCTTCCCCTGGAGCATGATGACCAGAGGGAAGTGGATTGGGCAGCATCAGTTGGGAGTGGGGAGAAGGGGGAAGCATGGGATTTTGGGGGCCCAGGAAGGCAAACTCTCTTGGCTCAGGCTCAGACCCCTCAATCCCCCATAAGCACATCTGGCTCAAACAAATGTGTACACACACACACACACACACACACACACACACACACACACACATGAGTCCTGTTAGAATGTCCACTCCTCTTTCAAGGCAGGGCCTGTTTCATGCCTCAAGAGTTTAGCACAGTGGCCAGCACATAATAGATGCTTAATCAATGCTTGAGTGACTGAGACACAGAGAGATCTACATGTGCATATACACACCCAGGTATGTATATACCGTGGACATTCCTAGACATGCAGACTGACGCACGAAGGCTTATCTGTACACCCATGCAGACACCTGGTTTAGAACAGACAGACAGACATGAGCTCACACAGACAATTACCGTCAGAAGTTTGCTAAAGATGGTGTAGCCCCAGCTCTCAGCTGCTTCTGTGATATTTTGCTGGAAATGAATGGAGCCCCCAAAGTCGTGAAAAAAGAAACCACAAAAACAAGTAAAACAACAAGCGTTCACGTTTCTATAGACCTCTGCAAGTTACAAAACACAGACACTGCAGGAGGCAGGCTGGAGGCTATGAGTTCTAATGTCCCTATTTTGTTGTTTGTCCTTCGTTCTTGAAGAGACCATGACATCAGGGAGGTGATGTCACTCACTACCTGCAAGTGAAGTGGATTTAAATGAGGCAGGACTGTGCAAAGTCACCAACCTCATTTTCTCCTCCGCAGCCATCTTGGTCCAGTGGCAAGATATAGATCAGGACAACTGGAGATGGCCCTGGACGCAGATGGCCTTTTTAAGCTAAGGTCTTTCCCAGGTCTCATTTTGACTGAGGCAACACCCATTTTTTTTTTCCCAGAGGAGGAAAGAGGCCAAGATGGCAAGAAACTCATTGGTCCATAAGTAGAAGACTGCTTCTAGGTCTGGGCTTTCCCCAGAACCGCCCCCCCTCCCACCTTCATTACCTCTGGCTCCCTTATCCACCCTCCCCAGGTATCCCTCCATACCTTGGGAGGCAGTGAAGAGCTGTTGGTCCAGTGCACAACCTCTGGGGGCAGTAGCAGTTTGTCAATGAAATGGAGGACACCGTTCACCCCAAGCTGGTCTTCAGCCACCACCTGGGCATGCTCATTGATATAGACGCGTCCCTGCAAGGGGCAAGAGAGACACAGTGCTGGTGGTTTTAGACTTACCCCCCACTTCCCACTCTGGAAACCCTGTTTACCGTCAGAGAGGAGTCTTGATTTCATGTAAAGGACATAAAGTGTCAAAGCTGAAAAGGACCTTAAATATCATCTGGGCCAGAAGACATTAACTTTTTTATAACATGGGCCCCTTGGGTAGTCTGGTGAAGCCTATGGACCCCTTCCCAGAATCATGTTTTTAAGTGCATAAAATAAAATGTGTAAGATTACAAAGAAAACTGATTGTATTTTTGAAAACACAATTTCATGGGCCCCAAGTGAACTCTTGATTCTAGAACAATCCCTTTATTCTACTGATGGGGAAGCTGAGGTCTCCAAAGAAGATTCGGTTAAGGTTATGCTGATGGCTGAGCCAGGCCTAGACTCTAGTGTTCCTGACTTCCAGCCTCAGGTTTCACTGCTTCAAAGCCAATCTCTTCCTCTATCTTCCAGAGACTTCCCTCTCCTCCCAGGCTCTCCTCCCTCAGGCCCCCTCACCTCATGCTGGGTGAAATGGAGCTTGTGGCCAGACAGGGTGGTCACATATCCTGCCTCCAGTAGGTCCTGGGTCAGCAGGCGCCTACACCCCACCGTGTGGTATCGGAACAAGAGCTGCCGATGGATGCTGAAGGTGGCCAGCTCTCTCTGGAGATGGAGAAAGAAGGTTAGGTCTGGCCCATCCATCCTTGAGACAGATGTCCAGCCGTTCTCTCCCCCCAGATTTTTTCATTTATTCCCCAAGCCTTACCCAGGCTTCTGCCTCACCCTCCCCAGCTCAGCTTAGCCCTGCCCAGGGGGGTGTCTCCTCTTAGAGTTACCCGGGTAAAGTTCTTCATTAAATCTTCTTTAGGGACAAAGACTGTGAAGGGCCCGTCTCCCTTCAATTCCTGATATTCCTGTGAGGGAGAGATGTAAGACCATGGGGGTCATGGAAACTGGAGGCCGTGAGTTCTGTACCATTGGCCCAGCTTGGGATCCAGAACCCAGAGGGGACAGAGAGACCTTTGGAGCACAATCACCATGTAAATGCATGTATGACACACCCTGATTTTACAAATGGGGCAACGGCAGTGCAGAGAGGGGAAGGGCAGAGTCAGGGGCAGAGAGGAACTAGAACCCAAGTGTCCTCACTCCCAGCCCAGAGATCTTCCTAGTAAAGCTCAAGGGATGAACTCTAGGAAGTCACAACCCTGAACTTGGGGAGTCCATGGTCCAAGGGAAAAAGAGGGCCCTGTCTTCAGGAAGCCTCCAGTGGAGAGGTGAACAGAGGGAGGAGAGAAAGAACTTTGGCCTTCAAGGAGCCGTAGGTCTGAGGGGAAGACATGGAACCTGCTGAGTGCCTGGCAGGGAGAGAAGATGGGCTAGAAGATGGTTGCCTCATTGAGGGGGAGAAGCTCAGTTCGCTGCTTACCATAAAGTAGTGGCTGAAAAAGGCCGCGTCCTTGTCCCGGAGGAGCTCCTGGGGAGGCAGTGAGGGCATGAGGGGAGGGGAGCGCACAGATGACTTTGGGGTTTTTCACTTCTACACCCCAAATACCCAAGGGCTTAGTTCTCTGCCTGTTCCCAGTCCAAGGTCTGTCCTAAGCTTAGGGCTGACAATTTATGAGGAAAGATGTGGGACTCAGGCTAGTAGAATGTGGCAGTGGCATAGGATCAAAGCCTTAGTGCAGGAAGTCAGTCCAATGATCTCATTTTACAAATGAGGAAACTGAGACCCCAAGAAATGAGGTGACTTTCCAGCTAGTTAAGAGTCTGAGGCAGGATTTGAACCTAGGTCCTCCTGATTTCAAGTCTCTGTGTCTAGTGTACTTTGCTGTCTCCCCTGGGTATAATGTGAGTGATGGGGAAAAGCAGTACTGGTGTACGGGGTGGACTCTTCAGTAAAAGAAGTGGAGCAGAGGGCTTGGGACAAGGCAAGGAATCCCAGAGCTCAGTTTGGAGCAGAAATCCCTAGACTTAGGCCCAGGTAGAGATCTCCCAGGGTCTATGAGGGGCTCAAAGACCCAGCAAGAAGGTGCCTCACCAGGCTTATCCTGGTCCGGCAGGTAAAGCCATCGCCGATGGTTGTGATGCCACAAGTGCAGGTCCTCTGTCCAGGACCTGTGTTGTTACACAAAGCGTAGGGGCTGCAGCCTCCATTATCCTGGAGGAGAAAAGAGTGGAATGGTCAGGGGAGGCATACCTTCCAAAGCCATCTTCCCTCTAACCTGGGGAAGCTGGGGCCAAGGCATGGAGACCAGCCCCAGGACAGTGCCCCCATCTCCCACCAAACCCCTGGTTTGCCCCAAACAGTATCAGGGCTACTGGATTCTGGAGTCCTGGAGAAGGAACCCTCTCATCCTCCTCCCTTCACATTGTCTGGAAATCTTCCAGGTACACGTGAGGAGTATGGCATCTGGGCCCTATTGCTAACTGTCCCTCTCCCAACCTCAGTCTCCCTTTGTATAGAATGGAAAGGTCTCCAGAATAAAGCTGTAGTATTATGAGGACACACCTTTGTGCAGAGGTTGATGGGGACACAGCTCTGGATTCCATCCCCAGTGTAACCGAGTCCACAGTTACAGGCTACCTAAACCCCAACACCGCCACCCCCCACAAACATAGTGTTACTATTTGAGTTGAGGGTTCCTGTCTGAGGGAAACACACTAATCCTGCCCTCAAGGAGCCCCTACTCTGTGAGGGAAACACCTTCCTGCCACCCAGGGAGAGTCTGATCTAAGGAAAGTAGATTTTTTTCACCACACCCCAATCCCAAGATCCAGAGGGAAGATGGAAATCTAGGGTGCTTGAAGAGGCAGAGACTGGGTGATCTCAACTCCCCATGCTGATTGATATCTCAAGCCCCAGCAGACTTCAGGTCACTGACCTGGCTGGGCCCTGTAGGGACACACTCAGCCTTGGCATGGCAGCCACCATTTTTAATCAGGCATCTGTTGATTTCTAAGGGGAGGAAAGCAAAGGTAGTGAGTGAATCAAAGGGTGAACAGGGAAAGGGGAAAGTGAAGGCAGGGGAGGGGAAAGATTGCCAGAATTCACACTATCTCCCATGGGGAGCTGTCCAGCCTCCAAGCGTCTAGGGAACTGTCTTCGTCTGTTTTTCTGTCCCCTTCAGTCTTTATGTTTCTTTCTTTCTCTCTCTCACTTGTTTTTCCCGAGGAGAGGAGACAGCCCAATCTCCTTTGATGGCCCTTCTCTACTTTTGGTGCTTCCCACCCCTCCCACCAGGAAGTCCCTTCTTATGTCTAACCTCAATCCCTCTCTGCTTCAGTCTTAGCCCATTTCTTGCCCAGGCTTCTCACCCAGACACAGCTCCCCATCTCCAGCATAGCCTTCCTTGCAGGTGCACGTCCTCTGTCCAGGGGCCACCTGGGTGCAATTGGCATGAGGGGAGCAGCCCCCATGATCCTGGGCACAAGGGTCTACTTCTTCAGATGCGCAGGGAGGGGAAAGAGAAGTCATTAGGGGACAGGAACAGTGATCAGGGATGGGGAGAGAAGGGTGAGCTGGGGACAGGTTGGGGTTGAGATTTCTTTTAGGCCAGGAGCTGTGGGACAGCCTTGGTTATATCTGAGAAAGCTGGGAAGGGTGATGGCAGGGAACTATCTACTGAAGAGTCTCTAGGGGTTGGGGGAATGCTGCTTGGGGGTATCCCAAGGACCTGAGCAGCTGGTGCCATTGCCAGTGTATCCAGCGGAACAGACACAGGAGGCGTTGATGCAGCTGTTAGGAAAAAGACACAGCCTCAGTCAGTCCTGTGCCCCCACCTCAGGGTCAAGGGGAGACCTCCAAGATGGGACCCAGGGCTACCCCACACAGTCCTCCTGACAAGCCGGAAGCCTCACTCATCAGGGATCACTCACTTGGCAAACGGGTCACATTTTTCTGGACACGATGAAGCAGTGTTCTCTGGGAGGAAATTAGGACAATGTTACATGTCAGCTCAAAGTCAGGATGGGGGCGGGAGCCCAAGATGAAGCCATGGAGAGGCTTCTTCCCCACAACCCTAGTCATCTGGGACTCCACGGGCTACCTCCCATTCCCAAGCCTTTCCCTGCCCCTGTCCCTCACCTTGGTCACAGCGGGGGCCTTTCCAGCCCACATTGCAGCTACAGCTCCCATTCCCAAGCAGCCCATCCTGGCACATTCCATGGCCACAGTTACAAACTGGGGGAAGAAGAAAGGAGAGTAATTTGGTGCTTACCGATACCCCCACTCAAATGAAGGCCACCATTCCTCTTGCCTTGTGCTTTTAGGATCAGGGTAGGAAGCCCCTTCCAATGCCTCCATTCTCCCCTCTCCCTTCCTAACCTGCCAAGAACTTTCCCCACGATCAACTGAGGAATACCATTCAAACTGTTTGGGATTAGACTATGAGCCCCGTGGGCCTGCCCCACCCTCCTCAGCAGATAAGGATCTGACTTACATGCCACACACACACACACACACACACACACACACACACTACCCTACCCTTCTGTGGTCATGGTATGAATCTTCTTCCCAAGACATAGATGGAGAAACTGGGCCCAGGAAGGGAGGAACCTTGCCCAGGCTGGCCCCTTTGTAGACCCTTACCTCCAGCACAGTCAGGCCCATAGCGCCCTAGCTCACATCCTTCACAAGCAGTGCCATGGAAGCCTTCATGACAGCGACACTCTCCATTACCCAGAAGGCCATCCTGACACTGCCCATGACCCGAACAGTTACCACCTGGACCCCCAGGGCAGGGCTCACAAAGGGTTCCAAAGTAGCCAGGGCAGCAGTCAGGGATCTAGAGGTAAACATGGGTGGGTATGTTATAATAGGAATATTGGAGGCCAATGGCAAAGCCTCAGGTCATCAAGCCCATTCAATTCACTCAGAGCAGGGAACAGAGACAGAGTTAGTTAAAACAACCAAAAATAACGAAGGCTTGTAATGGAACCCTGGCCTTCTCACTCTCAGCCCAGGGCTTATGATAGAGGTTCCAAGCCCCTGGAATGGGGGTAAGTCACCCTGTCTTCAGTCACCCCTTAGCTCCTCTGGCAGTGACAATTCTACCTCCTAGGAACTAGACTCTGGAAGGGGTAAACCCAGACCTGACCTAGGCTATTCCTGTGGGTCTTTTATTAATATATATTATTCCTCTCCTCAAGTCCAGCCCCAGCCACTACCCTTTCCCCTCTTGGATCACAGCACTGAGGGAGATCTTGAGACAAACCTCTATTTTCTTGACACATGTGTAGAAGCAGCCTGTGACCCGAATTTCATTAGCCAAGTAGATACAGCTTTCTCGGGGGCTTTTCTAGAAATATCAAAATGGGAGGGATGAGATGCAGCTTGGATGGGGACTTCTATATAAACAGAAACAGAAAGAGACAGAGGGTAGGATGTATACCAGGCTAAAGAAACTAAGACACTGAGAGAGAGAGAGAGACAGACACAGACAGACACAGAGAGAGACAGACAGACAGAAACAGAGAGAGAGAGACAGACAGACAGACAGATACAGAGGAGACAGAGGGTAGGATGTATACCAGGCTAAAGAAACTAAGACACTGAGAGAGAGAAAGACAGAGACAGACAGACACACACACACAGAGACGGAGACAGACAGACAGAGACAGAGAGAGACAGAGACAGAAACAGAGATAAGCAGGGAGAGAGATATAGAGATAAAGACCAAAAAATAGCAGACAAATCCAGATAGAAAGAGATATAGACAGAAACAATGGCAAGATGAACAGAAACAGTGATCAACTGAGACAGAAAAACTAAGACAAACTAAGATAGAAAGATTGGGGTAAATTGATAGGAAAAGATATTCAGGGGAGACACACACACACACACACACAGAGAGAGAGAGAGAGAGAGAGAGAGAGAGAGAGAGAGAGAGAGAGAGAGAGAGAGAGAGAGAGAGAGAGAGAGAATGAGAATTAAGCCAGGACAGAGTTAAAGTGAGACTGAAAGAACCCTTTCTTCAGTTGTAAAATGACTAAATTTTATCTTTAAAGTCCCTTTCAGCTTTAAATCTTATGAGCTAAACATGAAAGTGACAGAAAGTATGACAAAAGAGAGAGGCAGATATCACAGGAAATATAGCCCTAGTCCTAGAGTTAGAAAGATTTGGGGACCAAAAAGCTATTAAACTGCATGCCCTTTGACCCAGCAATACTGTTCCTATGTCTATATCCCCAAAGAGACCAAAGAAAGAGGAAAAGGACTGATGTGTGTAAAAAAAATATTTAAAACAGCTCTTTTTGTGGTTGCAAAGAATTGGAAACTGAAGGGATGCCCATCAGTTGGGGAAAGGCTGAATAAGTTATGAATAGGATGGGATGTTTTTGTGTTATAAGAAATGATGGGGGGGTGGAGGCAAGATGGCAGCTGGAAAGCAGGGACTTGCGTGAGCTCCCCACCACATCCCTCCAAAAACCTATAAAAAATGGCTCTGAACAAATTCTAGAACTGTAGAACCCAGAAAATAGCAGAGGGAAGCAGGGCTCCAGCCCAGGACAGCCTGAATGGTTGCTGGATGAGGTCTATCGAACACGGAGTGGAGGGGAGCAGAGCTCAGCGTGGGAGGCAGCAGGACCAACCAGACCAGGAGCCAGGGAGAACAGGCCCTAGCACCCTGAATCAGTGAGCTGTGGCAGTTACCAGACTTCTCAACCCACAAACACCAAAGACAACAGAGAAGATTAGTGGGAAAAGCTTTTGGGGGTCCCCGTTCAGCCACCACCCCAGGGGCAGCGGTGGAGGTGCAGCTACAGAACTACAGCTGCAGTTACTTCCGGCCCCAGGCCCATGTGGTGGGAGGAATTAAGTGGCGGATCAGAGCAGGAGTGAAGAGCCTGTTGAAGATTTGCATCAGGTCTGGGTTGGTAGTTCTTGAGGAAGGAGGAGTGCTGGGGTGGCAGAGCTGGCTATACAGAAATAACTCTGAAATCAACGGCACATCCCCTCAAGCTTGGAACAAAGTACTCTTTGCTCTACAAGCAGTCATACCCCGATGAAAAACTCAAGGGTCAAGTAAGTTGGCTGGGAACATGGCCAGGCAGCGAACACACCCAGATTCAGTCTCAGACTTTGGAATCTTTCTTTGGTGACAAAGAAGACCAAAACATATGGCCTGAAGAAGTCAACAAAGTGCAAGAGCCTACACCAAAAGCCTCCAAGAAAAGCATGAACTGGTCTCAGGCCATGGAAGAGCTCAAAAAGGAGTTGGAAAAGCAAGTTATAGAAGTAGAGGAAAAATTGGGAAGAGAAATGAGAATGATGCAAGAAAACCATGAAAAACAAGTCAATGACTTGCTAAAGGAGACCCAAAAAAATACTGAAAAATATATTGAAGAAAACAACACTTTAAAAAATAGACAAACTCAAATGGCAAAAGAGCTCCAAAAAGCCAATGAGGAGAAGAATGCCTTGAAAGGCAGAATTAGCCAAATAGAAAAGGAGGTCCAAAAGACCACTGAAGAAAATACTACCTTAAAAATGAGATTGGAGCAAGTGGAAGATAGTGACTTGATGAGAAATCAAGATATTATAAAACAGGACCAAAGGAATGAAAAAATGGAAGAAAATGTGAAATATCTCATTGGAAAAACCACTGACCTAGAAAATAGATCCAGGAGAGATAATTTAAAAATTATTGGACTACCTGAAAGCCATGATAAAAAAAGAGCCTAGATATCATCTTTCAAGAAATTATCAAGGAGAATTGCCCTGATATTCTAGAGCCAGAGGGTAAAATAGAAATTGAAAGAATCCACCTATCGCCTCCTCAAATAGATCCCAAAAAGAAAACTCCTAGGAACATTGTCGCCAAATTTCAGAGCTCCCAGGTCAAGGAGAAAATACTGCAAGCAGCCAGAAAGAAACAATTTGAATATTGTGGAAAAACAATCAGGATAACACAGGATCTGGCAGCTTCCACATTAAGGGACCAAAGGGCTTGGAATACGATATCCTGGAGGTCAATAGAGCTAGGATTAAAACCAAGAATCACCTACCCAGCAAAACTGAGTATCATGCTCCAAATAAGGCAAAATATGGATTTTCAATAAAATAGAGGACTTTCAAGCTTTCTCAGTGAAAAGACCAGAGCTGAATAGAAAATTTGACTTTCAAACACAAGAATCAAGAGAAGCATGAAAAGGTAAACAAGAAAGAGAAATCATAAGGGACTTACTAAAGTTGAACTGTTTTGTTTACATTCCTACATAGAAAGATGATATGTATGATTCATGAGGCCTCAATATCATAGTAGCTGAAAGGAATATGCATATATATATGTGTGTGTGTGTGTGTATACATATATATACATATGTGTGTGTCTATGTATGTATATATGTAGGTATATATTATATATATATATACACACACAAAGGGCACAGGGTGAGTTGAATATGAAGGATGATATCTAAAAAACTAAAATCAATTTAAGGGATAAGAGAGGAATATATTGAGAGAGAGAGAGAAAGGGAGAGATAGAATGGGGTAAATTATCTCATATAAAAGTGGCAAGAAAAAGTGGTTCTGTAGGAAGGGAAGAGGGGGCAGGTGAGGGGGAATGAGTAAATCTTGCTCTCATGGAATTTGACCTGAGGGAGGAATACCATACACAGTCAATTGGGTATCTTACCCCACAGGAAAGAAGGAGGAAGAAGATAAAAAGGGGGGATGATAGAAGGGAGGGCAGACGGGGGGAGGAGGTAATCAAAAACAAACACTTTTGAAAAGGGACAGGGTCAAGGGAGAAAATTCAATAAAGGGGGATAGGTTAGGAAGGAGCAAAACATAGTTAATCTTTCACAACATGAGTATTGTGGAAGGGTTTTACATAATGATACGCATGTGGCCTATGTTGAATTGCTTGCCTTCTTAGGGAGGGTGGGTGGGGAGGGAAGAGGGGAGAGAATTTGGAACTCAAAGTTTTTAAAAACAGACATTCAAAAACAACAACAACAACAAAAAGTTTTTGCATGCCACTAGGAAATAAGATACACAGGCAATGGGGCACAGAAATTTATCTTGCCCTACAAGAGAAGAAGGGAAAGGGGGATGGGAGGGGAGTGGGGTAACAGATGGGAGGGCTGACTGGGGAACAGGGCAACCAGAATATATGCCATCTTGGAGTGGGGGGAGGGTAGAAATGGGGAAAAAATTTGTAATTCAAACTTTTGTGAAAATCAATGGTGAAAACTAAATATATTAAATAAATTTAAAAAAACAGAAAAAAAAGAAATGATGAAGAGAATGATTTCAGAGAAACCCGGGAAGACTTGTAAGAACTGATGCAAAGTGAAGTGAGCAGAACCAGGAGAACGTTGTAACAGCAACATTGTAAGGATGATCGATTGTGAAAGACTCAGTAACTCTGATCAATGCAATGACCCACCACAATTCAAAAGGACTTATGATGAAATATGCCCTCAACCTCCTGATGAACTCAGAATGCAGATGGGAGCATATTTTCTTCTATTTCTTTTTCTTGCTTTTTTAAAAAAGAAAACATGGCTAATATGGAAATTTATTTGTATGACATCATATTTTGTAAAGGTTTTATTATTATTATTTTTTTTTCTGACCTTCTCAACAAAGTGAGGGAAGGGACGGAATTTGGAATTAAAAATAAAATAAAATTGAAGGGAAAAAAAAGAAAGCTCTGGGTTCACATCCTGCCTCGGACACTTCCATGCTGTGTGACCTTAAAGCACTATATTAATGAGTTGTTGTTGTTACTGTGCAGAGAGGCAGAAACAGAGGAGGTAACCAAAAAGGGGTGTGGCATTCTGCTTATCTGGACACCTGCCCAAAATTCCTGGTCCTTTGATTTTGATGTCTAACTGCTGATCTTGCTAACTGTGAGAAGAGCTGGCTGGGTTTGCTGCTCTTTAGTGCCATCTAGAGCCAGAGAAAGAGGGAACTTCTCAGGAGCTTGACTTCATAGATTTCGAGTCCTCTCCAGTTTGTTCCAGGTCTTCATGTATTCTGTCTCTTCCCTCTTCAATCGACACTTCATAGAACTAATCAAATTATTTTCTTAACACACTTTTTTTGTGTTGTCGAGTCATTTCAGATGCATCCAACTCTTCATGACCCCATTTGGGGTTTTCTTGGCAAAGATACTGGACTGCTCTGCCATTTCTTTCTCCAGCTCATTTTACAAATGAGGAAACTGAGGCAAACAGGGTTAAGCGATTTGCCCAGGGTCACACAGCTAGTATCTGAGGCTGGATTTGAACTCAAGTTTTCCTGACTCCCAGCCCAGCACTCTATCCACTGAGCCACCTAGCTGCCACACAGATCTGACTATGTCACTTCCTTACTCAAAAATTTTCAGTGATAATCCAAAAAGAAAAGCTGGAAGGAACAGAGATTTATAGTTTCATATAAAATCCCCTTTTTTGGTGCTACTTTGTAAATGGAACTGTTCCTTTGATTTGGTGTTCGTTGAATTCAGAATGATTTTTAAAAAAACAAACCTGTTCAGTGGTTTCAAAGTGTATACAGCATAAAATGTTTACTTATTAGCTTGGCATTCAAGACCCTACATTCATTCACTTCATAAACCACTCTAACAGATGTTCCATTATGCTAGCCTTTATTTTCCATGTCCACAAGGCAAAATGCTGTGTTGGAAAGAAGACTAACTATATGTCAGAAGACCTGGGTCCCTGTCTAAGTAATGGCACCTCCTAACATAACCTTAACCTTAAACAAATCATCTCTCCTCTGTGTGAAAAAGGACCATCACTACACTTACAACCTCACATGACGTTGGGGGGATAAAAAAGATAATGTATTAAAACACTTTGTGAGCCTTAAAATGGTGTCAGTTACGATGATGAGGACGAGGATGATGATGATAATGATTTTCCAGGGTGTTTGGAGGGGAACAGAACTCTCAAAGACCATCAAGATCAACCCCTCATCCCTACTGTACAGAGGGGGAAACTAACACCCAGAGAGGGAATGGGAAGTGCACTTGGGAGTTGGTTCTGTTGTAGTTGGTTCTACAAGGAAGCAGGCTGCCTTATAAAGTAGTGAGTTGCCTATCATTTTGAGTGTGCCACCAAAGGCTAGGTGACCTCTGTTAGGGAGGCTGCTTTACAGTATTGAGGCAGGCTGGGGTTGGGATTGGGGAAGTGCTAGATTAGAGACCCCTGAGGTGTCTCTCAGCTCTGAGAGCCTAAAGCCTTGGCTTCTGATTCTCAGTTTGGCCTCCTCTAACCCATTAAAATGTGAGATCCTTGAGGGCATGGACTGTGTTTTCACCTTTTTTTTCTGTATCCCCAGTGCTTAGCACAGAGCCTGGGACATAAATAAATGTTTTTTGATGGCCTGACTCAGAAGTTCCTCATTTATCCCCTCCTTGTCCCGAATATTTATCTAGCACAAATCTGGACACAGCAAATGTTCAATGGTATTGGGAGGGAGAAGGGGAGGGAGAGAAGGAGGGAGGAAGGGAGAGAGGGGGAGAAAGAGAAGGAGAGAGGGAGGGGAGAGGGAGAGGGGAGAGAGAAGGGGAAAGGAAGAGGATTAGGAAGGCAGAGAGGGAGAGACAGACAAACACAAAGACAGACACACTTAGAACATTGAATGAAAGAATAAGACAGAGAGGAGGACACCTTCCCACCTCCCCATCAATCACCTGGGTCCTGTAGCCAGAAGGACAGCGGTTTCTCCGTTCACAGCTGCCGCATTTCTTCTGTACGCCCCAGGATAAGAGGAATGAAAGATACAGGAGTCAGGCCATGGACAGCTCCCGCCTGAGATGAAATTCTGCACAGCACAAGCACCACCCTCACCTCCAGGTGTGGGCAAGTCCCGCCGCCCTCTCCAGAGCCCCGCCCGTCCCCAAACCCCAGTCCTCACCCTGACTGCAGCCTCGTGAGAGCGAGGACAAATGTTGGACCTCTCGGCCAGTACCCCTCCCAAGCCCAGCACAACACCACCCTGGGGCTTCAGCGTGGGACCCACCACGGGGACCTGGTTCACCAGGGGCTACGGGAGAGAGGAAAAGAGAGAGAAAGGCTGCAGTCTGGCGTCGCATTTACCCCTCTCCATCCCCGATTCTATTTGAGGGAGGTCCAAGGACAGGTGGCAGGAGAGCCTGTTTGAAGCAGGGTTCCCATCACTAGATGCACGGAACCTACAAGTCTCTATGGAGGCCATTGGGCTTCTTTACCCACCGCGGAGAGGAGGCGGAGCAGGTGGTCGTAAGAGTGTGGCTTCTGTTGGAGGTGTGGCCGGCCTCCACTGGGCGGGGCCTCACGTGGGCGGGGTCTCGAGGCCCTCCCTCAGGAATATCGTACTCACCAGGTCCCCCTGCCTGACGTAGAAGATTAGCTCGTACGAGGCGCCCAGGAGGGAATTTCGGTGCATCCCGGTCCGCATGGCATCCGGGGTGAGAGCCTCGAAAAGGAGCACGTGGCGCATCACAGTTTCTAGGTCCTGGGAGAGGAAGCGGGGGACAGGCAGCGGGGCTCAGAGCACGTGACCCAGAGGGATGTGGGGATGTCCCACCCCTGTCCTCAGCCTCTCAGCTCAGCCTTGTGCCCCAACAAAGCAGGACTGTGTATACGAGTATCCTGCTAAGGTGCATATTATATTCACATATAAGCAGATAAATTCCAGGCATAATAATGATAGCTAGTGTTTATATAGCATTTTATGTTATCTCATTTGATCCTCACAAGGTTGTAAATATCATTCACGTTTTACAGACGGGGTAATTGAGGCAGCCATAGGTTATGCTTACTGGTACAGACACATGCTTTTACCCATCCCTACCTGGAGTTTTCTCTGACAGTGGTAGTGCAGACTGGTGTGTCCCTCCACCCTCATGGCCCCAGGCCCTGAGTTCTGAGTCCCTCCTACCTCAGTCCAGCTTACTCACTCACCAGAGTACTCAGATTGGCTTTCAGGCAGTACTCCTCCACTGAGCTATTTGTGGGCACAAAGAGGGTATAGGCAGCAGCAGCCTCGATCTGGGCCAGTAGCTGGTATTGCTGGGGAGAAGAAGGCAGAGGCTAAGCTCAGCACCGCCAGTGGAGGGGAGACCAGGCAAAGCCTTCCCTTGTCCTCTTCTGAAAACCCTCTATCCAGCGATGGGCTAAGAATCCCAGACAGATCAGACTGGGAGGAGTCTAAGACACTGCCTGACTCATTTCTCCATTGGATGGCTGGGTAAACTGAGGCTCACAGACGAGAAATAATTGGCCTAAGAATACACTGGAATCTAGGTCTTCTGACTCCCTAATTTGGGTCCTATGGGTTCATGGCTTTTAAACCTCCTTCTTGTCCCCACATCCATCAATGTTCCTCGAAAATGTCTGCTCACTACATCCCCTAGGACCTAGAGATCAGAGCTCACAGGCGTGGGAGGGAAGAAGGAAGCCCCCGGAAGTCAAAACCTCTTGGGTATTTCTGAGGGTCAAAAGCCTCCTAGACAACATAGATGAAGGATCATAGGCTTAGCACTGGAAGGAACATTAGAGACTATCTGGTCCAATTTTCTCACTCGAAAGCAAAGCTTCTTAACTTTTTTTATTTCATGGACCCCTTTGGCAGTTTGGTAAATGATGTTTTTAAATGCATAATATAAAATGCATAGAGTTACAAAGGAAACCAATTATACTGAAGTACAATTATAAAATTTGTTTTTTGATTCATGAGCCCCAGGTTAGAAACTTCTGCTTTCAAGCCAAGCTGTGATTCCAATCCATTTCCTGACTCCAGCTCCAAGGCTCTTCCCCTTTTCTCATTTCCCTATTCACTTAGGTCATCTTCAAACCTCCCCTCTCACCCCCATGCTCACTCCGGGCACAACTTACCAATAACAATTCCTTAAAGATGCTGAAGGAGGGGATGGCATCCAGCTGCTGCCTCAGGCTGAGCCGGGGAGGGGGAGCATCCATCCGAGATGGCAGTAGTACCTGAGGACCAAAAAGCCTGAGCTGGCTGTGCCCTGGACTTGGGACCCCCTAGCTCAGGAATCATAGCTGGGCAGTTTGGGGGGCAGGAACTTGGGGATCAGAACGAGCCCTGCCGATGTTGGCAACACATGACCTGGGCCATCCTCAAGGGAGGCTCGAGTAGGGGTAGAGGAACAGACCTTATTGAGAATATGTAGGACTCCATTGGTGGCAAGGATATCAGCTACCGCCATGCTCACATTCTGAATGGTGATTTCCTGATAAAAGCCATTGAAAAGAGCTTAGACAGACACGGAATCAGAGAGAAAGAGGCAGAAACATATATGGATGCCCATACACCAAGGCCTGGGATCTCAGTTATGTCCCATGGGGCTCTGAGTACAGTGACTGAGCCCACCCACAGAAAGAGGATGGGGCAATGACCCTGAGCTCTGGTCTTCCTCTTCTCCTTCTGAGGGCACACCACAGGGCTCCCCATTTGTGGCCCCCTGTGGAGTTCTGGCCTGTCTTAGCCCTCCTTCCAGGTTCACCCCACCTCTCCACCTCAGAATCCTGGGGAATGTGAAGGGGAAACATGGTATGAATCAGCCAAATGGGCCCAAGTCTTACCCCACTACTGTTGCTGATCTCCCAACGTGTGGGTGGATTCAGGGTGGTCACCTCCTGTCCAAAGAGGCCAGACAGCTGCCTAGTGGTAAGAGCCCCTGGGAGGAAGTGAGCCCTGCATGGGGGGGAATTAGGGAGGAAACAGCAACAAAGGCCATCAGAGGGAGTATCAAAAAGTTAAGAGGGCCTGTGCTTCCTCGGGGATAGAGAAAGGGCAAAGACAAAGACTGGGAGAGTTAGAAACTGGAGAAGAAACTCATTGGAGAGATAAAGCCAGAAGCTAAGTACCCCAAGGCAGGAGTCTGAGAATCCCTAGCCCTCCATCTCTCAAGGGGAAAGGAAACTGGGGGGGGGGAGGAAGAGGGTAGAAGGGTAGTAGAGGTAGAAGGGTAATTCAGACATCTCTGGGGGATTAGTCCACATCCAATGCTTTAGACCTGGTTACCACTTCCCTGTGCTGAATTTGGGATGAGAAGACAAGGGTTTGAATCTGCCTGTCACCACTTGTATGATCTTTGGGAAGGTTCTTTGCCTCATTTTCCTCATCTATAAAATGGATGACCTCTAAGGTGCCTTCCATCTCTAAGGCTATAGTGCTGTGATCTGTGATCCTTAGACCAAGTGAGGCAGCCCCTCCCCTCGTACCTGAGCAGGTGAAGCAACTGTTGTTGCTGCAGCCAAAAAGCCTTGTCTTCAGGGCTCAGACTCCGGATAGCAGATTCTGATGGCACCAAGGCTGTAAAATTGCCCCTGGTAGGGAGGGCAAAGCCAGCTCTCTGGAACCAGAGAACATGGGGAGGTCACCAGAGAGGTAGATGCTGAGGCCACATTGCAGCCTCCCCATGAGAGCCATAGCCAGCCGAGTTGAAGGTGTACATTACACGTAGAAAATTAGAGGAAGTCCCTAAGGTCTCCCTCCAACCCAGGTTCTGGGCAAAGCCAGATCACAAGTGAGTATCCAAGCTGCAGGTTCCTGGACCTGACACAGATCGTATCCTGGAATTTACTCCAGTGAGCTGAACTGGGCTCAAAAGATCCCTTCCCCACACCATCCTACCTTAATCCATTGATAGAACTCAGCAAAATGGTCATTTCTCTTTAGCTCCTAGAGAGAGGGCAGGGATGGTCTGTGGCTGGAGCTTGCGATGGGGGTAGGGAAGAGCAGCTCTGACCCTCCCTTCACCCAGGTCCAAGGTCTCAAATACCCTCCCCCATCAGGGAAGATAACCCCCACCAAGGCTAATCTAGATGGGCAAGGGAAGGAGAAGGGGAGGTCCACTCACCTCCATGACGGTCCCATAGCAGGTGAAGCCATCTCCGCCATAGCCATCCGGGCACAAACAGAGCGGCTGTCCTCCATCCCCGCGGGGCCGGCATGTGGCCTAGGGACACAGAGACCCGAGATGAAGAGACACAGAGATTCAAAGGCAGACAGAGAGAAACAGAGGTACGATCAAAGATTCACATCCCAGTCGAATTTCAGAGTTGGAAGGGGATCTCCTTCCATCCCACTTATACCAGACTCAGGAGTAGCTTCTATGCAATAAGAGTAACTCGCCTTTCTTTACCACTTGAAGGATTGCAAAGCAGTTTCCTCATTGTAAACCAAGTGCTGTAGCTAGTTATAATAGCTTATTAATTAATTATTAATAATTAATCAATTGTATTATTATATAACATATTAATATTGTATGATTTATATATAATATAATACTTATTAATTAATTGTTATTATTCCTATCATACAGATGAAGAAACTGAGTCTCAGTAAACAAAGAGGCAACGTGTGGTAGAAAGAGTGCTGATTTGGGGGTTAGAGGACCTGGATTCATTTACTGCCTGTGTGATCTTGGGCCAATCCCCTCATCTATCTGGGCCTCGGTTTCCTCATCTGTAAAATGAAGGGGTTGGACTAGGTGACCTTGAAGGTCCTATGGTCCCCTGACCAAGGAGGCATGATGGCACAGGTGGAGTGCTGGAGATCTTTCGGGATTCTGATCTAGTTGTCCAATATGTTGGTGCCCACCTTGACGTCATCTGCAAGTCTGACAAATGCACTCTCCAACCTTAGAGAGGCTGTGTGACATAATGTAAAAATCCCAGGACTTGGGATCAGGAAAGAGCTGGGTTAGAAGCCTGCCTTTGACATGGACAGAGGCTTTGTTTTGTGTCTCTGAGCCTCCCATCTATAACAGGGGGGAAGGGTGATCACAACACCCGTAGCGTCTGTCTCAACGTCATTGTACATGCCGTGGCACGAGATCAGAGTGATTGGCCAACCTTAAAGTCCTCTGTGGGTGTTGGCCTCATTCCTTGCACCAGAGACACCAAGACATTATAGACTGACACTGAGATGCACAGACTCACAGAGATAGATACAGACTGACAGCAAAGGATGGAGAAACTGAGGCACACAGTGACAGGCACACAGGCAGACACAGGTAGACACAGCAGAGGGAGACTCATGTTGGCTGGAAAACACTTCCAAAAGGCAAGGACACGGGCTGGCAGACAGGATCCTACACGCAGGAAGGGTTTCACAAAGATAGAATGGATGTCCTAGAGCCCTGCCCTGGTCACTGAACTTAACTAACCCCAACCCTACCCAAGAGCCAGGGTGGCAGGGACAGGCCTCCAGGCCTCAGGTCCCTTCTACTCACCAGCACATGGCACCCGCCATTGTGGGCCATCAGACATGGGTTGATGAGGCTACACTCGTAACCATCCCCTGCGAAGCCTGGCTTGCAGGTACAGGAACTCTAGAGGGGTAGCAGTAAACACCAATCAGGGTGGACCTCCTCTCCCCCAAAAGAACCTCCTTCCCTCTTCCTCGCCTCTGCGATGTGGTGATGGAGACTCTCTCTTCCTTCTCCCTTTTCTTGTCCAAAGCTTTCTCTTTCACCTTTTTCAAGGATGCTCCCTTGATCATAGTTACCTCCCAATTCTCTGGACTAATTTAGCTCTTTATTCTGGTCTACTGTCTGGTGCTTCACAGTAATGGTTTATAGTTGGGAGCCCTAGCTTCCCAGCTAGACTGAGGGAGAAAGCTGCATTGTGGAGAAGAACCCAGAGCTGGGAGGGAGGCAGAGGACCTGGGCTCTGCCACTGACCTATGGGAACTTGGATAAGTCTATTCTCTGCTTTGGGCTTCTGTTTCTTCTGTAAAATGAGGGGGCTGGACTAGATCAGCTCGAATGTCCCTCTCAGCTCTGCCACTCTACGTTCCAGGCTCCCTCCCAGCTCTGCCATTCTATGCTCCAGGCTCCCTCCCAGCTCTGCCATTCTGTGTTCTAAGCTCCCATTCAGCTCTGACATTCTGTGTTCCAGGCTCCCTCCCAGCTCTGACATTCTGTGTTCTAAGCTCCCTCCCAGCTCTGACATTCTGTGTTCCAGGCTCCCTCCCAGATCTGCCATTCTGTGTTCTAAGCTCCCTCCCAGCTCTGCCATTCTGTCTTCTAAGCTCCCTCCTAGCTCTGACATTCTGTGTTCCAGGCTCCTCCCCAGCTCTGTCATTCTGTGTTCTGAGGCCTATTAGAACATTCTCTGTTCTACTATTCTATCTTCAACACTGCATCCTGGTATTCTCTACTATTATAGTCTTCAAGCTGATGGACAGCAGGAGCCCAGGGCTCTAAGCCCTATCCTGTGGTGTGACTTTCTGGGGATGGTCAATTGATAGTGGGCAGGATATTGGGCAGTCATCTTTCCAGGGTCCCTACCTGTCCCGGGCCAATATAGTTGCAGTGGGCCTCCACATGGCAGCCACCCCGAGTCTCCAGCTCGCATGGGTTAATGGCAACACAGACTTTGCCATCTCCTTTCCAGCCCTTGTTGCATACGCATCGCTGGGGCTCTGAAACGCCCTTGATACACTGGGCCTAGGGGAGCCATGGGGAGCCCTTCTCAGAGCTGCAGAGAATGCCACCTCCACAACCCCACTGGAGCCTGTGCACAAACCAAAACCCAGGGGCCTTGGCAGCCCAGGTCTTTCCCTAACTTAAAAGTTTGACCCACACACAGCTCCCTCTGGGTAGGACTAGCCTCTCTCTTCTATCTGGATGTTGACATCCATCCCTCCCCATCTTTGTAGGCATTCTCTTCGGGGCAGCCCTCCCCCATCTCTTAGAGTCTTTGTGTCCCCTACAGGTCTGAGGTCCAGACTCGTGAGTTCAGCAGGGAGAGGCTGGGAATGCCCTGAGGAAAGGGGGACAGGAAGGTCACTAACATTCTCAGAGCAACCGCCTCGATCTGGTTGGTCACAGGGATGCCTGACCTCACAGGAGAAGCCATCACCCTCGAAGCCAGGGGGACAGACACACCTGAGGTGAGTAAGAGAGCAGAGGGTTCAAGGCTCAGGAGAGACCCTGGTTGGGGGCAGAGGCTATGCAAGGTCACAAGGTCACATAGCTGGTGGGAGAGATGGGGGGAGGACAGATGATGGAAAAGCTAGCGTGGGCTCAGGGACAGGGTAGGACTCACATGGCACGGCCTTCGAGGGTAACACAGCGGGCACGGGGGTGGCAATGCTGGGCCAGGCCGGTGGGGCCACAGTCGGCTGAGGACTCATTGCAGAAGGGGCCAGTAAAGCCCTTGGTGCACGTGTCCCTTTGACATATGCCCCCACTGCCTGGCCGGTTGTCACAGATACCATGGACACATCCACACTCTAGAAGGGAGCGGAGGCAAGAAAGGTGGAGAAAGGGAAGGGGGCCATGAGCAAGAAACTCCCCCCACCCCACGCTTGTCCCCTCCCCCATCCTCCATCCCCCAGCCCCCAATGGATGACTCCCCCTGTTATCCCACCCTAAGACCCTTGGATGAGTGAGGAATTCAAGACCAGAGGGAAGGAGGAAGCAGGGGAACTGACGTGCCCATTTGGCGTCTGGTTGCCTATTCCTGAGGTCTTCCTGTCTAGCTTCTCTCTCCAATTCAAATAGGTATGTGTAGATGTGTTTGCGTGAACATGTGCATGTGTTTGAGTCACACATGATCTTTGACTTCATGGGCTGGAGATTTCAAGCCCCCCATTCCATTGTGTCATCTACCCCCACCCCATACATACACTCACACACACACACTGGCAGGAAGTTAGTGTCTGACTAAAATCCTCTCTGCTTCACCTTAAGCCAAAGAGTCAAGACTCTGAGTTGGAAGGCTCCTTAGTGGGCACCTAGGCCAACCTGTCACTGAACCCCCTCTACAGCAGCCCTGACAAATGGCCATCCACCCTCCGCTAAGCCACCTCCAGTGATGGGGATCTCACTACTGCTCAAGGCATCTTTGGAAAATTCTAAGACATGGTTGGCTTTCCTTCCTATCCAGCTGAAATCTGCTTCTTGACAGCTCCCATCAGTTGCTCCTAATTCTTCCCTCCTGGCCACAGCAGGAGAGGTCTGAGCCCACAACAGTCCTTCAAATACTCAAGGACAGCCATGGCGTCTTGGCTAAACCTCCCTTCCTCTAGGCTAAACATCTCTGACTCCTTTAGAGGATGCATTTATGATAAAAGTGCTCATCAGATCCCACCTGGCTACTTTCCTGGAACTTCATCCACTCCACAAACCAACTCACACCTCCTCAGTACCCCGCCTCCCTCTGCTTGGAGAGGGTGGGAGGTAGACATCTAGGATCTCCGCCCAACCCCCCCCCCCACCCTAACCCTCCACCATTTAAGGAGAGCAGCCGTGAATTCTCCTCATTCCCCACCCAGCTTCTTTCCCAGACTTCATTATCTCCAGAAACATCATTCTGCAAGATGAAACCAAGCCAGAAACTCACACCTCCTCAGATCATGTCCCAGCCCAGTGTGACTTCACCACATCCCCCTAAGCTCTTTCCCTGCATTAGACCATGAGCCTCTTTTTATGTGCTATTAGACTATGAGCTTCTGGAGGGCAGGGCATGTATTGTGTCCTTCTTTATATCCCCAGCTTAATCAGTGTGGATTGATTATTGATAAATTGATCTCATCCCCAGCAGTGCTGCCCTCCCGTGAGTACTCTAGCTTGTCAGTATCTCTCCTACAAAATGCTGCTTCAGACTAACTCCAAGTCTCTTGACCCTCCCAGCTTTTCCTGGCCCTTCTGTCTGCCAGGGGACCCCGCTCCTTTGGTGGGGGAAGGGATGGACTCTGGACCCTGGGCAGGGGGCTCTGACCTTCCTCACATTGCTCTCCATGCCGGTTGGGATCTGCACAGATGTGGCAGGCGATGCCCTTGTAGGCTTTTTGGCATATACAGGCCCCATTGCCCTGGATACCATCACTGCACTGAGAAGGGGAGCCAGGCTCAGTCTGGGGCTGCCCCCCAGCCCCTCAGGCCTTTTGTTGATTCCTCTCCCCATCGACCATCTCCAACCTGTTCCTTCCCCTCCAGTTCAAACCTCCGTCCTCCTGTCCTGCTCCACTCCTGTCCCAAGAGGGATCCGTGGGGCCAGGCAGTGAGGATAGTGAACTGCTGTGCCAGCTGTGTATGACATCATCAGAGAACTAAGAATATCCCATCCATCCCCTGGAATGGGGGGTTAGGCAAGACTGTCAGAGAGCTGGATTAGGGTTATTGAAAGGGAGAAGGAAAGCTGCAAGTAGGAATTCTGACACCCAGGGTCAAACTTAGTAGTTGGGGAAGATGAACCTCAAAAGAGGGATGAGACCTTCAGCAGGTGGCACCACTTAGCTCTTGACTGAAAGGACTAGGGTAAGAAAAAAAACATGCCTGCCCCCCACCAGATGACGACACCCTGAGCCAAAGCCACAGCAGCCGCGTCCTAGTTATTGCTCCCTGTTAGGGAATGGTTGAAACTCACGTTGCCTTTGCCGTAGCAAGGATTTGAGAACCCCCCAGGACACTGGGAACAGTCAGGGCCAAAGAAGCCTTTACAACAGCCAAGCTTCTGTAAGAGAGAAGATTTCCAGTCTTCAGGGCTAGGGAGCAGAATAAGCCTTTGGAGTAACTGGCCTTGCCTCCTAGCCCTATTCCATTTCCAACTCTGACACTAATTCACTGTGTGGTCTTGGAGAAGTCCCCTTCCTGTTCTGAGCTTCAGTTTTTCTATTTACAAAGGAGGGCTTGGGTTGGATGTTCTCCAAGGTTAGTTCATCAGCCAACAAGCATTTATTAAATGCCTATTCTGCATCAGGCACCGTGAAGTACAAAGAAAGGCAAAACAAAGAAATGCAAAACCCACTACTGCGGTCCTCACAGAGCTCACAACAGTGCCTGGCATAGAGTAAGCCTTTAATAAATGTTGCTTGTTGGTTGGGAAGCGAGTAAGTATATATACAAGATCCATATAGTGTAAATAGAAAGTGATCTCAGAGCGGGAAGACTTCAGCAGGGTCTGGAGTGAAACCACCCAGGAATGGCCTGCTGAAGAAGGTGGGCATTAAACTGAGTCTTGAAGGAAGCCAGGGAAGCCAGGAGGCTGAGGTGAGAATGGCGGACAGCCTTTGAAGAGGCATAGAGTGAGGAGACGGACAGTGAGGAAGAGTGGGAAGTCAGAATGGCTGAATCATCAAATGTGTTTGGAGCAGTCAGGTATGAGGACTCTCAACGCCAAACAAAATGTTTGATATTGGGTCCTAAAGGCTTTCAAGAGCCACTGGGGGCTTATTGAGCAGAAGGATGATGTGTTTACTTGTCAGATGGGTGGAGAATGAATTGGAGTACAGAGAGACTTTAGGCAGAAAGACCCACCAGTAGGCTCCTGCAATAGTCCAAGCATAAGGTGATGAGGGCTTGCACCAAGGTAGGAGCTATATGAGTGGAGAGAAGGGGATGCACATAAGAAACATCATAAAGGTAGAAATGACAAGATCTGGCAATGGAATGGATATGTGGGGAAAACACAAGAGAAGAGTCAAGGATTACTCCAACATTGTGAACAAGCAATACTAGAGGCATAGTAGAGGAACAGTCTGAAAGAGGAAAAGGTGTGGGGTGGGGTGAAGATAATAATCTCTGTTTTGGAAATGTTGGTTTTGAAATGCTTATGGGACATCCACTTTGAGTGGTCCAAAAGGCAGGTGATGTTGCAAGACTGGAGATTCAAGAGAGGGGTTAGAGACGTACATATAAATCTGGGAGTCTTCTGCCTAGAAATGATCACTGAACCCATAGAAAGGATCATTAAACACCAGAGAGCTGAAGAGATCACCGAGATAGTCTAGAGGAAGAAGAGAGTCCAGGACTGAGCTTTGTTAGTTAATGTGTATGGTATGGGCCATCTAAAATTGTTAATAAAATCCCTAGGATTATTTAATCCCCTCCATCCTATGTCTTCCATTCCAACCTTTCAGTCCTGTTCAGGCTGCATCCCAAAGCCTCTCATCTCTAATACACTACCTCTCTGTCCTGTCTTCTCCATCGCATGCCCTCCGCTCACCCCCTCACTCTGTCCCTTCTGCCTTCTCTGTCTCATGCCCTTTATTCATCCCATCTGGTCTTTCTCCATCCTGTATTTCCATTTGCCCTCCACTCCTTCTGCCCTGACAGAAGAATGTGGGAGGAGAATAAGCCTCACTTAAAATGTCATTTCAAACCAACTGTCAATCAGGGCTAGAATTCACTGTCTACCATCTTTTCTCCCTCATCAGGAGAGTGGAGGCCTTGCTCCTGATTGGCTCACTCAAAGCAAGCCACTCCTTGGTTTCCTTAGTCTTATAGGGGGCGTCCTACACAAAACAGGGCCATCAATTTCATCTGCAACTCCACATGCCCAGTCCTAGTTCTCAATCCCAGGTCCTCCCGTCCCAAATTTCTTGTGATTCACTCACCACAACAGTCTGGTTGCAGTATCGAGCACAGCCCTTCTTCATCACATTCAGGCCATCTGGGTCATGGATGTAAACACACTCCTTGGGAAAAATGTTCTAGGAGGAGGAAGTAAAAGGAAGTGGGAGTTTTGGGAGGGATAGCTGTGAATCGCTGTTGAACCAGACTTCTCCATCCTGATCCCCTTCTTCCCATACTGACTTACGGTGTGACCTAGGACGAGTAGTTTGACCTTTCTGGGTTTGCAGCCTAACACTTTGTAAACTATAAAGTGCTCTGTAAATTTTCACTAGTATCGTTAACATTAGATAACCCAATCCCAAAGCCCATTGGTATGGGACTCTGTCCTGACAGGTGTGTAATTGGTGAGAGCGAGAGAGAGGAGAGAGGCGAACTCTTCAATTTTTGTCAGCAATACCCCTGCTCCTCATGAAGGAGTGGGTATTGATCTCCACCAATCAGGAAAGTTCCATACCAATGTTCTTTGGGTCTGGAGTTACAATCATCATGACTGCTATAATTCCCTTTATTGGGAGGCATCCTGGCATAGTGCATAGAGTCAAGGAGACCTAGGTTCAGGTCCCATCTTTGACACATGCTGGTTGTGTGATGGCAGGGAAGTCACTTGTCAGTGTTCTAGGCCAGTGGCATCAAACTCAAATAGAAAATAAATAGAGATCCCTGTGGGTGCATATTGACTTAGAAAACCACATATTAACATTATGTATGTTGCAGTATATTTTTATTCATTTTGTTAAATATTTCCCAAGCACATTTGAATCTGGTTCTGGCTACCCTTGGGAGTGCTGTGGTCCACGTGGGATGCACAGGCATCGTGTTTCACACTTTTTGCCTAGAGCACAGAGAGCCTAAGTGCCTAGGGTCACACAGTCAGTAGGTGTCAAAGGCAGGATTCAATGCAGATCCTTTTGGTTTTGAGGCTGGCTCTCTATCCACTAGGACATCCTGCCTCTGGGGCAGCCAGAGACAGCTGCTGCTATCTCAAACTTCTACTCTCTGGTCACAATTCTGTAGCTACAAAGAAATCAATAGGCAGAGAGGTTGCCTGACAATCCTCATTATTTCTCTTCTTATTATTATCATTATTATCATTTGCAGGATTGGGGGGAGATTCTGAGGCAGGAGATTCCCATCTTGTTTGGGGACTACAAGGTAGCAAAAGCAGAGTGTGCCATACCCAGACCTCTCCCCCACAGCTCAGGAGTCACTCATACACTATTCAAGTGAGGGCTGGGTAATTCCCTTCCCCAGTGAGTTATTTCTGAACTTATGGATTATTTTTCCTCATAAATATTCCTAGCAAACGCCCTGGTTTGGTCCGAGGGCATGAAGAGAGAAAAGGACAGAGGGGATCTTGGGGCCTTGAGCTGGGGTTCAGGGATCAGGGGAGGTTTTCACCTTTTACTACCCTGTAAAACTCTTCTCAACCCCAAGACCCCTGGACTTTCCCAGCCCTTGAACCTGCTTGTCTCTGTGGGCTTAGAACTCCATCTCCAACAGACCCTCAATTATCCTCATGTAAATGGAGAGAAAAGAGAAGGGAGCTTGCACCTTTGGAAGATGAGTGCAGATCAATGAGGCCTAAAACCCAGGCTAGGTCCTTCACAAGCAGAGGATGATTTTCAATGACCATAGAAATTCAGGCCCAGGCTTTGCTTCAGACTTTCTTTTAAAAAATTTAATATTAATTTTTTTTCCATTACTAAACATCTATTTTCTTTCATTCCCACCTCTCCCCCCATATATATATAATCATATAATCTTTATTTAGGTTTCCTTCTCCCTCATGCCCCACTAGACGTATTCCTAGGAGAAGCCTCTTGAACCGCACAGCACAACACTCACCAGCTCTTGGCTATTGGGGGGACATACACTGGCATTCTGGGCCTGGCAATCTACACAGGTGCCCTGGGAAGAGAAGGGTCAATCGTTATGGCTCTCAGCAGCTGAGGCCCAGCATTATGTAGCAGTGCTCTCCTCTTTGCCAAGGCCATTTTCCTGGGGATGGTTGGTAGCCGGTGGTCCCCTTTGGGAAGTACTCACCGTCACAATCTTGTACTGGTTCTCATTGCATCGATGAGGCAGGATGGGCAGGATGGACGGAGGCAACAGAATGCCATCCAGCAGGTGGATGATTCCATTGGATGCCACAATATCCACGCTCTTCAAGGGGATTCCAGGAGAGCCCAAGAGGATGCGCCCCTAGGATAGAAATCTCCCATGTCTTCCCATTTACCATGTCCCCTACACTGGCCCCAGGAAAAATGGTACTGTAAGACCTGTGAGCTCACCTGGGCCTAGTCCCTGCCATTGCCTCACTGGATGACCCTGGCCAAGTCCCTTTCCCTCTCTGCACCTCAGTTTCCCAATACATAAGAGGATGGTCCCTGGGGCTCCCTCACTGTGTATTCTATTTGAATTATTGACCTATAAGGTACAGTAAAAAGAGTTCAAGCGGGAGTCACAAGGCCTGGGTTCCAATGTTGGTTCTACTACCTACTTGCTGTGTGACCTCGAACAAGCCAGGTGGACAGCCTTGCCCCCACGGACCTCAATTTCTTTGAATTTAAAATGGGAAGGCGGGACTTGACTTTCTCTAAGGTGCCTTCCAGCTCTGCCACCCCAGGAGTCCATAAATCTGCCCATGTGTAACAGAGGTGATAAAGCAGTCAGCCAACAAGTATCTCCATTATGTGCCAGGCACATAAAGAAGGGGGAAGAACCATCCTGTCCCTTGAGAAGCTTACAGACATCCCTCATCAGAGGCAGCCTGATGCTCTCATCCCTGACAGAAGGGCCAAGGGGTCTGCGGACAACCATAAAACAGATATGGCAGGTTTGCGTCTGCAGTGGGAGAGTCGGCCCCCACGCTCACCTCCTCTGTGATGTTCGTGAGCAGGACCTGGTTGGCCATGGTTTGGATTAGCTTCAAGGATATAAGCTTGTCCACAGTCAGCTGAAGAGTGAAAAAGCAGAGGTGGGTGGAGCTAATCAGAAAGGCTTCCTGGAGGAGGCAGGCCCTGAAAAAGGTTTGGGGCCAAAGGAATCTTGGGGAGAAACTGTGAGTGAGGAGACGGGTATGTCCGAGGTCTTACCCCAGCGTTGCTGTAAATATGATACTTCACCAGTTCCTGCAGTTTAGAGATGCCCTGGGGATAAAAGGGAGCAGTCAGTCCTTGCTTGATCTAATGGTTTAAGGGTTAAGACTTGTCCCTGACCTCAGGGAGCTGCTGGTCTTTGGGGGAGGGCAGGATAATGAGGGGAGAGAGCATAGAAACAGAATTTGGGGGGTGAGCTGGGATAGGGTGGGAGTGTCAGAAATGGCATTGATGGAGGAGAAAGTGCTTGGTGTGAATGCAGAACTTCTCCCATAAAGCTGATTTTAAACTCACTGGGGTGAGTGGGGTTAGAGGAGCCCAAAAGATGGACTGAGCCAGGCAGTTGCAGCCAGGTTGGGAGGAGGGAGGAGGTATGGCCCTGAGGGTGGGATGGGTCAGGCAGTATTGGGAGGTCCCCTTGGGACCAGAGATACACCATTACTTATAGGGAGGGCTATGGCTCCTTTTAAGGCCAAAGTCATTGTGAGGGCATCAAAGGGTCTCGTGGATGATCTAGAAATACATCAAGAGGGGAAAATACCTGCCTTCCTTCAGTTCTCAAAGACTCACCCCCTTCCTCAGGCCCCACCCTCTCACCTCAGTGAAAAGGTAAATGAGCCTCCCGTCTCTCAGGCTGTCCACAGCAGCGTTGCTGGGGGCAAATACAGTGAAGGGCCCTGGGCCTTCAAGGATGGAAGGGAGGCCACAGTTCTGGAATCAACAATTCAATTATTAAGCATCTGCCTCTTATACCCAAGTCCTGTGCTTCCGTGCTAGTGATACTCAAGTGGAAAAAGACACAGGCCCTGCCCACACGCAGCTTATATTCTTGATGGCCTAAGGGAAAGTCCTGGGTTCAAATCCAGACTCTGACATTTACTAGCTCCACAAACTTGATTGCGTATGTCACTTCCCAGCTCTGGACCCCGATTTCCTGATCTGTTCTGGTACAGGAAGGGGTTCACACGGTCAAAGACATAAAGCTGGAAGGAACCTTAGAAGTTGAGGAATTCAACTCCTTATCTTACAAACGAGGGGACTGAGGCTCAGATAATTGGTCCAGGATCCTTGGCTAGTACCAGCACTTCCTGATCCCAAAGTCCACTTTTTCCTATCCCCGGAAGTTCCCTTGTCTAATGAAATTCCAGGTCCCATTAACAAAGGAACAAACGTTTATTAGGCACCTACTATGTATGTATCAAGCACTGTGTTTAGGCAGAGGTAGGAACCTGCAGCCTTGAGGCCACATGTGGCCCTCTGGGTCCTCAAGTGTGGTCCCGCAGGTTCCCCACCCCTGGTTTAGGGCTTTACTATAAATATAAAACAAAAAAAGAATCTTGACAGGGGAAGAAAGTCAAGGGAATTTGTTTTGTTTTTGTGAGAGGGGAGACTCAGACAGGTTTGTGTTTCATTTGAAACAAGACCACGGAAGATATAATTCTTCTTTACAACTTAACCGTTGTGAAAATAAGTTTTGTGTGAAGGTCTAAGTAGAACCTATATCGGATTACATGTCATGGGGGTGGGGGGAGAAGAGGGAGGGGGGGAAAATTTGGAACTCAAAAACTTGTGGAACTGAGTGTGGTAAACTAAAAATAAAAAATAAATTAAAAAAAAAAGACCAGGGAAGAGACAGTAGCAGATAGGATCAAATCGAGAACGGACGGGCTGCTGCTGTAGAAGTCCTGGCCATCACCTCAGCAGAGGACGCTGAGAGAGGAAAGGAAGGCCATGAGACAATGATAGTAAGTAGCGCAATACTTTATGTAGGTCTTTCTTTATTAACAGGCCTGTCAGGTAGGCTGTACAGACGACCGACTGCCATTTTATAGATGAGGACACTGTGGCTCAGAAAGGAGAAAAAAAGCAGTGTGAGTTAGTTCTGAAGAGAGAGAGAGAGAGAGACAGAGAGAGAGAGAGAGAGAGAGAGAGAGACAGAGAGAGAGAGAGACAGAGACAGAGAGACAGAGAGACAGAGGAGAGAGAGAGAAAAAGAGAAGAGACAGAGGAGAGAGACAGAGAGACAGAGAGACAGAGAGAAGAGAGAGAGAGAGAGAGAGAGACAGAGACAGAGACAGAGAGAGACAGAGACACAGAGACAGAGAGAAGAGAGAGAGAGACAGACAGAGAGAGAGAAGAGAGAGAGAGAGACAGAGAGAGACAGAGAGAGAGAGAGAGAAGAGAGACAGAGACAGAGAGAAAGAAGAGAAGGCAAGAGAAGAGAGACAGAGACAGAGAGAAAGCTCAAAAATGGAAAAAATGTACCTTCTCTCCCTTCCTTGCTGAGGCGGGGGACTAAGAGAACGAAATATTGGGTATACTGGCAGACTCAATTGATATGGGTTAGCTTTGCTTGGTTGCTTCTCTTTCTTTTTTTCCTTCCTTATTACAAAGGATAGCTAGCTGTGTAGGAGGGAGTGATATATTCTGAAATGAAGGTGATATAAAAACAAAAGATTTAATTTTTTTAAAGAGTTATCTTAAGGCCTGAAGTCAGGAAAACCAGGTCCTAGACTCAGTTTTGCTCTTATTATAACTTTAGTACATTCCTTCCCCCTCCTGGGCCACAAATATTCCCATGTGCAAAACAAAGGGGTAAAATGAAATAATCCTGGAGGGCCTTTCCAATGCTGATACTGTAAGAGGTTATCTATGGAAGGCTCAGACACCTCAGACTCAGTTACAGTTGAGCCTGAATCACAGTTCATCCATAGTCTCTCTCTGTGACTCTGGATAAATTGCTTCCATTCTGTGGGTCTCAGTTTCCTTCTCTGTACAAAGGACATAAGAATCTTTGTTTTGCCTCCCTCCCAGGGCTGTTTTAAGAATAATGAATTAAGATAACGGATGGCAAGAGTTCTGATAAATAGGAGCTTCTTAAAAGGAAAGGAGGCACAGTCCAAGACCATGGAGCCTGCACTGGAAGCCATCTGGGGGAACAGGGTAGAAGGGGACCATCTAGATTGTCAAATCAGAAACTATAGCTGCCTCTTCTGAGGCCCTCTATCATCTGCTCACCTCCAGGATGGTTTCAAACCGACTGAAGACATCCATGGAAGCCAGGATCTTTCCGATGGATTTCTGTAAGGACATATTGAATAGATACTTGGGTTGGGTGGGCTTTGGAGTAGTCTGGAGAGAGAACACCTCCCCTTTTTCTATGTTTGGCCACTCACAAAGAGAACCCTCCTCGCTTAGGGCCTGAATCAGCCCTTGGGTGATGCTTGAAGGTTGAGGGCTCCTGGCCAGAAGGTCTGGCCACTTTTGGAGAGGGCTGTTCAATCCCAATCCTTCTGCTTATGAGGAAGGCCCTTCAATCCTTCCTCACAGTCTGACCAGCCTTGGGGAGAACATTCATTATTCCCTCTCTGATTTCACTTAGCTTTGGCCTAATCTCTCCTGAGTCCCAGGATAGAGAGAGGCATCATCAACCCAATGTATTTAAACTTGATTGTAGGCAACAATGGAGCTAGAATCTTTGCCTAATCAGACCCTGGGGACTCAGGTCCCTGTTCCCACATCCAAGAGGGGGAAGCTTACTCTAGTTTTCCTGCCACCCCTGACAGCCCTTAGGACCTAAGGGGCAGAAATTTAGGACTTGAAATCAATATTCCCTCTGCCCCTTCACTGGCCCCTTGGGACCAGAGATACACCATTACTTATAGGGAGAGCTATGGGTCCTTCTCAGGCCAAAGTCATTGTGAGGGCATCAAAGGATCTCGTGGGTGAAGTAACCTCTTGGGAGGGTCTAGTGAAAAGAAATCTAGAAATCCATCAAGAGCGGAAAATACCTGCCTTCCTTCAGTTCTCATATTCTCTCTTTCCTACCTCTCTGCCTTATGAATCCAGAAATCTTCACTCATGGGGTCAAGGGTCAAAGGTCACTGTTGGGCCTGGTTCCCAAGCAAACTCAGGGACTGCCTAGCAAATCGGTTAGAGTATTTGGTGAGGGTTTGTCCCCACCCAGAGCTCCAGATGGACAATAGGCTTCATGGAGCCTCTGAGAAGTTAGGGATACAGATGACTTGGGCTCTGGATGAAGCTTTCCCCTTTGGTTCCAGATTCTGTTCTACACAGAGATGTGTACTCACTTGCAGGCACTACAGGCATATGCCCAGGCATAAGGAGATGTGGGTGGTCACACAGACTACCTTTCATAACTGCTTAGATAGGAAAGGAAGCGGGATCTCTGTCCTCTAGGGTTTGCTGAGGGGAGCGCATCCTCACCCTGGCTCCTAGGAAGTAAGGCTTGGGTCCTCTATTAAGGGTCCACTCCATTCTGCCTCAGCCAACCTCCGCTAAGACCCTTGGATCCCTGGGCCAGAGAGGGCATGTCGGGAACCCATGAACACAAATCATCACAAAAAATGCTTACTTCTCTGACCAGCGCCTCCTTCCCCTGCCTGGGTTCTCTCAGCAGCCTCTGCCTGGCATTCAAGGCTCTTTTGCAAGTAATCCCACCAGGCCAGGCTCTCTCATGGGGGGAGCCACAGACCCCTTCCCCTGGCTGCTTTCAGCACAGGAATGATCCTGTGCAGGGGCTAGAATACTCTCTCCCCCATCCCCCTCCCCAGATGAGTTTACTTTGAGAAGAGGGCAGGTTTGGCTCACCTCTGGGTCTCCTGGGATGAAGGATGAAGGGGGCTGCTTGCGGATGCTGCTGACAAGATGGAAAATGCCATTGGATGCAGGCAAGTTCTGCTGAATGATGTTGTATGTCGAACCTGGTTGGTCTTTGTATTTGTATGCTCTCCCAGAGTTCTGTGAAAGCATCAGGCATCAAATCCCTCTTGCCTCTAGCCAGGGCCCTGCTGTGACTCCTGAGCTCCTCCCCACAGTGAAAGCCAGCCACCCAGCCTGCCTTTCAGAAGGCCCCCAGATCCCTGGATATCTTTGGCCAGAATAAGTGGTATAACTTACCCACAATGCCTAGTCTCTAGCATCTGCTAGCCTAGAGACTCAAGAACCTAGCAAAGACACCACAAGGGACTTTTGTTCCCAAGCCCAGTCCCCATAGACTACAACATTCAAGCCCACATTCCTCTGCTTGGCATTCGAGACCCTATCCTGTCTATCTGACAGATATCCATTCCTTCTGCTATCTAATAAGTCTCCTCCACTGCAATCTGGCCAAGCCTCTTCTCCACCTCCCCCTGCCAACACACTGGGCTGATGACCACTTCTGACACTCTGCTGGCGCCAGCTGGAGCCCAGAGTAGTTTTCCACATCTCTATGCAATCCCTGAAGGATGCACCCAAGCCCTACCATCTTCCCAAAGCCTTCCCAGGGAGCCACCCCACCTCCAAACATCTTCAGAAGTGCCTATGGTCAAAATCTCCAAATTTAGTCCTTAGCTTTGACCCACTCAGGCTGCAGAGCTTCCTGAAGGCAAGACTCAGATCTGCTTCTCCCGCGTCTCCTTCATATTGCCAGTTTCCCAGGGCTATTCATGTTCTTTCTCTTCCCCACCTTTTCTATCCCCTGTGGCATTAAGCCAAGGACTGAGCGTACAGTGGGGCTCAGAAAAAATGGGGAGACTTCTTGGTCCTCTGGGGCCTCCTTACTAGATACTTGTCGCTAGTAAAGGTCACTGACTCTCCAGCCAATGTCCACAATGTCTTGGAGGGGACCGAGAGGCGATCTTTTATAAGGTGCTGTCCAGGAATGATGTATAGTTTGCATATCGATCTTGATAATGATTCCTTCATGGAAGACAAAAAGAGGATTTTAGGAGGGCTATTAGAAAAGAAGACTTGGTGACCACAATGAGATAGGGATATATTTGGAGGCCCAGTGTCCCTGGGGCTCCATGGGAAGACTGGGGGTCAACATAGTACAGCAGGAAAAATACTGGCTTTGGGGTGGGTGGACCTGGCTCGAGGTTCCACCTCTCACACTTGCTACCTGGGTGACCTTGGACGGGTCACTTAAACTCTTTGGGTCTCAGTTTTCTCATCTGTAAAATGAGGGTGTTGGACTAGGTAGCCTCAAAGTCTTTTCTGGCTCCAGATCGATGATCCCATGAAGAGATTGGAGACCAGAACCCCAGTGGAACAGGGGAAGAAAGAACTTTGGTTCCTGGCCCAAATGTAGGCTTTGGAGGAGTCCCTGCAATTCATTTCTCCTGGCTCAGCCCTCAGAAACCACCAGGAAAGGAAAAAGGATTTTGTCAGAAGGCATGGACACCCTCTGAGGGGAAGGGAATTTCCAGGAAAGCTTGGCCTTCTCAGGAGGGGGTTAGGAATTACGACCGAGAGGTGGGGGGCAGGATATTGCCCCCCTCCCAGCCCTGCACTTTCCTCAGGAAGTCTATTGGTGAAGAAGGAAGGGAAAGAAAAAAGAACACTGTGCTAAGATTGCACAACTCTGGGGAGGGAAATTTGCCAGCATTCAGTGTCTTTGCTCCATGGTATATGTCAGGTATGGGAATATTGCTCAGGTCCCTGGACTGATGGGTATAGGGAAGAAGAGGTTCATACTCTGGACCCCTCTGAGAGATAAGGGAAGGAAGAAGCAGTTGAAAGAGGGGCCCAGAAGAACACGAAGGCTCAGCATAGTGCCCTGGGGCCCAGAGGGCCAGTAGCACTCACATTCAAACTCCCAGACAGGTACAAGGATGGGACCAGCACTGTGAAAGGCCCAGACTTGGACAGAATCTCCCCACAGCCTTTACCTGCCAAAGTGGGAGGATGTCAGGAGGTCCCGCAGCCTGGGTGGGCAACCCTTTCTCCCCTTCCAAGCACTCTGCCTTGGTTTCTATTCTCTGCCTGTAAATTGGCTTCCAACAACCTGGCTCTGCTTGCATTTCTCATTCTCCTCTCCCTACACCCAGACCTGTTCCCTCATCTAATGAAGTCAGAGTCCTGGATTTGGACCCTTCCCTCAACAGGAGTCAGGCTCCTCAGGTCAGTTTAGGAGGGGTATTACCCAGCATGGACAAGGCTGTAGTTAACTTCCTCAGGTTCGGGCGCCGGCTATTCAATCTCTCCAGCTCTCTGAGAAAGTGTCCGTAACAGGAGCGTCCATCTCCGATCTCCCCTTTGTCGCAGACACACCTGGTGGGTGGTGGGGGTGGGGGATGGTGGGGGATATGAAATCAGCTTTAACAAAATGCTGCCCCTAGCTCTGGATCAGTCCCTTAATCATTCTCTGACCCCTCTTGTCCCTTAGCTCTCCTCCGTTTCCTGCTTCTACCTACTCAAATTCCTCCTCCCAGCCTGCAAGGCCCAGGTCAGATCTCTCCTCTTCTGGGAACTCTCCCCAGCCTAGTCCAGACTGGTCTTCCCTTCTCTGACACCTAGAGTTCCTTAGCTTCGACCTTTCTTATTGTCTAGTACTCAGGTCTTGTCTCCCTGGTTAGATTCAGGTCAAGAGACCTCAATAGAGGGTTCCTTTGTGAAGAACACTGTGCTAAGCTACAATGAAGAAGAGAAGACCCAGACTCTGCCCTCAGGGAGTTTCTATCCTGGTCGCCTGCCTCATTTTTCCCTTCTCCAGGGGATCTTCCACATAGATGTCAAAGTGATTCCCTTCAAGGTCAGGTCTGACCTTCTCACTCCCCTACTCAATAAACCTCAGTGGCGGCTCCCTATCACATATCGAACCAAATATAAGATCCTCTGCTCGAAATGTAAAGCCCTTCAGAACCTGGCGCCAATCTACCGTTCCAGACTTATTTATGCATCGCACACCTTCTCACGCTCTACAATTCAGCCAAACTGACTTTTGGGCTGTTCTGTGCCCCCAGTGCTCCATCTCCCTTTGAACTGGCTTCTCATCTCCATTCCTAGAATCTCTTGTTGCCATCAAGGCTCAGCCCAAGCACCAGCTCCTAATCTACATGAAGCCTTTCCTGATCTTCTCCTCCCCCCTTTCCCCCACTCCAGGCCCTTCCTAGCTGCCCCCTCCCAACACTGTCTTGTATTTATTTCATAGGGTTTAATTTTTTTTTAAATTCGAAACTTAAACACCCCAAAAGAGCATTTCCATACACACAGGAGACCACAAAGAAGAGGATTCCACATGAAACTCTTGAGTTTCTGTTTCATACCACATGCTTAAACAAAAATATGTAACCAATTCTATATATCACTTTCAAAGTTGTCCTGCTCATCGGTGTTTCCTTCTGAACTCCCTCCTGTTTTCTTTTGTGTTTTTAAAAATTGTTTCAATGGTCTTCTTATTTTGGCATAACTATTGCTGATCCTCCTTCTCCCTGCTCCTCCCCATCATTGAAACCTAGAGAAAGAAAGGAAGGAAGGAAGGAAGGAAGGAAGGAAGGAAGGAAGGAAGGAAGGAAGGAATAAGAAAGAAAGAAAGAAAGAAAGAAAGAAAGAAAGAAAGAAAGAAAGAAAGAAAGAAAAAGAAAGAAAGAAAGAAAAAGAAAGAAAAGAAGGAAGGAAGGAAGAAAGGAAGAAAGACTACTTTGCAACAAACAAGAGTTGTCAAAACAAATAGATACAGTGGCCATGTCCTGTCTCTTTCTGTGTTTCATGTGCATCATTTCTCTGTCAGAAGGTCTTGTTTTATTTTTTATATATCCTCTCTACATACACATACATACACACGCATACATATGGTGTGTGTAGATATATATTATACACACACACATGTATACATATTGTCTCCCTCAGTAGAATATAAATTCCTCAGGGGTCGGGAAAGCTTCATTTTCATCTTTTTTATCTAGGCACTTCACAAATGCTACTTTATCATCAAGAAGCTGGAAGACACAGCAAGGAAGAGGATCATCCTTGGGAACCTCAAAGTCTACCAGAACAGAGCACCTGATAAATGCTAGCTGGTTCCTGATGCTCGTACAAGCACATCTGAACAAGCAGCTGCCTCCCCAGCCCAGATTGGGCCATAACTCCATTGGCTCAGTTGGCCTTGAATGGCCAGCGTTTCCCCACCCCTATTTCCCAGTCTCCTTGTCTCTCTTCACAATCACAGCCTCAGATTTATAAGGATCTTCAGCGCATCCAGTCTGATCCACAATTGAGCAAGTGATATCCTTGACAAGTGAGCATCCAGCCTCTGTGTGAAGAACTCCAGTGATGGGGTCTCTACCTGCTGAGACTCATTCCAATTTTGGATGGCTCCAATTGCTTTTCTTCTGTTAGCCAAAATCTGCCTCTACAACTTCTACCCATTGCTCCTGATTGTGCCTTCTGGGGCCATGCAGAAGAAGTCTAATACTCCTTTCAAGTGATGGTCAGTCTACAAGCATTTATTAAACACTTACTGTGTGCCAGGCACCAAACTAAGCACTTAGTAAACAAAAGAAGGCAGAACAGCATAGTCCCTGTCCTAAAGAAACTCACATCCTAATGGAGAAAACAACATGCAAGCTACAAGGCACATCCAAGATGGATACCATGTCGATGGAAGGTACTCTCAGAGGGGAAGGCACCAGTAGCTAGGGGGAGCAGGAAAAGCCTCCTGAAGAAGGTAGGGCTTGAGCCAAAACTTGAGGAAAGCCAGGAAATCCAGGAGGCCAAAGTGATGAGGGAAAACATTGCAAACATGGGGGACACCCAGCACAAAGGTGGAGATGGGAGATGGGATATTGGGTTTGAGGAAGGACAACAGGCCTATTTGGCTAAAACATAGAGTTTGTCTCAGAGGATGAGGGGGACCTTTCCTTCATCTCATCTATGCCTTCAATTTCATCTGTCCCACTTCCCTCCATGATCCTACTGAGTCAATCAGTCCCCCTCTCTCCTGCATCCCTTTACTGGCCCATTCCTCTCAAACCACAAACATGCTCTGGTCTTTCCCAATCTAAAAAACTTCCTCTTGACCCCGTCACCCACCCCTCTCACATTTCATCCTCTTTCTCTCTTCCTCTTCTAGGAAAAGCTGAATTTCCAGTCTATACTTGATGTCCTTGCTTCCTCATCACCCCCTCACTCACCCCTCAGCTCCTTTCAAATTACTTTTCATTATGACTATTTTGCTGACACTGGTCTCTCAAAGGTCACCAGTTAGGTCTTCATTGCCAACTTGTCTAGGCTCTTCTGATCCTGGGCTTCCTTGCCTTCTCTGTAAGCATTTACTACTCTTGACTACCTCCTTCTTCTGAATATTTTCTCTTCTCTTTGGACTGCCATGATCGTGGACACTACTGGTTCTCCTCCTATCTGTCTGATCTGTCTCAATTGCCTTTTCTGGTTCATCCTACTCCTGTCTTCTATGTATGCTGCATGGGGAGGGGTTTCCCCAAGGCCTGTCCCTACCCCCTATATCTTTTCTAGAAAGAGAACCTATTTATTGACACTGTCTATCTCTTCCACTCCATTGGTTTACATTACCACCTCAATGCAGATGGCTCCCAAATCTATCTCTGCTCTAATCTCTCCTTAGACCTCCTGACCCACATGAATATCTCACCCAAAGCAGAACTCACTGATGTCTCCTCTTAATCTGCCCTTTCCTTATTCTGTTGATGGTACCTTCCTCCTCCTAGCCATTCAGGGTCGAAATTCCAAGGTCATCTTTGACTCTTTTCTCTCCCTTCCTCCTAATATCTAATCAGTTGGAAGTCTTGTAAGTCTGCAACACCTCTCACACCCATCCCCTTCTACTCAATGACCATCACCGTCTCTTCCCTGGACTACTATTGTGAACAATTTATGTTGTAAACCTCTATCTCATCTCCTTAACTTCACTCTCTCCTCTTTTTCAGTCTATCCTATTTCAATCTATATTCAACTACCAACATGGCCTTCCTAAGATCTGATTGTGCAACTCCTCTGATCAAAACCTCTGGTTCCCTGCTGACACTAGGATAATGATAAGAATTATAATGATAATTGCTAACATTTACACATCATCCTTGAAAAGCTTTTCTTCACACATATTATCTCATTGGATCCTTGTAACAATCCTGTAGGGTAGGTGCTATTATCATCCCCATTTTAAAGAGGAGAATACTGAGGCTGAGAGAACTTCAGTGGTGTGCCCAGGGTTACACAACTAGTGAGTAGCAGGATTCAAACCCAGATTCTCCTGACTTCAAGCCTGCCATTCTGCCACACCAGGCTACCTATTCTAAAATACAAACTCCTTAACTCCAGGCCCGATACTCTACCCACTGTGGCCCCTTGGCTGCCTGTATACTTATTTATGATGTACCATATTGGGTCCATCCCTCTCTGCCCTCTTCCCATTCACCAGTAATCCTATTTTTTTTTTCATTTTTGTATCTCCAGAACTCAGTAATGCTCAATTGTTTGGCGAGATGAAATAAAATTGACTTAGGCATCTTAGTTCAGACCTTCACACATGCAGGCCTTACCCACGGTCCTAGGCCCTAGAGCTGGAAGGGACCTGAGATTGTATATAATACAAAGTTTTTTTCTGCCACTTTATTTTGCAAATAAAAAAAATGAGGCTCATAGGGGTTAAGTGACTTCTACAAGGTCGCTGGGACCATAAGGGGAGAGCTCAGATTTGATCCAAGGTTCTAACCCTCTGACTGGTGCTCCTTCCCCTAGGTGAGGCTGCTTCTCATTTATTCTCGTACAGAGAACTGATCACATGCTTGCACAGACTCTTCAGCTTTCAGAATCACACCATCGTAACCATTAACTAAGATGCTACCACTCACCCCCATGCATTCCCTCATGCTCACACACAGAGGCATGCCCAAATCCCACGGTCCCATATGCTCACTCTCACTGTCATATACTTACCTGGCCTTCCCCTGCTCATCGACCTGGCAAGTGGCTGAACTGTCACAGAAGAAGTGACGGCAGGGGGTGATGGCAGGCATGCAACCTTCGGAGATGTTGAAGCCAATCTTGACTAGGCCTGGTTGACAGATGCAGGTGGACTGGGGAGCCAGGGGAGGAGCAGAAACCTTCTGTTGGCTGTGGCTCGGAGTGGGGCAAGGGAAGGAGCCAAGGCTCCCTCAGCCCCTTCTTCAGCTCTCCCCACCCCCACCCCAGGCTGGCTCCCATAGGACTCTGGAGCCTGAGTCCCAGATACAGAATGTAGGCCAGTCTGGCACCCTAGAGCCATTCCAGCATGGAGAGGAAGGACGAGCCCCCTCCCTCCCAGCTTTGCCTTCATCCAGTATCCCTGGCTGGGAGCCCTTGGTCACCTTGCCTGGCCCCACATATAGGCATAGGGTGGTGTCACTGGGGCAGCCACCATAGTTGGAAGTGCAGGGGTCCAGGGGTTGGCAGAACTTCCCATCACCATGATAACCAGCCTTGCACTGACATTCAAGGTCTCCATCCTCCAGGACTGAGCATGTAGCAAAAGGAGAGCAGGAAAAGGAAAAACAGGAATCTTGGGCTGAAAGATTTGAAGAAGAAGAGGGGCCATGATTATTAGGAAAGGAAGATGGAGTTAGCCTGTCTTGAACACAGTGGGGAGGCCAGTTGGGGTATCAGCAGCAGGTTTGTAGGCACTTAATATACATTTGATGGATGGATGCATGCATGCATGGGTGAATGAATGAATTCTCCATCCTCTGGTTGGCTGGTTGGAGTCCTTGGTCATCCCTATAGGAGAGGCTATGACATAGGGATATGATTTCAGGGTCCTTCCCTTCCCTGGCCAGTTGCTGAGTCCGTGAATCCCTTTAATGAAGATGGTGTCTTTCAAGAAAATCAGGCCAATGCCTAATTGGAGACACGCTAACGGTAAATTAGGATTCTTTTTCAGTTGAAGAGGGAACTGAGAACAGGAATATGAGAAAGGAAAGGGAGGGTGCAGAAAGGAGAGGCTGAGGGCACTGAAGTCAAATTTCCCTATTTGCGCATACATAGGTGAGAGTTGGGCCCATGTTGGGGTGTAGAGAATTGGGGGGTTGCTCCTTTTTTGAGGAGCAAGGGCTTCCCTTGGGAAGGTCTAGGGACTCACCTCGGCATTTGCTACCCTGGAGCCGGTAGCCTGGTAGGCACTTGCAGCTGGGTACCCCAGTGTCTGCAACCACACACTGTGAGTTCTTTGGGCAGGCCAGGTCCTTGCAGGCAGGCACTTCTGGAAGCAGAGCAGAAGAACAGGGCAGAATAGTAGAAGGGTGGGTCAGGAGTCCTGGGGCCTAGTCCTAACTCCAACACTGACTCATTGTGTCAACTTGGGCAAAACATCTCCTTCCTCTGAACCTCAATTTTTCTCTGCAAATGGGAGTAGGGAGTGGGGACAGGGAGGGGGAGGTTGGACTTAGTGGTCTCTAAGCAACCTTCTAGCCCCAAGGTTCTGGTGGGGGCCTGTTAGGCAGGCAAGAATTAGGCTACGTGTGAATCACTGAGACCTGACCCATGGTCTCCACTCTGTCCCCTCCCCATTCTGTTCCCCTCCATGCCTGTGGCCACCCCCCTGCCCTGAAAATGCCTCCTGAGTTCCTCCTGGCCCAGGCCACTCACCCTGGTCACACCGGGGGCCAGTGTAACCAGCAAAGCAGAGACAGCTGCCATCACCTTGGGGTCCACTCTTGCACACCCCATGGACACAGGCACACACTGTAAGGAAGAGAATGCCATCTCCCTGGGATCAGGCCTTGTCACTTCACACACACCTACCCCCGCCAGGGACAACTAGGGACTCTGCACTCTGTGAAAATAGGAACACAGGACTCCATCCCCATTAGGACCTGGTAGGGCCATGGGGGGGGGGGCGGCTAGCAGGGAAAGAGGGAAAGACCTTCTGCCAAGGGATCATAGGTGGGTTAGAGGTGTGTGACTAGGCAAAGACAAACTAAATAGGGCTTGGCGGGAGGAGAAGTCTCTCTGTGTTTTTCTTCCTATCTTTTACTTTCATCTCCTTTCCCTCTGTCTTTTTATATGGATCTTGGATTTTGTCTTTCTTTTGATCCCTGTCTCTGCCTCTGCCTCTCTGTCAATCTCTGTGGGCCTCTGTTTATGTGTCTCTAGCTTTGTCTGTCTCTGTCTCTCTGTCTCTGTCTCTGTCTCTGTCTCTGCTTCTCTGTCACTTTCTGTGGGCCTCTGTTTATCTATCTCTAATTCTGTCTCTCTCTATGTCTCTCTCTGTCTCTGTCTTTTTCTCTGTATCTCTGAGTATGTCTGTCTGTGTCCAGTGCTTTTTCTTGGTCTGCATGCTTGTCTCTGTCTTTCTGTCTTTCTCTCCCCCATCCCTGCCTCAGTCTCTGTCACTTGGTCTGTATCTCTTTGACACCTTCTGTTCTCTCTGACCCCTGCTCTCTTACCTGACTTGCAGTCAGGACCAAATAAGCTCCCATCTTTGCACTGCTGGCAGGCAAAGCCACCATATCCTTCCTGAGGAGAGAGGTAGACCAATGGCTAGTTGAGAGGTCCTCCCTTTGTTTCCCCAGGGCTCCCATCCTTCCATTCTTGCTTCACCATGGTCCCATCCTAGGGGCTGATCAGCCACTCCTGTCCTCCCCTCAGTGCCCATCCCACAACCTCTCACCTCACACACACATGTCCCATTCTGACCAATCCCATCCAGGCAGGTACCGTGACCATTACAGGGTTTACTGGCTCCCCCAGGACACTCTGTGAAGAATCAGCAGGCTCAGTAGGGCTCAGGCTCCAGCCCTAGAAGATGCCAGGCCCCCTGTCACTCTAACGGAGATGAGCCAGGGAGAGGGACACCTTTGGGCTTCAGTGGGTGCCAAGGGTCCAGCCACCCCTCTCTTCCTCCTGGAGGGGGGGGGGTTGAAAGTACCTGGAGGTCATGAGACCCCCACCATAAGACCCAGTCAGAGGACTCTGCTGGAAGAGGAGCCAGTTGTAAGATGGCCTTGGCCTTATGTGGTCACGGTCCTGTTGTTGTAGGGGAACTGAGCTGGTAGGTCTGGGGCCCACCCCCAAGGTAAAAAGTTGGCAATGTTCCCACTGGTCCCTGCCCCATACCATAGCACTTAGAGCCCCAGTACCCGGGACAGCAAGCCTTTTCTTCCACCTCTTTCCAGCAGGCCTGGCTGCAGCCAGTCATCAAGATGTCGTTCTCTCCCAGAGTCACAGTGTAACTGAGACAAGAAAGGGGTCAGTAACGGAGGTCCTGCCCTAAGGCCCCCTTCCTGGGGGTAACAAGCAGTGGAGGCCTGAAACCTCGGGCATTCAGAACCCACTTTAGAGAGGATATGGAGGAAAGGATACTCTTCTCTGTCCATTGGGGCTTTTGATGTCTCCGCAAAACTTATCCTATTCATCTGAGGCTTTCAGCCTCGATTTCCATCCTATCTTCCTCTTGGGCAGATAGATCCCCACCTCCAGATAATTGTTCCTTTTTCTCCACCCTGCCAGCCATGTCTTTCTCTAATTTTTCCTTAAGACCCTCCCGACCATACACTGCCCCTGGCAATTTCCTCTCTGTCCTGCCTGGCACTTCCCAGCCACAGGGTTTTTGGTGTTTGGTGGGGAAGCGGGGATAACAAGGTTAGGCTAATACCTGCATTCCTGAGGATCTTTCTGCCAATTCTTGGTCCAGCCTGCTGGGCAGGCCTGATTCTTAAAAGCCGCACATGAGGTACATTGAGAACTTGTGAGGAACTTGGTCTTCGTATTACAGTATTTGGACTGGACCTATACAGGAGGTAGAGAGTGGGGAGTGAGGGGTCTAAGAGCCCAGTGCCCCCTCACATTTCCACCTAGGAGTCAGAACCATTGGGGGCCATTTAGAGACCATCTATTGAAACAACCTCATTTTACAGAGTGGGAGCTGAGGCCTAAAGAGGGAAAAGGACTTGTTTCAAGTCACAGAGTAATGTCAGGGGCAGAGAAAGGATGAGAACCCGGGTGTCCTGACCCTCAATATAGGTCTCTTTTCACTACTTTCATTATGCCTTTCCCCATTCCCCGTAAGAAGCTATGCATTTGTTTCTTTAAATTTTGCTCTAAAAATGTTTCCTCTTTAGACTATGATGTCATTTAAAGGTAACGGTGACTAAATTTAGAATTTTCCAAATAGCCCCAGATATTATTTAATATTATTATGTTACTGCTTTAATATAATACCATTTTTGTAAATATGTGTGTGATTGAATGGAACATCATTGGACTCTTTTTCAATTAGCCATAAGTGTGGACGAAACCAGGCTGTTTAGACCGGGTAACCTAACCAAAATAGCATTGCTCACTTGTGATCTAATTATAAATAAAGTTCCTAGTAAGAAGCAAACAGCCTTCATAGCAGGGAGAGAGTACTGAGTTTGAAGTCAGCAGATCTGGATTTGAATCCTGGCTCTGCCGCTTGTCATCTGTGTGGCTCTTGGGACAATTCACTTAATGTCTCTGGGTCTGAGTTCCCTTGTATGAGGATAGACTGACTGCTTCCCCTAATTCCTCCTCCTGCCCTACATGGGCCTTCATTTTATTGGACTAGATTATAGGTGTCAGACTTGGAATACTCCAGAATGCAGCCCATACAAGACGAAAATATAATTGGAAAATATTAGCAAAAAATAAATTAAAATGCCAATGGAACATAGATAATGTTAGTATGTGGTTTTCTAAGTCAATATGCAGCTGGTGGAGATCTTTATGGAGTTGAATGGCTCCATTTCTATTGGAGCTTGACACCATTGGCCTAAGATGACCTACGAGGTCTCTGTTGAACCTATGACCTAAAGGGCCAATAAGAATATGAGGGTCCGTGTGTGTGTCTGTGTCTGCGTGCAGGTGCATCCACTGGAGGTTAGACCATGAGGCCAAGTGTGAGTTCAGAGGGGCTTGTGTGAGCTCTGACTACACAGGCATGTGATTTTTGGTTTGTAGCCTTGTGGTGACTGATTAAGGAAGCCCCACCCTGGGGAGAGAGCTGAGTCCTCGATTTGGGTAAGTCTTGTGCTAGGGAAAAGATCTCCAGGCCTATTCCTAGAAGGGATGTGGCAACAGCTGTCCTCCCCTTAATACCTCCCCCCTCCTCCAGCCAACTATTGTAAAAGAAAGGCAGATGGGGAAGGGGGGCGGTAAAAGAGACTATCCCAGGGTCAGAGTGAGTTCCTTTAACTTTTTAACTCAGGAAAACTTGGGAGGCAAGGGTAGATATAAAAAGAAATCTTGGGGCCAAGAGCATACAGCAAGACGCCCTAAGGTCGCCAGCTTCTCTGCTTGGACCCTTTTTGCTCCCTCAATCTACTCATTTTCCTGCCTTCAAAATATGGCCAGTGGTGTCAAACTCCAATAGCCTATTGGCTTAGAAAACCACAGATTAACACTATCTATGTTGTGTTGTATCTTTGTTTATTTTACTAACCATTTCTCAATCTACATTATAATCTGGATCAGTTCATACTTGGGAGTTTTGGGGCTCCATGTAGCTTGCCGGCTGAGAGTTTGACACTTCTGGGACCTATCTCCACCTTTTTCAGGAAGCCTTTTTTGACTAACCCTATCTGAATCCAGAACCATAACTAGGAATCCCAGCACTTGAAGCACATTCGGTAAAGTGGTGGTAGTAGTAGAGGGAAGGGATCCTTCTAGGTCACCCAAAGGCTAGTGGCCATGACATTTGTTTGGAGTAAAATCAGTGAGAGAGGAAGTGAAGAGGACTGTTGGTCCCAGGCAGGTGTAGTCTCATCAGGAAATGGGGTAGCCTGTCCCCCAGAGGGTATGGCCCCAGTCCCTGTAACATAGTTAATATATGCCTGGCCCTCAATCCTCAACTCCTAGGGGGAAGGAGAATAGGGCGGACAGGCAGGTCCAGGGTAGTAGGGGATGGCAGACCCCAGGGGAAAGGCAAGAAACTTAGGGTGGTGCTGAGTGAAGTGGGAACAGAGGACCTCAGGGTGGGGGACAGTGGACTGGAGATCCACTAAAGGGAGAAAACACTTCCCACATTCAGGTGTTCTGGGACAAAGTCCCAGCTGCCCAGCTCTAGTTACAGCATCCCCAAGCCCATGCCGATGATGCTCCTCTCAATCTACTGAAGCCCTAGTTGTGCCTAATGAGCTCTGTCCTGCCTCATTTTGATCTCTGACCGAATTCTGTGTATTTGCTTCTTGCTTTTTCCATACCTTCCCCAACAGATTCCCGCTGCCCCCATCTCTAGCGTGAGAGTTCTCCGAGGGCAGGACCTGAGTCTGTTCCTCCTGGGCTGCAAGAATCTGGAGACTTAGGGTGCTAGTATTGGCTCTTCCAATGACTCCGACGAGTCTCCCTTGTCCCTTCTGGGCCCCAGCTTCTCTTGTCTATGACCATTAGGGATGACAATGCCTATGTCACATAGGGATAAACCCACTTGGCTGGCCTGCCTATCCCACAAGGTGCTTAAGGCTTTTAGGATATGACAGATGGGAAAGGACTTTGGAGCAGAAATGTGAAATCATTATTATTGTCCTGTGCTGTTCTCTTAAGGAGACTCGAATTCCATCCCTAAGCCAGCTATACTGGGGTCAACTCTCATCCAGGAAGCTTTGCATCTCCCCCGCACTGACCCCAGATAGGGAAACTGAGATTTGGGCCTCACGTAGAAACAGAGACTCAGACACAGAGGGACAGAGACATCCCATGGCTCAGAGAAAGAGACAGAGGGACAAAGAGAGACACATAGACCCAGAATCAGGGACAGAGCTGCATAGATTCAGGGGGAGAAAGAAACAGCCACTTGACAGGCCATTCAACAAACTCATTCATTCATGCATCCATCCTTTCTTTCTTTTATCCTTTCATCTATTCAACAAACATATATTCAGCACCTATGTGCAAAACGCTGCACAAGGTATTAGGGGAGGCATAACAAGGATATTACTTTCACAGAATTCACAGTCCGGTGGCTAAGACAAAAACAAAAAAACAAATGATAGAACATTCCAGAGTGTGACATAGAGGTGCAACTCAAACGTGACAGAGGTCGGGGGGAACGCTGCGGCTGACAGAGGGGATTACTGAGGTCTTCTTGGAGAGACAGGGACAGGAAGACAGACAGAAAGACAGACAGAGAGGGGGACAGAGAGAGACAGAGAGGGACAGAGACAGAGACAGAGAGACAGAGATAAAGAGAGAGACACAGAAAGACATACAGAGACAGAGGGGGATAGAGAGATACAGACAGACAGACAAAAAGACAAAGAGAGACAGAGAGGGACACAGACAGAGACAGAGATAAAGAGAGACAGAGAGAGACAGAGACTGAGAGACAGAGAGACAGAGAGAGAGAGACAGAGAAACAGAGAGAGACAGAAGAGGGAGGGAGGGAGGATGCTGACACAGTCACATGCCCAGACAGAACAGTGACCAATAAGAATTTCTTAGTTTATCCCCAATCAGTAGATGCCCCATCAATGCTGGGGACTCTAAGGGGACAGGAATGTGTCTAGTAAGAGGGGATAGCTGACAGGCCTGGGGGGCTTCATAAACCTGTGGGCATACTCACACTTAGGCTAGGCAGCCTGAGGCAGAGAGAGAGACACACAGAGAGACTGGCAGAAGATGCTGATACGAGTTTAGAGTGACATAGAGGCAGAGATACAGATTTAGGTGGAGAAAGGGAGAGAGCGATACGGATGGAGACAGAGACAGAGAGACAGAGATATAAGGACACAGAGAGACAAAGACATGAGGAAACAGTGAGAAAAAGCGATCGGTCTGTCTGCAGATTTTCCGCCACCATTTGTCTGGCTCTCTCCCTCGCCCCAGTGATCACGTCCTATTTTACAGCTTGCTTATTTCTGGATCAGATCTCCCCTCTTGGAATGGAAGCTTCATGTAGGTGGGGGATGGGTTGTTTTTTTTTACCATTTTATCCCTGTTAACGAGCACACAATAGGTGCTTAATATATGTTTATTGAATTGGAATTGAGAGATCTAGAGTCAGGGAGACAGAGAGAAACACAGGTCTCAGTCATGTAGTCACAGAGAGCAGCAGCCAGATGAACACAAAGATCTAGTTACATCCAGACAGACAGAGATGCACAAAAATTCATGTATGGAGACATGGAGAGAAGGAGGGAGAAGACAGACAGACAGAGACAAAGAGAAACAGAAAAGGAGCCCAATAGTGACCGGTACTGTATTCAACACCACCCCCCACAACACATCTAGGCGCTGCCACCTTTTGGTCCCCTCCTGATTCACCTCAAGCTCCCAAAGACAATTCCCAGTGCCTGGCATTTTCTCTAGTCTCTGTTCCATCCAAAGGACATTGAGTCTGACCCCAAATCGTTGAAACTCTATCAATTCTACACCACCACCCATACTGGCCCCAGTCTTTATCCCAGCCCCAGCCGGACCCAACCCACCTTTTCTCCCTTCCCCTGGCCCACACCAGCCAGCCAGAGAGCCAGGAGCCAGAGGAGACGTGGCCTGCCAGGGCCAAGCATCGCCAAACACTGCAGGGACTCAGCAGCTTCAGAATGGGGGGAAAGATTGTGGGCAGTGGAACCTCCGGAGACTGTCTAGGACACAGATGATCCAGAATGGGGATAGGGGGAAGCTGCCTGCCTTAAAAATCACACACACACACACACACACACACACACACACACACACACACACACACAAACGCCCAGCCAGTTCACCCCAAACAGGAACCCATCAGGATTTCCTCTTACATATCAGCCGCAAACAGGCGGAAGGAAAACCTCGGCCACTGACCACCAGGAACAGACTGCTCAGGCCCTTGGCAGGTCCGGAGGCTGAGCCCTTAGTAGTCAGCCTGGCCCGGCCCCCAGGGGTGATACCAGGGGGTGCAGGAGCACTGTGTTCTGAAGCAACAGGAAGCCCACCCCCCATTTCTCCAGCATCACCTCCTCTGCCCCTCCAACGACCGAACAGCGAGCGCCTGAAATGCCACCAGTAGAGTGGTCATTCATCTGGGCCATCTAGAGTCCTCTGTCGAGTACAAATGTCTCTGGGAGGCGACACTTGTTGTTCACTCGTTTCAGTCATGTGTGACTCTTCATGACCCACTGGGAGTTTTCTTGGCAAAGATGCTTGACTTCTCCAGCTCATTTTAGATGAGGAAACTGAGGCAAATGGGGTTAAGTGACTTGCCCAGCGTCACACAGCTAGTACATGTCCAAGGCCAGATTTGAACACAGGTCTTCCTGACTCCAGGCTCAGTGGTCTATCCACTGCACCACCTTAGCTAACATTTTATTGGGAGTTGTAGGACTATTTAAAAAATATATATATATATATATATATACACATATAAATATATATATATGTATATATATATACTATAGCTATTTAAAAATAGATTTTTAATTGATATCTTTGGTTTTTATATAGCCTAGATTTCCCAATTTCCCTTCACCTCCCCCTCTCCTATCCCAGAAAGTTATCCCTCATAACAAAGAATTTAGGATACTAAACTCTAGACACTAGAGACTACTAAATACTAGTATCTAATACCGAATCAAAATACTAGATACCACTACTACTATCCTAGCCTAGCCTAGCCTAACCTATACTATACTATACTGCTAATGCCTACTGCTGCTGCTGCTGCTGCTACTACCTAGAATTTATATATTAATTCACTGTTACAAAACGCTTTACAAATGCCTCCTTTTATTCTCACAACTCTAGGAGGTAGTGGCTATATTATTATCCTCATTTGAGGGAACTGAGGCTAAGTGTAGGTGAGTGATCAGCCCAGGGTCATATAGCTAGGAAGCATCAGAAGCAGGAGATGAACTCGGCTCTTCCTGGTGACAAGTCCAGCACTCTATCCACTGGACTGCCTAGCGACAGAGATTTTCAAGCTGGAAAGAACTGGCCATCTCGTCCAATACCCTTATTTTACAGATAATTAAACAGAGATAAAGAGAGCTTCAGTAACTCAAGGTTACACGGCTGCAGTTTCTGGTTTTGGGATTTGAACCCAGGGCTCTGACTCCAAGGCTTATCTGATCAGGTGGGGGGAGGGTGAGGCAGGGATTTTACAGGTGCTGCAACAGGGCAAGGAGAAGAGCTCTAGGGTGGAAGTTAAACCCCTGGGTTCCATTTCCAGTTCTCTCACTGACTGGCTTTTACGAATATGATCAAGCCCCTTCCCCTCCCTATATCTTTAAATAGAGGATGATCTCTCAAGTGTTGACATTCGATGTTAACCAAAGGTTAACAGAATCAGGATTCGAAAAAGTTTGAGACAGACCAGACTGACTGGGGAGAGGAAGGGAGCGGGGGCGGACATGAGGAAGTATATGAGGGATAAATGTGAAGTTCTACATTTTTTTTAATTAAAATTAAAACCCCCTGGGGGGTTTGGTGGACTGAAAATTTTGATCGGTGTCAAATTTTCTCTTGGCTGTTTTCTTGTCTCTAAATGATGCCCATGGTCCCATCCAGCTCTAAAGGGTGTGATGGTTTCATATTAGATTGTGTCAATCAAGTTCACAGAATGAAGGAGGTGATGATGGTCCCATCTGTCTTATGTATTGGATGGCATATGTTGGGAAGGTTGCTAGCAAACTGGAGTATTTCCAGAGAAATTTCCAGAGAAACTCCAGGATGAGAAGAAAAGTGGAAACCCTTCCATCCAGAGATCCATGGAAGGTACTGGCCATTAGCCAGGAGAAGTGAAGATTCAGAAGGGATTGATGACCTACTTGTCCAGCCCGATCTCTCTGCCCCGCTCCATCCCACATCTCCACCTACATATTGTGTATCTCAAATTGGATGTCCCATAGGAAGCTTAAACGCAACATGTCCAAAGCTGAAGCCATTGTCTTTCCCTCCAAACCCTCCCCTCTTCCTAACTTCTTTATTACACTACCAACTTCCCAGTCATCCAGGCTCATGACCTAAGTGTTAACCTCAATGCCTCCTTTTTTCTCATCCATCATATACAGTCTATTGTCGAGGCCTGTCGATTTTTACCCTTGTGACATCTCTCAGATACACTCGCTTCTCTCCTCTGACACTGCCACCACTCTCTGGTTGGGCTCTCATCACCTCCCACCTGGATTATTACAGTAGCCTGCTGGTGGGTCTGCCTGCCTTAAAGTCTTCCTTGACTCCATTTTCTCTTCCACTCAGCTGTCGGAGTGATCTTCCTAAAATGCAGGTCTGATAGTGTCAGCTCCTACTCAATAAACTCCAATGGCTCCCTATACCTTCAGAATCAACTATATTCTTTTTAGTGTTCACAGCCCTTCATAAGCTAGCCTCCCCTGTACCTTTCTAATCTTCTTATCCTAAACCTTCCCCCACCCCCACTCTACTCCTCCCTGCCGTGTCCTCTACCATCTGACAGTGGCCCTCTTGCCATTTCTTCTCCAGGCTCTGGGCATTTTCTCTGGCTGTCCCCCATGTCTGGAATGCTCTTCCTCCTCATTTCTGCCTCCTAGCTTCTCTGGCTTCCTTCAAGTCCCAGCTAAAATCTTCCTACCTATAGGAAGGCCTTTCAGATCCTTCTTAATTCTAGCGCTTTCTCTCTGTTGATTATTTCCAATTTTTCCTACATAAAGCTTATCTGAACATAGTTCTTTGCATGCTGTTGTCCCCATTAGAGCAAGAGATCCTTGAGAGCTGGGACTGTCTTTTGCCTTCTTTTTATCCCTAGCACTTAGGGGCATTGCCTTTAACAAATACTTACTTCAAATATCTGAAGGGATGTCATGGAAGGAGGGATTGGGATTCTTCTTGTTGTATGATGAAAGAGATGGACTTTTGTGAAATTTGGGAGTTGCCTATTGACTTTCTGATTTTTGAGGTGAGGGAGTAGTAGGGCACTTTCCTTACATGACTGGCCCACACCCTCTTCTGGTCCTATGGGACCTGATGAGGTCTTTCATGCCATTTCTTATGTAACCCATCATTGCTGATATATGGCAGCCTTCTTACTCATGCTGGGCACCTTGACCTTAACCTCTGGGTCACCCTTGATTGGGATCCTTAAGTGATTTTGACGTTTAATGGTTTTAGACCATACAGCATTACTGGGAGAATTCTGGTGTTGAAAAGATGGGTTCATATGTTGGGAGGCAGCTTGGGACCATGGCAGGCACCATAGGATTTCCTAAATGCCCTCCACTCCAATCTCTTCTTCCTTTTCCAAGGGTTCTTAACTTGGGATCCATGAACTTTTTAAAAAACTTTAAAAAAAATTTTGATAACTGCATTTCAGTAGAATTGGTTTCCTTTGTAATGCTGTGCATTTTATTTTACACATTTAAAAACATGATTCTGAGAAGAGGTCCATAGGTTTCTCCATACTGCCCAAGGGGTCCATGGCACAAAAAAATAGATGAAGAACTGTTCTATTTCATTCTCAGCTCAGCTGGAGTGACTGTCCAGACATAATTATAGACAGTCTGACTCCATTAAGTCACTGACATCCATCAAATCCATTGACATCCAACTCTGGGCAACGTTTGTTTTTCACCTGTTTGGTTTTTTCTGTGTAGATTGCAAGGTCTTTTTTTGAGCCAATATGAATCTCATTGAGGAGGCCCTGTAGTGCCCCAGGACTTGGCAATAATGAACATTATCATCCAAACAGAAGTGCCTGGAGATGCTTGTGATTAAACCCTAGACAATGTGCTGGTGAGGTCTAGACCAGAGAACATAAAGACAGTGAGGGTGGAGAAGGGGCGGAGTCGGGAAGGGCCCAGTTGGAGTGGCAGCAGCAGAAGGGGAAAGGTGATTAGGGATTGGGAACAACAGATCTCTGAGCCCTGGAAGAGGGGGGTCAAGAAGCCCAGAGAGCCTGGGGCCTCAGGTTGGGATTCAGAGATCAAGGAAGACTGGCAGAGTATTGAAAACCCCAGGACCAAAGGCAAAGATCCCCTGGCTGATCTCCAAGAGAAGCTGGTATACCAGGAGGCAGCTGCTTACGGTTAAGCCCAGTGCCTATGGATGGATACTTTATAAATCAGCTCCACAGGGTAGAAGGGTAAGTTTGGGCTTGATATAAAGAAACCTCCCAACGACTAGAGTTGTCCACTGCTGAAAGCACTGCTAGAGGGGACAGTAAATTCCTCACGGATGACTCCTTGTTACCCATATCTTACAGGATATCTGCCCACCTGCTCAAGGATGGTCTATTCTAGATAGTCTAATCTAGAGGATCTAGTCTAGATAGCTCTTTGGGGTTCAGTAAGCCGGTGATTCAACTCCGTCCTAACCCAAGGAAGTACACACACACACACACACACACACACACACACGCACACATGTATGCACGCACACATACACACATATGCATGCACACACATCCCAATCCCCCCACATGCCCACAGTAAACCCCTCCTTTTTAATATTTTGAAAATGTATTCCAGTAGAATTGGTTTCCTTTTTAATCCTGTGCATTTTGTTTTATGCATTTAAAAACGTAATTCTGAGAAGGGGTCCACAGGCTTCACCAGACTGCCGAAGGGGTCCATGCCGGCAAAGACAGTCAGAACCCCCGATGTAGGGGAAAGAGCACTGAAGCATCCATTTCCTTATCCCGTAAAATGGCAACCACGCTGTGAGCTACCTCCCAGGGCTGTTGGGAGGTTCAAATTAGGTCATGCTTGTAAAGCAAATGTCTGTCGTACTATTATTACCCCCCAAGGTAACTAACCCAGTCCTCTTTGAGGCAGCTCTATTTTTTAGGAAGTTTTTCCTTTGATTAGGGGATAAGCAAATCCTCACCCTGAAATCTGGTACCACAGAAGGAAAAGGAAGGGAATTTGGTTGGGAAAAGGGAAACTCTGAATAATCTCTTTTTCACTCCTCTCTAGTAGCTGAAGAGGGACTCTGAGCAACCCTAGCCTCAGAGGAACATGGTTTCCTAGACCAAAGCCTAAAGTATTTATGCTTATGAGAGTGGGGGCTGGGGGGGAGGGGCAGGAGCAGGGTGGTCATGTTCATTCTTTGTCTTGGGGTCAGTGCAACCTCTCAAACATCATCCTGAGTCACTCTCAAGGCCCCTTGGACCACAGACCCCATTCCCTCCTCCACTTTCACTGCTCCGAGTCCCCAGAGTCAGCATCCTAAGCTTGAACTGCTCTTTGTCCCAAAAGCAAGAGGAATGGGGAAGGGTTCCAATCTGTTTCTCACCTCCCACTTCAGTCTCCCAACTGGCCTCAGCTCATGCTGGGCCTTGGGGAAAATTCTTGGTCATCACCAGCCTCCCCCACGCAGGGCCTGGGGTCATTTCCTGCTATTGAAATGGCCTGTTTCTGTGCAGAGTGGGATGAGCTATACAGATATCCCCTCCTCTTCCCCAGCAAAAGATGGACTTCTGCCTGGTGCCCAGTTTACTGGTACATATGGGCTAATAAGGCCAGGAGGCCAGCCTCAGCAGCCTGTGTCCCGATTCGTGCTCAGGATGGAATGCTTTCAGGGACTAGAGCTGGCCCATTGGGCCAAGCCAGGAATGACAAACATGACCACAGCCTCAGCAAGGTGAGACCCTGAGTTTGCTGTTCACATGGCTTGCTATCATAGCAACTCAGTCCAAAAGTCAGAGCTGGGCGGGATATTAGAGGTCATCTTATCCAGCCCGGTTATTTTCCAGAGGGGAAGCTGAGGGCCTCTAGAAGGAAGAGACTTCTCGAATATCACATAGGAAGTTAGTGGCCTGAACCAGAATCCCTATTCCCTGGGTTATTTCCACAGCAAAATGCACTCTCTCGCTTAAAACATGAGGGTCCTATGCTGCAGTTCTTGGTATTATCACTGTTAGTCATTCTTTTGGGGGAAAGGCCTGCTAAAATGTGAATACAGAATCAAGAAAAGTAGGTTGAGGTTCTTCCCCCCTACTTCCCCGTCCACCCCGGGAACATTATCTCCCTATAAAGCCCTCTGTGATTACAGGCCCTCCTTACAGCATCTGAATACGTGGTACTTAGTTCTTGCAACAGGAAGTTAACATTTTTGTTCATTTTAAAACTAAAGTTCATTCAACAAATATTTACTGTTATCTCTTACATTCAGGGGCCTAAGTGGGAAAAGGAGATGAGTAATAGGGCGTCCTTTGCCCTTGGGACCCTAAGAGGTTAACAGGGAGACTAAAGCTTATAGACAGAAATAACCACATTACCAAGCAAAATGCAGTAAGCACATAGAAGAGGCACAAAGTCCTAGTTTGGGAGTTAGAGATAATTTCCTGCTTTGGGAATGGGGTAGATGAGGGAACACCTGATCAACAGAGGTAGGTTCTGAGCTGGGCCTTAAAGAAGAATGCAACTGGCCAGGGGTGGGTTAGAGATGGGGAATTGTTTTGGACAATGTGCTTAAAAATCACTACAGACTCCTCCTCATATGTACCCCGGGGGAAGGCTGCTTTTTTTTTTTTTTTTTTCAAATTTAAAAATTTTTTTTAACCTACATTCTCCACTGTGTTCCTTTCCACACCACCTCCCAGAACACCCTCTTATTTTATTTTTTAATTAATTTTTAGTTTTCAACATTTGCTTTTATAATATTTTGAGTTCTAAATTTCCCCCCCTCCTCAAGATGGTATGTAATCCGACATAGGCTATACATGTATGATCATATTAAACATATTTCCACATAAGTCATGTTGTGCAAGAAGAATCAGAACATAGGGGAAAACCATGAGAAAGAAAGAGAGAGAAAATAGTACACTTCATTCAGCTCCATAGTTCTTTCTCTGGATCGATACCATTTTTTTACCGCCATGAGTCTTTTGGAATTCTCTTGGATCCTTGCATTGCTCAGAAGAGCTAAGTCTATCAAAGTTGCTCATCGCACAATGTGGCTGTTACTGTGTACAGTGTTCTCCTGGTTCTGCTCACTTCACTCAGCATCAGTTCATGCAAGTCTTTCCAGGTTTTCTGAAGTCCACCTGCTCAACATTTCTTATGGAACAACAGTATTCCATTACATTCATATACCACAACTTGTTCAACCATTCCCCAGCTGATGGGCATCCCTTCAATTTCCAATTACCACAAAAAGAGACACTATAAATATTTTTGTACAAGTGGGTCCTTTTCCCCTTTTTATGACCTTTTTTGGGATACAGACCTAGCAGAGGTATTGCTGGATCAAATAGTTTTATAGCCCTTTGGGCATAGTTCCAAGTTGCTTTCCAGAATGGTTGGATCAGTTCACAACTCCACCAATAATACATTAGTGTTCCAATTTTCCCACATCTCCAACATTTATCATTTTTCTGTTTTGTCATGTTAGCCAAACTGATCGGTGTGATGTAGTACCTCAGAGTTCTTTTAATTTGCATTTCTCTAATCAATAGTGATTTAGAACATTTTTTCATGACTATAGAAAACTTCAATTTCTTCATTAGAAAACTGTTCACATCCTTTTGACTGTTTATCAATTGGGGAATGACTTTTATATTCTTATAGATTTGAATCAGTTCTCTCTATATTTTAGAAATGAAGTATTTATCAGAGACAATGGCTGTAAAAATTGTTTCCCAACTCTCTGCTTCTCTTCTAATCTTGGTTGCATTGGTTTTGTTTGTGCAAAAACTTTTTAATGTAATCAGAATTATCCATTTTGCATTTTATAATGTTCTCTATCTCTTAACTCTTCCCTTCTCCACTGATCTCACAGGTAAACTATTCCTTGCACTTCTAATTTGCTTATAGTTTCACCTTTTATGTCTAAATGATGTACCCATTTTGACCTTATCTTGGTATGTGGTGTAAGATGTTGGCCTATGCCTAGTTTCTGCCATACTGTTTTCCAGTTTTTCCGGCAGTTTTTGTCAGACAGTGAGTTCTTATCCCAGAAGCTGGAGTCTTTGGGTTTATCGAACATTAGATTACTATAGTCATTGACTACTGCGTCTTGTGTACCTACCCCATTTCACTGATCTACCACTCTATTTCTTAGCCAGTGCCAAACAGTTTTGAGGATTGCTGCTTTATAATACAGTTTTAGATCTGGTATGGCTAGGCCACCTTCCCTTGCATTTCTTTTCATTAATTCCCTTGATATCCTGGACCTTTTGTTCTTCCAGATTAACTTTGTTATTTCTTCTAGCTCCATAATTTTTTGATAGTTTAATTGGTATGGCACTGAATAAGTAAATTAATTTAGGTAGAACTGTCATTTTTATTATATTAGCTTGGCCTACCCATGAGCAGCTAATTATTTCTCCGATTTTTTAGCTCGTTGTGTAGAAAGTGTTTTGTAATTGTGCTCAGACAGTTTCTGGGTTTGTCTTGGCTGGTAGACTCCCAAATACTGCAGTTACTTTAAATGGAATTTCTCTATCTCTTGCTGTTGGGCTTTGTTAGTAATATATACAGACGCTAATGATTTATGTGGGTTTATTTTATATCCTGAAACTTTGCTAAAGTTACTATTTCAAGTATTTTTGAGTTGATTCTCTAAGTACACCATCGTATCATCTGCAAAGTGACAGTTTTGTTTCTTCATTACCTATTCCTTCAGTTTCTCTTATAGCCAAAGCTAAATTTCCTAGTACAATACTGAATAACAGCGGTGATAATGGACATCCTTGTTTTACCCCGATCTTATCGGAAATGGTTCCAGCTTATTAGCATTACATATGCTTGCTTTTGGATAGATGCTACGTATTTTAAGGAAAACTCTTGATTCCTAAGCTCTCTAGTGTTTTTAATGGGAATGGGTGTTGTATTTTGTCAAAAGCTTTTTCTGCATCTATTGAGATAATCGTTATCACCCTCTTATTTAAAAAAAAAGAGGAAGAAAAAGCAAAACCAATCAACATATGAGAAAAGCTGGTTATATGCAGTATTCCACACCCAGGGTACCCAATGTCTACAAAGAATGGAAGGAGGAATTTTCTTCTATCTTTCCACTGGGGCCAAGCTTGGCCATTGTTGTCACTTTCCATTTCTATTGTCATTTTGTGTGTATTTTCTTGGCTTTGCCTTCTTTTCATATAAACCTTTTCATGCATCTCTATCATTTCATCATTTTTTTTTCCTATGATGGGCTGAGGAAAGGAAAGAGCATTTATCAAGCTCCTATGTGCCAAGTGCTTTACAAATATTCTCTCATTTGACCCTCACAACCACCCTGGGAGGAAGGTGCTATTTAACAGTTGAGGAAATTGAAGCAAAGGCAAATAACTTGCCCAGAGTCACACAGCTAGGAAATGTCTGAGGCTGGATTTGAATTAGGACATAATGAGTCCAGCCCCGGCCTTCTATCCAGTTCTACCTAGCTGCTCCTGGGCTCTAATATTTCTCTGCACAATTAGTTTAGCTATTCCCCAGGTGATAGGCTTCTGCTTTGTTTCCAGATTCTTACTAACCACAAAAAATGCTGCTATAAATATTTTGTTGCATATGGGACGCTCTGTTGCCATTGACCTCCTTGAGGTATGCACCCAGCAGTAGAATCAATGGGTGCCAGTGTATGGATATTTGAATCACTCTTGTTAACTCAAAGTTGCTTTCCAGAATGATCCAGTGAGTCGCAGTTTCAGCATAATGCATCAATGTGCCCATCTTTCCGTCTCTGGGATGTGGCACAGACTGAGACAGCCGAGGAGCACAGATCTGGAGCTTGAAGGGAACAAAGCCATCTACGCCATCTGTACCATTCTCTCATTTTTCTGAGGAAGAACCTGAGAGTTCGAAGGACTTTCTGAAGTCACATAGGTAGCGAGCAGCAGATGGCAGAGGGAGAGGCCTGGATGAAATTTCTTCTTGCTCAAAGCATATGGACAGAAGTTCTTCCAGCTTTAGGAGAGACTTTCCTGAATCTTGAGGGAAAGTCCCATATCAGGCCAGGTCAGATTGGAGGATGGGTAGGCTCTTAGTGAAAAACAGTCATGGTTTGGCTTATAAAGCCCTGACCCTTTGTAAACCCACATGGAAGTTCACCTTGTTGTGGCATGGAGGCGACAGCCCTGGACTTTCAGAGGCTATGACAGTGGAGCTCAGGCTCACACAGACTAATGACTTCTAACTCTGAGATGCTATGACTCTTGGACCATCTAAGCTGGAAAGGCTTTAAGTACGAGGCCATGGAAGATGTCTTCAGAACAGCGTGGCTGGACTCGAAGCAACTTATAAAATAATTTCCCAGGGAAGGGGGTCAATTTTTTTGTGGCATAGACCCCTCCTCAGAATATTTTTAAATAAAATGCAGAGGATTGCAAAGGCAACAAATTGTATTGAGATACAGATTGTTCATGGAACCAAAGTTAAGAGTCCCTGTGCTAGGGGATGGAAGAGGGGCTATGAACTGCCTCAGGGAAGGTATGCCAGTACTGATGAAGTCATGAATCTTTGAAGTACTCCAAGTACAGTTAATTTGCACTTTACATAAATTTATATCATGCAATTTTGACTTTATAAAGAATTCTGGAAGAAATCTACATTCCCTAAAAACACCATGTTAACTTTACCATACCATATTATGCTCTCTCTCACTTTGCTCCTGCCCCTCTGCTTACGGCTCCATGGCCTCCCACCCCATCACCAAAAAAAAAAAAAAATCCTGGAAAAACAAGCAAAAACAGACACTTGGAGAGACCACTGCTGGATCAGGGGCTTGGCTTGAGACCCCCAGCACCAAGTGACCACCTTTGTCTCCAGTCCCCACGTGTTCCTCCTCCTGATCTCGCTTCTCTGTCCTGGGTGCTTGACCTGTGCGCTGGCCCCTTTCGTCCATGGACACACAGCCCCTTTCCTGCCTCCCTCCGCCACGTCTATGGGCAAAATTCACATTATATGAAAATCATTTTCAGTAGAGGCCTCCAGAACAGTCCACTTAGGAAAGTGAGAACTGCCCTACATTTTAAATGAAGAGATGGAGCAAGGGTGCAATGAGAGGACGTGCAGAAGAGGGGCTGTTCTTGAGCTTTTCTAGTCCATTCTGGGCCCCTTTCTAGACTGTTCTAGGTGACTAGTTATATAGATACTCAAGTTCAGAGGGGATGGGCCTGCCCTCCCCAGGGAATCAGAGGCTCATTTAGAGCGCAGCTCTCCCTCATGAGATATGCCGGACTCTCCCTGAAGCACTGTGACCCAAGAAAACAAGACTGTGTCAAATTCCACTTTATTGGTATTGTGAAAGGAGGCAATGAGAGCAACACTTGGTGCTTGGAGGGTGGGTGGCCCAGGTGTCCCACGCAGCCAGTCATGACCCCCACTTGTCATTCACGCTCCTGTGGGCAGTGAGAACGCGCCACCCCTCCACCAAAGCGGTGTCCCCACACTTGGGGCACCTTCATGTAAATTTTGCTATGAGGTTCATGATTAGCAGCAAAATAAAAAACAATTTTGACACTTCATAAAAAGACAAATGTAAAAGTGTCTGTAAATCATATTAACTTAAATGTTTAGCAGCACAGCCAATAAAAGACAGCTCACACACACACAACACTGCACTTTTTGACATCACGAGTGCTTCTCTCACCATTATTTACAGTGGAATAGTTTGGGTTGACTGATATATATACAGGAAACAAATGTGGAAATAGAGACAGCCCTAGACAGCACTATGTCATAGTGTTTAGACTCCTTTCAATTCATACAGGTTTCCAGGATGCAGAGCATAAAACATTTACATATTCAGCATAAAAATCTCTAGAAGAGGTTAACAAAAAAAAGCCAAGCCCCCACCCAGTGAACACCTAAGAAGATGCAATTCCATGGAGCTCAGTGTTCTAGGGAGGCCAAAGGCTGGATGGGCTTGGATTTCCCAGTCCTCGTCCTATTCACTGTCCAATGGCTAAGTCTCTTACCCTGTGAGCTCAAGGGGCAGCTCCCGTCCACACAGTGTTTCCCACTGTCTGGCGAGCATCGAGATGAGCTTCTCTCGGCTCTCAGCACTTGGGATGAAGATGTACCACTGCACTTCCCTGCCCCCATCACGTCCCCTGGGTTTGGGGGCTCCCTGGGCAGTAACCAGAGTGTCTCCAAAGTGATCCAGGGTCAGGTTCTGCATTAAATCTTGGTTTTGTACATCATCAAACACGAAGGTGAGGGCCTGTGGGTACATCTGGTAGCCCATGAGGACCCGGTCCAGGTCCCGGATCCTCCGGCCATCAGCAAACCGGTATTTGTCTTTCTTTGGTGGCTCCTTGGCAAACTCAGGCAGTGGATAACTGACATGGTCCTCATCGAAAAGGAATAAACCTGAACTGGTCAGAATGAGTGTCTTTGGCTGGAGTGAACTGCTGGCTGAAGAAGTGCCTTCCCCAGGATTCACTTGGAATGCCAAAACATAGAGGAGGATATTCAGAGCAGGGCGATCTACCAAGTCATCCATCTTCTCAGCGACAATGAAAGCCAAGTCTCCAATCTCTTCCTCATTAGGGTAAATAAATTTTACTCTGCTAGAGTGGATCAATTCATAGTTGTCCATCTTTCCTGCAAAGACAAATGGCACATTGCAACCCGGTGATTCTCGGTTGTGGCTTAGTGGAAAAAACATTGAACTTGGGAGACAGGAGACCCGGGTTCCCATCCTAGATCTGATGTGGAGCAAGCCAGCTTCTCTGAACTTCAATTTCCCACCTATAAAATGAACTAATCCAACCCTACTCCACAGGACTGATCAGTAATCCTCATTACCAATGACTCCTAAGGCCGAGTGACCCATAGCCCTTGGAATGAGGCTTTAGTCATTAGCTCATTCAATCAACATTTACTGAATTCCTATCACATGGGGAGCACTGAAGGAGAAACAATAACCAAACCTCTGAAATCTTAGAATCTAGCAGAAAAACAAACTTGGCAACTCTGAAACAGTCATAACACACAGCAGGAACTCAAGTACTGTTGGCTAATGCTAATTAAGACATAGGCTCAAATGCTGCCTTTTACATTTGTTGTGTGACCCTGGGTAAGTCACTTAATGTCTCTGAATTTCATATTAAGTGCTGAAAGTAAATGTTAAACTTCATTCCCCCTGTACCTACCTAGGCCCCCCTCAATATCCTAACTTATGCCTCACTGATCACTAGAACAACAGGTGTGTCCCTGAACTCTTAGTTCCCACAAAAACAGAAACCTTTTCCGTGAAACAGGTGTGCAATCACACTTACATCCTCTGTCTTGACCAGACAGGACCACAACAGCTAGCCAATTGGAGGGCAGCATGACCAGAATGCTTGACTACCAAACCGTATAAGGGGCCACCCTACAATAGTGCCTGCGCAGTCCCACTGAGGCTAGGACCCTTCCTCCATTAACTAATCCCTTAACAAACTCCTCCTGCCTTTTTAATATTAATCCTATTCCTATATTCCATGTAAACTTCTGTAATGTAATAGCATCTTTACCCTATAAAAGTCCATCTTGCTTTCTCTGAAGCAGCTGGTTCCTCTTGGAAGTTAGCCCGCTCCATGAGAGGCGTCAATCTCAATAAATGCCCATACTTGGATCAGAGGTGGTCTGATTCTGAATTCTTTGACACGGTTCCATCACAACACATCATGAAACCACAACAGTGTTTGGCCTAGGTGGGCAGAGACTAAACCTCAACGTGTGTGTGTGCGCGCGCGCGCGCGCGAGAGAGAGAGAGAGAGAGAGAGAGAGAGAGAGAGAGAGAGAGAGAGAGAGAGAGAGAGAGAGAGGTCCCTCACCTACTGATGGTGTGTGTCACGCATAAATTCCATTTTACCTATTTGTGCTAGTTTATGGTTTATTTGTATGGTGGCTAACAAGGACCCTGAAAATTCTTGCAATGTAAGTTATGGATGAGATATAAACTGCATTGGTGGAAAGTTTCCACACTGACAAAAATCACAAATTCTTGACATACCAAGATAGTGTGTGGAGCCCAAAGGCTAGAGAGATCAGGGAGGACTAGAGTAGTGAAGGAAAGTTTGTGGCATTTGAGCGGGATGTGAGAGGGGATCCAACATACAGGGGCTGATTGGGAAGCTTTGCAGAGCAGGAACAAAGGCCCTAGGAATAACAGTTAACTTTATGGTTAATCAGTCCTAGTTTGCAGATGGGGAAACAGACTCATTGAAATTAAATAACTTCCTCATGGTCACACAGCTTGTAAGTATCAAGAGGCAGGATCCAAACCCATGTCTTTGCCAGCTCATGTCTGTTCTTCTTTTCCAAAACATCATGCATATGCCAAACAGGGAAGTGAGGAAGATCAGCCCACCAAGCTAACTTCCTCAAGGAAAAGAGGAGATACAAGTTTTTCTTTACCTGTATTTTTGTTTCCAAATTCAGAGTAAAAATCCTTGTCAACTGGTTCTGGGGAAGGTGTTCGGGCCAGCAAGGAGAGGACAGCCATGAGGTGCTGAATGAAGGCATGAGTACAGTAACTGTCTCGAGTCAGACAAGTTACGATGTGATCTGCCGAAGAGCCTGAGGAAACAAGTCCATGCTACTTGATTTGCAAATGCCCAGCCCTATTCCCCTGCCCAAAAGGCCCTGAGCTCTTTCCTGTGCAGCATGTTTAGGAGGGAGCCTTTGGGGATCAAACAACAGGATGAGATAGCCTACACAACTCGGATATGAAGTGTCGAGACTGGCAGCAGTTTTGAAGGCAGGAAAGGCTGACACACATATTTTGGAACGGGTTAGGAAGGCCTAGTGAAATAGCTGAGCTTTCTCTCTTTAAAATATATTTAGGAAGTGTGAGCCAGAAACATCCTGCATGCTACTGAGAGGGAACTCCGAGGCTCATTCCGTCTGTCTGTTTATCATTCTGTTTACTTGGTTCCTTGCTGACAGGTCGCTAGTGAAATTCTTGACTTTTGACTATGGTCAAAAGGGCAGATTCAGCAACCTCTGTTGTTTCCAAAAGTTCATGGCCATTTCCTCCCTCCCCAGCTACTTGGCTGAGAGTATCCATATGTGCACAAAGAAATAATGTACATGTTAATAATAATAATAAGGTTATACATAAGAAGCCAGAATAGACCTATTTGTTTGTTAGAAATAAACACAGCAGAAATGTCACTCACCAGTAACCCGAAAATACTGGTCAAAGAGTCCTACGTTAACTGACTGTAGGTCATTGAGCTTTAGAACAAAGCACTGGGACAGATGGAAGGGGCTATTGTCATAATCAGAGTTCCTCTGATTCCAGAAATCTGTGCATAAAAAAAAATCACAAACATTAGTCATTCTTGGAGAAGGAGTTCAGATTTTTGAGGAGGGTGGGCCGGTGTACGTGGATAAGGACCTTTTTCAAACTCACCTACCAAACAGTCTATGTGCCTTGGAGAACAACACATTTACCTTTTGGAAAAGCCATGTTCAGGAGCAAAGTACATTTTCAGTGCCCTACAAACTGCACAGAAGGGAACACAACTCAAGCCCCTGAGAACTGGAATAAAAAAAGTCCTTTTGCTAAGAGTCAAATGAACTCTTGCATGATGATTGCACCTTGGAAAATCAGGCCAAGAGGACAACTGGAGGCAGCAGAGTCAAGACTAGCTGCCTGTGCTCTACACCATGAGACCAGCTTTGACCAAAGATGCCCTTGAGCTCTGCGCTCAGCAGCAGTATGTGTGACCTCTGTCCCACAAGGCTTTGAATCCAGCTCTAACAAGCCAGCACCCCCAGAGAGAAAAGCCTGGATCAAGCACCCATGCAGAATGAAGGCATCAGCTGGTCTAATCTTTAAGAGGAAAAGAAGTTTTCACATCAAGTTTTCAAGGTCACAATGGCCCAGTCAATGGCTGGAAGTCACCAATCAATTCAAAAACAATCAACTGAATAGTACAATAAGTAAAAAGGCTTTAGACCACGTGCTCAGGGTCAATAATCCTCAGGGGGAGATATAACATTGCTGTAACACATTCTGCTCTGGGCATGTGAAAAACAGGTAAGGCTAGGTTTCAGTCAAGGATCACCCTATCTGGAGAGCTGGGCTAGGACTTTTTAAGTGTGGACAGCTAAATGAAAAGAAAAGGAAAACGGGCACCCTATGGATTCCCAGTATCTCCATCTCTGTGATGGTGACATCCAAATGGCCCCTCACCGTTTCTTACCTAGCAAAGGCTCACAATGGTGCCGGATGGAGTCATCTAGCAGGAAGTACACAGCTTTGGTTGTCAGTAACACGCAGGCAGTGACTTCCACATCTGGGGTTTTGTAGAATAAAACTGATGACCACATGAGGTGCCTCAGCTCTTCATTTTCAACCTGAAAAGAAAAAAGTCTTGTGGATTTGCACTCACTGTAGGTGCTCCTAATTTGCCATCTCTTTTCCTGACAGCATTCCACCCCTACCCCAAACCTCCAGGGCCACTGAGAGAGGTATTACCTGAAAATAGAACCAATGGCAAACAATTAAGGGAGTCAAGGTTGGTCGTCTTATTTAAGCAGATTAGTTATCCCAGGCACATTTTTCATGTAGATGGGAAATGATGTCCCCAAATAACTTCCTATTAGCTAGCCCCACTGTCTGAAATTCTACATTAGAAAGATATTCTTTTAGGTTTTTAGGGGTAGGGGAAGGAAGCGGGAGGAAGTAAAGCAGCACTTTATAAAACTGCAAAGAACAGCTGTAGTTTTGATTTTTAAAAATAACAAAGCTCTTCATCTCAGCCTTCACCGACAACTTCTGAAATTTGACTCAAAGAAAATCATTAAAGTCTTAGCCTGGCCCTAAGCCTTGGAAAACAAAGACAGAATGCAACCAAGATGAAAAGCCAAAGACCAATAATTGGGGCACAATACCTCAGCAACATTGTTATGGAAAAATTCAACAATCGCACTTCCCCTTAATCCAGCCACATACTGAAGAGATGAGGAAACCGGCAGGTAAAAAGGAATTTGGTTGTCTTCCGTCATTTTCTGCATCAGAAATTCACTCGGGTACAGGGAGGAGAGAGTCAAATGAGGCTTGGAAAAGCTACAAAGATTCAAAAAAGGTCACATTAGATGAAACTGAGCCCTGAATCATGAAGCATATGCAAATTGAATGAGGGATTTTTAGGTGGACCAGACCCCGGTTTTCTGTGTAAGAACCCTAGGCCAGCTTCCCAGGGAAACCAAAGTTTAAGGACAGACAGTAAGAGTGGGTAAGTGCCGAAGGGGATTCTGTTCATGAGAAGGAAAAGGCCACAACACAATGAAAGGGGATAAAATGAACCATGGACTATCAGAAAAAAATGTTTCCAGCTGAGAGCCTTAGAGTTATAAAGCCAACTTTAGAAATGTGAGGAATGCAGTGTCAGAGGGTTCTAAGCTAAACTGCTCTGACCTCAGAACACTTCACAGGAATTTGGTGTGAGAGGACAAAAAAGCTTGTCTTGCCTGGACCTCCACAGGCAGCAGGATCCCCAAGACTGGCTGATGGTCAGCAAATGAATCTTCTTTAAGATCCTACGGTCCTCCACTTTGTAGTTCATTTAGTATCTTTAAAACGCATATATAAATTTTCAAAAACCGCATTATTAACTAGCCTCCTGAGGTTCTTATAAAACTTTTCAATCTCAATTGTTCATTTTTTTCAGTCATGTCTGACTTTTCGTGACCCTATAGGGAGTTTTCTTGGCAGAGATACTGGAGTAGTTTGCCAGTTCCTTCTCCAGCTCATTTTACAGATGAGGAAACTGAGGCAAACAGGGTGGGGCTGGATCTGAACTCAGGAAGATGAATCTTTCTGACTTCAGGCCTGACACTTTATCCACTGCGCCACCTACCCCCAAATTAATCATCTCAGTTTACAGCAATTTTTCTTACATTCTTTCTTTCCTGTATCTGGTGGGCAAAGAGTTTGCAATTAGCAGAGAAAACCACTGTAGCACATATCCACGGGCTACCAAGTCAACAGAGAAGATGGATCTCCCAACAAAGTCCCGGGCAAAGCACTAAGGAGGAAAAATGAGGATGTATAAAGAGGCATCACTCTCAGAGGTCTTACAAATTGGCAGAGAAGGTGGGGCCAAGATATCAAAGAGTGAAGTGTACAGGGCGATTAAATGGCAAAATGAGGGGATATAGGCAATAAGTGGACAAGAACAAAGATAATTTACTGGAAAAAGTAGGACTTTAACTTCCCTGAAGGATGAATAGGATTTTATTTTTTGGCAAGGCAATCAGGGTTAAGTGACTTGCCCAGGGTCACACAGCTAGTATCGGTCAAACATCTCATGTCTGTGGGTGGATTTAACTCGGGTCCTTCTGACTCCAAGGCTGGTGCTCTATCTACTATGCCACCTAGCTGCTCCTATGATATATGAGGCTTTTAAATATGCTTGTAGGACTTTTATGGGGAAGGAGAACAGGAGACATTTCAGGTGCAAGACTGGGTCAGAGAAAAAGTATAACACTGGGAATGTGTATTTTACATAGACAGCCACGGGAAGAGCAGCAGAAGCTAAGCTGAGAAGTTGGGTACCACGAGACTAAAAAGTGAATAGGAGTTTGAATGCCAGACTGAAGCAGTTAGACTATATTAAAGGCAACAATCCCTGAAGGCTCTTTTCAAGTAGGGGGGCGTACTTCTGGATGACTAATCTGGTCTCTTTATGGAGGATGGACTAGAAAGGGAAGAGCAGTGAGGAAGCTGAAGCAACACTCTAGGCAAGAGGAAAGGAGAGCTTGCACTCTGGTGCTGGTAAAAGAAGAGTGGAAACAAAAATATAAATCGCAAAGACAACTTGAAGGAAGAATTAAGAAATCTGGTAACTTGACATGAGGGATGAGGAGTTCAGATTTGGGTGGCTAGTCAGGACAAACTGCTGCAATCTAGGTTTTTGCCAATAGCTGTGAGACTCTGGACAAGTCTTTTCTCTACTTTGGGCCTAGGTTTTCTACGATTCCTTTCAACCTGTGCAGCCATCCTCCAACAAAGGCTCTTCCTCCCCCGCCCCCAAATTACTCTAAAAGAGTCCTTAAGTAAGACACCTTCCAGGCTTTCCCAGAGAAGGAGATTTGAGATTCTTCTACAGCAGCAATGTATGTTCACTTCTAAACTGGCTGAATTCCAAAGGTATCAATAATGGTGGATGCATGGTTCTCTCACAGTCACAGATCATCAGTTCTGAACAGATGCACGCCTCTAGACAGTGTGCTACAGGGAATGATTTAGAGTTAGACGGACTTGGGACAAATAACAGCTACTCTGCTTCCTATACAATCTCCGTGGGTCTCAGTTTTCTTGTCTGTAAGATGAGAGCTGGACGAGATGATCTGAAATCCCTTTCGGATCTTAATCTGAATTATCTAAACTGCCAGAGAGAAACGACTGGGCTTTTTAGTTCCTTTGTACCCACAGTAGCCAGCCTGGAGCTCTGCATGCAGCAGGTGCCTGATAAATGGCTGTTGCTACATCAAGCACAGCCTCTAGATTTAGGCTAAGAGACTCAATACCAGAAGCAAGGTTCTGACTAAAGAACAATCTTCCTCTCAAAGACTTTGCCTACTAGCTTTGGGGAAGGCTGTTTGTTGCTCAATCCCATAACTTCTCTGTGTTTTCCATCATCTGACATCTCAGTCATGGATAATTAAAACGGAGGAGACTGGAGCCCATGTGGAGTACAAGGATGGTAACCATGCTTCTCTTTTTCTTGGAGGGATGGCCAGTGACCAGCCCTTCATATTGGGCGCTTTGACACCATTTAATGAGTATTTTGGTAAGAAGGATCATGGCTGCTATCTATGCACAAAGGGATCTTTTATGTAAGTTCTAAAGTAACTTGGACCTCACTATCATTAGCATCATGCTAAGAGGTCAGAACAGAGGCAGAAATCAGAGTAAGAAATAAAAGAAGAATCAGCAAGTTCATGGACTATGAGCTTCATTCATACTCCTGTCAATGCAATTCTGAGGTAATACCTCGCATCCTTAAATTGGCCAAAATCATTGAATGTGATGGAACTCAATGCTGGCAGGGTTTGCGAGAAACACATACATTTATTGCTGGTGGCGTTTCAAACTTATAGAATCTTTTCGGAGTACAATCTGATAGCACCCACTTTAGTATAAGTTATTTAAAAAAAAATACCTCTGACAAAATAATTCCAGAGTAGGGATTTATACTCTGAAAATTCCATCAAGGATAAACAAACAAAAAAGGAGCTAGCTGTCCAAGATTTTTGTAGCAAGATTATTTTATTTTCACAAATAAATAAATTTTAAAAACAAACTGGAAGAAAACTAATGGAATGAAAACAGGGCAGCTGCCAAATCAATCATGGAACACAACACCATGAGAGAGAATGACAAATTTGAGGAAGAGAGACCTGCAAAAACCATTGTATATAGAATACTTGGGAGGGAGGAGGGGTAAGAGAAAAACGTAACTGAAAGAATGAAGCCTATGCTACAGACCATCAAGAAAGATAAGTAAGAATGGAGAGGCAAAGAAAGCTAAGGATGACTTAGAGGGACAGACAGAAAGAGTTGCATGATGCTTTATGAACTGAAATTAACTGAAATAGAAAGTTCTAGTGTTTATATTGATGCTCCCTATTAAGATTTCTAATAAATTTCTAATAAAATATCTTTTAAAAATGATGCTAATGGTATGTGTTCAGCCATGTGACAAATGAATGATTAAAATTCAGACTTGTGAAAATTCACACCCATTACAATTTGTGACTTTCCAAACCATACTCCATCACATACACACACACTCCATTTGTGACTTGTTTATACATTGGAAGAAACAACTAAACCAATGTTAGTGAGGCCGCCTAATGATCTATCTCACAACCCTGGTTTATGGGGAAGGGTTATAAAGCTATTATACAACAAAGAGTAACAATGGTGGGCTTGCAGTGGGTCGGTAAGGTGTAAATATTGAACTATGCACCATCTATTGAGTTCTGGAAGTCATTACCTCGCTGCCTGCAGATTATTGGAGTCCAACAGGTGGTTTCTTGCCATTTCCAAATTTTTGGAAGCTTTGAAGATAACTATAGTCTTCACATCCTGTAGGAAAGTCCTCAAGAGGTTGTAGATTCTCAAAAAATGGAATTTTTCATGAGGTAGGACAAATACTGCAGTGACAAATCTGTATCCAACCAGCAGTTCAAGCACATGGCCATCGGAGAAAGAACCTTGAGGCTGAGCGGAATGGCGGGTTGGGTGCAACAGAACTGAGGCCAGAGGAATCCGGCTCAGTTTGAAGATTTTTCTGGTGTCACTGGAGTATCTCCCTTTTTCTGACAAAGCACTGAAATCTGCCTTTACTATGTTCAAGTGTTGAGGTGTTAGAAATATCCAGCACGGATGAACTGCTGGCTGCCCTGGTTCAGATGACCCACAAAATGGAGGCTGCAGGCCGTGCTGAGACCATTCTGTCTCTCCCTCAGAGTGGCCCAAGGTCGGCCAAATGTCACTTTTATCACCATAAACAAGATATGCAGGAAAACAACCCTTGATCTCACTGTCATCTGAGGAAATGTGGTAAAATCCCATGAGCTGGTAAATAAATTCCTGCAAGCTTGTCTTGACACAATATAGCATGGAGCTACCTACCACAGGTGTATGCTTCGGAGAACAGCAGGTGTGTAAACAAGAATGAAACTCTTGGAGATGTGAGGCATCTGAAATAAGACACAAGCAGTGGCCACTGGTTCTCACCTTTAGCACTAAGCACACTTCTGGCATGAGGAAGCCAAACTCTGTAAGGTCCCCATATGGAAAGCACAACACTAGCTTCAAGGCAGAAAGGATGTGCTGACTGTTTTCTTTGGATGCCTCCTGAGGAATCTCAAAGACAGCGACTGCACTGTCAGTCAGAACTAAACAGCCTGCAAATTGCCGGATTCCTTTGTGAACCTGAATGGAGAAGCTCCAGAGGACTTTGCGTATGTGCAGGTGCTCGGTCGATGGGCCTCCATCAGGGGCAGCGCTCCACTCCAGAGCTGGCTCTCCCTTAGGAAGTCCCATTTCAAAATAGCCGCCTTCCGTATCAATGTCTCTGCAGTCACTCCCAGGGCCCCTTCTGCTGGCTGCTTCAGTCCAGGAAAGCGGCTGTCTCTGCACCACCTGCCTTATCACAGCAGAAAGGTGCTGGATGAAATCCTGGTTGGTGGTTGTGTAGGCTATGCAAGTGAATGGCAAAATGATGATGTTACCTGGGTCAGGCAGCACAGCACCTTCATCCTCTGGGTGGCCCAAACTTTAAAAGGAAAAAACTCTCGGTTAAGAGCAGCATATTTGAAAACTGAGACCTCCCTGTACAGCTGGGGACCCCATAAAATCCACGGCCCCAGTATCTAACAGTTTTTCAAACCAGCCCAAACTATCCAAAGCGTGTTCCCATGACAACAAAGGAGCCATTCTTCTGAAGTAGCAGTGCTGATAAATTAAAGGCCATGGCTTTCAATTAAGTTTGTTATCCCCAAAGGACACTAGCCAATATTTCTATTATCTTAACCAGCCCTATGATACCTGTCTCCATTCGAGACTTCTTGACATGTCTTTAAGAAATTTTATCATGATCTGTTAAGATGAACTGTTCAAAGAGGGAAAGATATAAAGCACTAAAAACTATAGAAACATTAAGCAAGTGAAAATTAGCATTTCAATGACCACTACAGAAAAGAATGGAGACCTCCAGAAAAAAAGGAGCTAATGACAGATTAAAAGAACCAATGCAAGCTGTACACACATTTGGGATCCACTATGGTTCTGGTCTGGCAAACATCCCACACATTCAGTTTTAGGAAATTCATTTTTTTTTAAAAATTCATCATTTATTTATTTTTTTATTTATTTTTTAGGGGATTCATTTTAAGGATGAAATCTTTAATCTTTAAACAGCATTGCCACAGAGGGGGCACTGGTTTATGGCTTTTTATACTCTGACATTCCATTTTAAGTGACTGCTAGTAGTCAACAAGTTTGGGAAACTTGTGAAAAGGCATAGTTACTTTCATTTGGGTTTACTTAAAGGGAAAACTGAAAATTCTTTGGGAAACCCTATTTTTTATTTGTTAAAAAACAAATGCAACTGGTCACTGGTGCTTAGGTACCCAGTAATACTTAATCAGGGCCACCCAACCCGAACCCTGAGTTTATTACCACCCCTCACCATGTGGGACTGTCAGTCTCAGGGTTTTTCCTTGAGTCCATTATAGAAGCTGCCTGAAAAAAGAAGGAAGGCAGGGGTCAACGACATACTAAAAGCAATCCCTCTTCATTCAATTCTGTCACCTTTGAGTCCAAGGCTCCAGCACTGCTCAAGGTTCTCTCTGAATCACTTACTATGACTGCATTCATGCATCTGTTCTACTTGGTACTCCCATCTTATCTTTTGTTTGTGACCTTTCAGAAAGAAAGGTCTAGTCTAGAAATCTGGCATAGCTCCAGCCTATAGTGGTCAGAGAAATGTCTGGTGACAAAGAGGATATGCATATATCCCACAGAACTGCTTTTGTTAAATTTTAAGAGAAGGATGAATCACAGAGTAAGTAACATACAAGGAGTGTCAAGGGCATGGACAGAAAAGGACAGGATTTTGCTACCATCTCTTTTTTTCCTGAACACAGGAACCATATCAGCAGCAAAGCAGAAGTGTAATGTTACACAATAATTATGCCACGCTATGACTTGGAGACTTGACACAACAATGCCAGAGATAGAAACACCACTACATGTCCAACTCTAAGTGGAGATGTCTTGTTTCTGGTCCTCGCAGGCTACACTCTAGAAACATTCTACAAAGGAAACTTCTGAGAATATTTTCCCCATGAAATGACTCCATTAATGCTAATTTCTAGCTGAGTCAATGGAAGCTTCCTCATCTAACATTAACTCTTAAGAACAGAAGTTAACAGTAAACTCCCAGCGAGACCCTTATTCTAAGATTGAAATGCCAACAGTTTATTAGTCTTCAAGTGCTTACCACAGAAACCTGTGTGGGAAAGAACGTGAGACTCAAAGAGACAATGGAAGTGGTTAAGAGGTTACCTGGAGATCAGCTGGGAGCTAAACCAGTTTCTGCTTCCAAAATTATCTCATATTTTAAAAATGAGTTCACTTACACCAATAACAAACATCACATTACCTGTCCTTTATGTGTAGACACTGAGGGTTCTGAGTAGCTCTGGGTAAGCAAGTGATTGTTAGGAGTCACACTAGCAGGTGGTGAGAAGTTGCTCTCTAGGGCTGCTTTTCTATGTATTATTTCTAAAATAAACACAAAAGGTGATTAATTATCATTAGAGTAAATTAAAAACTATTATCCAGTTATTTATCTATAATACGGAGGACATAACCCTAACACCAAATCAAACATCTGGTAGTGACAGGTTATTAAAATCCATTAGAAGAGATTTTGCACCACTAACAGATCTAATCATTCTCATGCCTAATCAGCACTGTCTTCATATTTAAGACGAATTTAATGACAAATTTTTCAAACAAGATAACTGTTGCCTTTCAGTAGATAAGTTAATCATTTTACCCACAACCTTTCCGGTTTCAGGACTAAGAGGGCAATTCTTAGACTATCCAATTTGCTGTTCACAAATTAATCAATACAATTCAGTTATCAAAACTTCGGGAACTCAAGCTTTAGTGAGACTCCTAGCACAAGTGTACACTGCCCTCCCCCATCCCCACCCCAATCTCCTTCATTAAATGACAGCAGTGCTCATCTGAAAAAAAAGGACAAGAGTATGTGACTGTCCTAGTCCTCAGTGGTCGGCAGAGCTCCAGAGCCTCAGAGGGCTCCTGCCATTTGTGGTTCTGTTTTCTTCACAACATTTTATACCAGCCTTTCCAGTAGCCACAGCAGCTTCCTAGTGACATTTACTTTTGATTTATGTATCATGGAAACAGATGGTGTTTTCAAAAGCCACAGAGGCTCATTTATAAAAGCAGCACAACCGGAAACTTTATTTTATTCCTGGCATTTTCTAGATTAGCTGAGAGTAAAGCAAAGATACCTAGCACGCTTCTAAGCATAGCAAGTTATAAGAACTTGACAAAAACGAGTTGTCAATTTTAATTACAATTAAGCACCAGAATGCCCACGTCTTCTTAGAAAGTGTACCTGGAACGTGAGAGAGCCTCCTTTCAGAGAGCATTTCCCAGGAGCTGCCTCCCAGTGCCTAATATCTGATCTTCACATCCCGCACTATCTATAAAAAATCCTACATTAGTCAAGTTACGCATCAAGATAAATCACTTGGAATACGGCATCCTATCAGGAGACATTTTCCTTAACCAAATGAAGGCTGAGCTAGTCACTGATTTTTATCCATACCTAGTTTTCACGCTCTGAAACAAAAAGGTTATAAATATAGCAAAAAGAAAAGCCGTAAGCCTCCATTTATAGAATGCCCCCGTAACACAGCCATTTCTCAATTCTTCCCACTATTGTGATCACTTTGTATTGCCATGGAACATGGGAACGGCTCCCTAGAGAATACGTGCCAAAGAGTGACAAACTTCCACTCCCTCCATGTATAGGCCTAATCAACAGTTTGCAATAATTTAGAAATAATAACAGGTCCAACCTCCAAAGCCACTATTATGGACTTCTTTGGCTTATTCAAAATGTACTTGATACCAAGAATTCTCAGGAGCATGCACAGAAAAGTTACGATTACATGTAGGATATAAATATATGTGCATGAGTGGACTGTAATAAACAACTTTTTACAGCTACTGTAGGATGTTGAGATCAAGCATTAGACACCCCTAGACCCAGGGGAAAAGTCTGAAAGTAAGTTCTAATATCTAGCTAAGAAAAATAACCATTCTGGTGTCAGTATTTTGTTTGTTAAATTTAAACCAGCAACTCATTTTGGTAAAGTTCTTGAAACTTGCTGTTTTTAGGTGCTATTCATAAATGAGAAAAAATTGGCTTTTAATGCAGAGTCAGCTAAAACCAGTGAGGGGTTGGAACTGTTCCCTGAACATACGCAAATTTAGACACTCATAGTTCAGTAAGAAAAAGAAGTCAGCATTTTCTCGGGACTGAAGCACAGTTCAGAGATTGGGTAAAGCAGATAAGGATAACTGACTTTTTGTTATCTACACAAATAACATATTGGGAATGATAACTCAAGAAAAAACTTCAACTGAGAAAACCTTATGAAATTCCTGAGAGCAAGGAAAGTCAATGTATTTTTCCTCTACCATCTGGAGATCATAAAAAGAGTGAGAGATGGTTTGAGCTAACAGGCAACTCTCTGCCAGGGCCAAGAGTGATCTATGTCCAGGTCCCAGGGTAGGGACAAGGGGGATGAGCGTCCCCACACTGACAAGCTGCCAACCAGTGACCAACCAGACTTGGCTACAAGGTCATTCAGTGGGGTTCTGTTCCATAACAAGCCAAATTATGACCCATCCATAGACAGATCAACAATGACGATAAAGAGAAATGGACTGCTTTCTTTCCTGTTTATAAGAGAGCTTCTCTCTGGAACTAATTTCCCTCATGGTTTTTTTCCACTGGAGTCTTCCCACTGTTACGCTGCTAATCCAGTAGAAATTCTCATGGAATCTACTCAATTTACTCAATTCTAGAATATATTTCAAGTCTGAGGGGATTTACCTGAAAAATTATTTCAAAAACTCCATAGCACAGTGATGACAGCGATCATCTCCCACAGTTTGTGACACCGTGTGCTTTACCAGGGCAGCAGGACAGCTGCCCTCAGATTTGGGACCACACGGGCTTAAGCCCTACCTCCACCACAAACTGGCTGTCCCAGCAACTGCGGGCAACTCTCTAAGGAGATGAGCTGCAGAGGAGGTGCTTATATGTAAAGGCAGGAAAAGTTCAAGATGAAACCTCAAGTTCAATCAAAAAAAAAAAACCCAACCCCACAATCTACAAAGTGCTTTCTCATGCATCGTTTCATTTCATTCTCAGAAGGGCCCTGTAATGCTGGATTATTGTCCCATGATTACCCCATTTTTCCACGTCTCAAAGAAGTGAAATTATTTGCCCAGGGTTTCACAGCAGGGTCTGTGCTCTTTCTCCATGACACCAAATTGTTTTAACAAAACTAAAGGATGATCACTAGTTTAGAGGGATATTGTTGGTCTTACAAATGCAGAAGTTTAAAACTGTAAGTCAGAATGGAGGTAAGCACATATGTGGCAATGGAAAAGTTTGTCTTTTTCATCAATTATACAGTCAGAACTCTCAGCCTGGTAAATCAATGAACAAATGATTACTGCGTTGGCTGACTCTCAATAATTATAGATTAATACTTAGTTCTGTAAAGCAGAGGTGTCAAACTCTCAGTCTCAGCAAAACTCCCCAGTATGGCCTAAACCAGATTAAAATGTAATTGGGGAAATGTTTAACAAAATCAATACAAACACAAACACCACAGATAACATTAATTGGTGGTTTTCTAAGTCAGTGTGTGGCCAGCAGGGATGTCTTCTATTTGACACCCCAGGAGTAGAGGACAGCTTCAGGTCCCGGGGTGATGCAGAGACCTCTGCAGCTGAGTGATCAGAACTCCTTCACAGAGCAGGCCTCCAGGGTCCCAGCTAGATGGGGGAATTGATCTGAGGACATAAATGCTCTCTATTCTCTCCCACTGTGTTCCTCACCCTCCTGGAAGGGGTGACTGTGGAATGACAGGTACTAATGAGGGCATTTAGTTCACTGAGGTTTTCTTCACCTTACTGACTCTCATTCCCTTCCACTGGAGCAGAACCTTCATGGACACTAATATCCAGCTTTCACCTTAGCTTGCTGGGGACTAAGCAACGTTTTTGGCCATCTTCTCACCATGTTTCCTACCCGCTAACCATCATTCCCTATTCCCCCACACCCCACTGCTCCCAGCAATCTTGGGTCCTGCCCCCAGGTCACCCAGCTTGGACAGGTCAGTCTCCACCTTACTTCATAAGGTGCCACTTCCCAGTTATCTCTACAATATGCTGCTGCATGTATGCCTTTCTCTCCCCCTTTTATGTGTTTTTCCCCATTAGAATGTAAGCTGCCAGAGGGGCTGTTGTGTTTGCTTATATTTATATCCTTAGCGCTTAGCACAGTGCCTGGTCATACAGTAGGTGCTCAATAACTGCTTGCTCCATCTATCTCTCCAATACAGCCTAGAGAAGCAGTACCCAGAAGCCGCCCTGCTCGTTAGCACGATACATACATGATTACCTTGGCTGGGGCCGAGAGGCCGAGGCAGAGAGGGAGAAGAGGGACGAACAGGGAGAGAAGAACAGTTTGATTTGGAGCTGGCAGCAGTGAGCCGGGAATCCTCACTGATCTAATAAAGAAAGCAGGCGGGGGTTAAAGACAAGGAGAAGCCACCTAGCACCACCAAGGACTGCAAGCACTACTTTAGTGGAGGTGTCTTGGTCATAATCTGTCTTCCCTCTTTCCAAAGACCAAACAACACTTGCAAGTTAGCTGTGCAGGTCAATGCCAAAGTCTTTTTTCCCATCTGGTAATTTCACGGGGGAAGGAGGGAAAAGAAAGATTGGGAAGAACAGACATAAAACAAGCAAAGGGAGTGGGGAGGTAACTGCACAAAACACCAAGCAATTTTCAAGTCCTTCCTGAGCAGGTAAACAGAATGGAACAGACCTGAGAAGAGCCATTGGTTCATGTTTTACAAAACTAATTACTTGTCCTTGGCCATGTAAGCAGCATTAACTAAGATAATATAGCAAACCAGGGCCACAGAATATTCTTGGGCCCCCCTCATGCCCATATCATCCCCCCACAAGAATGCCCCCAGCATAGAACTCACCTTTTTATCAGAATTATTCAGTTTGTACTTAGCTTCCTTTGCTTTCTGAATGGCTTTCAATACCTCTACAGTATCAAGCTCCTTCTCTGTAGTAATGATATTATCCAAGCAGACCTAAATAAAATCCACAGGAAAAACAATTTTGTGAAAGTCCTCAGGGCTGTCCCATGCATGTACTATGCTAATAAAAACTAAACAAGTCTTTAATCAACCACTAGACTCTGTTTGGCTCCATGAAGAACACCAAATAAGAAGACCCTCCCGGCCCTATATCTATCTAACCATATGGTCACACTTTAAACCAGACAGTATTGACAATAATATCATTAACATATTATAACCATCCAAACCTCACAGAAACATTTCTGCTGATTCCCATGAAATCAACTCTTCCAGGTAACCTTGTTTCGCCCTCGGTTATGTTGTCTTCATCTGAGGAGGGCCAGGTCAGTCCCATGATGGCTTCTTCCGAGGCTCTACTCCCGACTCCCTCCTGACTCCCCCCTATCTTCATTGTGACCCCTCCCAGACAGGAGCTGTATTGCCCTTTTGACTTATATTTGTAATCCCAATGCTTAGTACAGTAACTGGTACACAGGAAGACTTAATATCTTATAGACTTACACACACACACACACACACACACACACACACACATGACAGCTTTGCTCCATTATACAGTTCAGACTACCAGAGTCATATTTACTTGGAGAAGGCCCCAGTTTTGAGAGATATGGAAAGGCTTCATGAACAACAGACACGGGTACGATTTGGAAGGCAAAAGGGAAGTGAATTCCAGGCAGATGGAGAAGGGGAAGGGTGTGGCTAAAGGTAAGAGATGCCTGAGGAGGGTGTACATAAAACACAAAGAGGATCTAGGCTGACTGATGTGGAGAGTAATGGGAATCAAGCTGGAGGTAGGGAGGAAGAATGCCAGGAAGATGACTTTACACTTTATGCTCTAGGGAATCAGGAGACTTAATAGAAAGCAGCAGTGTTTTAGGAGGCTTAGGTTGGCAAGTGTGTTTAGGATGGGCGGGGGGCAGGGAGACCAATTAGGGATGAGGGCCCATAAATTACTAAGGGAGAAGCAGCAGAATGGAAAGATTTATTCAATCAATATCTATTAAATGCCTAGTATAGAGACAACAAAATGTTTGGCACTGGGGAAGACACACTTCACACTTCTATAGGGCTTTTAAGCACCGGTAAACTGCAGTGGAGAACTGAAATCCAAATACTGTGTGACATCCAAAGGTAACTGGAATAACCTGGGAAGGTTTCCTTGGCTTTCTTGACAGGATTTGGTGTGTTAGGGTGAGGGAACACACAGAGAAAGGAAGGCAGGCAGAGAAAGTCTCAGTCAGAGAAAGTAGGACAAAGGCACCACAGAGGCGTGCCATAGCAATGAGCTGGAGACAAGGCAGATACCCAGCACTGGGGCATAGCTACACTTGGGGCTCAGGAACGTAATGGACTGTTCCTGTGTTCTCAGAAATGATGATTCTTGGAAGAAGGGACAACCACATATGATACAAAAGGAAGTAAACACCACCACACAATGCCATGCAATCCTAATGACCCAAGCAGGCCCCAAAGAAGAGAGAGAAGCCACCGTCCTCCACTTCTTGGCAGACTTGGAGAACCGGGGCTATGAAACGCTGCGTACGAAGTCAGACTGGATATGTTGGTTAGTTTGCTGAACTGTTTTTATCCTCCTCACTCTTTTATTCTTTGTTATAAGAGATTACTCTTGGAAGGGAAAGGAAGGAGGGATACGCTGAGACATATAGATATGGCAGAAACAAAGGGTATCAATAATGATTTTTGTAAAGGCACAGAGGTGGGAAAGGAGGGGTGTGCGTACCCTAGTTTGGCTTCGACTTGGAAAAGAGCATGCAAATGGTCTTGAATGTTAGGCTAAGGATAAAGAACTTTACTCAGCAGACAATACACAGAATGATTTTCAACAATGGGACCACACCCAGGCATAGACAAATGTATAAAATATTTAGGAAGAAGAATCTAAAAGGTTTTTTGATAAACCAGATACAGGATGCCTACAAACACCTATTCCTAAGAGAATTGATGGAGAGAGGGAAAGTTGGAAAGGGACTGGAGTAAAGATAGAAGATAGGTTTTTATGCTGAGTCTGAGATGACAGGATACCCAAACGGAAATGTCTTGTAGGCACAAAAATAGAAATAAGTATATAATCTGAAATTTATGAGCAAAAAGTCACTTGGGATTTTTTAAAGGCTAAGTGAAGCTCATCAAATCATGCTTGCTTATTATTTGTTGTCACACTTTATCATTATTTTAAACATTTTTTCCAATACTGTCAAGAATTAATGGAAAAAAGTTAGTGTCAAAATTGTGTGTCTCAATTTGGGTTGAGGCCTCATATGGAAGCCCCAGAGGTCCCTTTCAGTTCTGGCATTGCTGGCAAAAAGCAGCCTGAAGAATGCTTCTCAAAAACACATTTCAGCTGTTTTCCTAACACAGCTATCAGCTTAGGCAAGAAGACACCGGAAGAAAACAGCCGACTTCTCAAAACTAAAAGTTGGGCACTTTCTCTGAACTGGGAAAAACCATCTAAAAGCCCAAAGGACAGCTTTTGGATTTCCCAAAGGCAGGAACTGAGACTTCTCCTTAGCACCGTGCTCTCTCCTCTCATATTCTATCCTCCCTATCAGCTGCAAGCTCAGGGAGGGCAGGGACAACACATTTGGATCCGTTATTTCTCCTAGTTCAGAGTGCTTGGTATAGACACTCAAAATGGATATTAAATGAAAACATGAACATGTAGCAATTCCCTTGGGCTCTAAGGATCCAAGAACCTGCAGCAGCTCAGCCCCACTGACTTCGAAGTTTCCCAGAGTGGTTTACTTACCTCAGACGCCCTGTCCCCAAACTGAGCTAGTACTTTGGTCCTGTAATCAGGGATGATGCTCAGAGGATTGCTGGATAATACCACTTCTTCCAAGCAAGGGAGGCTTCCTATGTTTTTTATCTCCTCGATCTGAAAGAGGAAAGCGTTAAAACCTTTTGGCTCCGAAATTTAACGAGGCAAATGCTACTTCGGAAAGACAGTTAAATTGTGCTTTTTGAAAGAAAAGGAAACTTTTCTAAACTCCCCACCACTACCAACAATGAGATATCACTTGAGCATAGCAACTACTGTAAAAGAAGTTATCACCTGTTCAATTTTATTGCTACTGAGGTCCAAGTTGACTAGAGAATACAGCTTGTTTAATCCACTCAGACTTTCCAGGAGGTTCCCTGCTAAATTCAGAGTCTTGATGTTCCCTAGTTTGGTATGAACGCCTTCTAAAGATGTGAGTTTGTTGTACGACAGATCCAAATGAATGAGATTGTACAGGTGCTATGGGCCATGAGAACAGAACAGAGGAAGAAGAGCCATATCAATTCAACACGAGTGAAGGTTACTTTAAAATAAAATATAAAGTCATCTTCATAATTAAGGAAACCACCTATTTAAGAATGCTTGCAATGTAGTAATCCTTTTGATTAAGTAAATTTTTAAATTAAGCTTTCTCTGTAATAAGTTCTAGTCTTCTGAGATACAACTTTAAAAAAACCACAATGTTTTACATTACAACAGCACCTACATATGTGTGTGGCATTTTATTTATTTAGACTACAAAGAATGTTTATTCAGATGTGTATTCTCCTTTCAATTCCTCCAGTCCTAGAAATAAGCAAGTGCCCCCAGCCCAGATGTCTATGTCTGCAGAGCAAATCTGTGCTCTGAGCTCCTAGCCAAAAGCTCTGAGTTCTTGCTATGCCAGAGTGAACAATTACTACAAGTATTAAATTAGCTTTACACAGGACTCCCATAAAGCACTTCCACATTAATCATTTCACTTGATCTTAATCCTTGATCCTTACAACCCAGAGGAAAGAAGACTGTAAACTCTAAAGAACTGTAGTACACCTTAATTATTCTTTGTTGCTTGAGGGTTTTAATGCTTAAACTTTGTTTTTTGAAACATAAATTAAAATAGATTTTCTACAAGAGGAATTATTTCTTCAAAGAAATTACCTGGAGATTTTCTACTACCATCACTCCGTTGTGACTCAGATCTAAGAATTCAATCTTTGGAATAAGTCTCTGAGGAAGAAAAAAAATGGTCACTAGCAATATACTCATGATAACTGTTCATATTTGCATAGCAACTTACAGTTTGTAAAGTACTTTCACATAAATTATTTTTCATTGATCTTATCTTTGATACTGCTTATGATCCTTAGGAGTTTTAAGGGAAATAAGACTTGAGAAATTCTGTACATTTAAAAAATCCTCTTCTGAGGATTTTGACATTGCCATGGGAGAGCAAACCCTCTTCGCTTTTCTTCTAACATACACACATGGTTGCTACTTCCCTCATGAAGTGCTGAGGACAAACCACCTTGTTTATAATTGCTTCTTTACCTTTCCAGCCTATTTTCTGATTGAGCAGAGAGAAGACACAGATGAAGACTGGTCACTTCAAGACTACAACAGAACTCTTTAAGGATAAGCAGGATAACTGAGTTCCAAATCATGCTAACTTGTCCCTAGAAGCTACAGGCTTCTCGATTCTCATTCTTCATCACTAAAACTAAGCCTTGTTCCAAATCACTGATGCTAGGGACCAACACTCCTATGAAATTAACCTTCATAGTTAGAAACATAGAGTACTGGAACTGGAAAGAACTTCAAGGATCACTTAATTCAAAATTCATTTTACAGCTGGGGAAGCTGACACTCAGATTTATTCTAGATAATGTAGGTTCTATAGCTTTGAGATTTATAATCCACTCAAGACCAAATGAACTTCTCTCCTCTACCCTCAATCCAATCCTTGGAATCAATGTAGAAGAACTTCACCATTTGGGTTATTTCTACAGTGAAAAGCACTGGGACATATACACAGTAGGTGCTGATAAAATACTGGTTCTTTTCATGAAAACTAAAACAAGTCTGAGGTTTCACCTTATGCCATACAAATTGACATGGGTGACAAAACATGGGAAGAGAGATTTTTAGAAGGGCTGTAGGAAGACAGACACAGCGATTCCCTGTTGGTAGAACTAGGAAGAAGTGCCCCCAAATGTTCTGATTTTCAGCTTGTAATCATGTCAAATGACTAAACTGTCCACATTCTCTAACCTAGTGGATCTCACTACTGGGCAAATACCCAAGGAGGCCAAAGACAAAAGCAAAGGTCTAGTATATACCAAAGAATTCATAGTTTGCTCTCTGTGCTAGCAATAAAGGTGAAAACAAAGTGTCTGCTGATTGGGGAATTAGGGGGAAAAAAACTCAAAATCTGTATATGCATGAACGATATTATGCAATAAGAAGTGACGAATGAGGAATTTAAAGAAAGATTTGTGTGAAATGATGCAGAGCAAAAAAAAAAAAAGTGAACCAAGTTAATGACACATGACTATAACATTGCAAATGAAAAATCACTAAAGAGAAGTTAAACCCTGAGTAACTAAAAGAAACCAATGAAAGCCAGAGAACAGATAATGAAATATAACTTCCCCTTTGTGGTGGAGGTATGGGGGTCCTACTAAGATAGAATATTATAACTGTCAGTTATAGTCACTGTATTAGAAAGGCTCTATCTGGAAGGGTGTGTACAAAATGACTGAAATGTAAGGGCATGGGTATAAATAAAGGATATTTTTAAAAATTACTTTATTTCATTCTAAAATACATTCTCACTTATACAAACAACATATGGAGTCTTAAGGTCTGATTAGTTTATGTGCTTTATAATTTTGGGAAACCAGAAAAATTCCCAAAGACCCAACTTCTTCAAAATTCATCCATTTATTTAAGAAATATTTACTGATTTATCTAACTCTGTGCAAGGCCTACTCTTGAGGACTTAAATGGAGATTTCAAAATTCTTACCACAGAATCATCAATTTGTGAGATGCTATTGTGACTCATATCTAGAGTGGTTAATGCTCTCCATGTTGGAATAACTGCAGTGACGGGGCAATCAGGATGTGCACCCTCTGGCTCCCACTCATCAAATTCTGATGCTTCGGGAACAATGACTTCCTGTGTAAAAACAGTTTCAAATATCTATGAATGTGTAGTTAATGCTTCCCTTTAAAACTCATCATTTTGACAATCACTAAAAAATTTTAAAGACTTCTATAAAAAAAAGACTTCTATAAATTCTAATGCATAGAGAGAAGTTCCCAATAGAACAAAACTTCAAATTATTTGTTCTAATGCCATCTTGATAAATTGAGAAGCTTTTAAAAAACCTATTTGTGAAGTTTAACAAGGGTGGCATTTAAAAATACATGAACAACGATTAGACTGTTCCATCTTGCCTTATTTTGTGTTTTTTCCTTTTCTGTCTCAAATCTCAAATCATTACAAAAGAAATCTTTTGGGCCTTGTTGCTATGTATCAACAGCTTCCTCTGGCTCAAACTGACTAAAGTTTACTCTACAGTGACTGGTGGCATCATGGCCTCTTGGAGCAGCATGGCCTTTTAGCAAGTGCTCAGTGGGTAGATGACATACCTTTCATCAAAAACCCTCTATTCACCATTATAGGATAAAAGCCTTGTTTGCACTTCACCACTTCCCCCTTAGACTTCGGAAGTTAAACAAAAGCTAATTTGGAGACAAGGTGAGAGTACTGGCTTTATTTGGATCCTAAAACCAATGGAACAGAGGAATAATCCTTAATTACAGAGGAAAAATCTTTAATACACAAAAGCAAGGTCACTAAGGCTTTTCTAATGCTTACAGAAAGCAAAGCAAGATTTCTTTTGTAACAATTTGAAATCTGAGACAGAAAAGGAAGAAAGCAAAATAAAGCAAGATGGACCATCTAATAGTTACCCAACTTAGACTCAAAAGATTTACAGCTGGAAGGGACCTCGGAAACTAGTCTAATCTTGGAAATCTACCTAATCTAAGGGTTCTTAGCCCGAGATCTGTAACTTTGCTTGTTGTTTTTTTTAATATTCTGAAAACTGTATTTCAATATAATTGGTTTCCTTTTTAATCTATGTGTATACACTTAAAAACATGATTGTGAGAAGGGGTCCATAGGTTTCACCAGACTGCCAAAGGAGTTCATGACACAAAAATTGTTCAGAACCTCTGATCTAATCTAACTCTTCCTTACCATAGGAAGGTGAGACTTGTTTGAGTCAACACAGGCAGACTCTAGAATCTTAGAATCTAGGTCTCACTACAATGCGTTCCTCTGCCTGCTACACAAAGGCAGTCTTTTCCGTATATAACTCCAATGAAAGATTTTTCACACATGCCCCAAATCTGGTACAGCAAAGATACCTTTTTTATACCTGGAGAAGGACTCATAAATTAATAAGCCAATTCAAAGTTTAAAAGAAGAGAAACCTTATAAATTCACTTAAAATACCTGTCCTGCTAAGTCAGAACAGAGTCCCCTTAATAGCCAATATCCTTGGCATTTGTCTAATACTTGGTCCTTTTTCAAGTTTTCACATCTTATGACCTCATTTGTTCCACCTTGAGCCTCCCTTAAAATCCACGAAGAATGAGAAATGAACATTGTAATTTAAGGCTGTTTTTAAGCTGATGACAACATTTATAACCCAATTTACTTAAAGACATCTCATTATACTAAGAAAAGTCCTAGCAGTATTTAGTTTTAATAATCTGGTTCAAGCTAAAGTTACATGATTACAAAATACCAATATAGACTTTTCACTTGAAAAAGAAAAACTACACAATTTCATTAAGTATCTTATTAATACCACCCACTGATTTAAATTAATATCCATGGTGAAGCAGTTCTAGGGAGAAATAATTTAAGTTAGACTGACCAATATAATCACTGTAACCTAGAATGGGGCTGTTCAACCTTAGGTTTTTATTGAAACAATGGACAATATATTCTGATTTGCCATGTTAGTGGTAGCTCAGCTTCATTTACTAAAGCATTTATGTAAATTTCTATGCTTGCCCCACCCCCCCACCAAATTTTGGACAGCCCTGACCTAGAATTTGGGAGCTAGGGAAGACTTTTAGAAATTAACCAGCTGAAGCTAGTTGTGACTCACCCAATGTCATATTACTAATTATTGGCAGGACTTTCAAGCCTTGAAATTCTTAGTGTAGTGCTCTTTCCACTAAACTAAATGCACAGATCAGAGACAGGGAAAGGGCACTTATTTCAACCACCAATAAAACAGAGCTGTTAACAACAGCTGCCTGAACCACAACCTTAAACTTTCTCATGGAGCACCAGCTGAATTTAACTTTGAATGAACAGACCAGAGATTCCTTTGGTGATGTTTCAGGACAGGAAAGGGCATAAACTTACTTTCATTGAGGTTGCTGAGAAACGGACACTCAATGTGGCTAAGGTATGTTTGGATGAAATCAGCCCTTTGATATGCTTTGCATCACAGTGACTTATCTGTTTAAAGAGACAACATAATTCATAAATTCAATTTCCCTTACGATAAACAGTGCTAGGAAGGCAGGAAGCCAAATCAAGACCTGAGTCACCTCTGCAAAGACTTAAGCACCAAGTGAACGTTTTCTAAAAACTCAACGATGTCCTTCCCATTCTCATATTTAACAGTAAGGTGAGGGCACCTGTGTCTCAGGGGTTAACAAAGTACCACCAACCATCAGAAACAAGATTGAGTGCAAAAACCCTTTTAATCATACTGATGACTGAAAGAACACCTGGATTCATGTAGTATGCCCTTGAGTGATGATACAAGAGGGAAGAGAACTCCGTAGCCAGAGCCACACTCTGTTCAAACTTGCCCATCTGATGATACTCATAACAATCTTTACTTTGGCAAACCTGGGTCAGGCCGCCTGTTTCCACCTAGGTATGAGTGCCTGACACAATATTCAGGCCTGGAAGAACTATGTTTCACAACAGATAAACCATTCTTACAGGTCTCTGAAACAAACACAGTTTTTGGTCCATGGTTAGTCTGTTATTTCTTTGTAAATATAATTTTCTAAGCTAGAACATAAAGGAGTTCACACATTTACATAGTTTTTACAAAGGACTTTCTTAGACAAATAAGTACTGAAAACTATGTAATTCAATATTAACATGAAGTACTTCTATTAAGTGTCAACTCTCAAAGCATAAATGTGAACAATTCAAAATGGTAGAAATCGCTATCCCATCAAAAATTTCACACAAAATAAAGAGGACAAGCTGTGAAAACCTGACTTAGGGAGGGCTAAAATCCTTCAGCTTTTCTTTAAACAAAAAACTTTTTTTTTTCAATTAACAAGCATTTCCTCTCTCCCACCTCCTTCTATTTGAAGAAAAAAAAGAACCCAAGTTCATCAAAACAAATCCTGCATTAGCTATATCCTAAAAATGTACACATCACTGGGCAAAGTGAGTCCATCACTTCTGTCAGGAAGCAGGTAAGAAAGCTGGCTCCATCATCTGTCCTCAGGAATCTTCGCTGTTTGTCCCTTCAGTTTTTCAATCTTCATGCTCATGGTATAAAAGTGTACAAATCCCTCATAGGCAAAGCACCAGAAGGAGCTACGTGCTTGTCTACTCTTAACTTGCTGAATTTCAGGTTCACTTTCCCTGTGTTAATTGAGACAAACACTTTGCTTTCATGAACCCCTCGGCTAGGGGCAAGGGGAAGAGTAAAAAAGATGTTAAATACCTAACAAAACGTATTTGTCAACTGAAAGCAAGAAATACCTTCTGATCAAGGTCTGCTACTTGATGTAAAAAACTACGTTGTGTCAAAGACAACCAAAATAAAGATAATTAGATCTTACCTCTATCTGATGAAGAGACTTAAATATTGACAAATCAAAAGGCAAGAGATGCTCCTGAATGTTGCTGGTCCCAAAAGGTCCTCCTGTGCCAGATACCTTAGAATTAAGAATTTCATTAGGCATGATGCTTTATAGGATCCTCCACAACTGTTCATGTCATCAGTGTTTATGTTAGCTGCCAAATGGCATAGGACTTCCAAACAAAGCTGACACCAGCTTTGGTTGAGCTCTGTTGTGAAGTGTTCATTTCACAATGAAAAATGAGACAAGTCTGTGTGTTTAATAAAAATACAATAAACCAACTGAGCTAAGGAAGGCCAGAGGTCAACTGTGAGCTCCAGCTGCCACCTGGTGCTCAGCAGGGGCAGTACACAAGCATCTCAGCACAACCTGTGTTTCTAAAACCCAATAGAAAGTTTATCAGCTTGGAAAAAAAGTAAGAAAATGTTCAAGGATGCTGAAAAGTTCATCTTCCATGAGCAATCTCCATCTCACCACAAAATAATAAGAATAAATTATTACCTAGTTAAATAGTCACAGCATTACCCAACTCCTTACAAACAGGTCACAGGGAGATGGTCCATAAGAGGGGCTTAAGAGTTACCTTCAGGTATCGGAGTCTACAGGTAAAGTCCAGAATGTGACCCAGATCGGTCTGGGCATCTCCATTAGCACAGGTGGGTTTTCCTTGCCGAAGCTGCTGAGTGATGGCATATAACTGTAATGGCCTAATGGCAAAAACCTCTCCAGCCACTAAGAGCTGTTCACCTGAAAACCAACAACAAGGAAGTTAGTTCCTATCCGAAAAAGTGTTTTAACCAACCTGCACAGTCTGCAGCACCCAAGTTGCTTGGCTGCTCTGTTCCCTACCAGAGGCTCAGGAAGTTGCTGTCAAAAGATGCCTTCCAAGTATAGCTACAAGAGACAAGCGCAGTAAGGCCCAGGAAGTCCTACAATCCACAAAGGAATTATGTTTTACTGCTTGTACACAACCAGTGAATAAAGTGCTGGCCCTGGAGTCAGAAGGACCTGAGTTCAAATCTAGCCTCACTTTCTAGCTGTGACTCTGGGAAAGTTACTTAATCATGTTTGCCTCAGTTTCTTCACCTGTAAAATGAGAGAAGGAAACGGCAAACCACTCCAGTTTCTCTGCCAAGTAAACCCCAAATGGGGTCATGAAGAGTTAGACTGAAATGACTGAACACCACCACCACCCTCCATCAAACGACACACACATTAACAGCACAAATTAAACTTGGAAGCACACTCACAGCTCTGATAAAGGGAAGACAGATAGTGAAAGGTCCTGGACCTTTGATGTCACTGATAGGGCAATTCCAGGATGAAGAAACTCCTTCTACCCATACAAGCTGGCTCTTTCTCTGCAACTCAGTCTTTCATTTTTAATTCCCCTTGGTCCATAGTTCTTAGAGAGTTGCCCATGGTCACACAAGCCAGTCTGTGTTGGTCAGAACTTGAACCTGGGTCCTTCTGATTCCAAAGCCGGCTATTCATTCACTATACAATGCTGTCTTTCAAAGAATGGGTAATAATAACTCATAAAAGGTAAAAATTTAGGAATGAATCCCACAGAAGTAGAGTACAGATAAAACACACAAATTGTGTCCAAACATTCTGGGGAAATGATTCATTTCAGGGAGACTGGATCTTTAGCTGGTGTCACCAGGGTCCAGAAACTCATCTGAGGTAAAAGAAAAGTAACCTAGGAGAAAAGAATGCATCAACTACGAGGGCCAGTTAAAACATTTTTCAGTCCTTCCTTACCTTTGTGATAGAGCTCCTCGGCTAGAGCAGCAGTGATGCCATTTATTTCCTGCAAAAAAAGAAAAAAGGGGGTGGTGATGGTAAGAGGGAGGACCGCACCACATTTAAAACAGATTTAGTTAATTTAATATTCACCTGGCTTTCGACATTCCCAAACTGGCAGATGAATGAATACTTGCAAACTCCCTAAATTGTTGAAATTCTGACACTTTAGAAAATTAAGCAAAATTAAGGCCAAGGTCTTAAAGCTGTAAGAAATACTTACTTATAAACAATGAAGGTTAAGACAGATGGTGTTATGGAAACCTGCAAAATTTGCTTGAAAGACAAAGGGTAAAAATGAAATCCCCTAAGAGCAACAATTCAGCAACCACAGTAACTCCAGGGGCTACTACCTCTAAGAAAGCGGGCCCAGCAAGGAAGCTGTTACCTACCACTGCAAAACAATACAATGCTCCAGAAGGTTAGGGGGAGGGGGCTGAGGAACAGGGGCACCAACAGGGTAGATTCTTGTACCTTTTGCAAGGAAACATGCATGTTTCCCCAATAATAGCTTGCCACTTTAAAGGTTACATACATTCTCACTTAATCCTCCCTGTAGGATAGGTGCTACAGACAGTAATATCCCTATTTTACAGATAGAGCAACTGAGGCTCAGAGAAGTTTAACTGACTTGTCCATTGTGACACAGTTAATTATCAGAGCCTTTCCTGGCTTCAAGCCAGCACTTCACCATAACCGCACTAAGTAGAGAACCACTGCTCCCCACACCTGACCAGGACAAGCCTAAAAAGTTCACATACTTTCTTGAAGGGTCAGTCTCATCAGCATTCCTGAGATTCATTTTTCCCAATTTGGAAATCATTGTTAATAATGCTTAATTCTAAAAATCTTCCTTCTAGAGCTGGGATTCCTCTATTTATATTGATTTTTGAAATAATGAAGGAGAGGTATAGTAAAAGGAAATGTGTCAAATATAACACGCTAGGCTTTAGCCTGCCGAGATGCTTCAACTTTAGAATCACTGGGTTGTCAGGGCTCCTCAGGGGTCATTAATAGAATGTCAAACAATTCAGAAACATGGCTATTTACACGTATTCCCAGAAAGAGAATGGTTTCTTTATAACTTGTACTTTTTCAATCATCTGATTTTGTTTTGACATTTCTTGTCTCACAAAATTATTGCTTTCTGTTTGGTCCATTCTAATCTTCATGAAGGCCATATCTTGGGTTATGTTTCCCACCTTTCCCATTCTTTCCTTCACAGCTCTCATTTCATTTAATTAAATTAATTTACTTATTCAGTGCCATACCAATCGAACTACCAAAAAATTATTTTACAGAGCTGGATAAAATAATAACAAAATTCATCTGGAAGAATAAAAAGTCAAGAATATCTAGGGAATTAATGAAAAGAAATGCTAGGGAAGGTGACCTAGCCATACCAGATATCAAACTGTACTATAAAGCAGCAGTCCTCAAAACTACTTGGTACTGGCTAAGAAACAGAGTGGTAGATCAGTGGAATAGCTTAGGTACACAAGACGCAGAAGTCAACAACTATAGCAATCTACTCTTTGATAAACCCAAAGAATCCAGCTTCTGGGCTAAGAATTCACTATTTCACAAAATGGAAAATGGTAGGGCAGAAACTGGGCATAGACCCATATCTTACACCATATACCAAAATAAAGTCAAAATGGGTTCATGATTTAGGAATAAAGGCTGATACTATAAGCAGTTTGGGAGAGCAAGGAATAGTTTACCTATCAGATCTATGGGAAATGGAAGAATTCATGACCAAACAAGAGATAGAGAACATTACAAAATACAAAATGGATAATTTTGATTATGTTAAACTGAAGTTTTTGTATAAACAAAGCCAATGCAACAAAGATTAGGAGGGAAGCAGAAAATCTTTACAACCAACGTCTCTGATAAAAGCCTCATATCTAAAATATACAGAGCACTGAGCCAAATTTATAGGAATAAAAGCCATTCCCCAATTGAGAAATGGTCAAAGGATATGAACAGGCAGTTTTCAGAGGAAGAAATTAAAGATATCTATAGGCATATGAAAAAATGCTCTAAATCAATATTGATTAGAGAAATGCAAATCAAAACAACTCTTAGGTACCACATCTCTCCTGTCAGATTGTCCAACATGACAAAACAGGAGAATGATAAATGCTGGAGAGGATGTGGGAAAATTGGAACATTAATGCATTGTTGGTGGAGTTGTGAACAGATCCAGCCATTTTAGAGAACAATGTGGAACTATGCCCAAAGGGCTATAAAAATGTGCATACCCTTTGACCCAGCAATAATGCTCCAACAGCTGTATCCCAAAGAGATCACACAAGTGGGAAAAGGACCTGTATGTACAAAAATATTTATAGCAGCTCTTTTTGTGGTGGCAAAGAATTGGAAATTAAGGAGAAGCCCATCAATTGGAGAATGGCTGACAAGTTGTGGTATATGAATGTAGTGGAATACTATTGTACTATGAGAAATGGGGAAGATACGGACTTCATGATAACCTGGAAAGACCTACATGATATGATGCTGAGTGAGAGGAGCAGAACCAGGGGAACATTATACACAACCACAGACATACTGATTCTGTGATGACTAACTTTGATAGACTTGGCCCTCCTCGGCAATACAAGGCTCAAAGACAGCTCCAAAGGACTCATGATGGAGAGAGCGATCTACATCCAGAGAAAGAACTATGGAGTCTGAATGCAGATTGAGGCACACTACCTGCTGTCTTCTTTTTTGGTTTTGTTTCTTCTCTCTCATAATTCATTCCATTGGTCATAATTCTTCTCTGAAACCTGACTATTGTGTAAATAAGTTTACTGAGAATGTTTATGTAGAATCTATATGGGACTACATGCCGTGTGGGGGGCAGGAGGGAGGGGAGGGAAGGAAAGAAAACTTGAAACTCAAGAACATGTATAAGTGTTGTAAACTAAAAATAAAAAATCTAACTAAATTTTTAAAAAAAAGAAGCAGAGGGGCTAGCCATATCATAGGACTTTAGAAGTGAAAGGGGCCTCAGACACTATCTAATATAACACCTTCATTTTATACGTAAGGGTCCAGAGAGGCCATCGTAAGCTTGTCAAGTCTCCGCAGGCAGTTAAATGATCACATGGATTAAAGATTTAGAGCTTTGAGGGAGGCTGGCTAGTTTCCTACTTCCGTTTTACAAATGAGGAAGCTTCAGTTTAACAAACTCAAGTGCCTAAAGTCCCACAGGTGGCAGGGCGAATTTGAACCCAGGTCCTCTGATTCCAAGATACCTGGCTATTTCCGCTGGATCAAGGTGACTCAAGTTAATGGCAGAGCCATCATCTTCTTTAAAAGAGTTTTGCATATGAAGACAAGACAGAAAAGCTCCCAATGAGAAGCTGGCAGGATGTTTGCCACACTAAAAATTCTTTCCAAGATAGTTATTTCTGAACAGTCTCGTGACTAGCAAACAGCTGCAGTCCTCAAAAATGCAGGAGTCAGAAGGGAAATGCAAAGAGGAATCAATATTCTAGTCATACACTGGGAAGATAGCATTAGGAAAAAATTTTTTTTTAAAGATAAGAGACAATATTATTTCTGAACAAAGAATTTTTGCTTCTGATAAGACAAAGTGAACTTTAATATCTTTTCACAGAACTTTCTAGAAGGAAGAAATAAATAATGAATGTCCCATTGCCCAGAAAAGGTTCTGTGACACCAAAGGTTTTAATGTTTTACTTCAAATAATTCGAGCTTTGTATTTAATCTTAGTAATCATAACTAAGATAATGCCTTTCCTTTAGTTAAAAAAAGCAAGCATGATAGACCCTACTACCAGGGCAAAGGCTTCATCATCTTCTGCATTTAGAGCCCTATTGTTCAAGAGCAGTTTGGAAACAACAAGCCTGGCTGGGTTTTTGGTTTGGTTTTGTTTTTAGCTGATAATTTTTACAGGAAATGTTTGCATGCAAAGATAATTTTTTTTGTTCGGAACTGAGATTTTGATGGTGTCAGGAACTTCAGGTGTGGACACTACCTTCTTAAGAGCAATGGCCTGCGTGGCCCTGAAATAACAACAAAACCAAAAATAACAGCTAGAACTGACACATGTATAGTTGGCAAACTGATTTACATATATTATCTAATCTGATCCTTACAGTAGCCCTGTGAGGCAGGCACCATGATGCCCATTTTACAGATAAGGAAACTGAGGCTGAGAGTTAAATGATGTGCGCACAATCAATATTTATCAAGGGCAAGATTCTTGAGGCCTAACCCCCTATCTACTATTATACCATGCCTGCCTCCTAATACATGCATGATTTAGACATAATTATCAGGAAGACATCGAATTTTGTAGACAGCCAGCAGAGTTTAAAAAGAGACTTGAACCTTTTTATTGGGAGAAGATATATTAACAGGCACAAAGTTCTCACCTTTACTCTCCATCTAAACCTGTATTAGTCAACTACCAGGCACACAAGACTAGCTCCCAATCCACATCTCCAGACCTGTTACTACCATCCTCCCCCATCCCACCCCACCCACGTCCCCCTTCTATTCTGACCACTCCTCTTCAGCTCCTCTGGGCTTTTTAAAGCTTTCAATCACTCAACAACTTCTGCTTTGAAGTTCACAGCACCCAAACTTTCCAGCCCACTCAGATTACGCTGACAGCCATGTTCTAATCCTCAGGCCATCCTCCTGGCTTTCTCCCACAGTTCAGCCTCTGGCTCAAGGACTTCTACACCCCCGCTGACCCTCCCTGGGCTCTCAAACCTTCCAGGCTCCCAGTCTCCTTATGTTCCAAGCTCTCTTACTCCCCCTTGGCCCCACACTCTATGGACAGATCACATCCACAAACATTCCTTTAGCTGACCTGGAAACCTCCAGCCCCAGCACTTTAATGACCTCTGCTCTGACTTACCTCTGTTCTCTCCAGCCTTGACTCTAGAGTCAGCGAGCTCACCTGTCTTAACTGTACTCTACTCTCAGATCCCTTGAGCCCTCATCATCCCTCATGCTTTGCCAAGTCTCAGTGCAGTCCTCAAATACCCCCACCATTCACCTCTGCTCATCGAATCACGGTGCTGCTGAACAGCAGTATAAGTTATACAATTATAATGATCGGGAACAGCAGAAATTCCTATTATCCAACTTCAACTGGGCCTTCACTGCAGCAAGAAAATCCTTACATTCTTCCCTGATTCCTTGTCTCAATCCCCACAAACTTTTCTTTTCAAAAATTTTTTGAAATATAATTTAGTTTTAGTTTTCAACATTCACTTCCATAAGATTTTGAGTTTTAAATTTTCTCTCCCTCCCTCTCCTCTCCCCTCCCCCAAACAGCATATGCAATCTGATAAAGGCTCTACTTAAACATATTTTCACATTAGTCATGATGTAAAGAAGAATTAGAAATAATGGGAGGAACCACAAGAAAGAAGAAACAAAACAACAAAAGTAGAGGAGGGCAAACAGGATGCTTCCATCTGCATTCAGACTCCAAAGCTCTTTCTCTGGATCCCATAAACTTCTCCAAAATCTGTTCTCTCAAGCTTCTCACTCCTTCCATCCCCTCCCCACCAGCTGATGGCTTTGCCTCTTCATTTATGGGGAAAATTGATCCCATCTCTTGACATCACCCTCCCACCCTCTCTTCCTTTCCTCAGGTTCTGACAATAAGACAGACTTTCTCCTGAGAAGGCTAACTCCTCTACATGTACCCTTGATCCCATCCCTCCTATCTTTTCCAACAGATGACAATCTCAAGCACCACTTCTCTATATAATCTTCAATTTCTCCCTATTACCTTCAACCTTGCTCATCTCCTTCCTTGTTCAAAAACAAAACAAAACAACCAAAAACCTCCCTACACGAGCCCCTATCCACTCGAGCTATTGTTATATATTTGTTCAGCAAAACTTCAAGGAGTCTATGCTTGCTGCCCCCACTTCCTCTGGCTTCTGACTTATCACCTGACTCAAACTGCTTTCTCCAAAGTTACCAATGACCTCTTAATGGACGTTTTCTCAGTTCTCATAGTTTTGATAGTGTTAACCACCCTCTTCCTGCTGCGTACTCTCTTCTTCAAATCTTCGTCTCACCACTCCCTTGTGGTTCTTTCTATCCATGTGACTGCTCATTCTCAATCTCCTCTCCCGGCTTTTCATTCCTATCATACTCTCCAAACGGGAGCGTTCCTCTTTTCTCTCTATACAACTTCATCAGATCTCACGGTTTTCCCACTAAATCCGAGAGTTATTACCTGACTATGATGTACCATCCGGTGAACACACTGAATAGGATGAATAAGGGCATTCCAAACATTGCTTCCAGCTCCCTGCTGGATTTCAAAACCAGCATCAGGAAGGTGCTTATGGGGGGCTGATAATTAGTGGATAACAACTATGCAGATGCAGCCTCCTTACAGATCTTATAAAGCTTCTGTTAGTAGGAATGAAATTGTAATGGATCACTTGGGACAATGGACAACTGCTCAGTGAACGTCTCTTAGAATGAAAATCAGCATAACATAGTAAATAGAATATTAGACCTGGAATCAGGAAGACATGAGTTCAGACCTAGCTCAGGTACTTACCATCCACTCAAACCTGTGCAAGTGACCTAAACTCTAAGCCCCAGCTTTCTCATCTGTAAAATGGGGATTAAAATACCTGTAGTGTCCAACTGACAGGGACATTTCAGATAATCACAGAACATTAGAACTGGAAGGGAACTAAGATGCCATCTGGTTCAAACTGAATTATGTCACTTAATCTGCCTAGGCCTCTGTCTCCTTCCCTATAAAATAAGGGCTTCTGAGGTGCCACTCGGTGCCAGATTTACGAATAAGAATACCCTATGTAGCACACCTGACAAGTGGTCATCCAGCCGCTTTTCTGGACAGCCTTCACTGTGGAGAAGTGTTTCCTTACATTAAGCCTCTTTTTGACTTTTGGATGTTAATCTTAGTTCAATCCTCTTGGACCAAGCAATTCAATGTTCTCCCATCCGCCCTTTATACCCTATTTGTCCACAGTTGTGAGACTGTGGGCTCCTTTCAGGGCAGGGACCATTTTTGGCCTTTCTTTTGTATCTCAAGCACTTAGGATATTGGCCAGTACATAGTCGGTACCTAATAAATGCTTGTTGATCTCTCTCTCTCAACGTAATAGAATTTTATTTGCAAGTTAACAGAAATGTCTAAGACTTGTACTCAAGCCCGTAGGAATTAACCAAACCTACAGCAAATAGCCAATGAGTGCCCTTTCTCCCAGACACCTGCTAAGTCTGGGGAAATCACAGTACTTCTCTGGGTATGGCTCCAGTGGTGGGTAGGTGAGGACTGGATCCTCCACATTGGTGAGCTGTCTGCCTGTGCATCATTCCTTGCTGCTGGTTTTTTTTTTTAATTAAATTTTATTTTTTCAATGTGCCTTCTCTCCCTTTCATCTTCTCTTCCCAAATCAGAAAGAAGAATGAACCCTGTTACCAAAAGTGTGCGGACAAGCAAAAAATATTCCTGCATTGGCCACGTCCAAAAAAAAAAAAGTCTCAATCTGTACTCTGAGTCCATCACGTCCCTATGAAGAGGTGGGCAGCATGTCTCATCATAAGTCCACTGGAATGGTGGTTGGTCATTATACTGATCAGAGTACCTAAGTGTTTGAAAGTTGTTTGTCTTTATGATATTATTATTGTATAAATTGCTCTCTTGGTTCTCCTCACTTCACTCTGCATCAATTCATACAGGTCTTCCCAGTTTTCTCTGAAGCCACCCTCTTTCATCATTTCTTACAGCACATTAATATTCTACCACATTTATATACTACAACTTTCTCATCCATTGTCCTACTGGTAGGCACCCCCTCTTTTTCCAATTATTTGGTACCACAAAAAAGCTGATATAAGCAGACAGATAAATATATAACATCCTTAGAGTTTGTTTTGCTTACTTTGGTCTAATTCCTTAGTTTGCTTCACCCTCTCATCCCTCCCTTTCTTTTCTTTTCCTCCTGTTAAATACGTCCTTGAGTTTTACAGGACAAATCCTTTTATTAAGGGGATTTCTGTGAAGTTTGGATTCAGTCAAAGGGCCACATGTGGCCTCAAAGCTGCAGGTTCCCCACCTCTTCTATTTCCTTGTTAAGTGAGATTATTTCTAGGCCCAACTATATACGTGTGTGTATTTTTCCCTCCTTTGACCAGTGCAGAAGCAGGTGAGGTTCAAGTGTCACCCACTCCCCCTATTTGCACAGACTTCTATTTGCACACCCCAATTATGAGATACCTAATCTGGTACATTTTCTAGATCTGTCTGGAGGAGTTGTAGGGTAGAAATCAGCTGTATTCCTTTTTGCTACTCTGCCATCTGGCTCTACCTCAGTCCCATGGGTTTAACTATCACCTCTATAAAGATGACTCCCAGTTTCCCATCTCTAGCCCCAGTCTCTCCTCTAAGCTTCAATCATCAATTGCCTACTGGACATTTCAAACTGGATGTCCCAGGGACATCTCAAACTCCATACATCAAAAAAAGAATCCACATTTTCTCCCCTACTCCCCTGAAACCTACACATCTTCCAAATCTTCCTATTTTTGTCAAAGGCACCATCATTCTTCTCATCCTCCAGGTTTGTAACCTTGCTGTTATCTTTGACCCCTCACTCTCTCTCACCTTACATATATCCAATCGGTTGCCAAATTTTGCTTTTTCTACCTCGACATCTCCTGCACCTAACCCCTTCTTTCTCTCTATTCACACAACTACCATCTTAGTGCCCCAAATCTCTCCCACTTCAGTCCATCCTTTGCAAAAGTGTGAGTTGCCCTAAGTGTTAACGTGACCCTGTCATTCTCCTACTCAAAATCTAGTGGCTTCCTATCACCTATAGCATTGAAAATAAACTCCTTTGTTTAGCTCTGAAAGCCCTTCACAACCTTGTTTCAAACTATTTTTTCAGCCTCATTGTTCCCTTCTGTCCCTCTGTGATTCAATCAAAATGGCCTTCTCACTCTGTCACCTAATTCTTTCTCATCTCCATACCTTTTCAATAGTTGGCCCCCAAGCTAGAAATGTATCCTTATCCTCCAACTCACAGAGTCCTCATTTTTCATCCATATACAGTTCGAGCACCACCTCTGGATGAAACCTTTCCTGATCCCAACTGCTAGTGCCCTCCCTGTCAAAACACCTTGTATTTATTTTCTATCCTTGGTTGCTTCTTGGTTAGAATGTCTGCTCCCCATGAGTCCATGAGTCAGGACTGTTTCATTCACTGTATCTGCATCCTGAGAGCCTAGTCAATCAGCCAAGTTAACAAACATTTACTTAGCATTTATCACTTGCCAGGTACTCTCCTAAGTGACAAAAAGTGTGGCTCAGTGGCTAAGAAAGGCAAAAAGAGTTCCTGCTCTCAAGAAGAAGACATTCAAATGGAGGAGATATCATGTAAATTGAAGGGCATATATAAGATAGAGATAACAGATGGGAGGTAAAGTGGAAAGGTATGCTCTTTGTGAGCACTCAGGGTGCCATTTGTTGTGTCGAGCCCAGTCCCTGGCACCAAGGAGACAATACCTGATGACTGATTTGGAGATATGTAAAGAGAGGATGTGAAAAGAAATGAATTTCATTATGCGCTGTTTAGTAAGGAAAGGGCTGTGCTTGGTTCCTGTACTAAGATGAACCAGCCCAGGGCGGCCAATACAGTCATTTGGCCGCATGACTTTTTCACATTAGGGGTTACTGAACTCGCTGGATCAAGTTTTCCTCCTCATAACTGTGTGGTTCTATCAACCAGAAGGCAACATTCTAGTTAACTGCTATACTGGCACTGACTGGCCAGGTGAAGTAAATCTCTCCAAAGAACTGATCCTTAGTACAAAATACCGAACAAATATTTAATAACGAGTATTAAAAACAAGTTTGAGGTTCAAGTCTAAATAGGTTCCCAAAGAAATCAAACCACGGAAAATGAAGCATTATGTACAAAAATATTTATAGCAGCTCTTGCTGTAGTCACAAAGAACTGGAAATCATGGGGAGGCCCATGAACTGGGGTATGGCTAAACAAATAATGGTACATGAATATAATGGAATACTACTGTACCATAAAAAAGGAGGAAATGGTCAATTTCAGAGAAACTTGAGAGGGGAACAGTTACTGAGTGATTGAGTAGAACCAGGAAGGCAATTTATATAATAACATTATATAGAAACATGAATCAGTGAGGATTGGGGAACTTTGATCAATGTAATTACCAAACACATTTCTAGAGGACTGATTACAAAGCTCACTTAACCCACCCTCTTGACAGTTGACGGACTCAAAATATCGAATGAGATATTCATTTCCAGACACAGCTGATTTAGGAATTTGTTTTGCTTGATCATGTATATTTATTATGAGAGTTTTGTTTTCCCTTTTTTCCTCCAATAGAAGAAGCAGAGGGGGATGGGAGAGCAAAGGGAGTCAGCGTAACAAAAAATAAAGAGGGTCACTGAGGCATTTTTTGAGGTCATTCTGCAGCTTGGGAGCATAGTGGATAGTGTACTGAACTTGGGAGATACGAAGTCCTGAATTCAGATCCTGCCTCAGTCACTTACTTGCTGAGTGACCTTGGGCAAATCATTTAAAATTTTTACTACAGTTTCTTGTAAAATTAAGATAACAACCCCTACCTACAGGGTCATCGTGAGGCTCAAATGAGATAACATGTAAAGTGCTTTGCGAACTTTAAAAGCACTATATGAATGTCCTTTTAAAAAAAAAATACAAAAGAACAGGAGAAAGGCCAGAAAGAAGGTTACTTGAGGATAGTTCTAAAAGCAGCATTATTATTATATACTTCAAAATAAAAACAGGCCACACAGAGATTTTGGTTTCACATACAATCTTATTTTTTGTTCTATTATGTATATACAAATGCTTATTCTATTTGAAAGTTCAGAATTTAAAAAAAAACACTAATTTTTAAAAATGTCTAGGGACACATAGTCAGATCTCCCTTAGAGTCCCATTTCAATGCCTCACTGTAGCACAGAAGGAAACCTGGGATCTCAAAGATGGTGTCAACGCAGCCTGACCATGGAGGTTCATTCAAAGAGTGAAACGTTAATAAGAAACGTATGCATTCACAGAACCATGTTTTACAAGCAGCAGAGAATGGCCCAGACCAAGCTAATGTGCACTCTTCTCACGTGGACATTGCAGGGATAAAAGCAAGTGAAGGAGAGATCTCAAAAGATCAAGTAGGGCACGACATGTGTTATCTGAGATTACAAAGTCACAGGCTTTCCTCAGTTTTGTTCTGTCCATTCTTATAATATAGCCTTCGATCAATCAACAAGCATTTATTTAGTGCTTACCATGCGCCAGGCACTATAAGTGCTGGAGTTAAAATGAAAAACCAACTATTTTTGTTTATCTATTATACTGATTTTTAATTATCTTCAATTTAATAACTTTTAAGTTTGTCCCCTAAAGTACCAGATCAATTTTTATGTCATACTAACCAATGAATGTTAAGCACTTTCATAAGGGAATTATAATCTTCACCCTACTTCAAAGAAGAAGTCTGAAAATTTCACAACAGGAAACTAGTTAACCACAGGCTATGAGTAATAAAAAATGTGCTGTACTGGTCCTAAGCTATATATATTTATATAAATACATATACATATGTGTATTTCAACTGCTGACAGCTGCCATCTTTCAAATATAAAATTAAAAATAAAAAAATTCAAATACGAGTTTTGCCAGCAAAAGAATATCAGCAAGTTTCCTTCTGTTTCCAAGAACAATAGTCTGTATTTATAACTAAGACGGTGTACTGCTAAATTGCTTTTAAAATAACTCATAATTCTAAATCACTATTAATTGGAAAAATGCAAATTAAAACAACTCTGAGGTATCATCTCACATCTATCATATTGGCTAACATCACAGAAAAGGAAAATGACAAATGCTGGAAGGGGTGTGGAAAAACTGGGACACTGTTGATGGAGTAGGGAACTGGCTAGCCATTCTGGAGAACCATTTGGAATTATACCCAATGGGCTATCAAACTCTGCATACCCTTTGACCCAGCAATACTACTACCAGGCTTGCATCCCAAAGAGACCAAAGAAAAAGGAAAAGGACCCATTTGTACCAAAAAACAGATATAGCAGCTCTTCCTGTGGTGGCAAAGAACTGGAAATTGAGGGGGTGCCTATCTATTGGAAAATGGTTAAACAAGGCATGGTATACGATCGTGATGGAATACTACTGTGCTATAAAAAATGATGAGCAGGATGGTTTCTGAAAAATCTGGAAAGACTTACATGAACTGATACAAAGTGAAGTGAGCAGAAGCAGGAGAACACTGTACACGGTAATAGTAACATTGCAACAATTATCAACTGTGAATGAATTAGCTATTTTCAGCAATACAATGATCCAAGACAATTCTGAAGGACTCATGATGAAAAATGCTATCTACCTCCAGAAAAAAAACTGATGGAGTCTGGATGCAGATCCAAGCATACTTTTTTTTCTTTATTTTTTATTGGGGTTTTTTTTTTGATCTGAATTTTCTTTTCCAACAAGGATACTATGAAAATGTTTTGCATGACTGCACATGTACAATCTATATCAAAATGCTTGCCTTTTCAGGGAAGGGGAGGGAAAGAAGAGAAAGAATTTGGAACTCAAAAATTTTTTTTAAATGAATTAAAAAAATAGCTTTTTGCATGTAGTCAGAAAAATATATAAAATTTTAAAACAAAACAAAAAGCCTCATAAGCACAAGAGGTGTGGGGTGGTTGCTTAAGATTCTGAAACACTTGATTTATTGAAATGACAATTATTTTTTTTTCCAAACAATGAACCAGGAGAAGCAATGGTTATAGTTTCTTAACATAAAGCCTATGTAACTCTAGAAGCCTTTAGATTTGTAGAAGTAGCTCTATGAAAACCACTCCATCTGAAAAGAACATTCATGTTCTTCCCGCACCATCTCAATAGCTCTGAGTCTGACAACGATCCCTCAATTCTGACTACTAAGCACAAATAACGACTGAATCATTATGCAACCAAGGCCATCTGGAAGCTCTCTCTGACCCTTAAAAGTCTGGCAATCAATACCATAACAATGAATCATTAATGTTTTAAATCAGGCATCAGTCCCATTAAGAGGATCACTTAAATTTTTAGGTTAACAAAATCAAGTGAGCTATTTGAAAGAGATTTCAAAAACACATCTCTGCTCCTTTCAGAAATTCTCTTGGCTTGGATAGCTGCACTCTTCAATTACACAGAATGCTTTGTGGTGCGAGGGAAATCCTAAGGGTGGTTTTAATAAATCTGTTTAATTTGAAACAAATATTATAAGAAATCTCTGCTGCCCACACTCAAAAATCAGACTTAACGTTGCTCAATCATTCTAACCAGACAGGTTAAGCCAACATATCTTTCCACAGCATGTGAGATTTGGCATATACCTCTTTGCTACCTGGAGTTATGCCAAGTAAACAAGATCACAGAACCACAGAATTTAGGAGTTACGAGGGACCTCAAAGATCTAGTCCAACCCGCACTGTTCACACCAGATGCTTCTCTCCCTCATCCATAATCCCGTAAGAAAGATACTTACATACAAGTGAAAATGTAAAAAGTGTGACAACACTTTAGGTGCAGCAACAGGGAACTTTGTAAGAAGTGTTTGCAGATAGACTTCCAAATCTTTTTGTCTTTTTTCCACCAGACTTTTGGAATTTTTTCCAATTATCTTTTTAGGAGGAAGTAGGTTCTTATCAATCTTCTTTTCAGCAATAAGCTATAATAGAACACACCGAGATTAACATCAAATCGCTTTGGTTCTCTCAAAAAGGGCCGAAAGCTTGAAGCAAAGCAATCACCCAATCTTTCATAGTCCCTCATCCATGCTGTGTAACTGATGACCGAACTATGGCACTGGGAATCGGAGCACCCAAATGTGATTCTATAGACTACATCACTAAAAACACGGGCACATTTCAGGATAGGAACACCATTGGGAAGCTTCAGGTATAGTTACAAAAGCAACATCAAACAACTCAGCCCCAACCTCCCACAGGAACTTCCAGAACTGAAGCACTGGGGCTTCCTTTAAAACATTTAGATGGAAAGTAACCCAGCTGAAGGGATTTCTCTGAAGAAAAACTACAGCAAGATCCAAAAACTCCTACCACTAGGTACCGGGCAAAAGCAGACACTGAGGCATACAGGGGTAAAGCCTGAGTGACTGAGATCCACACATCAGAACAAAAAGTCCAGACCCTCCACGTTATTTCTGTCCAGCCCACTTTAATGACAGAGATCATCCTTGGGGAGAAACAGGGGGTTAAGTATCCAGTGAAGAACTCAAAAGAGTCCGTATACACTCTAGATGAACTAAATAAAATTTCAAAGCACTAAAGCATTTTTTTTAAAATTCTGGGATCAACCTTTAGGGAGCCAGTTAATTGTAGCTTTTCTTTAGTAAGATTAATGCATGTTGCTTTCTTCACTTAAAAAAAGGAGAGAGAAATAAACTCTAGACTTTTAAAGATGCTTTCCTCCTCACAAAAGAACACAAGGAAAAGTTGCTCAAATAGTGTACAATCCAAGAAAACAAAGCTCCCACCTTCTGGAGATGTTACCTTTTCATGTAGATCGTGGAAGTCACTGTAACGATGTTTGACTGTCCATTGATGGCTGCCAACAGTAACTTGGATAATATAGACCTAAAAAGGAAATCAACAATAACATAAAGGAGAGATCTCTCCACCAAATCCAGGTCAGAGCAACAGGTGTAACATTCAACAATCCCTCCTGGAGATGACAATTCCATAGAAGAGAATAACAAGACCAAACCAGGACTAAATGACTTATAGCCTAGGCACATCTACCTAGATTTCTGAGTTGTTACATGGCTTCTGTACAGCCTGCTTTTCTACTTCTTTCCATTACTAAATTTCGTATTATACATACACACAAACACACGTATATGTATATATACACATACATATATAGACACATTTATATGTACATTGAATAAATATATAAATTACATACAACATGCACATATAAAATGATAAAGACATATACATTTTATTTATTCTACTTTTCTAAAATAGAATAATAACAGAGTCGTGAAAACCAAGCCTATGTTACAAGAAAAGGGAGGGAGGTTTAGTCAGGGAAAACCGGGGAGTCGAACAATCCTTCATTCTCCATTGCGAGGAAGGGCCCAGACCAGCTAAACTTTATTCTCCAGACTTCACCATGGTCTCAAGGTGACTATGTCCCCATTCCTTTTCAGCTCCTTTTTATATGTAGTCTTACCCATTAGAGTGTAAGCTCCTTGAGGGGAGAGACTGCTTGGTTTTGCTTGTATTTGTATCTCTAGCTCTTAGCACAGTGCCTAACACATGGTGCTTAATAAATACTTGTCAACTTGATTCCACAACCCACAACTGAATATGCCCTGGTCAGTTCCCCAGCCCCCGAAAACAAATATCACATTTGGAGGCTTTCTTGCCGATCAGCCACTTTGACTCAAACCAATTCATCTAATACATAAGCAAGCATAACCTTCCTAAAGCCCAGCTCTGACTCTGTCACATCACTATCTAGACAAAACATCTTCAATAGCCCTCTTCTACTTGGGCTATAAAGTCCAAGGTCTAAGTCTGGCATTAAAGGCTCTCTGTACCCTTCCCTCAACCTATCACTTATCTCTCTTTAAAAATAGCAATTATACCTTTTAATTTTACACTAGTCATTTGCCTACCATAGAATTTCAAAGCACAATACTGATTTCATTGCATCCTTTATCTCCCTGGTACCACTTTACATCTGTAAGACTGGCTAACATGATAGAAAAGGAAAATGACAAATGCTGAAGGGAATGTGGAAAAACTGGGACACTGATGCACTGTTGGTGGCGTTGTGAACAGGTCCAACCATTCAGGAGAACAATCTGGAACTTCACCCAAAGGGCTAGCAAATTCTGCATACCCTTTGACCCAGCAATACCACTACTAGGCCTGTATTCCAAAGAAATCAAAGAAAAAGGAAAAGGACCTACTTGTGCAAAAAACATTTATAGCAGCTCTTTCTGTTGTAGCAAAGAACTGAAAACTGAGGAGATGCTCATCTATTGGGAAATGGCTAAACAAATTGTGATGGAATACTATTGTGCCATAAGAAATGACAAGCAGGATGGTTTCAGAAAAACCTGGAAAGACTTATACATACAGATGCAAAGTGAAGTGAGCAGAACCAGGAGAACACTGTACATAGTAACAGCAATATTGCAACAAAGGAAGACTTAACTCTCTCATCAAGACAATGATACAATACAATTCTGAAGGACTCACCATGAAAAATGCTATCACCTCTAGAGAGAGAACTGATGAATTCTGGGAGCTGACTGAAACTTACTTTTTTCTCACTTTGTTTTTCTTGATTTTTTTTTACCACACATTTAATATGGAAATGTTCTACATGATTTCATATGTATAACTGATATCATACTGCTTGCCATCCAATGGGTGGGGAAAGGCAAGAGAGCATTCAGAACTCAAAATTAAAAAAAAAGAATGCTAAGAATAAATAAGTTTACTTAAAAAAATAACACTTGTCAAAAGGAAGTAGGCCTGGTTGATATTCTTATCTCAATTGGAATGTTGCATTTCTTCATACTGGCTTTCCTTCTTGAGGCAATTAGGTCCCTTCCAACTTTAAAGACAGGAAAGTAGCTTGGTGTAATGGAAAAAATACTAGACTCAAAAGTTAGGTGGGATCTAAACTCAAATTCTGTCTCTAACCCTAGCTATGTGGCCGTGGAAAAGCCACTTAATTCCTAAGCCTCAGGTTCCTCTCCTATGTGAAAAAGAGATAATAATGCCTGTAGTAGTTTTCAAAGTATTTTTAAAAGGCTGTTTGGTGTCAGGCCCAAAAGAGAATTTGGCAAAGTGCTTTATAAGCCTTAAGTATAAGCTATTGTGATTATTAAAGTTCAATGCGATACAGTCTAAGAGATCTAATTCAAACCTCTCGTTTAGAAACAGCTGGTGGGGCGGGGGATAGAGAACTGTACCTGCAGCTGAGAAGACCTGAACTCCAATTTCAACCTCAGACGCTGCTCGGGGGTGTGAACCTGGGCCAGTCACTTAAATTCTACCTGCCTCAGCTTCCTCAACTGTAACATGGGGGTAATAACAGCATCTATTGTTTGGGGTCGTCGGGAGGATCAAATTCGACATCGGTGAAGTATCCAGCACAGTCCCTGGCACACAGTAGGACCTCAATAAAGGCCTGTTTCCTTCCTTTCTTCCTTTCTGCTACACAGTGTTGGGAGGATCAGATAAGATGATACGGGTAAAGTGTTTTAAAGTCAGACCCATGAAGAAATGGAGACCTAGAGAAGAGGTGTGATACAGCCAGTTTATTCTTGCGTCACAGCAAATCTGGAAACATAAGATTTTTCTTTTAATGGTGGGACTGGAGTTGAGATATAATAAAATCTGCCTTGCCCAGCGGAGCCCATAGTGTTACAAATGTTAGCTACTGTTATTATCACATATCGATACCTGTAACTTTTGCTGCTATAAGGACATTATACGCAAAGTAATATTTAAAGGATCTTCTGCAGACAGAAGAAAGGTCACGCCAGGATTCTGACGGGTCAGTGGCAGGTGAGGTAAGGGTGGCAAAGGCATGCAATCAGTTAATGTTTCCTTCCCTGAGAGGACCAAGGTCTAACATTCTGCTTTCAGGGACAGTGTGGCAAGCTTAATATGTAAGCTCAACACAAACGCCAAAGCTCTGGTTTAAGCATCAGCCCTCTTCAGAAAAGTCCCTACACAGCAGTATTGAGTCAGGTTGCAACTGACCTAGCAGGAATACATGAGGCAAAGACTATCTTGTACGGGTCAATCCATATCCCCTCTAAATATCATCAAAGACTGGGGTCTTTGCTCCACATCCTCTGGCATACAGGCAAGAAGCTTGATCTATACTGATGTCTGAGGTCTTTGCTGCAGAGACACAAACGAAGTTGCCTACAAGTATTGCTCGATAAAACCAAGACCACTTGGGAAGTTTTTGAGTAAAATTGAGTCATAATGCCTTCAGAGTGATTTAAAATTGAGCTATCAAACATGAGAAATTACTCTTCATACACAATCAGGTCAAATTTCTAGCACTGGCTCTGGAGTAAGAAGACTGAGTTCAAATCCTGTCTCAGTCACATACATTGTGTAACCACAAGGAGGTTAATAATGGTTCCTAACCTCTTTGTACCCCGTTTCCTCAACTGTAAAAGGAGGTTGGTCTAGATAGGCCCTAGGGTTATTCCAGGTCCAAAACAAAGACCCTATGATCTATTTTACAAATAGAAAAGCAAGTTAAACATCTTAGAGATTAGGGAAGAGGCAGTTTTTGTCTTTTTTTGTATCTCCCACCTGTTATAGCAAAGTACCAGATAGAAGCTTGTTGGCTGCTGTTTCATGATTCATCCAAGAGCCAGGAAAGAAGATGATTAACTCAAATATTTAAGCTCTGATAACTCTACAGACTCTACCAGGCAGCTTTCCTAATCAGTGCAGATGAATTTTAAGTATTCTTGCATCTATGAAAATGAGCTGCTGCCACACCTCGAAATCACATTAGAGCCTTCCAGATCTCTTCCTCGGTTTAAAAGAAAATCAGTTTAAAGAACCCTGGGAGGGAGGAGAGGCCAGGAATTAATGCCCTCAGGATAAAACAGTCCCAAAGGCTTTAAACTGTAGGCTAGGGGCTAGAGAGTTTAAAGAATGAGATTTAGAGAAAAATCTGCTTATAGCCTAAGCTCCATTTGCTTATACTCTCCATCACCCAATGAGTCAGGAAGCCAGGGTGGCGACAACTCCAAACCATTAGGCCCAGATAGGTGATTTCGAGGCTGTGAAAACCCGGTCTCCTACCTAGGGTTTCCACCTCACAGGTGCTTTGGGGGGTGGGGTGGAGGTGGGGGCACACCTTACTCTATGTTGCCTAAATAAATGCCTTTCCTTGGTTTACTTCCCCAGCCTACCCCGCCTAGATCTTGTCGGCGCATACTTGCATTTCTCTCGTTCTCTCCCCCCCTCCCATTAGGCAGTGAGCTCCAAGAAAACAGGGATCGTCATGTGCCTTTCTTGCATCCTCCACGGCTCAGTACCTAGTACACAGCAGGAGCTTAATAAATGCTTGACCCCCTCGAGGATTCAGACCATTCCCCCGCCTCCCAAGAGCCCCACTCCACCATCCTCAGTTTCCTCCCAAGGCAGAGTCTTTCATCAGTTTCCGAGCACTATCGAAATTAACAATTTTAACGTCCCCCCTCCCCCCTTTCCCGCCCCCGGCCCCTAGACGCGCATGCGTGTCCCAGCGGCGGCTCGCAGGCCTCCTCTCAGGGTCCTTCCGCGTCCCTTGCTGCTAAGGTGCTCCGATCGCCTGTCTCCGACGATGCGGAGCTGCGGAAAGGCAGGGTCCCATTTTCGCCCTTCTCGATGTCCCCCTGACCTTCTGGCTGATCGAGGACCCGGCCCTCCGCCCCCGCCTCCGCGGCTCCTCACCGTGTAGTTCTCCACCAGCTCGGAGCCCGGGATCCGCGCCTCTTTGGCTGGCTCGGCCTCCTCCTCCTCAGGCCCAAAGCCCCTGGCGGCCGCCGCCATGGCCCGCGGAGCCCGCCCTTGGAGGGGGGGGGTCACTGACGCCTCCTTCCCCCGGTGACTCTGCCGCAGCCACCGGTCCGGCCCCCGCCGCAGCCCCGGAGTCCGCGGAGGTCGCCGGCGCCACCCCAGGCCTGCAACCCGGCTCCGGCCGCGGCTTCCGCCGCCATATTTGTTTGCATCCGGCTCGCGAAGGAGGCCCCGCCCAACTTTATTGACAGCTATTGGACGCGCACACGAGTGGGGCGGGGCCGTGGTGGAGCCTTTCCCCTTTGCCTCGTCTCGCATGCGCCCGGTGGTTCTCCCTGCTCTTAAAGGTGGATTGTCTGACTAAAAGGATTCTCAATTACCGTCTGAACCCCGTCTCTCCCTTTCAGCCCGTGCCTCCCAGAGCAGCCACCGACCTACTACTGGCGTTAATTCATGCCTTCCAAACCAGAAATTTCAGCGCTTTTTACAGTTGGGGAAACTGAGGCATAATGAGAGGAAACCACTTAGAATCCCAGCAGGTCTGGCAGGGGCTTTGAAGCCCAAGGGTTTCCCCGGTGCTGTTCCGAAGCACGCTGAGGGAAGTTTTTAAGCCGTAATAAAACTCAATAAAAGAACCTTTTTAATACCTCCAAACCTAAAAAAACTGATTATTTTGTCTTCCTTATTCATAATAATAATCATTTTTCTATAGCACTTTCGGGTTTCAAAGACTTTCCCCCTACAAAAACCCAGGGAGGGAGATAGGACAAGTAGATTTGTTCCCACTTGATACATGAGGGTACAGAAGCTATGAGGGTGTTGTGCCCTGCCCAGGTAATGAATTTGTTAAGTGTCAGAGCTGGAATTCGAATTCAGCTCTCCCAATTCCCAAGCACTGCCTCATTGCATCTTGTTCTTCCCAGCCCAGGTTCTCTTGATTCTCAGCTCCCAGAATCATAGAACCTGAGAGCCAGAAGGGGGTCTCCACACACGCAATACCCCTGGCCCAGTGGTCAAACAGCTTTTGCTCCTTAGATTGCAAGCTCCTTGAAGGCATCTTTTAGTATCCCCGGTGCCAGCGCCAGGCACATTTTGTGGTTGTTGACTCGTTTTGATGAGGTTTAGATTGTGGGAGCCCCCTTGAACTCCCCTTGAATCTTCCCACTGGATGAGGTTACTCTTAACCTAGCCTAGCCCTCCATTGTCTGGCTAGTTTCCACCCTTGATCCTATCAAAGTGTCTATGCCTAAATCTGTTACCCTTAAACTAGCCTAGCCCTACATTGTTATCTCCAGGTAGCCTTCTGCTAGTTCCCACCTTTAATCCATTCTCTTGGTCCCTGGAGTCTGATCTCACCCCAGTCCCATCAAGACCCTCCTTAAACTTCTCCTCCCATCATCCCAGTTCCACCCTAGATCCCTCCCACAATCTTTGTGTATGTAAGTTTCATCGTGCCTCCATGGAGGTGCTCCGATTCCACCTACCTCAGATGGAATCTGGCCCAACAAGCGTCACAAAGGGTGAGATTTCTTAAGACAACCCAATATGGCGAAGCTGTAATAAACTTTGCCTCTCTTTGGCTGTGAGAAGGCTTGAGTCGAATTCATTCGAGCAGGACCTGGTGTGTTGGTATTTTGGAGTCTCGAGCATCTCTAAAAACATTGTTCCCTCACCTCTTCAGTTTCACTCACATCCAACTCTTGGTGACTTCCTTTGGGGCTTTCTTGGCAAAGACACTGGAGTGGTTTGCCATTTCCAACATAAGCACTTGCCCACATGCCAGGCAAGGCAGCTAAATAGTGTAATGGATAGCATTCTGGGCCTGGAGTCAGGAAGACCTCTTTGTGAGTTCAAATCCAGCCTCAGACGCTTAGTAGCTGTGTGACCTTGGGCAAGTCACTCAACCCTGTTTCCCTTAGTTTCTCCGTCTGTAAAATGAGCTGGAGAAGGAAATGGCAAACCACTCCAGTATTCTTGCCAAGAAAACCCTAAATGGGGCAACAAAGTTAGACACAACCGAAAAATGCCTGAACTTCCTGACTCCAGGTCCAGCACTCTCCCTGTTATGGTACACTGCCTCTGGTTAATCAAGAAAGATTATTGACTCGGAAGACACTGGGTTCAAATGTTGCCTCTAATGTTTGCTCTACCCATGTGACCTTAGGCAAATTGCTTAACCTCCCTAGGTACCAGTTTCCTTCTCTGTAAAATGGGGGAGTTGGGCTAGCTTAGACTGCCTTTGAAGCCCCTTCCAACTCTGGGTCTATGATCCTGGGATCCCATGGTATGGCCAGACCTAAAGCCAGTAAGTAGAAGAGGGAAGACTTGTACCCAGGGGCCAGGCATGGTTCCCACTCATTATAAACCACCTCAAATGTTTGCATACTACACAGGACCCTGGGCCAGTCACTTAAGGTCCCTAGGCTTCAGTTTCCTCCTTTGTAGAGTGGGAGTGATGACAGTACCTATGTATGTGTGTACTTATCAAATCTTAAAGCAGTATAGAAATGTCAGTTATTATAACATGTTAATTCCTCCACCTTCTGGCCTTTTAAGAGCAGATAGTATAGGTCCTAGCATTGCCTCTTTGAAATGAAAACTTGGTGTGATCTCAGCCTTCTTTCATACCCTGCTAAAGACATCCTCATGACTGAATTTAGGGTTTGAAATAGGGGTCTGAACCTTAAAAGCGGTCTCCTGAGAGCTGAGTCAGAATTAACTTCAAATATTTCCCTATGAGATTACCTCCTGTTTACACTATATGCATATTTTGAATGTATAACTCTTTGCCTGGGGCCTCCCCTATTCCTGCAGGCACCCCTTGAGAGCAAGGACTGGATTTTTGTCTTATTTTGTGTCCTCACTGCTCAGCCTGCCACATAATAAGCACTTAATAAATGCTTATTGATTGACTTACAGAAATAGAGAAAATTCAGGTAACTAGTACTCTAAAATTCAAATGACAGTTGATCCTAAAATGTAATTGTAGTTAATAATTCAAAACTCACAGCATAACTGTCCCAGAAAAAAACAAGCTAAAAGTCTAGATTTATTAACATGTTATTTAAGGCCCTTCCACCCACCACTGTTCCCAACAGATCTCCTTAGCCTCATCTCCTGTTACTTATTCCTTTACACTGTACTCCTCGCTGACTTCTTTCTCTCTCTGACTTGGATCCATATGGAATGTCTTAACCAGTCAATTCTTACCCATCCTTCAAAGCCCAGCTCAAGTACTGCCACCTCCATGAAGGCTTCCTCCCTAAAGACTAGTAGTGATCTCTCCTTTAAATCCCTAGAGAAGTATGCCTGTACTTCTATTATTCACCTATCACACTCTGCTTCATATTATAGTTGTCTCTTGACTGGCTCTAGCAGCCCCACTAAAGACTAGGCCTGTTCCTTCTCTTTTTACCCTCACACTTGTAAGCTCCTCGAGAGAAGGTCCTAGGCCTGCAAAAGAAAGAAAGAAAACTTACTGATGCCCTTTGTCTTTCTGTCACAGTTATTTTCCCATATTTCTTTCCCTTATGACAAAAGGAAGAAGATTAAGCAAAAAAATCATATACAGAAATTGCGTCTGACAGTGTATACACTATTCTGTTCTAGTAGTCCCCCACCTTTCCACCATGAAGGACTGAATATGTTTTGATATTTTACTCAAGACCTCCATTGGTTTTTCAGTTATTCAGAGTTTGCTTCAGATTGTTAAATTTTCATTGTTGTGCATTTACACCTCAGAAATAGGCAAACACCATAAATCAGGATTTAATTTATTGTTAAATTCTTGATTATCTAGACTTTAAAACATGTTAATGATATAGATTAGGGACAGAGACAAGATGGCAGATTAGAACGAGCAATCTAGCTGAACTTCTCAACATTCACTTCCATATAACTTTAATGCCTCAAATCAAATTTTAGAGCAGCAGAGCCAATAAAAGGTCAGGATGAGAGATTTTTCTGATGTAAGAAAACTAGGAGGTGGGCAGGAGAGGTCTGGGTGACTCCTGGGTGCAGGCCTGTCCTGAACACAGGCACATGGGGGCAGCAACAGCAGCAGCTTCAGGAGCTCTCAACCCAGAGGCAGTAAAGGGGTTTGGACAACTGGCCAGAAAGAGATCACTAGGGAATGGTTGCTGGCAGTGGGTACAGTTGGCACCGATTGGCAATTTTATTACTCATATGCAATTCTGGGTCACAGTTCTAGGGTGGAGAGGAGCACTGGCGGTTTTTCATAAGGGAGCCTTGTTTCAGTTCCAAAGCAGAGAGGAGAGTAGATTTGCAACTTCAGAGGTACTGGTCACATTTCCAAGGTAGAGAGGAACACTACTGCTTATAGCTGCAGGGGGAGCAGGGACCTTTCCTGGGTGGAGACCAGAGCTCAAACCAGGAGAGCAGTGACCACACCTCTCCCTGAGTCACACCACCTTGGAAGCACCAAAAACTTGTACACCCCTTGAACTAGCTCTGAAAACAGCACAAAAAAGCCTAAAGCTTGGCACAGTGTCTCCCCACCACAACATGAACAGAGTCCAATTTTAACATAAAGTTCAAAGTCAAGAAATAGACTGGGAAAATGAGCAATCAGCAAAAAAAAAAAAGAGCTTGACCATAAAAAGCTACTATAGTGGTAGAGAAAGCCAAGACAAACTGAGAAGATGATAACACAAAAACTTCTACAAGGAAGCCTCAAAGAAAACTGTTAATTGGACACAAGCCCAACAAAAATTCCTAGAAGACTTAAAGAGAAGAGTGTAAGAGGAAAAAATAGGAAATGAGAGAGATGGAAGAAAATTATGAAAAGAGAATTAACATCTTGGTAAAAAGAAGCACAAAAATTCACTGAAAAAAAGAACTCCTTAAAGAACAGAATTGGCCAAATAGAAAAAGAGATACAAAAGGTCACTGAAGAAAATCATTCCTTAAAAATTAGAATTGGGCAAGTGGTATCTTGACTGCATGACACTCCATGGGACATCAAGTAATACAACAAGGTCAAAAGAATGAAAAAATATGGAAGAAAGTGTGAAATACCTCATTGGAAAAACAACTGACCTGGAAAATAAATTGAGGAGAGATCATTTAAGAATTATTGGACTACCAAAAAAGCCATGATTTTTAAAAAGAGACAAAACATTGTATTTCAAGAAATTATCAAGGAAACCTGGCCTGATAGCTTACATCCAGTGGGCAAAATAGAAATGGAAAGAATCCACCTATCACCTGAGAGATCTCAGAATGAAAACTCCCAGGAATATTATAGTCAAACATTCAGGAGGAAATACTGCAAGTATCCAGAAAGAAACAATTCAGACATCCTGGAGCCACAGTCATGATCACACAAGATTTAGCAGCTACCATGTTAAAGGAGTGGAGAGCTTAGACTATGATATCCCAGAAGGTCTAGGAATTGGGATTACAACCAAGAATAACCTACCCAGCAAAAGTGAATATAATCCTTCACGGAAAGAATGGATATTTAATGAAATAGAGGACTTCTAAGCATTCCTGATGAAAAGACCAGAGCTGAATAGAAAATTTGACATTCAAACACCAAACTTAAGAGAAACATAAAAAGGTAGTTATGAAAGAGTGATTATGAGGCACTCAAAGTTAAATTGTTTACATTCCTATATGGGAAGATAATACATGTAACTTTTAACAAGTTTATCATTATTGGGGCAGTTAATAACAGTGGTGGGATTCAAATGAATTAACAATTGGTTCTCCATGGAACCCAGCTGATGCGCTGACCCTTCTGCTGATGTGGTAGGCACAGGCCCCACCCTCGCCAACAACTAGTTCGAGGAACTAAACCTAAAATTAGGTACCAGTTCTACTGAACCGGGTGCAAACATGCTGAATCCCACCACTGAGTTAGAGGGAATCTACATAGACAGAGGGGAGGGGTGTGTCAATTATGTTGGGATGATCTCCAAAAAAAAAAAAAGGCAGGGTGAGAAAGGGTGATACACTGGGAGAAGGGGGAAGGGAGAAGTAGAGTGGGGAAATTTTTCTCACATAAAAGAGATGTGCAACCATTCTGGAGAAAAATCTGGAATTCTGCCCAAAGGGCTATAAAACTGTACATACCCTTTGATCCAGCAATATTGCTACTAGGTCTGTACCTCAACAACAAAGGAAAAGGACCTATATGTACAAAAATACAGCAACTCTTTTTGTGGCGGCGAAGAATTCAAAATTTAGGGGATGCTCATCAATTAGGGAATGGCTGAATAAATTACGGCATATGATTGTGATAAAGTAGTATGTGCTATAAGAAATGATTAATTGGGTGGTTTCAAAAAAACATGGCAAGACCTATAGGAACTGATACAAAGTAAAGTGAGAAGAACCAGGGATCATTGTGCACAGTAACAGCAACGTTGTGATGACGGTCAACTGTGAAAGACGTGGTTGCTTCGATCAATACAATGATCCAAGACAGTTCCAGAGGACTCATGATGAAAAACTGCTCTCCACCTCCAGAGAGAGCACTGATGAAGTTCAAATTGAAGTACAATTTTCTCATATCTTTTTTGCAATATGGCTAATATAAAAATGTGTTTTGCATGATTCCAAATGTATAATTGATATCATATCACTTGCCTTCTAATTGGGGAAAGGAGAGCAAGGGAGGAAGAGAATTTAGAACTCAAAGTTTTATGTTAAAAATAGATTTTTAAAATAAAGTACATTAAATTTAAAAGTGTATCTTGCACATGCCCCATTCCCCCCACCCCAGATGGTTTTTAAACATTCACCAGCACTGTGCTCCTATGTATCGAACCTTTGTTCTTTTTTCCTTTAGCCTCCTTGGGGCTACATGCCTACCAGTGGCTCAAAGGATATGAATAGTTCAAATTCTTTGGTTGCAAAATGAAAATTGCAAATTGAACTAAAAAAGAATGGTTGGACTGTTTCATAGTTCTACCAAGAGTGCATTAGTGTGCCAGTCTTCACACAGCTACTCCAACGTTGACATTGAGTGCCCCTTCTTTGTCATTATTACCAAGTTTCTAAGTGAAATCTTACAGAGGCAGCTGGGTGGTGCAGTGGGTAGAGTGCCAGGCCTTGAAGACCTGATTTGAAATCTGACCTCAGACACTTACTAGCTGTGTGACCCTGGGCAAGTCACTTAACCCTGTTTGCCTCAGTTCCCTCATCTGTAAAATGAGCTGGAGGAGGAAATGTCAAACTAGTATCTCTGCCAAGAAAACCCCCAAAAGGGGGTCATGAAGAGTCAGACTTGACGGAAATGACTAAACAGCAACAAGAAGTAAAATCTTGGAGTTATTTTAATTTACATTCCTCTAAGCACTAATGATCTGGAGCATATTTTCATATGGTCACTTCCTACCTTCCAGGCACAGTACTGGAACTAGGCACGCAAAGATAAAAATAAAATAGCTTACTTTCTACTGAGGGGCATACAATGGGTATAGAAGGGTAGCATAAGGAAAAAGGAGAAAAAGAATATTAACAAGTGGGGGGGTAGGTCACAGGAGTCATTGTGGAGGAAGTGGCACTGAAGCTGAACCTTGGAGGAAGACAAGGATTCTGAGAGGCAGAGATAGGAGGATTGTAGACCCACAGCCGGTAAGCCCAGAGGAATTCAGTGATTTGCCCACGGAAGTGCATTCCAGGCATGGAGAATGACTTGGTCAAATAAACAGAGGCAGGTGGGATGGAGCATCAGGTTTCAGGGTGAGTGGGAGCCAAATTGAAGATGACTTTAAATGCCAGACTAAGGAGTTTATACCGTATGGGTACTAGGGAGCCAATGAAGGTTTTTGGCTAAAGGAGTGTGATGATCTGATCTGTACCTTAGGAAAATTATTCTGGCTGCTGTATGGAGGATGGATTGAAGAAGGGGAGAGTCTGAAAGTAAGAGGAGACCCATCAAGAGGCTATTATAATAGCCAAGAGGGTCTGAACTAGAGTGGTGAGTATGAAAATGGAGGAACAAAGGGGCTTGGTAACCGATGGGACAGGGGAGTGAGGGAGAGAGGAGTCCTAGATAACTCGGGTTAGGAACCTTGGAGACGGTGACCAAGAGGATGGTTGTGCCTTTAACCAAACTGCAGCCTTTTTTGAACCTCCCTTTCTCCTCCCCGCCACCTCTTCCCTCTTCCCCTTCTCTCTCCCCACAGAGTACATAGGCAATCCTATGCTTGGCCATGTTCGGGAGAGATAGTGATGTAGAAATCCCAGCTCCTGGCCCCCACTCCTTGGTCTGAGCTCTAACTCCTGAAATCATGCCGTATTCCTTTGAATACACTGTTTTTACTTCTCCTTCTCCATGTACATGTTGTCTCTACCCCCTCCCTCCCACAGGATAAAGTATGCTCCTTGAGGGCAGGGACCGTTTTGGGTTTTGTCTTTGTACCCTGGCAGTCAGCGTCCTGTACCTAATAGACATGTTGCAAATGTTTGTTGTATTAATAAGAATTTCAGAAACAGCAGCAGCTTGTGAGAATGAACCCAGGAATCAAGCAAGCATTTATTAATTGCCTACTGTGTGCTTGGCACTGTGCCAAGCTGGGGATACAAGGAAAGGTAAACACAGTCCATGCTATCGGTGAACTCACAGTCTAAAGAGGGAAACAAGTCATACAAACAGATACTCAGGTTAAATTGGAGGTAATCTCAGAGGGGAAAAGGGAAGGGAAGGAGGAGGGAATAGGCATTTACATAGCTCCTACTGCGTTCCAGGCGCTGTGCTAAGCACCTTACAAAAGGGGAACTAGGAAAGGCTTTTTGCAGAAAGTGGGATTTGGGGCAGGACAAAGAAGTCAGGGAAGCCAAGAGATTGTGATAAGGGGGAGAGAATTCCAGGCATGGGAGACGGCCAGTGAGAGTGTCTGGGCTTGGGAGATGGGGAATGTTGTGTGAGCAGCCGCAAGGAGGCTCAAAGAGTACAGGGTACTCTGGTGGGGAGAAAGGGAGAAGGCTGGAAAGGTAGGAAGGAGCCAGCTTAGGAAGGGTTTAAAACAGACAAAATTTTGTATTAGATTCTGGAAGTAGTAGAGAGGTCCTGGAGTTACCAGATGGGATGGGAAGTGTGAAGCGGTCAGACCTATTAACTAAGAGTGAGGGGAACAGAGATGAGATGGGGGAAGGGAACGATAGCTAACACCTCCCCAACAAACACACATCTCAATACAACCTATAAGGATGAGAAGATCATAGATCCAGGGCTGAGAAGGGCATTCGAGCCAATCTCCTTTTGCCGATGAACAGACAGATGCCTGGCAAGTGGGAAGGGACTTGTCCAAAGGCCCCTAAACAGTAAATAGCCAAGGTGAAATGCAGGGTTAACTGAAGGGTTTTTCCCACTAAATTCGTTGCCTCTTTAGGCCCCCCAATCTCTGCCTTTCTTCTCCCTAGTCTTGCCCTATATCTAGACACAGGATGCCTATGAGGCAGGACCTAGATAAAACTCCCTGTGACTCATAAGCCCCTGAAGGGACAGTGGCAGAGGTGACAGTCCTATTCTTGCACCCCCACCCCCAGGGCCAGAAGGCTTCCAGCGTCCATGCATCTCCCCACCCCTTTTCTAACTGGAGAGAGAAGAATGCTGATTGACACACCGGGTGCTATATAACCCAGGGCAGGATAGCAGCCTCACACAAGTATCCTGCTTTGTGTGAGCTGCCACTGGCCTTCTCCCACAGGCGGACCACAGTCATCACCTCACCATGGATGATATCTATAAAGCAGCGGTGAGTGATTCCTTAGCATCTCTAGAGGTCCCAGGCTTTCCCTGCCCTACAAGGCCCCCTCACCCCATCCCATCCCCAAGGATGTGCCATCTTAACCTGGGGGGTGGGCACCTGTTCAGTGGGCACATTTCCCAGAGAAGGAGCATCCTCAGCCCTCCTGGTCAGTGGGCTGGCTCCAGGGCTGATTTTCCTGGGAAGAGGTTCAGCTGGTTGGGGAGACTTTGTGTTCATTACACAGAGGAAGCCCTTCCCCTGGGACCACTCCTATAGGTTGGGTGGGGGTGAGGGCTTAGCTCCAACAGCAGTGCCTCAGAATAAGCAAGCATAAACTTACTGGTGACCCCCTTCAGGACATTCAGGTCCAAGGTGCCTTGGAGGTAACTGTTGTATTAGAGAGAGCACTGGGTTGTAGTCTCAGGTCCTATGCTTGAATTTGGATTCTGCTACTTATTAGTTGTATGCCTTTGGGAAAATCTTTCTAGGTCACCTCAGTTTTCTCTTCTGTAAAATGGGGAGATGAATCAGATGACCTCAAAGTGTACCTTTTAGCTCTGAATCTTATGATCTTACTAATGTAGTCTTTGGCCTGGAGCTCCCCAGCAGCAGGCTCCAAGGGCATCCTGTTATCTCCTTTTGCTGGACTGAGCCCCCAGACCTATAGCCCTAATTCCTAAGGACCCTCCCTGTATTCTGGAGGTGACCCCATTCATGCCACAGGCTCCTTCCTGTGGGTAGATCAGATGTCTCCAGTGTTGGCAGGACTGTGGGGATTGGGGAAGAGATGAGAAAGCAAGGAGGTAATGGTGGAAGAGAGGAAACGGGGCAGAAAGCAGATGAAGGGACAGGGATGAAGGGAAGCTAAAGAAGGAAGACAAGAAATCAGGGCAGAGATGAGGGGCAGGCACAGGAAAGGTGCTTGAAATCCCCCTTCTGCCACTTAATTACCCAGATGACCCAACCTTGGGCAAGTCACTTAACTTTCTGGGTCTCAGATTTTTCATCTGAGGCAGTTAGACTAGATAGCCTAGCCTGAGGGGTCTCTTCCAGTTCTAAATCTTAAGGTCCCAGAAGCATGGAGATGAAATGGATAGAAAGGTGAAGAGGGGCCAGGAGGAGAAGGAATCTGGAAGATGATGAGGACAAAGAGCAGAGCTTAGCAACGGAGCAGCCCCAGAGTCTGGGGGGTAGAAGGGATAAGTGATGGGGGAGGGGGGGAGCTTAGGGGCAGAGACGAGATGCCCAACCCTTACACAGCATTGAATTCTTTTAACTGGCATCTGAGACCTGGCCTGGAGACAAACCCCACCCCGTTTCCCTTCTCTCTCTCTCTCTCTCTCACTCACTCACTGTCACTGTCACTCTCTGTTTTCCTCTGTCTTTCTCTTCTCTCTCTCTCTCTCTCTCTCTCTCTCTCTCTCTCTCTCTCTCTCTCTCTCCCTCTCCTTTTCTCTCTTCTCTCTCCCTCTCTGTCTCTGTCTCTCCTTTTCTCTGCTCTCTCTCTCACTCCCTCTCTCTCTCTCTCTCACTCACTTACTGTCACTGTCACTCTCCATCTGTTTTCCTCTCTCTTTCTCTCCTTTCACTCTGTCTGTCACTCTCTGTTTTTCTCTGTCTTTCTCTCTCCTCTTTCATCCTTTCTTTCCCCTTGACTGACTCTCTCTCCCTCCCTCCCTCCCTCTCTCTCTCTCTCCTCTCTCCTCTCTCCCCTTTCTTCTCTCTCTCTCTTCTTTTCTCTCTTCTCTCTCTTTGTGTCTCTGTTTCCTTCTTTGTCTCGTCTGCTCATTCCCTCTCTCTTACACATATTCCTTTTCCTTCTCACTCTCACATTGACTCCCTCCCACACAAGCATGGGGTAGGAGTAAGGCTGAGGGGACTGTGAAGGGGAGACAGGAGAAACATGAGCTGTGCTGCCAAGCAAGGAGGCCCTTGAACTGGTGGGTAGGGCTTTCCTCTATAGCTCTTTGCTTGTAAGTGAGCAGAAGAAATGGGAGAATCCAGGTCCTGAGTTGGTCAGCAGGGTTTGCAGTCCAAGATTGTGGGGAACAGGAGTGAGCCCCATCAATATGAAGACTGAGGGCCAGCAGGGAGAGAATTGAGAGAACTGGAGTTTCCCGGGTCCCTGCCCTGACAGGATTGGCTTGAGGGAGTCAGAGTGTCCCAGATTTAGCAAAGAGGGAGGTGTAAGGACAGAGGGCCACAAAGACACAGGGGCCTTAAATGCCATTCCCACCTCTGCCCATGACTTTCCTGCTAGGGGAATGGGAGAGGGGACTGAACCATCCTCCTTGCCCTCTCCTAGGTACAGCCAGAAGCAGTGCCTCTGGAAACCCCAAACTATGCCTCTCCCTAACCCTCTTCCTCTCTCTCCTTTGGGGGTACAATAAAGACCCCTTACAATTTACTTGCCCCAGGATGAACTGCAGCTGGGGTGCCTCAGAACATCTCAGCTCCAGCCAGGGAAGAGGATACTCATTGGGGGTAGGCTGGGGAGGGGAGAGCTTGCTGCCTAGGCCCTATTAAAGACCCTCCCCTCGGTCCACAGTGACCATCCCTGCTGAGACATAGCCCTCGAGCAAGCTGCTGGGGTCATGCCAGGCTGGAGAGAAGGGTCTTTAGGGTGTCCTGGAAAGGGGAGCCAGTCCCTTCCACCCCATGTCCATAAAAGGCTCCAGGGACCTCCGAGCTAATTTTGGCTCTGTAGGCGCCACTGGGACAAGTGCACAGATAACAGCCCTCCCTCACATGCCAGAGCCCCTAGCTTCAGGAAACAATCGCCAGGTTTAGCTTTGTCCACTGTTAAAAATAGTGTCCATCACTACCCCAGGGTTTGGTTTCAGGGCTGGGGCGGGGGTGGCGTGGGGGAGGGGGAGCCCAACTCGGTTACCTCCCCCGCTCCCCAGCCCCTGCCCAGGCTGGCCTCTGCTGTCGGGGAGGATCTGGTTTTATTGTCCCCACAATAAGAGGTCGGGCAGCTGCCTGGCGGGTGGTAGGAGGCAGGTGGGGGCAGGGGTGGGGGTGGGGAGAGCAGAGGTTGGATTTCACCAGGACATGGCCTAGCTGGGAGGGCAGGGGGCCAGAGGACTATTGTTACTCACCCACTGTCTGAGCCAGGCCAGCAGAGGTGACCTTGGCTGAAGGACCTCCCCACTGCAAGACCCGATGGACCCACGGGTCTGTGTTCATTCCCATTTCCCCTTTTCCTTAGGTAGAACAACTGACGGAAGAACAGAAAAATGGTGAGTGGCCCCCTTCTCTGCTCCCCCTACCACCTGATAGAGTGGTTGGGCCCTCAGGTTCTGTTAAGTGAGAAAATCCATGCTTTTAAATGAACGTGAATTTGATTAGTCACAACAGCAACTAAAGAGACATTTGACAAAGAATAACCTACAGACTTGGTATGAATCTGGACTTGGGGACCCTTTGCCATGACTCTGCGCTACCTCAATCAATCACCCAGTCAACAAGCTGAGAGCCATTTGCTAGGTACCAAGCAGGCACTCAGTAAATCACCTCTGCCCGAAACGAGTTTAATATTTTCTATTGGGAGAGACAACACGTACAGGTAGAAATAGATACAGAATGTAGACACAGTAATTTTTGCTGTTGTGCAGTTGTGTCTGGCTCTTCATGACCCCATTTGGGGTTTTCTTGGCAAAGATACTTGAAGTGGTTTGCCATTTCCTTCTCCAGCTCATTTTACAGATGAGGAAACTGAGGCAAACAAGGTTAAGTGACTTGCCCAGGGTCATACAGCTAGAAATTGTCTGAGGTTGTCTTCCTTACTCTGGACAGGGCTGCCCCACACATGGTAATTACAAAGTGACTAAAGGGGGAAGGCTCTAGCAGCAAGGGGAGGAGTGCTGCTAAGGAAAGACCTCAGGGTAGCATTGGAGCCAAGCTTTGAAGTGAGGAGGGACTGCATTCCAGGCATGGGGTACAGCCTATGCAAAGGTTTGGAGGTGAGTGACGGAAGGCCACATGTGACAAATAGCAAAAAAGTCAGTTTAACTGGACCATAGTGTGCGTGAAGGGGATGAATATATAATAAGCCTAGAAAGATAGCTTGGGCCCATGGTCCACCAGTTGGTGACCAATGATCCTTTAAGGTCCCACCTAGCTCTAAATTCTATTATTCTGTCACTATCTAGATGACCTTGGGCTAGTCCTTTTCCTTCTCTGGGCCTCAGTTTCCCCCTCTGTACAATGAGGTTGGTGGACTCTGTCCTTGAGGGCTTTTCCAGTTTGAATATATCTTGATTTTCTGAGATCATCCCTTGCCCCCCTGTCCTTCCCATCTCCCCCTTGCAGAGTTCAAGGCTGCCTTTGACATCTTCGTTTTGGGCGCTGAAGATGGCTGCATCAGCACCAAGGAGCTGGGCAAGGTGATGCGTATGCTGGGCCAGAACCCCACTCCGGAGGAGCTGCAGGAGATGATCGATGAGGTGGATGAGGATGGTAAGGCCCTCTCCCCATACCCTGATCCCCTGGGCCTCCCTTTGAAGTGAGAGAGTGCTCTGATGGGGAGGGGGAGGGTGGGATAGTTGGAAGTCCTGAAAATACCTTCCACCCTCCTATTCTACCATCCCCTCATGGTTACGTAGTCCCCTGTCCTGTGTGGCCCTCACGTGAGGCTGTTAGAATTAGTGGCCCAGGTGGCAAGAGAGGCGAGACAGTCTTGTCTCAAGAAGGCCAATGGTGTGAATTAAGAAGTGATTGTAGAAAGAGTCCTGGGAGTCAAGAGGCCTTGATAGGGTCAGATCCTGGTTCTGCCCTTGACTCTGAGTAAAAATGAACCAGTTCTTAATTCTTTTGGGGTTTCCCTATTTATAAAAATGAAAGTTGTAGTCAGAGGACTTGGATTCAAATCCTGATTCTTCTATTTACTAATGTGATTATGGGCAATATAAGACCTCTCTCTTGGACTCAGTTTCTCCAACTGAAAACAGGGACAATGGACTAAATGACTTCTAAGTTCCCCGCCAGCCCCTACAGGATGGAACTGTAAGCCCCCGAGGCTGAGTATTCAGGAATTCAGGCTTCTCTTAACTTCTTACCCACTAAAAGATATACTTTCCAGGGAGCCCCAGCTCTGGCTCCCATGGCACCAAGGAAAGAGCCACTGGGCATTCCTTCCAGAGTGACCGCAGCCTCCCCTTGACTTCCCATACCTAGGCAGTGGCACAGTGGATTTTGATGAGTTCCTGGTCATGATGGTTCGATGTATGAAGGATGACAGCAAAGGGAAATCTGAGGAGGAGCTATCTGACCTTTTCCGAATGTTTGACAAGTGAGTGTCCTTGCCCAGGCTGAAGGATGGCTGGTGCTGTCCAGGGCGTCCTGCCTCTCTCTCTTTGGCTGAGGTGGGTGGGGTCCCTGGGAAGGCGGTGAGGAGGTGGATAGAGAGGAGCCCATCTTTGAGTGTTCTTCTCTCTACCCTTTTGACACAGGAATGCAGATGGCTACATAGACTTGGAGGAGCTCAAGATAATGCTTCAGGCCACCGGGGAGACCATCACGGAGGATGACATCGAGGAGCTCATGAAGGATGGGGACAAGAACAATGACGGCAAGATTGACTATGATGGTGAGACGGGGCAGTGCCCAGGCCTTCCCTGTCCCAGGGACTCCTGTCCCAACCAGGAGTCCCATGGGTCATTTCCTCCTACCCCAAACTGTCCCTGTTCCCTAACCCTCTTCCCTTCCCTCCCTCTCTCCATCTCCAAGCTCCAGACTCCCATTAGTCCTGCTGCCTTCTCCCCTGACTGGCCCTTTCTAACCCAACCTCCTTTTTCTTCTCTCTGGGCAGAGTTCTTGGAATTCATGAAGGGGGTGGAATAGACGAGACGCTGATGGAGCCATGTACGTGCACCCTTCCCTTGCTTTTCTCCCCTCCCCCATCTGGCCTGGCACCTGGCATACCCCTGAGCACAAGGTCAGTGGCCAGGCCAGCCAGAGGGACTGTGGGATAGTGGGCTCTCCATGTTGCTGCCCAAGAATGGAGAAACCAACAGGCAGTACCCGCCAGCCTCAGGCACCTCTTCCCCATGCCTGTGCCCTTGAGGACATGCTGTCTGCCACTCTGAACTCTACCATGGCTGGAACCACTGAGCCACAGAGCCCAAAGCTAGCCCTTCAGCTATCATTGCACTGAGATCCCTTCCTTCCCCTTCCCCATCCCTGCTATCTTTCCTTTCCCAAGCTTGGAGAATGTCCCGCTTTGGATGAGTGAGATTCCTGGAATAATGCAAATAAAGTGGTTTTCCAGGAGGCCTGGCATTCTCACCAGGGCCTTGGAGAGTTCTTGGGGAAGCTTGGGGTTGAGGGAATCATTGTGATGAAGACAAAAGGTGGAGACCTGTGCCTGAGCTGGATGGAACACCATTCCTGGTGTCCTGGAAAGCCCTGCTTTCCAACCCCCAAACCCAGAAGCATGGCCAGCCTCTGCCACTTTTCCCCTTTAACCTTGGGCAAATTCGGCATAGCCTCTCTTGGCCTCTGCTTCCTTGTCTCCGAAATGAGGGGAGTAGACTACATGGTAGCGAATGCTTGGATCCTGTGTTTCAATGACCAAACAAGAAACCTCATTCCCCTCCCTCCCTAGCCCTGAGTTTACCCTTGTCCACTTCCATCCACCTCCAGCATCCAGGAGAGCAGGGGCATTTTTCCTCTTTGGATCTCAACACTGGGATCCCAGTGTAGCCCTGCCTGCCTGCTCTCCTGAGCCATCCTCCTCTCTCCTTCTTGGCCTTTGCACACAGGAGGCAGTGGGCTGGATTTGGAATTAAGAGGGCCTTGGGTCGAATCCCAATTTGGCGACTCCCTACCTGTGTGACCTTAGGCATGTCACTCAAACTCTCTGAGCCTCAGTTCCCTCATCTGTGAAGTCAGGAGTGGGACTCAATGACCTCTAAAGTTCCTTCTGGCTCTAAATCTGTGATTATCTTGCTTGTCCAGTGAGCTGGTTCAAGTGCAAAATTTTGCTTCATTCTGATGAATTTCAGGATGTAATTCTATTTTGTTGCAGTTGTTCAGTCGTGTATGACTCTTTGTGACCCCATTTGGGGATTTCTTGGCAAAGATACTGGGCTGGTTTGCCATTTCCTTCTCCAGCTCATTTTACAGATGAGGAAACTGAGGCAAACAGGGTGAAGTGACTTGCTCAGGGTCACGCAGCTAGGAAATATCTGAGGCTGCATTTGAACTCAGGTCTTCTTGACTCCAAGCCTGTGCTCTATTCCCTGAGCCACTTAATTTTATGTTGATAGATGAACAACAAGCCCTTGAATAATCCAGCTTGGCATCAACTAAACACACCAAGCTGGCTTTTGAAGTTTCAGCTGATTAAAGCTTCCACATCAGAAAGTGCCCTCTTAGCTTCGCCTTGGGTTCTGACCTGATATTCACTCTCATGGATCCCACCTCACCTGGAGGACATCTTAGAGTCACAGTATATCCTAGGACAGAAAAAGGTTTGAGGTCAGGTTTGGGGGAAATTTGGGGTCAGAGGACCTACATTCAAATCCTGCCTCTGGTCCTTAACTAACCGTGTGACCATGAACATTCACTAAACCTCCTTGGGTCTCATTTTGCTCATCTCTAAAATGGATTGGGCTATACAGGCTCTAAGGCTATGATCCAGGAGCAGTGCTGGAGAAGCCCCATTGTTCACTTGCCCAATACACTCTTTATACAGGGGAGGAAACTGAGGCCTAGAGAAGAGAAAGATTTGCCAATGGTCTCATCCCAAGTTAGTAGCAGAGTCTGGACTAGAAAACAGATCTCTTGACTCTCAACTGAGAGCCCTTTCCATTGGACCAGGTCCAAATGTAAGTGGGGGAAAAGACTAATTCCTCCCACCCTGGGGGCTTTTCTTCTGCCCAGTACCCTTCCTATGATACACCCAGGAACCAGGGACAGTGACTAGTGCATTTTGGAAACCATGAAGTGTCTAAAAAAAGAGAGATTCAGTCATAGGTGGGAAGGGAGGTTCAAGAAGGATTCTGGGGTGACAAGAGGTACCCTACAGAAGCAAGAGTCTGTTCTGTTTTAGGGAAAGAGCCTTGGATTGGGAGTCAGGAGATTTGGGTTCAGTTGTAGCCCTTACTGTGACCTTGGCAAGCCCTACTCCCCCCTTTTCCCACTCAGAACAACGGGGGCAATGGTGCCCGTCCTGCCAGCCTCCTGTATGCGTGGGGGGTATTGTGGATGCACAGAAAGAATAGATAGGAAGGTGTATCCTAACGGGACCCTGGTGAGGGGTGAGGGAAGAGGAAGAGCATCTGAAGTTGTTTGAGACACCTGCCCCCCAGCTCCTCCCTAGACTCTCAGCCAGCTGCTTCCACCACCATTATTTCTCAAGGCCCCAGGAATGCCAGCTGTCTCTGTCCCTCCCCTCCTTGAAGCCCTGCCCCTTCAGTGTTGGCATTCTTGAACTGGAGTGGGGGGGAGCCTGGAGGAATTGGAAGACAGCTGGACCCAGTCAGGCATCTTAGGGCTGGGCAGAGAGGAGCTGATGCCTAGACTTCCCACCCCCACCTTCCAGCTCTTCCTTTCCAGATTCCTCCCCTCCACCACCACTATCAGTTCTACTTCAGGGTTTATGTTAATTCGCAGAAACATGGAATCCTAAAATCTCAGCGCTGAAAATATCAAAATGTCCTTGGAGCACATCCTCTAGCCCAACTCCCTATCCAAAAGATGACGTCCACCTGCTTGAATATTTCCCGTGATTGAGAGCTCGCTCTACCTGGGAAGTCTATTCCATTATTACCGGACAACTGTGATTTTTAAGAAAGTCCTCCTTTACTTATGAGCCATGATCTGCCTCCCTGTAACTTCCAGCCTTCGGCCCCAGTTTTAGACCCTGGGCCAAATCAACTCCCTCTAATTCAAGTCACACAGTGTTTTCTGAGTCCCCTGTGGACCTGGACTTGAGACTGCTGGTGCTATCAGAAGACACAAAGGAGACTCAGGGAAATGGGCAGAGAACAAAGAAGAATGGCTTGTGCCCAAGCATTCGGAGGCGAATTTTTGATGTCTATCCTATACTTTGGGCTTAGAGAGGCCGCTGTCCAAAGCATTCACACAGCAATAACCCTTTTACCTCATCAAACTCGCACACACTGCGCCGGCGCGTGCATACACACACACACACACACACACACACACACACACACACACTCATGAACGAACCACAACCAATATGTATGTGTGGATCCTGTGTGCAGGACACAATACACACACAAGGGATTCCTATACATATATGGACATCAGATGCAAATACATACACCTGTACACACATGCCGTTGTCCTCGGTGGTCAGAGTGGAAGCCAGGGCTCGGATAAACTTGGGTCCCCTACACTCTTCATAATGACCACTTGGTGGAGCCAGAACCCCATTGTTTGGCTAAAACCCACATCAAGCCTTTCTTTAATGAGCGTCTACTGTGTGTGTGGTTGTTTTTTAGGTGGGTGGCAGTGTGGGTGTGTGTATGGGTATTTTGGAGGTGGGTGGCGCTACTGACATTATGAAGCCTCAGGAGGGAAAGGGAAGTTTCAATTTTAGAGAATTTTAGAGCTAGAAGGGGCTTTAGAGACCAATTTGCCTGAGCCTCTCACTGCAGATCGGAAAACTGAGACCCAGCAGATTCAGGACAAGAAATCCATTTTCTTGGCTCCCAGATTTTCCCCAGGTTTTCACACTCAAGTTTCATTGTGAACCGAATATCTCATTGCTCCTAATCCCCAACCCTCCATTACTGTCCTGAATCCCCGGCTCAGAAGGATAAGGAGAAGGGACACTCTACCAAGAGACAGTCTACCACAGGGCCTTCGGTATTAGGAGGGAAGGGACCAGTAGGCCTGAGAGCCTTGGACACTGCTCCCAGCAATGAGAGCGGTAGTTCAGCCCCTTTTTCTGGGAAGGGGCTGAACTTTCAATGCTTGAAGGGACTCCAGTGGGCGCTGAGTACCTCTTGTGGTCTCCTTGACAAGTGGTCCTGATAGCCTCTGCATGAAGACCTTGAGTCACAGGGAACCCACTCCCCTCAGAGGAAGTGCCCATTTCACTTTGGGACAGCCCTAATCTAGGAAGTGTAGAGTAGGGGAGGCTGTGGGGTCTCTTTCCTAATGCTGGCAGCCACGTGCCAGGGCTGACCCTACTGGCCAAGGGCAAAAGTGGCCTAGAAGGAAAGATGAAGACTCAAGGACTCATCTCTTGGCTGCTTGTTCTTTCTGAACCCCACCAGCTCCAGAGACCTTTGGAGACAGGGGCTGCTGAGGGCTGGAGTTGACCACTTCCTATATGTTGGGATGGGGGATGGAAGGGAGTGAGAGCTCTGTGCATCAGGAGGTGGGGGAGTGGGACATCAAGGGGTGTAAGACAAAGAACAATCAAGAGATCTGGAACCTCGTCCGGACTCGCTGTCTGGCTCTTCCCCTTTCTAGACCTCAGTTCTTCCATCTATGAAATGACCTCTAAAATGTTTCTCCCTGCCCTACCCCCCTCAGATATCCTAAGATTCCGGGATTTGGACCTACTCTGTGTGGGGGAGTGGGTGGAGAAGAAGCTCAGCCAAACAGAGAGGACCCATTATTTCCCATCCCCTTGGGCGACTGAGACGCCGGGAAGGGGGTAGGGGTGAGGGAGTGGAGGGGTGGAAACCAAATAGCAGTGCAAAGTGTTTGGAAAAGGGAGTGCCAGAGATGGTACGCAGCCCCTTCCTTCTTTCCCATCCTCCACAAGGCTCCAGCTTCTAATTTTTCAGAAGGATCCTGGGGAGGCTGAGTTGCTAATGTGAGAGTTCCGGAACCAGCTGGAGGCTGGGCCTGGGGGTGGGGAAAGGGGGTGGAGGAGAGTCGATTGATCTTTAGGGGAATGGTGAGAGGTGGCTTGGGGGTGTTTTTTGGGGGGAGCAGGGAACTCTGGGATAGGTTGGGGGCCTTGGTGAGTAGGTCTGGTGCAGAAGGTTCTGCGTAGGGGGTCTCTCCAGTTGGGCTGGGTCCTCATGGATGATCTCTGTGAGGGAGGTTTCTGTGTGTGTGTGGTGGTGGGGGGAGTCTCTCGGCATAATCTAGGGCTATGTCTCTCTCTAGCACCCAGGCTTGCTGTTGTCTGTTTTCTGACCAGAGTCAGGGCAGGCCTTTGTTGGGAACACAGAGAGGATCCTGCCCCACTCCTTATTCCAGATCTTAGCCTCCTCCTCAATGAATATTCTCGCAGAATACTGAGTTTCAGAGTTCAAAGAGTTTAGTGATTATCTAATTCTATCCCCTAATCGGGCAGATAGGGAAACTGAGGCTAAGAGGGAGAAAGGGGCTTAAGATCACATTGCATCAACCGAGCTAGGTCTAGATCAAGTCCAGGTGTCCTGACTCCCAACCTAGGACTCTGTGCCCTGAGACATGTCTTCATTGTAGTCACCAGAGTCCCAGGACCCCCCTCTCTCATCTCTCACTAGAAAGGGAGGACAGCGACTTTGCGTGGCCCTGCTCACTTAAATCCAATTCACTTGCATGTCAGGCCATCACCTCCCTGGTGTCATGGTCCTCTTCGAGAATGAAGGACAAAGAAACAAGGTGACTACCCGATCCTGCATCCCTCCTAGAGAAATGATAGTGCATTTTTTTTGGTTCATTGATTGGCTAAGTGGGGAACTGGGATGTTTCTGGGTGCTGGGCTGGGGAATAGGCTCTTTGACACCTACCTCGGAGCCATCTGGCTATGAACCCCTCCATTTTAACTCTCTCTGGGGATAAAAGATTACAGGAGATATGAGAGGTACAGGAGAGGTGGGAGTCAGGCCTAGAGGCTCTCTCAGGGGCCCTGGGTAGTTTTGTCCTGGCCCTTGATCTCTCTATGGTCAGTCTGTCTCTGCTCTATGTGAGCTCCTCCTTACTGCATTGATAGATAGATGTGGGCAGCAAAGGGGATCCCTGCCTGTCCCTACCTTCCTCCTCCCAGCTGCAGGAAGGCAGAAAAGAAGCAGGTTCCAGGCCCTGTGCCTGGGGAGCTTAGGGAGGGAGCTCAAAGTCAAACTTTCATAGGGGACAATTAGAAAACTCAGGAAAAAATAGGACTCTGAACGCAAGAACTGGAAAGGACCTTTGAGATCAAATCCAGATCCCCACCTCATTTCAGAGGTAGGGAAACTGAGACCCAGGTAGGGGAAGGGACTTGTTCAAGGTTGCCCGGGCCTTTCCTAATACAGTTAGCACTGGAATCCAGGTCTTCTGCGTCCCAGCCCAGGGCTCTTCCCATGGTACTGCTCCTGACCTAAGGTGGTATAAAACAATAGTTAGGATTGCTGGCACTTCCAAAGTGGTCAGCGCAAAGACAATTTGTCTCCCAGGTCCCTTCCCAGCGCTTCCTTCAGTCCCCTCCCCACAAGCTCCTCAGAGAAGCTGGGTGGGGCCAAGAATGCTTTATAAAGGGGCTGCTGTTGCTTGCCAAAGCAGCTCCTCCCAAGCCGAAAGCCGACTCGCTGTCTGGGAGGGAGGCAGCAGACTCAGACCTCCAAGCAAGCTCGGCTCAGCTCAGCTCCCGGGGCTCCCTGTGGTTGGGCCAGGACCAGAGGCAGGGAGCCCAGCAGCATCAGGACAGACCGCTCCTCAGGGCAGGATGGTCCACCTACTGCTGGCTGCCCAGTGGCTGCTGGGGAGTCTGCTGGTCACCCTGGGAGCTGGCAAGAGCAGCGTGCCCCGGTTACAACTTTCCTACCGAGGTAAGACCGGGTTCTGCGGACCAACATCCACTCAGGTACATATGCCTGCCCGCTTGAGCAGCCACATCTCCGGGACAGCCCCCTGCTACACCCCGCTTCCCCTGAGTATCCACCACCTCAGGGATGCGCTCTCATCTCCCAGATACCCACAACCTCAGGCACTCAAACCCCTTCTGGGCAGCAGTACAGTGGAAAGTGCACTCAGAAGACCCCAGTTCAAATTCGGACTCTGCCACTTAATTTCTGTGTGACCTTGGTCCAGTCACTTCCCCTCTGGGCCTTGGTTTCCTCATCTGTAAAATGAGAGGATGTCTAAGGTCCCTTCCAGCTCTAACGATATGATCCTGTACTCAAACCCTCCAAGGACACACACACTTGGGAAACCCAACAAAATGCCGTTTGGATCAAATTCGTAGCTTTATATTCTGTAAGTTGTCGGCAGCAAAGCCTTTTATTTACCGGCCATTTCAAAAACTCCCACAAAAGTATTTAAGTTAATAAATTGCATTTGAAAGTCCCTAAGAGTAGTGACACCCCACCCCCATTTCTCTAAACACTTGAAGGTTTATGAAATAATTTCCATACAATAGGCGAGCAGGCTGTTTAATGGTCAGATTAATTACAGATGAGGGAACTGAGGCTGAAGGTGAAATGACCAACCAAGGTTACGCAGACAGTAGAAGAGATGGAGTTTGAACCCAGGTTCTTTGTTAGCCAAATACACCAGGCTTTCCAGTTTAATAGCCCGCTAAGGGACTGACGTTGTCACCCAGAGCTGGAGGGCCCAGACGCTTATCAGCTTAGGCTATGCAAACACTCCTTGAGTTGGGGTGTCTGTAGCTGAGGCTTTTAGACGTGTAGGGAGGGAGCAGGAATCCAGCTGCCTAGAGACACGATATTCTGCTCTCCAAAGGACATTTGTGCTTGTAGATGGCAGGAAGCCATCCAAACGGGGCTTTCAGAAGCCCCTCAGGGCTGAGCGAAAGGGTGGATGGGAGCATATTGCCTTCAGCAAGTCAGAAATGGATCCCAAGCCCAGCTTGGGTACTTCCTGGAGCCCAGACTCTTCCACAACCTAGAAGAGCCCATGGAGAGAATTATTGGTGCCTTCCCCTGCAATGCCTACCTGGAGAGACCCTTCCAGCTCCCATCCTGCCTCTGAGCATCCCCTTCCTTCTGGGCCAGGTTCTCTGGGAAGGGGTTTCACTAGCCTCCTTCTGAGTCCCTTTAGTCCCAGGATGCTCTGTAACCAATGTAACCCTAAGTCTCTTATGGAGCGGCAGCCAAACAGGATTCTCTTGATCTGGGAGGATAAGAAAATGGCTTATTTTCCACATAAATTCCTGGAAGGTCTGGATGAAGTAGCTGTCAGTTGGCTTTTATATACTCTTAGCATGTCAGAGAGAAAAGAGACCTCAAAAACCATCTAAGTTGAATTTTATTTTAGAGGTGAAGAAAAAGGCCCAAAGACAGGAAGGGGCTTGCCCACAGAAGCCTTGGCTCCTGTCCTGGCCACTAGGAGCCCAGAAGAGTTTAAAATCCTGTGTGTCCAGTACAGCCAGACCTGAGGTTGCAGAACCAGAAGCAAGAGCCAATAATAGTGCCAGTCTCTGGCCTTCCCAAGGGCACGGTCATTCCTCCCCCCATCCCCCAGAGACTTATCTGGGGCCCAGGGCCCCTGGAGACTCTGAGATAAGCCCAGACCACATTCTCCTTTCTTCTGAGAGCAAACTGGCTGGCACAGGGCCCAGGCCCAGGCAGGGTCCCAGGATTTAGGTGTAATTGACTTTGATAGAGCTTTTGCTGCGTACTACTTTGGGAGCTATGGATGAACAAGGAAAGGAGAGACGGGCTTCTTCAGACTCTATGCTGCCCTCAGTAAGGTAAAAGAGCCCTGGATTTAAAATTAGGTGCTGGGTTCAAATTCTGAATCTGAGTCCAAGTTTTACAGAACAAATCCTTTTATTAAGGGGATTTGTTCTGTGAAGTTTGGATTCAGCCAAAGGGCCGCACTTGAAGACCTAGGAGGCCACATGTGGCCTGGAGACTGCTACACCACACCCTAGAAATACAAAGAAAGGCAATAAACACAGAGCAATGTGCAAACCTCTGTGTTTTTCCAGATGTTCAGAGGGATAAGTTGCTGGATAGAAGGATCAGGAGGAATAAAGCATGTAGAGCTAGGGGACTTTATTGCCAAGAGGGCATATAAGATAACTATGGAAGGCGCTCTCAGGAGAGGCACCAGCATTGGGAGTAATGGGAAAGGCCTCTTTGAGAAGGGGGGATTTGAGTAGAGTCTTTGAGGAAGCCTGACATGTCACTAGGCTGCAGAGGGGACAGCCAGGGAACAGTCAGATGGGTAAGAAGGCCAGTGGTCCTGATTGGGAGAATCCAAAGAGAGGAATAAAATTCCAGAAGACTAGAAAGATAAGAAGGGGCCAGATTGCCAAACAAAGGGTATTATATTTGATCCTGGAGGTGACAGGGAGCCACTGGAGTTTATTGAAGGGGATGTCTAATGTCAGGCCCATGAGAGCCTTTCCAGCTCCAAGTTCCATAAATCACTGAGTACTTGCTGTGAGGGGGACCAATGGGGCTGCCCTCAGAGAGCTCCCCATCTGAGGGTAAGGCATGGTCCCTGCTATCAATGGGAGCTGAGACTGAGACAGAATGCTAAGAGTGTAACAAAAGATCGTTTATAGCTTCCCTCCCCTTCCGTGAGGTAAGGAGAGTGATTTCTATGAGCTGAGTCAGGGCTTGCCAGGGTTTTCGAAGCATTCTGAACGGGAGAAGGCCCCTGGGCTGTATAAGTGACCAGGTGTGCTGGGGCCCCGTCTGTGATTGCAGCTGGCCAAACCGTCGTGGCTCCTGCTGTGACCGTGCGCCGTCCAGCTGCTCTCTCCCCTGAATCTTTCATCAGCTGCCAGACCTCATCCGGACTCCAGCCTTGGCTCAGTCGTCCTGGCCTCCCCCAGGGCCCATATTATTGACTCTGATGTTTTCTGGAGACCGGTCCTGGCTTTCTCTGATTCTTTTTTTCTTTTCTGATGAGAGACAAAATTTAGGGAAGTGATATAGGGGAGAGGCCAGGAATTGGGATGGACTACAGATTGGGATGTGACAGAGCAGATCATAAATTGAAGAGGAGGCAGAGGTTTGACATGAGATAAAGACTGGGGTGTGATAAAGGAGTGAGATCCGGAGAAGAGGCTGGCCTATGACATGAAGGAGAGGCTGGGGTATGGTATAGGAGAGAGGCTGGGGACATGGTGGGAGGGGTGATGTTTGTGGGGGCAGGGAGTGGGAAATGGAGAGGAAGGGCGAGGGTGGGATTGGGAATTTGGGCTGCATGGGGAACTACTCTCTGGAGCTGCAGATGACACGTGAAATTGCTGCTCCCAAGACAGAATGATACTGGCAGGCAGGGAAGTTTTTCCAGATGTTTGGTGGGACAAGTTGCTGGATGGAAGGGGCGGAGGAAGTAAGAAATGCAGAGGTAGGGGACCCTATTGCCAATGCCTCCCCCTGGTCCCTGGAGGGAGATGGGGCCAGAGACAGGAGCCAAGGTGGAGGAGGAGGAGGGAAGTCAGGAGGGAGACATTGAGCAACTGGGCAGGAAACCCCTCTGGACCCTGATGTCCAGAACACATAGCCTGCTCCTGCCAGTGTGTGTGTGTGTGTGTGTGTGTGTGTGTGTGTGTGTGTGTGTGTGTGTGAGTGAGAGAGAGAGAGAGAGAGAGAGAGAGAGAGAGAGAGAGAGAGAGAGAGTGCATCAGCACTCAAGTCCAGGTCCCCTTGACCCATATATCTGATTGAAACTTTATATCTTCCTCAGTCCTTACCGCAGTGTTCTGCATACAGTAGGTAATTAATCAGTGTTTATTCATTGAATGTGCCCTGTACTAGGAGCTAGGAAATCTAGGGCTGTGATCCTGGACACCACTAAAGAATCTAGCCCTGGGCTCAGGCCTTGTAGGTGAGTATGAGTTTCCTGGGTAGCACAGGGTAGGTGTTTTGCCTTGTCAAAGAAAAGCACATGCATCCACAGCCTTCGGTCGGAGAGCATTCACCTCCCCTACCTTACTAAACGTCCCTGCTCTTTGGACCCCAGCTCCTTGAGGCTTCAGGCTTGTTTGGCCCCCTGTCTGTATGGACTGGCCACACCTGGACCCTTCTCTTGCTGTGGCCACAAGAACTAGGTACCTTGGTCTGGCCTCTGTTCCTTTTGTCATCCTGTCCCTTTGTCTCTTCCGTCCTCTATCTCCATGGCCTCCAGACTTAACCAAAAAGTGTTGTTGTTGTTGTTTTTTTCCTGTGGTTTATTCAGAAGGCAAAAGAAATAAATGCAAAGATGGGGAAGGAAATTAGACCTTTGGAAAAATAAAGCTACTCAGTCACCAGCACAAGGAAGAGGCAGCTGAGAAAAGTGACCACGGCACATTGTCAGTCTTGGCTTACTATAAATCTTCCCTCTACTCAAAGTCAGGAGATGACAGATACCTCATGCATACAGTTAGTTTTCTCATCACATTAAAAATTGAATAGAGAATGCCTCATCATCTCTCAGAAAGTCACAGGCCCAGAGATTGTGCAGTGGGAATGGCATTGGCTTCGGAGTCAGAGGACTTGGGTTCAAATTCTGCCTCTGCCGTTACCTCTGTGGCCATGGACACCTCTCTGGGTCTCAGTTTCATCATGTTAAATGGGGGGAAGAGTCTGGACTACACGGTCTCTGAGGTCTCTTCTAGATCTCTGAGCCTCAATCCTCTCCTCTGAACATCTAGACTTGAGGGTCTCCGAAGGCCCTTATAGCTCACACATTTTGGGGCTTCTTTGCCTTGATGTTTTTTGTAATGAGCTTGGGGTTTTGGGCTCCTGCTCTGTCCTCATGTTGAGTGTTGGGAGATTAGGAAGCAAGCCTTGGAGCCAGAAGGGAATTAAAGAATAAAAAGCTTTTTATTAAGCACTTACTGAATGCAAGGCCCTGTAGGAAGCACTGGGGATAAGCAAAGATGGTGTCTGCCCTCAAGGAACTGACTTGGTAACTGGGGGAGCGGTGGCCTGGCAGGGGTGTTTTGGACTGAGAAGTCACCGGGATGATGACTGGGCCCACAGGGCAATTGATTGAGAGTTGGAGGGAGATGCAGCACGTGTGTGTGTGTGTGTGTGTGTGTGTGTGTGTGTGTGTGTGTGTGTTTGATTCCCTCCCCAACTCTCACTGATAGCTGGACCGCTAGGAAGAAGGTGATTGCAATTCCTTGGTGGCATCTAGGCCCATCAGGAAGAGAGCTGAGTAATGAATAGTGAGCGTGTCAAGGTGATAAATGGAGACCAGGCTGAGTGTGAAGTGTGCCAGAGCCTGGGAGCAAAGGCAGGAACTGTGCTTTTTTTTTTTTTTTTTGGCCTGGAGGTGAGTATGGAGAGAGTAGAGAGGGCAGGTCCCTGTGGCAATGGCAAGATCACACTGCCCTGTTTGCCTTGGGTGCTCACGTGGGATGTCTGTATGCTCATAGGTGCTCGGTACCTTCAGGCTTGTGACTTCTTGCCCACACCCCCATTCAGCAGATTCCAGTGTGGAATAAGTGATTCTGGCTTGTCTAGTCTGACTCCCTGCCACAAATAAACTGTCTTTCCTTCCCAAGAGAAAAGTGGGAGTAGAAGGGGTAGGGAAGAAGAAGGATAAGGCCAAAATTAGGGTGGGACAGTTGGGCCTTTTGCCCAGGATGCTGACGTGGGAGGCACTTCGCTTTACTGAGCTAGTCTGGAGTGCACCATCTCGGGAGTCCCCATGGGGGCTGGGAAGAAGGTGGATCCTAGAACAGGGCAAGGGATTGGGCTGAGGGCTGGCAGGTGAGGCAAGGTAGGGGATGGTCTGGGCTGTCTGCATATGCAGTCTGTCCTTTGTGCTGCAGGTAAGAAAATGTCTAGTTACAGCTCTGCCAGGAGGATGAGGAGCCAGGCAATCTGATACTGAAGGGAAAGGCTGGGAAGAGGGTCCGGACTGGGTGTAATGTCCCCTTTCCCTGTATCTGCTCTACAGACCTCCTGGCTACTAACCGCTCTACCCTCTTCCTGGGCCCTCGGGGTAAATTGGATCTAAGGGCTCTGTACCTGGATGAGTATCGGGACCGGCTCTTTCTGGGTGGACGGGACACCCTCTACTCCCTGCGATTGGACCAGGCAGGGCCTAACCCCAAGGAGGTGAGTCAGGAGCCTGAGCTCTAGGGCTGGGTCAAAAGAGCCATCCTTTCCCCTGTGAATATCCACAGAATTGGAGAATATTAGAGTGCCTGGCACATAGTAGGTGCTTAATAAATGCTTGTTGATTTATTGGGAGGCACCTTAGAGACCATCTAGTCCCACATTCTCATTTTACAAATGGGGAAACAGGCCCCAAAAAGGGGATAGAATATTCTTGAATTCATACAGGAAGCTTAGGATCAGATGGAGGGCTTCCCATCCATTCTCTCCCTGCCACTCCACCCCTGCCCACCAAGCATGACGTGAGTTCCCAAGTTCCTACTATTCCTTTCCCAAATGTTAGAAAGGGAGTTCCCCCTGGTTCTTCCTTCCCTTCCCTCAGCCCATAGCCCAATATTGTATGTGTTCACAGATCTTATGGCCTCCTCCACCTGGCCAGAAAGAGGACTGTATCCTGAAAGGCAGGGATCCCTCGGTAAGTGATGGTGAAGCACATTGTCAGGACTCTTACAATGCCAGTTCTCTTAGCTCTTGGTTCCCAGAGATGGTACAGCCTGATTCTAAGGTCACTGGGGCACCAGTTAAAGCCCTGCCTTAGTTTGCCTTTCTGGAAAGGGATACAAGGGAGATTCACTTGCTGCTCTGAAGTCCCAAGGAGGACCCAGAATCCCAAACTATGGAACAGTGGTGGAGGAGATGCGAACTCCAGCATGCATTTTTTAAAAAATTACCCAAATGATATAGATGCTTGGCTCTTGGCCAATCACAGCACAGGTGTGTGTGTTGGGGAGTAGGGTGGGGTGTAGACTGAAGCCTGGCTTTCAACCAATTAGCAAAGGGATTACTGCCTGACTCTTGATCACACTGCCCCTCAGATAGGGGTGCTGTTGGTCTCTGGACCAGGCCTCCATGAGGGGTGAGGAAGGACCTCACCAGAGCCCCTGTTCCCCCTTTTCTTAGCCAATTCAGGAACCAGCAGCTCAGAGCAATAGGAGACCTAACTTCCTTCCTGCCTGGGCAAGGAAGACAATGGGCCAGACTAGGCAGGGAGAGAGCGATGGAGGAGGGAAGGGCAATCTGGAGGAACTTAGAGAGTGTAGGGGATTGTGCCTGCCCCAGGCCAGGCAAAGGCCAGTGAACTACTCTAGATGTCTATCTAAGGACAACAGAGAGGCTCTTTGGAGCGGGCATGATCCTAAGCCCAGTCCAACACACACAACCATGCACCTGCCCCCAACAACATTCACAAAGTCCATATCATGGGTAGGAGCCCATGCGAAGGGCTGGGCTTGAGACAAAAACAAACAAAACCTAATCTTTGTTCTCATGGAGCTCCAAGTCTGGGGGGTGGGGTGGGGAACAAGGACCTATAACTGACATAAGGCAGGGGGTGATAAGGGCCATAACAGAGGTAGGGACAAAGTATTGTAGAGTTTCAGAAAGAGAGAATTCAGAAGGGTCTGGGAGAATCAGGAAAGGCTTCATGGAGGAGGTGACAGCTGAGCTGGGCCTTGAAGGAAGGGTAGGATTGTGCCAAGAATGGAAGGACAGAATTCTAGGCAAAGGGAACAATGTGAGCAAAGGCCATAAGGTCATAGCTCTGGATATGAAAAGGACTTTGTAGGCTGAGTCCAAACCACAAATTTTTACAGGTGAGGAAACTGAGACACAGAATGGTTAAGTGACTTACTCAGGGTCATTCTGCTAATAAGTATCAAAGGCGGGATCTGAACCTAAGTCTTCCTGACCCTAATCCCAGTGCCCTATCTACTATACCATACTGGTGTAGGATGTATGCAGGGCACGGAAAACAATCCAGTTTGACTGCATGGTAGTTATGAAGGGGTGAGAAAGAAGCCTGGAGAGGTAGATTTGGAGGCCAGACTGAAGAAGGCCTTGAATACTAGGCTAAGGAGCCAGTACTTCGACCTGTAGGAAGTAGAGAACCAATAAAATTCCTCAACTAGGTCATTCCATAACAGCAACCAGTCAGGGAGCGACTGAGCACCAGTGGATCTGAAGGAGCTGAGCCTCTGGACACTTGGCCTTCTTCCTATGCTGACTTGAGTTGAGGGGATGGACAATGACTTCCATGCCCCTCCTTGGGCCTCATCCTTCTGTTGTTTTCCCCTCCAGACTGAATGTGCCAACTATGTTCGAGTGCTGCACCCTTACAACAGAACCCATCTGCTGGCCTGCGGCACCGGAGCCTTCCAGCCTATGTGTGCTCTCATCACTGTAGGCCATCGAGGGGAGGTGAGCAGGGAGCACCTGGCTCCAGGCCTAGGGGCAACGGCACTGAGTGGCTTTATGCTGGGAACTCTGCTGGCCATGAAGCCCCGAAAGGGCAGGGGTCATAGAGGAATGGCATTCCCCACGCCTCCTTTCCCCTGGCTTCAGAGTTTGACCTTACTTGAAGGCTCTCCATTAAGCAGAAGATGAAGGGAAGTACCCAGCCCTGGGGCATGAGGGAGTGTGTTGGTGGTGACCCTGAAGGGAAGGCTTTGTGCCTAGAGAGGGGGTGGTGGATGAGTAGGGAGAGATCTAACACAATCCTCCCCTTGACCCCACTCCAAGCATCCCTCTGATTTCACGCAATCAGCCTGAACCCTGGTGACCTTTCTGGCTGATTATGGCAGGGGACCAGGAGCTAGCTGGGCTTTTCTGTTCTAAGGGAAGAAGAGCAGGGAGGGAGAGAGGATTGTAGGGAAGATGGGGAGAGATGGGTGGGATGTGGGAACCAGGCTGGGGTTCTTCACAGTAACCATCCCTACCCATTCTCTTTGCCACCCCTTAGCACGTGTTCAACCTGGACCGGGCCAGTGTGGAGGGTGGGAGGGGACGCTGCCCACATGAGCCTGACCGACCCTTTTCCAGCACCTTTGTTGGTGGGTGACTGTTGGTGGAAATGGGGGTGTGGGTACAACCTGAGTGGAGAGGTTACAGCAGAAGCAAGGGATGGACGTTTGGGGGAAAAGGGAAGGAGTGCTGGGTAATGTGGGACAAAAGGAAAAGTGCCCTGGGTTCAGGGCCATTCTGGGGACACTTAGGTGGGATCTCTTAACTAGCTGCTTCTGTTTGCTGCTTAAGTCTTGTATGTAACTATACTGTGAGCTCCCTGAGGACAGGGTCTGGTTCTATTTCTATCTCCTCTGTAGTCCCTGGGCACAGAAATGAAAAGCTGGGGGAGGGAAAAGGCTGGGGGGGTAATATGGGGGAGGGGAATATACTTAGTGGACCCAGCCTGGGGACATGATCTGAGCCAGAGTCCAGAAGTGGACAATGGGAAGGTCATTGGCATGGACAGAGCCGATAGGTTGGGGATCCTTAAGGAGTAGCTGTGGACAGTGCCTGGGTGCGTGGGGAACAATGGGGCTGATCCAGAGAGGGGAGGGCAAGGTAGAGAAGCAGATTTGGAAGCCCTTCCCCTTGCCACACCTTCCTTGGCTCCCAGTGCCCCCACCCCTGACTTTCCATCTTTCCCAGGTGGAGAGCTGTACACAGGCCTCACTGCTGACTTCCTGGGCCGAGAAGCTGTAATCTTCCGCAGTGGTGGTGCCCGACCTGCCCTTCGCTCTGACACTGACCAGAGCCTCCTGCATGGTGAGCCCCTTTGTGGATAGCTCAACAACAGAGCTCTCTTGGGGACTGGCCAGAGGAGGAAGGACTAGAGTTTTTGGGGGAAGGGGAGAAATAGGAGTGGAAGAAGCCCACCTCCCACCCATTCTCAGGATTTTAGACCTTCGGTTCTGGGGGTGGGCTCAGCCAGGTTCTCCATGCCTCTCTAGCAGATATCTATCACACTCAGTACTGGTCCCTGAGAACTCTTCTTCCCCTACAAACTCTCTGCCCTCTCCCCTGCAGACCCCAAGTTTGTGGCTGCTGCCCTTATCCCCGACAATGCTGACCGGGACAATGATAAGGTCTACTTTTTCTTCTCGGAGGCAGTTGCTCTTCCCGATGGGGGCTCTGGCCAAGCTATCATCAGCCGTGTGGGCCGCATCTGTGTGGTGAGAGCCAGGCTGGGGGTGTTCGGTGGGTAGGAATTAATGAGGTAAAGCCTAGGAAGCCATAGGCCCTAACTTCTACCCATGTTGGCTTCCTCTTCCCAGGAGTATGGGCAAGTTTTTTTCCCCTCCCTCCAGTTTCAAAAGGACAAATGAAGATGCAGGCATCAAGGCTGGGGTCAGGAAAAGAGCCTACGTTTCTGAGCTGCCTCCTGAGTTCCCATCATTTGTCCCTGCAACATGGGCTAAGGGCATGGGATAGACTGGGCTTTGCCCCTCCATCATACCAGCTTGTCTGAGGAGTCCATCCCTAGGATGACCCTGCCTACTCCATCTCCATCCTCAAGGGCTCTAGGCAAACTGGCCTGGGACCCACTTCTGGAGTAATACTGTCTCCCTCTTCCCAGAATGATGCTGGGGGCCAGAGGGTGCTGGTTAACAAATGGAGCACATTTCTGAAGGCCAGGCTCATCTGTTCCGTGCCTACCCCTGGGGGTGCTGACACCTACTTTGACCAACTGGGTAAGCTGGAGGGCAGAGGCCTGGAGGAAGCTGGCTTGGTGGGTTGGTCTGGAAAGGGTTCAGTTAGGATTGTGATCCAGCTATGTTCATCTCCCAGAGGATGTGTTCCTGCTGTGGCCCAAGGATGGAAAGAGTCCAGAGATCTATGCGCTGTTCAGCACACTCAGGTAAGACGCTGGCCCTTCTCCTCTCATCTCTGCACCCTGATCTTTTTTCTTGGTCTATCTCTGTTCCTTCGTCCTTCTCTGTGTGTCTCTCTGAATCATAAGATGTAGACCTAGAGGTGACCTTGGAGTGCCTTCCATTACCTTGTCCAACCTTTCATTTTAAAGACAGAGAAATGGAGGCTCAGACAGGTTAGTGACTGGTCTCAGCTTCCTCCTGTGTCCTGGGGTTGAAGTCCAAATCCAGTAGTCTTTCTCCTTTACAAAGGCTTCTCTGTCTCTGTCATATAGTAAGCATTAAATGCTTGTTGATTAGTTTATCATCTCTCTCTGAGCCCCTAAGACTGCAGCCTTCTTAGCTTCTGCTCTTCCACCTCAGGAATTCGCATCTTCCATCTCTTATGACCCTTCCACATCCTCAGTAAGTACCCTCTCTACTCAAGCTTCAGGAGTGACCACCTGACTGACCCATTGGTGTATTTCTTCGGTAGTGCTGTATTCCAGGGCTTTGCTGTCTGTGTGTACCACATGGCTGACATCTGGGAGGTTTTCAATGGACCCTTTGCCCACAGGGATGGTCCTCAGCACCAATGGGGACCCTATGGGGGCAAGGTGCCCTTCCCTCGGCCAGGGGTGGTAAGTTGAAGTCTATGGGCAAAGAGAGGGAGGATGAGAAGGGAGAGGGAAGTGAAAAGAAAGGAGGGCTGAGGGGGTGACGGCCCTCCCCACTCTAACAAAGCTGTCACTGGGGGATGGCAAATTGTACCTGCACTCTTGGAGGCTGGCCATGGGCCCCAAACAATCTTAGCTATAGTCCCAGGCTTCCTACTTTCTAGTACTTGTCTTGGACTCTCAACCCTCCCAGTATGGCCCTAGGTCTTGCACTCCCTGGAGACAGTCCTAGGCTGCAAACCCTGCCCCACCCTAACCCTACTCCTCAACAGAGCCTGGGGTTCACACTCCCTAGAGGCAGTCAGCTGACTTTGAAGGAGAAGGCTAGCTATCTGTCATATTGCTTTCCCAACACCCATGCTTAAGGGAGAGGGGAGGGAAAGAACCTCAGGGTTGGGGGGAAGTTTATGTCAGGGAGAGAGTTGGGGAGATAAGGAGTGTGGGATGGGGCCTTGGGGAGAGAAGTCTTCTCATTTTTTTCTTCTGTTCTCTCTGCCCTCCCCTTCCTTGGCTCCTGTCCATTTGCTTTCTGGTTCCACCACCTGTTCTTCCGACCCTTGGCTCCATAGTGCCCCAGTAAGACCACAACCCAGCCTGGCCGGCCCTTTGGCAGCACCAAGGACTACCCAGATGATGTGCTGCAGTTCACCCGGGCCCACCCACTCATGTTCCAACCTGTGCTGCCCCGGCATGGTCGTCCCATCCTTGTCAAGACTCACCTGCCCTATCGACTTCTCCAGATTGTGGTAGACCGAGTAGAGGCTGAGGATGGGGCCTACGATGTCATCTTCCTGGGCACAGGTAGGTGGGTTGAGACCCCTGCTCCCTGGCTATGTGGACTTTCCCTTTCCACCAGAACAGGTGTTACTGATCATATCTCTTCTGTTGCCTAAAATCCTACTATTGGCAAGTTATTCCTTTGGCCTACTATTGCTGTAAAAGCACATCAAATCTCCAGTGTCTCACTATGAATGAATATATTGAAGACAGCCAGACCTGGAGGGACCTCAGAGGGTGCTTTATCCCAAGTCGATGACTGAACGAGGATCCAAAATCCATGTTACCCGGTGCCCAGCCCAGGATCCCTTCCCCTGCTCTCTCAGATCCCTTCTCTTCCTCTGAGATGAGCATGAGAACATTAGCTTGTGGGACCGGCAAGAGGGGGAGACCGGTGAGGAGTAGCAGGACAGACCCAGAGCCAGACTCGCTCCACCAAAGAACTGCTCCAAAGAGTCAAATGGTCCAAAAAGGATGGTTTAAGTACCACAGTGACTATGCCCTCAGCATAGTCTGGTCCTCTACAGTTCTGGGTGGGGAGGCCCGTGCTGAGGCTCTTAGAAACTTTGAACCTTTTTTCTATCCTGTTACTTCCTCATCCTGTTCCCTCCTTTCACTCTCATCTTCTTGCTTCTTAGATGTGGGTTCTGTACTCAAGGTCATAGCTTTCCAGACTGGAAAATCTGTGGAGCCTGAGGAGGCAATCCTGGAAGAGCTGCAGGTGTTTAAGGTGAGCTGTGGACAGGGTAGGGTTAGCCGAGGCAGGGTGCTGGGGACACGATGCTCAGGATCATTGCAAAATGGAAGAGCTGGAAGATAGCTTATAGGGCATCTAGGCTGCCTAGAGAAAAACAAATGTGCCATTTTTTTTTTCTAATGGGAAGATAGTGGAATTTACAAACTAAAGGCCAGAGGGCTTGGCTTTGATTTCTAGTGAAATTCTAGAATATTTTTAAAAATCTTATTTGTATCAATATATTTTGGTTTTATGTCACCCAACAATGCATCCCTTGAAAGAAAGATGAAGAAAGAGGAGGGGAAAGTAGTCTAGAAACATCATTAAAGGGATGGTTAGGGAACTTTTAGAAATGGAAGTGGCTATCACAAAGAGGCTGCCTGAGTTTATCAAGAACAGGTCATGCCACATTAACCTCATTTCCTTTTAAAAACAGGGTGATAACAATAGCTAGCATTTATATAGGGCTTAGAGGTTTGCAAAGCACTTGATAATCATTATCTCATTTTGTTCTCACAACAGGCCCCCCTCTTCTCTCCCCCCCCCCCAGTTAGGTGCTATTATTATCCTTATCTTACAGATGAGGAAATAGAGTCTGATAGAGGTTAAGTGATTTGCCCAGGGTCATAAAGAGAGTAAGAGTTTGAAGCTGGATTTGAACACAGGTGTTCCTAACTCCTGGTGGGTCAAAGGTATGCTGTTGATACAGTCTATCTAAGCTTTAGGAAAACATTTGATAAAGTCTCTGATGGAGAGATGAGTTTAGATGATAGCAGGTTGGATGACTAGAACCCAGGAATAGTCATTAATAGTTTGGTATCAACTTGGAAGGAGGTCTGTAGCTGAGTGCCCCAGGGATCTTGTCGTGGTCCAGTGACTTGAATAAAGGGCTGCTTTATCAGATTTGAAGATGACACAAAGCTAGGAAAGATAGCTATCACGCTGGATATCAGTAAAGATCCAAAAAGACCTTGACATGATAAAATGATGGCCCAAATATAATAAGATGAAATTTAATAGGGATAAATGTAAATTCATCATAGACTCTTACATTTAAGACTGGAAAGGGGACCTTGGAGGGCAATCTTACTCCTTCATTTTACAGACCAGCAAATTGAGACCTAGAGACCTCAAGTGACTTTCCCAGTTCAAAAAATCAACTTTATTTCCTATCAGATCAAATCATTTCTAGCTTGTAGCTTTGTTGTTGCTGTTTAGTTGTGTCTGACTCTTTGTGACCCCATTTGGGGTTTTCTTGGCAAAGATGCTGGAGTGGTTTGCCATGTCCTTTTCCAGCTCATTTTACAGATGAGGAAACTGAGGCAGAGTTAAGTTGTTTGTCCAGGGTCACATATCTAGTGTCTGAGGCTGGACTTGAACTCAGGTCTTCTTGACTCTAGGCTGGGCACCCTTATCCATTTGCCCACCTCGTGTGTGGCTAGATAGAGGTTTATCTGGAAAAGTCACAAGGATTTTCGGGAACTGGGAGCTTAATAATAGTCAACAGGATGTTATGGCAGCCAAGAGTGACTGTGGCCTTAGGCATGATGCCCAGGGCTAGGCCCATTGTATCTTAACATGCTCAGGACACACTTGGGGTATTATGTCTAGCTCTGGGTGGCACCATTTAAGAAAAATTTTGATAAGCTGAAGACTATGGGTAGTTAAGTGGCACAGTGGGGTCAGAAAGAAGAGAGTTCAAATTTGACCTCAGACACTTACTGAGTGACTCTGGGTAAGTCACTTAACCCTGTTTGCCCCAGTTTCCTCACCTGTCAAATGAGCTGGAGAAAGAAATGGCAAACCAGTCTAATATCTTTGCCAAGAAAACCCCAAATGAGGTCATGGAGAGTCGGACACAATTGAAAACAACTGAATAACACCACAAAGTGTGAGGTGTTATGTTAGTCCTTAGTGATGAAAAGACACAAAGGAATCTAGCTTCTGCCTTCAAGTAGTTTCTGCTTTATTGGGATATCCAACATATAGATAAATAAATAGAAGATAATTTAAGGTGGTTGAGAGCACTAACGACGGACACCATCAGGCAAGGTGGGTAGGAGGTAGTATCTCAGAGACAGAGTCGAGAAGGGAGTGTATTCTAGAGCTGTCATGGGGGACGACCTAGGGAGAGCATGGAGGGGGAGGGTGGGATATCTAGCTCCAGGCATGTATGTGAGGGATGTTGTGGAGGTAGGATTGGCACAGGCTTGGCAACTGACTTGTATTTGGCAAATGAAGGAGAGTGAAGAGTCGACCATGACTCTGAGCATGTGAACCTGGGTGACTGGAAGGATGAGTGCTCAACAAAAACAGAGGTTTGCTAGAGGGATAAATTAGTGGGGGAAGATAATGAGATCATTTTGGAAGTGCTGAGTTTGGTATACTCATGGAATATCCAGGTAGAGATATCAGGAATGTATGGAAAGTATGTTTAGGAGATATCTGCATAGAAATGGTGACTAAAGTCATGGTTGCTGATGAGCCTCCTGGGAGAGTGTAGAGAGAGAGGAAAGGGCTAAGGATAGAGCCTTAGGGAATAGCCACAGTTAGGGAGCTGGACACAGATGATAATTCAGTGAAAGATATTATACTATTATGGTGTTTTTGAGCAGTCTGTATTGGGGGGTGGTTTGGACATGTGCTTATAAGAAAAGGTGGGGGGGTGTACATTGGGGGCAGAGTGGTAGGTTAGAACAAGCTAATTAAGAATGGAGGAGTTAGGGACTTGGAGAGATGACCAGCCTCCAAGTTTTTAGCTAAGGGAGATGAGAGCTAGAGTGTGATGGAACAGAGTTACCCTGTCCTGGAGGAGGAAAGAAAGGGGAGGAGGAGAGAGAGAGAGAGAGAGAGAGAGAGAGAGAGAGAGAGAGAGAGAGAGAGAGAGGGAGGGAGGGAGTGGCCCTTAGCCTAAGACTAATCAGGGTCCAGCAAGGAGGAGGTTGGCTGGCAATGGAGACTTTTCTCCTAAATACTTTTCTCCAACAGCTGGAGAAGGCTGCTTGGCCTTCACTTCAAGAGCTTGGCTCTTGGAGGAGGAAGAACCCTTGTAAAAGCCAGAAGTGGTCATTTGAATCCAGGCTGGGAGCCAGCTTTTGAAGAAGAGCCCTGTGGGATAGCTTGCGTGGTTGGGTTAGGGGACTAAGGAAATGGAGTAAAGGGGAGGGTGGAGACTCCGTCCCAAAACTGAACTCCCACTCTGCCCCTAGGTACCCACACCCATCATCGAGATGGAGATCTCTGTCAAACGGGTAAGAGGAACGTTTTTTCCTTCTCTGTCTCTTTTCATCTTGCCCCTTCTTTTCCTCCTTCCTCTTCTTCCTTCCTCCTTTTCCTCCTTTCTGGCTCCTTCCTCCTCTCCCTTGGCTTAGCCTTCCCCCCTTCTCTTGAGCTCTTCTATCTTTTCTTTCTTTCTTCCAAAATTCACATCATGTTGAGCTTTTGACAGGCTGTGTTGCCCCCCTTGGAGCCCACAGTCTAGTTGGGAAGAAGAGACTCATACACAGGAAACCTTTGAAGAACTAAAGTACCATATATAACCAAGTGCTGGGTTGTGTGGCCCGGACAAGTTGGAGTTGGGAGAGAGAGGGCAGAGATCCTTCAGAGCTTTGAGAAGGCTTCAGAGAGGAAGCAGGTCCTTAAAATTCATGTCTATCAAACTATATTTTAAGGGCATTAGGGGACCTTACATAAAGAGCTATACCACAAATCACACCCATGGGATTTAGAATAAGAAGGAAGCCAAGAAATTGTACAGGCCAACTTACTTATTTTTATCGATGAGTAAATTGAGACCGAGATAAGGAAAGTGATATGCCCAAGAATACAGTCTCTTTGACTCCAAATCCGGTACACTTTCCATTCCATAGCATTGTCTCACACAAAGAATTCCCTTTTCTCCCTGCTTCAATTCATAATTTGTATAAATCTGGATTTTCCCATGTCAGGTTTGTTTAAAGTGGCATCTGTCTGTAAGGCAGCTTATAGGCTCACTGTCATTTTGGAGGAAGGATGAGGGCATGTGTCTTTAGTGGGAAGTAGCAAAAAAAGTTAAAAGCAATCAGGATGGGATGAGAGAACCATTGGTTTCTATTTGGTCAATCTGGAAAGACTTCTTGGAGGAGGATGGACTCTCAGAAGCACCATAACCTCTCCTGCCTCCCTAACCCTCCGTGACAGAGTCTCCTAGCTCCATTGCCCTTTGAGGTCAAAGTGTTTAATGACTTTAAGGAACCCTGGCTCTGGATTGGGTACCAGACTGACTCCTCTGCTCCCCCTGTCTGATCTCCATCTAGCAAATGCTGTATGTGGGTTCCCCGCTGGGTGTGGCCCAGCTTCGGCTGCATCAGTGTGAGACGTACGGCAATGCCTGTGCAGAGTGCTGCCTGGCCCGAGATCCATACTGTGCTTGGGATGGCAATACCTGCACTCGATATCAGCCCAGTTCTAATAAACGGCGATTCCGACGGCAAGATATCCGGCATGGCAACCCAGCATTGCAGTGCCTGGGCCAGAGCCCCAGTGGTGAGTATACACATGTGTGAGGGCCTGGAGGTGGGCAGGGATCCACTTCAGCTTCCTCTGGGAATCTCCTGGGGGTGGACTTCCTGCTCCCTCCACCCAAATCTAACCGAGATTGTTACTTAGAGATACAGAAGAGGGCCTGACATCCCAGCCTGAGGTTGTAGTTCTCTTTCCTCTTCAGCACTGTTCATTAATGCATTTTTAAAAAACACCTACTATGTGCTAGGTGCCAAGCTAAGCCCTGGTAATATAAAAACAAAATGGACACAGTCTCTGCTCTCAAGGAGCTTAGAGTCCTAGGAAATGGAGAGAGACTCAGGTGTACAGTCCCAGCTCGGCCACTATGTGGCCCTGAGCAAGTTACTTGTATGTGGGCTGGCCTCATTCTCCCCACTTCTGTAATGGGAATGATACCAGCCAGCCACCTTGCCTGAATCACAGAGGTATTTAAGGGGATAATGAGAGAATGAGTGTGAAAGGGATCTGGAAAGTATAAAGAGCTCCCATCACTTCTAACTTCCAAGCCCATCTCCAAAGGGAGGGCAAGGTGGGCGCTCTTAATTCATCCCATAGGCTGAAGGCCAAGAAGGAAGGGCTTAGGTTGGGATCTTTAGGGGGTCAGGCTGAGTCTCCCAGTTGCCTCTTTCCAGGGGATGTCATGGGGAGCATGGAGGCCACTGTGGTGTATGGCACAGAACACAACAGCACCTTCTTGGAATGCCGGCCCAAGTCACCCCAGGCCACTGTGCACTGGTTCGTGCAGAGACCCAAGGATGAACAGCCAGACCAGGTGAGCATGGCTTCAACCCAACCATCCACCTCTCTGTCTCCTCTTCCCTTTCTCTCTCTCTTTCTGTGTCTCCCCCTTTCTTTCCTCCTCCAGGGCAGGGTAACCCTGTTCCATCAAAGAAATACATGCTATTACTATTCAGGATCTACCTACCACTCTAGGCTTGTTACACATCACACCCCCTTACCACACATTACATGACAGCCCACCAAAATAGCTTACTTGCTGTCTCTCAAGTACCGAACATCTTCCCTCCATACTTTTGTACTGTGCTGTGATCTGTGCCTAAATACACACCTTCCTTCACCCCTCAGAATCCCTCAAATACCTTTCAAACTCAGCTCAAGTGCCATTTTCTACAGGAGGCATTTTTGAGAGCCCTTCCTTCTCCCTGGGTTGCTGATTTTCACCCCTCAAAATTGCTTTTACTGTGTATCTACTCTGTCTTTGCTCAAATGCATACATACTGTTTTCCTTCAATGGAATGTTAGCTCCCTGAGGGCAGAGGCTGATTTTTGTCTTTGTATACCCTGTGCCTAGCACTGTGCTTGGCACACAGTAGATGCTTAATGGATGGATGGATGGATGAATTACTAATCTCCTTCTATGTGTTCAGCCCTATGTGGAAAAATAAGAGAAGAAAACATACTTTCCCTCAAAGAAAAACTTCTTAGGAAAGGCAATATTTTTACAATTACAGAACAGCCAAAGAATTAAGTATGGAAATATGTGGGATAGGCTGTTAAGCATTGTAAAGTTAATTTTAAAAGGAAATCAGTGTAGACTGAAACAGTCATCAGGGAAAGTTTTACTGAGGTATGACCTGAGTTGAGTCCTGAAAGATTTGAAGAGGTAGAAAGGGAATGGAGTCCCTGTTGAGGGGGAAGGGTGTGGGTAAAGGTGTGGAGGTAGGATGGAACTTAGAGCTTGTGTGTGTGTGTGTGTGTGTGTGTGTGTGTGTGTGTGTTTGTGTTTGTGTGTGTGTGTGTTTGTGTGTGTGTGTGTGTGTGTGTGTGTGTGTGTGTGTCAGGGGGAGGAGTGGGCCAAGGAGGTTTTTCTCCTGGGGACAGGAGCAAGCACCCCCTAGCTAAGGGAGTTTTTAACCTTTTTTGAGTCATGATCCCCTTTGGCAGTCTGGTGAAGTCTATAAATGCCTTCTCTGAATAATCTTTTTAAATGCTTAGAGTAAAATACATAGGATTTAGACATAAACCGATTAGTCCAAAATACAGCTATTAAATAAAAACAAGTTCACAGACCCCCAGGTTGAGAACCCCCTTCCTAGATACTCAAACTTCATGGTCTGGCCTCTTGGGTATAGTGCCTTCATCACACCAGCAGGTTTTCCCTTCTCTCTGTCAAGGCTTGGGACCTTTGACAGGGTCCTCCTCACCCTTGCTATGCCTCTACACACTAGGTGCTCCCACCCATCCCCCTTCTGTACTAGGCCTGGGTCCCTGACTTCCAGGTCCTGTCCTTTTTCCATTGCCTGGTCCTGATGCTTCCTGCCAGGAGTCCAGCTGTCTGTCCTGACCCCCTCTTCCCTCCCTGCAGATCCGGAAGAGCCTGCTGGCCCCTGAGTCGGCTTCAGTCTGGTGCTCAGAGGGGCAGGCGTGGGTGGGATGAAGGAGCAATTCCAGAACTAGCTGATCCTGCTCTCACAGGGTCTGGGGGAGGAGAGGACAGATTGATTACAGAAAAGGGAACCTCTGGGCTTGGGGACTGGGGGAGGGCTAGAGATGCGCCAGCTGGCAAATAGGGCACCGTGAGGAATTTATAGGGAGTGGTAGCAGAGGGTGAGAAGTGGAAGTTAGAAAGCTCAGCTTTGGGAAGAAGATTGAGAGATGGGGCTGGATGAGGCCTTTGTAAAGGCAGGATCTTCCTTTGCACAAACATGGTTCTTACAAAGTCTGGGAAGTACCTCAGGCAATTATGTAAGGGTACCACAGGGGCTGTCAGGTCACTGGGGCAGGAGTTTTCTCTGTCTCATGGGAAAGCTAAAAGTATGAACACCTGCTGTGGATTAGCTCTACGCTAGGCCATGGAGTTGGAGAAAGAAGCCTAAAATATCTTAAATGACTAGGAAATATGAATTAACTAAATATTTAATTAATGAATAATTTGAATAATTAATGAGCTAAATATTAATCTGCAACTTAAAGTGTGATAGGAATTGTGAGGAAGAGTAGCAATAGATGGGTGTGAGTTTAGAGTAGTTGGGGAGGGGTTTCATGGAGCCAGTGGGACCAGAGGTGAATTTGGAAGGACATCTAGTATTTGTATAGGCAAAAATCCTGCTTTTCCACCCTTCTCCCTGATCCTGTTCCCAACAGGTGAAGACAGATGAACGCATCCTACAAACAGAGCATGGGCTGATATTCCGGAGGCTTAATCGCCTTGATGCGGGCACTTACTCATGTAAGACCCTGGAGCATGGGTTTGCCCAGACTGTGGCCAGGCTGGCACTGGAGGTGATAGGAGTGGAACAGCTGGAGGGCCTATTCCCCCGGGAGCATGGGGAAGAGGAGTCTATCCCCAGGAATTCTGCCTCAGTCCCATCCCGCACATGGTACAAAGACATCCTCCAGCTCATCGGCTATGCCAATCTGCCCCGGGTAGAGGAGTACTGTGAGCGTGTGTGGTGCAGTGACCGTTACCGACACAAGGGGAAGCACAGCAAGGGCAAGAGCTGGTTGGGAACCGAGCTGGGAAAGAAGGCAAAGAACCGAGCACAGGGGGAACGCAATCGGACCCCCCGAGAGGTGGAGGCTACATAGAAGAGGAGGAGATAGCTGGGATGGGGAGCAGCACTGCCCGGCTCCCCCACAGGGAAACTTCACGGCTGCCCTGCTTTCTGCCTCCCCTACGCGTATAGCTGGGGCAGAGGTGGCCGGAGCACAGACTGACCATCTTGTCTAGCACCCTATCTTTAGCAGGGAATTAAATCTCTGGCCTCCCAGGGCCTAACAGGCAGGAATCCAGGTCCTGGGTTCCGGCCTGCAGATCCCCAGGCTTCTGATGAGGACTGGGAGGCCCCTTTCCTTAAACCTCTGTGCCATAGCCCGCACCCCTTCCTGCCAGTGTCGCCAGGGACCGCCAAGTCCCAAGAGGCCTGTTCATATTCCACTGCCCTTTGTTCTCCTTGGGAGGTGGGGTCTGGTTTCCCAAACACATTTCCAGCTGTGCCCAAAGAAGAGGGCGGTTCTGTTTTTCTTTCTCAGCCTGTAAAACAATAGCCATTCTGAACAACTGTTAGGGTACCTGGGCCAGAGGCACCAGTCTCATGTCAAGGTGGTGGCAGGTGGGATAAGAGACACTGAGATTCTCCTAGGGCTCAATGTCTGGGGAAAGAGGCCAAGATCAAAAAGAGTGATCTGGCCCAAGACCAAACGTTTCCATTCCTGTTTAACATAGGAAAACTCATGGCGGAATTTCTACTAACAGAATCAAATCTTCCTCAAGGTGGGTGGTGGGGCAGCAGAGACCAGCCTGGAAGATAGGGGAGGGGGAGGGGGAGTAGAGAAATTTGTTTTGATTCAGTATCAGACATATCATAGATTTAGAGCTGAAAGGGCCCTTAAAGACCATCTAATCCAATCCCTCATTTTATATGTGAGGAAACTGAGGCCCAGAGATTAAGTGAATTGCTCAAAATTATAAAAGCAAGTGACAAAGTCAGGGTCTGAACCAAGATCCTTTGAATCCGAAGCCCGCAGCCTTTTCTACTGTACCACACTATTACATCCCTTTGCTTCTACTACCACTGGCCTTTTTATCCATCTTCTCTCATAGCTGAGGCTCGTGGAAGAGATGAGACAACACCCTAGCAATCTAGGCTTCAAAGCTAGAGACTGGGGACCCCACACTGCTCTCCAGACCCCCCCTTCTTTGCCCCTTGGGGAATCCCATTAGAACGAAGCAACTGGTTGATCTGAGGCACTTAGTCCTATTTTCCCTCTGATCATTGGGACACCATTTGGATGCCAACAAGAGACAAGTTTTAGGCGGCAGAAGAAAGACCCAGTCAGTCCTGTTCTCACTGAGTCATCAGTATTACCAAAAAAAAAAAAAAAAAAGCTAACACAATATGGGGTTACATTAATAGAATTCAAGTGCCCAGAAAAAAGGAGATCAAGGAATGTAATAACACTTTGCCCTGGTTAGTCGGCATCTGGAATACTGTTTTCAGCTCTGGCTGTTATACTTTAGAGAGGGCATGAACAAAGTGGAGCATGTGCCAAGGAAGAATCTTGTTGTAGGAAGAATAGCCGAAGGAAATGGAGATTTTTAACCTGGAGACTTGGGGGCAGGGACTGGGGGGGGGGGCAAGGGAGAGAAGCAGCATGGACATTGTTTTTAAATATCTCAAGAACTGTCATATGGAAAAAGGATTACACTTATTCTATGCAGCTCCAGAGGGTGGAATTAGGATCAATAGGTGGAAGCGCCAGGGAGATGGATGTCAGATTTTGAATTCGATAAGAGACTGACCCAACTGGAGAGTGGGCTGCCTTGGGAAGTAGCTTTCTTGGGGATGTGCAAACAGATGATTATGGCAAAACTGTTGTCTGTAGGGTAGGCACGATGGATTGAAAAATCTCCAAGCTGCCCAGGGGTGCTCCCCTCCTACTCCTGGGATTTCCTGGTTTCCTGGTGGCAAATTCCTGCTCCCTCCTTCAGCGCTCCCTGCTGCCTGGCACTAGGACTCCTCTAGGCTCTAGCTTTGCTCTCTATGGCAATGGCTAGTATAAACTCAGAATATTCAGGTTCTCCATTCTCCACTCCACATGGAGAGGGTCAGGAATTCTTGGCAGAAAGATCCAGAGGTGTCAGGGTAGGGATAGAGTAGAGGGAAGGGAGATTTTGGTTTTCCATCCTTTTTTCTGGGAAAATGAGAAAAACATCATTGGGTGTAACAGAGGAAGGGGTAGCTGAGAACAAGTGGGAGCCAATCCTTGACCTGGCATCTGAGCATGTAACCTGGGGCTCAAGTCTAGGCATATGCATGGAACTAGGGTGGACTAGAGAAAGGATCAATCTCTGACTTGCATATGACCTCTCTCCTAGAGCCTGGGGCCTGGTCCCTCATACTGGGTTTCCATCTGTCAAGGCAAAAGTTCAAATTCAGTGTCACAGATTACACAGTCTGAACTGGCAGGCAGAGAGCCAGAGGAATATAGAGGGCCCAGAATCTCAGAGGAAAAGAGTGTGAGACCCATAGTGGGGTAATGATAGAAAAAGAAGCCCTCTCCAAGAACGAGAGTCCAAAGAGTCTTCTCAGGAGCTTTGGGAGAAGGCTGTTATCCTGGGTCTCTCATTTTCTGCTGGACGGGGTTCTGAAGATGACTTTGGGTGTGAGAGCCAGCTTAAATAGGGTTTTTTTCTAAAAGATGCAAATTTAGAGGGAAAAGTTAGGAAGTCTAAATCCTGGAATAAGATGTCTGTGTCCGGGACAAATGCTACAAAGAGCCATCCAAGGAGTAATTCAGCCCTACGGTTGGGGAGTGGGGGAGGATTAAATTGAAAAGTCTGTTCTTATTCTGAGGATGAACAAATTAGTCAGTGATGTAGAAAAGGGAAAAAGAAGAGCCATGAGTCCCACATTTCCTCCTATTTGGAAAAAAAAAGGTAGTGGGGTGGGGGGAGGTTTGCTCCTTTCTCTGAAACCCATATGCAGATTGCATCTGCACCTTCTGTCTCCCCTTGGATTTCAGAGTGAAGCAACCTGAAAGGGAGGAGACCAGAGCAGAGTCAATTAGATTACTTTCCCCTTCCTGCTGTGAATGTAGGAGACAGAGAAGGCATGAAAAGGGGAAAAGAGAAAGTATAAGGTAGAAGATGCTATTACCCCAAAGAGAGGCAAGGATGAGAGAGTGGAGCTATAGCTAAGGCTATTTCAACCACCAATGAATAACCACAGGATGAGTAGGACCTCAGCCTTCAACAAATTCCATATTCATCTCATCCTTTAGAGAGGTGAGTCAAGGCCAGAAGCATTTATTAAGCACCTACAATAGTCAGGCCAGAGGACAGCATATATAGCAGAGGGGAGGTAGACTGAAAATTTAACACTTAAAAAGTGGTAAAATACCAGTCTTTTTTACCAAATCTTGGTTTGGAAGCCTGTTTCTTTAAATATACCGTATTGTTTCACTTGTGAATAAGTTCGGTAAATATGCCACATATTTGAATTTTATTTTTCTATGTTGGGATGGACCATATATATAGAATATGCTCTTTGCCATTGGAGTATGTTTCCTGTTTTTTTTATGATACAACTTATTTAATCTTCCAGAAGGACACCTATGGAAGACTGCCATGCTAAACCTCTGGGGTTGGGGAGGAGGTTAATAGTATTTATATTTGTTTCTTTGCATATATTGTTCTATGAGGGCCACTCTCCCCATTTCAGTGGCCTGTGGATGGAGAGCTGTGTGCTCTAGCCTAGGACAGGGGAGGCTGTGAAGAGTGGTTCCAGGTTTGCAAGGAATCTAAGACTGTTCATTAAACTGGGAAAATCTATCCTGTGTATCTGTGAGACTGATCTTGGAACCTCTGGATGGGCCAGAATTCAAAGAAATGCTTGCAAGGGTGGAGGAGCTAGGCTTTTTGGTCCCAAGATTCTTTCACAATAATCCCTGACATTTGCAATAGCACCACCTGGCCCAGCTACCTGCTTTTCATCTCAATCAACAAAGCAATGTTGTTCTTGTCAGAGATCCCCCTCCTTGCCACGGGCACTGACTCATATCACCCAGGACTTCACAGCAATACCCCCTTTGCTCCTGGAACTCCCATATACCAGTCAGGATCATGCATGTTTTCTACAAAGGTAGGTTAGTGGCGGGGGGGGGGGGGGGGGCAGGAGATAAAGAATTTTCTAGCAACTGAGAGAAAAGAAACACCCCCACTAACATAGGTAGGCCTAGAACACTTGTTTGTCTAAAGGGCTAGGGGCTGGGCTCCATCACTAAAGATAGCCTCTTAAAGGAGGACTCAGCTCTCCTGGAGGGTCTGTCATCATCTCTGCAGAAGTGACTTTAGGCAGCTCTTCATTCTACCAGGAAAATGTGTTGGCCACAGTACTTCCCACGATAGCGATTTGACGTAATGGATCGTCAATAAATGCCCCTAACTAAATCGACAGAGGGTAAATAAAACATGTTCCTAGGAGAGCCGCTAGGTGGCACAGTGGATAGAATACAGGGCCTGGAGTTAGGAAGATATAAATTCAAATTCAGCCTCTGACACCTAATAGCTATGTGATCCTGGGCAAGTCACCCCATTTGCCTCAGTTTCTTCATCTGTAAAATACACTTACCTCGCAGGGCATAATGACTGTAAAATGCTCAGCACAGCGTCTTATAGAAAAGCCTTTCCTTCTTTTTCCTTTTTCCTCTCCGAATGACCCATCCTTCAAGTCAGCCGCTGTGTTCTGCTATCACCCCGTATTCACTGGGCACCTACTCTGTCCAAGGGCTGTGCTGGGTGTGCAGAAGCATGATGTTCAGCCCCTGGTAAGAAGGGAGACAGGAGGACCACCTGAAAAGATAGCAACACAATGCAGCAAACACTCAGTGCCAAACGAGTGGCATGCTCAGTGAGTCGCACAATTCAAGGAGATGTGACCTTGAGCTGGGCTTTGAAGGAAAGAAATTAGAGAGGCAACTGTAGGCATTGGAAACAGCAGACCTGAGGCAGAATCTTGGATGCATGCTCAGGAACAATACAAGTCGACCTGTCTAATTGGATTGGAACATTCCTATAAGGGAATGGAGGAAGTTAAGGTGGGAGAGAGAGGTGTCGTTGTTGAGGTTTAGGGGTGCTAGACCCTGAAATAGTGACATGCAGGTCTTGCCTCGAATGAATTCAAGCCAAGCTTTCTTTCAGCCAAAAACAAGTTTTATTAGAACTCATCTCAGGGTTAGCATGATTCTAAAAATCAGCACCAGTGGCCAGACTCTTGAGGAATCTGAGGGAAGATGGATCTTATATACAATGGTCAGGGAGTGGGAAGATGTGGATGGGAGTGGACAAGTAGTCTGGAGTGACTGGGAGGTAACAGAAGGGCCAGGTACCCTAGACAAATGCCAGGGACCTGGACCACAGGCCAAAGGAGAATGGGGTCTAGATGCAATCAACGGTGAGAAGCAGCAATCTGGAGGTAACAGACGATGAAGGGCTGGACTAGGTTGGAGGTAACAGAGAATTGGGAGATGGGGCACAGGCCATAATGAAAGGCCTGTTGAATTACTGGGATAAGTCAATGCCTCAGGTGAATGCCAGAGATTTGACCATGTGGGAGTGTTCAGGGAAAGTTAGGGGGAAGGAAGGTTTTCCAGATTTTTCTATACCCCCATCATTATGTCACAGAGGGTCTTGAATGGCAGGCCAGTTATCACAATGGCACCTGGGGTCCTCTTTCCTCTGGAGCCTAGGTAGGACTTATTTCCAAATGTACATGTCTGGCCCCACTGGGACTGCAGGAATAAGCACTGTACATCTGATTCAGTGAGGAAGGAGGGTCAAACAGGGACAAGAAGACTAAATTGCTACCGTGTAGGTCATTCAAGGCTTCTATTGGGAATCCTACCCTGCCATTCTTTGAGCAAGGCTTAATTTCTCAACTCTACTAGCTACTTATACAGTCAGAGCTGAGGCCTAGGATTACTGTTTCCTCTATCCCTTTTCACCTTTTAATTTCAGCTCAGCATCATTTTCCCATATGGCTGCACTACTTTGGTACTTTTCAAATTTCTCCACCAATGTGGTAAGCAGTACAGAAAGAACACTGGATCTGAGCCACCAATTCTGCCAACGGGGATAGGGATAAGGACTGGCCCTGTGATGGAGCTCAGGGTGGGGAAATTCTCTTTACCAATGCAGTCAGCACCTTGTCTGTAGCCTAGAACAAAGGACTTGCCCAGGATCACACAGCCAGTGTGTGTCAGAGGTGAGACTTGAAGCCAGGCCTTCCAGTTGGCTTGATACACGATGTTACACTTCCTCTTACCATATGTGCTATTCCAGACTGTGCTCCATTTCTGCCAGGTGACCAAGGGAGAATCATTTAACCTCTGTTTCTCCATTTGTAAAATAAGGGAGTTGATGGGGTTTAGAGCCTCTGGGAGCCCCCTTGAACTCTCCTTGAATTTTCCCACTCAATGAAACATTTGACTGAGGCTATAAGCCTTTCTTTATGGCTAGGCCCAAATCTGTAGGTTACTCTTAACCTAGCCTAGCCCTCCATTGTCTGGCTAGTTTTCACCCTTGATCCTACCAAAATGTCTAAACCCAAATCTGCAACCCTTAAACTAGCCTAGCCCTACATTGTCTGTTATCTCCAGGTAGCCTTCAGCTACTTCTCACCCTTATCCATTCTCTTGGTTCCTGGAGTCTGACCTCACCCCAGTCCCATCAAGTTCCTCCTCAAGACCCTCCCTAAACTCCTCCTCCCATCACCCCAGGACCACCCTAGATCCCTCCCATGATCTTTGTGTATATAAGTTTCATCTTGCCTCTATGAAGGTGCTCAGATCTACCTCAGATTGAGTCTGGCCTGCTTCTGAAAACTAGTGTCACAAATGGTGAGATTTCTTAAGACTCAACCCAATTTGGTGAGCCTTTAATAAACTTTGTTTTTCTTTGGCTGTGAGGAAGCTTGAGTTGAATTCATTTGAGCAGGACCTGGTGGCTCTTAGACCTCATCAGAGTTAGCCCGGACCACCTCTAAGGTCCCTTCCGGCTCTGATATTCTCTATACTACATTTTTTTGTCTCTTGATTTTCCTTGTGAGCATGTTCCCTTCCTTTTACACCACATAGATTTAAACATAAACTGTGTCAGTGACTTGTCTTTTACTCTCATCTTCTGTTTTCTGTGCTGCTCTATGTCCCTTCCCTATCCTTATCTAAAAACCATCAGAGCTGTATCCTTAATTTTGGTTCCGGGAGGACCGAGCAATATATTTACTTCCTTGGTCCTCACCTCTCTGGCCTTCTGTGTCCTCCAAAGCAGCCCCCTACCTCTGCCCCTGGCATGTAGTATTCAAGACATTTCCTGGTCTTCCACCTATTCCCTTTGGCACTGTCCCCTTTGTGGTGCTGGGACTCACCCCAAACCTACAGGTTTCTCTTCATTTTAACTGATGTTTCTCGGATTAGGGAGCAGAATTTGAAGAGAAGGAATTCTTCAACTTCTTTTAGCTTTCCCAAGATCCCTCTCCCCACTTTTTATCCTCTGAAATCTGGGGTATATGAGGCACTGTTCACCCATGTTAGTCTGGGGTACTCCTGCCTGAGGTGAGAAGTCAGATTATAGAAGATAGACAGAAGCAGCAGGTGGGAGGGAGCATTCCAGTGGTTGGGAAGCTTTTTCTGGGGCATTCCTTCTTGGAAAGAAGAGACAGCTGTTCAGAAATGGCCTGCATTGTGGGGAAAGTGCCAAGACTCCCATCTGACTCAGGCATTCATTGTTCTCCTTCCTTGGGCCTCTTTTCCTGACCCAATTGACCTGTGACCTACGGCTACAGGTGCTCCTGTCCTATGGCAGGAAGCAGGTAAAATCCATTGAGAGCCCTTGGGGCCAATGTTGGAAACAAATGCGGTGATGAGGGGTTCACAACTGTTCTTGAATCTAGCCTAACGGTCCCATCCATCTGCCGGTTCCTGAGCCACATCCCCAACCAGGGCACTGCCCTTGTGGCCTGCTTCCCTCTCACCAAATTATATGTCACTCTGCCTTCTCACTACCTTAAAAGACCCTTAAGGGGTAGCATCCACTTGAAGTCATTTAGTTTTCCTTTTGGACTTTGTTAAGGAAAAGCATTTGGTTCCTCTGAACAGGTTTTTTTTTTTTTTCTCCTATGGAGAGATTAAAAAGTCTCTACTGAGAAAGGGAAATGCTGCTGTCTCCAGGGAGACATCGCACTCATACTGCACTTTTTGCCCTCACACTGGGACCTCTTACTTTGTCCATATCCTTCAATTCCATTATACTACCAACATTAGGGAACCCACTTAATGTTTCCTTTGTTCACTTGGAAATGAATTTTGGAGTCTGACTCAACATGCTCCAATTGTCCATATTTTGGGCCAGAAGGGATGGCTCTATTCTTTATACATATCCCATTCCAGTGCTTACTAACATTAGGATCCTCATTTTACAAGGGGATAAACAGAGGAAAGAGGAGGGGGAGTTGCTAAAGAGTCACTTTGGGAATCGGTGGAATGGAAGCCACCACACAACTAGATTTAACATTTTTTTTCTCTGTTTGGAGCATGCCAGGTCTGAAGCACCTTTGCTAGGAGGTTTAATAGGGCTACTCAAAGTCCATTCCCTTTGAGGCCAAGTGTCTCTGAGCTAATGGCGGAGAAAAAACTGGAGAATGATAGAGCAGTAGCTGACTTTATGGACGTGATCTCATTTGTTGACTCTAAACCTCCCTCCCTGGCTGATAAGAATCTGGTTCTGTTTCCTGTAGCCCAAGGGCTGCAGACAATACTGTGAACTGCAGGCTAGGCTGGGAAGGACATTGTTACGGAAAGAAAAAATAACCTACAAACACAAAGCCCAGGCCGCGCCAACAGAAGTTATTTACAAACCCTCCGGCTTTCCAGGGAGCTCACTGCGGTTGAGGCCGGGGAGAGCACAATGGGGGATTGTTTGACTGGGCCCGGTGTCTCCCCAGCTGCCTCCTCTAAGGACAGGAGACGGCTTTGATGGCAGAAGATGTCTCAGACACTGAGCTCAGAGGGATCTTCACTGTATATCATGGCTCCTTTCCTGTTTATCAGGGGCGTGTTTGGGGTGGGGACCAGAAGCCAGTCTTGGCCAGAGACAAGTTGGCAGAGACTGCCAAGTCTCATTTTTTCCACCCACCCCACACATTGTCATGCTGCTCTGGGACCCCTGGGCCTCGGGGGATATCTGTTTTTTTTTTTTTTCCTTTTTCCACTTTGAAAACCTTACATTCTGTAGCCCATGGTTAGAATGAAGAGAAAGGCCTCCAACGACAATGCTGCCCTCTGGGCAAAATGTACTCAGCTCTGAGACTGTTAGTCACAATGAGACTCTTACCAAATGTAGCTAAGGCTGCCAACATGCCAAGTTTGGACCTGAATATCCAAGGATTAATTTTGGCGAGACTTGTACGGGTGCTGCTGCCAGCTCCTAAATTCAGCATGATGGAATAGGCATAATTGATAGAATGCTTCCATAAGATCAACGGCAAGAAAATTGTCATAGTAATGTTCTACCTGTTTTCATTATGTGACATGGAGTTCCCTTGCACATAGCAGGCATTTAATAAGTATCTATTGACTTGTAATGGGTAGGACCCGAGGCAGCATGATACAGCAAACCTAGAGGAAGAGGAGGGGTCAGGACACAGCCAGGGCCCTCCCCAGATCTATCAAGTACTCTTTCTCTGTCTGTGAGTGGGGGTGCAGGCCCTCTCAGGTAGGGTTGGTATCACCTTGCTAAGGCTCTGTTAACTCACCCATTAAACAAAGGTAACAGCAGTTGCCTGCCTACTTTGGGCTGTTTTAAGTGTAGGGCACAGAGCTTTGAAAGCTATCAATAGCTATGTAAATATGAGATATGGGGGAGAGATGATTATTATTTGTATTTCTGAGTTGGTGATGACATATTTTGCAGGTGACTGCCTAGGGAAAAGGCTCGTCTATGGTCACGAAATGGATTTGCATTGAGTAGAGCCCCATTCTGCTCCACGTCCTACTCTCTAACCTATTTGCTTTTTAAGACAATAACAGACATGTAATTGCTTCTGACAAATCCAACAGCAGTGAAAACATAACATTATATGCCAAGTGAGGCATAAGCTTCTTCAAATGCAGGAGATGAAACGTCAGGGAATATAGTCACATTTACCCATCCTATAGCGTACACAATTTGTGACCCCTCTTTTTCCTCAGGATGATTTAAAGGAGGACATGAACCAAAGGTGCACAAAATGAGAAGGGACCAAATTCAAGACAAAATATCTACATTGATGAGATCACAGATTCATTGAGGTTGGACTCATTTGCCACATGATAACAGTGCCCTCTAGTGTCTGGCATCAGAACAATGCTGCTGCACATTTATACCAAGAGTTGGAAGGGCCTTCAGAGCTTACTTTACGGAGCAGCCCCAGGATCACTCAGTTTCTACTGGAACATCTCAGTTAAGTGGCAGTGTCAGACAACTCCAATTGTTAAGAAGTTCTTTCTTATATTAAATCAATTAATCCAATACAACTGACTAGACACGTATTCACAAGGAAGACTTCCCCAGTGATGACTGTGTGATAATACCCCATAAAATCATACAATCCTTGATATCATTATAAAGGCCTTCTACGGCCAATCCAATTGGACCCATTTCCTATATTGGTACAGTATTACTGAATATCTAGGAATCCCTCTCAGTGTTTTATGTCTTGAATAGTAAAACTGGGATTAATTTAAAAAAAAAAAAAAAGGACAAAAAGTTTCCAAAACTCCCAACTCCTAACCCTTAAAGACCTCTATTCACCTTCTATTTGACTAAGGCTCACTCTCAACCTGAAAAATGATGAAAAGTTAACACAGCTGGTAAGGACTCATGTCCTGGAACATTTGGGCTACCTGATAGTAAATACTAGCCCTTGTGGTAGATTTTCCATTGTCTCACACTCTTGCAATCATTTAATTAGGGCAGATTGCTGGAATTCAACATGTATGTTAAAAATAAGGAATATGTGACTATCATTCTTATTGAGCTTACCTGCACAGGACAAATACAGAAGCCTATTTTTCCATAAATAAGTAAACTCTGCTAATCAATCAACCAACCAATTGTTTTAATAAGTACTTATTATGTGCCTGGCACTGTGCTAGGTGATGGGAATAGAGGGGTAGATGGATATTGATAGGGCCTGGACCTGTGATTTTATCAGGAAACTCCAGGTGAGTAAACTCCCTCTACCTAATATATGTTGATACCTTTTCTGCAATTTTTGGTGACAGGGAGTTGCCCGGAGCACTGACAGGTTGCGGATATAAGGACACAAAGCAAAACAGTTCCTGTCCTGAGGGAGCTTACATTTTAACAGGAGAAACATGTACATATATAAGTACATAGAAAAGATATACAAAACAGATAAAAGATAACCTCTGGTGGAGGAAGGCATTAGCAGTGAGGGGAACTAATGGAGCCTTCATGAAGAAGCTGGTGCTTGAGCTGAGTCTTGAGGCAGCCAGAGATTTCAAGAGGTGGAAAGGAGGGAGCACATTCCAGGCACAGCGGACAACTACTACAAAAGCACAGAAATGAGAGGTGGAGTGGTATATGCTAACAACACAATCTGGAATTGTGAGAAGCCCAGAAGCTACTACCACTCAAAGAAAATTACACACACACACACACACACACACACACACACACACACACACATACATATTGCTTCTAGGATAAATAGAATAGATATTCTGGCAAATTCTACTTCTGGCAACCACGCAAAGGTTGACATGGTCCCATGAATAGGAACTTTCATTGTTTGCCTGCTTTAGCATTTGTTCTTCCATTTTAGGTCAAGGAAATTGGAGACTATATCCCTTGTGAATTTTAAAAGGTCAGGAGAGAGCCATCCAGGAATGTGGGAGTTTAGGAACTTGGGGGTTCAAGAGTTAAGTCCATGTGGGGTTTTAGCAACAAAGCCATGAAGGACCCAGCCCAGCCATAGCTGAGGCAAGGACTCATCTGGTAGCAGTGCTGAATTTCTTTCTTTCCATTCTTTCATAGTTATGCTTTATTTTTAACATTTGTTTAGAAATTTTGAGTTCCCAATTCTCTCCCTCCCTCCAGTTTTTTCCCCACTCATTTAGAAGGCAACCAATATATGGACTATGCATATGAAGTTATGCAAACATATGTCCATATTAGCCATGTTGCAAAAAAAAAAGTATGAAAATTTAAGTGGAAAAAAAAAGCATGCTTCAATCTGCATTCCGAGTTCATCAATTCTCTCTTAGGATATAGACAGCTTTTTTCCATCATGGGTCCTGAATCATGGGTCCTTGGACTGGATCATTATATTGATTAGAATAGCTAAATCTTTCACAGAAAATCGCTGTTATAATATGGCTGTTACTATTGTCCGATGTTCCCCTGGTTCTGATCACTTCACTTTGCATCAGTTTATATAGGTCTTCCCATCTTTTTCTGAAACCATCCCCCCTCATCATTTCTTATAGCACAATTGTATTCCATCACAACCATAGAATAGAACTTTAGTCATTCCCTAATTGATAGGTATCTCCTCCATTTCCAATTCTTTGCCACCACAAAAAAAGGCTGCTATAAATATTTTTGTACGTAGGTCTTTTTCCTCTTTATTTGATCTCTTTCGATACAGACCGAGTAGTGGTATTGCTGGGTCAAAGTGTATGTAGAGTTTGACAGACCTGTGGTCATAGTTCCAAATTATTCCCCAGAATGGCTGGACCAGTTCACAACTCCATCAACAATACATTAGTGTACCTATTTTTCCACCTCCCTCCAGCATTTGTCATTTTCCTCTTCTGTCATGTCTGAGTTATTTTAATTTTCATTTCTCTAATCAATATTGATTTAGAGCATTTTTCAGGTGACTATTGGTAGCTTCAATTTCTTCTTCTGAAAACTGCCTGTTCATATCCTTTAGCAAATTATCCATTCAGGAATGGCTGTTATTTTTATAAATTTGGCTTAGTTCCCTACAGATTTGAGAAATGGGGTCTTGATCAGAAAAATTTGCTGTAAATCTTCCCACCCTTGCCATTTCCTGATTTCCTTCTAATCTCGTCTGCATTGGTTTTCTTTGTGCAGAGCCTTTTTAATGAAATAAAAATTATCCATTTTACTTCCCGTGATCCTCTCTTTCTCTTCTTTAGTCATAAACTCTTCCCATATCTATGGATCTGACAGGTAAATCTTTCTATGCTCCCCTAATTTGCTTATAATACCACCTCTTAGGTTTAAACTATGTGCCCATTTCAGTATACTTTTATACATATTATCATATATTTTCTAGTTCTACAAAGTAATCCTTCACTAGTTTAATTTGGTATGGCACTGAATAATTAAAATCTTGGATCTTTTCATTTATCATAGTAATTCACCGCTATAAATATAATCAATCTATTCCACTATTTCATCTATTCCGTTGATCCACCACTCTGTTTCTTGGCCAGTACCAGATTATTTTGATGATTACCACTTTGTAATATAGTTTGAAATCTGATACTACTAGGCTACCTTTCTTCACATTTTTTTCCTTGATAATTGACCTTTTATTCTTCCAGATGAATTGTTATTTCTAGCTCTATAAAATAATTCTTTGGTAGTTTGATTGGTATGGTGCTGAATAAATAAATTAATTTAGGTAGAATTGTCATTTTTATTATATTGGCTCAGTCTATCCATGAGCAATTAATACTTCTCCAATTGTTTAGATCTGTCTTTGGGTCAAAAATGTTTTGTAATTGTATTCATAGAGACTCTGGGTTTGCCTTGGCAGGTAGACTTGGAAGTATTTTATAATGTCTGCAGTTATTTAAATGGAATTTCTCTATCACTTCCTGCTGGGTTTTGTGGATAACATGTAGAAATGCCGATGATTTATGTGGATTTATGTTATATCCTGAAACTCTGGTAAAATTGTTAATTATTTCAACTAGTTTTTTGGTTTATTCTCTAGGGTTCTCTCAATATATCAGTTTTGCCTCTTTGTTGCCTATTTCTATTACTCTAATTTCTTTTTCTTGTCTTACTGCTAGCATTTCCAGCACAATATTGAATAATAGTGATGAAAATGGACATCCTTACTTCACTTTGGATCTTGCTGCAAATGCTTCTCATTTATCTCCATTACAGAAAATGCTTGCTCTTGGTTTTAGATAAAAACTACTTATTATTTTAAGAAAGGCTCTATTTACTCCTATGATTTCTAGTCAAAAGTTTTTTCTGCATTTATTGATATTATTTTGTTGTTTTTCTTATTGATATGGCCAATATGCTAATAGTTTTATTAATATTGAAGCAGCCCTGCATTCTGGGTATAAATCCTACTGGGTCATAGTGTATGATCTTTGTGACACATTGCTGTAATCTTCTTGCTAGTATTTTATTTTAAATTTTTGTATCAACATTCATTAACATTAGCAAACCAACATTAGGGAAATTGGTCTATGGTTTTCTTCTTGTTTTTGCTCCCATTGGTTTAGGTGTCAAAACCCTTTGTGTCATAGAAGGAATTTTGTAGGATTCCTTTATTTTTCCAAATAGTTGATATAGTATTAGAATTTTTGGTGAAATTCATTTATAAATCCATTTGGCCCTGAGGATTTTTTCTTATGGAGATCATTGATGGCTTGTCCAATTTCTTTTTCTAAGATGGGGTTATTTATTTTATTTCCTCTTCTGCTAATCCGAGCAATTTGTATTTTTGTAAATATTCACATATTTCACTTAGATTGTCAGTTTTACTGGCATATGGTTGGGAAAACAGCTCCTCATAATTGCTCTGATTTCATGTTCATTGGTAGTGCATTCACCCTTTTCATTTTTGGTAAGGGTAATTTTGTTTTCTTTCTTTTTAAAAATTAATCAATAGTTTACCTATCATATTTTTTAAAAAATATAAACAACTCATTTTATTAGTTCAATTATTTTTTAGCTTTCAATTTTATCAATCTCTCCTTTGACTTTCAGGATTTCTATTTTGGTATTTAATTGGGGATTCTGAATTTGTTATTTTTCTAGTTTTTCTGTTTTTAGTTGCATGTGCAATTCATTGATCTGCTTTTTTTTTTTTAATTGATAAACATTTTTTTCCCCTACGTACTATTTTGGCTGAATCCTACAAATTTTGGCTATGTTGCCTCATTGTTATTATCTTCAAATTGTTTATAATTTGCTCTGTTACCCATTCATTCTTATTTAGCTTCCAATTACTTTTTGATCTATGCTTCCAGGGCCCTTTACTGAATGTAATTTTTATTGCATTATGGTCTGAAAAGGATGCATAGTATTTCTGCTTTTCTGCATTTGGTTGTGAGGTTTTTAACAAATAGTCAATTTTTGAGAAGATGCCATGAATAGCTGAGAAAAAGGGTCTGGAGTCAGGAAGACCTGAGTTCAAATGTGGCCTCAGACACTTGCTAGGTATGTGCACCAGGCTTTGGTTTTCTCAACTATAAAAGAGGGAAAGTAATAACACCTATCTCCCAGGGTTGTTGTAAGGATCAATAGTACGTGCTTAATATATGCTTGTTTCCTTCCTTCTTATTTAGCTAGCAACTAAGCATTACATATCAGAAACATGGAAGAAATGGTTATTTATGCGGCTAGAAGCCCATGGATGAAATATATCTAATGTACGTTTTGTATTTAACAACAATATATTCAATGTGTTGTAGAGAATATGACCCGCTATGTGATATGTTGTTTCTGTTTTACGTTTCACTGATATAAATGTGGTGTTGATACGAATACTGGAATTTAGGAGCAATAATTCACAAGGCCTTGCCATACAGGCTGAACTAGCTTTTCCTAGATTGGGGCCATGCAGGACAGGCTACTTTTTCCTTAAAAGGTATTGAAACTTAGACTTGAGATTTAACTGACGTAGGAATGAAGGCCTGAACCATTAACGTAGCTTTCTGACGACCTAAGTACAGAAGCTAGTGTTTGAGGAGTCAGGAGCCTTCCTCTCAGGCTCCTGACCAGTGCACCAATACGGCCGACGCAGAGAAGAGATCTACGCCCAAATGAATGATGCTACATTCTTGCTTGAATTTCCTTTCCATGTTTTGGCTGTGTTATTAACTCTTAGGTGGTCTATAAGTGCCTTATTTTGTTCCAATACCAAACCTGAACCACCAGGGCAGCCTGAGTCAGGCCTGGTCTACAACAGCCGATATGCAGTGTTTTACATGTATTACTGACATAGGCTTTTTGATATGTATTTTAGTATGCAATGACAGGCGGCTAGGCAGCACAGTGGATAAAGCACTCAAGAAGAGCTGAGTTCAAATTCAGTCTCAGAAACTTCTTAGCTGCGTGTATCTTCAATTTCCTTATCTACAAAACTGGGATAATAATAGCACCTACCTCTCATGGTTGTTATGATAATTAAACAGATATTTGTAAAGAATTTTGCAAATCTTAAATGCTAGCTATTTGTACTTTTTTGTTTGTATGTAGGTATGTACATGTTATCGCCCCCATTGGATTGTGAGCTCCTCAAGAGCAGGAGCTCTCTTTTACCTTTCTTTATATCCCGAAAGCTTAGTACAGGATCTGACACATAATAAGCTCTTAATAAATATTAACTGATTGACTGATATGTATGCACTATTGCTAGATATTAATTTATTTCTGCATGTATCCTGGATATTAATATATCCAATTCTGTTACACATCATGTGATTGCATGACATTTGTGTTTTGATTTTATATACCTACAAGGTCAATAAGCATCTATTAAGCCCTGGCTATGTGCCAGGAAGTGTGCTGAGCTTTGGAATACAAAAAAAGGCAACTGTCAGTCCCTCCCCTCAAGAAGCTCACATTCTACTGGGGAGATAACATGCAAACAACTAGGCACAAACACTATGATAGCGAGAGGACAGACAAAGCTCTCGTGCCCTGTGTGTGTTCTGGGGCCAGAAGCCATTCAAGGGGATGAGGTCTCTGTGTTGGGGGCACCTGCTGAAGTGAGTGGGGAGTGCCCAGAGCACACAAGGAGGTGCAGAGATCATGAATACACTGTCCAGAAGTCATGGTACCATCAAAGTGAGATGACTAGATGCTGGTGCAATCCTGGACCACAGAGGGACGCACCCAGGACCCTAAAAGAGAAAAGACCCAGTACTGCTGAGACACAGACTACCATGAATTCTGTGGGTTGCTGAGCAGCAGAGCTGATTTTAATTACTGTCTTCACTATTTTTTTTCTTGTTTCTAATCCATAGTCCTGAGACAAGGGTAGGTTTATCTTCCCCTATTCCAATCTTCACAGGTGAAAGGAGACGAGTGGAAGTGGACACTTTTATACAGTAGTGTTTGTTCTATTTCCCTTTCCCCTTTGTTTTACATACATAAACCACATGATGATCGCAGCACTCTTAAGTTTTTGAATCTTTGAATGAAATGCATGGTGAACTGAGACGAGAACCTCGATGGTGGCGGGGGGGGGGGGGGGGGGAAGGGGGAGGGGGGGGAGGGTGCAGTGCTCATTAGCTAGGCAAAGTCACGCCAGTCAGTCAATAAGGATTTCTTAAGCACTTGCTCTGTGCCAGGCACTGTGACTAAAGCAATGGGGATAGGAAGAATGACAAGAACATGTTGGGCTCTCAAGGAGCTCCAGTTCCAAAGGGGAGACAATATTCAAATACCTGCATGCATAAAAATGTTCACACAGTGTAAATGGAAGGCAATAATCTCAGAGGGAGGGAACTAGCTTGAAGGGATCTGGGATAGCAACAGACTGGTGAAACGTTCTTGCAGAAGAAGGGATTTGAGCTGAGTCCTTAAAGAAATCAGGGAAGCCAGGAGGTGGAGGAGAAGAGGAAGAGATTTTCAGACATAAGAGATGGTACAAATGCACAGATCCAGGAACTGGCAATGCTGTGTGTGTGGAATGGCCAATAGACCAATGTAGTTGGATCATAGGGTGCACAGAGTGGAGGAAAGTATAAGACGAACAGAGATAGGAAGGGGCGAGGCTGTGAAGAGCTTAACATGCCAAGTGGAGAATTTTCTATTTGATCTTGGAGGTAGGTAATAGGGAGCCACTAGGAGCAGTGGTTCTCAAACTTTTTGGTTTCAGAATCCCTTTATACTCTTAAAAATTATTGAGGATACTCCAAAGAGCTTTTGATTACATAACTGTGTTGAAGTAAGCTCAAACTAGCTTAAGAGATCCGACTTAAATTTTCAACATGAGCATCTATACTTTGGAAATTGGCAAGCACCACAAATCAGAATTTGCTTTGTTTTGTTAATTATATAGACTCAAGAATATAATAGAGAAAATGTTGACAATGCAGATTAAACTTAAAAGTATGTCCTGGATTTGAAGATTTGCTTGTTAGACATTTACCAGCACATCCCTGGTTATATTTATCAATATTTGCCTTAGAAATTAAAACATCTCAGTATTATTACGAAAATAGTTTTGACCTTGAGGACCACCTGAAATGATGCTGGGTGACTTTACTCTGATGCATGTACTTTGATTCTATTGGGATAGTGTCATTTTACTTCTGCTTATATCTAAGACCACAGGCATGCTATTAAAGATCACTTGAAATATGCCTCAGCAGTTTGCTGACATATTCCTCTGAAGAGATGAAGTGTTTACTTCAATGTCATACAGTGGTCTGTACCACTTTAAAGCATATTCCTCTAGAAAGTGCTAGCCTTCAAAGGAATGCGAATCCTTCCAGTCCCCAGAACTAAAACAAATCCATTAAATTTTAGGGATTAGAAGAACTAGTCTGTTCATACTCTACCCTCTAGGGAAGGGGCCCCCAGCCAAATCCCAAAGCAAAGCATATGGAGATACTCAATGGTGATTAAAAAAAATGAAGTTTATTTACATATTAACATATAGAGTTTGAAGTAAGAAAAGACTGAGGGGAACTAGATGAGATCAGAATGACTCAGGAGAAATCACAGTAGGAAAAGAAGGGAAAGAAAGTCCTGAAAGTAAGGGAGAAAAAAATCAGAAGTACTCTGATGGCCATAACTTCTATGGCAAAAATCTATATAAGGAATATTGTTGCTGCCATTTTTGAACCTAGAATTCTCTCTCTCCTAATTCTGCCCTCCCCTCAGAATCCAGGTGTCCTATCTCCTGGTCAGCTCTTCTCAGTGCTAGCTTTCCATCCTCTTCCCAGAACCCAGGAGTCCCATTTCTCAGCAAATGCTAAGGAAAAAGACAGATCTACCTGGTGGTGCTTGTATCTTTTCCTGATGAGATATTACTCTTTTTTTTTGTGGCGTTTGGAGATTTTGACATGCTTCGCTTGCCATGTGGATCTCCTTTCCCAATAGGAAGGTTCTGCCTTTTCTGGCGAGGAGAGTTCTGAACTTTCTTGTAAAAAGGAGGGTCCTGGCCTTTCTCTTAAGGAAGGCCCTGGATTTTCTTCCTGGGAACTATTTTGCCCAGTCTCTCTGTAAAAATGCCTTCTGGGACTTATGGTTTTACTGCAACCAGGGATTTCACCTAAGATTTTAAATATACAGCCTATGTTAAGAGAGATGTGTGAAATGAAAGTCCAATTTTTGCAGCCTCCAAAGTTAGTCAACAAATTCCCCAATAGCCACTGAGGAGTTCCAAAACTGAGGAGTATGAACTCTAAATCCGCTGGTCTTATTACCAGGCCTTGTTTCCTTCCCAGTAAATAACAGTCCTACTTGCTGGTTTTTTTGTTCAGACCAAAATTTATCCCAGCCCCAGAATAAAAGAATTCTGATGTTTGGTCATACCTGTTGATATACACTCTGCACATTCCCACTTCTTAGAGTTGATCCTAAGAAAGGAACAACTTCTGTGGGTTCCTTGGGATCCACAAGTAGTACACAAAATGAGGCTCCACTTCCTACATGGAGAACCAAAAAGGGGTTGTTAGTGGTATCCTCTCTTAAGACTGGATTGGAAAGACAATGTATTAGGCTACTAATCTCACCAATGAATAAAAAGTGAAATAGCGCTATGAGCTAAAGAGATCTGTTAAAAGACAGTTAAGTGAGTGCCAGTGACTGAAGTGGGCATGAAACCTAAAAATCCTGTTCTCTAATGGACATCCTGGGAGAGAATGTGAAGCTTAGGGAATGAGTTGAATTTTATGCTTCTGGATACTAGTGTTGAGATAAACTTCAAAAAATGTGGAACACAAGGGACTCAACTAGCCATAAAGTAGCTTTCTACTTACCCCTCATTCTCAAAGTTGTCTCTTCCATCTTTATAAAGGCAAACTGGAGCATCGCAGTGTTGATGGCGTTGATATAATTCTGAGAAAGCTCCTGGCTCAAGTTCCCAGGCAGCATCTCTGCAGAGAGAGAAGAAGTTGTGAACAAGGGACACCTGGTGTACAATCAAAGGTTCGGAATCTCTGACCACTTGGCCAGGAGCCAGGAGCTGAAGTGAGGCAAGGTGCTATACACACAGCAAACAATGCAATTCAGCAAACATTTATTGAGTGCCTACCATGTGTAAGGCACTGTGCTAGGCAGGGGGGATACAAAGACAAGAACGAACATAGTCCTTACCCTCTAGGAGCTTACATTCTGACTTGGGAGAAATAACACGTACACAAATAAATATAAAAATACATTCAAAGTAAATACAAAGTAATTTGGGATTGAGAAGAGGAAAGGCCTCCTATTAGAAGTAGAACTTCAGTTGGGTTTTGCATTGATCTAGAGATTCTAAGAGGCAGAGATAAGGAAGGATATGGGACATTCCAGGCACAAAGAACAGCCAGTGCAAAGGCATGGAGGAAGGAGATAAGAGGTAGGATAGGGAACAGCCAATAGGTCGGTGAGGCGGGAAGAAACCATGCTTAATGTAATGCAAGTGTGGAGAGAGGGTAGAGCCAAATTATAAATGGCTTTAAATGTAAAAATACAAGTTTATATTGTATCCTAGAGGTAATAAGGAGCCACAAAGCTCTTTGGGTAGGGGAATGACAGATCTGTGCTTTAGAACTATCAATTTGGCAATTGTTTGGACAATGGACTGGAGAAGAGAGGCTGGAGGTTCAGCAACCAATCAAAAAGCAATTGCAAGAGTCCAAGGGAGAAGGGATGAGGGTGAATTAGGGTGGTGTGAGTTCCAGAGATTTTGTGAAGGAAAATTCAACAAGATTTGGCAACTGTTTGTTTCTGATAGGGTCAGTGGGACTAAAGAATGAAGGATGACTCCTAAGTTGCAAACCAGGATGATTCAAAGAATGGTAGCATTCTGGACAAGAACAGAGAAGGAAGAGGGATAGGATAAGGGGAAAAGGTAATGAATTCTGTTTGTGCATACTGAATTTGAAAGGCCCATAGGTCATTTACACTGAGATGCTGGCTGTAGGTGATATGGGACTGGAGCTCAGGAGAGAAATGAGGAATAGGTTTGTCAATTTAGGAGTCATCTTCAGAGATGATAAGTGAATCCGTGGAAGCTCACAGGATCCATTAAGAGAAACAATGTAGGAAGAGAGGGGAAGGGAGAGGAGAGAAGAACCTTGGGATACAAACACATATAGAAGGTGGGATGTTTCATGGATGATCCAGCAAAGGAGACTGAAAAGGATCAGTCAGACAGGTGGGGGAGGAACTGGGAGAGAGCTTAGTAAACGCTTGCTGAAAAAAAAAAAGTACAGTTCTTGGGAGACGGGCTGGGAGAAGAACAGAATTTATACCAATAACCCCCTATGAGTGGGAATAGAGGACTTATCCCATTTGTCGTGATTAATATCACCCCAGAATCTAAGAAATCTAATAATTCTAAGTCACCATGCAAATAATATCAAAAGAGTTGCTCCTTCACTTTAATCAGAGCCTCTCTCAATGCAGTATATATGCCTATACTACCTCCTAATCTCTAACAAAACTGAGACATCTGCTCCTCTACAAGGTATCTGTCTAAAGAATTCCTGTTACCTGTCTGGGATATGTATTCCCATTCTTAACATTTCTTTAGGAAATTCCTCTCGATTATTACACTGAGGACATTTGAAGAAATGCTTTGCTGATGAATGGGCATATTTCTGTAAAAGAAACAGGAGTAAAGACTCATGAACACCTTCCATACATATACATACCCTAGAACCACCACCTTAGAACAATGATAGAGAGACTACTGGAAAATCTAGTTTGGGGACTTGGTGAAGCTGGTCACAAATGGGGAGGATCTTAGCTATGATCTACTCTTAAGAGAATTTGGGTGGAGTGAAGTGTGTATGTTAGCAGCCCAACTCTCTGACCTAGAAAAAAGGGTGCCCAAGTAATGCCCTAGCTAATATCAGCTTTCATCCCTAATCCTGGAGGCCTGTGCAACTGTGGTCCTTAATGGGAATAACAACCTGTACAGCTATAGTTCCTGTTCTTTTTATCTTTGGAGGCTGAGCTGGTTCTGGAACTCTCCTGTGGATCTGTCCGGGTAAGCATTTCCCTTAAATTTTTGGCATGGTCCTGGAAACAGTTCAGCTATGTGTGGATCTTAGAGACCAAGGTCTGAAGTTCCTAAGACTGATCCCTGGCCTGACCAGACTCCTGTCTACACTACTAGGTCTGGGCCAAAACCACACAGGCCTCCAGAGTTGGGGAGAAGGCTGATGTTTACCTGGGCATTCACTTGGATGCTTTTGCTTCCAGGTCAGACAGTGGTACAGGCCTCAGGGGGAGCCTGAGGCAGGTAAACCTCCCCACCTGTATGCATTTTCGGTGGTATATCATACGACTACAGCACGGACTCTGAATGTTATCATCATTCCCTCCAGATAAACTTTCACAACACAAGATGCAGTCCTCCTCTGCCCGTTTCTCTGGTTGAATGTCCTGTGTTGGGCGATGTTTTTCACAAAATGATCTGTAACAGAGGAACCAAACTAGGTTTCTAACAATAGGAGTATGGGACAGGGGCTATGGTAGGTGTTGCTAAGCATACTCTATGAAGTTTAAAATTTTTTTTTGGTTTTATGTGTCTTACTTTTCAAGTTTTTTAAGGTAAAATTTGGTAAATTTTTATTTTAAGTCGAGCAAAACTAATTCCTGCATTGGCTATGTCAAACAAACAAACAAACAAACAATAAAGTTCTCAATCTGCACTGAGCTCTCTATCTGGAGGTGGGTACCATGTTTTAACTTGAATCCTCTGGAATTGTGGTTGGTCATTGTGTTGATCAGAATTCCCAAGTCTTTCAAGGTTATTTGTCTTTGCAATATTGTTATTGTTAAATTGTTCTCTTGGTTCTGTTCATTTCACTCTTTACCAATTCATGCAAGTCCCCTCAAGTTTATCTAAAACCATCCCCTTTATAATTTCTTATAGCACAACGCTATTCCATCACATTCATATACCATAACTTGTTCAGTCATTCCCCAGATGATAGGCACCCCTTCAGTTTCTAACTCCTTTCCACCAAAAAAAGAATTGTTATGAATATTTTTGTACACGAGTCCTTTTCTTCTTTTTAAAAAATGTCTTTCAGGTGTAGACCTAGTAGTGGTATTGCTGAGACAAATGGCATGCACAGCTTAACAGTTTTTTAGACACAGTTCCAAATTGCTTTGAAGAATGGCTAGACTAGTTCACAGCCCTAATATCATTTGTCATTTTCCCCTTTTGTCAACTTTGCCAATCTAATGGGTGTTTTAAATTTGTATTTCTGAAATTAGTAGTGATTTAGAGCATTTTTTCATGTAGCTATTGACAGCTTGTAGTTCTATGAAAACTGCTTATTCATATCCTTTGACCATTTATTATTTGGAGAATAGCTCATTCTTATAAATTTAATTCGGTTCCCTATATATCTTAGAAATGAGACTTTTATCAGAGAAACTTGTTGCAAGGATTTTTTTCCTATTTACCTGCTTGTCTTTTAAATTTATTTGAATTTGTTTTGCTTGTGTAAAAAACTTTTAAATTTTATGTAATCAAAATTGTCTATTTTAACCTGTACGCTAAATGCAATGCTCTCTATCTTGTTTGTGAACTCTTCCATATTCATAGATCTGACAGGTAATTTCTTCCTTGCTTCTCTAATTTGTTTATATAATGTTAACCTTTATTCTAAGGCATGTACCCAATGGAGTTTATCTTGTTATATGGTGCAAGAAGTTGGTCTACACTTAAGTTTCTGACAGATTGCTTTCCTGTTTTCCCAACAGTTTTTGTCAAATACTGAATGTTTGCCCCAATACCTGGGATCTTTGGGTTTATCAGACACTTGGTTACTGTGCTTGTTTGCTTCTGTATATTATGTACCTATCTGTTTCAATGATCAACCTCTCTTTTTAAATCTGCATTAAATTGTTTTGACAATTATGGCTATGTTAGTATAGAATGAGATCTGCTATTCTTAGGTTCCTTTCTTTCCCATTTTATTTCATTAATTCCCTTGAGATTCTTAACTTTTTTTTTATTCTTCCAGATAAACTTTGTTATGATTTTTCCTAGTTCTATAAAGCAATCCTTTGGTAGTTTGATTGGCATGACACTGAATAAGTAAATTTTGTCATTTTTATTATAGGTTGTCAGTCTACTTATGAGCAATTAATATTTCTCCAATTATTTAGACCTGTCTTTATTTGCATAATGAGTGTTTTTTAATTGTGCTCATACAGTTCCTGTGTGTGTCTGGGAAAGTAGACAGAATTTCTCTTTTTTTTCCCTGCTATACTGGTAACAGACAAATGCTGATGATTCATGTGTGCTTATTTTATATTCTGCAACTTTGCTAAAGTTGTTTCAATTAGTTTTTTACTTGACTCTAGGGTTCTCTAAGTAAACCATCACATATCATCACCAAAAAATAGTAATTTTGTTTCCTCCTTGTTTATTCTCTCAATTAGTTACTTTTTAAAGATTATTTAAATGTTAGTTTCTTTAGTTGGGTGAATAAAATAATGTCCTTTATGATTTATTCCATAACTATATTCCTTAAGCAAATAAAATTCCCTGGGCACACATCCAAATGAAATATGTTCTACACACCTATTTGCTAACATACAATTGGAAATGTTTCCTATGGATTGCACCTTAAACGGAATAACAAATAATTCAAATTTAGCCCACAGTGGACTGCTTGGAAGAAGCTAAAAATGGTGTGGTCACTGAAAATAAAAGGTTATACCCCTCTATCAGATTGCTTGCTGTCTTGGTGAGGGGAGAGAGGAGGGAGAAAAATGTTGAACTCAAAATTTTACAAAAATGAATGTTGAAAACTATCTTTATATGTAATTGGAAAAATACTATTAAGGAATTTTTTAAAGTTTATACTATGAAAAAAATAGCTTTTATGGGGGAGGGGTAAATTCTAAACTAAACAAAGCCTTTGAATTATATGAAATTACAAAGCTTTTGCACAAATAATAGTAACGATAATAATGACAACAGCTAGCATTTATATGGTGCTTTAAGTTTTGCAAAGCACTTTTTAAATTCTATTTTATCCTCATGCCAATCTGGGAGATGGGTGTTATTATTATGCCTATTTCATAGATGCAGAGACTGAGGCAGGCAAAGATGAAGTGACTCGTTCAGCGTCACCCAGCCAGGTAAATGTCTGAGGCCACATCTGAACTCAGGAGTCTTCTCGACTCCACTGCTCCCCTCCTGTCCTCCCACCCCTGCTGCTCCCTCCAACCCACCTTGGACAAAAACAATGGAGCTAAGAAAGAAAAACTTCCCGGGAAGAAAATCTGCATCAAAGCTCTCTGAGAAGGGTACGATATGCAAGATGTATAGAAAGTTAACAGAAACATTAAGACCAAAAGCCAAGAACAAAAGTGGTCCAAAGAAGAAGCGCAAACTATCAACCACCATATTCAAGATAGTTCCAAATTACTAATCATCAGAAAAATGAAAATTGAAAAAAGGCTGAGGTTTTATCTCACACTTAGCAAATTGGCAAAAATGACAAAAGATGGAAATAGTCAAAGCTGGAGATACTACAAATAGACAGGAACACGAACACATTGTTGATGTAACTGTGAATTGGTCTAATTATTTTGGAAAGCAATTTTGAATTAAGAAGTATGCTTAAAAGTGAGTAAAATGTTCAAAATAAATACAATTAAAAACGTTCATGTTCTCTGATTCTGAGATTCTACTAGGAGGCACATGCTCCTGAAAGATCAAATACAAAAAGATCTCATACCAAAACATTCCAAGCATTTTTTTGGTAGTAGCAAAGAATTGGAAGCAATGTCGATGTCCATTGACTGGGGCATGGCTAAACAAAGTGTGGTGCATGAATGTGATGGAGTATCTCCACTGAGGAGAGAGGCAAATAGAAAGAATTTCAGAAAAACATGAAAAATCTCATATGGACTGAAGAATGAAGCAGAACCAAGAAAATAGTATAAATGCTGGCTATCATAATGTAAAAACTAAGAACAATAAAATAAAAACAAAAAGCTGTGTAATTATACTGACCGTGCTTGGGCCCAGAGAAGAGTTGAGGAAAGGCATCTCCTACCTTTCTTTGCAGAATAGGTAGGGAGCTATGGGTGTGGAATATAGCATATACTAACAAATGTGGTTGATGTGTTTTGAAATTCTTTGCTATAAAGGATGATATTTTGGATAAGGGGTTGGGGGAGGATATATTCAGAAATGAAGATGGTATAAAAACCAAGTATACCAATAAAAATGTTTTTTTAAAACTGTCTTATTGATTCTCACTAGCATTTTATTGACATACAAAGCCAAACTAGCCAGGTCCTGTATTTCCCCATTTCTGAAGATGCCAATTTGGTTTTAAACAGTTGTCAAAGGATGCCAGATGTTCATAACTCAAGGTTGGGGAGAGAAGGAAACACTTAATCCTTGTGAAGTTTCCAAGTTACTTAAAACATGATATTCTATGTACGGAGTGTGTCCTTAGGAATATATTTTCCAAAAAGCTAAGGGCTAAGTCCAAAGTTTTCCAGAGAACTCAGAGCATAGAGACATCACTGATCACATCTGGATTCAACACGTGATTTGAATTGGTATCACCACAAGATAGTCACACTGAATCTGATATAGCAAAGAGGAGTACTACATATCAGAGCCCTCATTCCACTTCTGATTAAGTCTGACATCTTGAAAACGAACTAAACAAGGAGGTATAAGTTCTGGTAGTAATTAGAGTTAAAAGAAGTCTAGAATTGTACCTTACCACCTTCAAAGGGATCTGTTTCAACTGTACCTGCTAAACACGCTGAGGACCCTGAGGCCTGAGTGGAAATCTCAGTGGAGTCAGCATGTGGCCTTTTGAGTTCATGTATATAATGTCACCAGGAATGACACCATCTATGCCTGCTTAAGTTTGAGTAACAGCCACATTTGTTTCTTGATCCATCCTTTGGAATTTCAGAAGATAGAGAAGATGAGCAGACTCACAACTAGTAAGCTTCTTGGCTGGTAGATCAGCTGAAGAAGGCCTAAAAGGCCTAATATTAAGCAATGGACTCAGCTTAGATAAGCTCCAAAAGGAACAAGTAATGGTACAACTCTGTCAAGAACTCCAGTGAAGGGAGAGGCATGCTATGAAGTCTTGGTGCCCAGAGAAAGCACAAGGTAGTGAGCTATCCCATATTAAGTACTCCACAACCTAGGAAATTTGTTAATCTACAACAAAGCCACAAAGAATGTTCAGGGCCCATCCAAAATGATATATTACCCACAGGGTAGAATTAGTTGGACTCCCTGGAAACCAGGAGAAAAGAAATGGAGAAGTCCTAGCATGGCCCATCTACCAATTGCAAATGGACATTTGGAGCCAGATGATGGTCCCTGAAAAGGTTCCAAATAACAATTTAGATGATGAGGAACCTATAGGTTGGTACCTTCTCAAGGGATAGAAAACCACAGGCCTTCTTACCACCTGTGCCTGTGCTGAAATGAGAGAGATAGGATGGATTCAGTGGCTGCCCTTTTTCTGCCTGATACTCCAGCTATGAAAGTTCCAAGGAAGAGAAACCACATATAGAACCTGCCTCATTAGTTGCTAGAGTTAGCAGTGGGCAACTATAGCTTGACTGAGACACAGGAGGTCAGTGGGTCTGAGGATACAAAGGTTGCAGAATGTACAGTGAGTCACCATAGGAGTGGCTGGATGGGCCAGTGATCTGGCTGATATATGATGTCCCATGGATAATGAGAAAGAAGGTTATACACGTCTATCTGTAATCAAACAATGTCCATTCATGGAGTATATACAGTGTATATTTTGTATGTGACTTCAATGTACGACATCGTATACTATAATAACCTGATACGTAATGCTATGAGATACATATTTCATGACTTTCATATTTGGCCTCCTGTATACAACTCTGCTACATGTTTCTGCATGTGACCTATTTGTCTGGTGTAATGGATACAACCCCCATGTGGAGGTCGTGACAATTACCTGTGACTGCTACATGCCGATTAGTGAACCTATGGAGAAATCTGAGAGCATCTCCCTGAGGGTGGGCTGTCCAAGAGTCTGATGGCTGGGAGCTCATTCCATAGTCTGAATCATCATCATCCCCAAACAACAATGCTGAACCAAACTAAAGGATGGATTCAAACTGGGCCCATCATAACCTGCTTTCATCTTCATCCCAGCTAAGGCAAACTAAATGGGCAGCCCTGGCTTTGCTTCCCAAATACTCACTTGTACTCTCCAAAAAACTGCGAGATGCAGCCTCTCTCTCGGCCACAGGGTAAATGGAAGTTTCTTCGGCACCTTTCCTTCTGGCAGAAGATGGCAGCTCCCTTTTTCTTGCACACAAAGCAGGTCTGTAATTGAGACCCCAGACAGTGCTCACAGCCCCAGAAAAGAGAACCCACAGCCCCCAAAACATCTGCAAGGAATGGCAGTGTCAGAGAGCAACTGCTCTCCTGACGTGGGAGGTGGTGGTGGGGACCCTAGGAAAGCTCCAGGGCCTGTCTGTGCTCCTCGATTAGGACCTCCAGCCCCCAATCTGGAGCAGTTGGGGAAAGCACTGTGCTCAACCAGCACCCAGAACCCAACGGGGTGGGGGGGAGGAAAGGAACACAAAAGAGGGCAGGGGCCCGTATTTTCAGGGTTTCTAGCCTTCCTAGCAGCACGGCTTGTCTCCTTTTTGATGTCCTCAGGTAAGAATCCATGGAAGCCATCACTGGCCCGGCCCCGCTGGGGCAGCCCACTGGAGAGGATCTAGAAGGCAGTAGAACAGACAGACTACAATCATCAATGAAGAGCAAGACAGCAGGATGTAGTGGTGAGGTTTATAATTATTGTATATAATGGTGTATAATGATGCACATACACACTTATATCTCACTTAAACGTTTACAAAGCACTGTCCTCAAAATAATCCTGTGGGAGGGCAGTTCCAGCATGGGTATTATAACACCCATTTCACAGATGAGAAGCTGAGGCATAGAGAAGTCAAATCATTTCCTCATTACATAACTAATAAAATGTCACATAGGACTCAAACTCAAGTCTTGTAATTCCAAGGCTAATAGATTTTCCACCACTACTTAAACTGAGGAAGCAAGGTGGTGCAGTAAGTAGAGCACCGGCCCTGGAGTCAGGAGGACCTGGGTTCAGATCTGGCCTTAGACACTTGACACATTTACTAGCTGTGTGACCTTGGGAAAGTCACTTAACCCCAATTGCCCTGCCTTCCTCCCTCCAAAAAAGTAAAAAATAAAAAAATAAACTGAGGAAGCAAGAAAAAAAAATCTAGTATAATGGGGTCTAGCATATGAGACAGGTGAGAACTGAACAAAGTAAGCAATAACAAACAAAAGCCACTGGGAATTTAAGGGAGGGAAGGGGGTATACTCACAAGACAGAAATAATGGATATGGAGGTTATCTCTTTGCAGAAACTCCCCTAACTTTTCAGGATCTCCTGGTTCTTGGAGGCACATTCGGCAAACTAGAAGAGATCAGGCAAGAAGAATTAGCCGAGAATGCAAATTTGACTCAAGGGAAGAGCCATAGTTTTAGGACAAAGTAGGTGGGATTTTGCTCCATTTGGGGAGAACAAATAATACATGCATTTTTTTCCCTGATGATGAAGTTTTTTTTTTTAACACATGTGCAATTTCTTTTCTTTTTTTTTTAAATGAAATGTGTTATTGGCGCATTTTTTAAAACACAATGACCACTTCTCCAATAACCTCCACAATTTTGGACTTAGAATTCTAATGGTGTAGGAAGGTAGTGATAAAAAAATTCTAGTAACGCAGACAGCAGTATTTTTATATGAATTGAAGATCTGTAACTTACAGAGAGTTGCCTAAGACACTGAGGAGAAAAGTTACTCTCTCAGGGACATACATCTAGGTTGTATCAGAGGCAGAATTTGAACATGAATCATTCTGACTTGGACACGAGTTCTCTATCTACTCTTGCACACTGCCCTCCAAGCAGCGCCCTCTAACCCTTTCAGTCCAGACCTGTCATTTCACCGGCATATAGGGCACTCCAGGTGAACAAACTCCCTCTACCGATGCAGAGCAGCCGCTCTTGAGCAATTTCTAGCTTCAGATAAACAGCCGTCAGTCTTCACTTACAACTTTTTAAGGCAGTTAAGCAATACCCGTGCCCCCCCCCCCAAGGGTTAGGAACACAACTATTCTCAACAGAAAGGCAAGGTAACAATAATGCACTCTTTCTACGCAGAGAAACAACCCAGTTTTGCGCTTAATCAGCAAGAATAATTAAACTAAGAAGTTACCAAACGGCCTCTTGCTGAGTAACACCCACGGTAGGACGTCGTTTTAGCACCAGCCTGGGATTTCAGTGGTGAGGGAATTCTTGTTACGTTCTTTACCCATGTAACCTGACGACTCCTTGGCAACTTAAGAGTCTTCAGAGAGGTGCCTGTACGTCCAGCGTCAGAGGCAGAGCTTGAATCTAGCCCTCTCTACCACACTGACTCTCTTGCCCTACAGGGTTCCGCTAATTTGAGCACACGCCCTAAGGAATTTTAGAAACATCTCTCACTTTTCCATGGCTTATGGAAAAAATAGTTGGCAACACAATAGAGGTATTGCTATAGCTGGATTCTGTAAGATCTTTGAAAAATGTTAGAAGAGCATGAGAAAAGACCTTTCAAAGGTTTGATTAGCTGGAAGATATGTGTGTAATTATGTATGAATAAATGAGTGAAAAAACATTCATTAAGTATATGTGCTATATATATATATATATATATATATATATATACTGTGCTAAAAGCTAGAGATACAAATATAAGCAAGTAAGACGACTGCTGCCTTCAAGTAGTTTACGTTATTTAAAAATAATTTATTCTGAATTTAAACGCCAAAAAGAACATTTCCATATATACGACACAAAAAGATTCTATATGAAACCATGAATTTCCATTTCACATTGCTTGCTTTTAAAAATAAGCATACAATAAATTCTATACATTTCTTTCACAACTGTCCTGTTTGATCTTCTGAACTTCCTTCTATCCTCTTCTGTGCATTTTAAAATGTTGCAAGGGCTCTTTTTTTTGGGGGGGGGGGAGTGGTATCGCTACTGCTCTCCACCCCTTTTAATAGGGAGAAAGGGAAAAAAATCCTTATAACAAACAAGCATAGTCAAACAAAATGAATCCATATGGTGGTCATGTTCAAAAATGTTTCTCTTTATTTTCTATACACTACACATCTGTCAGGAGATGGGTAACATGATTCATCGTAAGTCCTCTACAGACATGGCTGGTCAATGCTTTGATTGGAGTTCTTAAACCTTTCAGAGTTATTCAGTGTATAAATTATTCTCCTGATTCTGATCACTTCACTCTGCATCAATTCATAGTATTCAAGATTCTCTGAAAGCATCTCTTTCCTCGTTTCTTATGAAACAATTCTATTCCATTACATTCACAGACCACAATCTGTTCAGCTATTCTCTATCTGCCTAAGGGGGACAATCTAAAGCACCCCCTCAGATCCTAATTTTTTCTGCTTTTAGGATAAGGAATTTTGTTTTGCTTGTCATTATTCCTCAGTGTGTGTGTGTGTGTGTGTGTATACATATATATACATATATATATGTATGTATATATATTCCTCTCTCTTCATCAACTCCATCCCTCCATGCTTGTTTCCTTGCTGAGATACATTTTTACACCAAACTGTATGTATATGAATATGTTCAACCCTCCTTTGTCCATTTCAGATAAGAATGCAGTTCATCTAATATGTATTCCTCCCGCTCTTTCCTCCATATTTGTATAGTTTTTTTCTCATATACCCTAATTATGAGAAATAGCTAATTCTACCCCCTCTCCCTCTTCCCCTTTTCAACACTAGTTGAAACTTTGGAGTAGATATAGGGATGCTGGGCTGCCTGCCTCTGTTCAGGCAGTTATACTGGCTATAAATCTATCTTACATTCTAATTGGAGAAGACAATATATGTAGCTAGAGTTGTACAGTCTGAATGGGAAAGGACAAGCTGGAGTCTGGAAAATGTCATGAGACAGGTCTAAAGACCAGGAGACCTCAGAACAGGTCTAGATAAAGATGACAGTTCATCATTCAGAGGTTACCTAGATGATCTGAATCTGTCAAATGACAAGTAATATTCTTTAGTGCCTCTGTCAAGTATTTGGGTCAAACTGTCTCAGCAGAGGGTGAGTACAAACCTGAGAAGAAAGTAGCTATCACCTGCTGGCCACGTCTGAAGAATCTTTGAGAGTTAAAGACTTGTCTAGGAAATAAATTATTATGTCACCCTGTAAACGATCTGACTTATATATGGGTGAAATTGAGAAACACTACAATCAGAATGGCAAAAAGGAACAATCTAGCCTGAAGCGTTCAGATTTATGAGTTGAGAATTGGAAGAATTTGCTTAGAAGGGGTAAACTTTATCTAAGAAATGGAATCCCTGAAAACTAGAAGAGAACAAATAGAAATCAATGACTCCATGAGAGAACAAAATAAAAAAATTTTAAAAAAGAAGGAAATGTACTATATCTGGTATTTAAAAAAAAATCAAACCCTAGAAAACAGGTTAAGGAGACATAATTTAAGAATCATTAGACTCTCTGGAAACCAAAATAAAAAATATAGCCTACAAAATTATATTTCAAAAATCATAAATGAAAACTTTACAGTTCTATTAGGACCAAAGGGCAAAGTATATCATAAATGAAAACTTTAAATCTATTAGAGCCAAAGGACAAAGTTAGACTCCACCAATCATTTCATGAAAGGGATACCAAGGAATGTCATAACGAAAATCCAGAGCTCCCACATCAGAGAAGAAAAAAGTTTAAAAAAATACAGAATCAGGCAGTTATGCCTGTGCCATAATCTACACAAGTTTGGAATGGAGGGTAGAGGTGAGGGAAGTTAAGCGTTTTTAAGCTGAGAGGCCATCTGCTGGGCAGCAAGAATCCTATAGCACAGAATCTGTTCTAACAAAAGTACTGGGTTGGTTGAATGTAGTGCCATCTGATGGATAAATGATATAACACTCCCTACTGCAGCATCTCAATTACATGTAAAAACAAATTTTTAATATTGTTTTTTAAATTTTGAATTCCAAGTTCTTCCCTTCCCTCCACTCTCCTCCCCTTGAGAAGACAACCTTTTAACTTTACATCATACAGGCGATCCACATTGTAACCACATAGTTTATTAAAATAAAATGAGTAAAACCACCAAGAAACTGTCAGATTTCCATCTTACAAAGTGCTTTACCATGTTTCCCCTCCTTCCTCCCACTGTGGATCATGGGAAAGACTTAGCATATAAGAAAAGGGGCTTACTTGGATTTGCATAAACCACTACTGGTACATGCAAGAGGCAGTAGATCAGGTCCTTAAAAGTTTATTTATGACCCAGAAGCATGAGCATAAGGCTTAGTGGAGTCAGCATATGGTCTCTCTAGTATCTGAATGCAGAATACCCTCTGGGGCTATTTCCCCAAATCCCACTCTAGCTCGCAGGCTGGGTCTCCCAAGGTTAACTATGACTTTACTCTTAGAGTCTGTCTGTGGTCCATGGGTTTCTAGTAGTCGCACACCTGATAATCTGAAGCACACCTGTTTGCTTAGTAAATACCCTTTAAAAGTGTATTTATTAATTTAGTAAGAACAATTGGTTCAAAATCCCCCCCCCCCAAAAGCCAGTGGCAAACTACTCTCAGAATTCAGGGGAAGACAGTTTAAAGTACAATGATATTAAGATACATGTGCAAAGAATATGTGTGGCCAAAAGGTAAGCCTAATTCCTGGTTACTGGAAGCCCTTTCTTGAGTTTATAACAACATTCTTTTCTGATTCAAAGGGTTCCATGCCTTGAGATTATGTTCTTCTTTGGATATCTTTCTGAATCTGATTCTGTTTGTGTTTGGTGTGCTTCTCTCTGCTATGGGTTGGATCTGTTGTTTTGTGCTAGTCCAGTCTCTCTATGTCAACAAGGGAGGGGGAGAATAACACTCCCCACTCCCCATATTCTTTGGTAGATGTAAGAGGGTCTGACCTCTTCAAGATGCTCCTTAGTATAGAAGCTACCAAAGCTGGACTGAACTTTATGGAGAACTTACACAGGGCAAGTGTTCACATGGTGGTCATAAGAAGCGATACAAGGACACTCTCAGGGTCTTTCTCAAGAACTTTGGAATTGTGCGACATGGGAAACACTGGCATAGGACTGTTCAGCACAGTGCTCCCCCATCAGAGAAGGTGCTCTATGAGCAAAGCAGAATTGAAATAGCTCAAAGGAAACACAGGATGCATAAATTTAGAATGTCCACCCCAAATGTTCACGCGGACTTTTTGTGCCTGACCTGTGGTAGAGCATTCCGAGCTCCTATTGGTCCGATCAGCCACAGTCGGACACATTGAAACTTGACTCTAGCATGGCGATGTCATTTTGGTCCTCTTAGAGAACTAAGGACGACAACCAACTTCGGAATGCGATCCCCTCACTCATCCCCAGCCCAGCGAGCCTTCCCTTGTAACAGAAATTTTAAAAAGAAAATAGAAAAAAAAGCAGTTTGGCAAAACCAACATACCAACCACATCAGATGGATATGCAATATTCCATGCACGTAGTCCTCCACCTTAGAACTGAAGTAAAGAAGTTGTATTTTCTCAACTTCTGTCTAGGTCCAAGCCTGGCCATTATGATTACAAACTATTCGGTTTCACTGTTCTTTCCATTTCTGTTGCTCTAGTCCTTGTATATGTTGTTTTTCAGGTTTTGCTAACTTTGAACTCCAACAATTCACATATCTTCTTTTTGTTCTGAATTCTTAACATTCATCTCTTCTTAGAGTGCAATGATATTCCATCATATACATGTACCACAATTTGTTAACCCATTTTCCAAATGATTGTTATCTACTTTATTTTCAGTTCTATGCTACCATAAAAAAGTACTACTATGAATATTTTGGTATGTATGAGACCTTGCTTTCTTTGACCTCCTCAGGGTATATATCTCACAGTAGGATCCCTAGGTCAAAGGATATGGACATTTTAGTCTCTTTTTAAAAGAACGATTCAAAATTGCTCTCAAGGATGGTTCATAGTTCTACCAATATTGGAATTAGTCTGTCTTCCTTTCCAACATTATTTCCATCTTTTGTCATCTTTGTCAGTTTGCTGGATCTGAGGTAAAATCTCGAGACTTGTTTTGATTTGCATTTCTATAATAATTACTGTAATTTTTCTTATGGTTGTTAATAGTTTTCAACTCTCCTGGGGAATGGCTCTTGGTCTTATGTAATTGTGTTAATCCCTTATACAATTTGAATGTTGTACCTTTATTAGAGATATTCGGTGTAAATTTTTTCCTAATTGGTAGTTTCCACTATCCTAGATGTAGCATTTTATTTGTTCAAAAAGCTTTAAAGTTTCATGCAAATAAGATTACCTATTTTATTTTTTGTGATTGCCTTTGTCCTTTGCCTAGCCATAATTGTAAAAGACAATGCAATCCACTTTCATTAAATTTATGTATATGTGGTTTTGTATATAATAAGTTGAATATTTAGAACTTATTATAAGGTATAAAATGCTTGTCCAAACCTTATTTTTGCTAAATTGCTTTCAAGTTTTCTGAGCAGTTCTTATTAAATAGATATTTCTTCCCTAAGTTGTTTATTATTCTTAGGTATATTGAACACTAAGTTACTGAATATGATGGCTCCTGATTCTTGCTGATAGACAATAAGCAAGGTAGAACATTGCACACAGTAACAGCTACATTGTTCGATGACCGACTTTGATAGACTTAGCTCTTCTCAGTAATGCAAGGATCTAAGACAACTCCAAAAGACTCACAATGGAAAAAGACTCACATCCAGAGAAAGAACTTTGGAGTCTGAATGCAGACGGAAGCATACTATTTACTCTCCTTTTCTTTTGTTGTTTTGTTTCTTCTTTCTCGTGGTTCCTCCCATTAGTTCTAATTCTTCTTTACATCATAAATAATGTGAAAATACATTTAAGTACAGCCTATACCAGATTGCATGCCATCTTGGGGAGGAGGGAGGAGAGGGAGGGGGAGAAAATTTAAAACACAAAATCTTATGGAAGTGAATATTGAAAACTAAAAACAAAGTAATCATTAAAAAAAATAGAATAAGCAGGGTGGGGAAGTGGAGGTGGGGTGGTACACTAGGCTCAGTTGTAGGCCCTCTTTACTTCTTCCCCTCTATTCACTTGGCGATCTCATCATTTCCCACGATTTCAAAGATCATTATCTATGCAGATGACTCTTACTTCTACTTGTGCAGCCATAACTTCTCTCCTGACCTACAGTCTTGCATCTCTAGCAGCTTTTTAGACATCTTGAACTGAATGTCTCATTGACATCTTAAACTGAGTATGTCCAAAACTTGTCATCTTTCCCTCCAAACCCTCCCCTCTTCCTAATTTCCTTATTACTGTTGAAGGTACCACAATATCCTTCCAGTCATCCAGGCTTGCAATCTAGGTGTCATCACTCTCTTTCTCTCTCACCCCCTCCCCTATATCAATCAGTGTTCAAAAGTCCCATCATTTTCATCATTATAACATCTCACACATACACATCCTTCTCTTCTGACACTGCCACCATTCTGGTTTAGGCCCTTATCACCTCACACCTGGACTACTATAAGTCTGTTGGTTGTCCACTCAGCTGTCAATGTGATTTCTTAAAGAACAGGTTTGATCATATCACTATCCCCTCCTCCCATTCCATAAACTCCAGTGGCTCCCTATCACTTCCAGGATCAAATATAAAATCCTTTGCTTTGCATTCAAAGTCCTTGTTAATCTTGCCCTGTCCTACCTTTCTACCTTATGGGCCTCTATGTACTTACTCTGTTGACATCTGCTGACACTAGCTTCATTGTTCCTTAGACAAAACATTTCATATCTCCCAACTCTGGGTACTTTCACTGGCTGTCCCCCTGCCAGGATGCTCTCCTTCTTCACCTCTTCTTCTTGGCTTCCCTCCTCTTCCTTCCTTCAGCTAAAATCTTACCTTCTGTAAGATGTCTTTCCCAGACCTCCTTAAACATAGTTCCTTCCCTCAGATACTACCCACAATTTATCCTGTATATATCATTTGCACATAATTGTTTGCATGTTTTCTTCCCCATGAGACTGTGAGTTCCTTGAGGGCAGGGACTGTTTTTTACTTTTCTTTGTATCCCCAGTGCTTAGCACAGTGCCTGGCACATAGAAGGCACTTAATAAACACTAGTTGACCAACTCCTCCAATAATTTACTTTTCTATTTTTAACCAATACCAAACAGTTTTGGTAATTATTGAATGTAATATAATTCCAGATCTGGAAGAGATATTTTCCTTTCATATTTTCTATTCTTCCCTTGAGATTCTAGACCTTTTGTTTCTGCAAATGAATTTTAAAAATTCTTTTTCTCCTTTACCTCTCCCTTTGGTAGTTTGGTTTAGCACTAAATATTTAAATCAACTTAAATATTGCTATTTTTATCATGGTCCAACCATGAGCAATGACTATCCACTTATTTGTCATTATTTCTTTAAAGAATGTTTTACAACTTTATTTATATAAACTTTTAAGTCTGCATAGTAGATTGACTCAGATAGCTTATGAATTTTGTAGCTATTTTGAATGAGATTTCCCTATTATTTCCTCCTAGATTTTGTAATTGCTATGTAGAAAATGCTACGCCCTATTCCTCACTCAAGACACTCTATCTCTTGTCTCCATGCCATTATACTGGCTACCCCCATGCTTGGAATGCCTTCCTTCCCTGCTTCCATCTCAGAAAACCCCTCTTTTCTTCTAAAGAAGAACCATCTGCTAAATGAGGCCTTTACTGATCCCTCTAGCTGCTAGTGTCCTCCCTCCCAAACCACCATGTATTTAACTACTCTGTGTATGTGTGCATCTATATATGTACATATATACATACACAAATATGTATTTGTGAAGTTTATGTTTATGTTGTATATATTTTTATATTTGTTTCCATTATGTAAGAATATAAGCTCATTGTGAATAGGGATCTCTTTATTCTTTGTACTTGGATCTGCAGGACCTAGCAGTGTCTGGCTTAAAGCAAGCCTTCATATCCTATTACTTTGTTGAAGCTATTGTCTCAATTAATTTCCTTCCTGGTTTTCTAAGTAAACCATCATGTCATTAATAAATAGGAATAACTGTGTCCTCTTTTCCATTGTTCTCCTGGAGTTGGTAAGGAGCCATTGAAGCTTCCTGAGCGGAGCAATGGTATGGTCAATCTGTGCTTTAGGAGTAACAATTTGGCAGCTATATAGAGGATAGACTGGAGGGAGGAAAGGTTAGATTGTAGGGAGAAAAATTAGGAGATTACTGCCACAACCAAGGCTATGTGTGATGAGGGAGCAGAGTCATCATGAGTGGAGGGAAGGGGACACAAGCAAGAGATGTTGTGAACATAGTATCAACAAGAGATCATAAGTGAGAGTGAAGAGTTAAAGATAACTCTCAGGCTCCAAACCTGGTGACTCAAAGGACTGTAATACCTTTGACAGAAGTGAGGATAAAGAGAGCGAAGGGTTTAGGGCAAAAGATAATGAGTTCTGTTTTGATCATGCTGAATTTGAAATGCCTATGAAACATCCTAGTAGTTAGAACTCAGGGGAGGGAAGGAGGGAGGGAGGGAAGGAGATCTTTCAGAAAGAGAGAGAGAGAGAGAGAGAGAGAGAGAGAGAGAGAGAGAGAGAGAGAGAGAGAGAGAGAGAGAGGATCCAGGTCAGAGCCTCTGGTGCACACTTGTACATTGGGGATGGGACCCATACAATGTTCTTGCAAAGGAGACTGTGATAAGGAGGAGAACCATGACACAGTAGTGCCACAAAAACCCAGGATGAAGAGTATTATAAAGTGGAGATGGTAAAGTGACAAATATTTTAGAGAGATTAAGAAAGATGACTGAGAGGCAATTAGGAAAAAACATGTCAGTCAAGTGCTGTGGACAAAGCCACAAAGCAAGGGGGCTGAGAAGTGAGTTGGAGGTGAAGAGATATAAGATGACAGGGGATGCTGTCAAGGCTCAAGTGAAGGCTTTTTTTTTAAGAATAAAGGAAATCTGGGCATACTTGTAGTTGACTGCAGGGAAGAAGCAAGTAAATATGGAAAGAATGAAAATTAGGGTGAGAGAGGATGGCCAAAAAAGCAAGTACCTGGAGGAGATGGGAAGGGAAGGAGTAGGAAGGGCACAAGTAGTTGTTCATTTTCAGTTGTGTCTGACTTTGTCATCCCATCTGGAGTTTCCTTGGCAACGATACTGGAGTGGTTTGCCATTTCCTTCTCCATTTCCAGTTCATTTTACAGATGGGAAGCTGAGGCAAAGAGGGTTAAATGACTTGCCCAGGGTCACACAGCTAATAAATGTCTGAGGGGACAGATTTAAACTGAGGAAGATGAATCTTCCTGACTCAAGGCCTGGACTCTATGTGTATGGTAGAAATAATAGATTAGGTTTTGGAAAGAGACAGTGGAAGGACAAGTGAAGAAGAGACTCAAGGGCAGAAGACTGTAAAGCTGAACTGGTTAACAATAGGGTCAACATTTTAAAAAGAAGTGAGCTGGATGTTGGAATGAGGAGAGAAGATACATTTAACATGAGATGAAGCTCAGGGAAATATAGTGATATAGGGTATTATGGTCATATAAAGCAGGGTTTTGTGTTGTTTTTTTTTAATCAAGAAATTTACTGACTAGGTTTCAGAGACTGAATTTGCTTCCTGATGACTGGGCCACTGAGGGTTAGGGGAGCAGATTCTTGTTGGAGTAGCTATTCAATTTGTGGTTGAGAAAAATGAGCAGTGAAACCAGATGTGCTCTCCCTCTCCACCCCCACCACAAACAGTAAGTTTTTGCCCAGACAGGGATAGCTACTCTGACAAGAATCTGTCCTCCTAAGCTTCAGTTAAATGATCGTGAGAAAGATCTAACACTGTAGTGGGCAAGAGGATAAGGCCTCCCATGATAACACCTTCAATCCTACCACTGGTTTATAGTGATAAGATCACTGATCTAGAGCCTAAAGGGCTCTCAAAAACCAACAACTCACCTTTCAATTTACAGGTGAGGAAGTTACATGGCTTGTCTGGGGTAAAACAAGTACTAAGTGTCAAGGGTAGTATTTGAACTCAGATCCTCTGACCTCAACCCCATACTCTGTCCTCTTAACAGCTGCCAGATAGAAGAATTTCAAAGTTATAGATTATGGAGGTGAAACATTTGTGGATGAAATACCTCCTTAATTGATTCACTATTTCACCCCCCACAACAATTCTCTCAAACATCTTTATAGCTTCTCAAACCTCCCATGACTCTTCCTCCCTTCACTCTTTCTGTTGAGAACCATGTCTCAAACTTCACTGAAAAAACCGAGTCCATTTGACAAGATGTCCCTCTCCTCTTCATCTCCTATCACTCACAAGTCTTCTGCCACTCTCTCATTCTTCAGTGATCTCACGCGAAGAGGTAACCCTTCTTGCTAAGGCACATGTTTACATGCACAAGTAAGCCTATTCCATTCCATCTTCCCCAGCAGATTACTCCCTCCATCATCTCACTCACTAATCTTCAACCTGTCTACTGGATAACTCCCCACCACCTCCAAACACACCCATGTCTCCCTCATCCTCAAAAACCCCAGGCTTGATCCCTCCAATCCTGTAATCATCCTGTATCTCCCCTCTCTTCTATAGCTAGACTCCTACATCTATAATCAGTGCTTCCACTTCCTTTCCTCTCTCTTCTTAACTCTCTGCAGTCTGGTTTCTGACCTCACCATTCAACTAAAAATGCTCTTTTCCAAGCTGTCAGTGATCTCTAGATCTGCAAAATCTAATGGCCCTTTCTCAATTCTTCTTTCTTGACCTTTCCATACAGCTTTTGACACTGTGGATCATCCTCTTGATCCTTTCTCTACTCTGTTTTCATGACATTGTTCTCTCCTGGTTCTCCTCCTACCTGTATGACCTCTCCTCAGTCTCCTCTAATGGACCTTCATCAAGGTAATGCCCACTAATGTCCTAGGCCCTCTTATTTTTCCCTCTATACGAATCTGCTTGTTGATTGCATCTGGTGCCATCTCTAACTGTACACAATTCTCAGATCTACTTCTCCATTCCTAGCCTCTATCTTGCATCTCTGATTCCAACTGCCTATCTGACATCTTGATCTAGATTCTCTAAAGGTAAGCTCAGTATTTCCAAATCTGAAATGACTATCTTTCATACTAAGCTCTCTCTTCTTCACAACTCTATTATTGTCAAGGATATCACCAACCTCCTAGTAATCCAGGCTCACAACCTAAGTGTCATCCTTGGTTCCTCACTTTCTCTTGCCCCCATTTACAAGCTGTTGCTAAATCTTGTGGATTCTTCCTTTACATCTCATATGTACTTATTTTTCTTCTGTGACAACTGCCCCCGCCCTGCTGCAGGGCCTCATCACCTCATACCCAGACTATTGCAGTAGCCTACTGGTTGGACTGTCTGACCACGACAGATAAAGTGAGTAAAAGTCAAAAGTGAGCAGGTGCTAAGTGATGGAAATAGAGACAGGGTATGAAAAAAAAGTGAGTAGCAAGAATGCTTACTCTTTCTCTTAGCTCAGCGTATCTGGGGAACATGAGTGAAGGTACAGCTAATATTGAAAAGAGTGGCAAGGTATCTTTTGTGGAGAGTCATAACTGCATAGAAGATGTAAAAAGCATGACAGAAAGAGGTAGAGTATGAAGGATAATCAAGGGAGTCCTGAATCAAATAATAAGTTTCTTGAACTTGGTAACACAATAGACCATTGTTAACTCATGTTCAAATTGAACAAGTTCCTCAATCAATTTGAAGACAAATCCTAGTGGTTGGCTAAACTGGGATCAGCTATGACCCTTGTGGTCTATAAAAGCAAGCTGGCTCCATTCTACAGGTCTCAATCCTTGAGGATTCCCTCTTCACCTTTTCTCTTGGACCTCTTCCAGAACACGAGGAGAAGGGACTTCTTGTTCTCCACCTTACCCCCAGCAGTGACTGATTGTGAGGCAGACATGGTTATAGGAGAAATGGGCATATACATAGATTATATACATTACATATATATATATTCAAGAATATTCATTCCTGATCACCAACCTTCTGTATAGAGGAGAATCTGAATTCCCTAAAAATCATGATTCTGGAATCTAGCCTTTTATTAGAAAAAGGAGATTTCTGGTACAGCACCAATTTTGGTAGTTGTTTTGTGGATACTCCAAGTTCAAGAGTTCTCAAATTTAAGAGTTGCAGGTAAAAATCTTCTAGAAAGAGATGTCTTTATGTGTATAGCTTCTTGGAGGAGGAAAATTGTGCCCATGGTTCTTGCAGAACATTCTATTTGAAAGTCAAAGCCAGATAAGGATCTACTTTTATTAAAAGGGCTGGGAGTCCCCATTTTGAGGATTTCAACAGAGCCAGAAGCAGGAGGTAGTTGTGACAACAGCCAAGCAGTGTCTGGAAGCAGAGTGGAGTGACATCAGGCAGTGTTCAGCAGAGTAGCATCTGGCAGAGGCTCGAGACCAAGGTCATTGGGAGCAGTGTGAATACATTAGCAGTCCTATAGTATTGGAAGAATGAATTGCTTCTCCTCACATGCCTTGATCATACATGTTCCTCACATGTGCTTCCTTTCAGATATGCCAGTCACATGTGCGCTATGTCTGTGCCTTCCTACTTGCAGCCTCTATGTGTCCACTCTCCCTGCTGGTGCTGAGTGTACCTCAGGTTTATGGGGGAGGTATTTTGTTGCTATGCCATTTTAGTAAATGTCTTTGACTTAATTGTGTCATCTGGCTGCCTGCTGAAAGGTAAGTATGTCAGCAGGAGCTGCTGAACTCTAGTTTCAGGGATGCAGATCCAGAATATCTTGATCCTAGGGTAGCCATCCTCAAGGGAACCTGCCTTGCAAGTCAGAATGTGATTCTAGGCCCCAAAATAGAAAAAGTAGTTCCATAGTATAGAAACTGAAAGTAGAGTGGGTTAGGGATACAAAAAGAGTAGGGCTGGCTTAGGCCGATATAAGGGAATGAAGAGAGGAGGGAGACGAAAGTAACTCCCTTAGGATAGACTCTTATTTTGTATCCCCAGGATTTTAAGTGGAGCCATAGAAGAGTATATTGTCATGATCTTTTCAGCAGTCATACTTCTGATTTGCTTACCAAAAAAATAACAATTCACATTATATAATGTTAGAATATAAGCTCCTCTAAATAGATTGTTTCATTTATTGTGCTTGTATCCCCAGTGCCAAGGCATACAGTAGGAGGTCTATACTTGTTGATAAATTATCATTCCCCAAGCAGAAGCTGGAAGGTGAGGAAGGGTATGACAGAGCAGATGATAAATCTCTGACTGCAGTAAGGAGGTCAGCAGCAGGGGCTTAGCCTATGATTCTCTAATCATCAGGATAATCTTTGTCATAGGGCCAGCCTAAGCTTTGGCCTCAGCTCAGAAGACCTCTGATTAGGAATAAACAGTAGGCATCCTTGAGCCAGTGTCCAGAATCCTTGACTCATCATCAACAGGGAGATAATCAGTTTAACACTGAAGCTAGCCCTGGGACCATCATAAATTAACTCGGTCATTGGCCATATAGTTCTGACATTTCTACAGTGATGTCATTCTCCATCCTTGCTGCAGTCTGATCTAGTTAACCGTAGTTATTTAAAAGACAGAAAGAGAGCAGTATACGTTATGGTGGGAACATGCCAGACACACTGCAGATATATGCGGAGCTTGCAAAATGGTGCATGTGGGTAGCTGTTTGTTAGACTGACGACCTGTCACCCCTACCCTGAGCCTGGCAGCAGCTCTGGGTAATGCTAGAGATACCCAAGAGATATGCCCAAAACAAGTTAGAGGAAGAATAGCACATAACAACATGCTGAGCAGGAAACTGATAGGGTTCATAGCAGGGCTTCCTGAAATTAGATTACTTTTGACCTTGGAAGCTCTGGGAACCATTGCATTGAAGCTCGAGTAGAAGACTTTTGCTTAGCTCATTGGCCATGACCATATGGCAGTGAGATGAATCTTGTTTTTCACTTGGGGGCCTTGAAAGTAGGATGTGGAAGTATTTCTTTAGAAACAGCATTTGGGCAAATCTGATATAGGTTCCAAAGATTGGGTGGAATGAAATGAAGATTTTGCACCATAGCAGGATGAGCTAAATTCATTTGTCTGGGAGTTTTAAAGTTATCTTTGAAAAATTATTCAGTAAATGTATCCTAATCTATAATATGGAAAAATAATTCTTTCAGGTAATTTATTCACAGGAAATTGGGAATGAGATTAGAATCTCTTCCAAAGGCAAAATGAGTCATTTTGATAAATTAGGATAACTTCTCTATTTCTTATCCTAGTCTAGGTGAGATGGCACTGAAAGGTTGAGAATTGAGGGATGGGGAAGTCAAGTCTCCTCTGGGTGTACGTATGTACTAGTGAGTGAACGGGTACTGCTCAAGCCTCAGCTGCCACCTGGTGGCTTACCCAGCTTTGGCATCTCCAGCCCTGCCTTCTAGTGACATTATTTAGACACTGGTCCTGTGTCAAAGTGAAATATAGTGTATCATGAGTTTCACATGTAACTTATACCTTGTTTATAACCACCTATGTGGTTGCCATGTATAAATTATACATATATAAATGTATTATTAAAGTACATGTATTATATTTTAGTATATCTTTCATTACTTTAACCCTATCGTATATTGCCTTATTTCAGGACTACATGAAAGTTGTTTACTTGATCTGTGGTATACAATGTGGTCACATGCGCTTTGGATTTATGTGCTATATATTTTGTTTCCACGTGTACTCATGCTAGTGGAAAGCAATTCATTGGAATAATAGGTACTAGATATCTACCTGCATGTGTATTGGTATTTGGAACAACTACAAGTGATTGTTAAATTCTCATTCATGTATGTCGTTGTTCAGTTGTGTCCAATTCTTCGTGACCTCATGGACTATCATAGCATGTCAATTCTGTCCATGGGGTATTCTTGGCAAAAACATTGGAGTGGTTTGCCATATCCTTCTCAGCGGATTAGGGCAAACAGAGGTTAAGGAACTTGCTCAGGGTCACAGAGCTAGAACTCAGGTCCTCCTGACTCCAGCCGCAGTGCTCTATCCATTGAGCCACCTAGCTTCTTCATTTATATATTTATATGTATACACTTAAAAAATGCATGTTTACAGATGTCCTGTTGTATCCTACATAATTTGTAGCAAGTGCATATTTTTTACTAGTGAAGGATAAGGTTCTGTTCAAAATAGCTACGACCCTAGGTTTCTCTGAATGATGTTCCCCAATGACTTATAGAAGTAAAATCCTTCATTTGTTCCCTCTGACCAAAAGGCTTAGTGTCCAAAGGCAGCGAAACTAGAGCTGGATCAGTCAGCTAGTTGGAGGACTAATGAGGGGGAGAGAAGATGGAGGACTGGGGAACTAACATGACTGGTCATGAGCACGCAAACTCAGATGCCATCCCTGAGGCTGGGGTGGGGTACACAATAATGACTCTCCTGCACAGTAAGGTACTAGGGCAGGTAGGTAGAGAGCTTTGTTCTTATTCTGCTGAGTCAGAGCAATCAGCATGGTGTGATAAACTAGCACATGGAGCTGCCCAAAGCAGCTGCCAGGCCCATAAACTATTTTCATGAATGAGAGAGACAGAGACACACAGAGAGACAGAGACAGAGAGAGAGAGGATAGTTTATGGGAAGTAACAGAATTGTTGGCCTTCCACTCCCATGGACATGGAAGTGGTGGGGCAGGGAGTAGGAAGATAAGAGAAATTGGGTGGCAGTGGAGAACCTTGACCTTAGGAAGCAACTGCTGCATTTTTCATATTATTTGTTTTGCTTTTAATCTAATTAAAAGTGATTTTCAGTAGCTTAAAGAATTTCCAGTGGATGAGGTCTGAGCCAAGAGAAACAACCCACTAAGAAGACTTAAGGAATAAGTGCTAGGGAGACTTGCACACCCACAACCATCAATGCCAGTTAAAATAAACAGTTGGTCAATTTTGCATAGACAACTTTGAAAAGAGATTGCTTCTGAATTTTTTAATCATAAGATAAAGATGCAGAACTTCAGCTTTGTTAAAATGGAAAAATCACCAAATCTGAGCCTCAGTACTGATGTTGAATGAACAAATCCTATTCAGAGCAAGTAAAAGAGGAAGAAAGGAAGTCCTTTGTATTATTAGAATCAGTATCTGACATGTACAAATCACAAAAGAAGATCTTAAATTCAAAGATAATGGGTTAGGTGAAGGCCAACAGCAGTTTAATTCTTGTTACCTATATTCTCCTTCATGAAGCAGCTAAGTGGACCTGAGTTCAAATCCAACCTCACATACTTACTAGCTGGATGATTCTAGACAGGTCACTTAACTTCCGCCTGCCTCAGTTTCCTCAACTCTGAAATTGGAATAATAACAGCACCTGCTCCCCAGGGTTAAGGACCAAATGATATAATGTTTGTAAAGCACTTAGCACAGTGCCTGGCACATAACTGGTCCTCAATAAATGCTTATTTCCTTCCCTTACAGCAGGATTTGAAATTGCATAAGAATTACGCTAATCAATCCTGGACTAGACCACACCAGATTTCTGATTTGATAAATTCTACATCCCAAGATAAAACCCCATCCAGCGGGTACTTATTAAATCTCTTCTATGGCAAAACTATTGTGTTAGACAATGCGGATACACAAAATGGAAGTCTTCTCCCTCAAAGGGTTTACATTCTCTGGGGAGAGGATATGTGCACACAGTTGTAAAGCAAATGCTAATTTGAGGGAAATGGAATAAACACAAATAACTAAGGGGATAAGGAAAGACTTTCCTGAAGACACAGCACATAAGATGAGCCTTGAAGGGAAAGAGGGGATTCTACAAGGCAGGAGTAAGGAAAGAGTACATTCCCGGTATGGCGGGACAGCCTGCACAAGGGCAGAGAGGTAGGAGCAGCAAGAAGGATTAGCTTATCCTGGGAAAATAAACCAGAGCTAATCATGAAGGACTTTCAATGCCAAGTTGAGAAGTCTGAGTTGTTTTGATTTCTAGGGGTTATAGGTAGCCATTCGAGTTTCTTGAGCATGAGAGTGGCACAGTCAGACATATACTTTGGCAGTATTATTGTGGCAGCTGTGCAGAAGACTGATTGGAGAGGGAAGAGAAGACACAAACAAGTTAGAAGCTGCTACAATAGTACAGGCGAGAGGCAATGAGGATCTGAACTGCGGTAGTGGCTGTGTGAATGAATAAAACGGGATGGAAACAAGAGATGTTGGGGAGAGAGAAGCACAAGATTTGGAAACTGAACAGGTATGAAGCGGGGAGTTAAGGGAGAGGGAAGAGTTAAGGATGCTTGAGATTGTGAACACTGATGACTGGAAAGATGGTGGCATTCTCAACAGAAATAGAGACATAGGGGAAGACAGTGAATTCCATTTTGAACACGTTGAGTTTAAGATGCTTATAGGACATTCAGGTGGAGATGTCCAATAGGTATTTGGTGAGAGAGGGTTAGGAAAACTGAGCAGGACATATACATCTGGGAGTCACCTGCATGGAGTTTATTACTGAACCCATGGGAGATGAGATTGCCAAGAGAGGATACAATGAGAGAAAAGAAAGGACCAGGGCAGAGCTACTCCACGTGTGGGAGTACATAGAGTACTCATGGTTAGGGGTTGGGACACTGAGGATGATCCAGCCAAGGAGAATGATAAGGTAGTTGTATATTTTTTGATTCTTGGTTTTCTTTTCAACTTTCTAATAGTGACGGTGCTCATAGCTGGTTAGCCCCAGAAATCTAGATGAACTCTTTGATTCACTTGTATATTGTTTTCAAAAAACATATGCAATAAATTAAAGGAGTTTAATGTCTAGAAATATATTTGGGCCAACTTCATGAAATATAGCAGATCATCAAGATAAATTCCAGATATGGGGAGGTTTAGAAAAGAAAAAATTGTTAATTGATGATGCTTTTGAAAAAGCTTCTCTGTTTAAGAAACAAAAATGACAACTTATTTTGAAGTTATTTTAAATCTTACTCTTTGGCACAAAAATAATCTTCCTCTTAGAGGGACTTAAAAAACAATCAGTAATCCCCAAACTGGAAACTCCTAAATCTGCCTGAATTAACGAGTCATTATGATAGTGTTGTAAAAAAAAAATCACATGATGGACTACCAAAAAAGAACTATAACGTTCTTGTCACCCAAAATACAAAGTTGATTTCTCCATTTATTGGGGGAAATTATTTGTGGTAAGAAGAAAACCAGTTTTCTCTAACATTCAGCTTAACTGACAATTTACACCACAAACAAACGAGTCATACTATGAGATGTATCCATCTTGATGCTGGACTCAGTCTGAGAAAAAGCTTTATTGGTTTCATTGAAGTAAATCAGAAAACAGCTGCAACAGACAAAATAACAAATATACCAAATCTCAAAAGTACTCGCATAAAAAGAGATAAAGAACAGGGCTATGACCATACAGTCTGGCATTTAAAATAATGTTTAGGCAGTTATTTTAATTTCGTACACATTAAGTTATTCATTGAGTTTCTATAGGTCCAGTGATGATATCCTTTGAGAGACTAGATAAAAAGACCTAAAATTTTTTGAATGGCTCATTTAGTAAGCAAGACTATGTTGATTTTTGTCTTGAAAACAACCTTGAAAGTGCATAGCAATTGAGACATCATGATTCCTGGGAGCTAATGTCTTAAATGCTTTGTAAAGACAAACTAAAGAAGTCCACAGAGTCCTGGATTGTGTAATAGCAAATGTTCCAATATAGAACCTGGAAATCATTGTTACTATGACATAGTATGCAAATTAAATATTTTTATATTATTTACATGGCTGATATTGACATAGTGACAAAATAACCAAAGCCTTGCAAAATAAAAATATATCTGTGTTTCAGGGGAGTAGAATGACGCATGGGTCAAAAACAAAAAAAAGATATATGAGAAAATCCATTAAACTGCACATCAAAACACTTAGATAATGGTTTAAAGTAGGGACATCTGTTCAGAGTTCTATGTTGTAGACAGAAAGTCAAACTAGTGCATTTCTGAGTCACAGGATAAAGTATGCCATCTTTCAGCCCAGTAACTGTATAAGGCTAAAATTAAAAAGATGCTGGATATAATTTTTTTTATATAATTTGATTAAAGGTATGACAAAATGAAATTACCACAGATTGTAAATTTCTTTCTGGAAGCAAATTTTTCTCCATGGATCCATCAGATTTATGAGCCAAGAAAATGCAAGTGGCAAAAATTATAGCAATAATTTAAATTCTACAGATATTTCATTAGAAATGGAAAGTTTTAAACATCAGACACTAGTAATTGTCCATTTCTGGAGTCAGCAACATCAGGCATACTGAAATAATACATGGACATGGACTCACTGAATCTTACACAATCCTAGAAACAGCAATGAGGATACTTTTAACCTTACCTGCAACTGCAGCATCATGTGAGAGATCTTTCAGTAAACTGAAATTAATAAAAACATACTTAAGATCTTCTCTTGCTCAAGAAAATTAATCTAATATGGCCACACTCAATAAAAAAAAAGCAAATTACAAACAAAATCAATTTAAACCAAGTAATAGTTCTGCTACAACTTGAAGAGTCAAATTGTGAGAAAAGAATGATGTATGTTTTTTCTTTCATTATTAGAATTTTGTGTGTTCTTTGTACTGTGATTTTCTTTTTAACCCAGAAATAGAAATGATACATGAGTAACGGAGCCATTCTGGTTAAATACAATTCAAAGGTATGGAAACGGGGAAGGAAATTACAGAACGTTCTCTTTTGTTACTGTTAGTATTTTTTTCTCTAAAATAATTTGTTAGTTTCTGTTTAGCAATTCCAAATTGTAATCTGACTTGTACCAGTACTTGTGATTTTTTTGTTCTTGTTCAAGTTGTCTTTTTGTCATTTTATGCGTTCAATTTCACATTGTGCATATGTAAGCACAAATTAAATGTGTAACTGATTAACTGCGTATTTTGTATTAAGTTGCTTTTTGTACTATTTTTACATCACAAATTACAAAGTTAATTTGAGGGCACTCTTTTGTATGTGCTGCCTGCCCAGGGCACTAAAATTCTTGCTAAGGCTCTGACTAAATGTGGAAGGTTGAATCTAATTATTTTATACCCCAGTATAGAAGGGATTAGAGGATTTAGAAAAAGGACTACTTTGGCAAAAAGGGTATTTGGGATGGAGGCTTTACATGCAACTGTTTTTACTTGCTGCTATAACACTCTTAAATATATTTTTCTTTGTTACTGTTGCTTCTTTAAATTCATCCGTTTTACGTTGGATTTGGAATCAATAGAGTTCTGGGTTTAAATCCCGCCTTTGACATTCATTAGCTGTGTGACAACGGGTTATCTTTTAACATTTTTATGCCTTACTTTCCTCATTTGAAAGTGAAAATAGTAATGTCTTTAAGTATCTAAGTCATAGGTTATTGGGAAGAGCTAATTTATATATAGCGTTTTGTAAATCTTGAAATGCTATGTTGTCAGTTATAATTATAACATTTTTGAGCTAAAATTTATTCTAGATTCTTAGCTCCGGAGTAGCTTAGAGGAACAAGTTGTTATTCTGGGAAGAAAGTGGATCTGGTAGTGAAAGCTGGAACAGAATTTGAGATGTATTCAAGTTTGAGCTCTAGTAGAACCGGAACAACTTTTTCTAACTTGCCTGTGTTTATCCTTTCCATATGGCAGGGTGAAGAAAGAGATAAAGGGCAAGGAGGTGATGTATGGAAAAACTTTGAGCTCCTGCAAATGATAATAGCTAATATTTATAAACTGCTGAAAGGTTTACAAAGCTCTAAACATAAATTATCACATGCAATCCCCACAAGAACCCTGTGAGGTAGATGTTAACCCTATTTTAAAGATGAAGAAAACAAAGCTCAGAGAAGTTAAAATGATTTGTCCATGACTGGTCAAGAAGTATTTATTAAGCACCTACTACATGCCAGGCACCATGCTAAGCACTGGCTAGTAAGTGCCAGAGGGAGTATTTGAACACAGGACTTTCTGACTCCAAATCTAGAACTCTTCTCCCTATATCATGCTGCTTCCAGAATCAATCCTGTAATATTACTCTGACTTTCCAGGGAAAGGTAATTTTAAAAGGACAGGTCTCTCTGCCCACCTTACCAGGCCCTGAAGACTGCTGCATCTGTCCTGTCCACCAAGACATAACTGGATTTCTGTATAAAAACAAGGAAAAAATATAAAGTAACCCTTGAAGTCCCTCTTCTCTACCTTCTGTGGCTTTTCCCTCACTATCCCACTATCTCAGAAACAAGACCAGAAACTCTGAAAAATGTCATCACTTCTTTTCATATTTTTAGAAAATGCATAAAATGTAACTACTGCCCACAGCATCTTCCTAATTTTTCCTTTCTGCCCCATTCCCTCAATCCATGGTTGGTCAACCTTCACAAAATAGACTAAATAAATTCCTATTATGCTGAGCCATTTTCAGTTTCTAGGGGCAAGAGGCTTTTTCTTTTTGTTATCTAACCCTTTTATTATCCCTCTCCCCCAATTCCACCCTCTGAAAAACTTCAAAATAATCCACAGCCCACTTTGACAAATAGCCAATAATCTGCTGAAGTAGTCCAACTCTACCTCAGTCCTTCTGTCTTTCCCTTTCTGTTCACAATTCTCATTAACCACTGCTTCCCTTTCCAATCTGGAATCTCTCTGTAATTTTAAAAATAGACTCTTCCAGCTACAAATATTAACAAGCCTCAGAGCAATTGTTCTCAGGTCTGATAGGATCTGGGGAATGAAATCCAGCACCTTCCAACACACGTGATCTCATCCTTGTTCATAGTCCTGTAACAATAAAAACAGTTTATTTTATACAATGCTTTACAGTTACATTTTACACTTAGCATCTCATTTGATTTGCACAATGACACCATGAGATAGAAAATACATTCTTTCCATTCCACAAAACAGGAAACTTCAATTAGTGATTGGCTCATGTCCACAGAAATAGTCAGTGGCAGAACCAAAACTTGAAGCCAGGCTTACTGACCCCACTGCCTCCTTTACAAAGACTGCACCATTTTCTTTTGAGAGACTATTGAAATAATCAGATTGATTCAGTGTCTTTTTTTAATTAATCCTACTTAGTCGATTGAATTTGTCCAGTAACTGCCTAAGTCATGATTCTTTGTCTCTGAACTTAGTTCAGATATTCAGCTGGCCTGTAATGAGTTTAAGTTTAGAAATCCAGTTTTCTTGTCAGTCGCTATTCTATCCCTGAAGAATGCACTGGTCTAGTATCTTTATACCACCAAGCTAGCCTTCAAAGATGTCTGGTTAGTTATCCAAAGAAGTCTGGTACAATATCTCTAACCTTGTAGGTAGACTGAAACAATAAACATTTCTTAGTCACAGGAAGGAAAGAGGGGTTGTTGCTAGCCCCCATTCCCAATTTTGTCCCCCATGCCTTAGCTCTGTAACCAATCATAACGATTTTGCTGTATATGATATCGAGCTCTTTTAACCAATCAACACTTGTTCTTCTGCCTACAAAGTCCTGTTCTGCTTTTTCCCTAAAAACTATAAAAAGAGAAGCCATTCCCCACCTTGGGGTCTTAAGTTTTTCTGAGGAACCCAAGAATCTATTGATAATTTCACACCTTATTAATAAATTGATCATGCTCAGAATTTGTGTCTCAGTTTACCTTATTTTGACCTTAACATTATGGAATAAAAGGGAAGTTCTTAAGATAGTAAGGGAAACAATTTTAATGAAGAAGAAAAATAGGATTTGTTCTAGGAGACTGATGTAGATGCACAGGGATCTCACCAAACCAACTATATACAGAAGATGGAAGGCCAGGCAACAAGAATATAAGAGAATGACACAATCCTTTAAAAACATAATCAGGAGTGCTGAAGTTCAAAATGTACTGGGACATTTTGTGTGCTAAGAACAAAGAGGGTATTTTCATTTATATTGGGAGAATAGGATCAAAGAAGGGGTAAGACCTTTGAGATATATGTGATGATGACAACTGACAACACAGACAAGTAAGAAATGCTCAATTCCTATTTCACTTCTCTTTCTTCCTCTGCCAAGGATAATGATTTTTGTGTTGGAAATGATGTCCGTGTCATTGAAAATGCCTAGTGAGGAGACGATATTCAAGATAACTATGAAGAAAATGACAGCGTCTAGTTTGCCCTTGGTGAATTCACATCTTAATCTTCTATTCTCTAGCACTGAAAGGATTGGCAGATGTGATCGTGATTCACTATCAGTAATATCTGGAAGATCATGGAAAATACGAGAAATACCCTAAGACTGGAGAAGAGCAAATGTCTAGATTGGGAAAATGAGATCACAAAGAGAAGGCAGGGTTTGGTCGAGAAGACATCACTTCCCTTTTTGGCAGGCTTCCTAAGCTAGTAGATGAGAGCAATGCTGTAGATAACTAGGCTTTTTAACAAAGTATCTCATGCTGTTCTTGTGGAGATGGAGAAATATAAACTAGCTGATCAAACAATTAGATTAATTCAGAACTGGCTGACACAATTCAAAGAGTAGTTGTTAATGGTTCCATGTCAACATGGTAGGAAGTTTCCAGTGGAGTAATCCAAGATCTGTGTGCTTGGCCCTGTGCTGTTTAATAGTTTTTATCAATGACATGGATAAAGGTATAAAGGGCATGCTCATTAAATGTGCAGATGACACAAAGCTGGACAGGACGACTAACACAATGGATGACAGCATCTAAAAAATCTTGACACCCTAGAAAAAGCAGAATGCATTAGAACTAGATTAAAATGTAATCGAAAAATGTTTAATAAAAAAACAAAACATAGATGCTGTTCATTTGTGGTATTTTAAGTCAAAATGTAGCTTGCACTTCTACTTGAGTCTAACACCACTGGCCTGGGGCATTGTGCTGAATCTAAAAAGACGAAATTCAAGAGGAAAAAATGTGAAGTCTTACACTTAGGTACAAAAGAGTAACTTCATAAGTGCAAGATGGGGGAGGCATGGTTGAAAACATTTTGAAAAAGATTTGGGAGTTTTAGTGGACTATAGACTAAATGAGTCAAAAAAGCTAATGCTGCTCTCTTGAACTGTGATACTAGAGTCATATCTTTCAGGAATAAGGGAGCAGAACATATTGGGGCAATCACTCTTCTCAGATTTCACCTGTGATCAGGTATAGATGCCATAGTCTAAGAAGGACTATGATAACATAAAATACCCAGATGAAACCAGGACAGAAGGCCTTGAGTCTGTTGATGCTCAGCTAAAGGTAGTGAGGATGTTTAGTCTGGAGAAGAGAAGGCTCAAGGAGACATTTTCACAGACAAAAATTTGAAGGCCTGTGATATAGAAGAGGTTAGACTTATTCTTTTTGGATCTAGAGGAAAAAACAATGGGGTAGATTCCCTCTCCTTAAAGGTATTCAAGGGATGAATACTTCTCAGGTACATTATACTAAGGATTCCTTTCAGGTATAAGTTGGACTAGATGGCTGCTGTGGTCCCTTCCAACTAAAATTCTGTGATTCTACCATTTCTACTCCACATAAAATCTTATATTTGTTATTTGTGTTAACTACTCCAGAGAACCATTAAATCAAGTAATCAGCAAGTATCTGTTGAATAGTATACCAATAAAAGAAATCTCTTGACTCAAAAACTATTGGACCCTTAATTCTATCTAGTTGGCTCAATTCAAATACCTCATTCATGAAGTCTTTCCCATGAGGGAAATGAAAATTTATCTACTTCCTCTGACTACTCATAACAGTGTTATACCATTCTTAAAAGCACTTATTACACTAGCTTTTGTAGTGGAACTGTTCAAATGTCTTATATCCTCTATTAGTTTGCAACACCGAATAGGAGCCCTATCTTGTTGAGTTGCCTAAAAGGCAACTGTGAAATGTCTGCTGAATAGAGAGAGTTCAAGCCCACAAGAACAGAATGGAACAGACTATGTCCCCTTAGGACAGTTAATTCCCTGTGGTGAAGGACTGAGCCATTCTCTGACATGCCATAACCCAAACTATTTCCTGGTTCTTTTCCTTACAAGTTGGGCTCAGGAATTTGGCTAGTAATGAAATTTTCTCTAGATTCAAGGTGAGAGGAAGGTCACTGAAAGCAAAATGAAATTTTTTTATAGCTCCTTCACTTCTATGTCCTCAATGTCCAGTTTAGTACAAGATAACAATTTCCACATATCAAGGTGAATAAAGTAGGGGAAAGGGGAAGGAAGAAAACTGAGACCAAATGTAGTGTCCCTGCTGGGGCTCTTGAGATATTATGCTGTAACGTTTCCTTGACTACATTCTGAATGAATATTCTCTTCTCTGGGAAGGCTGCAACTGTGTAATTATCAGCATTTCTGCCCAAATAACCATCATAACTAAATCACCTTTGCTCCAATGAAGACCAAAGCCTGGCTGTTCTTTTCTGACATGTTTTCACATTCTTATACAATATCTCCTCTGCCAACCCCTGAAGAAGACTAGTAATATATAGGAAGGCTGAGCTTAGGTTACATTTCTCAACAACAAATTGGAAAATTTGAATGGGAGAATAATGCTTATTAGCAACTGGAGCCAGTAAGATATCCAGGTTCTGCTGATGGCCAGAAGCTTGTTCAGATGAACTGAAGCGGAGGATGAGAGGCACACAATTGTTGGGATACATCTGTGCCAGTTAATTGAAAACCTTGAAAATTTTACCTCTCTGCATAGCTGGACCAAAATCTTTTATATTTGGAAGGAATTACTGTGCACTGGGAGTATCAGAAGATGACACAAATATCCAAAAACTTTTGAATATGCTTTTAGCTGCTAAAATTTCTAAACCAAAAAGCCATACCCTTCCTCTTTGAACTGCAGCTCTTTCTTTGCAATGGTCTTACAAAAAAAAAAAAACAACCCTTGAAAACAAAAAATTTGATAGACAAATCCCTAGGTTTTTTACACAAATGGCTTATTTCCAAAGTATTTGGTATCTCTTAGGCAAATGTCATAATTACCTTTACAAACTAATCAGCAAAGAATACAGAAATGCCAATTTTTCTATCATTTGGGCAATATCCAACAAAATATTCCAGGCTCCCCCCAAATCGAACTTTAATAAAAGTTGCTCTTCCAGGGCCAGCAACTGTAAAGAGGTGGGGGAAGGGAGAGAACCAATTTTTCAGACTCTTTTCTCCAACTACCTCCTTACCTTACTTTAGAAAGTAAGGTCCTTGCGGGCAGGGGTTTGTCTTTCTTTTTGCTTGCATCTGTACTTCCTGCTCTTAGCATAGTGCTTGTCACACAGTAGGCGTTTATCAAACGCTCCTTTCTCGCCTGCCTTCCCCCGCTTAGTCACTGCCAGAACCCGCCTTTCTACGCAGGCACCTCCCTTCCCTTGCTTCTCCTCTGACAGAGAAGTTGACGGCCTTGGAGTCTGGAAGACCTGGGTTCAAGTGCTGCCTCTGACACATTCAAGACCCAGGGCAAAACAGTCCGCGACACTAAGGCGCCTCGACGGGCTGGGAAGGAGGGGGAGAGGTTCCACATGGACACGGACACACGGACATACATACATACATACACACACACACACACACGACACTCGCGCACATGTCTCCGCTGCCTTCCTAGGCCGCCCTGCTCCCTCCATCCCGGGCCCGGCGGGGAGGGGGGGCCCTCCATCTACCTCCGAGGGACGAGGAGGGCCTCGCTGCCCCCCGAGCACTGGCTGCTCCAGACCCCCGCCGGGTCTCGCGCCTGCCCGCCAAGGGCCCGACCCCGGCCCGCCGCGCCTAGGCCCCCGCCCGCAGCGCCCCAGCCACCAGGCCGCCCGACAGCTGGCGGAAGGGAGGGAGGTGAGGGAGAGAAGGGAGGGCCGGGAGGGGCCGATAGGTCGGGCGGCGGGTCAGCTAAAGTCCAGTAACGGCCGCGATCCCGCTCGGCCCCGGTCCCGCCTTCCGGGGGGGCGGAGGCTGGGAAGCGGGGCGACAGAGGGCGGGCTCATGAGTTCCCTCAACGGCCAGTAACGGCGGGGAGCCTAGGCCGGCGAGCACGCGCAGCACCCGCGCCCCTCCTCCCCGCCACCCAGCAGGAGGAAGGGGGAAGGGGAAGGGCGGGGCCGAGGGCGGGGCGGCGCGGCGCGGCGCGGCTCCCTCACGATCCCCCCGAGAAAGGCGGCGTGGGCGGCGGCGGCGCCGGTGGCGAGCACGTCCTGCCGTCGCGGGTCCGCACAGCGCCCCCTTGGGCCTGCCCGCCCACCTACCTTCCGGCGTCCTCTTAAGAAAGCAGGATTGGAGGAATTGGACAGTGCGCGGCGTCGCTCTTCGATGACGTCAGAGCAGCCGTGTCGCGTCGCGCGCGGGTGACGGGGCTCTTGGGCCCGTTGTCTGGGTGTCTGAGAGTGGGGGCCCGGTGCCGGCCGGGCTTCCTTGAGTGCGGGGCTCTCAGGGGCGGCGGCGGAGCTTGGACATGGCGCTGAGGGGCCGTTCCAGGGGAAGATGAATAAAGGCTGGTTGGAGCTGGAGAGCGACCCAGGTGAGGGCCATGAAAGGGGGGGCGGGGCCGGGCTGGGGGAGGGGAAGGAAAGGTTGGCAGGGAGGACCCTGAGTGGGGGTGGGGGAAAGGGCCTGGGGTAGGGTGTAAATAAATAAGGGCCCTTCTCGTTTCCTCTGTGCTAATGCGGGCACATTGGATCTAGGGCGGGCGGGGCGAGGGGGATCCTGGTGGCCGGGCGCCTTGTGGAATGACCGAGGGGACTTCCGAGGTCATGGCAGGAGGCGGTGGGGTGCAGCCGGAGGAGCGGGCTTCTGAGGTGCCCGGCCTCTCTGGGCCTCAGGGTCTTCCGTAAAATAAGCCTGCCTAGAGGAAGGCTCAGCGCCTCCCAGCTCTGAAGGCAGGCTCCCCCTGAACGTGTGCGGGGGACACTTGTGCAAAAACCCCAACAAGTGCCCCTGCGACTCTGGAAGAACTTCCCCCGCGTTCCCCCTTTGGAGAACTCCAGAACCGCCCGGAGCTCTGGAGTCGAGCTGAAGCCTGCCCCCCAGCTAGGTCCAGCTGTTCCTCGTTCTGCTCTCCAGCAGAGCCAGGCCCGGCCCTCCCACACCTAAGAGCGGTGTATGGGCCGCTCGCCCTGCCCGCCTTCAGCTTTCTGCACCCGGTCAGCGTGCCTCCCTGACCCGGTGGCCAGGCCTGTGCAGAGGACTCCCGCTGGGGTCTCCACCAGGACCCTGGGACCCTAGCCTTGGGTGTACCCTCTGGGCAGCCCGAGATCACTTCGGCCTTATTTGGTTCCATTATCCCGTCGTTGACTTCTGTTTGGAGGATAAGACTCCCAAGGTGGTGCCGCTCCGTATAGAGCAGAACACAGGGATACAGGGCCACGAGGTGTGGGCTTTGGTGGGGTGCATAGTTTCGAGGCGAGTGACCAAGGTCTTGGTTAGTGGGACCTTAGGTGGTGAGAAAACCTTCAGCTGTGGTGACTTTTGCTCATTGGATACAGTACAAAGATATTCTTGATCCGGATATCGGTTCTCAGAGAAGATAGTTGTGAGGGTGAGGGTTCCTCGCACTGGTATTAAGAGAAGTTAGGTATAGTGTGTGCCAGGCACTGTGCTAAATGCTCTGCAAATAGCTCGTTCAGTCTTCACAGCAACCCTGAGGGGAGGTGCTGTGACCATCCCATTTTACAGTTGAGGAAACTGAGGCAAACAGCTTAAGTGACTTGCCCAAGGTAACACAACTGGTATCTCAGGCCAGATTTGAACCCCTGTCTTCCTAAGTTCAGGGCTTGAGGAAAGGAGTTGGGGGAAGAGTTTCGGGCAGGGGGGTGCTGTATCCACTACAAAAGAAGACATGGGAAACATCACAGAGACCTCTAGCTGGAGGGAATGAGGGTCATGGCTCCATCTTCTTTCTTTTACTAACAGTTCACTAATGTAGTGGCACCATTTTGATCATAAAATGACGGCTTTTCTTTTCTTTCTCCCTCTGCTGTCTCCTGCCTTTTCCCATCTTTCCAACTCAGGCCTTTTCACCCTGTTGGTAGAAGATTTTGGTAAGTATGAAACTTCACTAAGATGAGTCAGTTCTTACAGTGTTTTTGTCCTTGGTCTACAAGTAACTCCTTTTTTTCCTCCTTCGATTCTGATCTCTCCTTCATATGATCAGTCATCAGATATTGTCAGTTCTACCTCTGCAAAATCTCGTAGCCCATCCCCTTTTTCACTTATACTACAACTAACCTGGGCGAAAAGAACTTTAACTGTCATGTAGATTACTGTAATAGACTTCTAAATGGTTTTCATGCTTCCATTTTTGTCTTCTTTCCAGGCCATCCCTACACCATTGCTTTAGTAATGTCCTCCCTAATTTTCTATTCTGACTGTGTCATTTTTCTATTTCTAAACTGTCAGTGGCTTCCGTTTGTCTTACACATGAATTAAAAACTCTATCCTAGCATTCAAGGCCTGCCTCAAACCAGCCCCAATAGGTTTTTCTGACATTATTGCATATAATCCCTTTCATGTATACTGTTTTTCTACAACACAGACTTTTGTGCTCTTCTCTCCCGTTTTTGATGCTTTGCTATCCCCCATGCCTGGGAATTCTCTCTAAAGTCAAAACTTCCTCAAGTACTACCTTTCCCATGAAGCTTAGCCCCTCCCCAACTCCCTCACCTGTATTTTAAAACGGATCTTGCCCTCTTCAGATGTCAGCATTGTATTTAGATCTATGCTTTTCACCAGTTATTTGTATGTTTCCCTCTCTATGCCCCCTTATCCCATTAGATTGTAAGCTCTGTGTTAGTGAAATACCTAGAGTATCTAGCTTTGCATCTCTAGAACTGAACACAGAAGTTGTACAATAAATGTTTGTGGTATTCCATAGGTGTTAAAGGGGTACAAGTTGAGGAGATCTATGATCTTCAGAGCAAATGCCAGGGGTAAGTTACTTTTCTGTTAGACTCTGTCATTGGCCTAAGATAGTTTGAGAAAGTGTCTGTTAAGTCAGTTCTTCTGATTATGTCTCGTTGAAGGGATTTTGAAAGTCCTAAGATCCTTTGGTAGTGAGCTCCCGCAGAAGGCCCAGTCTTAGGTGGCTGGCTTCCCTCACAGTGCTAAATGTTTTATTTTCTAAGATGCTAAGGCTTTGCCTAGGTGCCTTTTTTTTGGCTCTAGAACAGAAACCCTTGTAATACTAGGAATTAACTCCTATATCAGAAAATGGATCATGATAGTAATGCTGAAAGTCTCTCCCTAGGGAAAAAAGGAGTTGATTTGAGTGTGGACTTGTTTTATTTACTTTGGGTTGTTGTGCTAGGGTCCAGTGATAGGAGAGGTACTGGTCTAACTTCCTTTTGGAACAGAACTTTTATGCATTTCTGTCTCGCTTTTACCCTGGGGCTTTCACTCTTCCAAGATGGTCAATGAATTACTTTTACCCTTTTTTATGGCATAGAATTATGACATTCTGGTTGGGGGAGGGGGTGGGTGCCTTTCTTGTGATTCTAAAGATAAAACAGAGGCTGTGGCATATCTGTAGGGAGTACATATACTTAGTGCTAACTTAGGCCGAGTTGGTGATTTTCACGATAGGTTAGCACAGAGTACCATTTTCGAAGTCTCTCTTCTTTGCTTGAATGGCAAAGCAGTTTGAGGGGAAGAAGAAGAAAAGAAAAATGGTGGAAAGGGGAGCCTCAGTCAGACATATTTGATAGCTCCTTTTCTTTCTTCCTCCAGGCCAGTATATGGCTTCATCTTCCTCTTCAAATGGATCGAAGAACGCCGGTCCCGACGCAAGGTCTCTACCTTGGTGGACGAGACTTCTGTGATCGACGATGACATTGTGAATAACATGTTCTTCGCCCATCAGGTTAGTTGGTTTTCTGTGCTCTGAGGGAAAAGTTTTTGTGCCCAAGGGTCACAGGATAGTTTAGCACTAGGGAGTTGTTAGTGCCTCTGCTTTAAGAGAAAATAAACAAAATCCAGGGGTTATTATTATGTGAACACTCTGACCAAGAGGATTTCTCTTCTTAATTGGGGCAAGGCAGGGGATGTTCCTCTGCCTGAGATTCAAGGAGTTCTAAGTAGATCAGTTCACTAGAGCACACACTACTTTTTTCTGTGTGCCATCTTTATCAATAGTGCTGTATTGGTCTATGTTTGGTGGAGGCTGGAACAAACTGCATATCATGTATAAAAGTGCCTGTTCTTGGTTCTGCAGCTGATTCCCAACTCCTGTGCCACTCATGCCTTACTGAGTGTCCTTCTGAACTGCAGCAATGTGGACCTGGGCCCAACGCTGAGCCGCATGAAGGATTTCACCACGGGCTTCAGCCCAGAGGTATGTGCAGGGCCATGGGTGAACTAGATTGACCTGTGTGCAGTGCCCAGCCAGGGCTTGGGCCTTGGCCTGGGGCTTCTCTGCTGTTCTCTGAAGAGAGTGAAGTTCTTTCATATCAAGAATGGATATGGTGACTTTTCATGGTATTTGGTGCTGTTGCTTCATTGAATCTCCAGGTAGCCTTGAGAATTGAGTAGGGCATATGGTGGCCATGCCCATTTTACAGATAAGAGGTTAAGCAATGCTTGCCTAAAGCCACATCATGAGTAAGGTGCCTGGGCTGTAATTGAGGTCTTCTGACTATAGCCTCCAATGGGTTTGTCACTCTTGCCTTGGTCTGTATTAGTATCTCTGCCTCTTTTCCACATAGAGCCTATGACATGAGATTATTTACTCTCTTTATAGAGCAAGGGATATGCCATTGGGAATGCTCCAGAGCTGGCTAAAGCACATAACAGCCATGCCAGGTATGTGTAATGGAATAAGGGACAAAATAGTCATTAGGAGGGGAAAAGGTCTCCTTAACCTTCTTAATCCATCTCCTCTGCAGGCCTGAGCCACGACACCTGCCAGAGAAGCAGAATGGGATTAGCGCTGTGCGGACGATGGAAGCATTCCACTTTGTCAGCTATGTCCCCATTAAGGGACGTCTCTTTGAGCTAGATGGACTGAAAGTGTACCCCATTGACCATGGTAGGATTCATGTTTTGAGTTCCTTTGGACAGGGAGATCTAGGTGCTGATATTTCCTGCTGCGGTTAGACAACCTGAGTAGATTTCCTCGATTTTTGACCATCATAAATTTGTCAGGCTTTTGGTTTCAATTTCATTTCTCACTTATTCTAGATTCCAGGATTGGTGATATGATTGTTAGACATTTAGTAGTAAAGTTATTCAGTTGAGCAGAGAATAATGTACCCTTCTCCAAAAATAGCAAACCACATTGTTATAACTGTGGGTTTTGATGGTAAACCAGCCAGATGTACCTGCAGAGCTGCCCAGATACTCCCTCCATTGCACTTGGTTTCTGTGTTTACTACTTTCCAAGATTCCTGGCCTTGGAGTTTTACCGTGTTTCTCCCATCCTTATTCTTCCCAGGGCCCTGGGGGGAAGATGAAGAGTGGACAGATAAAGCCCGCCGAGTCATCATGGAACGGATTGGCCTAGCCACAGCAGGGTAACTGCCAAGATTTGTGGGTGGGCATAGCACTGGGAAGTTTGATGGAAGCTTTGCTCCTTAGCATCCTTGGGTAGGCTTCCTAGATGTCTCCAGCCTTTCTCTTTCCCATGAATAATTATGGAATTCTAAAGGATTGGGTGAGAGTGTAAAAAACCCCGTTGTGATAAGCTGGCTTGCTTTTTTGCCCCATATCAAGGCATAATGTATGTTAATTGTTGGCTGATCCCAAGACACTGATTTAAAGTTTCTGGCATGGAGTAATTTGTATTGGTCATCTGGCTGGGGAAGGGGCACAGAGGGTGGGGTGACTGCAGAAGACCTGAAGCTCAGGTGGCCGGTGGGTGTGACCACAGGGAGCCATATCATGACATCCGATTTAACCTGATGGCGGTAGTGCCCGACCGCAGGATCAAGTATGAATCTAAGCTGCACGTCCTGAAGATGAACCGACAGACAGTGTTGGAGGCCTTGCAGCAGGTAGGGAAGGCCACACTCCCAAACTATTCTGTTGTTGGGAATAGACTGAATTAGCCCCTGGTGTTTGTCTTGTTTCTTAGTACTTTTAATCCATCCCTATTCTCTTAAGAGCCACACTTGGACATCTTTGTGTTCATTCTCTTTTCATGCCCTCTTTCTATGCATGTGTTCTTTCTCTTCTGATTTAACGTCCTTGTACAGTTTTCTTTTTTCAAGCAGCTTGATTATTTGGGGGCTAAAGTAATTGATGGGTTTTTCCATGCTCTCATCTCTATCCTTTCTTTTCTTCCACTTAGCCTTGGATGTTTCCTTTCTCCTTTCTGACTCCCTGGAGAATGGGAAAGATTTAAATTGGGTTGAGGACTGGCTGCTAAAATGAAGTCATTAGTCTTCCCATTTCATGGTGTCATGATTAGGTAACCACTGGCTGCGCTGTTCCCCTAGGGTATACTCAGCAGGAACAGTGAGAGGGCACAGTCCAGTGGGTCTGTGTCCCTGCTAATATAGGGTTCTGTTAGTTCCATCGCTCAGTGCCCTCCTTATTCTGGTTTCAGCTGATCCGAGTGACTCAGCCAGAACTGATTCAAACTCAGAAGTCCCAAGAGTCTCAGCCCCCTGAGGACTCCAAGCCGGCCTCCTGCAAGCCCTCTCTGGTGCTTGAAACGAGCAAGACCCCACTGGCCTCTGAGGGGTCCCAAACAGGTATGAGATGCCTGAGTGACAGGACCCCAGGAGGCCTGAATATAGCTTAACTCCTTTTTTGGGAAGGGGTTCAGTTAGATTGGATTTGGCATGGAATTGACTGCTTCAGAGTTGGTGTAGAATAAGGACTCTTAACCTTTTTGATGTTATGGACCCCTTGGGCAGTTCAGTGAAGCTATGGGCACCTTTTCAAAATAATGTTTTTAAGTGTATAAAATATAATACATAAGATTACAAAGGAAACCAATTACATGCAGTTATCAGAGCATTAAAATAAAACAACAAAGTTCAAGGGACCCTTGTATACAGGGACTTAGTGCTCTGATGGAAAGACAGCATGGTAGTGTGGAAAAGAAATACAGGATTTGGAGTCAGAGGAACTGGGTTCAAAGCCTGCTTCAGACACTTAGCTGTTGTATGGCCCTGGGCATTTAAATTTCTCTGGGCCTCAATTTCCTCATCTGTAAAATGGAGTTGGATTCAGTGGCCTCTAAGGTACCTTCCAGTTATAAATTTGAGCCAATGACTTAGAAGCATACAGCATACTGATTAAAGAGCCCCGGGCTGGCCTCCTGGGTCCCTGCAGCCTTTCTCTTCCCATGGAGAATTGGGGAATTGTAGAAAATTGGGAGACACCCGCATCCTTGATTTAGAATGTTCTAGAAATGAGTGACCAACATAAAAAATGCGATAGACAAGCACTTAGCAGCCTGTAGCACTCTTAACCCTCTGTGTCCCTCACACCATATAAACTCCTTCCTTTCTTTCATTCCTTCGTTTTTCTCCTTTTTCTCTTCTCCTATTCTCTCTTCCTTATTTCCCTTTTATTCTGACCTCTCTGGCACATCCAGGAATTTCTCAAAGGCATAGAGATTGTTTTCTGTTTTGAAGGATGGTACTGGTAGCTAAGTCTGAAAGATGGGAGGAAATGACAGGGGCTAATTGTGTTAGGAAGTGCTAGGACCTGGGGTTTTGTTTTTTTTCAATTCTTAAATTTTTATTGCCTTTAAAAATATTACCTTTTTTATTGCCTTTAAAAATATTAAAAATATTCCCAGAGAACCGTCCTATATAGTAAATAGGTTGCTTTTTAAGACAAAAAACGAGGGGGAAAGATGAGCATCACTGATCATACATCAGAAAGTCTGAAAACGCGTGCCCTTAGCGGCCCTTGTGGCCCTCTGCCTCTGCACGGGGGGTGGCTTTTCTTTCAAGTCCTGTTGCTGCTTTATAATTTTGCATTGCTCACTTCTGATTTCTGGGGGCGTGGTTCTTTCTATTTACATTGTTGTAGTCATTGTGTCTCTTGTTTGCCTCTGCATCAGCTCGTGTAGATCCTTCCTTATTCCTCTGTATTCATCACGTTGATCATTTCCTACAGCGCAGTACTATTCTGTTACATTTATGTACCACAGTTCGCTTAGCCATCCCTTTAGTCACTGGGCATCTACTTTATTTCCAGTTCTTTGTCATCGCAGGGAGTGCTGCTATAAATATTTTGGTGTATAGGGAGACTTTCTTATCAATGGCCTCCTTACAGAAGCCCAATAATGGAATCTCTGGGTCAGAGGCTGTGGATGTTTTAGTAATTACATTTCAGTGATTCCAGACTGCTTTCCAAGATGGTTATGTTGATTCACAGCTCTGCAACAGTGCACCATAGTGCCTATCTTCCCAAAGCCACTCCACCATTGATTATTCTCATCTTTTGTCATCTTTGCCAATTTGCAGGATGTGAAGTAAAACCTTAGGATTGTTTTGATTTGAATTTCTCTCATTATTAGTAATTTGGAGCCTTCTTTCATGTGGTTGTGAATAGTTTGCAGTTCTTTTGGAAACTGTCCTTTGACCATTTTTCTATTGGGGAATGGATTTTGGTCATATATATCTATGAATTGTTTATATGTCTTGGATACTAAACCTGTATCAGAGAAATTTAATACAAAGGTTTTTTTTCCCCCCACTTCCTGTCTTATCCTAGGAGCATTGATGTTGCCTGTGCAGAAGCTTTTCAGTTTCATGTAATTGAAGTTAGCTTTTTATCTTTTGTAGCTGCCTCTATCTTATTTACTTAAGAGTACATCTCCTACCTTATATCTATGAGAAGTGTATGATCTGCTTCTCTTAGCACTAAGGTCATGTATCACTTTAGAATGTATTGTGGAATATGGTGTAAATGTTCATTTAAGCCAAATTTCTGACACACTACTTTATAGTTTTCCAGCAGTTTTTTTATCAGTTAAGGAGTAATTCACCAAGTAGTTTATGATTTCTGTTTTATCAAACGTTGGATTACTGAGTTCCATTGTTTCTGACTCTTGCTTATCTAGTCTTTATCTGATCTTTTTCTGCCTCTATTTTTTAACCAACACCAAAGAGTTTTATTGACTGCTGCCTTATTATATAGTTATTATATAGTTTGAGATCTGGAGGTCTGTTCCCCCTTTCTTCCTACCAGCACCTTTCATACCTTGGTTCTAAAGACATTATTTATATTCTTTTTCCTTCCTTTAAGATGGCCCTGAAGAGGTGGCGGGACCTTGCCAGCCAGCCCCCACACATAGCCCACCCAGCAAACCCAAGCTCATGGTGAAGCCTCCAGTCAACAACCTCAATGGAGTTCCAGCAAACCCCAGTCCCATCGTTCAGCGGCTCCCAGCTTTCCTGGATAACCACAACTATGCCAAGTCTCCCATGCAAGTAAGTACCTAGGACTGAACAGGTACCTGTTTCTAGTCTAACACTTAGTGCCACAGATGTCCTTGGTACTGATTGTAAAGTGCTTTGAGCAGGTGATTCTTCACTAACCCTGGGACTTGGTAGCTATTTAAGAGTATCTTGTCTTCCTGTTTTTGGTCATAAAATTTTTCTTAGCTTGATGTTGAGAGTCTTCTGGCCACTACAGAACTTCAGGAGTTCAGGAGGATTTCTGGAAATCCAAGTCTTCCCTAATTCCTGATATTTGTTTGGTTCCAGAATTGCGACCTTAAGAACATAGGATATATTCTTGATTAAGCCTTAAATGCCAGTGGAACTAAGGCAAAGTCTTTGGATATTCTGTTTCCTTAGAAGGGCTGTGTGGGACAAACCGAAGGAGCATCTGCCCCTGTCTTGTTCTAGGGATGGGAAAGGAACAACATGTAGCCTGTCTTTGAGGCCATCAGGCTCCCAGCTTGGCTTTGCCCACCCTTTCAACTGACCCTGGGATTGTATCCTCTAGGAAGAAGAGGACCTGGCAGCAGGTGTAGGCCGCAGCCGGGTCCCAGTTCGTCCACCACAACAGTACTCAGATGATGAGGATGACTATGATGATGAGGAGGAGGAAGATGTTCGGAACACAAATTCTGCTATCAGGTAGCTGCTTTTGCCCAAGGGCATGAAATGCTGAAAACCCCTGCCCTTTGCTTTCTGTGTGTGATTGACCAGTGTTCTGGAGAGAATGTGGGGCTGCCAGGGGTCCCCTGAGAATGGGATATTTGGAGAGTAGCCATGTATACCACTTCACATGTCCTATCTGTGCTAAGGCTGGAGGTGTAAAGAGGTGGTCAGCTATTCTTCCTTCCTTAAATACACGAAGGACATGTGATTGCAGATCAAAACCCATCTTATGACTCAGAGACTACATAGGGAGCTCTCTGAGGCCTTTAGAGGTCACACACTGTCAGTTCTTGATTACAGGCTCATTGCCCAAGCTACTTTATTAAGTTTCCTCTTCTCCCTTAAAAGCTATTAATTTACTGCTTGGGATTTGGGGGAGGGTCTTTCTGGAGACTGCCGGTCAGTCAGCTAAGTGGACAGATAGCTTGGGAAGTGCTTCTAGGAGACAGGTTTACTCTTCTCCCTAGGCTCACTTTCCATCTCTGGGCCTGAACAGGTACAAGCGGAAAGGGCAGGTCAAGCAGGAACCCTTGGCTGCTTCCTCTGATGGGCAGCTCTGCGTTCTGCAGCCCAACACCATCAATGTTCTGGCTGAGAAGCTCAAAGAATCCCAGAAAGACCTCTCAATCCCTTTGTCTATCAAGACCAGTGGTGGTGCTGGGAGCCCAGCTGTGGCCGTGCCCTCTCACTCTCAGCCTTCACCCACCCCCAGCAATGAGAGCACTGACACAGCTTCTGAGATTGGGAGCGCCTTCAACTCACCACTCCGGTCACCCATCCGTTCTGCCAACCCCACCCGCCCATCCAGCCCTGTCACCTCCCACATCTCCAAGGTGCTTTTTGGGGAGGATGATGGGTTGTTGCGAGTGGACTGTATGCGCTACAACCGGGCTGTGCGAGACTTGGGGCCTATCATCAGCACAGGCCTTCTACACCTCTCTGAGGATGGGGTGCTGTGCCCTCTCACCATCACAGGTGAGGGAAAGGTTGGGAGATGGGGCCAGCGGAAGCTAGACCTAATCAGTCAATCAGTAGAATGTTTGGGAGGACTACAATCCTTGGCACCTGGGAAGTTTGCGCTGCTTTTAGCTCTTTCTCATGTGTGTGCTCCTCTTAGAAGGTGGGAAAGGCTCATCACCGCCTGTCAAACAGAGCCAGACCTCCCAGATCAATGTCACCTTGGAGGAGAAGGAGGCTCCTGAGCCAAGTGACAGAGAGAAAGCCGGGCTGAGCCGGCCCCCTGAGCAGCTGTGTGGGGAGAAGTATTCCCCTAAAGTGAGTGTCTGCTTGGGTCCTCTTTCCCTTTGCCTGGGGTTGTGGGCACCTTTCTCAGGGCCAGGTGGGATTGCCATTTTCCTTCCTCTCCTGGTGCTAGCAGTGGCCACTCCTGGAATGGGTGGCAGGGGGTGGGGTCAAGAGCCTTGCACCTTGCTTCTGGTGCAAAGGATGGTAGGTTCCAGGGAGTCCCCTTCCTGCCCCTGGGCAGCCACTTCACCAGAGCACTTGGTCTTGCCAGGAGCTGCTGGCACTTCTGAAGTGTGTGGAAGCCGAGATCGCCAACTATGAAGCCTGTCTCAAGGAGGAGGTGGAGAAGAGGAAAAAATTTAAGGTGAGCTGCTGGTGCTACATTCGTGGGGTGACTTCTGATGCCTTCAGTTTGCCTGCCAACTGTCCTCCTCTTCTATTTTCCCTCACAGATTGATGACCAGAGAAGAACACACAACTATGATGAGTTCATCTGCACATTTATTTCCATGCTGGCTCAGGAAGGTGAGGTGGCAGTGCTGACCCCTGGCAGAGGGGACAAGGAGGGGATGTGGGGAGCTTGTTATTGGGAGATGCTTCTACCTTTTGGAATGAAAATGAAACCTCTTCTCTCAGGCCCAGGGGCCCATGTCCCTGGTCCCATGCAGGTCTGCATCTTAACAAATATTCTTTTGGTATTATTTTAAAATTTGTGCAGATTGTAGGCCCACACAGAGTGGGCCTATTTTCTGGCCCAGCTCTTGGGTTCCCTGTCCTGCATGGGCTTGAGAATCTCCTGGGACAGCTGATGTCCTATATTAACACACTTGTAGATGTCAAACTCAAGTAGAAACCAGATCCAGGATCCCTGCAGGCGCATATTGACTTAGTTTTAAAATGTAACTATTTATGTTCTATTGTATTTTTATTTGTTTTGTCAAGTATTTTCCAATTACATTTTGATATGGTTTGGGCCACCCCTAGGAGTGTTGTGGGCTACTATGTGTTTGGCTCTTCTACTGTAGGTGACTGCATAGTGGGAGCTAGAGAGTACCTGGTTGGCCACAGGCTGCCCACTCAGTCTTGTGCCCTCTCCTAGGCATGCTGGCCAACCTTGTGGAGCAGAACATCTCCGTGCGACGGCGACAGGGTGTCAGCATTGGCCGGCTGCACAAACAGAGGAAGCCTGACAGACGGAAACGCTCCCGTCCTTACAAGGCCAAGCGGCAATGAGGGATGTCTTGGCCCAGGGCTGGGCCTTCCATGTGCTCCCCTAATTAGAGGGCGTTCTGAGGGCGAGGCAGCCATGAGCTGCCCCCACCTACTCTCCTCCACTTGGACCCAGTATTACTGTACAGTTTAAAGTGGGAACATCATTCCCTAGTGGACAGGCGAAGGTTCCCGTGTGTCGGTCGCACTACAGACCTCCCGCTGACCCTTTAGAAATAAGGGGGACTTCTTGGTCACATGGCTGTCAGCCTCCTCTACTCCCCTCCCTGTTGACCTGGGGATACTGAAGTCAGTTGGCCTGCCTGCAGCTTAAGTTCCCTTTCGGGGGTGGGCTTTGGGCAGGTTAGCCAGAGATTACCACAAAGTCAGTGCAGGGACCACTCAGGAAGCAGCAGCTGGAGTCAGTGTAGTGGGAACCCTACCAGTGGGAACACTCCCTTTTTCCCCCTTCGTCATCTGAGCCCACCCACAGCTGGCTGTGGATCATCTGCCCCAAGGGGTACACAGACCCCATTGACAGCCAGGGCCCTGACTCCCTGCCTCGGTGACAGCAGAATATATATTTTATATATCAGAAATGTCTATTTTTTTCTTGGTTCTGACTAATCTTGCCACCATTGTATTGAATACCACTGCCTCCTACACAGCAGCCTTCTGGACATAGCCTTGTCCAGACCTGGCTCTCCATCCCTTCCCCTGGCTTCTTCCTCATCCATGTTCTCTATGTGTGTGTTCTCCCCTAGACCCTGCCTGGGGAGCTGGAGGGCAGAGCTGGGACTTCAGGGTCACAACCACTTACCTCCTGGGTGTGTGACCAGGGCCAGAACTGCTCTTGCCCAGGTTCCCCCATCTACCCCAGGCTCTGAGCCCAGCCTAGCACCACACAAGCACTCCCAGTGAGAGCCCCCAACTGTCTCCTGGAGAGGTTGGGCCTGCACTTTTGCACATCTGCTGTTTGTTTGAACTCCAAACTCAGGAAATCAGGGCTTGCTCAGGATCAGTATGAGTAGTAGGTTGGGTAGGGAGTGGCAGGACTCTGGGTCCATGGGAACACATAGAGCAGCTTTGTTATGGAATTGGTCTGAGCGGCTACATGGCCTCCAGAGTGATTTTTTTTTTTAAAGTTCTAGCAGAGTGGAGATGTTTGTTTTTAGGTTTTAATTCCTACAAGTTGTTCTTCCTTCCCTGGCATGGCCTGAAGAGGGAGCAGATAAAAGGGCAGGTGCCAGGGTTTCTTGGACCCAGCTACTTTGTCCTGTAAAGGCCCTGGGAAGTAGCACTGGATATTATTTGGTTGGACAGATCTGTGGGTTAGAGAGGCATTGCTCCAGAAACGAATGGTGCCAAGGTGCCCCAAAGCCTTTTCTTTTGGAAGAATGTTTCTTTTCAAAGTGTTTGGTAGCTTTCCTAGCCTTGAGCTTGCTCTAATAGGATTGTGTGTGCAGGGGAGTGTTCAATTTCCAGAGTGAGTGGGGACCTGGACTGGTGGAGATTCTGAGCACGATGCACCATGCCCCCACACCCACTAGTATTATGGAGATGCCCTTCCTCAGCTAAGCCTGAAGGGAGGGTAGGTCTAGCTCTCTGAAAGCAAGCTCTCTCAGGCTCTGAACTGTAGGAAGGTCCAACAGCTGCCTGGCTTCAGGATATAGAGTGAAGTTAGTTGGTGTCTTATCAGCTTTCGCTGCTTAGAGAGAAGGGAGCAGGGAACTTTGTGTGGGAGTTATTCCTCTTTCCTTCCAGGGCTTAGGACCTGGCATAGGAGTGTGAAGTAGGGGAGGGCTGGCCTCTTGCCTGAGATGCTTCCATTTTATGGGCATTTTCCACTTGGGTTTAAGCCATCCTGTGCCCCAAGAGGATTTAGAGGCTAAGTTCTGTCAGACCATTTGGGGACCAGTCTCTGCCCTTTCCGCACACTCCAGAGTCTCTGCTTCCTCTTTGTGACCGTAAGGTAGCTGTTGCTACCCCTACCCCACCCCTGCCCCTTGCCTTTTTCCTCCCTAAGGGCCCCCAGGAGAAAGTGGAGGTCCCTTTGTTATGTACCACAATTGCTGTTTAAGCTGTGGTGGGGCAGATGAATTTGTTCTCCTTCTGCTTGCACTGAATTTTAGAAGACAGGAATCAACTTGAAGTAAAATGTAGGTGTCTTGGGGAAGGCTGAACTGAAGCTATTGTACATAAGAGACCTGGGCAGGGTGGGGCTCAGGCCACCTCTAGCCCTTTGCCTGTCTATCCTTGTAAATACCAGACTTGCCTGAACGAATAAAGTTTTCCTGTAACTTACATGCTCTGTGTTGGCTGGTTAGATGTTTGCTGAATAAGGAACCATGCACTGTGCTATGCAAGCATTTACTCTGGGCACTGTCTGTGGTGCCAGGACTCAGGCAGCATCGATGCAGTGGCATGAAAAGAGTAGCAGGACCTTGGGGTGGGTTCTTGTCTTGGCTCTACCACTGATTTGTTGTGTGACCTTGGGCAAGTCCCATCATCTCTGGGCCTCCGCCTCCTTTTTCAGGTAAGATGAGATCCCTTCCAGTTGTATCATTTCAGGGTTCCATTTGGAAAAAGTCTTGGTGCCTATGTGCCCTGTTCCTTCTGACCTCTCTAACTTCCTGGGCAGAAGACTTCTGACAGCATACCTGGAGGGAGGGGAGAGAAGGGGGCTTCCCGCTGAGCCAGCAGTACTCCAGAGCTGTTGGCAAGGCCCCCACTCTGTAACCTCTGTTCTGACTGGCAGAGAGACCCACAACAGGCAGGAGTATAAATAGGTAGATGACATTAAAAAATTTTTTTTTTATTCCCTCTGTGGGCCACAGGCTCTTCACTGTTCCAGAACACAGCTCCGGGCTCTCCTGGGTAAGGGCTAGCTCTGGGTGATTGCAGCCTTGGGCTGGGCTAAGAGCCTAGCTGGAGGCCTATTTGGGCCTAATAGTCTAGAGCACAGATGAGGGCTACTCCCCGCTTGATCCAGTGTCTCTGATTCTTGTCAGTGGGGATCTCCACGGCTATGACGTAGTTGGTGGAATGGCCAGTGGTTGACAGTGTACCTAGAACAAACACCAATGGAAACAGGCTGTTGTTCCAAGGATCCCAGGGCTATTCTTGTGCCTGCCTCCTGTTAGACTGATCCATAGGCCATCCAGGATCGACACTAAGAGCTGCTACTACTATAGTATAGGTGTCCTGAGACAGGTAACGTAAAAATGATTCTCTTTTCTAATAGAAGAGGGGAAAAAAAAGGCTTGGATCCCAGAACTGCTGCTTGCTTACTTATGTTAACCTAAGGCAGATGGGTTTCCTTCTCTGGGCCTCAGGGGACTAGACAAGACCCCAAATGGTCCCCTTTCAGCCACGAAGTTCTGTGGTCCCTAAAGTCTCAGGTGCTTCATCTGTAATAACAATTGTGGCTAACATTTGTACAGACCTGGTAATATTTATACCATCTCCCTCTATGGATAATAGTACACAAAGCACTTCTCCAGGTCTTAAAAGCACCATAAGCACTAACAGTACAGGAAATGTAAAGTAAGTAAGCTTTTGTAACACTCAGGGCTCACGATGCATTCACATGCATGCCCCACCTACACGGACTTGTCCCAATCACTACCAAGGTCTCTGGGCCTTGGGGAGAGGCTTCCAATAACTTGTCCTAGGAACTGTTGGAGGTCAGGTCCAATCACTTGTCACAGAAGAGGAGACAGGAATGTTTTAGCGGAGAAGCCAACAGAAGCTGTGTATTCTCAGCCCCAGTCTCTCCTTTCCCCCTCCCCCCAACACACACACACACACACACACACACACACACACACACACACACACACACTCTTCATTCTGTGAAGGTGGGAAAGGGAAGGCAAGTACATACCAGCTCGGGTCAGAGTCTTGTAGATGGGGCACACATAGAAGCCCCTAATTGGGGGTTTGCGGTTGGCCACAGGGACCAGCCAGATGACGGCCATCTCTGTGTAGAGCTCCTTGGGCCGAGACTCGGCCAGGAAGAATCTGTTGGGGTCCCAGCGTGCCCCCTCCAGGAACAGGCCATGGATGAAGCAGCCCACTTCTGGCCTTGTGATCAGCTCACTCAGTGACTTCCCCATTACCTAGGGGTTGGGGGAGATATCAGCAGAGTGGGGTGAGGGATGGGATGTTGTCTAAATAGCATCCTGGAACAGAACACAGAGCCCAGGGAGAGCCTTGCAGTAATCCTGACAGATTGGGGGAGGTGAATTTGTCTGCCATGCTGAGAACTGTGTCTCTTCCAGGCATCTCATTGTCTCCATAGCCTGGGCTGGTCATTCTGGGATTGGTCGTTGCCAACAGCACCAGCCAAAGAGCTCTGAGGCTAAGGCAAGACAGAGCTTCACACTTACTCCTGCCACCTGTTCGCTAGTGGGCTTTGCAACACTCCTTCAATGCTTGCCAGGCTCCTGATTCCTCAAGATCTGAGTGCTATACCCTACCCCTTACCCCACTTGCTTATCTTCTGATCCACTCTTGGTTCTGTGTGAAAAAGGGACCCTTTCAGAAACAGGGGACTGGGGGAAAAATCTTTGTAGAATGGATGTTCCTTTGATAAAGCTATCATTTACAAGACATGTAAAAAATTTATGCAAATAAGAACCCTTCCTAAGTTGATTAAATGGTCAAAGGATATGAACAGGCAGTTTTCAAAGGAAGAAATCAAAGTGATCGATAGCCATATGAAAAAAAATGGTAGTCTAGGTCACTAATAATTAGAGAAATTCAAGTTAAAAACACCTGTGAGGCCCACTAAAAGAGAGGCAATATTAACAAGAAAGGAATATGACAAATGTTGGAGGGGACTTGGGAAAATAGGCACATTAATACACTCTTGATAAAGCTGTGCATTAGTTTAGCCTTTCTGGAAAGCAATTTGGAACTATGCCCCAACAGTCAGTAAACTGTACATACCCTTTGATTCATACCACTACAAGGCCTATTCTCCAAAGAGATTAAAGAAAGAAAAAAGATCTAAAAAGGAAAAGAAGAAACGAGAGAGAAGAAAAATAGAGCAGCTCTTTCAGTGGTAGCAAAGAACTGGAAGCTAAGGTGGGGGCTGCCTATCAATTTGGGAATGTCTAAATGAAATATGATATGTAAATGTTAATGAAATACTATTGTGATAAAAATGACAAAAGACAGGACAAACATTTTGAAAGACTTAAGAACTGATCCACATAATTACCAACTGTGATTCTGATGATGGAGCATGCTGCCCACCTCATGAAAGAGAGGTGGCGCACAATAAGACTTATTCTTGGATACAGCTAATTGGAGAATTTGTTTTGCTCACTAACCTTGAATTCGAAGGAGATGGTATCAATGGAGATGATACGCTTTCTAGCATAGTTCTGCAAGGTCCCCGTCAGGAAGGCTTGTGGGAAGAAGAAGCCGCTGATCCAGAAAACAGGGGGGATGCCATTCTGGATCCACTTCTCTACAAAATCAATCCGCTGCAGCAGGTCCATGACCCAAGAAGACAGAGGCTTGAGTGAAGGGTAAGCTTTGCCCTTCCAAATCTCTGGCACAGCATTGTTGTATAAGCTGGTGGACATAAGCTCCAGCTGTAAGGACATCACCACCAGTCCCTTCAATGCCTTGAGCACATCCTTGAGAGACTCTGTGATCACAGCCAGTAGCTTGTTGTATCTGAAGGGCAGATCATAGGGAAGGGTTTCCTATAGTCTTTGGACCCAGAAGGGGCCATGCCCTCCCCAAGTAAGGCCTTGTTTCTCTAGTAGCAGGTCTGGATCATGGAGAGTCATTTACCTTCCTCATAGAGACTTACAAGACAGATGGGCCATGGGTACAACACAGATATGGTTCACAGGCTTGCTCAGACCCAGCAGGGCCAGAAACAGCTTGTATCTGTCTGGAATTTAGGTTAGTCTTTGGTAGCCAAGAGAGGTTTTCTTGGCTTATGATCTTTTGATCTTTTCTTATGATCTCAGCAGTGGTAGACTGACCTCAGCTGAAGGAGGTTCTGATCTAATGACTTTTATTAAGTAATTACAGACAAGGTTGAAGTTGCCTCGACTTTCCTCCAGCGTGCTTAAAAATCCAAACAAAACTTAGTTTGTATATGGAATTTAGACAGTTGTGGATCATCAAGTACAATGTCTTCATTTTATAGATGGGCAATATGAGGCCAGGGAATTAACTAAAGTCAGGCTGCCAGTCTGGTCTAGACACCCACTACTTCCACCTTAGGCCCTCCCCCGTTCTCCACTGCATCCTCCCATGCTGCCTATTTCTGAGGTGGTGAGATGGGCACAGAGCCAGCTTCAGAACTGTCTTCCCTGAGCATAAAGAAAGCATGGCCCAGGTTCTCAGGGGTACCTGACAGGGGCTAGGTTTCCCTCCCTCTCCTCTTCCCTTCGTTCCCTCCCTCCTTCCCTCCTCCTGCCTGGGAAAGCTGGGCAGTTACCTAATCACTTCCTGCACGAGGACTGTGTTCATGGATTCTTCGTAGAGCACAGGGTATTTTACCATCACCTGGTGCACATCGATGGGATCTGGGATCTTCAGCAAGATTGTCCCAGCAACGTCTTCCACAATCTAGGGGTCCACCCACAGAGGATGAGAGAGGCTGGACTACAGCACAGCTGCAGCTCCTCAAGCCCCCGGCTGCAGGTTCTAGGACAGCAGCCCTCAGGCTCCCTCTGCCCTTACTTCCACCTGCTCCATCGGGAAGAAAATCTACCCTGATGGAGGGCTCAGAGAACATAAGAGCTGGATGGGCTCCTGGAAACCTCAATCAGCACCTTCGTGGTACCCAGAAGGAAGCCAAGGCCCAGGAAGAGGAATTTTGTTTGTAAAATCTGACATCCAAAGCAGCTCACAATAGCCACCCAACTCCCCAGTGATCAAGGCCCCATCTGGGTTATTGGGTGCCAAGTGGTAGAGGGAGTTTTTTCTCCCAGACGTTTATTTATTTATGAACAAATATATTTACAAAATCACAAGCACAGTCTCTATCCCTAAACATAAGAGGCTCAATATGCGAATGAAAGTTACCCAGTTTATGTTACAAAGGGAAACTTTCAACAAAACATTTCCCTAACGAGTTGAAAGTAGGACTCAAACCACAACCATGCTTTCCTCCCTGCCCCCACCCCTGGAACATAGCCACTGTCTCTTCTCATAGGCTGCCTAGACTGGCCAAGTTTTCCATGGAGTGTGTGGGTGGGAGTGGGAATGGGAAGCTTCTGGAAGGGGAGCTTCTGACCTCTTCTCTGCTCTGGCCACCTGTGGAGGTTGATTTGGGCTGCAGCTGAATGATGGCGTTGAGGAGGGCGAAGGTCTCATTCTGCGCAAAGGTGATGTTGGCGTTGTCGTGCAGGCCAAAGATTTCGGGAATGTCGTTGAGTGGAAGGCTCTTGATGTACTGCAGGTAACCCTGTGGGAGGGGGATGCAGAGAGAGAGGTGGGGGGAATCTCTGGGCACCCTGGAATCAGGCCTATTGTATCCTGAGCTGGACAAGCACTATACTGAACCTGAAACTCTCTGAGGGCTGAAGTTGGCTGGAATCTTTCCTCTATTACTCACTCCCAGGATGCACCGAGTGAATGTCACAACATCATGGGGAGAGTGGACAATGGCTCAGATCCTGACCTTGGGAAGAGCAGGCACAACAGGGCTGGGCCAAACTCAAACTGAAGGAAGAGACCTGGATGGATGGGGATATTCCTGGGGGTGTGGGGTGAACTGCAGCCCCCCTCTCTGCCTGGCTCTGTCCAGCCCCACCTCCATCAGGCCCTGGCACTCCATGCCAGGCTCATATCTGTTCCACCTCTGTCTCTCCCAGACCAGAAGCTAGAACATGTTTTTTTTTGTCTTCCTAATGGTACAGCCATGTCTAGGGCTGGGTATAAAGGTAGAAATCTTATTACTGGACTGGGACCTGGCAGAGGGTCACAGTCCAATATAGATGACGTTCCTCCGTCCAAGCAGCTGGGGAGATCCCCCTTTGGGAAGAGGAACCTGAGGGAACCTCTCTCTCCTCTGGAGCCTTGGGAGGATCACACTGGAGCCCAAGTTGCTTCCACATATTCGAGGATTGTTAGGGTTGGGATGGTTGGACCAGGTGTTGCCTATCTCTGAACTGGAGAAGAACTCTTACCATTCAGCTGTTATTGCAAATAAAGGCAAGCTGCGTTTGCTCAGAGCTAAGTCATTTCTCCAAGCTCCCACAGCAAGTGGCAGGCATGTTGGGCCCTGGTCCCTGCCCCGTAGGGCCGGCTCTGTCCTCTATAGTACTGGAGAAGCTGCTTGGTGAGCCCTGGGGAGGGCCTCAGGACCCTTGCACTCATGGACCTGCAACAAACTTCTCTCCTTCCCCATATCTAATATGACCCTTCCCATCCCTGCATGAACTGCCCCCTTCAACGGGAGGAGTCTGACGTTCCAATGTCAAGCGTGTCACAGACTTCAGGGGTTACCAGGATGAGGGCAGGGAATGAGGATTACGTTGATATCGTAGGTAGGGTTAATCTGGTGGTAGATGCCAGATTCAGAGTAGATGTGCTCGGGCTCCAGGACCCGAGGGTGGTAGAAGTCTTCCAGGATGTTCATGATGCAGCGACGGTCCCAGTCGTCGGTCACACGGCCCCCATAGTTGATCTCGCCTGCTGTGTACTTGAGGACCTGTTCTGACCAGCGGGGTCAAGGTGAGGGCAAAGGAAGGAGGGAGCACCAGGCCTCACCCCAAGCCTGTCCTGCCCCCCATCCCAGCGTGCCTTCTGCCTGGCTGGAGCGTTCCCTTCCAGGGGCTAGTAAACCAAACCCTGCCAGGGCTCTAGGGAGGAGGCGGAGATGGCACAATGTGCCAGAGCTGACCTGCATCCCCCTTCAGGGGCACTCCCCTGGGAGGTCTGTGGGGCCTGAGCAAATGCTAGTTCACCGCCTCCATTATCACTCTCAGCCAGGCTCAAATAAGGTACCATTTCTGTTTCACTCCACAGCTGAGTGGGGTGGGTGGGATGGGAATAAGCATTTATAGAGCACCTACTATATACCAAGCACTATACTAAGCCCTTCATCTCATCTGGTCCTCACAACAACCCTAAGGAGGTAGATACCGTTATTAGCCCCATTTTACAGTTGAGAAACCTGAGGCAAACAGGTTAAGTGACTTGCCCAGGGCCCCACAGCTAGTATTTTAACTCTGATCTATCTGGTGCTCTGACCTACCTGGCTGCCTTGGCACAGTCACTGGGTTGGGAGGAGGCGTGGGTGTGGGGTTCTCCCTACCCTCTGGGGGCCTGGCATGGTACAGGATCCCCCTCCCCAGTCTAGATGGCGAGGGTGACAAGCACTGGGCAGCAGTCCTCAGCTCCCTTCCCAGTACTGCCTGGGCTTTCTGCTCCCAGCTCACCTTGTAGGGGATCTTCTCATACTCATCCAGGAACATTTTCAGCTGGCTGATGCAGATGCGCAGGTCTCCATCCGTGAACTCATAGGGAATGTTGAAGCCCAGGGGCCCAAACTTCCTCCGCTCCAATGCATTACCATGGAACAGGCATAGGGACAGAAGCAGGCACTTGAACTCAGACTGCTACTTGTTACAGGAGAGGAAGCCGGGGAGGGGAACAGAAGGAAGGAGTCAACACTTCCAGGACAGTGGCCTCTGGGAACCCCAGATCAGAAGGCTCACATCCTCCAAAGTCACAGAACTCCAGAACCAGAAGGGGCTTTGAGGGATCAATCAACAGAATTTCATTTTATGGCTAGGTAAAATGAGGCCCAGGAAGGAAGGAGGCCTGTCCAAGTTCAAAGCAAGTCAGAGGGAGGGCCAGGACAAGAAGGCAGAACTGTCCTGTGGCTCCCGGAATGATTCTTAATAGCATCCCTTACTAAGAAATCACTTGTCCTCGATGCCCTTGTAACAGCCTAGGCTGGGGGCACTGGCTCTAAGCTTTGTGGGAGCTATAGGGCAGGGGCAAAATCAGCTGTGACCTCACCTTGTGGCAGGAGTTCAAGAAGTCATCACTGAGGCTACTGTATGACTTTAGGAGGTTGGCCTTCACCCCCCGGGGGGGCTCAATGGTCATCTTGGAGCCATTCTGGAGGATGGACACTGGGAACTTGTTACTAGGTAAGCTGGTGAGCCAAAGACGAAAGTCCCGGTGTACCTGCGCCCACAAAAGTGAAATGACTTCTGACAGTGGATTGTCTTCTAAGCACATGGGGACAAGGCTGAGGGCAGCTACCCAAACCTCTCCCCCTCTTTCCAGGGCCCAGCATAGACCATGGATGAAGGACATTCTAGAGCTCACCTTGTCGGGGTTGATGTGCTCAATGAGCCTCTCCAGGGAGGGCATCCAGCTGGGGGCCAGGTGGCAGTTCTGAAAAAAGACCCACTTGCCTCTCTCCATGGAGCTCTGCATCATGGCCTCGGCTAGAGGCCCCTGGGGGTGGGAATGTTCAGAGTCATTCTTGGCAGCCCCATCGAGCCCTCCCTGCCCTTCCCCACCACCCTGACTTAGCCTTGGGGCCCGACCTCATGTCACAAAGGAACAGAGTGCTGAAGGGCATAGGCATTGACTGTCTAGACTTGGAAAGTACCTGTCCCTGACCCAGGGAAATGGCTGTGAGCTTCTTGGAGAACTTCATCTCCTCAGCAAACTTGTAGAGGTCAGCAGCGGGGTCTGTCCCCGGGGACAACACAAATATCAGCGGGGTAGTGGAATTCGAATCTTTGAACACGGCAAAGAGGTTGGCTGTCTGTAAACCAAGGCAAGAGTTGACCCCAGAGGCTGAGCAGGAGCTGTTCCAGGCTGTCTCTAGGGATTCTGCTTGCCTAGAGGTCCCACTCTGACAGGGTTCAGCAGGCCCAGGACAGCTGGCTTGGGGTGGAAAGTGGCCTAGATGCTGCTGCTGTGCCATCTCCGAGCAGCTCTGCCTCTTGGGGCCTCTTACCCTGATGGCTCTGCCAGCCTGAGATTGAACTCCTGGGGTGGGGAGAAGGGAAGAGAGGCATCTAGGATGGTCTAGTAGGAGGACCTGGGCTCCAGGTCTGACCGGGTACCCTCAGCTAGTGATCCTAGGCTAGGTCAGTCCCCCAAGTAAGAAAGTAGTCTCATCCAAGACTTGGATCCCAGAGGGGAATGCAGGGAGGAGGCACCCGGGGGCAGAGGTGTCTGGGCAGGTAGGGAGGTAGGGAAGCCTGCTTGACCCTGAAGCCTACCTGCGGTTCAATGAAGCGCGGCTCCAGGTTGATGGCCACAAAGTCCTGCATGGCATTAGTGACCTTGTCACCTCGGAGGCAGCGCAGAATCAGCAGCTTCTGAAACTGGTCTAAATGCTCTTCCCACATGCCTGGCAGGGGCTCCCTGAAAACAAGAGATACCATCCACCGTCTTCATGGGGCAGCCCCGCAGGCCTTGGGCCCTCAGTGCAAAGACCCCAGCAGGGGCAGGATGTGGCCAGGCAGAGAGGGCCCCCATTGGAGCAAATCAATGTGGCATGTGGGAGTCAGAAACCTGGATTTGGGTCCCAGCCTAGTCAGTGACTTGCTATGTAACCTTGGGCAAGTCACTGTGCTTCTGTGCCTCAGTTTCTCCATCTCTCAAAAAGGAGAATAACCATTGTTTTGCTTCTCTTCCAGGTTGCTGTGAGGATTAAAGAATGAATAGGAAAATGCTTTGGGGAGTCTAAAATACCAAACAGATGTGCAAGAAGCAAGGCTGCCTGACCTAGCCCTGGGCTGGCAGAACTGCCACATTCTGCTGAATGTATTCTCTGAGTATCCCCATGGCTGGAGGGAGTTGGGGTGGGAAGAGAAAAGGGTGGTTCTCTCCCCCTGAGGTACTGCATGTAGGTGATACTGAAGGGAGCTCAGAGACCACCCCAAGTTACCCGTAGTACACATCCTTCAAGTTACTGCTATACCTTTCCTAAAGCCTTTTGGGGCCCAGAGGCACAGGGCTTGCAGGACCTAGTTGTGGGTTCTCAGTTGCTCCCTTAGCTCCCTGGCACAGCCAGCCTGCAGAGGAGTGGCTGGCCTGGTGCCAGAAGAAGGCCGGGGCTCAGGCCCGGTGGCTCAGTGGTACTCACCGGTGGGGCTCCGGGCTGTCAAAGATCCTACGGAAGTCATCCAGGTGAATAACAAAGTCCTCTGCCAAGGTGGAGAACTTGGGAAGGTTGGTGAGGGCCAGTATGTCCCGCCATGCCCTGTCTGAGAGCCAGTCCACCGCCGGGTTCTCAATGACATCCTTAATAGAGCCCCCTGAGAGAAGATAACGCCACTCCCCCTAGGGGTGAGAGCAAGCCAGCATTAGGGGCCCATCGCCCGACGCCTCTTCTTCCCACCATCACATGGCTGTGGGCTTTTTGTAGCACTCTACTAACCAGTCTCCCTTCCTCCTAGAAATTCCTCCAGTGAGACTTAGGATCACAACAAACAGAGCTAAAGAGAACCTTAAAGTCAACCCCCCAACTCTTACAGAGGAGAGACACAAGGCCTGGGAGAAGAGACATGAATTGCCCATGGTCAGCTAAGTGGAGTGGAAGGGCAAGGTTTTGAACCCAGGTCTTTTGATGTCAAGTTCAAGAGTCTTTCACTACCCCACACTGCCCCTGGGGTCACCTTTCTCTCTAATCCATTCTGTACAGTGAAGAAAGTAAAAACTCTCCCTTTGTTTCAACATTCAAGGTCCTCCAAGCCCTGTCCTCAGCCTACCATCTTGGTACAGACAAAAACCACACTTTCCCCTAAAATTTGGTTCAAATAATACTTGAGTGCAGCCATAATGACTCCATTTTGTGTGCTTATGCTTCAGTGGTGGCTTAGTGCAGTGAGGGCCAAGTCACCTCTGGTCTGATTTTTTTTACAGCACCAAGTTAACAAGAGTGTTTACATTTTAAAATACTTTAAAAAAAACTTTATTTAAACACAACTAAGAAAGAACCAAGAATGGCTTTTTCTATTTTAAGATATAACCTTAAGTACACCTTTATTTAAAATAAATCTCTTTCTCAGTTGTACTTAAATAAAGTTGAATTTAAAAACATAAAAACTGTTCTTAGCTTGGGAGGCCAAATCAAAACAGGCAAGGAACCAGATTTGTCCTGGAAGCCCTAATCTGAGTCTGCCAACCCCTGGAGTAGCGCACCAAGAGCAAGCCCAGGAATCAGGAAGCTGGGCTTGGATTCATGCCCCTGTCACTCACCGGCTGTGTGGCCATAGGCAAACCACTCAGACTTGCCACATCTGAGGCAGGTGAGTCTGAGAAAGACATGCTTCTGATCTACATCAGGTGAGTGGGATTTCCCCACTAGAAATTCTCTACACTAATGTAATCACAGTTCTGGACTAGATCAGACCTGAATATTTTTCAGAATACGTTTATCTGGGAGAAACAGTTCTGTGTAGTGGATAGAGAGCTGGTGTTGGTCACAGGAAGACCTGAGTTGAAGTCTTGTCTCTGACACATATACTCTTTGGGTCCCTGGGCAAGTCACTTAACTAGAGCATGCACAGCCACTCTCTGGGCCAGGGCTTCTTAAACTTTTTCCACTTAGGACCCCTTTTTATGTTTTGGCAGTATTCTTTGGCGTTTCATGGCCTGAGGGCATGCACAGAGCAAAGTGCACATGCTGTGTGTTTAGAACCAAGGCTGCAGTGAAGTGGCATAATGCTAGAAACACCTCAGATTCATTATAGGTTTGATTTTTAATTAACTTTTGGTCACTGCACATTCAGAAACCTTTTACTGTTGCCAAATTTGTCATGACCCCATGCATTTTAAGAAGTATTGCATCTAGACCACTCTTTAAGACTGCAAGGTGCAGCATCTAGACCACTCTTTAAGACTGCAAGGTGCAGAGAAGGAGCCAGGTTGTAATGGAAGGAATTTCCCCACCTGGGAGCTCCCACCACCAGTGAAATCACCCTTCCCCTTATCTATTTTCAAAGATATTAAATAGTGATGGGGTGCTTGTGCTTGGACCCTAATACCCTAATTCTAACAGCCTCTGCTTGGGTACCTGTGCCTGAACCCCAATTCCAAAACCACATTCAGTTCTAAAATCACATCTCTCCCTAGCCTCAAAATACTGTCTCTAGCTCAAGGGCAGCATGCCCCAGCAACACACTTATCTCTGCTCCTTTCACAGTAGGCAGCTGTGACTGACTCCCTGTGTACTGATAATTGGCTGTTCACTGGGTCATGACCATATTCACTACTTAGTGACCTTACTGATATGTATCCTAGATATAGTCAAATGTATACTCTCTTACATTTACTTTGTCTAACATTTGATGAAAGCCACCTAGATATGCCTAGTCAGCCCTGACCTCTAGTTAACTTAGTGACAGTTCACAATCAAAACCATACCCCCTAGTAGCCCTGCCTTGGGCTATTTCCTAGTGAATTCTGGGTAATACTCCTGCATAGTAGATGCAAAAGTGCATGTTCCTTTAAGAACTGACCACCCCTTAACTACTCCCTAATTGCACCCCAAAACATCTAATTGACATGTTTCACCCCTAAATCTCATATTTAAGCTTTCCCTGCACCCCTCTAAGGTTTCAGCTTCCCTAAAAACTCTTGCCCTCTGTAAAGCATAATAAATCTTTGCCACCTTGACTTAAAGAATGCTTGAGATCATGAATTCATTCCAGACGGCCCGACTCTCTCCAGTACTCGGGTCTTTGAGAGGCAGTCCCCCTCAATTGGGAACTCCAGTCCTGGGAACTTTAGTTTTGGGATTCCTGAATCCCTGGTTTTTCCCCCCTCAACAATAGCACTTAATTCACATAATCAGGTAGTCTGTGTCAGCTCTTCATGTCTACCTCCCCAACTAGACCATAAACCCCTTGGGACCAGGGACCGGCTTTTGTATTATAGGAGTTGGAACTAACAGGGATCTCAGATTGCAGGCTACCTCAGGTCATCTCCACTCCACTTTGGTTGCACACAGGGACCTGTCCCTCCCCTGGTCTTGTCACTGCCCACAAGTGGTCCACTTCAACAAGCATTACGAGGCTTTCATGGCCACAGCTCAACTCCCAGGCCCTTTAGTTGACCCAGAAGGCTGGAGCGACAGATGGGAAGGAGAGAGGTGGGAACAGAAAGTGAGGATGTGATGGGGCTAGGCTGGCCTCTGATTGATCCCTCACTCACTAGGTCAATCTTCCCTTCATTCATCATGATCCGTACACATAGGAGAAAGGCAAACATGAGCTTGTGTTTCTCAAAGAGGCTGCGGCAGACATTACTGTAGAGGCTGAAGGTCAAGTACTGGTTGATGTTTGAAATCCGCTTTTTCAAGGTGTCTGCACAGGACACACCCCAGGAGGGGTGAGTACAAGTGAACTGCAGGCCCCTCGCCAGGCCAGGCCAGCACCCCCACCTCCTTCCTTGATCCAGCCTCCCCAGTGTCTGCTGGGCAAGGGAGATCAGGGTAGGATCCTGTAGGACTCTCCTGAGGTAGGCAAGGGACTAAATACTTGGGTGTTTCTGAGTTACCTGAGGGCAGATGCAGGCAACCCCATCCCACCTCCTCAAGGGCAGGGGAGGGCTAGGGTTAGGGAATCAGGGCCTCCCACCTGATCCCAAGAGTGATAGCTGAGCTCTGAAGCTCAGGAGGACAACCAGGGGGCAGAGCCCAGGAGGTACCTGCCCTCTCTGAGTTGGAGATGCCAGAGAGGAAGATGTTGAGGAACCACTCCAAGGAGTACTGGTACATGGGGTCCACGTTGGAAAGGTCAGATACACAGAAGAAGAGGATCTGAGTGCGGACAGCCACTGGGACATATTCCATGCGGGTGAGGTCAATGTCCTTCTCTGTCTGCTCGGCAATCCTCACCTTGGCCTGGCTCAGGCAAAGGAAGAAGAGATGAGCTCAGACCTGGCTCCAGAACTCATATGTATGGCAGCTGGGGGAGGGGGAGCAGAGGAAGGGAATGGGCACAGACACCAACCTGGATTTCCCCAGCCTTCATCTTAGAAGCTTCCAGAACCTTTATGAGTTCCTCGTCATCAACAGGGTTCCCCTCTGAGGAGCTAAGCCGGTAGAGGATCTGGTCCTCAATGTCCTTCAGCTCCTGCCTCATCTTTGCATTGCTCACAATCAGCTGGTTCTTGGCATCCTCTAGGTCAGGCCGTTCCTCAGCTACCACCTGGCCCAGGAGCTGATCCTCCAGGCCACTGCAGAGAAGGACCAGACTTGTAAGAGTGGGTCTTTCCTCACCCCTGGCAGCCAAGGCTTGGGCCATGTCAAACCTCATCAGAGACCCATCTGTCTCATGGGCCCTAAATAACTTCTAATCAAATAACTGGTCGTTTCTGCTACTCAGCATGTGACCAGCCTGGGCCAGGACTGCAGGAGGCAAAGAGAATAAGAAACAGTTTCTGCATTTGGGGGGCCCAGGCCCCTAGCTAGAGGAACAAGACCTACTCATATGAAACGATGAGCAACAATATAAACAGCGCACTCATGACTGTTGAGCTTTCGTGCCCCAGACCCTAAAGGCAATGGGGCCAGGGAAGCCTTCCTAGTGGACGTGGCTCATGGTCTGGCAATGGGAAAGGAGGGGGTTGAGACTAGTCAGAAAGGAGAGAAGAGGGTACCCCTAATGAGGGGAACAGAGGCAAAGCACCAGGATTGGACCGAACATACCATATACCTGAAACACTTGAGATTTTGGCCTGGCTGTTACATGCTAGAGAGTAGAGGGGAATAAGCTTGCCAAAGTAGGGATGGAGTTAGGCTGAGGAGAGCCTTGAGCTAAGGTGTTTGAAAATTATTCTGTTGTTAGCCACTGCAGCTGTCTGAGAGGACAGGCGTGATGGAGTGGAGTGGGGCCTCCACTGGAGGCAGGGAAAGCAAAGAGAAGGAAGCTTTTATACTAAGGGGTGAGGGCCTAAGTGAGGGTGATATTAGAAACAACAGCTGGCATGTAGAGAAACTTGACGGTTTATCTCCCTGGGCCACATACATGCTAAGGGAGAGGGCCAACTGAGCCTGATGAAGCACAGATTACTAGGTGACAGCCTGCTTGGCAAGAGTGATGACAGACAAGGAGGGTAGGTATCTCCCAAGTTGGGACACCCCCACCCACGGAGCACGAGTGGCACTTTTAATGCTTTTTATAAACACAGGTATTTTTTAACACACACACGCGCACACACACACACACACACACACACAAATGGGAGCTGGATTTTCTGGTAGATCAGGCTGATCATATCAAAGGGAAAGCACAAAGCTTCCCCTGTGGGGCAGAAACCCCATGGAGGTGTGATTTCTAAACCTGACAGAAGGGACCCACACACCTCGTCCAGGTTCTGCCCCGGGGGATGCAGGGCTGCTGGGATCAGAGACCAGACACTGGCACACTCAGCACCCAGGCCTGGAGGTCTGACCAAACGGCCAAGGACAGTGCCCAGGAGAAAGAAAGGAAGCCAGGGAGAGGACTGGCCCTAGAGAGTTTCTCCTTCCGCAGCTCCATGAGATGAAGGCTCCGCAGGCTCCCTGCTGCTCACCTGGGCGAGAGGGTGAAATTGATGAGTGTGAGCTTGGTAGAGATCTCAGGCGTGTAGTGGGGATTGGGCAACTTGGTGGTGATGTACATCCTGAAGTCTTCGTGATAAGGGATGACACTGTCCCCAAGCTTCAGAACAAGGTTGCCCTGCTGCCTGTATGTCTGAGACAGAAAAGGGGGTGGGGATAGAGAGGATCCAATTAGAAGATGGAGGGAGATGACAGACTCTGCCTCATGGATTCATCCCTGGCTGAGGGCAGGGCTCTGGGACTCTGCCATGTCAGGGGAAGTGAAAGGTCATTACTAGAAGCGCTCTCAAACTAGCTAGGTCCCCCGCCTACACACACACACACACACACACACACACACACACACACACACACCCCTCAAGCTCCCCCCCCCCAATGGTTCTGCATCGGATCCTTTCTTCTGTTTACCCCACCCCTCCCCAGGACACAGCTGCTCAGATTTTCCCTTCTGCATGAGCCTGTCCCAATCCCTCCAGCTCCTGGTGCCTTCCCGTACCAGATTATCTTGTGCACCATGGGATTTACATACTGTCTCTCCCATCAGAATAGAAGTTCCTTGTGGACAGGGCCTGTTTTTTGCCTGTGCTTTACACCCCCAGTGCTGAGCCCTTTTGTGAGTGCTTATGAACTAAGCAGCCTACCTGATGGAGAACTGGAGCCAACGTGTTACCTGCTTCAGGAGCACAGGTTCCAGAGCTGGGTCGAGCTCTTCCCCGACATTCTCCAACAGACATGGCTTTCCAAAACGGATGGCATTTTCCAGGCTGCGCAGGAAGTCCCGGTCACTCAGCTTAAATACATCCAAACCATTATCCTTTTCCTGAGACACAAGAGGGAAGTTCAAGCCAAAGAACGGCCTTGAATGTGACTGTGACGTAGGGGGAAGTGCCAGCCTGGGGTGAGCAGTCCCCTTTCCTCTGGTCTGGCCTCTTTGATGGAGGAGAATTTCATCCAATAAACGTTTCTCAAGCTTTTAAGAGGCACACAGGAGGGAGCACACTGATGCAAGAAAAGACTCCTGTTTCTAGAATGCTGAGGGCTGCAAAGACTTCTGGGGAGAAGGAAAGGAGGAGGAGGCCCAAGAATCACCAGCTCAGGAGAGAACTATGTGCGATTTGAATTGTATAAATGTAAGCGCACAGAGGGCTGGCTTAAAGGACAGGAAGTCCTGGGTTCAAGTCCTGCCTGGAAGCTATGTGACCCAGGGCAAGTCACTTCACCTTGGGGCTCTAGGTAACTTCCTGAGACTAGAAGTGGTAGAGAAGGTGCTGACCTGCATTGGTGGAGCGAGTTTCCTCACCTGGGAATTCTCTATACCACTGAAATCACTCTCCCTGTCCCTACCCACAGGGCAAAAGACATGGAGATGAAAAAAGTCTGCCCCTGCCTTTGAAGAGCTTACACTCCAACGCTGAGGATAAGCTGTGTACTCAAGGAGCTAATCTAGGAGAGCCTGAGGCCAGTGCCAATGGGATGTCCAGACAAACGTGAGAGGGTTGACAGCAGTTGAGTTACCGCCCTTCAAATTAGCAGGGAAGTCCCAAATCCTCATTAGCCCCATGAACTATCTGCATGACAGTCCCATATTCACATGTCACCTTTCCCCCAGACTCAGTTTCCTTCAGCTTTCCCACCAGAGACAGGGCCACTGTGTCCAGCTTCCAAGAATTCCTAACTCTCCTTTTTGCTGATGTCCTGTGCAAGGCCAGCTAAGAGGAATTCAACCTTGAAACTGTAATAAAGTCTCAGGTCACATGATCACAGCCTTGGCTATGCTCCTCCAGCCTCGAGGAACCAACCTCAGTGAAAAAAAAGCCATCTATGATTTTCAGAGGAAGCAAGCCAAGCTATCAATGGCCAAACCAAAAAAGAAAAAATGCTCTCAATCACTAATCATTAGAGAAATGCTAATTAGAATCACTCTAAGGTACCACCTCATAGCCATCAAATTGGCGAAGTTCAGAAAAAAGGAAAATGACAAATGCTGGAGGGGCTTTGGAGAAATAGGTACATTAATACACTGTTGGTAGAACTGTGAACTGGTCCAGTCATTCTGGAAAGCAATCTAGAAGTATGCCAAAAAAAAAAAAAAAAGCCTTTAAACTGTGCATACTCTTTGACCCAGTGACCTCACTACTAGGTCTATACCCCAAAAAGATCAAAGGAAGAGAAAAAGGGCCCATATGCACTAAAATATTTATAGTAGCTTTTTTCATGGTGGTAAAGAATTGGAAACTAAAGGGATGCCCATCAACTGGAGAATGGCTGAACAAGTTATGATATATGACTGTGAGGGAATACTATGGTGCTATAAAAAATTAAGGGAATGGTTTCAGAGAAACATGGGAAGACTTATATGAACTGATGCAAAGTGAAGTGAGCAGAATCAGGAGAACAAATTGATCGACACACTGACCAACCACAATTTCAGATGGCTCATAATGAAACGTGCTAATCTACCTCCTCATACAGAAGTGATAGACTCAGTACAGACTGAAACGTATTTTTTTTACATGACCAAGGTAGGAATTTGTTTCATTTGGTGATATATGTTTGTAACAGATTTTATTTTTCTCTTTTTACTAATGGGGGTGGGGGTAGGGATGGGGATGGGGATGGGGGAATTGGGCAGGAGTCAATGTGGAGTTCAAAATAAAGAGAGAAGAGAATAGAATAGTTAAGCTAAGAGAACAGGGTGCTCCCTAGAAGGCTGTCCTTCTCCTTTGTCTCTAAGTGACAGGAACTGGGCCTTACTTACCAGGTTCTTGATCCACTTGTTGGCCTGTCCTTGAGGGTCAATGAAATGGGTCCAGCGCTGAGAATATTGTGTGATGACACCATTCTCCACAGACAGGGTGTCATTGGGGAGGCCTGCAATCTGGGAGCAAGATCAGCTTGGTGTCTGTGACTTTGCTACACTGGGCAATCCCCAGCCACCAAACCCTGCACAAGACCATGTAGCTGCTCATGACCCTTCCCAGACTGGTCTCCCAAATACCCTGCAGGGTCCTGTAGGAAAAGCATGTCTCTGTGCCCATGTGATCATAGACACATACATGTTTGTATGTGATCACAATTCAATCACTCCTCTGCTCAAAATGTGCTTATGGCACCCACTGCAGGCTGCCCAGCCTTGTATGGAAGGCATCTCTAGCTGGGCCAGCCCTCAGGGTGCTGCAGGGTCCATTCTGGCCATACCTGCCACGACCGAATCTTCACTGGATTCCCCAGTGTCCCAATCAGGGTTGGTTCCTTAGTGTGTGGCACCTCAAATCTTGAGAGCTGCTCTAACCACAGTTCACACAGTGATATTCGGTACTGCCCCTGCCAAGAGACAGAGACTTCAGACCTGCACCCATGTGACAGGACTGGAGCAACGATACCTAGCATTCTTCATGGAATAATGCCCAGGGGCTCAACAGAGAATTCTCTAGGGGTGATGATTTAAATATGCTCCTAACAGCAACCCAGGAAGGCTCAACCTTCCAGTATCTTTCTGTGAGACCTAAGAGAGGGGCTCATCCAAGAGAGCTTGCTAAGATCTTGCTCGGAGGTAGAGGAACTGCAAAGGGTCATGTTTACCCTGAGTCCAAAAGAGTGAGGGGGATTCAGTGTCCTTGAAAGGCCAGGACAATATCTGTCACAGGTTTAGAGCCCACCAGAGCTGGGGATGTCTGATGACCCTGGAGTCATCTGGGATTCCCACTCATGGTCCATCCTTGCAGGCAGCAAGGCTTGGAGTGGTGGATAGCATTCTAATCGGCTGATCCTCCACACTGTGGGAGATCAGACACAGATAAATGGTAGTGACCTCAAACAACACCACTTACTCAGTGATCCAGGTAAGACTGGAAGGCAGAACAGGCTGGGGATTGGTTTGATATCTGGAAAACTACTTGAAGCACACTTAAAGGTTGTCTCTTCCTAGAATGTCTCAAAGAGGTTATTCTCTCTCTGTCATACATCAGCAGGCGGGGTGGGCAAGGGCCTGGGTCAGGTCTGGGTTGTGTTTTAGTTAGATAGCTTGCAAGAGTCAGGCCTGGGATGCGGAAGATGGTCTGAGCAGAGGCTAGTTTCCTGGTCTTCCTTACCGTGAAGGGACCAAGGTAGGCCACAAAGCCAGCTGCCATCAGGATGTCACCATAGATATTGTTAATCAGGTAATCCAGATTTGTAACCGTCTCTTGCCAGCGCACCTTTTCATCAGCCAGTCCATTGATCAGCTGGGGGAAAGGAGGCCAAGTGGGTTACATACAAGATCGTGATGTTATGTCCTAGAGTGCAGGGCACTGCTCCTCATTCTCCACAGGCTGCCCTGAAGATCTCCACTGGGCAAATGCCTTGATGCCCCTTAGGAAAGATGACTGCTCTCTCTGCCACCACTGCACATGGGCCCCTGAGAATAAAGGGGGCGGAACTTTGCTACAGGGACAGACCAACAGCTGACAGAGGGTACAGGAAGGGCATGGGTAGGATAAATCTAGTTTGAAGGCAGATTAGAACTAGGAGCTGAGTGAAAGTGAGGCCAGTAAGGTATGGCAAGATAGTGAACTAAAACTAAGGCCAAAACTAAGCCCTGCTTCCTACAGTCACCAAAAAAATGCATCAAATAAAATAAAGCAACAAACAAAAGAAGGGAAAAGGAATGAAATATAAGAAAACTAAGAGAAAACGGGGAAAAAAGAGTAATCCAAAGAGGGCTAATTAATAAATACAATGAGGCAAAGAAATTAAGAAGTATCCAGAAGGAAAGAATATTGTACCTGGGGCTGAGTAGGGTAGAAAAGAAGGAAAACTACATATGGAGTAGGAGTAACAGCAACTAGGGCTGGGCTAATTTGGGGGGAAGGGCAGCTGCTCCCAATCAAGTCTCACAGGACAACGGCCCACAAGGAACCAATGCCCAGGTCCACATCCTCTTCTCATCACAAGTATTTCAAGGGGAGACTGGGGGGCGGGGCGGGGGGCAGTGTTCTGCCTGCCTAAAGGAATGCTGTTTTCTCTCTGAATATCCTTTCCAGGGTATGGCTAAATGATTCTCCTTTTGTTGACCATTTAATGGTCTACAAAGGTCTCATTTTGTTCTAGCCCCAAACCTGAATAATGGCCTGGCCCATGACCATCCTCTCCAGTCTGGGCTCCCTAAAGCTGTCCTGAGGCTCATGAGGTGATGAGGACAGGATGTAGCCCCTTACCTTGTCAGCACGGCCCATCCTTTGCTCACACAGCTCACACTTCATCTCCAGCTCTTCCTTCTTGGCAATGCAGTCTCGGTACTTGGTCTGGAGGGTGAAGATGCCATCCTCCACTTCTCGAAGCTGACTTTTTGCAATATCCAGGACCTTCTGAGTCGCGTCCAGGTCTTCCTGGGCCTCACGCAGGGCTTGCTGAGGGGGAGCAGAGTGAAATGGAGTAAATCTGAGCGTGTATGACCTTTGCTAACAGCCAGGAAAAATCAGAAGAAAGAACCCTGGGCTGGGAATCAGGAAATCTGGGTTCTTGTGCCTGTGCTGGCACGGGTTAGCTGTGTGACCTTGGGCAAATGTCCCCCCTTCTGGCTCTCAGTTTCACAAGCTGTACAAAGAAAGGGTTGGCCTGGACAATCAAAAAGGACCCCTTTCAACTATGCTGTTTTAAGCTTCTCTGAAACAGCACCAGCTGGGAGAACAAGGAGGGTTTGGAGAGGCTGGCCACATGGGCTGGACAGCCCTTTCCACTCACAGATGGCCACCATCTACAAGTTCTGTTCTCTATCTTCCCTTTCCCCTGCTCACCCTCTTTGGCTCCACAGCCTTAGCCACAAAGTGGTATTTGTGCATGGCTCGCACCCACTGGCAGATAGACGTGCATGCCTTGGACACTTTGGCAATGGCTGCGGGCTGAAATTCATCATTGTCAATGTAGGGCTGGATGGCTTTAATCACAGAGTCAGCAATGTTGTCCTGAAATCAGAGGGCATGGGGATAAGGATCAGCAAGTGAACCAAAGAGAAGAACCTAGAAGAAGATTTTGGAAGAAAGCTCTTGGTTCTGGTAACCTCATGGAGCTTGGGGCTGACTGGGCAGTGGTCCCTGCCTCACCCCCAGCTCTTTCTCTTTCTTGGACTATCTGTTAGAAGGGGACCTAGGAGGTTTATGCACATGTGCATGGTGGTTAGGGATAGATACCCTGAGTAAAGGAATACGGATTGAGGTTAGTAATGGGAGATATTTATCTTTGGCTTAAAGCTCTGACCTGTCAAGTCAGAAGTGATGACAGCCTTCTTAGTGATGTGACTCTCACCCAGTACGTCTAGGCTCTTTCCCTCAAAATTACTACTACCTTCAATTATTTTTCTCTTGCTCTGCCATTCACATTTTTAAATTTTCAATCGTGGATATCGGTTTATCCAGGAAAAAGAGGAAATTTACAGATAACATAGTATACAAGGAGCAGTAGTACTGAAAAGTTGGTCGGCCATTCAGGACTGGCCTCAGGAAGAAGAGAAAGGCTCTTGTGATGTTCTGTTGACAGAAACAGAAGCAGATGAATGTTAACCTGATATGAACAACCAGAGATGCCTCAAAGTCATACAAGCTGCTTCAAGGAGTAGTGAGTTTCCCGTTCTAGAAAGTCCTCAAGCAGAGACAGAATGACTTCTTGCAGGAGATATCGTATGTTTAGATGTTACTTGGACTTCATGACCTCCACTGGGCTTCCCTCTAGTTCTGGGGCTTCACCTCACTATCAGGTTTGGAAGATCTGTACCACAGCTCAATAATAGTTATCATAATAGCTAATATTTGTATAGTGCCTACTGCGGGCCTGGCACCGTACTGTGTGCTTCACAATCATTAACTCACTTGATCCTCACAACAGCCCCAGGAAGTAGGTGCTATTATTATCCCCATTTTACAGATGAGAAAACTAAGATAAGCAGAGGTTAAGCTACTAGCCCAGGGTCATACAGCTGGCCTCTGTCTGATCTCAGGTCTCTCTGGCTCTAGGCCTAGCACCCTATCCGCTGTGCCACCTAGCATCTGCAGTGCCTTAGCATAGTGCCTGACACATAGTAGGCTCCTAATAAATGCTAGCTGACTGACCGTTAGCCAGTTGTTGATGGTCACCAAGACCTAGTCAGGCTAGGAAGCCATTCACAAATTCGTAACCTGTGAAAAGATGAATACTCTCCCATCATCAATTTCACCCTAGGCATTCACAAAGATCTTCTCATTCTTCCAAACTCTCCCAACAAAAGACCTGTTTCTGTAATCTTCACTTGCCATGTCGTACTGAGAACAACGGTCTGCAGACTATACCTGGGAGACTGCTCAATACAGGCGTCCCTCCTTACACAGAATAAACTAGTCCCTACGACATGAATTTTAACTAATCAAGTCCTCTTTTCTCATTATACAGAAAAGGTTGGGGAGGGGACCTGGAACCATGTCACAAGGAACAGCTGAAGAAACTGGGAATGTTTAACATGGAGAAAAGGAGATTAGATCATTGTCTTCAAAAAACTAAAAGGATGTTGAGTGGGAAAAGGGATTAGATTTGTTCTGCTTAGCCCCAGAAAATAGAACTGGGACCAATGAGTATGGGACAGGTACATAGCAGCAGATTTCAGCTCCACAGGAAGGAGCACTTTGGATCCATCAAAGCATTTTTAAAAATTTAATATTTAATTTTCCCCCAATTACATATGAAAACAAGTTTTAACATTTTGGGGTTTCAGTTTTAATTCTCTCCCTCCCTTTCTTCCCCACTCACACCCCCCCAAAATGAAAAGTCAAGCAATTTAATATAGGTTATAATGTGGAAACATGCAAAACATATTTCCATGTTAGTCATGTTGTGAGAGAAAACACAGACAAAAAAACCAAGAAAAATAAAGGAAAAGTGTGCTTTGATCTGTGTTCAGACTCCATCAGTTCCTTCTATGGAGATGGATAGCATTTTTCATCATAAGTCCTTCAGAATTGTCTTGGATCATTGCATTGCTGAGAATAGTGAAGTTATTCACATTATACAATATTCCTGTTACTGTATACAGTGTTCTCCTGGTTCTGCTCATTTCATTTTGTATCAGTTCATGTAAGTCTTTCCAGGTTTTTCTAAGAGTATCCTGTATGTCATTTCTTATAGCACAACAATATCCCATCACAATCATAAATCACCACTTGTTCAGCCATTTCCCATTTGATAGGCATCCCCTCAATTTCCAATTTTTTTGTCACCACTAAAAGAGTTGCTATAAATATTTTCATACATATAGGTCTTTTTCTTTTTTATCTCTTTGCTTGGTCAAAGGGTATACATGGTTTTCTAGTCCTTTAGACATACTTCTAAATTGCTTTATAGAAAGGCTTGAATCAGTATACTACTTCACTAACAATGCATTAGTGTCTCAATTTTCCCACATCCCCTCCAACATTTGCCATTTTCCTTTTCTGTCATATAGCCAATCTGAAAGCAATCATTTTCTGTCATATTTCTGCCAATTGTGGTGTGGTAGCCCAGAGTTATTTTAATTTACATTTCTCTAATCAATTGTGATTTAGAGCATTTTTTCATATGACTCTAGGTAGTTTTGATTACATCTTCTAGAAACTGCCTGTTCATATCCTTTGACCATTTGTTAATTAAGGAATGGCTCTTATTTCTACAAATTTGACTTAGTTCTCTATATACTTGAGAAATGAGGTCTTTATCAGAGAATCTTGCTAGAAATTTTTTCCAGTTATGATTATCAACTATATATTTCCCTCTATCCTATTTTCCCCATTTATCCTACTCACTCTTTCCCTTCACCCTGTCCATTCTCAAAAGTTCTGCTTCTTTTTCCTCCTCTGATCCACCTTCCCTTCTGTCAGGCACCCTCCCCTCCACCTTCTCTTATCCCCTTTCCCTCCTACTTTCCTGTATGGTAAGACAGATTTCCATACCCAACTGAGGGTATATATTATTCCCTCTTTGGGCCAATTCTGATGAGAGTAAGGTTCACATGCTCTGACCCTCCCCACCTCTTCTCCACTGTAAAAGCTCTTTCACACCTCATGTCAGATAATTTACCCCATTCTACTTCTCCCTTTCCTCTCGTCCCAGTGCATTCCTCTTTCTCAACCCTTATTTTTTTAGATTATTATCCCATCATATTTATCCCTTCTCTCTATGTATACTCCTTCTAACTGCCTTAATAATGAGAGTTTTAGGAGTTAAAAATATCATTTTCTCATGTAGGAATACAAACAGTTTAACCTTATTGAATCCTTTATGATTTCTCTATCCTATTTACCTTTTTATGCTTCTCTTGAGGCTTATATCTGAAAGCCAAATTTCCTATTCAGCTTTGGTCTTTTCATCAGGAATGCTTGAATGTCCTCTATTTCATTGAAAGTTTATTTTTTCCCTTGAAGGATCATACTCAGTTTTGCTAGGTAGGTGATTCTTGGCTGTAACCCTAACTCTTTTGCCCTCTGGAATATCAAATTCCAAACCCTGTAATCCTTTAATAGAGAAACTACTAAATCTTTTGTAATCCTGACTGTGACTCCACAACACTTGAATTGTTTCTTTTTGGCTGCTTGCAATATTTACTCTTTGATGTGGGAGTTTTAGAATTTGGCTATTATATTCCTGGGAGTTTTCATTTTAGGATCTCTTTCAGGAGGTGATCAATGGATTCTTTTAATTTCTATCTTACCTTCTGGTTCTAGAACATCAGGGCAGTTTTCCTGGATAATTTCTTGAAAGATGATGTCTAGGCTCTTTTTTTGAGCATGGCTTTCAGGTAGTCAAATAATTCTTAAATTATCTCTCCTGGATCTATTTTCTAGTTCAGTTGTTTTTCCAATGAGATATTTCACATAGTCTTCTATTTTTTCATTCTTTTGATTTTGTTTGATTGATTCTTTTTTTAATTAAGATTTTTTATTTTTAGTTTACAGCACTCAGTTCCGCATGTTTTTGCGTTCCAGATTTTCTTCCCCTCTCCCCCCAAAGACAGGATGGAATCCAATATATCTTCTACATATAACTTTGCATTAAACTTATTTACACAATAGTCAAGTTGTAAATAAGAATTATGACCAATGAAATGAATCATGAGAGAGAAGAAACAAAACTAAAACAAAAAGAGAAAAAAAAAAGAGAGCAAATAGTTTGCCTAAATCTGCATTCAGACTCCATAGTTCTTTCTCTGGGTGTAGCTAGCTCTTTCAATCATGAGTCCTTTGGAGTTGCCTTTGAACCTTGGATTGCTGAGAAGAGCCAAGTCTATCAAAGTTAGTCATCATAGAATCAATATATCTGTGGTTGTGTACAATGTTCTCCTGGTTCTACTCCGCTCACTCAGCATCATATCATGTAGGTCTTTCCAGGTTATTATGAAGTCCGTATCTTCCCCATTTCTTATAGTACAATAGTATTCCATTACATTCATATACCACAACTTGTTTAGCCATTCCCCAATTGATGGGCATCCCCTTGATTTCCAATTCTTTGCTACCACAAAAGAGCTGATATAAATATTTTTATACACATGGGTCCCTTTCCCACTTGCGTGACCTCTTTGGGATAAAGCCCTAGAAGTGGTATTGCTGGGTCAAAGACTATGCACATTTTTATAGCCCTTTAGGTATAGTTTCAAATTGCTCTCCAGAATGGCTGGATCAGTTCACAACTCCTCCCACAATGTAACAGTGTTCAAGTTTCCCACATCCTCTCCAGCATTTATCATTTTCCTGTTTTGTCATATTAGCCAATCTGACAGGACAGATGTGGTACCTAAGAGTTGTTTTGATTTGCATTTCTCTGATCAGTAGTGATTTAGAGCATTTTTTCATATGCCTATAGATATCTTTAATTTCTTCCTCTGAAAACTGCCTGTTCATATCCTTTGACCATTTCTCAAATACAGTTCCCTGTATATTTTAGATATGAGACCTTTATCAGAAACATTAGTTGTAAAGATTTTCTCCCAATTTTCTGCTTCCCTCCTAATCTTTGTTGCATTGGATTTTTTTATACAAAAACTTTTCAATTTAACATAATCAAAATTATCCATTTTGCATTTTGTAATATGCTCTATCTCTTGTTGTGTCATGAATTCTCTCCTTTCCCATAAATCTGATAGGTAACCTATTCCTTGCTCTCCCAAACTGCTTATAGTATCAGCCTTTATTCCTAAATCATGAATCCATTTTGACTTTATTTTGGTATACGGTGTAAGATATTGGTCTATGCCCAGTTTCTGCCCTACCATTTTCCAATTGTTCCAGCAGTTTTTATGAAATAGTGAATTCTTAGCCCAGAAACTGGATTCTTTGGGTTTATCAAGGAGTAGATTGCTATAGTCGTTGACTACTGCATCTTGTGTACCTAACCTATTCTACTGATCCACTACTCTGTTTCTTAGCCAGTTTTGATGACTGCTGCTTTATAGTACAGTTTAATATCTGGTATGGCTAGGCCACCTTCCGTAGCATTTCTTTTCATTAATTCCCTAGATATTCTGGACCTTTTGTTCTTCCAGATGAATTTTCTTATTATTTTATCCAGCTCTGTAAAATAATTTTTGGTAGTTCGATTGGTATGGCACTGAATAAGTAAATTAATATAGGTAAAATTGTCATTTTTATTATATTAGCTTGGCCTAACCATGAGCAACTGATGGTTTTCCATTTATTTAGATCTGACTTTATTTGTGTGAAAAGTGTTTTGTAACTATGTTCATATAGGGCCTGGGTTTGTCTTGGCAGGTAGACTCCCAGATATTTTACAGTGTCTATAGTAACTTTAAATAGAATTTCTCTTTCTATCTCTTGCTGTTGGGCTTTGTTAGTGATGTATAGGAATGCTGAGGATTTATGTGGGTTTATTTTATATCTTGCAATTCTGCTAAAGTTGTTTATTATTTCAAGTTTTTTACTTGATTCTCTAGAACTCTCTAAGTAAATCATCATATCATCTGCATAAAGTGATAATTTAGTTTCTTCTTTGCCTATTCTACTTCTTTCAATTTCTTTTTCTTCTCTTATTGCTACAGCTAACATTTCTAGTACCAAATTGAATAATAGGGATGATAATGGACATCCTTGTTTCACCCCTGATCTTATTGGGAATGCATCTAGCTTGTCCCCATTACATATAATGCTGCTGATGGTTTTAGGTAAATGCTATTTATAATTTTAAGGAAGGCTCCATTTATTCCTATGCTTTCTAGTGTTTTTAATAGGAATGGGTGTTGTATTTTGTCAAAGGCTTTTTCTGCATCTATTGAGATGATCATATGGCTTCTGCTAGTTTTGTTGTTGATATGATCAATTATGCTGATAGTGTTCCTAATACTGAACCAGCCTTGCATTCCTGGAATAAATCCTACCTGGTCATAGTGTATTATTCTTGTGATAAGTTGCTGCAATCTTTTTGCTAATATTTTATTAAAAATTTTTGCATCAATATTCATTAGGTAAATTGGTCTATAATTTTCTTTCTGTTTTGACTCTTCCTGGTTTGGGTATTAGTACCATATTTGTGTCATAAGAAGAATTTGGTAGGACTCCTTCTTCACTTATTTTCCCAAATAGTCTATAAAGTATAGGAATTAATTGTTCTTTAAATGTTTGGTAAAATTCACATGTAAAACCATCTGGCCCCAGAGATTTATTCCTAGGAAGTTCATTGATGGCTTGCTCAATTTCTTTTTCTGAAATGGGGTTATTTAGGTATTTTACTTCCTCTTCTGCTAACCTGGGCAATTTATATTTTTGCAAATATTCATCCATTTCCCTAAGGTTGTCAAATTTATGGGCATACAATTGGGCAAAATAATTCCTAATTATTGTTTTAATTTCCTCTTCATTGGAGATAAATTCACCCTTTTCATTTTTGATACTGGTAATCTGGTTTTCTTCTTTCTTTTTTTAAATCAAATTGACTAAAAGTTAATCAATTTTATTGGTTTTTTCATAAAACCAGTTCTTAGTTTGATTTATTAATTTAATAGTTTTCTTGATTTCAATTTTATTAATCTCTCCTTTGATTTTCAGTATTTCTAATTTGGTATTTAATTGGGGATTTTCAATTTGTTCTTTTTCTAGCTTTTCCAGTTGCACGCCCAATTCATTGATCTCCTTTTTCTCTATTTTATTCATGTGAGCATTTAGAGATATAAAACTTCCCCTAAGAACTGCTTTTGCTGCATCCCATAGGTTTTGGCATGTTGTCTCATTATTATCATTCTCTAGAATGAAGTTATTAATTGTTTCTATGATTTGTTCTTTGGCCCACTCATTCTTTAGGATTAGATTATTTAGTTTCCAATTAATTTTTAGCTTATTTTTTCATGGTCCTTTATTACAAATAATTTTTATTGCATCATGATCTGAAAAGGATGCTTTGACTACTTCTGCCTTTCTGCACTGGATTGTGAGATTTATAGACCCTACCACATGGTCAATTTTTGAGTTTGCGCCATGTACTGCTGATAAAAAATATATTCCTTTTTATCTCCATTCAGTTTTTTCCAGAGGTCTATCATATCTGCCTTTTCTAAAATTCTATTCACCTCCTTAACTTCTTTCTTGTTTATTTTGAGGTTAGATTTATCAAGTTCAGAGAGGGGGAGGTTGAGGTCCCCCACTAGTATAGTTTTGCTGTCTATTTCTTCCTGTAACTCCCTTAACTTCTCTTCTAAGAATCTGCATGCTGTACCACTTGGTGCATATATGTTAAATAATGATATTGCTTCACTGTCTATGGTGCCTTTTAGCAGGATATAGTTTCCTCCCTTATCTCTTTTAATGAGATCTATCTTTGCTTTTGCTTTATCTGAGATTAGGATTGCTACCCCTGTTTTTTTTTTTTTACTTTAGCTGAACCACAATATATTCTACTCCAGCCTTTTACCTTTACCCTGTGTGTATCCCCTTGTTTCAAATATGTTTCTTGTAAACAACATATTGTAGGATTAGGTTTTTAATCCATTCTGCTATCCACTTCCGCTTTACAGGAGAGTTCATCCCATCCACATTCACAGTTATAATTACTATCTGTGTCTTCTTCTCCATCTTATTTCCCCCCATTTATGCTTTCATTTCTCCCTTCTCCCTTCTACTCAACAGTTTTGTTTTTGACTGCTGCCTTCCTCAGTTTACCCTCCCTCTTGATTCCACTCCCTTATCTTTCTCCCCTTGCTACTTCTTTCCTCCCTTCTGACTACCCCCCTCTCTTTTCTTTCCCCTTTCCCCTCCTACTGCCTGTAGGACAAGTTTGATTTCTATACTTATCAGAGTATGTTACTCCCTTCTCGAACCAAATCCGATGAGAGTAAAGCTCAAGTACTGCTCTTCGCCCTCCCTTCTTTCCTTCTACTATAATATGTTTTTGTGCCTCTTCATGTGACATAATTTACCCTTTTCTTCTACCTCCTTACCTCTTCTCCCAGAGCCATCCCTTTATATCTCTTGATTATGTTTTTTATCCTTATATCAGTTATTTTGTACTGACAGCCACGGTCTATGTATATCCCTTTCAATTGTCATAATAACTGTACTATTCTCAATATTGACATATATATATATATATATATATATATATATATATATATATATATATATATATATAGGAATGTAGCTAATTTGCCTTATTGATGAGCAAGGGCTTTTTTCCTGTTTATCTTTTTATGTCTCTCTTGAGTTTTGTATTTGAAGATCAAATTTTCCAGTGAGCTCTGGCCTTTTCATCAGTAAGATCTGGAATTCCCTTATTTCATTGAATGTCCATCTCCTTGCCTGGAAAATTATGCTCAGTTTTTCTGGGTAGTTGATCCTTGGTTGTAGTCCAAGCTCCTTTGCCTTATAGAATATCATATTCCAATTTCTCCTGTCATTTAATGTAGAAGCTGAAAGACCCTGCATGATCCTGATTGTAGTTCCATGATACTTGAATTGTTTCTTTCTGGCTGCTTACAGTATTTTCTCCTTGACCTGATAATTCTGAAATTTGGCTATAATATTTCTTGGGGTTTGCAATTTGGAATGTTTTTCAAGGGGTGATCGGTGGATTCTTTCGATGACTATTTTGACCTCTGGTTCTAGGATCACAGAGAAGTTATCCTTGCTGATTTCTTGGAAGATACTGTCCAGGCTTTTTTTTTTTTTTCCATCGTGGCTTTCCGGTAGACCAGTAATTCTTAGATTGTCTCTCCTGGATCTATTTTCCAGGTCAGTTGTTTTTCCAATCACATATTTCATCTTTTCTTTTGCTTTTCATTCTTTAGATTTTGTTTGACTGATTCTCGATGTCTCATAGAGTCATTAGCTTCTATTTGCCCAATTCTAATTTTTAATGTATTGTTTTCTTCCTTTAGTTTCTCTATCTCCTTTTCCATTTGGTTGATTTTACTTTTCAATGAGATATTTTTCTCCATTTACATTCTGAATCTCCTCAACCATTTCACTAATTTTACTTTTTAAAGATTTGTTTTCATCAGTGAATTTTTTTCCCATTTTTTCTTTTACCTAATTTGGTTTTTTAAAGTCCTCCTTGAGTTCTTCCAGGAATGCTTTTTGGGCTAGAGACCAGTTCACATTCCCTTTTGAGGTTTAAATGTGGGTATAGTATCCATGCTGTCCTCTTCTGAATTGGTATTTCGATCTTCCCTGTCTCCATAATAGGATTCAATGGTCTTTGGCTTTTTGGTGTGCTTTTTCATGGTGGTTTTTTTTTCCTCCTGGCTTCTAAAGTGGATCTGTGCTTCTGGGGCTCAGGGGGCTCTGTCTCAAGCTTCTTGTGTTGGAATCTCTGGGCCTGCTCACTGGTTTTGTGTGCTATGGCCTCTGGTTTCATGAGGTGTGGGGGAGGGATGGTCTGGCTGCTGGAAGTCTCCTCTTCCCCGGGACTCCTCTATAGCACGGATGGTCTCAGCTGCTGTCTGTGCTGGTGTCTGCCACTTCCCCTGGCTGTGCAAAGGCAAAATGTCTGCTGGGACACCTCTCTTCCAGCACTAGTCTCCTTCCACCTCCACAAGAAGGGCCCTCAGCCCCACTTCTGACTCCTCTGTTTCTCCTGAGGTAGTATTCTCTGGGTGAGGGAGGGAGAGCAGATTTAACTGGCCATTATGGCTCCTGGAATTTCAAGAAGGCAAGTTTCAAACCTTTAGGCTATGGGCTGGAGGCCTCTGGAGTAGCTGCTCCCACAGCCACAGGCTCTGCGCTGGTGTCTCCCATAGCTCTGACAGACCCCCATCCTGGGCTGAGAGGCTTGGTGCTCGATCACTGCCACAGCTGGTACTTCCACCCTGGGCCTGCTTCTGTTCCTGTGTCTGGCCTGCCCAGTGCTCTTCCAGATGGGCATGCTGGCTGGGTTCCTCTGATGTTCCCAGTTGGTGTGGTCTGGTGCCATTCCAAATGCCCAGCTCTCCTGTCCCTCTCAGTCTACTAGTGCCTTCTTGTTTGATTGATTCTTTTTTATTATTATTATTATTTAATATATTTAGTTTTCAGCATTGATTTTCACAAGAGTTTGAATTACCAATTTTCTCCCCATTTCTACCCTCCCCCCCACTCCAAGACGGCATATATTCTGGTTGCCCTGTTCCCCAGTCAGCCCTCCCTTCTGTCACCCCACTCTCCTCCCATCCCCTTTTCCCTTTCTTTCTTGTAGGGCAAGATAAATTTCTATGCCCCATTGCCTGTGTATCTTATTTTCTAGTTGCAGGCAAAAACTTTTTTTTTGTTCTCAAACATCTGTTTTTAAAACTTTGAGTTCCAAATTCTCTCCCCTCTTCCCTTCCCACCCACCCTCCCTAAGAAGGCAAGCAATTCAACATAGGCCACATGCGTATCATTATGTATAATCCTTCCACAATACTCATGTTGTGAAAGACTAACTATATTTTGCTCCTTCCTAACCTATCCCCCTTTATTGAATTTTCTCCCTTGACCCTGTCCCCTTTCCAAAGTGTTTGTTTTTGATTACCTCCACCCCCATCTGCCCTCCCTTCTATCATCCCCCCGTTTTTTATCTTCTTCCTCCTTTTTTCCTGTGGGGTAAGTTACCCAATTGAGTATGTATGGTATTCCCTCCTCAGGTCAAATCTGATGAGAGCAAGATTCACTCATTCCCCCTCACCTGACTTCCCTTCCTACAGAACTGCTTTTTCTTGCCACTTTTATGCAAGATAATTTGCCCCATTCTATCCCGCCCTGTCTCCCTCTCTCAATATATTCCTCTCTCATCCCTTAATTTTATTTTATTTATTTTAGATATCTTCCCTTCATCTTCAACTCACCCTGTGCCTGCTCTCTCTCTCTATATATATACACATACTTATATACATACATACACACTTACATATACATATATATACGTACATATATATATGCATATTCCCTTCAGCTACCCTAATACTGAGGTCTCATGAATCATACACATCATCTTTCCATGTAGGAATGTAAACAAAACAGTTCAACTTTAGTAAGTCTCTTGCAATTTCTTTTTCTTGTTCTTTTTCTTGATTACCTTTTCATGCTTCTCTTGATTCTTGTGTTTGAAAGTCAAATTTTCTATTCAGCTCTGGTCTTTTCACTGAGAAAGCTTGAAAGTCCTCTATTTTATTGAAAATCCATATTTTGCCTTGGAGCATGATACTCAGTTTTGCTGGGTAGGTGATTCTTGGTTTTAACCCTAGCTCCATTGACCTCTGGAATATCATAGTCCAAGCCCTTCAATCTCTTAATGTAAAAGCTGTTAGATCTTGGATTATTTTGATTGTGTTTCCACAATACTCAAATTGTTTCTTTCTGGCTGCTTGCAGTATTTTCTCCTTGATCTGGGAGCTCTGGAATTTGGTGACAATATTCCCAGGAGATTTCTTTTTGGGATCTATGTGAGGAGGCAATTGGTGGATTCTTTCAATTTCTATTTTGCCCTGTGGCTCTAGAATATCAGGGCAGTTCTCCTTGATAATTTCTTGAAAGATGATATCTAGGCTCTTTTTTTGATCATGGCTCAAATAGTCCAATAATTTTTAAATTATCTTTCCTGGATCTATTTTCCAGGTCAGTGGTTTTTCCAATGAGACATTTTACATTGTCTTCCATTTTTTCATTCCTTTGGTTCTGTTTTATAATATCTTGATTTCTCATAAAGTCACTAGCTTCCACTTGCTCCAATCTCATTTTTAAGGTAGTATTTTCTTCAGTGGTCTTTTGGACCTCCTTTTCCGTTTGGCTAATTCTGCCTTTCAAGGCATTCTTCTCCTCATTGGCTTTTTGGAGCTCTTTTGCCACTTGAGTTAGTCTATTTTTTAAGGTGTTGTTTTCTTCAGTGTATTTTTCAGCATTTTTTTGGGTCTCCCTTAGCAAGTCATTGACTTGTTTTTCATGGTCTTCTCGCATCCTTCTCATTTCTCTTCCCAATTTTTCCTCTACTTCTCTACCTTGCTTTTCTAAATCTTTTTTGAGCTCTTCCATGGCCTGAGACCAGTTCGTGTTTTTCTTGGAGGCTTTTGTTGTAGCCTCTTTGACTTTGTTGACTTCTTCTGGCTGTATGTTTTGGTCTTCTTTGTCACCAAAGTAAGATTCCAAAGTCTGAGACTGAACCTGGGTGTGTTTTCGCTGCCTGGCCATATTCCCAGCCAACTAACTTGACCCTTGAGTTTTTCAGTGGGGTATGACTGCTTGTAGACTAAAGAGTTCTATGTTCCACACTTGGGGGGATGTGCCAGCTCTGCCACACCAGCACTCCTCCTTCCCCAAGAACCCCCAACCCGGACTGGACTTAGATCTTCAGCAGGCTCTGCACTCCTGCTGTGATCCGCCACTTAATTCCTCCCACCAGGTGGGCCTGGGGCCAGAAGCAACTGCAGCTATAGTTCCGTAGCTGCCCCACCTCCACTGCCCCAGGGCAGTGGCCGAACCGCAAACTCCTTCCACTCTCGCAGCTTTTCCCACTAACTTTCTCTGTTGTCTTTGGTGTTTGTGGGTTGAGAAGTCTGGTAACTGCTGCAGCTCACTGATTCTGTGCGCTAGGGCACACTCCACCGACTCCTGGTCTGGTTGGTCCGGGCGCAGCCCACGCTGGGCTCTGCTCTGCTCTGCTCCGCTCAGCTCCCAGCTCCGTGCGGGATAGACCTCACCCAGAAACCATCCAGGCTGTCCTGGGAGGGAGCCCTGCTTCCCTCTGCTATTTTGTGGGCTCTGCAGTTCTAGAATTGGTTCAGAGGCATTTTTTATAGGTTTTTGGAGGGACTTGGCAGGGAGCTCACACTAGTCCCTGCTTTTCAGCAGCCATCTTGGCTCCGCCCCCTGTTTCCGTTTGATTGATTCTTAATGAGTCATAGAGCCATTAGCTTCCACCTCCCCAGTTCTGATTTTTAAGAAATTATTTTAAGGAGTTTTTTTCTTCAGTTAATTTTTGTACATTCCCCACCCCCCATCCCAATTTGACCAGTTCTGCTTTTCAAGGCATTCTTCCTTTCATTGGACTTTTGTGCACCTTTTACCATTTGGCCTATTTTGTTTTTTAAGGAATTGTTTTCTTCAGTATTTTTTTTGTGCCTCCTTTACCAAACTGTTATCTCTTTTTTTCATGATTTTCTTGCACCACTCTCATTTCTCTTCTCATTTTTTTTGTCTACCTCTCTTGAGTTTTAAAATCCTTTTTGAGTTATTCTATGGCCTGAGACCAATTCATATTTTTCTTTGAGACTTTAGATATAGCTGTTTTGACTTCGTTGTTTTCTTCTGAGTTTGTGTTTTGATCTTCCCTGTCACCCACAGGTATAAGCACAGACTAGGAAAACCCACTTTTCCATCCTAATTTCACAGCACTCCCGTCTCTGAGTCCATATTCCTCAAACTCAGCATTCCACCTCTCATCTCCATGTTTATGTAGAGGTTGTTTGTTCTACATGCCTGCAATGGCCAATGTTACGGAGACATCTCAGGAGCATGCTTGGGCATAGTCCTCTGCTTTATCTGTTCATATGTTACATCCCCCAATAGAATAGGCACTCTTTTCTTCCTTCTCTATGAGGGAACTGAGGGGATTAGGACATCAGGTGGTTAATTGTGGGAACTGAGTGAACCACAACGATTCCAACTTGTGATTCGATTCTGGAGCTAGCTTAGTTTCTACTCAATTATGGGTCTAGTCCAAATTCTATCTTGTAAGAAAACTTTATTCAGTTGTGAGAATTGAGAGAAAACCTTATCGCATTATTTGAACCTAGCCCTGCATGGCTGAAAGCTGGACCACCTCTTCCTGCTGCTTAGAGACCTTTACCAAATATGTAGGTTATGCTGACTAGAAACCTGCTCAGATCCAAAGCTTGGTGCAAGGAGTTTTCTCAGTACATCTCAAGCAACCTACATGCCTTATCTGAAAACTGGCCTTACACCGATCAGTTATTGTTTCCATCTTCCTTTGACTGTTTACAGACACTTGAGGGGAATGGGATAATTCTTTTTCTGAATTTGGGGAACTGAAACTGTTTGCTCTCCTCCTCACAACCTGGAAAATCTCTTTCATCCAATTAGAAATAAGATTTCCTAATGTGGTATTTCTCCTTTTAGTCAACCGGCCTTATTTGATTGTTTTTTGATGTATAATAGTCTGTCTCCCCCCGTATTCATGGTCCAGCTCTAAGCTGAGGAAGGGGCATTGCTTAATAAGCTGAATATGGTAAGAAGATTGAACTTTTGTTTTCCTCAGTCATTTCATCTTTTGCTTGCCACAACTATACCTTCTCTTCATGGTTCTATCAGCTTCTATAAGGGTTCAATCATCTTTCTGCATATATCTCCCAAATTTATATACCCAGCCCCAATTCCTCCCTGAATTCTCATCTTATATTACCAACTGCCTGGTATAAGTCACTATTTATATGTTCCATAAGTATCTCAAACTCAAATCTAAAAGAGGACTCCTATTTCCTCCATATACCCTTTCCCAAACTCCCCTACTTCTGCTGAAAGCAGCATTATGCCTCCAGTCATCCAGATTTGGAACCTTAGAGTCGTCTTTAACTTTCTTCTCTCTCAACACCCAGAGCCCCTCAGTTGCTAAGTCTTCTTGATCCTCCCTTCACAACATCTCTCATATCTGTCCCCTCTCTCCACTCACTCAGCCTCTGCCTTTGTTCAGAGCTCCAACACTGTCACCTGGGCAATCACAACACCTACTCGGTCTCCCTGCCTCCCGTCTCAGCCCACTTCAATCAGACCTCCACACAGCGGCCAAATGGACAGTCCTAGAATACAGGTCTGGCTGTGTCACCCCCACCCCCACCCTTATTCAAAAATGGCTAATGACTATTGTCATGAAGATAAATAACAAAACCCTTCAGAATACAGCCCCTATCTACCTCTTCAACACTATTTTATGTGGCTCTCCTTTGTGCCCATCAACTGGGGAATGGCTAAGCCGATGATGGTATATGAATGTGATGGAATACCACTGTCCTGTTAGAAATGAAGCAGATAGTTTCAGAAAAACCTGGGAAGACTTGTACGAACTGACATAAAATGAAGTGAACATAGCTAGGAGAACAATCTATACAATAAAAACAATATTGGACAGATAATGAACTTTGGAAGACTTAGTAACATCAACACAATGACCAGCCACAACTCTAAAGGAGTCACGATAAAACTGATGGACGCAGAGTGCAGATTGAAGCATGTCTTCCCTCCCCTCCCTCCCTTCCTTCTTTCCTTCCTAACCTCCCTTCCTTCTTTCCTTCCTTACTCCCTCCCCTCCTTCCTTCCTTCCCTCCTTCTTTCCCTCCTTCCTTCCTTCCCTCCTTCCTTCTCTCCTTCCTTCCCTCCTTCCTTCCTTCCCTCCTTCCTTCCTTCCCTCCTTCCTTCCTTCCCTCCTTCCTTCTCTCCTTCCCTTCTTCCTTCCTTCCTTCCTTCCTTCCTTCCTTCCTTCCTTCCCTCCTTCCTTCCTCCCTTCCATCTTTCCTTCCTTCCTATGTTTTTTGGACATGACTAATGTAGGAATTTGTTTTTCATGACTATACATACGTGCAATGGATTTTGGGTTTTCTGCTTCTCAATAGGTGAGGGAGGGGGAAGAGAAAGGGAGAGATTTAGAACTGAAAACAAATAAAATTGAATTTATATGTGTATATATACATACATATGAATGTATACACATATAGAGAGAGAGAGAAAGAGAAAAAGAGTACGTGTGTGTGTGTGTGAGAGTGTGTGTGTGTAAGAGACAGAGAGAGAGAGAGAGAGAGAGAGAGAGAGAGAGTTCCCTTTCAGCCACTCTCTATTGCAGTCAGACTGACCTGTTGTCTGTTCCCCATCCACATCAGTCCTTTTCCTGCCTCCCTGCCTTTGCAGATGTGGTCCCCCCCATGTCTGGAATGCATTTGCTCCTCATATCTGCTGCAGAGAACCCCTAGCTTCCTTCAGTGCACAGCCCAGGATCCCCCTCCTACAGGAGGCCTTTCCTGATGCCTCCAGGGTGCTAGCTCTCACCCTACTCCCCACCACTGCTGAAATCCTGAGGGCAAACATTGCTTCTTTCTTGTCTCTGCATTCCCAGTGCCCTGTACCTAGAAAGTGCTTAACAAATGTTTCTTATGTTGGATTATCTTTCCCTCAAGAGCTAGCTTTCATCAAGTCATAGATAAGGCAGTGGAAGGGACCACAGAGGGTAGGCATCTATGGTTGCCCTCTATCACAGGCAGTCACAACCGACTCTAAAAACCGAGGCGAGACTTATCTGAATTCCCCAGGATCAAAGATCCAAAATTCAATTCAACAAGCATTTATTAAACATGTACTAAATAATCCGGAGAAAAAAGAAAGGAGAAAGAGTCAAAAAGAGAGATAGAAACAGAAAGACAACAAAAAAGAGAGAAATACAAAGACCAAGAAATGAGGACACAGTGAAAGACACAATTGGCCGGTAAGAAATGTCTCTCTACCCATTTTATTTCCTACTCATTCTAAGTCTTGCCCCCTGGAGCCAGGGGAAGAAAGTAACCACCCAGCAGTGCCTTCCTGGGATCAGAGCTCTGACCTTTCTTTCTCCACCCTCTCCCTGAAGTCCCAGTGTGGTTGTCCTGGCACTCACTGCACCTTCCCCATGCCCACCCTGCTCATTTCTAGATCTTCAGCTACTGCAGAATAGTTTAGACAGTCCGCTGAGAATCTGACTGACTCACCTTGTCAAACTTGAAGAGGCCCTCAAGGAACTTGCCTGGGTCCTGGAGCAGCCCCTTGCCAGGCTCCCAGTAATCATCCACCTTAGAGCCTGGCTTTTCCCCAGGTACCCTTTTAGGCTTAATCCCCTTCATAATGCAGACAGCTTCTATGACCAGTTTCACTCCTGGTGGTGGTCGCTGCATTGCACGAACCTGGGGTGGGAGGGGAAGTGGAGGCAGAAGAGAAAATATGTGAAGATAAGGCATCACTTTGTATTTCTTCATGTGATTATTATTTTTTAAAATTTTATTATATTTTTTCAGTTAACAAGCATTCATTTTTCTCCCTCCTCCCCCATCCATTTAAAAGATTTTAAAAATTAAAAAATAAAATCCAAACCCTTGTAACAAATACGCATATTGAAACAAGTTCCCACATTGACCCTCTCCAAAATTTATCTCATTCTGCATCTACATCTGTATCACTCCTCTATCAGTAGATGGGTACCATTATTTCCTCATGAGTCCTCTAGAATCATGGCTGGTCATTTCATTGATGAATGTTCCTAAATCTTTCACAGTTGTCTGTCTGTATAATATTTTTGTTGTAGAAATTGTTTTCCTGGTTCTGTTCATTTCACTTTTCCTCAGTTCATACGAGTCTTCTTGGCTTTCTATGAAACCCTCGTACTCATTATATTCTATTTAATTTATTAGGTAGTGGTCTTATACCCATGACAGGACAAAGAAGACCTACCCTGCTTCGTCTCAGCAGTACTGCACCCAGCCTAGACACAGAACAAGTTCATGAGATAAACTAAACTGAAGGGGGAGAGAGAATAAGAGCTGCCCTGCAGAGTGGGTGGAGGGAAGAAGAAGCAGTTACCTCACAGCTGTACCTTTTCCTGGGCACTACTGCCATTTTCCCAGGCATGGAATGAGTGGGCTGTTTGTTGCCTGAGCCCACAGAGATACCTGCTGGGCCTGGTCCTCCCCATAGGTGACCCACCTCTGAAGGGGGATCTATCCACAAATGTGTCCCCCTGAAGCCTAAAAGAGCAGCAAGGTGAAGTGGGGAAAGAGCCCTGTCCTAGAGAGTGAGAAGACCTGTCTTATTTCTGCAAGTGACTTACTAGGGCCTCTCTTTTCTGGGCTTCCTCTATGGGAATATAAAGGGGCTGAATAAGGTGACCTCTAGGGTTCCCTTCAGTTCTTATCATTAGAGACACTTTCCTAGGTTAGACCAAAAGGTCAGCTGTGGTCTCCAAGAGGTCCCTGCAAGCCCCTCCTAGCCTACAACATCCACAGTGAATTGATCAGATGAGTGGGTATAAGAGCTTCACTGAATCAATGGGAGAGGATAAAGAATCAGTTGCTTTATTGACTTGACCAAGGTTTTCCTGGCATGGAGAGGGTGAGGGCGGCAGACTCTCAGAGCTGAGCTCCATCACACCCCCAGGGCTCTCATAGGAATCCCAGGTCTCCTTCAGAGAGATATCTTTCCTTATGGAGCAGACTCACCTTGGCCCCAGCCTGCTTTGTCCTAGTGTCCCCTGCCCCCAGCTCCTGCCAGGGGTCTGGACCAGAAGTCCCCAAGACTGCAGGGGAACCTACTGTAGCTAACCTGAGGCCAGCTTCACTTAAGACCTTGTGCATATGTCCTTTTCCACTGGTCCCTAGGCCAGGGCTATGTTTCTGAGCCTGTTTTGCCTACAACTTAATGAGGCAGCCAGGAGCCCACCCTTTAATAAATACTAGAGGACAGGGAGGAGCCACTGCGCCACCTGGCAGCAAAATGTCTGAGTTCCCAGCTTGGAGTTCCCCCACCCCTTGGGGACCTAGGGTTTCAGGGAAGGTAAGGCAGCCTGATTTCCCCAAGAGAAGAAGCTGAGGCCCAAGAGGCAGCAGGACCAGGTTTTTCTGAAGGGCTGCTGAGGAATGGGCATGGTGCAGGCCAGGGGAAGGAAGAGTCCCCTTCTTCCTGGGCCCAGGCACATATCCTATCAGAGATGCTACAGAAGCTGAGGAGGCTTCCTTCTGTCTAATTCCCCAAGAATTCCTACCCTGAGGGGAGGAGAAAGAGCCAACCTCTCTGCTCTGACATTGTCCAGCTGATTTGCATCAGATAGATCCAAGGGGGAAGGGAGAAGCTCATCATCAGGTCCTGCCTGTTCTCACCTCAGTCACGTCATTCTTGTTAAGGTTCCTCAGGCTAGCCAGGGCAGCATCTAAGGCTGGGAGAGCTTCATCCAGGTCCTTCTGGGCATCGTCAGCAATGGCCTGGGCTTTCTTGGCCTTCTCATTGGCTTTCGTCTCCTCCGCCTGCACAGCATTCCGTGTGTCCTCTGCTACAGCTGTGTCAGCCTGGGGAGCAGAATACAGACTCTCAAGGACTGTGGCAGGGCCAGGAGGATCCAGCTACATGAGCCTTGGGAGGGGAACCTTGGACAAGAAAGGGCACCCAGGATGGGGATGTTCTTCTGGCTCCTTTCCCCACCTTTATTTGCTCCATGGTGACCACAGTGTCTTTGGCAGCTTCTTCCAGCAACGGGCGCATTATTTCCAGCTCTTCTTGCATCTTGGCCACATCCTCTGCAGTTCGAAGCAGCTGCCCAAGAAAGGAAACCTCTGAGTTAGTGCCAAGGCAGCTGAGTGTTCAGATAGAGATGGAGGAATGGGACAGTGTTTGGGGTCCAGTGCTATCTGGGAATAGATACTGGGAGAGAGAAAGGGTGAAGCCCTGAGGGCTTGGCATTAGCTTAGCCAGCGCTCAACTCCTCTGTGGAAGAGAAGCCCTGGCCACTGGGGTGCTATGTGAAGCCCTAATGATAAACATGCTTTGTACTAGAGGACTGCTTCTCCTCGCCTAATTGCCTTAGCTCTTAGCTGTTTACACCAAGGACACACATGGTGAAACCAATATTGAACTGCCAGTACACTGAGGAACGGTACTCTCAGCTGTAGCTTCAGGGTCATAACTGAAAGGTATGATCTCCTTGTTCCTTGGAGGTCTCTGAGAATTAGGGAAACAAATGGAAAGATGTACAGGTAGATAAGTTCTCCCCTAGCCTGGGCTGGATCGGGGCTCAAGAAGGTAGGGATAGAGATGGAGAAAGGGGTGATTAAATGACCTTAGAATTGTTCCTCAGGTCTACGAGACTTCCTGGTAGTCTTTGGGCATGGATTTTGTTCTTGGTAGGAGGGTCTGGTTTCTTAAGATTAGATAAAGATTCTGGAGAAAGGGGCTTCATTGTATATAACTAGATAATTGTATTCACTATCTCGCTCTAAATTTTATGACATTTACCTTATAAAGAATAGTAATTAGAAAGTATTAGCAAGTATAAGAAATGATGAGGGACATGATTTCAGAAAAACCTGGGGAAGAGTTGTATGAACTGATGCAAAGTGAAGTGAACAGAATTAGGAGAACATTGTACAATTAATAGCAAAAGTGTAACAATGATCAACTGTGAAAGACTTTACTATTTACTATTACTTTACTTTACTATTTTTACTATTTACTACTATTTATTACTATTTACTATTCTGATCAATACAACAATGCAAGACAATTCCAAAAGACTCATAATTAAAAATGCTATCTACCTCCAGAGAAAGAACTGAAGAACTCTGAGTATAAATTGAAGCATAATTTTTGAATTTTATTTCTTTTTCTAGCCTTTTTTTTGCAATATGGCTAATATGGAAATATGTTTTGCATGATTTCATATGTATAATTCATATATTGCTTGCCTTCTCAATGGGTGGGGGAGAGTCTAGAGGGATAGAGAATTTGGAAGTAAAATTTTTTTAAGTATTAAAAATTAATAATGGCAATTAGAATTAATAATACTATACTTAGCTGCTTTAGGAGACTGTTCTGTTTTTATAGGGGAAAAATCCTATAATTGAATAGGTTTTCCTTTTTTAAAAATTTAATTTAATTTATTTTTTGTTACACTTTAATGAATAGGCTTCCAACAAAGATTTATTAACTTTCAACTATATGCAAGACACTTTGTGAGGCTGGGGCTTCATGGACACAAAGTTGCTGTTATGAGGACCTTATATTCTCCTGGGGGATATAACATATCAATCCACAAACTTTAGTAAGCTGTGCTAAATGCTAGTGAAACAAACGAAAGGAACAACAGTCCCACCTCTCAAGGAATTTACATTCTAATGGGAATCCAGTACAAATTCAGAATTTAGACTACATGACTTGGTGAGAGCATTTGTCTATGACAGGTCAAGACAGAGTATGGCATAGTGTGCAGCAAGCTGGCCACAGAGTCAGGCCTGGGTTTAAGTCCTACTTCTGACCTCCTGGCTTCATAACTCCTGGCCAGTTTCTTAACCTGGAAGTGCCCCAGGCAACTGTCTGAAGCTAAGTTGCCGAAGAATTGTTGATCTGCCTTGGTGCACAAGGGAACCTCCAGGTGGAGAAACTCCTTTTACCACTGCAAGTTAGCCCTTTCTCTGCAACTTCCAGTCTTAGTGAGGTGCTTTGAGCACCAAGAGCTTAAGTTACTTGACCAACATCACATAGCTGTGTCTTTCTGGCTCCAAGGAAGGTACCTGCAGGTGTTTTCCAAGCATCTGTCCCTGTATCTCTTCTCTTTTCTCTCTACACTTTCTTCATTGCGATCTCGTTCATTTCCATGGCTACAACTACTAATTCTACACAGAGAAAAGAGCTCACAGATACAGAGAGCTTTAAGGTTTATGAAATTCTTTCTTCAGAAAACCCTGGGATGGAAAACAAAGGAGAGGTGGAGTAGAGGCAGAAACCCATCTGAACTCTCCCAATATTACCCTTCAAACAACTTTTAAAAATGCTTCAAATCCAATTCTAGAGCAGCAGAGCCAACAAAAGGTTGGGGTAAGACAGCTTTCCAGCCCAAGACAACTTAGGAGGTCAGTAGGAGAGATCTGTGACACCAGGGTAATGGCAGGCCCAGAGCACAGAACAGGCCGTGCCACAACACCACCAGCAGCTGGCCCTTTGGAACATTTAGCCCGAAGATGGCAAGGGGGTCAGATAAATGGTCAGAAAGAGATTGCTCAAGCTGGGTTCAGGACTCTGTTGTACGGCCCATATGCAATTCTGGGTCACAGCTCCAGTGTAAAGAGGAGCACTTATGACCACAGGTGAACAGGAGCCCTGGTGACAGTTTCAAAGTGGAAAAGAGCACTTGTGGTCACTTATAAGGGAGTAGAGGCTCTGGTCTCAGTTTCAGGGCCAAGAGAAGCACTAGCACTTGTGACTACAGGGGAACAAAGTTGCTTCTGGGGTAAAGACGAGAGCATAGGCAAAAAGAACAGTGACCACATCTGTCTTTAGATCAAACCATCTTGGAAGCATTAAAAACTTACAGATGCCCAGAACCAGGTCTGAAAACAGCAACGAGAAAAACCTTGGAACAGTGCCCCCTCCACCCTGGGAGCAGAGCCCACTTTAAACATAAAGTCAAAAGTCAAGAAATAGACTGGAAAATGAGCAAACAAACCAAAATGAACCTAATCATAAAAATCTGCTATGGTAACAGGAACACCAAGACACAAACTCAGAACACAACAATGTCAAAACATACAAGCAGAATCTCAAAGGGGGAAAATGTGAATTTGACACAAGCTCGACAAAAATTCCCGGAAAATCTCAAAATGATTTTAAAAAATCAAAAAGAAAGGTAGAAGAAAAATTGTGATGTGATGATAAGACTGATGCAAGAAAATTATGAAAAGAAACAACAGCTTGGTAAAAAGAGGAGCAAAAATACTGAAGAAAATAACACCTTAAAAAACAGAATTGGCCAAATGGTAAGAGGCACAAAAATTCACTGAAGAACTCCCTAAAAGCAGAAGAGGACAAATGGAAAAGGAGGTAAAAAAAATTCACTGAAGAAAATAATTCCTTACAAATTAGAATTGGGCAGGTGGAAGCTAACAACTCCGTAAGACAGTAAGAAACAATAAAACAAAGTCAAAAGAATGAAAACAACTGAAGAAAGTGTGAAATATCACATTGGGAAAACAACTGACCAAGAAAATACATCCAGGAGAGATAATTTAAGAATTATTGAACTATTTGAGCCATGATCAAAAAAGAACCTAGACACCATTTTTCAAGAAATTATCGATGAAGACTGCCCTAATAGCCTAGAACCAGAAGGTAAAATAGAAATTGAACAATCCACTGATCATCTCCTGAAAGAGATCCCAAAATGAAAATTCCCAGGAATATTGTCGCCAAATTCCAGAGCTCCCAGATTCAAGGAGAAAATACTGCAAGCAGCTAGAAAGAAACAATTCAAATATTATGGAGCCACAGTTGGGATCACACAAGATGTAGCAGCTTCCAGGTTAAAGTAGTAGAGATCTTAGAATGATATTCTGGAAGGCAATGGAACTAGGATTACAACCAAGAATAACCTAACCAGCAAAATTAAGTATATTTTCCATCAAGGGAAAAAAATGGTCATTTAACGAATGAGAACTTTCAAGCAATCCTAATAAAAAAGATCAGAGCTGAATGGAAAGTCTGACTTTCAAATTCAAAACTCAAGAGAAGCATAAAAAGGTAAACATGAAAGATAAATGATAAGGGATTGAATAAGGTGAAACTGTTTACATTCCTATATGGGAAGAGGACAACTCCTAAGAACTTTATCATTATTAGGGCAGTTAGAAGAAATATACATAGACAGAAGGCATGCGTGTCAGTTGACTATGATGAGATCATTTCAAAAAAATAAAATTAAGAAGTGAGGAGGGATTCACTGGGAGAAGGGGGAAGGGAGATGAAGAATGGAGAAAATTATTTCACATAAAAGAGGCATGAAACAAAAAACTTTTACAATGGAGGAGAAAATTGGTGGGGGGTAGTGGTGACAGGCAATGTTTGAACCTTACTTTCATCAGAATTGCCTCAAAGGGAGAATCAGTTGGGTAGAAATCTTACCCTATAGGGAAGGAGGGGAAGTGGACAAGAGAAGGGGGTGGGGCTGATAGAAAGGAAGGTGGATTAAGGGAGGGAGTGTTGAGAAGCAAAGCAGACTTTTGAGGAGGGATAGGGTAAAAACAAAGAAAGAGAGAAGGATAAATAGGAAAAATAGGAGGGAGGGAAATACACAATTAGTAATAATAATGGTGAATGTGAATGGGATGAATTTTCCCATAAAATGGAAGCAGATGGTAGAATGGATTAGAAATCCAACAATATGTTGCTTACAAGAAACACACTTGAAACAGACACACACACACACACACACACACACACACACACACACACACACTCACAGAGAGAGAGAGAGAGAGCAAAAATAAGGGGCTGGAGCAGAATCTATTATTTTTCAATAGAAGTAAAAAAGGCAAGGGTTGCAATCACGATCTTAGACAAAGCAAAAGCAAAAATAGATCTAATTAAAAGAGATGAGGAAGGAAACTATATCTTGCTAAAAGGCACCATAGACAATGAAGTAATATCAATGCTAAACATATATGCATCAAATGGTATAGCATGCAAATTCTTAAAGGAAAAGTTAAATGAATTACAGGAGGAAATAGAGAGTAAAACTACTACTGAGGGACTTCAACTATCCCATCTCAGAAATCTAATAAAAAAAAAAAACAAAAAAGAAAGAAGTTAAAGAGATGAATAGATTTAAAGTCTCCTGACTTTAAGTTCAGGGCTTTTTTCACTATGCCATATATGCTATTTATTACCTATATGCCCCAATGCAAAGTGAAGGGAGCAGAACTAGGAGAATGTTGTATACAATAACAACAATATTAAATAACAATGATCGACTGTGAAAGACTTAGCTATTATGATCAAGATAATGACCCAAAACAGTTCCAAAGGACCTATGATGAAAAATGCTATCTGCCTCCAGAGAGAAAACCGATGGATTTGTTCAGTCATTCTCCAATTGATGGGCATCCCCTCAGTTTCTCATTATTTGCATTCTCTTCTCTTACATATCCATTAGGTTGTGAACTCCACTGAGGTCAGAGACCATCTTTTGCCTATTTCTGTAACCTCACCGCTTAGCACAATGCCTGGCATGTCATTGGCACTTAGCAAATGTTACTAATTCTTTCCCTCCCTTTTCCTCCTCTTCCTTTGATCCTTTTGTGGTATAGGCCTGTCACCATTGGGTCGAAGGGTCTGCACAGTTTTGAGGGCAAAGTTCCAAATTGTTCTCTACGATGGCTAGACCAGTTAACAATTCTCTAGCATTTGTCATTTTCCTTTTTGTTTTTTTGTCAGCTTTGCCGATCTAATGGGTATAAAGTGGAATCTTAGAGTTGTCTTAATTTGCATTTCTCTAATTATTAGTGATTTAGAGCATTTTTTTCATATAGATTTTGATAGCTTGGATTTCTTCCTCTGAAAACTATTCATATTCTTTGACTATAAATATATCAATTGGGAGACAGCTACTATTCCTATAAATTTGAATCGGTTCCCCATATATCTTAGAAATAAGACCTTTATCAGTGAAACTTGCTTTAAAGATTTTTTTTTGCCAGTTTCCTACTTCTCTTCTAAATTTAGATGGACTGGCTTTATTTGTGCACAAACTTTTAAATTTTATATGATCAAAATTGGCCATTTTAATTCCTTCACTATCTTTTCCTCTATCCATAAATCTGACAGATAATTTCTTCTATGCTCCTCTAATTTGTTTATGATGTCCCCCTTTTGTCTTTAAATCATGTACTCATTTGGAGCTTGTCTTGGTATATCGTATGAGATGTTGGTGTATACCTCATTTTTGCTAGACTGCCTTTCAGTTTTCCCAGTGGTTTTAATAGCTATATACTTTTAGAATGTGAAGCCAAGCTGTTGACCCAAGCTCAAGTACCAGTTTTTACCTATCAAAATTTTAGACATACTACTCAAAAAACTGCCCAGGGAGTGCTGATACCTCCCTAAGTGATGGCCAACAGCATGCATGATGACTGGTGGACTCTAACTAGGCCTCTGTCTCCTGAAAAGGGTTCATCTGTTAAAGGGCTACACTTAAATGTCCTCTCTAAAGGACCTACCTTATCTAAGCCACTCTTCATCCGGTTTTTGGCTGTCTTTAGTTCCTGTTTCTTGTGTCCAATCAGGGCAGAGAAGATATTCAGTAGCTCCAGATAGCTCTTGGGAGTGACATAATTGTGACGGGCCAACTCAGCCAGGTATTCAATGCACTTTTTGGCCACAGACTGGTGGATGCGGACACACACTTGGATCTACAGGGATCAGAGATGTTCACCAGCTTATTTATAACCCTCCCTAGGAGATGAGGGCATCAAGTAGAAGTTACTACAGGTAGAGGGCACTGCAAGACCCACACAGTTTTGCCAAACCCATGAGACCGAAAGCAGAACAGTGAAGAGGTGGGAACTGGCGGGTTTAGCTCTGATGCTATCTAGCTGGTGAGCTTATCCATAAAGGTTCTCTGCACATGCACTAGCTCATGGAATAGCTCTAGAGGGCAGATTTTCTTCCTCTCTCCTACCTTAGGCTGGGACTGCATCTCCTGGAAGGGAAGAGGCTATTTCCAAGGTGAGAGCTGTCCCTGAAGACAGGTACATGGGAGTTGGAGCAAGTCACTCCCCTTCTTGTATTATGTTATTAGTTCAAAGTCAAGTTTACTTTACCTTACACAGGGTAGGGTAGGGTCCACAGAAACATAGACTATCTGAGCTAGAAGGAACCTTAAAGAGAATCTGATCCAAACTTCTCTCCTCGACTTCACAGAGGGGGAAACTGAGGACTGGAAAGGGGCAAAGACTGTCACATAGCAAGTAAAAGATAGGGCCAGAACTAGAATCCAGGGCTCCTTATTCCCCTGCATTATGTTGCCTTCTATTTCGAAGAAAGTTGCTTAACCTTGGAAGAAAAAAATCTCAATCTTAACACTATCACTACCATGGCTCTCTCTTTCCTGAAACAAGGACATCTTGAGTCTGGGTTAGGCATCACCCTTGCAAAGGGATTTCTCTGAGTAGACATCAGAGAAAGGAGGAGCCACCTCCTTCTATGAAGAAAACCCAAGACAGAGATACGAGGAGGCAACTTACCAGGCCTTCCTCATTTGTGTTGTCCAGCTCGGGGATCTCCTTCAGAAATCTGGAAGCCACAGATTCCAGGGCTTCAGATGGCCACTCATTGAACCAGTCAATAGTGCAGCAGTTGACCAATGAGGGAAACTGTCTCAGGCGGGCTCGAAAAACCTCTCCAAGAGGGCTGGGAAGTAATCAATGCTTAAGAAATCAGCCCAGAGCTATGGGAGTCAACCTATGCTTAAGCCCATACAAACTATAAACAAAAACGAAGCCCACAGTAAGATAGAGTGGGGATATTCCTTCACTGAACTAGGTCCGTCCTGGGGATTACAGAAGCTGGACTCATTTCTGGAAAATGGATTAAAGAGATGTGGAATAAGTCCTACTGGTTGGATCTCTCACCTTCCCAGATACATCCCCTCCTTTCCATCCCCACAGCTATCTCTAGAGTTCGGACTCTCTCTACTTCTGACCTGGATTGCTATCCTAGCTTTCTAAGAAGCCTGCTTGACTCCAGATCCCTAACCTTCTTCACTGCACCCATCTTACACACGCCTTTCTTTTCTAAAGCACAGCTCTGATACTGAAATATACATGTCATCATCCCTGCTCAAAAATCTTTCACGGCCATTTCCTATCAAACTGAACCCAAACTTCTGGGCCTGACATTTGAAATCTTCTATTGCCCAGCCAACAAGAGTTCACACTTCTTCAGTCTGCTTTGTATATATAGCCTCTGTTCCAAAGTGGATAACTCATTCTCCAACACACCCCACACTTCTACTCTTTGCTAATGCTGTTGACGATCTGGAATCTACCACCTCTACCAAACCACAACCCATCCACTTTTCAAGGCCCAGCTCAGATGCCATTTCTTTCACAAAGCCTTCCCTGATCCTACAGTCAGAAAAGATATCCTCTTCCTTTGAACCCTGATATTGATTTTGCACCCCTCTTCTATCACATTTTTCCTTGTTTTCCATTTTTTTTTTGAGGGGGGAAGGCAGGGTGATTGTGGTTAAGTGACTTGCCCAAGGTCACACAGCTAGCTAGAGGCCAAATTTGAACTCAGGTCCTCCTGATTCCAGGGCCAGTGCTCTACTCACTGCACCACCTAGCTGCCCCCTGTCCTTGTTTTCCTACTTTGTGTACACTTGTCTGATCCCCTCAATACAAGATTGGGAGCTCCCTGAAGGCAGGAATCATGGCTTATTAATGTCTATATCTCCCCAAACCCTGAGCACAAGACTCTGCCAGTACATAGTAAACCTCAGTAGATGCGTCTTTCGAGAAATGAAGGCATATAGGCTACAAACATTGGAGGCCGTAAGAGAAAAGTGGCTTTGTGCCCAAACTAAGAGCCCAAGTGTCCAGTGTGGAAACCCTCTCAAAGGGATACAGAAATGGGACAAAGCTGGGGGACAATGAGGGGTCACTGTGGCCCTAAGTTGGAAGCTCTGGGAAAAGGTGTAGGATGAGGTACGGGGGGTGAGGTAGAGACACTAAAGTGAAGTGTGGATTATCTAGGCGTGCCAGTGACCTGTGGTGTCCTCGCTCAATTCCCATGACCATGGTGGTAGGAGCAGAGGGATGGGCCCCACCTCATGCACAGCACCATGTGAATGTTGCTTCGCACAGTGCCTGTGTAGGCGGCCATCAGGTTGGCTTTGGTAGGCTGCAGCCCCAGCTCCTGAATGAGAGGCCGCATACTGGTGAGGATTTGGTCTTGCTCATCCGGAGAGTACAGGTTGGGAATGTCCCCAGAGTTCAGGACGTTGTTGATATCCTCCAAGAAGGACTCGTTTTTAATCTAAGGGGGTGAGGGGGGGGGGAGAGGAGAGAGAAAAAAGCTTAAGTTCTTCGGGCGTACTCCACTGGAGGTGATACTAGCTGATCAAATGACTCCTGCTTCAGATCTCAGGGTGTCTGTGTTCTGGAGAAGGCACAAAGATCTAGGAAAAGGGTCCCCTGGAGGAAGCAAACCTTTAGCTTTTAAGCCCACAGACTTGCCCCTCCTTTCTGGGCAACAAGCTTTTTTTTGGCTTTGGAAAGCTTAGCTGGCACCTCATTCATCCATGAGGCAGGACAAGGATATGGGAGGATCCTTTGCATGGGAGTCAGGAGAGTTGGATTACAGTCCTAACTCTGCCACTAATTAATCAGGAAACCATGGATAAAACACTTGGCATCTGGAGGCCTCGGTTTCCATCTCTGAAAAATGGCAGACTCGGGGGATGTATTCTCATTTCAATATACACGCCACTGGAGAAGAAGGTCTGGCCTCTGGGGAAGGGGATGGGGTGGAGTACCCCCAAATCTAGTCCTGAGGCTCAGTCTCACTCCTTCTGGGTTTCACTCTACTATTCCAAGCACAATGTTTATTCCTTAACCTGTCCTGTCTCATTATGGCACCTGTGTGTCAGAAAACAGGAAGGTGACAGGGAGCTTAAGGAGCCCAGCCTTCAGCAGGATCTTCTTGACGTCGTCACGCCACTCGGACATCCCATAGTTCTTAGACAGCTCAATCTGGAAGCATTCGTACTCAGCCCTGGAAAGAATGTGGTGTGTGAGGCAGGTAGGTGGCTGATATTTCAGCGGGGTTCTCCCCTTGCTGGACCCCTGCCAAGGAACCCAGGAAACCCCTCTGATCATCCTAAGCTCCACAAATGGGCAGGAAACATATGAACTGTAGCACAGACAGTTATTTCCCAAACACTGATATAACCAAGTACCTCTTACCTCTATTATTTCAAGGACCAAATTTTATTTTTATTGAGCAAGTTTTAGTGGGCAAAAGCTTAAGGGAGGCAGCTCAAGACCTTATATTAGGCATTCCTGGGGGCTTCTTTTGGGTTTATTTCCTTATTTTTCTGTGCCCTTTACCCCAAAAAGACATGAAATGGAAGAAAGGGAACCTATAGATGTAAACGAAGGCAAAGATGACCTTCCAGGACCACAGGGTTACTCATTTGTACCTTCTCCTTTCATTGTCCTAAATGGCCAGTCAGCTGTCAAATCCCATCAATTCTATCTCCCCAATATCTCTGTCACCTTCTCTCCAATTCCAGAGGCACTACCCTACTTTGGGTCCCCATTATCTCTAGCATAGACTATTGTAATAGACTTTAAAATTTTTTTCTTCTATTGATATATTGTTTTTGCAACAGACTTTTAAGTAGTCTTTGCTCTCTTCCCTCCAAACCAGTTTTCACATGCCAGTCATCTTTGCAATAATGCATAGCTCGATCATGTCAATTATCCATTCAAAACCTTTCAATGTTTCTTTATCATCAAATAATGTGTAAAATCCTGCCCTATCTCTTGTTGTGTCTCCATGCCATACCTCCTACTGTCCCTGTCCCTGTTCACTCTGTCCCACATACCTGGAATCTTGACTCCATTTCTCCCTAACCCCAATTCCTTCACCAAAGGGAGGGACTTTGATGGAAGATGGTAAGAGAAGACTGAGTGCCCTTGGTAAGGATATTAAAAGAACTATATGCAATTGTTAAGCTACTGACGTTGATCCTTGAAAGAGTATGGAAAAAAGTTGAGTCGCCACCGAAGCTGAAAAGGGCTGACATGATAATTTCTACAAGAGTGCTGTCTGCAAAGCCAGTGAGCCTGATTTTGATTCCTGACAAAATCTGGAATATATTCCTAAAGGGACAAAGTGCAAACACCTAGCAAAGGAAGCAGTGGGCTCTTGAACTCCACGGTACCTTGAGTTATGGAATCTGAGCTAGAAAGGTGATCTGGACATCTGTTGGGAGAGCTTTGTTTCTTTACGCCTGAACAGAACCACTACTACCACCTCTGGGGCCAAAGGCCAACATCCCTTCTCTTCCCTTGAGTAGTGGTGGTAGCAGTGGTGAGTGGGTGAGTGGTCAGAGTGGGGCTGCCAGGGACAAGCACTAACAAGGACCCCCAAGTCTGTCGATGAACTGATTATCCAGCTTCTTTTCCCTTTTTCCTGGGCTGAGGAAGAAGGGAGTAGAAGCTGTAGCTACAGAGCTAAAGACAGTGATAACAGTAAGAACAGCAACCCAAATGACATGGTGTTTCAAAGATTACAAGGCCTTTTCTTCACATTGTTGCTAGGAGATAGTACAAGAAGTACTATCCTCATTTGGCTCACTGAGGGAGAGGCATTTGCCCAAGGTCACACAACTAGAAAGTGGCAGAGCGGAGACTCAAGCCTAAGTCTTCTGAGCAGCCCCATCCCAGCCCTTTCTGTTCCACCACTGTGATAGGGAAGAACAAGGGACCCGCCCCTCCCCCCCTCCCCCTGACTCCTGTAGCCCTTTCTTCCGCTTTCCAGCCCAGCAGACTCATACATGTGAGAGGCAAGACGTGTGAGGGAGTTCCTGCCACTGCCTCCCACACCCAAGAGGAGGGCGTTCCCTAGTGATTGGCGCAGGATGCGGCTGATGCGGCAGATGTGGCTCATGGCATCCACGAAGAGCACCAGTTTCATCTTGGTCGTGTTGATCTGGTTATAGTCTTCCATGTACTCCTCAATCACACGCTGCATCTGGGGCCAGAATGGGCACAAGCAAGAGAGAAGTCATAGATCAGAACCCCTGCGCTGCAGGAGCACCAGGGAGGCCTTGGCTGGAATAAGAGTGAAGGGACTGGGAGTTGTGCTCAATCAGCACAACACAAGCACAGAGAGGAAACAGAGAGAGGTCTTGTTAGAGGTCACAGCTCAAAGTTGGAACTAGAAGCCAAGTTTCCTGGCCCATCACTTAGGAGTTTCAGATAGACATGAAGTGGGGATTGAAAGTAGGGCGACTGGGAGTAATTTAGATGTTCTACGGAATAATGTTAAATTTGCCTTAATGCAAAATGAAAAAATAAACAAACGAGCAAACAAAAAAATCCCAGCACTGTCCTTAGTGACTGTCATCCTAGTAAAGAACGAGAAAATTCTGGCTAGAGGTAGGACAGTGTAGGGGGAAATGCACTGGCTTTGGCATTGATTGGAATTCTGGCTCTGCCACTTACTACCTGTATGACCTTGGGTAAGTCCTTTCCTTTCTCTGGGTTTCAGTTTTCCCCTCTCTCTAATGAGGGAGCTGGGCCAGATCATTTCTTAGATCTCCTCTAGCTCTAGAGCCTGGGGTCCTACAGCATGAGAGATGTGACAACTCTAAGCACCAAGGTCATGGTGGCAAGGAACAGGGATAGCAAGGGAGGAGGACAGCTAGAATCAGAGTAACCAGAGGGGGAAGAATTGACCCAGGCCTCCAAAGAGTGTTAAGCAACTCTAGGCCTGTGTTAAGTCTGACCATATTTAACTTCCTATGGGACTTTCTTGTGTGGGATGCTGCTCCTTCCAAAAGAGACTTTTGTTTTTAACCATCCATGTAGCAAGATTAAGGGAAACAGGTGGCCAGGGGAGATGAGATGAGATTATGTTCCCAAATTCCTGGAGCCAAAGTTAAAAAGGCCCCTAAACCCTACCCCCAGCTCATCAGAAACCAGAGCAAGTGGGCACTAAGACTCGGCAGGGCTGGACTGCTTTCCCACCTGGAGTGTCACCTGGGGCTTTCCCAAAACAGGAGCTCAGAGTCCCTCTCCCACTTCCTACATGCCCTGGAGTAACCAAAAGATTTGGAAACCAACTCAGATGAAACACAGGTCAAAAAAAACTACTCTTCACTACCCTCCCCCCCCACATCTGCTAGGGACCCTCTTAAGAATAACCAAGAAGCTACAGAAGCTAAGAGGCAGAGTACTCAAGGAGGGATCCAGTCTGACTCACTAGCTGGTTCTGAGCCCACCTCCCTCTATAGGACACAGTTTGGCCCTCTATAAGACTGGGATAATACCACTAAGTCACTCCAGGCCTTATAAAATCACAGGATCCACTGCTAAAAGGGGTTTCTGAGGTCATCTAGTGGAATTCATACCTGACCACGGATCTCCTCTATGATATCTCTGACAAGGAGTGCTATGGTGGACTGGGGGGGAGGGAGGGAAAGGAGAGTGGCTTCCTCCTACTGACACAAATAGCATGAGACCAGGTGAGGAGTCTGGTGTTGGTGGAGGCAGAGTTAGGGAAGGGCTGGTCAGACCCTAGGAAGGACAATCAGGCCCTGCCCACAATCAATTCAACTTGCTTTAGCCAGCATTCAGGGCTCACCTTGGATAGGAGGAGAGCCTCTAGAGGATGGAGGCTAACAGGAGACCCACCCCTGGGTCCTCCACCTACCTTCTCCTGGTCAACAATCAGTTCATAAATCCTAGCGTCAGACCCTGGCATCATGAAATCTCCATACAAGATTGGCTGGTAGGGGCAGACCTCGGAGAAGGAGGTATCCCACAGCACCATCTTGCTTTCCATGAGTTTGTCAAACCAGGTCCGATCCTCATCATTAACTAGACGGTCCCGGAACACCCGACAGCTCTCGTGGTACCACAGCCTCAGCAGTTGGACCTTGTCCTGAGGAAGCAAACAGGAATAAGCTTGGAGCTTATGGACACTCTTGCACTCCCCTCTTGACTGGTAGGGGAACTTTCTTCTGCAAGGAGAGGTCACCAGGCAGCTCATCCTGGGGCCAGAGACAAAACAAAGACCATAGCAAAGCAAGATATAAGATAACACTAGCTCACATTTCTATGGCATTACAGAGCATTCCCCTCACAATGACCCCAAGAGGGAGATAGTGAAAATAATAATATTCCCTCTTTTATATTTGAAGATATTGGGGTCCAAAGCGGGTAAAGAGACTCCAAGGGTCATGCAGCTAGTAAGCTGGAGGCTAGGTCTTGAGGGCTCAAGTTTAGTCCTCTTTCCAGTATTGCTCTAATCTTTGGGTTTCAAGACCCCCATCTGGCTTCTTTGCCACATTTTCCAAGGCTCCAGTTGGGTTCCACTTCACTGTCCTCTCCCCCAGCCTCCACCTTGATGCACACCAAGCTCATTTCCATCCATGTGCTTTGCACATCCCCCTCTTCTCCAGAAAGCTTCCCACCCCATTCTGTGACTCCAACCCTGAATTCTTCCTCTCATCTCCTAGAACACAATATCTCAAGCATTCAGCTGGCCCTCATCATATACCGTCTACTACTGCAAATTTTCTTTTCAAGAGAAATATACCTCAATTATACCATGAGCCCCTTGAGGGCAGGGGGCATGTCTCCTTCTTGTGCTCCATAGCCCAGCCTGGTATAGGACTGTGCACGCAGTAGGTGCTTAACAAATTTTTTTTAAATGGAGTAACTGAAAATTGGAATTTTCTTATGGGTACTCAGGGATAGTCAATGTAGGTCTGTTGAAGGTTGGGAGACGAAGTCCAGGAACCCCAAGACTGGAATTCCCATTCAGGGTAGCTGAGAGGGAGTACCCCTCAAGGACCCCAGTACTGGAAATGGTCGGGCCATCTGGAATGAATTTGAGGACTCTTTAAGTCAAGGTGGCAAAGACTTATTGTGCTTTTCAGCGGGCAAGAGTTCTTAGGGAACCTGCAACCTTACAGTGGTGCAGGTAAAGTTTATATAGGATATTTTGGGGTAAAACATGTGCCAAATATGTTAATTAGGTGTTCTGTGGTGGGTTTAGGGAGTGGTTAAGGGGTGGTCAGTTCTTAAAGGAACATGCACTTTTTGTATCTACTGTGCAGGCATCTTACCCAGAGTTCACTGGAAAATAGCCCAAGGGAGGGCTACATGGAGGTATGTTTTTAGGCCTGAAACGTCACTAAGTCAACTAACGGTCAGGGCTGACTGGGAAATACCCAGGCTGCTTCCACCAATGTCTTGTTAGATAAGATGAATGTAAGGGAGTATACATATGTCTAAGTCTAGCATACATATAATAGGTCAGTGAGTAGTAAATATCTCTATGACCCAGTACACAGCCAGTTCAGCACATACACAACTGGTCAAACTAATAAATTCTATAGGTACAACTGGCCACTGGAAGAGAGATGAATGTTTTACTAGGGCATGCTGTCCTGTTTTACTAGAGAGAAACTGCTAGGGACAGTGTTTTGAGGCTAGGGAGAGATGTGATTTTGGAACTGGATGTGATTTTGGAACTGGAGTCCAAGCACAGGCACCAAGCCCCCCATCAAGTCCAGGTGGGGCTGTGTTGGAAATCTTACTTTCAGTTCAGTATAAATTCCTGGATCCCAGTGTGCTCAGGGTCCTATATCAGCTGCTCAAGAGAGGCAAAGATTTTCTGACTTGTCCCTCCCTCATGGAACTCAGATCATAACAGAGAGGAGAAGACACAGATCAAGATGCCAGGCAAGGGATGACCACTGCCTAAGAAAAGCTGGGACAAAGTATCATGGGAGCTCCAAGGCAGACAGGTTTCTCAAGTTATTCAAACTTCTGCAGCATGAATTCCAGAGAAGAGGGAGAGCCTAGAGGTGTGGTGAACCAGAAAATCTAATGAATTTGTGTGACTCAGAGGATAGAGAAGTTGTTGTTGTGTTTGTCCTTCATTCTCCAAGAGGACCAGGATATCAGGAAAATGATGACACGACTTGTAGTTGACTTTGAGTAAGGGAGGACTGTGCAAGGTCACCAGACTCACTTTCTCCTCCAGGGCCATCTGGGTTCAATGGCCTGATATTCACCAGGATGACTGAAGATGGCTCAAGATGCCTTAGGAGACCCTGGCCCTTTCAGGCTAAGGTCTTTTCAGGTTCTCACATTGAGTAAGGTAATGCCCATTCAGTGAGTAGGCCTCTTTAAGAAGTTAATCAAGGTAGAGGCAGCTAGGTGGCACAGTGAGTAGAGTACCAGTCCTGGAGTCAGAAGGACCTGAGTTCAAATCTGGCCTCAGACACTTGACACACTTACTAGCTGTATGACCTTGGGCAAGTCACTTAACCCCAATTGCCTTGCTTTCCCCCTCAAAAAAAAAAGAATTAAAAAATTAAAAAAGAAGTTAATCAAGGGATGACCCCTTTAATCAAAACAACAAAAAAAATCACACTGGGATAAGAAGACCCTCAGGGTTTCTGGCCAAAAGAGAACAGTTATTATTTGGTATTTACATTTTCACTCTGTGCTAGGAGGGTAGTCGGCCATTGGATGGAGAAGTGGGGAGGCAGGGGAGAGAAGGCCTTCTCTCTTTCTTCCTTCCTCTCTGGGGATTGCACAAAGATAACAGGGAAGATGCTGAAAACACTTGGCCCTGCCCCAGGGGAGAATCAGAGAGAGTCACCAATGCCAGTCAGCTCTAGGCCTCTGCAGAAATGACCATCATAACTCTGTGCCTTCTTTGCCCTAATAATAATTTTCTTGCCACAGATCAGTTTCTAAGTCAACCCTGTCTTGGGGGATAGAAGTGAGATAATTTTTTATTAAATAACAAATAAAAGAGAGATCCTGGGTTTTTTCCCTTCCTATCTCCTCATTCTCTATTCAGTCAAGTCAGAATCTGAAGGACATTGTTGATGATGAGATTGGATTAACTTTCTCCTCAGTCTGTTCAGACCCCACCTAAGCAGGGAAGCCCACTGTGTACTTCTCAGGCTTGGGTGGGGGTAGATCCTTTGTCTAGACTGCCCAAGGCTTGGGGGTGGTCTGAGAGCAAGAGTGATCAAAGTCAGGTCCCCCCCACCCCAGCTCCTCATCAGAACGGGTCCACTTCTTTATATAATATTCATTATCATTAACTGTTAACCAGTCAGAGTTGATTGCCGTCCTCGGGAACACCCACTCTTTTTTTCTAATTAGTTTATTTTTAGTTTTTAACATTTGCTTTTGTAAGATTTTGAGTTCTAAATTCCCCCCCATAATGTTAATACAATTTGAAGATCTTCCCCATCCATTAATAGGCCTCACGTGGAGACCATTAAGGGAAGCTTGATTAGGGGAGCCTTGTTTGTAGGAAGGCCTGCACCTTTTGCTAATTAGGCACTGGGTCAGAGGGTTGTGATACTCTCTAGATCTAAAAAGGGTATATATACTTTGAGGTTAGCATTTTGCTCTGGAGCTCACTCATTGGAAGAGTGTTCATGTGATCGTTAAGGAGCCTCCCGGCTTTCAAAACCCAGATGTTGGTGCTTCTCTCTCTGGTAACTGTATGTATTGCCTGAATCAGACAGTTAGAAGCCCTGCCTGTTGGTCTTTATTTCTAATTGTAATTTGTTTGTATTCGTTCTGAAGTTCACGGTGCTGATTTTCCCCCTGAACTAAGTGAATGAGATATGTATATATATATATATATATATATATATATATATATATATATATATATATATATATATATACATACACACACGCATGTTTCATTAAAGTAAGATTGTTGACCCCTTTAAAGTTGCTTTCCTTTAGAAAAGCAGATCAAAGAACCTGTGCTTGTAGCCCTCCTGTGTGCTGGTGTTATTGGTCTTATACCTCCACAGCAGCTGCAAATAGCATTGCTATTGCACCCCCTCCCCAAGACAGCATGCAATCTGATAAGGCTTTGCCTATATGATTATATTAAACATATTTCCACATTAGTCATGTTGTAAAGAAGAATCAGAACCAAAGGGAAAAACCATGAGAAAGAAAACACAAAAAATAACAACAAAAAAAGAGAAAATAGAATACTTTGCCCTGCATTCAGACTCCATAGTTCTTTCTCTGGATGTGGATAGTATTTTCTGTCATGAGTCTTTGGAATAGTCTTAGATCCTTGCGTTGCTCAGAAGAGTTAAGTCTAACAAAGCTGGCTATTGCACAATATCGCTGTTACTGTGTATGAGAACGCCCACTCTTTCAAGGGCATATAAGCACTGAGTGGGTTCCATGAGGGGTCTTTGGCATTCGAGAATGCTACTGACCCCTTTTATTAATTATCTGCTGGTATAATTAATAAAATGATTACTCAGAAATGATGTCTCTTGAACTTTTTATATATCACAGAAGGGAAAAAAAAAGAACTGAGCCAGGAGGGCTGTCCTTGTCGGCTGCCATCCCCTCCTGAATAAACCTGCACCGTGCAGCTACAGGAACATTGTGTCTTTTGACCTTGAAGCTAAAACGCAGCATGAGGAAAAATGCATGCCTCAACAAATTCAAACATCATCTCCTTCTCTGACTTTATTATAAATTATCTTTTCTCCTGACCTTTCCCCCATGTCTAGTTGCAAATCAGCTATCAGTTGGAATGACATCATAGGAGTGATATGTTATAAGGTTTGCCGTTTTCCCCACTATTATATAGTTACTAGTTTTGTCCTTAGCCTGGTGCCGGGCAAACAGTGAGCATTAAATCACTTGTGGATTGAATAATTTCAATACTTGAACAGATTCAGGATTTTGCCCAGGTGGTTAGTCTCCCCACTGGTACAGATTACAACCCTCTATGACAGGGGTCCTTCACCTTTGTGTGAGTGTGTCAGGAACCTTCTGAGCAGTCTGGTGAAGCCTATGGACCCCCTCTCAGAATTGTGTTTTTAGAGGCATAAAATAAAATACGAAGGATTAGAAAGGAAGCCAATTCCACAGAAATGTTACCAACAGATTTTTAAACACCAAGTCACAGATATTAGGGAAAGACACCCACAGAGCCTACACCTTGATGGCTATGGTCCACCCCACCTCCCATTAGCTGGCAGTCATCATTCTAGGGATAAGTCTTTCTGCACTTAGGTGAGCTTGGCCCTTCTTGAGTGAGCACAGAATGGGCACAGAGACCACTGCTGAAGTTCGATTTGACATTTCTAGGGCTTATGCTCTGCTAAGAGAGGCTTTGAAAACTCAGGGTCACCTCGCCTTGGAGAAAGACTTGTGTGTGGAGGAAGGAACCAGCATGAGCCAAGAAATGACATTTTTTTCATCATCTTCCTGGGCCCATGGATGTTCGCTGATAATGTGAAAGAGAAACTAGTATAACCTCCTGACTTTATAGATAAGGAAATTGGGACACAAAGACAAGAGAGACTCATAGTTACAGCAAATCAGTGGCAGAGCTGAGACTCAAACCCAGGCCTACCAAGCTCTCCACTAGGCCACACTGCATGGCCCCTAAGGTCATTTAACGTACTTTATTTAATTTACTTAATGAAAGGTAATGATTTACTTTAAAGATTTAGCTGTCTTCTAATTCTTTTCCATCTTTTTTTCTTTTTTCCTTCTAGAATTCCTGCAAACATGTTTTAAGCGGAATTAAAAGTACAATGTCACTCTCTATGGGGCAGGGGAAGAAGCTGCTTCAGCACAGGGGCCCTCACCTGGATTTTGGAGGGTTCAGCCATGAGCATGCCCTGGAAGACTTTGGAGAGGTCCCTCAGATTAAAAGTGTAGTGGCACTTGGCTGGAGTGGGCAGGAGTTGAGAAGTGATGGTGGCATATACCTGGATAGTGGCTGCAACGAGGGGCTCGTTCAAGTCTGCCACTGCAGGGGCTCCCGCTATTAGAGAGAGAAGAGGGCAAGGTGGTCAGGGTGGACCCAAAGACTGACAAAGTCCCTCTCACTGTCTGAACAGAGCAGGCCCTGGCCATTCTTCACCATGAAGATTTCTTTTACCTACATTCAGGGCCCTCCAAAATCTCATGCCTTTTATTTTTCCAATCCTTACTTTCCTTCATCTATTCTCTACACAACTCAATACAACTAAAGACACACTTTGCTCTCTTGCCTTGGTGTCTTTACTCATATAGTTCTCTATGCATAGAATATCTGACCCCCACCTCCCTTCCTCCTGAAACTTCCTTTGACTTCTGGGATACTGCCTGCTCCTGGTTCTCCTTAGACTCGTCTGACCATTCCTGCTCAGTCTGCCACCTACCCATCAACCACAGGTGTCCAAACCCCAAGGTTCTGTCCTGGGCCTTCTCTTTGCTTCCTATCCTCCTTCTCCGATCTTATCAACTCCTGTTGAGTTCCATGATCATCTCTCCACAGATGACCCCCAAATCCATATTCTAGCCCCCATCTCTCTCCAGAACTCTAATCCCACAATGCCAACTGCCTACTAGGTCTCTCTACCCAAATGTTCCACTGGCACCTCAAGCTTAATATGTCCAAAATGGAACTCATCCTCTTCCTCACCAACTAAACCTAGCCTTCTCTAATATGCCCTTTCTTTTGAGCCATCACCCTGTTTGGAGCCACCCTCATTCCTCTCCATGCTGCCCTCTGGACATCCTTGGTACATCTGAAGAGCTTAACAAATTCTAGTTGACTGACTGACCACCTTTACAGCCAGCCACATTCACAACCTTGAGGTCATTCTCAACTTCTCTCCCTCACTCAGATGCCAAGTCTTATCAACACCTCACGTATCCTCAAAAAAGACTGACAAGGGCCCAAAAGAGAAGAGCTGAACACAACCCTCGTCCCCTCCCCTCTTCTAGCTCTTGCTCTGGGAACAGTAGTCAAGACTACCACTGCTTCTGGAAAAGGCACGACTGACCCACAGCCACACTCACTGCCCTTTGTGACTAAAGCTCCTTCCCCTGGTGCCCGTGCCACTACGTGTATTATTTCTACCTATTAGAATGTAAGCTCCTTGAGGGCAAGGGTTATATTTATGTACAGCCTTTACCTATGCCCTCCTACCCCCCTTTGTATTCGTACCCACAGTGGCCAGCACAGAGTCTGGCATACAGAAGGGGCTAATAAATTGTTATTGTTGTTTAAATTTCATTCATTCATTCATTCACAGGGGCCTCTGTCGTTCAGGCCTTTACTTACGTACAGGGTCTCTGTAACTCTTCTCTCCAAGGAGTCCAGCTATAAAATAAAGCGAGGAGGTTTTTCAATCATGTGTCTCACGGCTGCTGGCTATCTCAACTAGTATGAAGAATGCATTTCCAAACTGGACAGAAATAAGAAATACACATCCACCTATCTCCTATACTAGAAATCACTGCCCCTCTAGGCAGTAATTCAGACCTACTCCATCCAGAGGCCAGTAGCCCCTCAGGAATCGAATTGGGAGTGAATGCTCGGCCTTCAACCATCACCAGCTTTTGAATGTTTGATTATGAAAGACAAACAAGGGAAGTAAGGCATTCACTTGCCATTTATTAAAGCCTACTTGGAAGATTGGGGCCACTATTAATAAAACTCATAAGAAGGTTTTTCAATCAGTTAATTATTATTTTTTACTTCTTCTGGTTTTGTTTTATCTTGGAAAGGTAAGAAGCCTCGGTCTGCTTTCATTTTTACCTCCAAATGCTCAGCCTCCCTCATAGGTGAATGCCTGTTGGAGTTTGAGGGAAGCCGTGAGCTGGGTTCCCTCATTCTGTCTCACCTGATGATCCTACCTTCCCCAGGACATGGGTGGAAAGGGCAAATTTGGTCTTGGAGGCGTCCATCCCTGATACTCACCCATCCAGCTTCCTAGAATGGTGGAGAAGATGCGTTTCTTGCTCAAGTCGTCCAACTCAATGAAGGAGAGGTAATTGAAATGGTGGGTAAGACGGGGAGTGATGGCATTCCGGCCCCCACCAGGTGGTCCCATGGCACAGACAAAGTTAATGTCCACCAGCTGCTTGAACGTACCTAAAGAACATCACAAAGTGTCAGAGGACAAAGGAAAAGCCACTGTGGAATTCCATAAGGGCTGGATCTTCCAACCAAGCTCATATGACCAAGAAAAGGGTGGCCACATACCAATCATCTTCCTGTCATACCAGCCCCCGTGGTCCATCCACTGGCGCAAGAGTTCGATGGGAGGTTGGGCTCCATAGGTCTCCAGAGCAGGCATATTCAGGTCATCAATAAAAAATATGAAGTAGCGGCCCAAGGGGGGCCCAAACACCCCCTTTCGCCTGCAGAAGAGAAGGGCTTCTATGAGGAGGATTCCAGGTGGAAGCCCCCAGATGCCACCTGGGACCAATTCAACAAGTATCCAACTAGTCCTGACTGTTCTTCCACATACCCAGGAGGGTTAGATAAAGGTCCTCAGCCACTCATGAGAAAGCATCTGTTCAGCAAAATCTTTGATTATTTTTTGTTTTGCTTTTTTATTCCAGACCTGTGATTTTATCAGTGTGGAGAATTGCCACTAAGGAAACTCCTTTTGTCAAAGGAGAACAACAAATGCTGTGTATAGTTTCAGAGAGCTGCCTCTGGGCACTGAGAAGTCAAGTCACTTGCCCAGAGTTGCTTGGCCAGTCTGTGTTGGAGGCAGAGGGAAGCTTCCTTGGCCAGCTCAGCCCATCCTAACGTCTCCCCTCTCTGAACAACCACAGCACTAATTCTGTCTCCAGGACCACCTCATTCATTCATTTATTCAACAACCATTTGTGGAGCTGGAGCCTGTGTCCTCTGAACTCCAAATCTTTTCTTCCCCATTCTGCTACATCATGCCCCATCCCTTCTACCCCCAATTCTACTCTAAGTCCTCCGAGGGCAGGGACCAGATCTTAAGTTTGGATGCGTAAGTGTGGTCCAGCGGAAAGAGTCCTGGATCTGTCATTGGCACATCTGAATTCCTGGGCTGGTTCTGCCAAGTTCACAGCCAAGTTAGTTCACCTGTCTGGGCTTCATTTTCCTTCCTCCTATACATGTCTGTATTATTTACCACACAGGGCAGCCAAGCTGTGAGATGAATTGATGTACAGAAGCTACTTTTTAAAAGCACAGTTTATTATTACTGCCTCCCTGTATCAGCCGCAGCACTTAACATTGGGCCTGGCACACAGTATGTGTTTCATAAATAGTTGTTGAATAAATGAATAATGACTCAACACCACGATTAGCTAAAATCTAAAAAGTGGCCTACAACTATCCCTCAGGAGAATCAACCCCAGCCCAGTGAGGGGGAGGATCCCTGGAATAACTCTGACATCTCCCGTAGCCCCACTGTCCCAGGACCTGATGCTCTGGGTACAAAGGGACAGTGACCGTGGGGAAACTCATTCCACTTCCTATCATTTTACAGGAGTATTTCTATGCACTCCACTATCAGATATAATAGCTGTGCGCAGTGAAATCTTAAGGGTTGTAGGAGGAACAAAGAGGCCAGAGCCAAAAAAGGAATTTTGCCTTTTATCCAGCTTGCTGTCAATGAGGTCCTGGGTCTGATTGGCCGAGGTCCGGGCTGAAAACGTCAGGAAGTGGGTGATGTATTCCAAAGGCAAGTTCTTGAGGAGCTTGTCAAAAATGGTGATCGTCTTTCCTGTGCCCGTGGGCCCAATACACAGAACCTAGAAGGAGAGAAGTAAAGAAATGAGGCAGGACCAGACCTTCCAGAGCCAGGCCTCAGTGAGCCAGCACTCAGACAGAGAGTAGGTGAAGCTTGGAGATAATGATTCTCACCCCTACTTCTAGAAGAAAGGAGCAGTTTGGAGACTCACCGGTTTCTTGTTGGTAAGGAGCATCCCGAGGAGGTAAGACATCTGGACAGTGTCCATCGTGGGCACAATGATGTTGGAATAGCTGGTATCAGGAACCATGGTAAAGGGTGCTGATATATCCATCCACTTCACCCAGCTCACCTAGAAGACACAGGCTACTTCAGACACTGGGCCTGGCCAGCTAGATCCCCTTCTGCAGCAGAGATATCTGAACTTAGAATGACAGTACCTTCCCTGCTGAGGGTCAAACTTGGATGTTCCCCAAGCACTGGACCCCTAAGGACTAAGAAGGTTAGCTGACCAACTGTCTGACAGAAGAAAGGCTTGGGGAGCTATGGGGCATGAATACTATAGAATGCTCACATGCCCATTCTATGCCAAGCTTTTAGAAGACAGCTCCATGAATTGGGACAGAGCAGCAGGGGAGGGACAAAGACTCAGCCAAGCTACAGCTGAACAGCCATGAACCTATTAAGGACTGAGAAGACGTGAAAGATCGGATTTAAGATTCTCCTGCAATACAACTGGTCCATGGGCCTTGGTTCTAAGGGAGCAGCCTCTGGATCTAAGGCTTAGCCACTTTCCTGTGTTTTCCTCAGGGAGCAGCACGCATTGTAGCCTTTCAACCATGAAGTCTATGAGGTCATCCCAAAGGTCTTTGCCATCTGGCCTTGGACTATATTCTGACTTTTCAGTAGCTCCTCTGTAGAGCAACTCTGGGAGAACACGGACAAGAATTTTACAAGATGGAGAGAAAGGCTGGGCTATGACCTGCACCTATGGATGTAATACTTACATCATGAGATCCCAGGACCATTGACAAAATCCAAGAAGCTTATCATTCAAAGGGACTACCACCCAGGTCAGGAAATTCTAGGACGTTCTTGACCAAAGGCCACCCAGCCTTGGTTTGAACATTTCCAGTGGTGAGGAGACCTCTACCTCCTAGAAACATTCCATTTTACTGTTGCGTAGGCTTGTTTGTCAGGACATTTTTCCTAATTTTGAGCTGAAATTTGCCTCCCTGATGCTTCTAACTAGTCCTTCCTTCTGGTTCTGCTTCCTTGTTCTACTCCTTCAGATACCAAGAAGCAGCAGTCCTGTCCTACCAGTCTTCTTTTTGTGGCTTGCCTCTCCCAGGGGGCTTGCCTCTTAGTGATATCAGGCTTGGTTTGTTCATTAAATGGGTGTGTGCGCCCTAAGTACATCTGCAGTGTTTAGGAGTGCTGAGTGATAGAAAAAAGCCAGGCCTAAGGATCCACACGGTAGAAGAATTGAATGTAGTCATGGTCTACCACCCCAAATCCTGAGTCTTAGTCAAGGAGGATTTTTATCTGGGCCTAACTAGGAGTTGAAGCTGCCTTGCCCCTGAGCTGGGTATGGTAGCATCAGATACCTAAGGAACACCAACGTGAATTAAAAAGGGGTGCACGTGCTTCCCCTGACACCTCCCTCACTTCTACCCCTTGAGGTTTTGCCCCAGATTTAGTCTCTAAGGCCAAAAAGGAAAAAAGCCATCACCTCTTTGTTTTCATCTTCATCCTCATCTTCATCCTCCAAGTTACTGATGCCACAGTCATCTAGACGATAATCAAACACCAAGCCATCTTCCGGAAAGAGCAAGCCTACCTAAGGGAGAAAAGGTATACATAGGACTTTGGCCCTTGGTCTCCTTCCTGACCAATTGCCACTGAGGGACAGGTAATCCCAAGAGCACTGGGAACAGCAATGCCCAGTCTTGGAAACCCTGGGATTGAGTCACCCCCATCCCCACCCCTGCCCAATCCCAGCCCCTTGGTTCTGCTTCAAGCCTGGCCCCACATGGTCATCCATATGAAGATCAACCCTTGGGGAGAACGGACTTGGTGTTCTGCCTACAACCAATACCAGCTACTGACAATAGCCACAGATAGGCAGGTAAGGGCAAAAGCCTGGGGAGCAGCAACATTCTCCCACCCCACTGGACCTGCTTCCATCTCAGTCCCCACAACCACTGTCCTTATGGAGATGTGACTTGGCAATTGTTTTGGCCTGGGCTGTAGCCCCTATGCCCTCTGTAACCACAGATACTGAAGACCCCCCCCAAAAAGCTCTCATCACCAAAGTCCTTGGCCTGTCAAGTGGCTCAGCACCAGAAACGGTGATGGTTTTATCGGTGGAAATAAGATTAGAAAACTGTATCATCATCTGTTTCAACACTGCTTCCTAAGTGACCTACAGCTGGATCCTCCTTTGTAGCTTATGTTCCTCTAATAGAACATGAGCTCTGAGAGAGCAGGGATTCTCTCATTTTTCTCCTTAAACCCAGCATTCAGCAAAGCTTTAGGCACAAAGCAAATGCTTGATGAATGCTTTTTATTCATTCATTTTCTATCCATGGGTATGCATGTATGCAGGCTTGGGTGTGTGCATGCCTGGCTGCAGTGGGGTGCCAGGGGACTCTTCTTCCCTTACTACTCACCTCCTCCATCTTCATCTTTGTCTTGAGCCATGCACTGAAGGTCTTGCGGCTATTGGCATCTCCTGTGGCTCCCACACTCCATATCAGGGAGAAGATGAACCAAGGCTCTACCAGCTCTGGGATTCGAATCAGCTTCTCATGAGGCAATTTCTTGACACCCTGAAGAGACAGGAAAATGGAAGATGCTTAGGATGTAACAGACCTACATCTCAGGATGTAACCCACACAGAGACCAGCATACAATCCATATGTGACCCCACAGAATAACATATACATAGCTCAGACTGTGGCACAAACTATGCAGACAAAATAAGGCAAAATCCTCATCGTCAGGTCAACTCCAATATTCAGTTTACTTATTGATTTTTCCAGATTTATTCTGCCACTAACTTATAGCATAACCTTGAGGCAATCCCTTTATCTTCTGTAAAATTATTCTATTATTTCCAAGGTTTCTCCTCCCTCTGATTCTCTAGGTACAAATTTCAATCTTGTATGTCCTACAAGGCATAGATATGAAATAATCATTTCCTAACCACGGCCAAGGCCCATGTGCAGTGAAAAAAAATCCTTAAAATGTGTGTATTTAAGTATACCACCTATATAGCTGAGGCAAAAACAATGAGAATGTAATCGTGGGGTTTATATATACATTCTAATGGCTCTAATAAGCAAAAATTAATTGCCATGCTGGCTAAGTAATGGCATGCTAAGGGAGGCATAAATATTTGAACTAAGTTGGGGGCAGGTTAAAAGACAGAGCCTGAAAAACTGGGGATCAGAAAACAGGTTGATTAGATCCTAGATTCATGGAAACAGGGAACTTTTAGGAAAGGGTCCAGAACAAGGAAGCAGTCATTAAGGGACCCTGAGCAGCAGCTGTGAGCTCTAGAAAGGGAGAGGCTCAGAGCAACTCTGGGAGTGGGGGCTCATGGGATTCTGTGAGGCATCAGGATGAAGGCTCCCAGAAACCTCACTTGCCTTCAATCTCAAGACCAAGAGATACCATATGGAAAGAATTGGGCTTTGGTGACCAGCAGGAAGCTCCAGTGTGGGCTGAGGATAGAAACATGAAGGGATAGAGATAAAAGGTGACCATTATACTCAACTGTGTCAAGCCCAACCAGGTAACCAGACTGTATCTGAAGATGCATGTGCCTGGAAGTATTTAAAGTGCTCCTGATAAGACTTCTTATGGAAGTAAGAGGGTTTCTGGCCTCTCATGGACTGGATATAGGCTGTTTGAAATTTTTGAGAAGAAATACTAGAAGAGAGAAAAGAAGGAGAAAGGATACAGCCCCACTCTTAATTTTTTTTATCCTGAACTTAAACATTAAAAAAGGCCATTTCCGTACACATAACACAGCAAAAAAGTTCTACATGAAATGGTGACTCTCCATTGTATGCTGCTTGGTTTTATATATACATATGTGTGTATATATACATATAAAATTATACACATTATTTTCAAAACTCTCTTTCTTGTCTGTTTTCCTTTTGGTCTTCTTCACTGCACTTTTTAAAAATGTCACAATGACCAAGGGGAAGGAAGAGGAAAAACCAAACTTGTGACAAATAAGCACAGTTGAGCAAAACTAATCCATACAGCAGCCATGTCTACACGTGTATCTTTGCCCCTCGTGTCCATCCCCTCTGCCAGGAGATGGGTAATAGGCTTCATCACCAGTTCTCTGGAAACATGGCTGGTCATTACGTTGATCAGAGGTCTTAAGTCATCCAAAGTTGTTTTTCCTTATGACACTGCTGAACTGGTACAAATTGTTCTCCTGGTTCTGCTCACTTCATACCACAAAGGATTTTCTGCAATCGTCTCTTTCTTCATTTCTTGTGATGCAAGGATATATCATTACCTTTACATGCCACAATTAGTTCATCCATTCCCCATATGTACAAAAGGCAATCTAAGTTATCTCCTTAGGTTCTTATTCTTTTCTCTTTCCACCCTCTACCCCCACCCCAACCTTTAATTCTACCTTCAGGATCAGGAAGTTTGTTCTGCTTATGACCATTCCCTTCCAGGTGGTATCTTCTCTCCTAAATCCTGCTCCCTTTCTCCACTTGTTTCACTGTTAAATTTGATGTAATTCTGTTCCAAACCGTTTTTGTGCATACTCAACCTACTTTCGTCCATCTCAGATAAGAAGTAAGGTCCACTCAATGACCATTCCTCCCACCCCTTCCACTATACCTGTATATTCATTTTATGAACCCCAATGACAAGAAATGACATGCTCCCCCACCTTCCTTCTCTCTTCCACACTAGTATACTCTTCTTTGTATCCACCCTTCTCTTTCCCCACAGAACAAAATCAATATATCCCTGTTTTCCTGTTTTACTCCCTCAATAACACTTGAAGATATTAAGACTCCAAAGGGACACTTGTTTCTTCTCCCCTAGTAGAATGTTAGCACTACATCATCATACAGCTCCCTTACAACTGCTTGAATAAATTTATCTTCCCATGTTTCTCTAGCCTCATGTTTGTATTTGAGTTCCTGACCAGGTCCTTCTATCATAAATGCTTGAAAATCTACTATTCTACTATTCCACTATACATCTATTGCACCCCTCCCCCTGTCCCATAGCATTGGATTATGCTCAGCTCTGCAGGGTAAGTTATTCTTGGTTGTAAGCATATAACTTTTGCCTCTTGGAATATTGTATTACAAGATCTCCTCTCATTTGCAGTTGAGCTGCCAGGTCTTGCATGATCCTGACTGTGGGTCCTTGGCACTTGACCTCCTTTCTGGATGTTCGCATTATTTTTCTTTGTGGTGGCAGCTCTGGATTTTGACTATGACATTCCTTGGATTTTGCCCTTTGAGGTTCCATTCAGGTTATTGTCATATTCTTGAACTCATTTATTTGTTATGACATTTATTATTAGTTATTAAGACAACACTTAAGAGTTCAGCTGCAAGTAAGGTGGTTAAGTCCCATGGTCCTTAGGGTGCTGTAGCAAAGCAGTAATAACTCTTCCTTCTTACCATTTTCACTAATAAAATTGTATCAGATTCTGATATTGAACCATCTGTCTAAAAGTGCCAAGGACACTTTCTATCTTTCTATGTTTACTTTGCCCTAGGAGGCAGATTTCATTTATTATTTCTTGAAACATAGTGTGCAGATTTCTCTTTATCCATAGTTTTTAGAACTCTGATGATTCTCAAATTAGCTCTCCTTGATTTATTTTCCAAACCAGTTGTTTTTTATGTCCAATATTTTCTTCCATTTTTCCAGTCTTTAGATTTTGTTCTCATCTTTCTTGCTGACTCATGTAGTCATTAATTTCTGTTTGGTCTATTCCAGTTCTCAGGGATTCCATTTCTTGGGTGAGGTTTACTACTTTCTATTCTAAGCTACTTATTCTCCTTCTAATTATTTCTTTGAGAGAGTTTATTTAATTTTATATCTCTTGAGTCATTTCTTTTAGGTATTGTCAAAAATCCATTGTTTCCTTTGAGTCTCTGTGGTTGTCATAGAGTTAGATTTGCACATTTTTTTGAGGCTGGTTGATGTTTTGTTTGATATACTTCTCTTTCTAGCTTTAGTTCCTGAATTGGGCCTTTGTGCCAGGGCCAGACTTCATCCCTTGCTCCTACCCTTTCTGGGTAGGACAATCAACCCTGGTTGGTCTCACTTTGAGTCCCCTGGGTCCTTGTGCTGCCCTCTACTTCACTGCCTTAGATCCTTCTAGATCTTTAAGGTTCCACTCACTGGCTCTTTAGGGCTCTGTCTGTTATCTCTGGACTCTGTTAGGAATGTTGGGGCCTCTGAGTCTGGACAGTGCTAATATAAGGGTTGGGGCAGCTTTACTGGTCCCTACGTGCTCCCATTCCCAAGTCTTACCAAGTTTTCAGGGATTTCTGACACGTCCCCCCTCTGAATTTTCTCAGGGGAACTCTGCTCTTGCTGCTTCTGAGACAGAGACTTTACAAGCTACCTGCTAGCCCATCTCTGGCCACATTGGCACTCACTTTGTTTGGGGGACACCTTCCCTATTGCCCATGTGTTTCTGGAGGATTTTTTGTACAGTTATATGGTCAAAGAAGTTACTTACTGTAATTTCTCACTGGACTTCTTGATAATTATTTGGTCTTCTGTGAACTTCAAGGTTTTGCTGGAGTGTTGGGGAGCTGGGCTGCCTGCTTCCTATTTAGGAGGCCATTTTGGCAGGGAGTTTGCTCTTTAGAAGCGGCAGCCTGAGTCATTGAGTGGTGGTAGGAGAAAGTTATGAGTGGAAGAGTCGTAGAGAACCTTCTGTGCATGGGGTCATGGGAAGTTTCGCAAACCAAATATAAGAATCTTGGAATGTTCCACTTGAGCTTTCTCTCTCCTTGTTGGACTCAGCCTTTCCCTAGAGAGAAGGCATTTGCTTTCACAGACACTTTGTCACTATCTGGAATTTAGGGCTTTTTCTTTTCTTTTTGGGTTATGAGTCAAGGATCATAGCTTTTACTTTTCATCTCCCTCTGTACATTTTTTTCCATGGAGTAATGAACAACAATATGCAAACCCGTCGGCCAAGATAGTGAAGAAAAGCCAGGAAGTTGCCTGAGCTCTCCCTAGTTTCCCTTGAAAACAATGTTAAGTCAAGCCTCTAAATGGATTCTGGAGTGACAGAAACCACAAAAAGACAGAGTGAAACAATTTTACAGCTTAAGATAAGTTAGGACTTCAGGAAAGGTCTGTCTCACATGAGTAAAAAGGAATCACAGCCCAGTGCAGATGGGATCTGGGCAAGCCAGTGGGAGGCTCTTAGCCACAACACAGCTCAGCAACTAAGACCCCTTGGTCCTGCCTCAGCAGGCCAGTGGCACAGCAGGCCAGCTATGAGGCCTCCAGCTCCATTGCAGAAGGCAAATTGCCAGCCCTGGAACCCCTGGTACAGGAGGAATGACTAGGCTGAGCCATCCCAGCACAGTGGGCAAGCTGCTAGCACCTGAGGCCCTGGTGCAGAAATCCAGTGACCAGGCTCCTGGTCCCAGTGCAAGAAGCTTGCGACAGGGGCCCCTTCGCCGCAGGAGCAGAGCTCAACTTTAAAAGTCAAGAAATAGGCTAAAAATGACCATAGAAAGCTACTATGGCAACAGAGAAGTTCAAAACAGAAACTCAGAAGGCGACAACAATGTCAAAATGCCTACATGCAAAGCTGCAAAGGGGAACGTGAATTAGTCTCAAGCCAAAAGAGCCTTCTTAGAAGAGCTCAAAATAGATTTTAAAAGTCAAATTAAGAGAGGTAGTAGAAAAACTAGAAAAAGAAATGAGAGTTGTATAAGAGAGAGTCAACAGCTTGGAAAAGGAAGAACAAAAATTGACTGAAGAAAACAATTCCTTAGAAAAAAACAGAATTGGCCAAATTGGGGAAAAAAACTGAAGAAAACAACTCCTTAAAAATAGAATTGGCCAAATGGAAAAGAGGTACAAAAGCTAACTGAAGAAAATAATTCCTTAAAAATTAGAATTGGGCAAATAGAAGCTAATAACTCTAGGAGACATCAAGAATCAAACCAAATCAAAAGAATGAAAAAAAATAGAAGAAATGGAAAATACTTCATTGGAAAAATAGCTGACCAGAAAATAGATGCAGGAGAGATAATTTAAGAATCAATGGAATACCTGAAAGCCATGATTTAAAAAAGAGCCTGGATAGCATCTTTCAAGAAATCATCAAGGAAAACTGCCCTGTTATCCTAGAACCAGAGGAAGGATAGGGTAAAAGAGAGAGGGGTTGGGGGGGGGGAGACAGAGAGAGAGAGAAAGAGAGAGAGGGGGGGGGGGAGAGAGAGAGAGAGAGAGAGAGAGAGAGAGAGAGAGAGAGAGAGAGAGAGAAAGTATATAAACAGCGGAAAAAATAGGATGGAGGGAAATACACAGTAATCATAACTGTGAATGTGAATGGGATGAACTCTCCCATAAAATGGAAACAAATAGCAGAGTGGATTAAAAACCAGAACCTACAATATGTTATTTGCAAGAAACACTCTTGAAGCAGAGAGATACACACAGAGTAAAGGTAAAAGCCTGGAGCAGAATCCATTATGTTTCAATTGAAGTAAAAAAAAGCAGGGGTAGCAATTCTGATCTCAGACAAAGCAAAAGCAAAAATAGATCTAATGAAAAAAAATAAGGAAGGAAACTATATCTTGCTAAAAGGTACCATACACAATGTAGTAATATCAATACTAAACATATATGTACCAAGTGATATAGCATCCAAATTTTTAGAGAAGCTAAGTGAGTTACAGAAAGAAATAGATGGCAAAACCATACCAGTGGGGAACCTAAACCTCTCCCTCTCAGAACTAGACAAATCTAACCAAAAAATAAACAAGAAAGAAGATAAGGAGGTGAATGGAATTTTAGAAAATTTAGCTATGCTAGACCTCTGGAGAAAACTGAATGGGGAAAGAAGGGAAAATACCTTTTTTTCAGCAGTACATGGCACCTAACCTACACAAAAATTTACCATGTATTAGGGCATAAAAATCTCACAATCAAATGCAGAAAGGTAGAAATATAAAATGCATCCTTTTCAGATTATGATACAATAAAAATTACACGTAATAAATAACAACAACATGCTCGGCCTTAATCCAAGATGGAAATAAACTTTTACTACTACAACTGGACTTTCATTTACTTTGGGAGCATTGTACATTCTTATGCATAGTTGGAAGAAAGAGACAGACTTTAGAAACTGCAGACATGTAAGAGAAGACAGCTCTTCAACATATCTCTGATTTTCAGTTTTCTTCCCTACCTTGTTTTAATCCCAGGGAAGAGCTCATCCATTATTGTGTATTTTCTGGTGTATTCCAATCTGTATAACTTCTCTGATTAGTGTCTGGCACATAGTAAGTACTATGTGAATATTATTTCTGTTTGCTGGGATAAATAGGTTTATTCATTGCTCACTGCTTGTGATGTAACTAGTCTTTGATGGGAAGGGTTAAGCTAGTAGATATACACTTGGGGCTACCCTGCCCTCTTAAGAAAGTGCCTTTTGTTTTGAATTCCCTGAAATAATCCCACTCTACAGACCAACAATATGTATAATAGTAGCTAGACATAATTCTAGTGTGGTACCCTTCTTGGAGGCTACAGAAAAAAATATTCATTCAGGGCCTGTCTCCTGATTCCTCAAGGGGTGGGCAGAAATCTCAGGCATATCTATCCTTGCCATTCACGAATCCCATTTTGAACAACCCATGTAGAAACACATATATTATTTGGTCACACACCCATCTTACACTGTGAAGGAAAGAGCCTCAGGTACAGTCGATGTGCAATAGGGCTGAATAGCCCTGAATATTGTGATACCCAGCCCTGTCCCAAGGAGGAGAGAATTCTTGTTTGAGGATTCAAGCAAGCAGCACAGTACAGTGGAAAGAACACTGGCTCTGGAATTACAGGGCCTGGGTTCATATTCCACTCTTGATGCTTGATCTTGGATAAGCTGCTAAACCTCGTTAAGCCACAATTTCTCTGACTGTAAAATGACGTGGCCTAGATGGCCTGCAAGGTCACTTCCTGCTCCAAATCCATGACTCAGTGGTCTATGATTTCCTTATGTCTTATGCCTTTAGTAGCCCAGATCTTTGTCAACCTGCCTTTCTTAGAAGTTTGGATTATCTTTCCAATGTCACCCTACTTTTATGCTGTGGCCAATAAAACGTCTTGTCTCTTTCATCCTGAGGTCCCTCATCTACTGCTTTTCCGAGTTCCAGTAAGACTAGTACCTATGAACCCTTGTCTCTTCACAGTTTGGGACTGAGCCAGGGCAGGAAGTGACTGTAATATTAAGACAAAAGGCATTAGCAAAACATATTTTAAAAATAAAAACAAAAAATTCCCCATGATACTATGATGTCCTATTCTAGACTTAACCCTTGGTGGACTGGGTGAATGGCTCCTCTCTATTTATCCTTCTTGTCTGAGGAGAGGTGATCTGGGAGATGGGAGGCAAGGAGCCACAGTCTTCCTACCTCTTTGGGCAAAAACGGCTTGAAGAAGCAGTCCATGATCTTGAGGAGGCTCATGGTCAGGTTGCTGTTTGTGGAGGCAATCACTTCCTTCACTGCTTCTCGGACAAACTTAATAGACTCCTGGAAAAGACCAAGTTGAGAAGCCAGGATGATGTCTGTCTTGTACAGGGAACCGTCACCTTAGGAATTTCTAATTTTATTTCCTGAGCTTCGGTCCACCCTCTGCCTTGTAAAGTGGTTCTTATAGAATGGGCTTTTCCCATGCTAACCAGATGTCAATCAAGTCAGTCAGTCAACAAGCATTTATTATGCACTTACTATATGCCAAGAGCTGTGATAAGTGGTAAGGATACAAAGAAAGACAAAAACAAGACCCTTGGCCTCAAGAAGTTCACTCTGGTCTAAGGGCAGACAACACATAAAAAAACTGTATATAAAAAATATATATGGTATAAATGGTAAGTAATCTCAGAGGGAAGCAGGCACTAGCATTTGGGGGTCTAAAGAGACTGAGGAAAGACTTCTGAAGACAGTGGGATTTGAGGTGAGTCTTGAAAGAAACCAGGGAAGCTGGAAGGTGGAGATGAGGAGGGAAATCATTCCAGGCATGGGGGTTACAGAGTCAGGAGTAGTGTTGTGTTTGAGGAATGACAGCAGAGCCAGTGGGAGTATCCTGTTCTTGGAGAGTTTGGTGCTGAACAAATAGGAGACATTCTAGGTGGTCCAGAGGCTGATTTTGTCCTGAGAGCCCTCACTCACCTCCAGAAACCTCTGGAACAGGCTTTCAAACTTCTCCCGGAAAGGCATCATGATGCTGGGGATCTTCCTCAGCCAGCATTCAGTGAAGGGCATGATTCCTAGGATGCTGGGCTCTAAGTAAACCATACCACAGCGGGACACAGTGGCAGGAGAGGCGACTGCCAGGTCCTGGACTTCAAACATCATGGTCATGGACTGTAACCAACAAATTCAAAAGAAGCTCTGTCACAAGTGGGGTTTCCCCGAGAGCTCTAAGCAGCTCTAAGGTGAGACTCTGCTCCCTGACAGAAACGGTTTAGACAGAAATGCGAATGAGTACAGCAAGAAGGAAGAGGCCTCATGATGGCATCCACCATCTTGCTGGCAAAAAGATGATAGAAGAATAGCCACTCTGGATCAGAAATGGAGGAAGGTGCTGGGGTGGAAGTCGGCCTGGTTTGGAAGTTCATAGGATTTTGGAGCTAGAAGAGGAGACCTTAGAGTCAGTCTAGTTAAATCCAGCTTCCCTTCAGTTTATGGAAATATGGAAGCCCAGAAATAAGTGGATTATCTAAAAAGTAGAATAATCTCCCTCATATACCCATTCACTATGTTGCGGCTTTAAGGGTACTTTGCCATGCCTGAAGACTGCTATGAGTTACCCAGGATATGAATAGAGAATACTCTTCTCAAAGTGACTCTCAGGGGATCCTCTTGGCCCACACTGAGTTTGGGGCTGGCACCATGTGGCTCCCTAGTCTTGCTGCACCACTCCAGGGGTCTATGACAAGACAGAACATGGATAGGAAAGGAGGGGAGGACAGAAAGAACTGCTCATAAGAAAGATGTGTCACTGGGGACCAGCGCCAGCCCTACAGAGATGAAGCCCAAAGGTGCAGATCTCTGTGAGCATCAGCTCAGAGGACCCAGGCTCAGGGGGCTGACGTAGGCAGTGCGAGCGACTCCTCCCGGCATGGCCTGAAAGAAAAAGGCACCTCTGTGAGCTTGATGATCTCCCCAGAGCTGAGGCACAGCTTCTTGTTGTCATCCAGCACAGTGTTCATGTTCTCGATCCAAACTGCATCCACCGGGCCATCAAACATGTACCATTTCTTGTCTGTGTTGGAGGAAATGGCCCCTCCCCGGATGAGAGAGGCAAAAATCCCATCGGTCCTGTGGAAAGCAAGGGAGGATGGGAGGAAGGGATAGGGTACATGTGTGTCAGGAAAGATGGGATGTTGCATGACTGGGCATGGTTGAATGATGAAAAAGCAGGGGGTAGGAGGAGTGAAGGAACTAGGAAGCGGGAGGCAGGAGATCTGGCTCTCCAGGCTGCTAGGAGGGGGCTCTGGTTTACTGGGAAACACAATTCCAGAGAGAGCTCAGCTGCCCTTCTAAAGGGCCTCAAACCCCAAGTAGGATTGATGAGACAGAACTTTACCATTCATGCGTTAGCAAGTCAAATTCCCCATAGAGCTGGCCCATGGTGATGGATTTGGGGTTGAGGATATAGTACTCGACAGCTTCATACATGCCACCACTAATGGAAGGCTTGCCTTTCAGGGATGTCATCGCAGCTGCCAAGACCTTGTAACACTGGTGAAACAGAGATGCAGGAGAAAGTCTAACTCTGAAGAGGCAGAAGGTACATGAGAAAAAGAGTCTTGAGTTGTGTCCTAAGAGTCTGCCTCCTCTCTTCAGGGGACTTTACACAAGTCCCTTTCTCAGGAGGCCTCAGTTTCCCCATCAGGAGAGTGACAGAGCTAGTGTAGAAGACCTCTAAGAGCACTTGGCTTCTGCTGCTATGGCAGAACTAACCAACCCTCTCTGAACCTTCACCAGCTCTGTGTCTTTCCAAACCACTCTTGTCTTAAGCAATGCCAAGGTGGGTATGCCCATCTCGGCAGGGAGCTGGGGACCCATTAGGTCCTTTCTGTCTCTTAATTTCTTGGGCTGCCCTTCCCCTGACCCTGGAGGAGCATCTGCAAGAGGGAACAACTCCAATGGTTCCTTCATCCTGCCATCCCTTAAAGGCTTTTTTCTTTTCACTCGAGGGTGAACAGGCTGAAAACACTCACAAACAATATGGGAGATGCTAGAGTTTCTGAGCCCATTTGCAGCTCCTTGCTAAGACCACATGTTGGTGATTCCAGGACAACATGAGATGACTGACACTCTCTGAAGTCAGAGCTGCTGACCACGACAGCAGATGAACCCAGGGCAGGGTCTTCCTGTTCCCCTGGCTCTCAGCCAAGCCCAGGGGACCTGAGGGTAGCCTGCCTCAGTCATGGGACCATTCTTACCTTGGTCTTCCCAGAGCCAGCAGGCCCCACAAGCATGAGGCCATGGCGCACCACTGTGGTCTCGTACAGTTGGATACATTTGGTTAGAAAGCCTGGAGGAAGGAAGACAAGGATCAGCTGGACTTGGAATCAAAGGGTGTGGCTTTGATTCCTGATTCTCTTATTTGCCACTTGTGTGACTTTGGGCAAACCACTTCACGCGTCATTTTTAATGGGATTGGACAAGATAAAAACTAAGGTCTCCTACAGCAATAAATCTCTGATCTTATGATGTCAAAGTCAGCCAGTCATCCTTGCACACAGAAGCTGAGTATTGTCGTACAGACAAAAAGGGGAAGCTGTTCAAAAATACAGATAGGATGATCTGTCAATGGAACTGGAAATAACCTCAATATCCAATGGTTGATAAATGGCTGAATAAACTCTGCTAATCGCAGTGGACAAGGCTCTGTCCTGGGTCTCCTTCTCTTCCCCCTCTATAATATCTCACTTGGTGACCTCATTAGTTCCCACGGGCTCCTCGCTCTCTCTCTATGCAGCTGATTTCCACATCTCCCCTCATCTCTCTTCTGATTCCTGGTCCTGAATTACAAACTAACCACCTCTTGGGTATCTCAAATTGAATATATTATAGGTGTCTTGAACCCAACATTCCAATACAGAACTTCTAATCTTTCCCCCTAAATCTTCCCCTCTTCCCAATTTTCCCACTAACACAGAGGGCACCACTAGACTCCCAGGCATGCAAACTGAGGCATCTGGTGGCACAGTGGATAGAGCGCTGAGCCTGGAGTGAGGAAGACCTGAATTCAAATGTGACCTCAGACATTTACTGACTGTGTCACTTTGGGCCAGTCACTTCACCTGTTTGCCTCAGTTTCCTCATATGTAAAATGAGGATAATAATAACACCTACCTCCCAGGGTTGTTGTGAGGATCAAATGAGATCATAACTGTAAAGCCTGGCACATAGTAGGTCTACGTACATGTCATTTCCCCCTTCCCCTACAACTCACAAGCTCAGCATCATCCTCAACACTCCCCTCGCACGCACTTCACACAACCGAGCTCTTGTCAAATCTTGTCATTTTAAACCTCACAACATCCCCTTCTCCCAGCTCACATAGCCCACGCCATTGTACAGGCAGGCCCTCACGGCCCCTCACCTGGACTACTGCCAAAGCCTTCACATTAGTTTCCCTGCCTCACTTCAATTCATCCTCCATATCGGCTACCAGAGGGATCTTCCTAAACGTCGCCATGTCACCTCCCCTACTCATAACCCCCAGTGGCTCCTTATGACCTCCAGGATCACACAGAAAACTCTGTTTGGCATTTAAAGCCCTTCACGACCTGGCGCCTTCCTGCCTCTGTGCACTGTTGGATCCGGCTGCACTGGCCTCCTTGCTGATCCTCAGCGCCTTTTCACCAGCAGTCCCTCATGCCTGCAATGCTTTCCCTCCTCACCTCCAGCCCCAGGTCCCCAGGCACTAGTTCCTTCCCTCTGAGACTGCCTTTCATTTACACTCTATAGATCTTGTGTGTTTGTTATTATTTGCATGTTGCCCACCCCATTAGAATGTGAGCTTCTTGAGAGTAGGCACCATGGGTTTTCCCTTTCTTTGTATCCCCACTGCTTGGCACAAAGAAAACATGTAATAAGTGCTTGTTGACAGATGACTAGAATACTGTAATACTGTTTGATGACAATACAAGGAATATTCTTGCAATGATACTTCTGAGTATTCATCACATATTCAGACCTAGAGTTAAGTGATTTAGGGGATGTCTTGGCCTCAGGGTTAGCTCATCTTGTACTGCCCAAGAATGGCATAGCATGGCTACTTCTGGGAAGCTACACCCCATCCTGCCCCTCCCCAGTAGGGTTCACTCACCATCTACATCTTTTAGATTGTCCCGGAAGCAGGCCTGGCGAATGGCTTCATCCAAGATACCATAATCTATCTTCTCCTCCTTGATGTTAGGGAACAAGTCAGATACAATGCCTGAAAAGAGCTTGAGATCATCTTGCAGGAACTTGGGCACATTCACATCCCGGATGGCCCGGAGACAGATCAGCTCCTGCAACAACACCAAGATCAGAGTTCTTCTGGGAGCACCTTTCCCTGCTCACCCACTCCTGGCAGCCCCAGATCGCAAAAGTTCTGTCTCTGTTCTTTGGGGACTGGCTTTCTCTTGATATGTCTCCCCAGAGGAATTCTTCCATACAGAAGAGAGCTCCGAGGGGGAAGGCTGAGTCAGGGCCCATCCTGAATCACTGATGCTTACTTCATCCATAGTTGGGTTCTCCCGCTTCAGATTGCCAGCTGCAGAGATAACAGTCTTCACAGCTCTCATCCCAAAGTCATAATGATCCTGTTGCCACAAGGAGAAGGAATCATGTTGACTCTTGAAGACATCTTATGGTCAAAGAAGAAGCTAACAGACCCAATCCTTTGAAGACCATCTAGGCCAATCCCTCTTTTCCCAGGGTTTAAATCTTAATGCTGCCACGTAAGGAATGTGTGATCTTGGCCAAGTCACTTCCTTCTCGGAGTCTCCATTTCCTCACATGTAAAGTAGGTATAATTGTGCTTGCATGGACTAACTTACAGGTTATGAGAAAAATGTCAGCTTTTAGGAGGACTTCCTACCCATCCTTTAAAGCCCAATTTAAATGCTGCTGCCTCCTCCTCTAGGAAGCCTTCCCTGCTCTCCCTTCAGACTTCACACAACATTGTGTAAGAGCTCTTTTATTCATTTATCATGTCATATATTACCACTACCTGGGGTTTCTGTCTAGTCCATTTTTTGTGTCTTATTCCTAGACTGGGACCTCCATGAGGGCAGGGACCATGTTTTATCTAAATACAGTATTTCCTATGGGGCTCTGCACGTAGTAGATTCCTGATAAATGTTTGTTGAACTGGAATTTAATTTCTTTCTTCTTTAACGGTCTAGTATTTGGCCTATCTCAGAAAATCCTGGAGAAGTACACCTAGAGGACTCTCTCCATTCATTAGAAGATGGTCACAGTCCTATTCTCTGAGTATTACTCTAATGGTGTCACAAAGCATAGATAGGTGGAACTGGACCTGGGGTCCTAAAAGACCTCAGAGGAGCTCAGGAAGAAGCCTGAGCTCAAAGGTTTGGGGATCACTAGGCTCAGGATTCCTAGAGATGCAGAGATGTCATACTCCTACAGCACACACAACAAGTGGTCTTAATTCAACCTCAAGTAACATTCAAGTGGACAAAGGACATAATTTTCAGAAAAAGAAATTCAAGTGATTCATAATCATGTGGGAAAATGTTCTAAATTACTCATAATTTGCAGAAAAATGCAAATGAAAAGAATTCTGAGGTTTCCTCTCACAGCTATCTAATTAGCAAAGATGATTTTTAAAATGGAAATAATCGACATTGCAGGGGCTATGGAGAGATAGGCACATGAAAATACTTGATGGAGCCATTTCTTAAGACAATTTGGAATGATACAATAAGTCATTTAACTCTTTATACCCTTTGGCCCGGCAATCTCACCACTGGGAACATAACCCAAAGAAATCAAAGACCGAAAGAAAGGTCCCATACAAAACCAGTACTCATAGCAACATTCGCTGTAGTAGCAAAAGAACTAGAAGCAAAGTCGGCAGGTGCCCAATGATCATGGAAGGGCTGAACAAGTTGGGTCTGTGAATGTGATGGGGTACTGTGGCACTGTAAGAAATGATAAATATAAAGAGTTACGACCAAAACGGGAAGACCTCAATGAAGGGATGCAGAATGGAGAAGGGAGAACCAAGAGAACAACATACACAACAACTATGATAGTGTAAATGAAGAAAAAGTTAAAAGGCAGTTAGACTCAGAGTAAGCAGTTCCAGGGAAGAGAGGAGGAAACACACATCTTTTCTCTCAGTAGAAAGGGCAGAGCCTACAAGGGCAGAACATCGCACACACTGTTAGGCTCGTTAAATTGTTTGGTTCTTTTTTCTTACAAGTGTGAGTTCAGTGCAAGGTGGATATTGAGGAGAGGAGCAAAATATACCAGGAAATAATGTGATGTTTGTTGAAAGTTCTGCCTTTTAAAAATTGGAAAAAGGAAACAGGTAGAGACACATCAGCTGGGGATTCGAGCACAGTCTGATCACCAAGTTAAACGCAATCAAATTTACTTGAACTTAAACCATGTACCTAGGACTTACCTACCTGTATACAAAATAAAGCAGTTGTTGTCCCTTTAACTGAGCTTTACTTTGCTCAAGATTCACTTTAGAAGAGGGTATCAGGCTTTCCCTTTAAGGGCTGTGCTCTGATTGTCCTCACCCTGACATATTTGGAACTAGCATATTCTTCACCTCATAACTTGCCTGCCTGGAGTCTTACCGTGCTGCCTGCTCTGAACTCTGGCCTGGCCTCCTGAAAGAGAAAAGCTGAGTCTCTGGAGTGCATGTCATCCTCTCTGGGACAGGACAGCTATGGCCTGAGGAGTGAAACTGGACCCAGACACAAGCTCAACTTGGTTTCCTTAAGAACGCTTGTGAACTCTGAGATGGGGGTAAGGGAGGGAGGGCCTCACCTGGGAGCTAAGCTGTTCAGATGACAGCTTGAATGTTGTGGTGATCTTCTTGGCCAGGACCTTGGCATCGCTGAACCCAAAGGAGTAGAGAGAGATCTCAGCAATCATGGTGTAGTCTGGAACCATCATTGCCACAGGTCGGAAGAGAGCCTGAGTGAGCACAAAGGAGGAACACCATCATGGTGGTCGCTGACCCTCCCGCCCTATGTGTCCCCTCTTGTCCAGCAGGTCCCAGAGCACAAGCACAGGTGGGTGAAGAAACTTATTCTACACCTGGGCCTGCAAACGTCACTTTTCTGAAAGCCCATTCCAACCATGGAAGGCGTGCCACTTAAGGGAAGCACCCCAAACAAACCAATCAAGCAACAAGCATTTATTAGGCACTCACTGTGTGCCAGGCACCGTCCTAAGCATAGAACAGCAAAAACAGTCCCCGTGCTCAAAAAGATCCTATCCTAATGGAGGAGGAGAAGGTAGCATTTGGACAGAGTCTTGAAGGGAGCCAGGGATGGATGGCAGAGCATGTCAGGCCCAGGAGACAGCTGGGGCAGAGGCCCAGAGATAAGAAGTGGAGTGTTGTATGCAAAGAGATGCAGGTAGGCCAGGACTGCTGGGGCACAGAGTGTATGGAGGGGTGGAGCGAGGTGCAGGAAGACTGGAAAGGAAGGAAGCAGCCAGGGTGTGAAGAGTTTTAAGTGCCAAACAAAGGACTTTATAGCTGATCCTGGAGGTGGCATGGATCCAGCAGAGTTTATCGAGGAGGAGATGATATAATCAGAAGAACATGGGTCTGCATTTGACCCGTCCCACAGATGGCTCAGCCACCACCCCCGGGTATCTTGTGCAGGCCTGCCCCTCGATGGTGGCACAGCAAGGACTAGAGCCCAGACCCACCGGTCCACACTGCCTTTCTGGGCCAGCATTTAGGACACTTACCTTCAAGTTGTCAGGTAACTCAGTGCGTCCAGCATAGCCTGGGTTCATAGTGATGAACACTGCACACGAGGGAACAAGGGGTATTTCAACCCCTTCAAACATGAATCGATCAACCTACAAAAAGACCACACTCAGTCTTCCTGGGGAAGGGAGCCTTGGAACAGCTTCAGAGAAGCGCCACCAGACTCCCAGGAGTGCATAGGCCCTTCCTTGTGGCCTGGCAAGCCACCTAACATCAGCCATCCTCCCCCTTCCTAAGAGCACAGAGATACTCAGAGATACTCAGGTTCATTAAACACTTCTCCCACGCTAATACAGAAGCTCCAAACCCATTGCTATCCAAACGGAGGAGCCCCTTTAGTCAGGACATCCTCCAGCTGTTCCAGCTGCCCCCGTTCTGCACAGGACATACTGGCCGCTCCACTAGTGCTTGCAGAATGAGCAGAGGAACCAAATTCCCTTTCACTGGGGACGTGAGTGAGGTGTTTGTAACCAACATCCCCCAAAAGACAAGAGATCTTAAGATGCCAGTAAGGTCGGGCCTCCTTGAAGGGCAGCGTGGGATTACAGGCCGCTAGCCAGCTCCCCCCGCCTGGCCCTACTCACTCTCTGCTGCTGAGCTTTCTGAATGGTTGTGATCTGCTGAGCCACCACAGACAGCACCTCCACATCGATGCGGTTAAATTCGTCAAAGCAAGCCCATGCCCCGGAGCTAAGCAGAAAGTAAGCCTGGTAAGTGGGCAGCGTCAATACTCAGAGTCCCGGTGCCCTGCCCCGACCTGAGGCTCAGCTCGGACTGCAAGGACCAGCCTGAACAGAGGTCTCCCTCTTGGCTGGGAGGTCCATCACCTCCCAGACCGCAGTGATCCAGGCACAATGATGTGTCCTAGATCACTGTCCTGGGTCTTACCATAGACTGTCTCCTCAGACACACTGTAACCTCCTACCCCTCGCAATGGCCACACAGCAGTCTGTACATAGTAGGTACTTGATTTATAGTTATTGACTTATGTAGCCTGGGATACCAAACTCTTGCTGCTGACTATCCAGCATGGGGAAGAAGCCATGGGGTCTGCTGCCAAGTCTCTAAGGGTTTTGCAACAAGACTTTCCTAGTAAATATCTGAAACTCCTCTCCAAAACCAATCTTCAAGCAAGCCTGCTCAAGCCCCTCAGCTTCCCTTGACCTTTAGATTGCATACCATCTTGGCTTTGTAACCTCGGAGTTATCTTGGACTTGGTCCTTCCCCCACAACCACAAACTAGTTGCCAAGTCCTGCCAACTCGTCCTTACCCAAATCTCCTTCTTTCTCTCCGCTCACTCTGCCATCATTCTAACTCTAGCCCTTATCAACTCTCTCTTTGGCCAGAGCTTTGATGAGAAATATTTGCAACTGGGGGCAAGAACCAAGGAAGAGGAATGGGGGAGACAGAGACCCCAGGACACTAGCAAGAGCTGGGAAGGAGAGAACATGCCCCTGAGGAGTGACTGTTGACTTCCTTTTTAACTAATTATGCTTGCTAACGAAGTGCTAGTTATAAAATAGAGGGTGGTGAGAAATCCGGTTCTCTTGTCTATCCGCACATCTCTCTCTTCCAGCACCACTATCTCTGTCTGCACACAGACACAACTAAGCACTCGGCTCTCTCCTTCTTCATGCTGGTGGTTGGGTGAGGCCAGGAAGAGAGCGACAAGGAGCCAGAAGCCTCCACTCAGGGTCAAAGGCAGGTGAACAGGAGCTTCCCTGTGGACCCAACCAGGGCAGACAAATGATTCTGGGCCCAAGTTTTCCCATACCCCCAAGGAGGCAGGACTGGCCTGCTAGAAGGCATTCACTAAGAGGACAGTTCTGGCCTTGACTATTGTAATAACTTCCTAATTGGTCTCTCTGCTCTCTCCTGTCCAGTTCACCCTCACAAGACGTTTTATTGTGCAGTCATTTCAATCGTGTCTGACTCTTTATGACCCCATTTGGGTTGTTTTTTTTTTTTTGCAAAGATACAAAGTGATTTGCCATTTCCTTCTCCAGCTCACTTTACAGATAAGAAAACTGAGGCAAACAGGGTTCAGTGACTTGCCCAGGGTCACCCAGTTCTAAGTATCTGGGGTTAAATTTGAACTCAGGTCTTCTTGATTCCAGGCCTGGCACTCTGTCCACTGCCCTTAGCTGTCCTTCACAAGGCCCCCAGCAGTAATCCAAATATACAAGCCTATATATCCAGGACACAGGGGATGGAGGACCTTGGCTTCAGGAAGATCTGCACCCAGATCCTGGCCCAGACACTAGCCATGGGGCCCTGGATAAATCATTTAGCTTGTCTCAGTCTCAGTTTCTTCATCTGTAAATGGAGATAATAACAGCACCTACCTCGCAACAACCCTGTGAGGATCACATGACACAGCACACAGGAAGCCCTTGGCAAACCTTAAAAAAGAGTGTGGCGTAAAGACGCCCAGGTCTGTCCGTTGTGCTCCCCTGCTCACAGACCTTCCTTCTACGGCTACGAACGGGGGAGCCGAGGATTGGCCTGACTGCCCGCTGTCTGGCCCTTCACACACTCTGCTCTCCGACAGAACCAGACAACCATGTGGTGCCTGATCGCATTCCACCCTCTCCTGCTTCACGTCCTCCTCCTCATCAGACTATAAGTTTCTTGGGGTCAGAAACTGTCTTTTCCATCTTTGTAGCTTCAACACAGAGCACAGAGCCTGGAAGACACAAGGCCCGGTCACCTAGAACAATGGCCTGCTACAGTTTCGGTTCCACACTCTCACGTGTGCTGGGGCCGGGAAAGAGGGGAAGTCCTGCCAGCTGGAGGAAGCTTCCTCCAGCCATGGCAACAGCCCAACGACCACTAAAAATCACCTGGCATGCCATCTCTTCCACACGTATCGCAGACATCAATCAAAAGGACAGAATCCCAGACTGGAAAAAAAATCCCAGAGGCCATCTAGCCCATCCCATATCTAAAGAAGAGTCCCCTCTATGACCACCCTGGCAAATGGTCATCAGGCCTTTCTTTATTTGAAGACTGTGGGCAAGAGGAGCACACTCCCTCCCAAGGAAGCCCCTTTCACTTCTGGACAGCACTAACAACTTCCAGCCATTGGTCCCAGCTCTGCCCTCTGGGGCCCAGCAGGACTAGTCTAATCCCTCTTCCAAGGAGCAGCTCCCAGAGTGAAGGATGTTACATCCAAGGGCCTTCACAAGTCTCCTTTCCACGCCCCCTCCCCTCCCTTTGCCTATTGCAATGGTTCCTTCATTGGTTGCTGTTTCTGGCTCCCCATCGTTGGGATAGAAATGCTTGGCCTTCTCGGCCAAAGTCCCAAGGGGCAGACCTCCCATGTGGCTGCTACCCCCATTCCTTCCCCAAAATAGGACTCTCACCTAGCAAGACCTTTGAAGAACTTGCCCATGGCCATGAAGTCAAGCTGGTCAGAGCAGTTGAACACCACTGTCTGGATGGCCAAGGCTTTCCCCAGGTCCTTGGTTGTTTCTGTCTTCCCAGTCCCTGCCGGGCCAGCAGGAGCACCCCCAAATTTGAGGTGCAAGGCCCCAGTCAAAGTCAGATAACACCTACATGAAGGAAAGAGGAAAGAAAGAATAATAGCTGACATGGATGGAGAACTTTGAGGTCTGCAGAGTCTGTTGTCCACCTTTCTCATCTGTTCCTCACAACCACTGTGGGAAGTAAATGCCACCAGTGTTGTCTCTTAGAGAAGTTGAGCAGTTTACCCCTGGCCACACAGCTAGGAGGAGCAAACACTCAGAGTTTACGTGAAATGCACTAGGCAGGGCCAGCTCTTTCCCTCTAGGATTCCAATCCATTGTTCTTACTCCTTAAGACACCCACCCCAGAGACACCGCCTCTCCCAGAAGCTCTATCCTGGCTCACTCCCAGCTACTGCATGGCTAGGCTACATCAGAGAAACTACAGAGGGTCCCCACTGGCTGAATCCCCAGAGACCATCTGATCCAACTCCATCACTAGATGGATGGAAATTGAAGCCCAGGAAAGATAAGACACAAAATCTTGGAATCACAGACTCTCTAAGTTGGGGGGAGGACATCTACTGTCCCACAGATTGACGGAGGTCAATGAAGGTGGCGATGACATAGAGACTCTGGTGCTAAATGGGAGCTGGTCAAGGTTAGAGGACAAGGCCCAGCCTGGCATTGTATGGCTAGAATTAAAACTCTCACACATAAACTGAAATCACTCTTTGTCTAGTGTGACCCCTTGTCTTAGCATATGATACCAATCCCCTGAGGCTTGCAACCTAGACATTATCACCCAGCTGATTCTCTCTTGAGCATCGTTGTGCATGTCTGGTTTTGGCTACTGTCTTCTGCCCACTGATTTGTCTGCCTGGTTTCTGATTGTCTTGGAACACCAAGCTCTTGACCTTAACCTGAGCTGGGACTTTTCTGCTTTTTCCTTTTCCCTGTTCCCCAAGCTAGAAAGAATTCCATCTGCACCACAGATCCTATTAGCCACAAGCTTCACTAGGTCTTGGCTGAACTCAGCCAGTAGTATCCCCTATATGCCAGGTTTCTATGAACGAAGTTGTTCTATAAAGTGATGTGAAGCCTCTGAGCATCCAGTGTAAGAGCCGGCAAAAGCAGCGGGTTGGTTATTGCCAAGGGGAATTGGGGAAGACGACACAGGGCTAGGAGATGCCTCCTTCACCTGTCTGTGAGGGGGGTGATCACCAGGCGCCCACTATTGCCCAAATACTCATAGCCATAGAGGAATTCAGCATTGACTGCACGGATGTACAAGTCGTTCTTGGTCCAGTAGTACCTGGAGATTTAAAAGAACTGAGTTGAGATCCAGGAGGCAGGAAAAGGGCATCTTGGCGGAAGGGTGGCTATTTCAGGGAAGGAGCGAGGGTGAGAACATCACAGAATGATCTGACTTCTTGGGGTGCACAGGTAAACTAGGGCTGGCAGTCAGATGACATGATATACTAGGTAAATTTCCACAATTTTTATGCAAACCAGGGGTACAAAGTGGGACTAAGTTACTTTTATGGTTCAGGTGCATCACTACATTTTTCTGAGCCACAGGAAGAAATCTAGAGAAGTAAAGTATGGTCCTATTCTCTCTGAGAGTTTCTGGTCCTCCTTCATTCCTCACTAGGGTAAAGATCCTCCTGGTAATGAGCAAGGTGGCTGCAGAGGCACCGGGCTAGGTCATCTGTGGGTGGAGCCCCTGCCCCTTCACTCCTTCTCCTGCTCCTGCGCTCTAGCTTTGGTCTACTCGGGCCACGTTGAGCATTCTTTGTTACCATGTGGAGAGTCTCAGGGGCTCCAAACTACACCAATTGCAGTCATCACAGACCCCCTGAACCCTAAATAGCTGTGTTGGGACTGGCACTGAAGGCTAAGAAGGGCAGAAGCTGTCTGGGTCTGATGGACATGGGGAATGGCTACATTGCAGCTTATGCCCAAGACTGGCTTCTGCCCTAGTACAAAGCATGGAAGAAGCTTCAGCCAAGGGGTAACCAAACAAATGTTGGTATGACGACCAGTACCCTTACAAGGGAGACAAAGAAATACAGCAAGATTTCGATGACACAATGCAAGGCACAGAAAGCAGGACCGCAAGAACAACCTATATACTTATTGTAACTGAACAGAGTCAGATGGGGAGGACTAAGAAGATAAACTTATTATTGGTAACTGCATTGTATGGCTAAATTGGGGTTTTCCAGGTTTTGTTAGCTTTTTTGAGATTTTTTTTTAAATTAAAAAAAGGATGGCATCACAACCTAGTGGCTAGAAAGCTGTCCTCAGAGCCAGGAGAACCAGAGTGACTCTGAGCAAGTCACCAAGCCTCTCAGGGCTCCAGGCATCTCTCTATATTTCAGAGAAGGTGTCAATCTGCTCTAGTAAAGTGGGTTCCTTTATATTAGTGAAATTACAGGCGCAGTCCCTGTCTTGTCCTGCCCCCTCAGTTTCCCTGGTTTCTTGGTTTCTGCCTACCTGGCTTTGACCATTGCCTCTGGCTCTGTCACCAGCCCCTTCTCCTGCCTGGCCCAGCCCCTAACCTGTTCCCTCAGCCACACCCTGACTCCTGTGGTCCAGCCTTCCCCACCTGTATCCACCCTGTTTGCTGGTTTGTTACCAACTCTCTCTTGTCTGCTCAGTTCACCATGACAACAAAGAAGAGCTGGTCAAGCTGAGAAAGGCAGTCATTTACCTTAGCTGGGAGATCCACTCAAAGGCATGCACACTGACCACATTTTCATCTATCAGTTTGGCAGCCACATCCTTAGCGTGGACCTCAATGACAATTAGCGCTGACAGTATGGCTCTCTGTATCCTAGACAGCTTTCCTCGGACAAGGGCCACCAGATCCTGCAGCTGAGGGAGGAAGGGGAGACACATGAGGTCCCTCAGCTACTTCCCTGCTTCCCAAAGAAATACCAACCCTAGCCATATATCCCACCTCTATTTCTGGAGCGTCCAGGCTAATTAGGGTTGGGAGCAGAAGAAGACAGAAAAAGGGAGTCAACAGACAGACAAGTAGGTGGGTAGGAGGCATTCAGGGCGCTTGGTCCACTGGTGCTATTACTATAGAATTAAGGGAAAATGTAAGCACATCTTGGCATTCCCCAAATCCCTGCCAAGAACTTCACTGGTTTGTATTTGTGACAATGGATGGCTAAGGAAGGAAGATTGGAAAGAAATGTAGTGTTCTCCTATGTGGATGAGACAATACTAATTTGGGGCTGGGAGGAAAAGGCTTTTAAGGGGCTAGCTTCCTCTTCACTGCTCAGATACATGGGTGATGGTCCTTTTCTTAAAATTCTCCATGGAAAGAGATTTCAAAGTCTTCCCAAGGTTCAGACCTCAACTGGAAAGACCTCCATATACCCATTTCTCATCCCAGTACATGGCAACCAGCTTTCATCAAGTGCTGAGTCTGGGCCAGACACTGTGGTGGCTTCTTGATCTACTTCAGAAAGTCTCTCTGAACAGGTCTGTATACTACTTTCATCTCTGTATCTCCCATAGTCCTGACAAGGCCTTGCATAGAGTAGGATCTCCGTGAACGTGTGCTGAACTGGATTGAAGTAGGTCAAATAGCTACTCATATTTGCTTTCAAAGAGAGCGAGCCCTCAGTACCACTGTCATTACAGAGCAGGCAGGTCCTTTCCCAATGTTTCTGGGGGGAACACATCACAACAGCCAGTGGAGAAGAGGGTCCTACCCAAGAGTGTGAGGCTAAGGGGAGGGCTGCTGCTCTCCTACCTGAGTAGAGAGCTGTGAGAAGAGTCGGCTTTCTAAGTCCCCAGCCTCCAGGGCCTCTGATACCTCCTTTGTCCAGAAAGTCTGACAGCCAGCAATGGTCACCTGGCCCGGCCAATTCAAGACCCATTCAGTCCTCGGGGTCTGAAAGAACAACATGCTTTGTCTACTCAAGGATCAATGGCTTTGCACCAGCCCTCCTCCCCAAAAGACCCTCTGAGCTCTGCATTGATCCTTCTGAGTGACCGACCACTTCACTCTTACACCACCATGTCTTCATGAGAAGTAGGCTCATCCTGAGACTGTTTGGGAGCTTTCATCCTCTGAAAGTTTAGAAAGCCAGTTTTTGATTTAAAGCTGGAAAGGATTGACCCTCCCCCTCATTCTACAGATGCAGAAACTGAGGGAGGCCAAGCGTGATAAAGTGTCTTGCCCATAGTCATGTTGGCAATAAGTAAATGGCAAAGCCGAAATCGATCCTTGGTCTTCTGACTCCAAATGCATTGTACCGTGACACTGCCCTGACAATCTGGGAACTTTCTAGAGTTTCCTTTTTAAAAAACATTCCAGATTCTGGAGGGAAGTGTTCAAGAAACCTCTAAAATCATGGAGCAGTGGTAAAGGCATGGTCATGGAGTTGGAAGCCCTGGGTCTGAGCCCCAGCTCTGACATTTATTAGGGGAAAGTTTCCTCAGCTTTAAAAAGGGGATAAAGATCTCCATCCTACCTGCCTTACTAGTTTGTTGGGAGAAAAGAGCATGGCAAAGTGTCATAAGACTAGGAGCTCTCCTCCTCCTCCTCCTAATTATTGTTATCATTCTGACTATTACTATTACTACCACTGTCCACTTCCTCCATCAATGAAAGCTCTAAGGATGAAACAGCTGGCACAGCCCAGGCAGAGGAGGAAACCCTGAACTGGAGATGGCACTCTTGCTGGCAATGGCGGGGTGGATGGGGGCTCACATTAGGGTAGGCCAGGATTGCCCGTTCGATGAAGTCGTGCACACTGGCCTTCATGCTTTGTTCCACCTCCAGGAGCCAGTCTTCCACATTGCCAGTGGGGTAAATGGAAAAGGAGAGCTCCACCTCTTCTCCTTCACCAGAGTACATGTGAGTGATCTTCAGGTCTTCCTGGAAAAGCAACTGGTGGGGCAGGATGGGGAAAAGAAGGTGAGGAGGGATGGTGGCTTCTCCCATTCCCAGGCCAGGGGAGCCTTGCCTAAGGGACCACGCTTGCTCAGCCCACACTTAAGGTCCCTGGCTTCTCTTGGGCTAAAGCAAAGCTTGGGAGCCCACTGCGCCACCAGAGCTTGGCCACAAGGGATGCTGGCTGGGGGCCATCTTCAGCTCTGTTTTGCTCTATGGCCTTGACTTCCCAGTTCTGATAGCCTGAATTCCTCATTCAACAGTCAGAAAGGAAATAGAACCCAGGCTTTTTTAGTCTCAAAGCCAGAAACAGGAAAATCACAGGATCAAAAAACCATGGAATGTTAGAACTTGGAGGGTCCTCAGGGCCCATTTTATCCAAAACTTTCATTTTACAGATGGAGAAATATGCCCAGAGAGAGAAAGCCATCCCTTCCAAGTCACATATGCATTAGAGAATTACAGAGCAGGGTCCAGCTATGAATCTCTTTTCATACAGAGACAAAGGTGGAAAGCGGGGTGTGTGGGGGGGCGGTTCCTGCTTCTTACTAGTATACCTCCTATGACCAGGCTTTCCCTTGATCTCAGTACTGTACCATACATCCATGCTACAGGGAGGCCCAGAGGGCTCTTTACTCTGTAAATACCAAAGATTATACCCAGGCTCCTTCCTGTCTCTTTGGTTCAGGTGCCCAGAGTTCAAATTGCACCTGCTCCCCTCTGCTACCCTCACTACTGTGTAAAGGACACATGGGGAGAGGTCTATTGGCTTTTCTTCTCAACAGAGACATGCCCCATTCCCAGGCTCTCTTGTGCTATAAAGGATAAGAAGCCTCAGGCTGCCTAAAGAAGGCCCCAGCCCTAATCACCCGAGCAATGTTCTCGAAGCACTTCCGAAGATGAGGCTGCACAGCAGTGGGGTCTTTGGTCTGGGACAGGATCTCCAGCAGTTCATCATCAGATAAGAAGTAGAATCTGCAAAAGAAGGGGCAGAGGCAGAGACAGGGAATGTCACAGAGGGTCAGCATCTTAGATCCCTTTGGGGCGAACAACAGATCCTAAAGTCACTATCTAGACCTTTGATCTCTAAAACAGATCCCTGTTAGAAGCCTTAAAGGGCCCAAAATGTTCTGATGATCCTCAGGGCTGACTTCAGAGAAGCAGCGGATGGACTCCAGCAAATATAGAAGCAGGAAAACCATTCAATAACTTTTGGTACATTTGACCCAAAAACCTCAAATCTAAGATGCCCAAAGGATTTCTTCTGACTTGCCTAAAGATCAATTGCTTTTGGTGACCAGGCACCATCAGGGAAGGGAATCAGACCTCAGAGAGGATTTCTCCTATTTTCCTAGCCCTAGACTCTCCAGAACAACTGTGTGACTATGCCCTATACTGGTGATGCCACGCTTATAACACCTAATGCCACACAACCACCCCAAGGATCATTTTTAGGTCACTCTAACCCCAACCAGCTGATTGTCTGAGCCCTGGACATTCATAGTGGTCAGCCTGATTCTGCTTATTCCAAATTTTGCTGTTTCCTAACAATGAAGCCAGAAGAAAAGGAACCAGGCTTACCTGGGAAAAGAAGCTCTCTTGGTCTCCAGGTACTCGCTCAGGCCTTTCTGAACCAGGTCTAATAGTTTGTTACAGTCTCGAAGGGTGTCCAGTAGCCTTTGATCAGCACAGACATTAATCACCTGGAGGTCACAAGCACATGAAAAGCAGAAAGATAGAAGAGAACAGAATCTGTAGCAAGAGGTTGCCACTGGTCTCAATTATCGAGTAAACAAAAGAGTCCAGACAGAAGGTACAGGCCCACCATGGGGCACAAGGAAAAGCTAGATGGCTGCCATCCAGGAGCAGGAGGCAAGGAATAGAGGAATTCGATAACAACTTATTAAGTACTAAGCACTAGAGAGATCCAAAGTCCAGCCAGGAATCTCTCAGCCTCTGCCCTCCTGGAGCTCACAAGGTCAGTGGTATCATAGAGGACTTCGCACAAATGACCTTGCAAATTCATTTCTCCATCTTGGTTGGAGAGGCAATACTGGTATCCTGCATTCGGGAAAGTTGTTATAAATGGTCTCTGAGATGTCTTCTCATCCCAGGCTTTACTGGACTCTATGATCAGAGGACACCTCCTAGAAGCTTGCCTATTGCCCCCTGTCATCCCCCAATCCCCACCATCTCCCAATGAACCAGGAGATAATCCACAATCCCCAGTGCCCTATGAACCAAGCCCACCTCTCTGTTCTCATTGGCGTTCTTCATGATTTTCCTCCAGAGCCGCTCCATTGTCTGATAGCGCTTACTTTCCACTGGTAACTGTCTATTGATATCCTCAGAGCTGAAGATGGGCTCTAGGTACAACCAAGACCGCTGGCAGTTGAGCCACTCCTCAAGGACCTCCTAGGGAAAGGAGATAATCATCCGCCATCAGGGCAGGAGAATCTTTAATAGCAATACATATATATACACACACATATATAGACATATATATATATGTATGTGTGTGTGTATAGAGAGAGCACAATATATATGTATATGTGTGTGTGTGTGTATATATATATATACATATATATACATGTATGCAGAGAGACAGAGAGAGAGAGAGAGAGAGAGAGAGAGAGAGAGAGAAGAGAGAAAGAACATCTGGTTATTTAAAAATCCTTGCCAAAAGTACTGAATGGAAACTGTGTTGATTAGCTCAGAACTTAAGAATAAAAAAGACACGTGTTTCACTCTCAGCTCTGACACTCACTAATCAAGTATTTCCAAGTTACCTCGGACAAGTCACCTTCCTTTACTGACCCTAAGCTTTCTCAACTAAAAATTGGGGATAATAATTTTAAGATGATGTTGTTTCTGTTCGGTCATTTTTCAGTTGTGTCTGACTCTCTGTGACCCCATTTGGGGTTTTTTGGCAGAGATACTGGAGTGGTTTGCCGCTTCCTTCTCCAGCTCATTTTACATATGAGGAAACTGAGGCAAACAGGATGAAGTGACTTGCCCAGGGTCACATAGCTGGTAGATTTCTGAGGCCAGAGTTTAACTCAGGGATTTGAGCCTTCCTGATTCCAGGCGCAGCACTCCATCCACGGTGCCATCTTGTTGCCCTTTTATTAAAAAGATGATAGGCACACTGTATTCAGAAATGGAAGAGAAATATCCTGAAAAATCCTTCCCTCTTGTTGTTGTTGTTGTATGACCCTCCTGGGATCATTTGTGAGGAGCCAATGAAATGATGCCTGTAGAGTATTGCCATTAAAGGGAGATTTCTAGGGAGATGAAGAAGTAGAAAGTCACAAGAGAGCCTCTCTCTTCAATGGTCCCATCAAAAATAACAAAAGAAATACAAAAAGAGCTGAGACCACCCAAATCTCCCAAAATAAAATTGTTCTTGGAAAAAAGCACTCAAAGAAACAAAGTTATGAGAGTCTGAAAAAACGATATAAATTATAAGCAGTGAAAGCCAAAACACCAGAGAGAAAATGTACTGAAAAAGCCCAAAACTAGTTCTATAAACAAAACAAATGAATAATAAACACATTGAAGAAATTAAAAGTGGAAATGAAATCAGCAAAAATATCACAAAGTGAATTAAAAAAAGGAACTTATTGTACTAACTAAGGAATCTCAAAGACAAGATGATGTTGAAGAAACTTGGCAGTTTAGAAACCTCTCTGGAGGATATAAGCAAAAAATGCCACATTTAATGAAAAACAGAAGTATTCTACAAGAGAACAGAATGGTAGAAACAACAAAAAAAGAATGCAAATATCACACAGTTGTCAATAGATTTTTTTGAAGATATATAGAAAAAAATGATGGATCTAGAGCATAATTCAAGGAGAGAAAATATAAGAATTATGACATTTCCCCAAAACTATAAAGTCTAAAATAATCTTACCACTATATTTCAAGAAACCACATTTACCAGAAATATTGAAAAACAAAAATTATACAGCAAATCAATAGAATCTACAAGATGCTAACAGGGTAGAATCCCTATAATAGGAAGCAGATGATTTTATAGAAGTCGAGAAGAAAAACACTGTTATGTCGAAAACTGCGCAAGAAGAATAGAAGAGGAGAAGTGAATGATAATGAGTGGACAAAAAAAATCCTAATGGAAACTCTGAGGCACTGACAGAAAAGTCGTTATGAAGCTTTATTCATCAAAAGTTACTAAAATAGTTACTGAGCAACTTTGGTTGAATTGATATTAACCAGTAAGGTTTAAATTAAATATTTAATTTTTAAAATTGCAAAAGATTGAAGTTACACATTATTTTCCTACCAAAATAAGAAATGACAGTTGCTGGGATATTTTTGTTGTTGCTATTCAGTCATTTCAGTTGGATCCTACTCTTTGTGATCCCATTTGGGGTCTTCTTGGCAGAGATACTAAAGTGGTTTACCATTTCCTTCTCCAGCTCATTTTACAAATGAGAAAACAGAGGCAAACAGGGTTAAGTGACTTTCCCAGGGTCCCACAGCTAGTAAGTGTCTAAGAATGGATTTGAACTCAGGTTTTCCTGACTCCTGACCCAGCATTCTATCCACTGTGCCACTCAGCTGCCCTACTGGAATACTTAGAATTAAGAGAGAGAAGACTCAGTTCCCAAAACAGCTTCCTCAAAAAGTTAAATGAACTCATCTTTCCTTACAAAGCTTCCCCTCTTCTAAACTTCCTTATTACTGTCAAGGGCACCACAATTCCCCTGGTCACTCAGGTTTGAAAGCAGAGGGTCATCCTCTGCTCTTCACCCTCTCACCCTCATATCCAATCAGTGGTTAAGCCCTGTCTGTTCTGCCTCTCCTCCTCCAAGTCTGCAGCTTGGCCTCCTTCCACTCTAGTCTAGCATCAAATTTATCATTCTAAAGGACAAGTATGTATGACTATGTCAGACTGCTTCCCCCACCCTCGATCAATAACCAAGACACACCATCTCTGGCTCTCCTCCATGCCTGGAATGCTCTCCCTCCTCATCTCCACCTCTTGCCTTCATCGGCTTCCTTCAAGCCCCAGCTAAAATCTCACCTTCTATGAGAACTCTTTCCTGATCCCCTTTAATGTTAGTTCCTTCCTTCTGTTGATTAATCCAATTTATCTTGTAAATAGTTTATTTGTACATATTTTGCCTGTGGTCTTCTCCATTAGACTGTGAGCTCCTTGAGAGCAAGACTGTCTTTCACCTTTCTTTACATCTCTAGCACTTAAGACGATGCCTGGCACACGATAGGTGCTTTATTGACTAAGGTGAGAAAATTAATCCTTTAAAAATGCATATGGATAAATAAAACTTTTAAAAATTATACAGGGGGAAAATAACCTTTGAAGTACAGAAGGGGACACAAAACTTAGAGCAATTGTTTACTACCTTGTTCATAGATAGATATACACACATATATAATTTTATATAAATATACAATTTAATATATATCATTTTAAAAGCTATAAATAATAGAAGTCAACAGTTTCTTCTCAATCCTTTTTCTTGTTCTTGTATTACAATGTTTTCATTTGTTGATAACTCTTAAGTTCACAATATAAAAGAAAATTCTTAAAAAGAAGTTTATAGTAGGAAGGATCAAACCTTAAAAGACCTTTTCCCATGTAACATTAACAAGAACATAAAGCCAAAGCTGAACTATCAAGTAAGCATTATATTCAATAGCAATTTTCTAACTGTCATCAGTTACTGTCTAAATGCAGTCATTTAGAGGACTAAAAACAATAGTGGTGTTGTTTTGCTTAACAACTGTATAACACAAAACTTACAAAATTAATAGTAGAAAAAGATATGAATTATGTTTAGTGGTTTGATTGCTTTCTCATTGGAAAATAATTATTTTAGTGAAATAAGGAAGATTATATTGTTTTTTGACAAAATGAATAATTTAACAAAGCATGTAAAAGATAAACCAAATTTTAATAATTAAATTTATTGATTTATACAATGAACCTTACAACTTCTTTTACATCTTAAAAAAAATTTTAATATGTGATATGGGCATTTGCTGCCGTTCCTTATTTTATATAATTTGGCACTGAATTCACAAGGTTTTGATAAACATTCTTTAATTCATAAAACCACACTTAAAACATATATATTAAATATATATATAACATATATATTAAACATATATTTTAATTTTTAAATTAAAATTTTAATTTATATTAAATATATAATATACATTAAATATATCTTTGATGAATAGTCCATCTTTCCAAGTCTAACCTCAGTTATAGCCCATAGGGTTTTTTAAATGAATAATTTTTATTTTAAACTTAGAGCAGCTAGGTGGCACAGTGGGTAGAGCACTGGGCCTGGAGTCAGGAAGACTCAAATTCCTGAGTTCTAATCTGACCTCAGATATTTCCTAGCTGTGTGACCCTGGGCAAGTCACTTGACCCTGTTTACCTCAGTTTCCTTATTTGTAAAAATGAGCTGAAAAAATAAATGGAAAACTACTGCTGTATCTTTGCCAAGAAAACCCCAAAAGGGGTCACAAAGAGTCAGACACGACTGAAAAACTACTGAACATTCTGAACTTAACACCCTTCCCCCCAAAATGAGCATTTCCATATACATAACAGAACTGGACTTGAATTCAGGAAGATGAGTCTTCCTGACTCCAGGCCTGGTACTCTATCCACTGCACCATCTAACTGCCTCCTTAGGCATTTACTCTGCTTCAGCAAACTCTAGAAAATCTGAAAATTATGATATCAGATAATGTAGAATTAAAGAAAGGAAGTGTTAAAAGGAAAATTCTATGTTTGGACCTTGCCCTAATAAAAGAGGCAAAACTCGGGAAGAGAAGATTAAAATGAGTTTATTAAAAAACACCAAGGCTAAAATGCCTTGGTAGGATGGTTTATGAGGAAATCAACATGGGCCTCAAATCTCTAGCAGCTTTTTTAAAAAATATTTTCACTTAAAGTTTTGAGTTCCAAATTCTATTCCTCCCTCTCTCCTTCCTCTGCCCCCTACTTGAGATGGTAAGCAATTAGATATAGGTTATACATGTGCAATCATGTAAAACATTTCTGTATTAGTCATTTTGTACAAGAATCAAATAAATAAAAGAAAAAAGAAAAAGAATGAAATGAAAAATCGTATGCTTCAGTCTGTATTCAGTCAATTATCAGTTCTTTTTCTGGAGGCAGGTAATATACTTCATCATTAGTCCTTTGGGGATTGGTCTTGGATCATTGTATTGCTGAGAAGAGCTAAGACATTCGCAGTTCTTCATTGTTTTACTATTGCTATTACTGTGTACAATGTTCTCCTGTTTCTGTTCACTCCACTATGTATCAGTCCATGTAAGTCTTTCTAGGTTTTTCTTAAATCGTCCTGCTTGTCATTTCTCATACCACAATAATATTCTATCACAATCATACACCACAGCTTGTTTAACCATTCCCCAATTGATGGACATCCCTTCAATTTCCAATTTTTAGCCACCACAAAAATAGCTGCTATAAAAATTTTTGTACAAATAGATCCTTTCTCCTTTCCTTGGATGTCTTTGGGATACTAGCTGTTGTCCTTTGTTCTCAAAGAGGACCAAAATGACATCACTATGCTAGAGTCAAGTTTCAATGTGTCTGACTGTGGCTGATCAGACCAATGTGAGCTCAGAATGTTCTACCACAGATCAGGCACAAATAGTCCATGTGAATATTTGGGGTGAATTCTCTAAATTTGTGCCTCTTGCATTTCTTTTGAGCTATTCCAACTCTGCTTGATATAAACCTATCAGGGGTACTATTGGATCAAATGATATGCACAGTTTTACAGCCCTGTGGGCATGGTTGCAAACTGCTCTCCAGAATGGTTGGATCAGTTCACAACTTCACCAACAATGCATTAGTGTCCCAGTTTTCCCACATCCCTTCCAACATCCATCATTTTCCATTTTTGTCATATTAGCCAATCTGATAGGTATGTGAGGTGGTACCTCAGATCAACAAGTCACTTTTAAGGCTTCATAAAGGCCTGGGTCTTTTGATCACATTTTCTCTGTGGATTACTATATTTATTTTATCTTCAACCATATATATAGTGTTGAATATTTATGCCTTGATAAATTTATAACTGCATTATGCCCTAGATTGTGATGAGTTTTTGTGAATTTGGAAAAATGCATGATTTCAACTTTCCCCACCAAAATATATTCTTTTCATGCCACTATTTAAGACCAATTTCTTCCTCATTCTAGTCATCTATAGCTTCTTCTGAGCTAATATATATCAAGTGTTCAACAAAGTGCTATATAAATGCTAACAATTAAATACTAGTAGCTATTATACTGATACTCTCTCATTATCAAAGGTACTTTTAAGTATGATGTAATTCACTTGTTCAGCTCTTTTAATGCTTCTGTGCAAGATCAGTCACTAATGCAGTCATTCTGAAGTGACCCATGTTTTTTTTAATTAAGATTTTTTTATTTTTAGTTTACAACACTCAGTTCTGCATGTTTTTGAGCTCCAGATTTTCTTCCCCTCCCTCCCCTGCCCCCTCCTCCCCAAGATGGCATGGAATCTGATATATCTTTGACATATGCCTTCACATTAAACTTGTTTACACAATAGTCAAGTTTTAAATTAGAATTATGACAACTGGAAGGAGTCATGAGAAAGAAGAAACAAAAGCAAAAAAAAGAGAAAAAAAAGAGCAAATAGTTTGCCTCAATCTACATTCAGACTCTATAGTTCTTTCTCTGGATGTAAATAGCTTTTTCCATCATGAGTCCTTTGGAGCTGTCTTTGAACTTTGTGTTGCTGAGAAGAGCCAAGTCCGTCAAAGTTAATCATCATGGAATCAATATGTCTGTGGTTGTTTACAATGTTCTTCTGATTCTGCTCCTCTCACTCAGTTTCAGATCATGTAGGTCTTTCCAGGTTATCATGAAGTCCGTTATCTTCCCCATTTCTCATAGCACAATAGTATTACATTATATTCACATACCACAACTTGTTTAGCCATTCCCCAATTGATGGGCATCCCCTTGATTTCCAATTCTTTGTTACCACAAAAAGAGCTGCTATAAATATTTTTGTACATACAGGTCCCTTTCCCACTTGTGTGATCTCTTTGGGAGACAGCCCTAGAAGTGGTATTGCTGGGTCAAAGGATATGCACCTTTTTATAACCATTTGGGCATAGTTCCAAATTGCTCTCCAGAATGGCTGGATCTGTTCACAACTCCTCCAACAATGTAACGATGTTCCAATTCTCCCACATCCTCTGCAGCATTTATCATTTTCTTGTTTTGTCATGCTAGCCAATCTGACAGGAGAGATGTGGTACCTAAGAGCTGTTTTGATTTGCATTTCTCTAAACAATAGGGATTTAGAGCATTTTTTAATATGCTTATAGATATCTTTAATTTCTTCCTCTGAAAACCGCCTGTTCATATCCTTTGACCATTTCTGAACTGGGGAATGACTTGTATTCCTATAAATTTGGCTCAGTTCCCCATATATTTTAGATATGAGACCTTATCAGAGACATTAGTTGTAAAGATTTTCTCCCAATTTTCTGCTTCCTGCCTGATCATTGTTGCATTGGCTTTTGTTATACAAAAACTTTTCAATTTAACATAATCAAAATTATCCATTTGGCATTTTCTAATGCTCTCTCTCTTGTTTCATGAATTCTTTTCTTTCCATAAATCTGATAGACTATTCCTTGTTCTCCCAAGTTGCTTATAGTATCAGCATTTATTCCTAAATCATGAACCCATTTTGACTTTATTTTGGTAAACAGTGTAAGATATTGGTCTATGCCCAGTTTCTGCCCTACCATTTTCCTGTTTTCCCAGCAGTTTTTGTGAAATACTGAATTCTTAGCCCAGAAGCTGGATTCTTTGGGGTTATCAAAGAGTAGGCTGCTATAGTCATTGACTACTACATCTTGTGTACCTAACCTGTTTCTTAGCCAGTACCAAGTAGTTTTGATGACTGCTGCTTTATATCTGGTATGGCTAGGTCACCTTCGTAGCATTTCTTTTCATTAATTCCCTTGATATTCTGGACCTTTTGTTCTTCCAGATGAATTTTCTTATTATTTTATCCAGCTCTGTAAAATAATTTTTGGTAGTTCAATTGATATGGCACTTAATAAGTAAATTAATTTAGGTAAAATTGTCATTTTTAGTATATTATTATATTTATTATATTAGCTTGGCCTAACCACGAGCAACTGATAGTTTTCCATTTATTTAGATCTGACTTTGTGTGAAAAGTGTTTCATAATTATGTTCATATAGGCCCTGGGTTTGTCTTGGCAGGTAGACTCCAAAATATTTTATAGTGTCTACAGCAACTTTGAATGGAATTTCTCTATCTCTTGCTGTTGGGCTTTGTTAGTAACATATAGGAATGCCACGGATTTATGTGGGTTTATTTTATATCCTGCAACTTTGCTAAGGTTTTTTATTATTTCAAGTAGTTTTTTACTTGATTCTCTAGGATTCTCTAAGTAAATCATCATATCATCTGCAAAGACTGATAACTTAGTTTCTTCTTTGCCTATTCTTTCAATTTCGTTTTCTTTTCTTATTGCTAAAGGCAACATTTCTAGGACCAAATTGAATAATAGGGGTGATAATGGACATCCTTGTTTGCTTGCTGATGGTTTTAAGTAGGTGCTACTTATAATTTTAAGGAATACTCCATTTATTCCTATGCTGTCTAGTGTTTTTAATAGGAATGGATGTTGTATTTTGTCAAAACGTTTTTCTCCATCTATAGAGATAATCATGTGCTTTCTGCTAGTTTTGTTATTGATATGATTAATTATGCTAATGGTTTTCCTAATATTGAACCATTCCTGGAATAAATCTTACGTGATCATAGTGTATTATTCTCATGATAAGTTGATGCAATTTTTTTGCTAAATTTTTGCATCAATATTCATTAGAGAAATTAGTCTATAATTTTCTTTCTCTGTTTTGACTCTTCCTGGTTTGGGTATTAGTACCATATTTGTGTCATAAAAAAGAATTTGGTAGGACTCCTTCTTCACCTATTTTCCCAAATAGTCTATAAAGTATGGGAATTAATTGTTTTTTAAAAGTTTAATAGAATTCATGCGTAAAACCATCTAGCCCTGGAGATTTTTTTCTAGGGAGTTCATTGATGGTTTGCTCAATTCCCTTTTCTGAGATGGGGTTATTTAGGTATTTTACTTCCTCTTCTGTTAACCTGGGCAACTTATATTTTTGTAAATATTCATCCATTTCCCTAAGGTTACCAAATTTATGGGCATACAATTGGGCAAAATAATTCCTAATTATTGTTTTAATTTCCTCTTCATTGGAGGTGAATTCACCCTTTTCATTTTTGATACTGATAATTTGGTTTTCTTCTTTCTTTTTGTTAATCAAATTGACCAAAGGTTTATCAATTTTATTGTTTTTTTTTTCATAAAACAAACTGTTAGTTTTATTTATTAGTTCAATAGTTTTCTTGATTTCAACTTTATTAATCTCTCCTTTGATTTTCAGTATTTCTAATTTGTTATTTAATTGGGGATTTTCAATTTGTTCTTTTTCTAGCTTCTTCAGTTGCATGCCCAATTCATTGATCTCCTTTTTATCTATTTCATTCATGCAAACATTAAGAGATATAAACTTCCCCTAAGAACTGATTTTGCTGCATCCCATAAGTTTTGGTATGTTGTCTCATTATTGTCATTCTCTTGAATGAAGTTATTAATTGTTTCTACGATTTGTTCTTTGGCCCACTCACTCTTTAGGACTAGATTATTTACTTTCCAATTAATTTTTAGTTTATTTTTCCATGGTCTGTTATTACAAATAATTTTTATTGCAACATGATCTGAAAAGGATGCTTTGACTACTTCTGCCTTTCTGCACTGGATTGTGAGGTTTTTATGCCCTAGTACATGGTCAATTTTTGAGTATGTGCCATGTACCTCTGAGAAAAAAGTATATTCCTTTTTATTCCCATTCAGTTTTTTCCAGAGGTCTATCATATCTGCCTTTTCTAAAATTCTATTCACCTCCTCAACTTCTTTCTTTTTTTTTTAAGGTTAGATTTGTCAAGTTCAGAGAGGGAGAGGTTGAGGTACCCCACTAGTATAGTTTTGCTGTCTATTTCTTCCTCTAGCTCCCTTAACTTCTCCTCTAAGAATTTGCATGCTATACCACTTGGTGCATATGTTAAATAATGATATTACTTCATTGTCTATGGTGCCTTTTAGCAGGATATAGTGTCCTTCCTTATGTCTTTTAATTAGATCTATCTTTGCTTTTGCTTTGTCTGAGATTAGGATTGCTACCCCTGTTTTTTTTTTTGCTTTATTTGAACCAGAATATATTCTACCTTTATCCTGTGTGTATCCCACCCTCTGTTTCAAATGTGTTTCTTGTAAACAACAAATTGTAGGATTATGGTTTTTAATCCATTCTGCTATCCGCTTCCATTTTACAGGAGAGTTCATCCCATTCACATTCACAATTATGATTACTATCTGTGTCCTTTTTCTCCATCCTATTTCCCCCCATTTATGCTTTTATTTCTCCCTTCTCCCTTCCACTCCTCAACAGAGTTTTGCTTTTGACTGCCACCTTCCTCAGTTTACCCTCCCTCTTGATTCCCCTCCCTTATCTTATACTTTTCCCCCTTGCTACTTCTTCCCTACCTTTTGACCACCCCCCTCCCTTTTCTTTCCCCTTTCCCCTCCTACTGCCTGTAGGACAAGTTTGATTTCTATACTTATCAGAGTATGTTATCCCCTTCTTGAACCAAATCCAATGAGAGTAAAGCTCAAATACTGCTCTTCTCTTCCCTTCTTTCCTTCTATTATAAAATGCTTTTGTGCCTCTTCATGTGATGTAATTTACCCTTTTCTACCTCCTCCTTACCTGTTCTCCTAGAACCATCCTTTTATATCGCTTAATTATGTTTTTTATCACTATATCAGTTATTTTATACTGATAGCCACAGTCTATATATATATATCCCTTTCAATTGTCATAATAACTGCACTATTCTCAAGATTGACATATAAAACAATATAATCCTATATAAGGATGTAAATAATTTGCCTTATTGATTAACAAGGGTTTTTCCCGTTTACCTTTTTATATCTCTCTTGAGTTTTGTATTTGAAGATCAAATTTTCCAGTGAGCTCTGGCCTTTTCATCAGGATGGCCCAGAATTCCCTTACTTCATTGAATGTCCATCTCGTTGCCTGAAAAATTGTGCTCAACTTTGCTGGGTAGTTGATCCTTGGTTGTAGTCCAAGCTCCTTTGCTTTATGAAATATCATATTCCAATTTCTCCTGTCACTTAATGTAGAAGCTGAAAGATCCGGTGTGATCCTGACTGTAGTTCCATGATATTTGAATTGTTTCTTTCTGGCTGCTTGCAGTATTTTCTCCTTGACCTGATAATTCTGGAATTTGCCTATAATATTTCTTGGAGTTTTCAATTTGGGATCTCTTTCAGGGGGTGATGGGTGGACTCTTTCGATGACTATTTTACCCTCTGGCTCTAGGATCCCAGGGCAGTTATCCTTGCTGATTTCTTGGAAGATACTGTTCAGGCTCTTTTTTCCATTGTGGCTTTCCAGTAGACCAATAATTCTTAGATTGCCTCTCCTGGATCTGTTTTCCAGGTCAGTTGTTTTTCCAATCAGATATTTCACATTTTCTTCTGTTTTTCATTCTTTAGATTTTGTTTGATTCCTGATGTCTCATAGAGTCATTAGCTTCTACTTGCCCGATTCTAATTTTTAATGTCTAATTTTTAATGTTGTTTTCTTCCTTTAGCTTCTCTATCTCCTTTTCCATTTGGTCAATTTTATTTTTCGATGAGACATTTCCTCCACTTATATTCTGAATCTCCTTAACCATTTCACCAATTTTACTTTTTAAAGATTTGTTTTCATCAGTGAACTTTTTTCCCATTTTTTCTTTTACCTCTCTAATTTGGTTTTTTAAGTCCTCCTTGAGTTCTTCCAGGAATGCTTTTTGGGCTACAGACCAGTTCACATTCCCTTTGAGGTTTCAGATGTGGGTATAGTATCCATGCTATCCTCTTCTGAATTGGTATTTTGATCTTCCCTGTCTCCATAATAGGAATCAATGGTCTTTGGCTTTTTAGTGTGTTTTTTCATGGTATTTTTTTTTATTCCTCCTGGCTTCTTAAGTGGATCTGTGCTTCTGGGGCTCAGGGGACTTTGTCCCAAGCTTCTTGTGATGGGATGTGTGGGCCTGCTCACTGGCTTTGTGTGCTAGTTTAGTGATGTATGGGGGAGGTGTGGTCTGGCTGCTGGAGATCTCCTCTTCCTTGGGACTGCTCTACAGCACAGTGGTCTCAGCTGTTGTCTGTGCTGGTGTCTGCCACTTCCCCTGGCTGTGCAAAGGCAAGTCTGGGGTTCTGGTGTTGATGTTTGCTAGCTCCACACCCCTGGGGCTCAGTAAATTCTCATTGCTCTGCTGAGGTGGGGTCTGCTGGGACACCTCTCTTCCTGCACTAGTCTCCTTCTGCCACCACAAGAAGGGCCCTCTCCCCAACTTCTCTCACTAAAAGGCTACTGAAGCCCCACTTCTGACTCCTCTGTTTCTCCTGAGGTAGTATTATTCAAGGGAGGGATGAGAGCCATTTTACCTGGCTATCATGGCTCCTGGAAGTTCAAGAAGGCAAGTTTCAAACCTTTAGGCTATGGGCTAGAGGCCTCTGGGGTAGCTGCTCCCATGGCTACAGGCTCTGCACTGGTGTCTCCCGTAGCTCCAATAGACTCCCATCATGGCTTGAGAGGCCTGGGGCTCTATAGCCACCATAGCTGGTACTTCCACCCTGGGCCTGTTCCTGCTCCTGCATTTCGCTCCCCCAGCTCTCTCCCAGACTGGTGTGCTGGCTGGGTTCCTCTGCTATTCCCAGTTGGTGTGGTCACATGACCCATGTTTTAACTATGCGTGACTTTGACTACATTCAGCCAGCCAGCAGGGAAGAACCCAGGGGAGAATGGTCTAGTTATATCTCCTTAGTACTAATCCTATCCCTTCATAATGAGTATTTGGCTACCACCATGCATGCTCAGTAACTCATCTACTCATTTCAAATGTGGGCCAATCATAATACTTAGGGAGGAGCTGAGACACAATGGCCTATCCCCTTTTGTAGATGACTACCTATCAGGATTGTCTTGCTTTTATTATGGAAAAGTTGTCTTTAAAAGCTGCTGGACAAACAAAACCAATGCAATCAAAATTATAAGGAAAGCAGAAAACTGGGGGTGTTAGGGGCGCTGGGGGCCTGGGCCCCCCGAGAGGGTAGTGAGACGCCAGAGAGTCTGGACCTGCTGACGCGGCAGTGCCCGTGTGGCTTCCACCACGTCAGTACCGGGGCGGCTCTTACTGGAGGAGCTCCACCCTCGGGGAGGAACTGGGGAGGAGCCAACCCGAAACACCCAATATAAGGCGCTCCCCAGAGAGGGTCAGTGGGATTTGTGTGAGATTTCTGGTACGCCATGCAATAAAGCTGTGTGTGTGTTGACTCCGGTGTTCTGCCTGGTGATTCTCCTCTCGCATCCCCCGAGAGGAGCCGGAGACGTCCGAAGACCCGAGGGCAGGGTGAGTGATAGGCGGTAGTCGGGGAGTACGGGGTGCCAAAGTGGGGCACATCCCGTCCGGCCCCCGACATGGGGGAAAATTTTTTGCAACAAGTATCTGTGATAAAGGCCTTATTTCTCACATATATAGAGAACTGAGTCAAATTTATAAAAATATGAGTCATTCCCCAGTTGATAAATGATCAAAGGATATGAACAGGCAGTTTTCAGACAAAGAAATTAAAGCTATCTATAGTTCTATGAAAAAATGCTCTAAATCAGTATTGATTAAGGAAATGCAAATTAAAACAACTCTGAGATACACCCCCTCACACCTCTAATAGATTGGCTAATATGACAAAAAAGGAAATGATAAATTTTGAAAGGGGTATTGGAAAACTGAAGTGAACAAGGAGAATGTTGTACACAGTAATAGTAATATTGTTTGATGAAGAACTGTGAATGACTTAGCTCTTCTCAGCAATACAGTGATCCAAGATAATCCCAAAGAACTAATGATGAAGCATATTATCTGCCCCCAGAGAAAGAACTGATATTTACTCAATACAGATTGAAGCATGCTATTTTTCATTTTCTTTCTTTCATTCTTTTTCTTTTATTTGAATCTTGTACAAAATGACCAATAGACAAGTGTTTTACATGATTGCACATGTATAACCTATATCTGATTGCTTACCATCTCGGGGAGGGGGGGAAGGAGAGAGGAAAGAATAGAATCTGAAACTCAAAACTTAAAAAAATCCAGTGTTAAAAAAATTGTTTCAACATCTAATGGGGGAAAAAGAAAATACTATATATAAAGGTCAGCTCGAAAAAAAGTGACTTGTTGAGCATGCTTGGGTTAAAGAAAAAAATGACTGAAACGGTAACAAAATATATAAAAATAAACAACAATATAAATACAACATATTAAAATGTATGAAATCTAGTCCGGAATTAGCTAGAAGATCATTGACAGTAAGAGACTTTACCACCATTCCCAAAAGAATAGGAAAAATCAGCCTTGGAGGCACACATATATCCCCCAAATAGTTTTTACATCCCTGAATGAATACTAACAAGAAAAAAGAGGAAAATTAAAAAGTTAAACTTGCAGTTAAATAAATTAGAAAATAAAAAAAAAATCTCATTTGATCTGGATGCCTCTAGTATGGTTGATGGGGGAGGAGGAAGATGGAATGCTCTAGCCAAGAACAACTCTGCTGTCCCAGGCCTCCAACCCTGTACTTTGTTCATTTAGATTCTACTTTAGCAAAGCACACAATAATCCATCTGAGGCACCATAGACACTATCACTTATATGTAAGTAATTCTTTTGAGTCACATTAAATTGAGAAAAAGATGACCATTTCATTGGGATGGGGGCCAAATCGTGAGAGATTTCTGAACTATTATTAATATCTCTAGACAAAACCCTGAACTGAGGCACAGAAAGGAAAAATTAGGCAATATAGTTCTCAAGCAGATGCCGGCATAAGTACAAAGGGATTTTAGGATTGAGCAGCTAGGTCCCATTGGCGAAGCGAAATGATTAGAGTTGGTGCCATCTGGTGGCTTACCCAGATATGGCTACTCAGGGAGCTACTGGAGGAAACTTCTTAGTACCAATGAAAAAGCAAGTACTCTTGTAGATGTAAGCATGCCCCCATATGTGTTTATGTGTGTATACATGTATGTGTATACATATGTATGTGCATATACGTGTGTATTTATGTGCCTATCTACAGATATACATATATATTCAAACACATGTCTAATAAATCTATTAATTCTACTTGATTGGTCATTTTGAGATGCTGCTATATTCTATTTCCCAAAATTTCATTTAATATTTTTGCATCATTATTAATGATGTTGACCTACAGTTCTTTCTTTTACTTATCCTTGCCACATTTGGATTCAGAATATATGTCAGACTCAGAATGAACAGAACTCAGAAGAAAAAATTAAAATAGGCCATTAAAAAACTTCCACATAAAAAGGCACCAGGATAAGATAGATTCACAAGTAAATGTTATTAAGCATTAAAAGAACAAATGATCCCTAAACTATATAAACTATTTTTTGAAAATAGAGAGCATCCTTTCTAATGTATTTAACAAGACAAATATAGTTCTGATTCAATACCATCAATAATGATATAAAAATACTAAATAAAATGCTGGGAAAGAGAATACAATAGTGTGTCCAAATTATTTATCCATCAAGTAGAATTTAAACTAAGAATGCAAGAATGGTTTAACGTTATGAACACAGTAAACAATTCGCATCAATGAAAACAAGTAATATTATTTTTGTCATATATCAATGGACATAGAAAGGGCCTTTTATAATATATAACACTCATATTAAACAGTTTTTTAATGGAACAGAAGGATTTTTATTACCACAGTAATACATATTCATTTGAGGCTGAGAGTTAGCATTATATATAACAGAGAAACATTAGAGGCTTTTCTACTAAGAGTAGTGGTCAAGACAAGCTTTCTAAATTCACTATTACACAGTAAACTGTATACTTCCAAATGGTCAGTTTTAAAAAATAGTTCAGAAAATAAGAAAAATAACAGGGGTCAAGTCCCACCTCTGATGCTTATTCTCTACAACCCTGAGCAAATCCCTATTTTCCCTGGGTCTCAGTTTCTTCATTTGTAAAATGATGGTCTTTAAATCTATAATCCTGTGGTCCTAGAATAGGAATAAAGCATTCATTTTTGTCAGAGACTGGGAGAAGAGAGTGGGGAGTCATCTCAAGGGATTTGGGTTGAAGGCACCTGGAGAAGAGGAAGTTCATTTTGAATGGCCCCGACTTTCTCAGTAAAGCAAGAAGGAGGCTTCTCTGGAGAAAGAGGCAAGAGGAGGAGAAGATGTGGGGGGAGGGAGGGAGGGGAGGCTTGAGTAAAGAACAGGCTTACAATAGTTTCTGTGGGTGATTTATGTGAGATAGGGAGGGAATCAGAGAAGAGTAAAGCAAAGCACAGTAAAAAATGGGTGAATCTGAACAATAAGCACCACAAAATGTAGAAAATGTACCAGATGAGGCGCCACTTTTCAGACGTGGTTGATGTGTTGACCTATTTTTGCTTGACCGTACTTATTCAAAGGAGGGGAGGAGAAGTAAGCTGGAGATGCAAAGAAGGGCACCCATAAAATTAAAGATTAAATTTTAAAATATGTAGACAAAAGTAAACAAGTTCAGATATATCGAAGATTTAGAAATGAAAGGAGCAATCGCATCCAACCCCCTCATTTGACAAGAAGAGGAAACCAAGGTTGAGAGAAGCCAGGGGGCTCACCCAGAGCCTCACAGTCAGCATCTCTCAGAGGCAGAACCTGAATTGAAGACTTCCTGACTTTGAGGCTGGCTCTCCAGCTACCAGGCAGCACTACCTTTACATGTTAATGATTACTAAGTTTGTAACAACAATTTTTGAAGTGCTATAAGTTGCTATTATTATTATTATTATTTGGGAATGAAAACTGGCTCTCATTGAAGCCTATTGAAGAAGGAAGCAGGGAAGAAAGGAAGGAAGGAGGGAAGGAGGGAAGGAAGGGAGGGAAGGAGAGAAGGAGGGAAGAAGGGAAGGACGGAAGGAGGGAAGGAAGGGAGGGAAGGAGGGAAGGAGGGAAGAAGGGAAGGAGGGAAGAAGGGAAGGAAGGAAGGAGGGAGGGAAGGAAGGGAGGGAAGGAGGGAAGGAAGGAAGGAGGGAGGGAGGGAAGGACAGAAGGAGGGAAGAAGGGAAGGAGGGAAGGAAGGAAGGAGGGAGGGAGGGAAGGAAGGGAGGGAAGGAGAGAAGGAGGGAAGAAGGGAAGGGGGGAAGGAGGGAAGGAGGGAAGGAAGGAGGGAAGGAGGGAAGAAGGGAAGGAGGGAAGGAAGGAGGGAAGGAAGGAGGGAGGGAGGGAGGGAAGGAAGGGAGGGAAGGAGAGAAGGAGGGAAGAAGGGAAGGAGGGAAGGAGGGAAGGAAGGAAGGAGGGAGGGAGGGAAGGAGGGAAGAAGGGAAGGGGGGAAGGAGGGAAGGAAGGGGGGAAGGAAGGAGGGAGGGAAGGAAGGAAGGCAATAATTCTTTTTACAGCACCTACTGTGTGCCAAGCACTTTATAAATATTTTCTCCTTTAGGTGCTATTATTATCCTCATTTTCCAATTAAGAAAACTAAGCCAGGCAGCAATCAAGTTACTTGCCCAGGGTCACAGAGTTTCTAAGTGTCTGAGGCTGAATTTGAACTCAGGCCTTCCTGGCTATTCTCCATTCACTGTACCACTTAGATGATGAAAAAAGGAGGAGGAAGGAGGTGGATGGTCAGGGTTTCCACTAGAAGAAGAGGTAATTTGGGTTGAAGGCAACTGGAGAAGAGGAAGCTCATTTTGGATGGCCCCGACTTTCTCAGTAAAGCAAGGAGGAGGCTTACCTGGGTTAGTTTCAGCTTGGTTTCCCAGGTGTTGATTCTATGCTCAAATGGTTTCTTGTATGGTGAGAAAGACATGCTCTGGGTCATGACTATGTGGTCATCGAGGAGCTGAGAAGCCTCATCAGGGCTCTTCAGGATAAATGTCTCAGTTTCTTTGTACGGCAGCACATTAAACAGAACAGACACCCATTCCTTCTCCATTTTGTCCAGTGCCTACAAGTGGAAAGGCATTAACTGAGTGGAAGCTGTCATGAGGACGCAGATCTCTTCACACATGGAGCATGTCCATCACAGACACAGCCTCCTTTGCGTGTGACTTCAAACATAGCTGTTCTGGTTCTAGGCAGGAGCCCCAGTCCAAGGAGAAGAGCCCTTTATCAGGAGAGGCAGCAGCATCTCATCCCAACAATAGCCTTCACAGGGGATCAGGCCCTCAGAGTCTTGCCTCATCTGATGAATTGTCACATCATAGTTGTTGTAACCTCTTCCCAAACCCTCGGCTACCCACCTCAGAGTAGGCAGGGACCTTTATAGGTCACCTCGTCTAAACTGCTCCTTGGTGCAAGACTCCCCTGCCAAGTGGCCAGCCTGCCCACTGCTTGAGTACTTTAGGGACTTCCTCCTGAGTCAGACCTTCCTATCATGGGGTGGCTTGGATTATCAAGAAGGCCTTCCTGTTACTGAGCACCTTGGTAACTGGGAGTTGGCACAAGGCCAGTCTACGCACCTGCTCGATGGCGTACTCTTTGCCAGCCACCTCTGCGACTTTGCCAATGGCCTCGATGTGATCTTGCAGATTCATTTCCAGACACCGAGCGAAGGTGAGGTTGGCCTTGGGCTTGACGTTAATGTTAATGCTCTCAGAGAGAATCTCCCAGTGCCGGTTCCGCATGCCAGGATTCCGCAGGCCCTGGATCAAAGGGATGTAGGGCTTGAAATCATCAATTCGGTTCCGGATATCTATGGCTACTTCCTGGCAGGCTAAAGAGAGAGATGAGACCAGGTGAGGTTAGGAGAAGGGGCTAGGCCCTGGGGGCAATAGTCCTGCTCACCACACTGCTGTCCACCCAGGGGGCTCGCCCACCCCTCCACCTAAGTGACAGAAAGAGGGCTGCTGGCCAAGGCATGTTTTCCTAGGGAGCAACTTTGAGAGGACCCTCAGCAGAGGCTTGAGTGAGCCCTCTTAATCAGCTTCTCCCTGAGAAGGAGAGTGGTCTGTCTCTGAAAGACTATGCAGGTCTGCCCTTGGCCATGGGAGGCCAGCAGGAGCTTCTCCACAGAAGGATGTGGAGGTCTCCGGAGGGACGGATTCCCACCTAAGCAGGAGGCAGTGTCTTAGATGGCAATTCTACAACCACCAACATTTTAGGGACTCAGCTCTGTGCGGGGAGGATACAAGAACAACAAGGCACACAGCCATGGTCAGAGAGCTTAGTGAAGTGTATCTGAGCAGGACAAGCAAAGTGCTGTGAGAATCCTAGAGAGAAAGAGTGCTTGGAGGGTCAGGGAGGGCTTCATGGAGGAGGCAGCATTTGAACTGGATCTTAAAGGATAAGCAGGTTTTCCAAAAAAAAAAGGAGGCGGGGGAGGGAAGTAGGGAAGGGCTGAACGAAGGTTCAGAGGAGTGGGTTCACAGAAAGGCAAATAGCCTGGTGTGATGGACGTGGAGAGTGCAGAGATGAGAGCATGCCCCAGCCTGCTTCTTGCTCCTCACAGCCAGGGGTCCAGCCTGGGCACTGGCTGTCCTCAAAGCTCACCTCCTGCAGGAGACCATTCTTGGTCCTCCCAACTGCTTGTGCCCTTCCCTCCAAGATGACCTTGCATCTCCCCTGCATCTCTTGGATGGAGCAAGCTGCTCACATGTGGTTTCCCTCATTGGAATGGGAGCGCCTGGAGGACAGGGCTGTTTTTACCTTTCTGTGCGCTCTCTTAGTGCTGAACACCATACCTGGCATGTGTTGAGTACTTGCTTAATAAATACCTTTTGGTCAACCAATTAAAAGGTAGGAAGCACCAGGTCATGGAAGGCCTTGAATGCCAATTTCAACTTTGTTATTAAGCTACTTGGGGAGCACTAAAGGTGAGAGCGTGAAATAGGGAGATCTGTGCATTGGGATGATTATTATGGCAGCTGTGCAAAGGTTGGATTGTAGAGAGGAGAGACAGGAAACGGGTATCCATCAAGAGGCCATTATGATAGTTGAGGACCTCCATGAGTGTGGACGCCACAGAGAGACTGAGAAAAGGAAAACTCTAGATATGGAAAGGAAGCATCAACAGGGCTGCATGTGTGTGGAGGCAGTTGATGGAAAGCAAAGAGGCAAAGACAACACCAACCTTTCTGATTGAGTGAATGGGAAGGAAGTGCCGCCACTAACAGACCCAGTTTCCCTGGGACAGGGGCTTTAAGTATCCATGATTCTAGAAACATGGGCCCTCAGCGCTGAAAGGGACCAACCTCCCCACACAGTGTGTTCAAATCTAGCCTCAGATACTGACTAGCTAAGTCACCCTGGGAAAGTCTTTTGACCTCTATTTGCCTCAGTTTTCCCATCTGTAAAGTAGGGATAGTCACAGCATCTACCTCCCAGGGCTGTTGTGAGGATCAAACAAGATAATGTGTGTAAATTGCTTAGCACAGAGCCTGGCACGTAGCTCTTAAACGTTAGCTATTATTGTTATTATTATTGGCAGAGCTGAGACCCAGATTCAGCTCTCATGACCTCCATGCTCAGGATTCTGTCCATGGTCCTCTCTTCTGCCTCTGCGGCCACACAGACCAAGCCTGGCCCCTCTTCTCTACTATATTCATTCAGATATCTGAAGACAAGGATCGTGTGTGCCTGAAGTCTCAAGCCCGGGGATTACCTGGGACATCTCTGAACTGCTTCACACACTTGTGCATTGTCTTGAAGGCCTCAATGACGCTCTTCTCCAGCTGCTCGGCATCAATGGAAGTCAGGGGGTCATTCATCCAGCTCTCTGAAGAACGTAACCAGTCAGAAGCTGTGGTCCACAGGTCACAGTAAGGCTGGAAATCCTTGATCATCTTGTAAAGCTTGTCATACTGTAAAGGAGAGAAAGCAGTATACTCTCAGGGGCCCACTCCTCATCTTAACAGCTCCTAGGGGCTCCTTCTATAGAGAAAGCCCATAAAGTCTCTCTGCTCAGCCTGGGCAGGGCTCTAGGGGTTCTGATTGCTGCAGCCAGATGACCGAGAGTCAGGGACCACCATCACTTTCTGTTTTCACCTCTCTGCTGTAAGGACATGTACAGATTGCCCCACTTGACCCTGCCCAGTTGTTCGCAGCCCACCACAGGAAGCCCTGGGACCATACGACCTGTTTGGGGAAGGTGAGCAAATAACTGGAATGTATGTCATTCTCCACATGGCACAGACCCTACAAAGGCCTACTGCTCCAGCAGGAGGAAAGAGAAATGGGAGGTTGTAATAATATTGCCTTTTCCCAGGGCTAATCCTTTTTTCACCTCTCTGCAGCCTTTAACACTGTTGATCACTCTCTTCTCCTTGATATCTCTGAGTTTTAAGGACACTGCTCTATCCTGGTTCTCCTTCCTGTTGGGATGCTTGATCCTTCTCAGTCTCCTTTGGTGGAGCTCCATCCACGCCAGGCTGGCTCACCACAAGTGTTTCCCAAGGCTCTATTCTGGAGCTTCTTCTCTTCTCCCTCTATACTATTTTGTGGGTGATCTCATCAGTCCCCAAGGATTCAGCTATCATCTCAACATGCAGATGATTCTGAGATCACTGGGTCCCACCCTAACCTCTCTCCTGAGCTCCACTCTCGCATCTCCAGCTGTCTAAAGGACATCTTGAACTCTTATATCTTGTAGATATCTTAAACTCAACAAGTCCAGAATCCTCCACTCTTCCCAACTTCCATATTACCGTTAAGGGCACCAGCACCCTCCCAGGCACCCAGGCCCAAGCCCCAGGGGTCATTCTTGTGCAATCACCTGTCAGATCCCAAGGACTCTGCCTTTCTCTCTCCCCACTCTCCTTCAGTCCTCTGACACTGCTCACACCCTGGTGGGGCTCCTCATCTGGTCACAACTAGACTGCCATAATGGCATGCTGCTTCACCTCCTTGCCTCACGTCTCTCCCCACTCCAGGACATTCTTTGCTCAGCTATCAAACTGATCTTCCATATCACCCCCCTCTTCAACAGATTCCAGTGGCTCCCTATCACCGCCCTTTGTAATCTGGTGCCTCCCGACCTTTCCATTCTTTTTACACCTCACTCCTCTCCAGGCAGTCTATGACCCAGTCTCTTTATTCTTCCTCTCCCCAGACCTTCCATTTCCCAACAGTATAAATGTTCCCTGATTGTTCTCCAAGCCTGGCTCTCTCCCCCTCTTCACCTCTGCCTCCTGGCTGCCTTGGCTTCCTCCAAGTCTCAGCTAAAGTCCCACCTTCTGCAAGAAGCCTTTCCCCATCCTCCTCAATCCTTTCCCTCTGACCCTCTCCCATTTCATCCTGTCTCCACCTTGTTTGTACATACTTGTTCCCTTACTGTCTCCCCCATCAGACTGTGCACTCCTTCAAAGCAGAGTATGTTTTTTTCCCTTGCTTTGTATCCCCAGCACTTAGCACAGTGCCCGGCACATAGGAGGTGCTTAACAAACGTTTGCTGTTTCTCACACTCAACAGTGTCTCCCACCTCCGTGCCTTTGCCTTGGCTGTCTCCCATGCCTGGAAAGCAATTCCACCTCTTAGATTCCTCTTCCTTTCAAAACTCTGTCCAGCCAACCCCTTCTACATGAAACCCTTTCTATTCCCCAGTTACCTTGTACTTACTTTGTATACACTTATGTATATACATATTGTCCATCTCATAGGATGAAAGTTTCTTGAGGACAAGAATGGTTTCATCTTTGCCTTTGAATCTCTAGCACAAGCCATACCATAGAGCTTGGCCAATAGCAAATGCTTAACAAATGCCTGTTGGCTGATTGGGTAATTGTTTCACTCCCATAGTCCTCCACTACTACAAGGGATGAAGGGGTGTGCATTCTCACATCTCTTCTATGTGGCCAAACTCAGTCATCATAATTACTAAAGCATTCAGTTTCATTTAAAAATTTTTTATGACAGTTTATATTATACAGCATTAAATCTACAAATTAGGCAGTATGTAATTTGTAATATATTGGAGTACCTAGTCCTGAGCATGAAATACCACCCTAATGAAACCATCTGCATTCCATTGCAGAGCGTTTGCGATTTTGTCTATACGGTCTTGAGAGTGCCTTGGTAGATTGGCTCCCAGATATTTTTTGCACACACCCCAAGGAGGTCAAAGATAGATTTTATATAAACTAATGCAAAATAAAGCAAGCAGAATCAGGAAAACAATACATACAATGACTACAACAATGTAAGTAGAAAATACAAAAAAAAAAAAGGGAAAAACTGAAACTCTCCATTAATTTACAAACCATTCCTATGATAGGAACATAGCACAGAAGGGAGCACAGGATGTCTCATAAAGCAGGTCAGGAGAAAATAGTATTTTGAGCCCGTATCTCCATCCTTAATCAAAGGAAATGTGCATTTACTAAAGGGCATTTTGCAGGGGGAAGGGTAGAGAGAGATGAGCAGTAGGAAGGAGAGTCTCGACTGTGTCCCCTGTGTCACCTACATTGGTGATGGGCATCCCAAAAATCCGCTCTCGATTATTATAGAGCATGGCCAACTGCTGACATTCCTTCAGCTGCTTCTTGACCCTCCTCACTTCATTGGCTATCTCATGGGCACGTGCAATTTCTGTGTGAATGGAAAATCCAGCCACCACCAACTAAGGGGAAAAGGAGACTCATGGTAAGTAGAGCTTCTGAGCCACAGAAGGTCGCAGAATCTCAAAGTCACAAGGGACCATCTAGTCCAATCCATACCCAAAAAGTAATTCTCACTACAACATGGCCAACGTATGGGCATCCTGCCTGTGCTTAAAGACTCACTGTTCCCAGGGCAGCCCATTCAATTTTGGGAAAATTCTGTCACGAAGTTTTTCTCTGAATCTATCCTAGAATCTGCCACTTTTCAGCTTCCCCCCATTCCTCCTCGTTCTTCCCCTGAACAAGTCAATCCCTCTTCCGTATGAAAATCTTTAAAATACTTGAAACTGGTTCTCATGCTGGTCTAAATCTTGCCTTCTTCAAACTAAATGAGTTCTTCCAAGTGATCCTGACATGGCATTCTAGTTGATCAATGTCCTTTCTAAAATCTTTTCCTGAATCTCAGCTCCTCAAGCAACAGAGCTAACTTTCTGTCTGTGGGCACATCCAGGCAGTGGAGTGGTCCACAGACCTGGCTGGGCCTAAGGGTCTCTTAGTACACCACTCCCAGAAACTGTAGGCCCCCATGGTTTGCTGGGGGAGCAGGAGGCAAACGTCCTCATGCTATCATGGAAGGAATGGGTATCTTTCTATGTGACAGTATGTACACAAAGTGCATGGATAACCCATCCCTCAACTGTAAGGAACCAAAGTAATTCTAAACATATTGGTGCCACCTGGCTGGAGCCAGCAGCTAAGCCTGCGTGGTTGCAGGAATGTCAGGGTCAAGGAGGGGGCATGGGACACGGGGCATCTGGAGGCCCAGACAAGCACCTGAAGACTATCCAGCTTCTCCAAAAAGTTGTTCTGATCCATAAGCTGAATTTTGTGGAACTTCTCTTCATCCTCTTGGTGTATTTCCCGAATTAAGTCAATCTGCCCCAGGATCTTGTGGGGCCAGTTACTCGCGGCCCATCTGAAAGAAGAAGCAGGGTGAAATAGAAATTCGGATTGCAGGCGTCCCAAAGGAAAAGGCGGGGAGGCAATGAGAAGAGCCCAGGACTCGGAGTCAAAAGTGGACCCAGGTTTCAATCCCAGCTTTGCCCCTGATGAGCAAGGTGACCTTAAGTCGTTTAGGGCCTCAGTCTTCTCATTTAGAGCAGGATGAAGGGACGGGTCTGAAGGATCCAAGACAGCTTCGAGCTCCAAGAGCCCACAGTGAGGGGGGAGGGTGCGAGCAGAGGGGGCTCCAAGTCCTCACTCACTTGTCATTGAAATCATCTGTGGTGAGATTGTAAAAGAAGTCATCCATGACCTGGTAATCATCCATGACTTTTACTATCCTTTCCTGCAGAGACAAACAAGAACACAGCACCCATCGGCTTGAGCCACTCTCAGAGCAAAGTCCCCACTCCTAAGAAACGCTCACTCAGCCTTAAGGGCCGGGCACAGAGCTGTGGACGGCAGCTCCCAAAAGAGGCTTCCGCCCTTGTCCACAGCCTGGATAACCATGTCCAGAGTCAGAGAGAAAAGGGCAGGCAAGGAGGAAGGTAGCCAGAAGAGCCGCTGGCTTTACAGACTAAAACAAGCTGGCGGTATGGGCAGTGTTTCCCAGCCTAATGCCTGAAGGATATTCTGTGGAAGAATGCAATCGTGGGGATGACATGGAAAACAGTGGTCACAGGACGATTACTGTTCCTATTTTCTAGCTATGGGAAGGGAGCTCATAATGCAGCAAGTGAGTGTCAGAGCCAGAACTAAAGCCCAAGTTTACAGACTCCTGGTCCAGGTCTAGGGGTCTTTCTAAATACAGACACAACCTGCCCTAAGGGTAATGCTACAAATAATAATCAGACGATGTGGTAAGGCAGAAAGAGCCCTGGATCTGGGAGGCTGGGGACCTCCCATTAACACTCAGTGCAGCTTTTAACAGGTCGCTGTCCTTCTGTGGAAGCATATTTACAATCTCTTTTTTAGTTTCTCTAGAATACAAAGAAATGACATCTTCCTCCAAAGCTCTTTCCAGATGACTGGGGAAAACCCTTTAGAAAGGTGGATGGGTTAGGTCAGGACAAAAGGAAAAAGACACTTTCATTAAAAAAGTGAATGAATTAAGGGTGATAACCAGAAACTTAACAAAGAATACCTCTTAGGTATTCTTAGGAATATTGCCTTTCCCCACCTGGATGCCAGCTATCCCTGCATGGCTATAGGAAGGTCAGGGTGGATCTACGGATCTAAAATTCTGCATTCTGCGATTCAAAGACTGTATAACATTGTGTGGCTCTATAGGAGTATTCACTGATACTGGCAGCCCAACGGCAAACTCTTCCCATGTGATTAAGAGCTAGGCCACAAGAGGGCGCTTTGAGCAAAACCATGACCTTGCAGGTACCCGGCCCAGCAGGGGCTCCATTCACCCTATTTCTCAGCACAGGGTGGGATAGTCCCACAAGAGAAAGTGCTGCGTCCAGAGAAGAGAGTCTTGGGTTCAAGCCCCAGCTATGCGACCTTGGACGAGTTACTGCCTACCTGAGGTTCTGTTTCCTGTTACCTAAAATGGAGGTAATAACCATGTGCCTCATCCACTCTACTGAAGTCTAGTGAGGAAAGCACCCGATAGAAATGGCAGGAGGTGTTAAATTGTGATTAAAGCAGCTCTCACAGGTAGAGTCAGAGATGGCTCTGGCTATCTTATCTAAAACAGTCCTTCAATGCATTTCCATGGAATGGTTGGCCCATAGATTGCTCCACCCTACCCAGAGCAAAGAGGCAAGGGATTCCCTCCTGTATTAAGACCTCCCCCCACACCCCACAAGACCCATAGTCGCTGTAAGGAATATGCCCTTTGGAGGTAGAAAGGGGAGACATGAGGACTTCTCTTTAGTCCCTCCCTGCCCTAGGATAAGCCTGCCCCTCCTGCAGCACCTCTCAGAGCCCCAGGTCACTCAGGTCACTAGTCTCTGATACAGGCAGCTCATTCCATTTCTTGAGACTTAAGACATTGTTCAGGTTCCCAGTCAAGCTTGGGTTTAGAGATGAAATTTTGGGGGCAGAATAACCTCAAAACAAACATTAGGCCATTCTTGGCCAAGTTTCCACCTTCAAAGGCCCATCCATAACTGTGTCCAATCCCATGGCATACAGCACCTCAGATATTCCAGTACAGCCCTGTTGGCTCAGGGGTTGGGTCAGTACCTCCAGCCCCATCAGCATTTCAGGGATGCCCTTCATCCATTCCCGGAGCTCTGCCAACTCCTCAATGCTGTTAGGCTTCTCATAAATCTTCCGGCTAATGAACCGGAACTCTTCACAAATCTGCAGGAGGGGGAAGCCAAGTCAGATCTCAGGCTCATTACTCTCTAATGTGTCTAAAGCTATTATGTCCAGATGCCAGTCCCCAATCAGAGAGCTATCCTCCCCCTCCTCCATACTTTCTCCAAGGGACTTCTTACCAGCTTGTGGGTCACAGGACTTCCCTTCTCCCCTTTTGAGCTAAAGAAGGAAGTCATTTTAATCCTATAGAACCTTTGGGCTTTGAAATTGTCCATTACACCCTGTAGTCACAGCCTTTGACCACTAGCCTTCCTTCTATGCTCTCTGAACAACTTATTCTATCTCTGAAAATTAAGTAAATGCAAATTAATAAGGGATCTATAAATCCCCATAAACAGTCAATTAGGAAAGTGTGTAGTTAGATCATCAAAACATCCAGGGAAGAACGTGGCCTTTCCTTTTGCGGAGCTTTAAACAGTCTTCAGCAGATTCTACCCAGCCCTACAACCCAATGCTACTGGATACTACTATGTAGCAGATGAAAAATTGTTTGTTGGGGGAACGAATGAACGAGGGAATGCCCACTTTAAGTGGAGCCCTACCTGTGGTTAGGATTCCTAATCCTGGCTCAGCCACTAACTTGCTAGGTGAAATTGAGCAAATCCCTTTTCCATTTGAGCCTGTTTTTTCATTTATAAAAGGAGGGGGGTTGACTAGGTTGGTTTCAAGAGCCTCCCCAGATATGCTCTAAAAGTCCTTTCCACTCTACGTTTCAGGATTCTATAATTCTGTTCAGTATACCTGCAACCTCAGGAAAATGGGAGGGGACCTCAAGAATATACTTGGTGGACCTCTTGTGGCAAGCTGAATTGGAGAACATGGATTAGGGTCCAAATACACAGCACAGCAATCTACATCACTGGAATGAATATTAAATTGATAAGAACTCCTATCTATTTGAAAACCTGAATTCGGCAAGATGACTTTTTCAAAGTCTTTTCTAGCCTTCTTGACCTGGTATGCCAAAATTAACTGAAGACTCCTTCAGGTTCTTATCCCCCAATCTGCCCAAACACTTGTCAGGACGCTTGGAATCTCCCTAATGGCTCAGGTGCTCTCATCCCTGTTCTGGGTTACTCCAGAAACAATTCTGCGTGATAAAGGGTGCTAAGGGCAATATAAAGGATTGGGCTTTTAAAAACCAACATTGTGGAAAAGAGATGAAATCAACAAGATCACACTTGAGATAGCTTTTTTTCTTTGTCCAGACTGGAAATTTCATCAGAGGAGGAAGTTTCTTGCTAAGGAAACTCCCTCTACCAATACAGATCTGCAACTGTTCTGCAATATATAGTTTTAGTCACTTGCCTGAGTTGGCTTTGAGAGATTAAGTGACTTGCCCAGGGTCACCCAGCTAAGATGTGTCTGAGATGGTACTTGAACCCAGGTCATCTTTAGCACTCTACCCACTACAAGACGTGATCTCTCAGGGTGGTTGGGAAGATGTTAACATCAGACAGAAGGCAAACCTACATAACTCTTATTTTCCTTTTTGTTTTCTCTGCCATAGAGAATAATTGTTGGACTAAAAAGTACAAATAAAAATGGCTAACAGGAAGAAGAAATCCAAAAGAAGTAGGGAGGCAGTAAGAGAACACTTAGCTATTCTTGAGAATGAACAGGTGCTCCATTGTAACTCTGCAACCTCAAGAGGAAGGGAGGAGAGTCTCCAAAACAAGGAGCAGGCTCCCTGTGGCAAACTATGCTCCAGGTGGTCAAAGGAATGTCAGGCATGACTATGGAGCCCCAACCAGAGATCTTTAAAAGAACTTGGAAAACAAGAGAGATGCCACTCTCTTTCTACAACTAGAAAGGGACAAATGTTGTAATTTTTTATAAATTTTTTTGGAGGGGGGGAAGGGCAGGGCAATTGGGGTTAAGTGGCTTGCCCAAGGTCACACAGCTAGTAGGTGTGTCAAGTGTCTGAGGCCAGATTTGAACTCAGGTCCTCCTGACTCCAGGGCCAGTGCTCTCCTCAATGCACCATTTAGGTGCCCCCCAAATGTTCTAATTTTTTAAGGGAAGGAAGTAGACTCTATAGGCTAATGAATTTGACCCCAGTTCTAGAAGAAATCCTAGAACATACATTACAGGGATGGACAATGAACATCTAGAAAAGAATGTTCTGATAAAATATTCAGCTGGAGCTCCCTCTTCTCCCCTTTCTATCTCAAAACCCCTATAACATCATGCCCCATTCTCTCTTCTTCAACTCCAATCTCTCATGAAGAAATGGCCCTTCTTTCCAGGGCCAACCCCTCTATGTGTATCTTTTATCTAATTCCTCCTTTCTGCCCATCTCCAACAGATTGCCCCATAGTCGCCTCCCCATCATCATCTATTTATATAGCACTTCACAAATATTATCTCACATGAACCTCACAATAAACCTGGGAGGTAGATGCTATTATGACCCTCATTTTAAAAATGAAGAAACTAAGGCAAACAGAGTTTAAGTGATTTGCCCATGGTCACATAGCAATTAAGAGTCAAGGGTTGGATTTGAACTCAGGTCTTCCTGCCTCTAGGTCTAGTGCTCTAACACTATGTCACCTAGCTACCTTTCTGTCTCTCTCATACCTCCCATTTCTCTCCATGGTTCCTTCATTGCTACCTACAAACACACAACAAACACACTCCTGTCCTTAAAAAACAACAACAAACCACCTCACTATAGCCATCAAGCTGTTATCATATATCTCCTCCCTTTTATAGACAAACTTCTATAAGAAGCTGTATACACTCAATTGTCTTCACTTCCCCTTCTCTCATTTCTCAACTCTCTGCAATTTGACCCCTGATTTTATTACTTAAATGAAACTACTCTCTCCAAAGTTATGAATGATCTCTTAATGGCCAAATTTAGTGGTGTGTTCTCAGTCATCCTCCTTCTTGATCTCTCTGTAACATTTAACACTGCTGATCATCCTCCCCTGTGGGAGGATACCTTCTCCTCTCTCATGGGCTTCCATGACATAGTGCTCTCTTGGTTCTGTTTCTAACCCTCCTCAATCTCTTCCCATTTGGTGACCTCATCAGCTCCTGGACATTTCTATCTAGATGATTCCTTGAGTGTTGTCATGCATCTCTAACTGCCTACTGGACATTCCAAACTAGAGGTCCCATAAGCATCTCAAACTCAACATGTACAAAATGGAACTCATTGTCCTTTCCCTTAAAGCCCCCAAATCCAAATTTTCCCATCTCTGTCAAGGGCATTCCCCTCCTTCCAGACTCCCAGGTTCACAACCCCAGCATCATCCTTGTCTCCTTACTATGCCTCACCCCATATATACAACCAGCTGCCATATCTTGCCATTTGTACCCCTCCATCTCGTATCTGTCTTTGTCTCTACTCACACAGCCACCACCCTACTCATCACCTCTTACACAGACTATTGAAATAGACTCCTCAATCATTCCCTTGCCTCCAGTCTCTCCCCACTCCCATCCATCCTCCATGCAGCTGCTCAAGTGATTTTCTTTACGTACAGGTCTGACCCTACTCAATAAACTCCAATGATCCTTTATTGCCTCTAGGATGAAATGCAAACACCTTTGTCTGGCTTTTAAGGCCCATCATGACTTGGCCCCAATCTACCTTTCCAATTTTTTCCTATGATACTTTCTTTATCACACTCTATGATTCAGCCACAGTGGCCTTTGTGTTGTTTCTAACACATGACGCTTCATTTCCCACACTGCGCCTCTTTACAGAAGCCCTTCCTGACTTCCTGTTAGGACTCTCCCTCAAAAAAAATTACCATGTATTTATTGAGTATAGATTTATTTTGTATCTGTTTATATATCTATATGTTATTGCCCCCAATGTATTCCCCAGAACCTAGCAGAGTGTCAAGTACAGGTGCCAAGTAAATGTTTGTTTATTGATTAATTGATTTGGGGATTGCAAAGTCAATATGATGTGGCAGTCAACAGAAATAAGGTGCCTCTAAGCTGTACTACAGAGGTTATTGCATCCAGAACAAGGGAGGCAATTGTTCCACTACACTCTGTCCTGGTCAGAGCCCATCTGGAGAACCACCTTCAGTTTGAGGGAGCACATTTAACAAACGACACTGACAAGCTAGAGGGTATATAGAATGATGCTCCCAGGGTGGCAATAAAACCAGGCGCTCATCATGAATCAACAAGCACTTATTCATTGGCTATTTTGTGCTAGGCACTATGCCAAGTACTAGGGATACAAAGACCAGAAGGAAATAGTCCATGCCCTCAAGAAGCTTACATTCTGATGGGGGAGATAATATGCATACATACAGACACATGTAGAACACATACCAAAGACAGGTAGTCCTGGGGCAAGGGGACACTAGATCAGGGTCTCAAAGGAGACCAGAGATTCTGAGAGGAGGAGGTAATGAAGAAGCATGTTCCAGGCATGAGGGACAGCTAGAGTAAAGGCAAAGAGCCAGCAGGTGGGAATGCCATGAGGGAGGGACAGTAAGGTAGTCAGTTCAGATGGAGGGTGGAACATAAGGGCAGGAGTAATTTATCGCTTGGAAGGTAGAATAGGGCCAATCTGTGAACCTCTTTCAGTGCCCAACAAAGGAGTTTATATTTGATCCTAGAGCCAACAGTGAGCCCACAGAGGGAGTTCCCTGAGTAGAGGAATGACAGGACCAGGTAGAGGAATAAAGGATGCTGAGCCTGAAAAAGAGGAGATGTCGGGGCCTGGAGCAGCTTGTCTTCAAGGATGCGAGATGCTGTCTTGAAGAGGAATTTGGCTTGTGCTGTGTTGGTCTAATGAGCAAAATGAGAAGCAATGGGGGCAAATTGCAGAAAGGTAGATCTAGGGTCCACGTAAGAAAACATTTTCTAACAGATCTACCCAAAAGTGAAACTGTCTGCCCTGAGAGGTAGGGGCTCCCCACCATTGGAGGTTGTCAGGCCAATGCTGGACCGGGGGAGAATATCTTTGCTCAGGTCTGGATGGGGCTAAAAGATCCAAAGTCAAAAGATCATTGGATCGCCATTCTAGAGCCATCCCTTCCAGAGCTAAGATTCCATGTTCCATCATAGCCCTGTTCCAGAGCCATCCCTTCCAGAGCTAAGACTCCATGTTCCATCATAGCCCTGTTCTAGAGCTATTCCTTTCAGAGCTAGGATTCCATGTTCCTATGACTCTTTACCTCAGGTATTGGACCAATAGCCCCCATTATAGAAAAAGATATCCATCTATCTCCTGAAACAAGTCTATGGAGGTAGGAGAAATAGGGTGGAAGAAGTGGAGGGAAGGAGGGAGGGAGCTGATTTTAAACTCACACCGTCCACTTCCTGGTGTAGGTTCTTTGCCAGGATATCCAACATGGAGGTGGCCAGGGCTTTGCGTTTCTTGGAGAGGTTCTGCTTTGTATTTTCCACGTTGATGAAAAACGGGCCAATGATGATGTTGCTAGGCAAAGAGTTATCCAGGATCTCCTTTTCCTGAAGGTGGCTCATCACTACCTCCCTCACTTCAGCAGCAGGAGGGCACACTTTTTCATAGTCACTGGGCACATGTACCATCACAGTCATTCATTTACTCATTCTACAAACATTTCGTAAACACCTACTCTATACAGAGCACTGTACTAGGCAAGTTTAGCCATGACACAGTCTCTAGCTTTGTTGAGCTTACAGCCTAATCAAAGGCAGTGGGGTTAAAATGTAAATACACATATCTATAATACAAAGTGCTATTAAAACAATGAAACAAATTGAAAACCAGAAGGGACCTTCAGAGATCATCTCTGCTCCCTGATTTTATAGAGGAGAAGTGAAGTGGCTGACAAAATTACAAAAGTAGGGAGCAGCAGAATTATCAGAAGCTTTGCATAGGACAGGCACTTGTTAAATGCTTGTTGAATGTATCCTGGATGATTCAAGGTCCATGTCCAGGTTCTGTAACTCCAAACCCATTTTCTTTTCCCTATACCATGTCACCTCCAATGTCCAAGGTGGGAGAGGCTGTTACTGGTCGTGGGGAAAGAGGAGATGGTCTTTGAGCTGGGAGAAAGGGCTTCCTCTAGACCTCTGGGTGAAGATCTGTTCCCCTCCCACACCAAAGCTAGCAGGAGAGGCACAAAGCATAATCCATTGGTGGATGCTGGGCAGGTGTCATTTAGAAACAGAATTTAAGCTGGAGAGGGAACTTTGCTTCACAGGGGTCCCAGGACGACCATACTGACATCGGACCCAAATTGCCACTCCTGATGTTTCCTATTCTCTTTTCTATCTGCTGGAGCCTTTACTCATCTCATCACTCTATAAAGAAATGCAGACGTGGGAAAACCAGATGGATGAGAGCTTCCTTTATCCTTTCTGGAGTGTTGGGGAAAGCCCTGTGGCTACCCTTCCAATCACCGACCCCATTCTGCACAATCTCCCCCTTTTTCCTTCACCCCTTTCCTAAGGGCAGAGATCTGTACATAATATGACATAATATGGTTTCTGCCCCATCTCTATCACTACCAGGTACTGGGTGTCCTGCATATACCTGTGCCCATGTCAAGGTGGACAAGGGCTAGTTCCATCAAATTCTTTTATAAGTTTGGTGAGGGTGACAAATTCATCCCTTAAGCTGGTCTCCAATCATGGTCATGCAAAGGGAATGGAGAGCAGTGGAGTCCTAGGACCTGGGTCTGAATCCCAGTTCAGCCCCTTAATGACTCACCTAAATGACCTGGGACAAGTCACCTCCTCCCTTTGGTCCCCAGTATACTCATCTCAAAAACCAAGGGCTTAAATTTGGAACTAGGCCCAGAGGGCAATCAAGCTATGCATACCCTTTGACCCAGCAATATTGCTTCTATGGCTGTATCCCAAAGAGATTACAGAAAAGGGAAAATGACCTATATGCACAAAAATATTTACAGCAGCTCTCTTTGTGGTAGCCAAGAATTGGAAATTGAGGGGATGCCCATCAATTGGGAAATGGTTGAACGAGTTGTGGCACGTGAATGTCATGGAATACTACTGTACTGTAAGAAATGATGAACAAGCTGACTTCAGAAAAACCTGAAAAGACTTACATGAACTGATGCTAAAGTGAGCAGAAGTGAGCAGAACCATGAGAACTTTGTACACAGTAATAGCAACACTGTGCAACGATCAACTATGATTGACTCAGCTCTTCTTGGCAATACAAGGGTCCAAGACCGTTTCAAAAGACTCATGATGGAAAATGCTATTCACATCCAGAGAAAAAACTACAGAATCTGAATACAGATCAAAGCATACTATTTTCGCCTTTTTTGTGTGGCTTTTTCCTTTTGTTCTGTTTCTTCTTTCACAATGTGACTAATGTGGAAATATGTTTACATGATTGCACATGGAGGGAGGGAGAGAAAAACTGGAACTCAAAATCTTATAAAAAATTAATGTTGAAACCATCTTTACATGTAATTAGAAAAAATAATAAATTAGTATTTTTTAAATCAAGGGCTTAGAGTCTAAGTACCTTTTTAGCTCCAAGTTCTATTATCCTGTGGGTGCCCCCAGAACTAGAGGAAGGCTTACAGAGTGCTGAAAAAATCCTTTGCTGAGGACTTGAGGAAAAGACATGGACAGGAATTACCTAGGATGGAACTGCTTGGTTTCCCTGGCTTCCTTCAAGCCCCAGCTAAAATTTCACCTTCTCCAGGAAGCCTTTCTTGACCCCTCCTAATTTTAGTACTCTCCCTCTGTTAATTTTTTCCTATTTATCCTGTACACAGTTTGTACATATTTGTGTGCATATTGTCTCTCCCACTAGATTGTAAGCCCCTTGAGGGCAATGGATTATCTTTTGCCTCTTTTTGTATCCCCAGTGCTTAGCACAGTGCCTGACATATAGTAGGTGCTTAATAAATGTTTATTGCCTGATTGACTGGTGGGAATGCTCACACTAAAGTTCAGATCTACAAAAGTACAGATGGGCATTGTATGGCAGAACCAAACCTCAAATGGAGGCAGAGGAGGCTGTGCCCTAGGATCTGGAAAGAATTTTTCTCACCATACACATTATTTTACATAATTTCATAGGCAATGGCAAAGGTATTAGCACCATGGAAAGATTAACTTGGTCCTGCATGCCAGTGCTGTGGCATGCCATGATACATCTCATCTGATCTGTACCATGAACCTTCTTAGATAACATAAGGACATGCACATTCCAGCAGCATGTGCTGACCCCCATAACTCCCAGAGCTCTCCACAACATGCCTATACTGCCAGGAGACCCATAGGACCCGGTGCCCAGCAGCCCCAAACACCAAACTGCTAATGTACCTGAGGAAGGTCCGAATATCTTTGTTGTTCAGATCCAGATGCTTTCTGAACTCCATGGCATAGGCGGATAGAGGTATTAATGCCTTCTCTATGGCATTGGAGAGAGACTTACGAAGGTCTTCCACTAGAGGCTCATGCAGCCCCACAGACTCCAGCAAAGGGACACCGCTGACAAAAATATCTTCCATCACAAACTGAGAGAGACAGAGAGAGAGAGAGAGAGAGAGAGAGAGAGAGAGAGAGAGAGAGAGAGAGAGAGGGAGGGAGGGAGGTAGAGAGAGGTTAGCATCCTAAATGGAAAGTGGGGGATTCAGTGAAAAGTGAGGGAAGGGGAAGGGGAGAAGGAAAAGACAGGCAGAATATTCCTGCAAACAAGAGAGGATAAGCCCTGGCTCCCAAAGAAGAGTCGCACCATGTAGTCCCTCCCTCTCCTACAGACACAACATGCTTGGTCTGCCCTCTCAGGTGATCCCTCATAAGAAGAGAATTCTTCCAGGGTTGAAGCTGCCTCAAGTGGAGAAAGAGGAACCTATAAGGGCTTTACAGCTGGTTCTCTCTCCAATACACTTCTTGATTCAGGGCCACAAATACGAAAAGAAAGAAAAGCCCCTGGACACTGATGGATGGGGCTGCGCCCAAATGACAACCTCCCTCCAACCCGTTGGCCCCTAATGGACACTCAGTCACCACATCCCTCAGCAGCCCTTCCAAACTCCCTTCTCTTAAGCTCCCCAAGATCAGCTTCAGGCCCCTTTCTCTCAGCAGAAGTCCTCACCTCTGACTTTACAGAGAAAACTGAGATGGTCCAGTGGGAACTCCAACCACACACACCTCTGCACCTTCCTCATCCATCCTCTTCTCCAGTCTCTTTCTCCTCGCCAGGAAGAACTGCTCTGTTTGTGGTCTCTATCCTAAGGCCTCTGGGAATTCAAGCACCCCCCCCCCCCACAATCTTTTCCCACATACTGGCTTCTTCCTCACTATCTTTACTTAACCTTGTGGCTTAACAGAAGGTTAACAGTACCATTCTTTGCTGCCCTTCCGAGTTCACAGCTGATCCCTGGAACACATATACATACCAACGCACACATGCAAACTCCATTTCCTCTGGCCACATGCCAGCTACCAACAGCCATACCTTCTCCAGCTGAGGTACGGAGTGGGTTGCCAGAATGCCCTTGTCAAACAGATTCAGCAAAGATGTCATAAAATTCTCCATGGGGGTGCTATAGTGAGACCCGCTGTTGTCCAGAACCAGGTCCACTATGAAAAGGGGATTCTTTCGGGGCCTAGGGAGAAAAGAATAAAAACAACAGACACGTATACTGTGCTTTAAAGAAGGCAAAACATTTTACATACACACACACACACACACACACACACACATATATATATACACACACATGCATATACTTGTATCTAAATATTGAATATAAATGTATCTAAATGTATATATAAATCTAAATTATGTATAGGTATAATAATATATATGTGTACATACATAAAAGGTATAATTTATCATTTATAAATTAAAATATGTTAACATATAATGTTATATATTTTTATATATATGTTAAAATATAATGCTATATACATGTAATATATTTAATTTCATTTGACCTTACAAACACCCTGGGAAGTAGGTACTATTATGATCGCAATTTTATAGAAGAAGAAACTGAGGCAGACAGAGATTAGGTGACCTATCCAGAGTCCCATGCCTAGTAAGTATCTGAGGCGGGCTTGTGAACTCCCGAATCCAGGACCAGCACTCCATCTATCCCACCACCCAGCTGCCTCTAAAATAAAGGTATCATTTTCAGATCAGGCCTGGAGAAGGAAAGAGAAGCAGCAAAGCAAAAGGCAGGTGGCCTATGTATTATCCCAGTCTGGGACAACTTGCACGAAGAGAAGGTAATGTTGAATAACTGCCTGAAAATTTCCCAGGGATATGGAAGAATGGCGGGATACGTAGCAAATTCTTAAGACTGACAAGGCTGGGAAAGAATCCCTTTCGTTGAAATTCTTGAGCTCTTGGCTCTCTTGCTCCAGTCTCACACTGTCGACTGTTAACTGGACATCTTGAACTGAACGTTTCATAGTTACCTTAAACTCAACATGGCTAAAACTAGACTTTTTCCCAAAAACCTCCCCCCCCACCGCCATTCCAAACTTCCCTCTTCCTGTCAAGGGTACCACCATCCTCCCAGTCATCCAGACTCTCCGCATCATTCTCTATGCCTTTCTCTCTCATCCCCATATCCAATCTGTGGCCAGATCATGTTGTCTTTTTTTTAACCTTCATAACATCTCTTGCGTGTAGCCCCTTCCTTCCTTTGACCCTGCCACTGCCTTGGAGCAGGCCCTTATCACCTCAATAGTCAATAAACATTCATTAGGTGCCTACTGTGTGCCAGGCACTATGCTTACACCTTTCACCTAAACTTTTCCAACAGCCCAAGTGGTCTCTAGTCTCTCTGCAGTACAGCCCATCAAAAATAAATTCTGCTTGACTTTTAAAGTTCTTCATCACCTTGCCCCTTGCTCTTTTTCCAGTCTTCTTACTCCCCTCCATATACCCTGCTATTCATTAGCACTGGCCTCTTTCTTTCCTAGTCCTTGCCCAGGACCTTCCAACACCTGACTGGGCATTTTTACTGGCTGTCCCCCAGGCCTGGAGTGCTCTCCCTCTTTATCTTTACCTCCCAGTTTCCTGTAAATCCCAGTGAAAACTCCACTTTCTTCAAGAAGCTAGTCCTGCTTAGTCCTCCTTAATCTTAGTGTCTTTCCTTCTTGGATTACCCGAACTTATCCTGTGTCTATAGTTTGGATACAGTTCTTTTTCATGTAGTTGCCTCCATTGGATTGTGAGCTCTAGAGTAGTGGTTGTTTTTTGCCTTTCCTTGTATGCCCTGGCACATAGAAGGCTTAGTCAATGCGAGGTGATTTGACTTGTTCTCTGAGCCTGCCTCGGGCACAGAAAACTAATTCAATGGGTGTTGGCAGCTCTATCAAGTTGCCTTTCACAGGGGCTGATACAGTCTGCGTTTTGAATGCCTTTGGTTTGTGTGGAATTGACCTTGTTCTCCCAGACTGGTTGGACGATACTTTGTTCCTCCTCTTCTAAAAGCATGAGTCTTCTCCTGTGATTCAGACACTAAGAATAACCAGCGCTCTCAGAGCCTGAATCTTTCATGGGGAAGTCAATGCCAGTTTTATTTCTCTGCTCCAAGCCATTGAAAGGTAGGCTGGTTACAGATTTCACTGAGTTACGACAGACAGGCTGTAGGCCTATGGGCCTGTGCTTATTATCCTACACATAGCAGAATTGTACTAAGAAATTCCCAATTCCATCATCAAATGATAAGATAGCTTTCTGTGAGACAGCTATGTGGCTCAGTGGGGGCCTGGAGTCAAGAAAACTAATCAAATTCAAATCTAGCTTCAGACACTTAGCTGTGTGACTCCGGGCAAGTCACTGAACCTCTTCTTGCCTTAATCCCCTGGAGAAGGAAATGGCAAAGCACTCCAGTATCTTTGCCAAGAAAACCCCATGGACAGTAATGGTGTGCTTGTGGTCCCCAGGGTCATGAAGAGCTGGACGTGACTAAACAGCAACAAAAAGCTTTCTTCTCGTTCATTCAACAGAAAAAGGGAAGACTCTGCTGAGATATTCCAAGCCTTGAATGGCCTTTTGTTCCACTCAGTGATACAGGACCTCCACCTCTCCCCTCCTGGGCCTGGACTTGTTCCTCAGCTTTATGGAATCACGAGAGAATATCTCATCCCCCACCAACCCAAGAAGCTATTGAGCAATACTGAGTGAGCTGAGGACCCACTTTTGAAAGGAAACAGGCCTGGGGTGGGAGGGCGGGGCAATCAAACAAGGGAGCAGATCCCCACAGGATTCTTGGGACATACCCTTAAGTCCCTGAAGGCTATGCATAGAGAGTTTCCAGGAAAGCCCTAGAAGAAAGGAGAGGAAGTCCCTGGGACTATTTTCTGTGATCATCTTGCAGAGCTACACACATTGCTACTCTGGAGTGAAAGCACTTTAGACAATAATATAGTATGACTGCTTCATTTTAAAGATGAGCAAAATGAGGTCTAGACAGGTAAAGTGAGCTGTCCAAGGTCTCACGCTTACTAATCAACAATTTAAGCACAGTTCTTCCAACTGAAAATCTAGCATTCTTCCAAAGCCAGTGTTCTTCCTACTGGACCACACGTACTCATGGGCTTCCCCCAACCTGTGTTCACTATGATTATACAAATATCTTTACACACACACACACACACACATACACACACATGCACGCACACACAAACACACAAAAAGAGGGGAGGGGAGAGTCTGAGGATGCAATGCTGCTCCTGTCTGCCTACTCAGGATGCCTGCCAGTACCTTCCCCAAAGCTGATACCAGTCCTTATTTGTGTGGCATTCACAGCTGCTGGGGTCTAGGTTCCCTACCCAAGGTCCCCTGCACCACCACCTTTATAGGCACATAATAAGGACTTCCAAAGTACAGAAGGGGCCATGATCTAGGGCTCTAGGGGACTTCCCACCCAGATAATGCCTGGGGTAAAGGAACTGAAGATGCAACCCCAATGTCCCCTGAAGGCCCACCAGAAGCAAGGTCCCTAAAGATGGGAACAATAGCCCAAGAAGCAGAAGCAATCCAACCCTAGTAACTCAGTGTAGGTGTAGAACATCATTGTACACCAGATACTATGAAAAGCTCCAGATGGAGACGTCTTGTTAGGTATCCACAATTCCCCAGATTTTGTTAGCGCATCTCACTCTGAACTACCAGCACCTGACTCTGGCAGCAGGCACACAGTACTGAACTGCCGACTACCAGTTACTAACAATCCCTTGGAAGCCTTATGTGCTTTCTCAGGTCATCCACACCCGATGGGCTCTGGACCACAGCTGCCTCTTCCTCCCACACTCCCACCTCAGGGCCTTTCTCTGGACACCAGGGCTGAGGCACCATCAATAGCGCTTGCGAAGGTCTTCCCCTACTCCGCTAGCCCTGGGCCGGCAGCAGGCAGACACAATGAGCTACTCTCCCTCTTCTCACTTGTATGGACTGTTGATGAGATCAGGACCCCAGACCATGTCTTCAGAACAGTTCAGGACACTGCAGCAAGCATCCAGGATGAACTGGGTAAAGTTGACCAGAGAGTCCTGGACGAGGAATCGAATGGAGTCCTGCAGGGTGTACTTGATAAGTTCCATCAGCTTGTGAAGCTTGGACATCTGGTACACTTCCCAGTTGGTCTCATAGAGGTTATACCAGCCTTTGCTCATGTCCCTCAAGCTGCTCCTGATTGCGACCTTTAGAGTACTGACCCAGCTGTCCTTCAGGAACATCTGAACCTGCAGGAAAGAGGCAGAGGAAACAAGATGAAGTGAAAGCAACCCTGATACAAAATAAACCCACAAAAATCATCAGTATTTCCCCATAATAATAACAAAAACCAGAACAAAATGATGGAGGGAAAATCTTATTCAAAATAACTACAAAATTAATATCTGGTAATCAAATTACCAACACAAATTGACACTTGTAGAAATACAATTACAAAACACTCTTTACAGAAGTAAAGGAAGATCTAAATGATTATAGGAATATTCATTGCTTATGTTTGTGCTATAACAATATAATGTGCCTATAATGCTACAGACAATGCTGATTCAACAAACAAAAAAGGGGGTTACTTTGTAGACTAAAATAAAATTACAACAAAATCCACTTCAAAGAACTAAAAAAAAAATCTAGAGTTTCTATGGAAATCATGGGGCAGGGGGGAAGCTAGGAAAGAATGTGGGATAGCATTTCCAGATCTTACATTGTATTGATTAGTAATCACTAGACCTATATAAGCTACCAAAAAAGAGATCAATGGGATATACAGACAGACAGATAGATGGTTAGATAAATGGATGGAGAGAGAGAGAGAGAGAGATAAATGGATGGAGAGATAGATAGATAACAATCAGAAACAAATCTAACTCTTTTTTTTTCAAATCTAACTCTAAATAGCCCAGAGTTCACTACACTACTTGAGGAGGGACTCCTCCTGGAGATGCCACTGAAATATTTTTTGAAATACTACTGGGGGAAAAAAAGAATCTTTAAACAATAGAGGACATTCAAGTAGTGCTAATAAAAATAAACTTTGACTTGCACACACAGGAGTCAAGAGAAATCAAGAAAAGTAAATACATTTAAGCAATTGGAAAGAGCTAAACAGTGATGAAATACTTACACTCTAATAGAGAGAGAAGAAGCAAGGGTTCCCTGAAAATCCAATGTTTTCAAAGATCCCACAGAATTAAATAACACAAATACAACACCTGGATGTGTTTTTCTTCCATTTTGTGGTTTTAAAAGAGAATGGGGGGAAGGAGGGAAAAGAGAATATGTTAGAGAAGAAATGGGGAAGAAGGAAAAGAAAATTATGATTTCATATAAGGGGGCAAAAAAGTACCAGCAGAAAAGTCTACAAACTTGGAGAAAAGAAGTAAAGGGAGCAGACATAAAATAATGTCCTTATTCTTATAAGAACTGTATAAAGTCAAGTCAAACACAAATACAAAGGCATGTTCACAGAGTTTGGTACAGAAATACATTAAACTCCATAGGGAAAAAGGATGGGGCAGGGAAAGGGGATATCAAGGTAGAAAAATAGTCAGAAGCAAAACAAATGGTATCTTCAGAAGTTTAATCAAAATGGGGATGAAAAATAAAGAAAGTGTAAGAAACAGAACTGGGAGTGTGGGATTAGTGAAAAGAGGAGGTACAGAGGAACACAAATTGACCACTTCAATTGTCTACTGCTAGGGCTGACCAGAACCTTCTTTTTCTCCACTCCAGGCCATCTCCAGGCATCCTGATCTCTATCTGGCCACTGGACCCCGATGGCTCTGGAGAAGAAAGTTGAGGCTGGTGACCTTGTACAGCCCTCTCTCACTCAAATCAAATTCAATTGCAACTCATGTCATCATCTCCCTGATGTCAGGAACCTCTTTGAGAATGAAGGCCAAACCACACAACTTAGTAACTTAGTAGTATAGTATACAGGAGGAAAAGAAGAAATCATAAAAGAGACCATGACAGAAAAAACTATGAAGTTTACAATCCTAATAGTGAATATAAATAAGATGAATTCACCCATAAAACAGAGGAAGGTAGTAGAATGGATTAGAAAGCGGAATTCAGCAACATTTATAAGTAATACATTCAATGTTTTACATGATTGCACATGTATAAGTATATCATGTTGCTATCTCAGGGAGAGGACAGGGGAGGAAGGGAGGGAAAGAATTTGGAACTCAAAACTTTAAAAAAAATTAACAAGTACTAAAAATTGTTCTGGGGAGAAAAAACAAAATATTTGGAAAACATAAACATAAGAATTCACAGAGTTAAATGGAGGAGCCAAAGTAGGATTTACTATGCTTCAGACAAATTTTTTAAAATCAAAAGAAATATTCATGATCTCAGATAAGGCAACAGTGAAAACAGACATGGTTCAAAGAGATAAGCATAGGAGCCACGTATGCTTAGAGTCCATCAACAAGCATTTATTAAGCACTTACCACACATTAGGCTCTGTGCTAAGCTCTGAGGATACAAAGAAAGGCAAAAAACCAGTCCCTGCTCTCAGAGGGCTCACAGTCTAATAGGGGGAAACAACATGAAAAACCACCACGTACAAACAAGATACATACAGGATATACTGGAGATGAACAACAGAGGGCAGGCACTAGCATTAAGATGAGATGTTAGCTGGAACTTGAAAGAATCCAAGGAAACCAGGAGGTAGAGATGAAGAGGGAGATAATTCTAGGCATGGAATGTCTTATCTGAGTAACAGCCAGGAGGCCGGTGTCACTGGATCCCAGAGTATGTGGAAGGTCTGAGATATGAAACAACTAGAAAGAGCCACATTGTGAAGGGCTTTGAGTGCCAAACAGAATTTTATATTTGATCCTGAAGGAGGTGATAGGAAGCCACTGGAGTTTGCTGGCTGGAGAATGGGGGAAGAAGGGTGACATAGTCAGATATATACTTTAATTTTTAATTTTTAATTTTTTAGCTGAGCGGAAGATGGTCTAGAGTAGAGAAAGACTTGAGGCAGAGAGACCAACCAAAAACCTACTGCAATAGTCCAGGTGTATGGGGATGAGGGCCCACACAAGGTTAGGCAGTGTCCAAGGAGAGAAGGGGGCAAATATACAAGAGATATCACAAAGATAAAATCCACAGGATTTGACAACAAACTGAATGAGTAAGGAGTCAAGGATGACATGTATGTTGTGAACCTGGGTGACACAGGTGTGTCACATGTGTGAGGAATGAATTGCCACTGATATTCACTTCCTTAGACTGTCTGGCTCACCTGGGAAAACATCTGGGACTGGATCTGTTCAAATTCCTCCAGACGCCCAAACTTGGACAGGGTGTAGTGGAACAGGGTCATAGCAGTCACCTTGTTACACTCAGCCCGTACTTTGCCGAGGGCCAGGATGACCTCTGTCCGGGTGAGCAGGGACACAAAAGTGAAGGCCTCCTTCTGTTCCAGGAAGGGATAGTCAGGCATAGCAATGCGCCCTGGGGAGAAGAGAGAGGATGGATCCTTAGGGAAGTAGCCTAGGGAGTCTCAGTATCATAGGTGGCACTTTGGGATCAGACTTATTTTAGCTTTAGAAGGATGGGAAGTCAAAGACAATCAGGGAAAACTGAATCTTCTCTGAAATGAATAAGAGTTAGAACTGAGAAGGCAAACAGCATACTCTCAATAGACTCCTGAACACTGAATCCCAGAGTTCAATTCAATTTAATAAACATTTATTTGGCCCTTCTTACGTGCGAGACCTCAAAACGATCTGCTCCCTAAGTCAGTGAGCATACAGGACCAGAGCAGGCCCTATAGGGTTCTCACCCTTGCTCAGAGACCAATCTGAGCCCCTGGGACCATCATCATGATCCAGCTGCAGGGAGGGCCTGAGTAGCAGTTTTTGACAGGCCAGAAAGGGTAGGGGTAAAGATTGTGTACCCTTGGATATGGGGCACAAACAGGCTTTTCCACCCCGGCTATACCAGTCTTTACAGGTTTCTGCTGCCTGCTTCCCTTCCACATCCTTCCTGAATTACTGGCTTTTCAGAACTGACCTCCTGCTAAATCTTCAGGCAACAACAAAGAATTAAAGTGCTTAATGGGAGAAAGAATGAATGAGAATAAGGCCATTTGTGTTTCAGCACTTCCTAGTGTTGTGACTATGGGCAGCTTCTAGGGGCTTCAGCTTCTGCAGGTCTCAACTCCCTTTTCTATAAAATGGGCATAAATATCCTTGTACCTCCTCTCTCCCTGAGCAAAGTGCTATAACAATACAAGTTATCCTCTCTTCAGGAACTCCTAAAGTTTCAAAAAGGATGGGGGGAGGGTGGAGGAAGGGGAAGATTTCTAGGAGTTATTAATGAAAAGAAAATCTTTCTAGACCATACTTTAGACCCAGCAGGTGCTTGTCAAATGTGTGTCTGGGTGCAAATGGAGCCATTATGGAGGGCGGCACATCTAGTAGGAGAAATCTGAGGTTTTGTTGTGCTTGACCATACATGTTGGTAACAAGGATTTGTTTTCTTGATTTCTCAAGGCGGGAAGTTATTTAAGATGATTGAGTTACTGGCCCATGGAGGGAAAGTTGTTCTTTGGAGGCCCCTAGAAGCCCTTTAAAGGACTGGGAAAGAAACATTCAGGGACCCTGGGGCCCACAGCTGAGCTCTGCTCTCAGGTCCACCCCCAAATCCTGAGCCATATTACAACCACACAGGTGGAAACCAGCATTCTGTCTCCCAATCCCTCTCTGACACAGAGGGAGCAAGGATAAATAGTTTCTAACCAAAGAGCGGGCAGCAGGGGTCTTGGGTCTGGCCTTAACTGCCACATGCACAGTTTTGTGACTTGGTTTCTCCACCTGCCAAATAAGTCTAGAACGGGCTCTCAGCAACTCGAATGGATGCTCAAGATGGGGAGAAGAGGCACAATTGATAATCCACACCATAGGACAACCCACAAATTACTTTTCTTTTTTCTTGAATACGTTCTGTGTGAGGTAGTGAGAAAATAAAATGTGAAGACTTTGCAGGGAATATATATGTATAAATATATATCCATATTTATTCATATCTATACTTAGAAATGATTAAAAATCAAGAAATAGGGAAATAGGGAAGTGGAAAATTCTGAGGCTGTGAGAGTCTGACTACTCAGCCTCTGGGAAAGTTTCTTTTTTTTTTACCCTGAAACTTTTTGTTCTTTCTTCTGGTTCTAGTTTAAAGATTTGCTAAGTAAGAATAGGGTCACTGTGACCTGCTTTCCTTTACTGTAAAAGTATGTAGAAGAATGGAGAGGATTCCCCCCCCCACCCCTTATCCTATTCTCCTTCTTCAGATTTATAGATGCCACCTCAGTTGTAATCATTAACTAAGGGAATGGGAATTGGAGTTTCTGTGCCTTGATTTCCCAGTTCTTTGTCTAGGTTTTTGTGCTTAGATTGTAAGCCCGCCTCCCAGCCCAGGGTGAGAAGGGTCAGAAGTGGGTGGGAATTCTCTTGCATTAGGTATAATTATTGGTGCTTTGTTCCTTGTGCCTTTGCCTCCCTTGCTAGATCTGTTCTGGCAGAGGACGCCCTATTCTTGTGAGAATTGAATAAAATTTTATTTCTGTTCCCACCCTGAGATGGCTCCTTATTAAAAATTAATTTTTTTTAATTGGTGAGGGTCTTTCACCCCGCACTGTTTGATGATCTAGCATCCTAATTCTGCTCTGCAGATCCATTTGTCCTGAGCCTGCACCACCTGGGTGACTGTGGAGAAGCAATGGAGGTTGCCACGGGATGAGGAAGCTGCTATGAGAATTACACCATTAGAAATGGCCCCTAAGTAAACAAAGATGGAAATGTGACTGCAGTGTCAACTCGATTCCCAGGGCCGCTGGAAGAACCTGGTAAATGAGCATGAGACTCAAGGGATGCCAATCAATATAGAGGCCTGCTGGCAGCTGAGCATCCATCAAGTCCCATACCGTACTCAGGCACTTTCTCCTCCACTTTATCTGGTAAAGTAACATAGGAAAATGTTTCTGGTTTGGAGGCCACAATCCGGTCAAAATTGATCTTGTTCATGGTCCGTTCATAGTCCAAGTTTGCCTCCTTGGCCAAAGCAGCCAGTTGTTCCACGACCCTGTGTGATATAAGAGAAAAGGTGGTAAGGTGAGGGGAGGGGCTCTGCCCCCTGGCCTGGCCTAAAACTGCCTTGGGAGCTCTTCTAGGGGCACTGGATGGGGGCACTCAACAAGAAGTGTTAATGCTTCTGCCTTTCCCTTTGGAAGCCAAGGCTGTGAGACTCGAGCCTCAGCATCTCACATGAGGATGTACATTTGGTGGATTCAGTCTGCCTTTCCCTTCTAGGGAGCTCCTTTCTGGCTACAGTGTGGTCCTGAGCTCCAGATTTGGTTCTCTGTTCCTCCAAACAAGCCAAGCCAGGCCCAGCCTGCCAGCCCTCCCCATCTTTGTAAAGCTGTGCTCAGTCAAATCCATGATGTCAGGCTGGAAGTCTATGTGCTAAAAAATGTGTTAAGTGCAGACTTCACAGCCCTGGGGAGGATCCCCTTCCCAGGAAGGATTACCCTGACCATACACAGCTGTCTTTCAAGGCACCCTATCCTTGACAGTGACTCCTGGCCCTGGGATGTTTCCAGAACCCAATCCACCCCCGCCTGGGGCAGAGGGAAGAAGATATTTACATTGTCCCTTTCCGCATCCTGGGGGTACTCATAGTCCGCTGTTTGATCATGTTGAGACTCTGCTCGCTAAGGATCCTCAGCCCCTCAGTGGGCATACAGTCCACATACAGGTTGTACAGCAGGAGTGCCTCGGTCTTCTTTCGGAGGAAGTTGGCTGAGACCACACGCTTTGTAAACACACGTGGGTCCTCGGCAGAGAAGAGCAACTGGATCCGGGGCACCCAGTACTGACAAGGCAGGAGGAGGGCTCTGCCTGGGGGAAGACACACAATGGGAGGGATGTGTGACCACATCCTTGGGGACTTGGGAGAATTCCTGAAGAAGAGGAACTAAGGATTAGGTCTTCAGCCTCAAGACCACCAGGTTGAATAGTCAGTGACCCCCTTGCTGTTGCTCAGAAAAGCAATGTCATAGTGAGACCACTAAAGCTCTGGCCCCCATGTGGAGACCTGGGCTCTGACTTCAGCCCTACCATGAACCATCCGTGTGACTCAGAACACATCATTTCCCATCTCTGTCTCATTGTTCCTGACACCCTCATGGGGCTATTGTGAGAACCACAAGTTAATGTATGCGAAAGCACTTTGAAAACTTCACACTCACATACAGGTAGGAGGGCTTATAAGTGACTGATGATGGACATGACCTAGACTTGTTTGAGGGTAGGGATGCACGGAAGAATCAAAAGGAGGCCACTAGGGTGGGGACCACCCAGGTCCTTCCTGCTCCCAAGAGCCACAAAACAACTTGCCAGGGGATCAGGATTCAGATGCCACCTTCCACCTATGGCCAGGGGCCTGGTGCCCCAGAGATCCTTTGCCTAAAAGCTGGAGAAACATTAGGGAGTTCAAAGGAAAAGCTATCTTCTTCCTGAGCCCAGGAAAAGAGACAGATCTGCCTAGAAGATCAGCCCTGTAAGAAGCCACAAATATGTACCTTCTGGAGTCATGCCTCCATTCAGGATAGGGTTCCCCAGGTCATCCCGAATCAGGCCCCTCTTATCTGTCTTATGCACCAAATACAACTTCTTCTTGCTGTCATAGTCCAGAATCCCGACATGACTCCATGCATAAGTCAGACGACGGCTCTTGGGATCCTCTAGAAAGAGAAAGACCCCCCACCAAGATTGGGCTCAGGGCAGAGAAATCTCTGCTCCTGGGTGGCCTGGTCTCTGGGAGACAGCCGTGAGGATGGCTGGGGGACAGGATGGAGCAGGGACCTTCCATCCAAAGTCCTCAGGAAGGAGGCAAAGGAAGGGAAATAGCACCCAGTTCTCCTTCTCTCGCCTTTCCCCACCAGTGGGACAGTTGTGGAAGGTGATAACAAGATACGGGATGCTCTTGTTTCCATTTTACCACCTGGTCTGAACTCTGAAGAGGAGAAGAAAACACATCGCATATTAGCTCATCTAGAGTGAAGTAAATGGGCCATGGAGAACCCACAACATGGAAACCCTATTTACTGAGGAACATATCACTCCTCTTTTATAGAGTCCGACATCAGGAAAGAACCTCGAGCAGTCTCCCCCAGGAGAATATAAGCCACTTGAGGGCAGGGAGGGACTATATCATTTCTGTCTCTGTATCCTCAACCTTGTCAAGTGCTTCATGCATAACAGGCAGTTGAGAAATGTTTTTTTTTAATCGATGAATGTTCAGGTAAAGGACAAGTCATCTAAAAGGGAAGGACAAATAGCTTAACCTGACTGAGGCTGTTCCTCGACCCTCCTGGGTTGTTTGTCCTTGTCTACACTATGCATGGAACACATTTTTTATTGGTCACTACAGGTTAAGCAGAGACTGAGGAAAATTTCATAGCTTGATCAGGAGACAGAGAAATGAAGCCTGGATTTTCACTAGGCAGGCACTATAAGACATAGGAGATTCGTCATTGTTCGGTTTTAAAGGCAGGTTTGCTGCTGCACCAGGCTTGATGGCCTCCTTTCCACAGAGAACAGTAAACACTGTACTCTGGAGTTATGAAGACGGCCCCACACAAAGGATCATCAATAGAACTGTGAGATAAGCTTTGCCACTGGCTTCCAACACGTTGTTGGCTCCTTGCTTCTCCCCACTCAGAAGGATGAAGATAGTAAGCCTCTGTGCTCAGATCACAAAGGCCACACTTCTGTAGACCTACCTGCGTATCTGTGCTATGCCTTGGGCTGCCTGGTCTAAAATTGGCTCCCTGACATGCCCTTTGGCCAGAGCCAGCCAGTCTCCTTGGAATCAGCTTCCTGCTGTTCCCTTCAAGCTAGAGAGCACTCACTCCCCTCTTCCTAGAGGAGCTAACGTCCCAGGCACTGCCCCCTACCTACTGCTGTCCACACACCAGCTGCCTGAGGCTTCCAGTCCCTGCCTGTCCTAGCATCAGCCCTAGTCAAAGCCCCTAGTCCAGCACATCACAGCATCTATCTCGACCAGATTCCAGACACAACACAACCCTGTAACTCACTATGAGATAAGCTGGGCGAGAATTAGAGCCTGGGATGTCATAAAGAGAGAAGAGATACAGAGAAGATAGAGTATGATGAAAAAAGCCCTGGGTTCAAGTCCCACCTCCTGCTGATAGCATGGACTTGGGTAAGTCTCATTCCCTTTCTAGGTCAGTTTCCTCATTTGTAACTGAAGCAGCAGGGAGCTCAATCTCCCTCCCATCCCAACCCTCCTCAGGTTAGAATCACAAACTAGTGGATCTCAAAGGAACCTAAGAGCCACCTCTTCCAACCACTTCATTTTTCTTTCCTAAGTTTATTGGTGTCTTATCTTTTACACTGATCATTTACCAACATGCCCCCAAACACTGAACCCTCCATAATAATAAAGAAAAATTGTTAAGCAAAGCTGGCAGACTAAAGAACCTTTACTGACAGCCTACACAACCATCCATTTCTATAGTCTCGCCCCAATCCACCTCTCTATCAAGAGAGAGTAGATGAATGTATTTGCTCATCTGTTCTCTGGAACAAAGAGTGGCAGGACGTACAACAGGGTGAGCTTTCATGTGCAGGCCTACAAATCAGCCCTAGTCCCCTTTTGACTGTTTCATAGAATGGCCAGTCAGTCATTCCATACAATTTTTTTCCATGCAGCCAACCTGTTCCTCAGCCATTTGGGTACCAGTCTGGCTGCTGGTGAGCCAAGAGAGGAAAAGACTCAAGAGTATCTGGGGGAACGGCTGCCTGTAGGGTCGCTGCCGGTCTCCTGTTGCTTCCGTAGCATCTAAGATGCTACTGGCCGGGACAGAGATCAGTCGGAGCAGAATGTTGGTCAATAAGAAGACAGTGCTTAGATTTCTCCAGGCCCCTTGAGAACTATCCAGAACTGGAGATGTGGACCAATAGGCCCCAAAGCACCCAAGATTTCCTGGTAGAGCTAATACTTAACTTGGAGAAGAAACCAAGTTTGGAGAGTTGATGAGTCTCCCAAGTTCATGGGATTCCAAAGCACGGGTCCTTATCCTTTTTGTGTCATAGGCCCCTTTGACTGTCTGGTGAAGTCTGTGGACCTTGCTAAAATAATGGTTTCTTAAAAATAATAAATGAACGAAATGCGAAACTTCACTTAGAAATGAGTGAAAATTGAACCTTTGTTTTCTCAGCCATTTCAATCCATCCAAGTTCACAGACCTCCTAAGATTTCTCCATGGACCCTAAGAACCCTTGGTCTACAGGCATCAGAAGGGCGCCTCCAGTTGAAGTAGACATACACACTGCTGTCTTGCTGAGAGGACATACAAAACCCCAGTGATTAGTTCCAGAGACCAAGGCTGCTTCCAAGATAAATGAGAATTGTGGGAGATAAACTCTTGCTGAAAGCATCACCATTGCCCTGTGGTCTACAGATGCAGTCTTTGAAAGAGTTCACTTCCCTTGGCTAAAACATTTGCTTTCCAAGACCTTTTCCCAAGTAGGTGGTTCTGCCAGCTCAGCAGTCCTGCCTTAGAAGTATGGGAATTATGGACCACACTGTGAACCACTCTGTGAACTAGAGTGAACCACACTGCCTCCATCTTGTGACTCAATTCTGGATCTAGCTTAGCTCTCTTTCTGTTCAATTATGGATCTAGTCCAATTTCTGTCTTGTGAGAAACCTTTATTCAATTGTGGGAATTGTGAGAAAATTTTATTGCATTGTTTGAACCTAGCCCTGCATGACTGACAACCTGGGAGACCTCTACCTGTTGCCTAGAGACCCTTAACTTCTGCTGATCTGAAACCCAGACAGACCTGAAGATTGATACAATTATATCTCTCACAATTATATCTCTCAAGCAACCCAGGTCTTATGTGAAAACTAGCCCCATACTGGTCAATTACTGTTTCCTTTTTCCCTTGATTGAATACAGACACTTGTGAGGAAGGACACCTCTTTTTCTTATTTCAGGGAATTGTACCTGCTTGCTCTCCCCTTTTCAACTTGGAAAAGTTCCTAATCTTTCTTCCAATTAGAAATCAGATTACCTAATCTTGTATCTTGGTTAATACCCTGTTAATTGTTTTCTTCTACTTCATAAAAATCTCTCTCAATAAAAATAAAAATCTGTCTCTTTTTGTATTCAGGGTCCAGCACCCAGTGGAGAAGGCCTAGTCCTGATCTGTTGTATAACTGCATATCCTGCCAATAAATTGTTATGCTCAGAAACTTGAACCTTTGTTTCCTCAGCCATTTCAATCCATCCACACATCTTAAAAGGACCCATTCCTGATCACCAAGGCTGGCTCAAAGTTACTCCAAAGAACATTTGTGAGCCCAAGCTCTTTGAAAAAGAGCTAGTACACAAAGTGTGTGTACCTAAAGGTGGTCTCAGAACCAAATCTTTAAGCTCTAACATCCAGGATCAAAGAATAGGGAACAATTAAGTTAAATCATTTGAATAATTATTTTCAAGGTTTAAGATATACAATCTGTACAATCTATACAAGTTTCAACAACTTGATACTAATGTTAAATTTAAGAAGGAAACAGAATGAAATCTCAGCCTAAAAATAAAAATAAAATCCATACCCTAACTATATATACAACTGACATGACCATCCCTTCACTATCCTATTAACACACTTACTCCTTTGCCAGCAGATAAAGGGTATGACTTAGCCTTCCACTTAGTTCATGTAGGAAGTATTAAGTTGTATTCACACGTCCTACGGTCTATGCAAATGTTGGGGCATCAGACCAGGTCATCAAGCCTAATCACAGTCCAGCTCATGTGTCAGCTTGAAGACCTCCAGCAAGGCAGAATGCCTAAAGCCCTGGGGCAGCCCCCTGCACTGCCTGACAGCTCTGATTGTTTGGCCAAAATCTGCCTCTCTGAAAGCTCCACCCATTGTTCTTACTTCTGCCCTCTGAGACCAAGAACAACAGGTCTGATTTCTCTCGTACATCTTCTCTTTCCCAGGTTAAATGTTTGCCATTTTTCCAATGGCCTCTTACATGACAGTTTCATGATGGTCCTCAATGTCCTGACAGCCCTTAGGGAACATGTTCCTGCCTGTCATTTTTCTATATACTAATCTTGTTCTAATCTGAATTGTAGTTACTTTATACGCTTGCCTTTTTTTCCTTACTAGCCAGTAAGCTTCATCAAGGCAGGGGTGAGGTCTTGTTGACCTCTTCTTCTTCCCCAGAACAAGCACAAGCACTGTGGACCTTGCTAGAATAATGGTTTCTTAAAAAGAACTCTCAAAGTCAGAAGACTGAGGGTCTAAGCTACTCCCTGTAACCTTGGGCAGATCACATCCCCTTTCTTACCTCCATGTCCCTATCTGTAAAATGAGAGGTTGGACCATCTGGGTCTCTTAGATTCCTTGCCGTTCTAACAACCCAGGAATCTATGGTCCTATATATAACACCTAGTGCAACCCAGAGCCCAGTGGTGACAATAAAGCTGACTTTAATAGTCCAACTTAAAATTTGCAAAGTGCATTAGAGCCATTATCTTAGTTGAGCCTCCTAACAAGGCCATGAGTAAGTACAAAGAGAACAGAAGGGCTGGCGAGGTATCTGGTTTCATCCTGGTTGCTTACCATGACCCAGGAAATCATCTGTAGGTAAAAGGGCTTTTCCAGGAACTGGTTTTCTGTCTTCACACCCTGGCTCCAGACCCATTGCTATCCACTCCTCAGGGGTTCGGCAGTCATACTCTTCATCATCAAACACCTAGTGGAAAAACCAACACTTGGTGATAAGGGCAAGAAATCTCCCCTGCCTTCATGGCCTCGAAACAAGTGAGGACCGGGGAGGAAATGACCTGGAAACACAACCATGTGGCCAGGCTTTCTTGACCACCCAACAGGGCTTAACTGAAGAGAGAAATCTGAGGGGCAGTACTCATACAGTAGGCCACCCTATATGCCATGGATGGCTGGATGCAAACACTTCCTCTGCTGCCCTCCATTGTGTACCTGAAACAGGACAAATTTATAGAGCTAGCAGAATCCTAGACCTGATAGGCAGGCTCAAAATCCACCTGAGAAAAAACTCAAAGAACTATTGAGCTATTTCTAGGGGAAGAATTCTTAACTAAACAAGAGCTAGAGGGAATCAAAAGGATAAAATAAACAATTCTGATAACATAAAATTGAAAAGCTTCTGCACAAGCAAAATCAATACAGGGAAGATTAGGAGAGAAGCGGTTAAACGGGGACATTTTTGCAACAAATATCTCTTATAAAGAACTTACAACCAAGACATGTGAGGAATTGAAACAGATATATAAGAACAAAAGAAATGGTCAAAGGTAATTAGCCAGCAGTTTTCAAAAGAAGAAATGCAGCTATCAACAACCACGTAAAAAAAATCTCCAGATTACTATTAATAAGAGAAATACAAATTAAAACAACTCTGAGATTTCACCTCACACACACCATCCTGGCAAAAATGACAAAATATAAAAATGGCAAATGCTGGTAGGGCTGGTAGTGGGAGAATTGTTAGTGGGAAGTAATAGAGATTTTCAAAAGAAAAAAAGCATTAATAAAACATTAAAAATACACAGAAGAAAATAAAAATAAGTTCAGAAGAGGGCAATTTTAATGCTGCTTTGCTAAATTTAATGTATATTTTTCAAAATCAAACAGTATAGCACACATTTTACTAACGGCCATCAGACAAATCCGTAGCAGCCACTAGGCTCTGTCAGCTCCCTTCATCTCCGGAGATTAACTTGAGGTTTGGCCATTACTTCCATCATCCAGAGTGAGTTATGATCCAAATAAAGTCCTGTACTATGCTTATCTGTGTCATGCCTTATTTCCGCCACCAGCCAGAGCGCCATTGAAATACAGACTTTTATCTCCCTAGTGCCAAGCACAGATCGCTGTACTTAGCAGGCGCTCAGTATTGTCTACTGAATGAATGAATGAATGAATGAACAATCAAGAGGTGGCAAACAGTGCCCTGACTGCCTGATTCTGGAACTGATCTGCAAGAAGAGGAGGTGAAGACAGCAGGCAATTGGTGCTGTGAGAACAGAGGGAGAGAAGGGCTGGGTACACACAATCCCCTGCATAGATAAACTTGAATCCAGCTAACAAGATCACCGAGAGTATAGAAAGAGTAGACAAGAACTTGGGGTTCACATAACCTCTTAGCCTCCGAGTTTCCTCATTTATATATAACTCTTCCTATGACAACTTCCTGCTATGCTGACAGTGTGTGTTCTCCTCTCACTAGAAGGTCAGGGAACTCAAATTAGTGTTAAAGTTTGGGAGAGTTTGGGGAGTACGTCACACAGCTAGCTGCTCCTATCTTGGGGTGTCGGGGTCTTTGATCTCATAAGGATCAGGGATTAGAAAGATTGTGAACTACAAGCCCCGACTGTCATGAGTACTTGCTAATGCTTTAACTAGCCATATTCCTTTTTGAAGAGGTCTAGAGGTCCTGGTTTCTAGCCACCCAGCCTACTGTATCATCATCATCTCAGAATAGTTTCCTAAGTAGGTAAATTCTTCCTCCAACCAAGCCCTTCTCAGCCATTAGTATTGCTTTCTCACCTGTAGTGGAAGATAGATAGGGAAGAGAGGGTCATTCCTCTGCTCAATGGTCTGCATGTTCTTGGGATCTGGGTGTCTGGGCATTAGCAAATTTGAGTCTATGCCTTCTGCAGCTAAGAGCTTGTTTATGTCTAGCTTTAAATACAGCCGCTTCCTCCTAGATGGGACAGAATAAAAGAGATGACACTTGACCGCATAAGTCGTTCACTGATTGCTGGCCATCATTGCAACTGCCTTCCAAGGCACATAAAGGGAGACCAGCTAGGGTTATGGCTAACCCTTTTGGGTTTTCAAAGTAATACAGTCCTGTGGGAAGCAGAGGTGGCTAGAAATGGATCAGCAAGTCCACTGGGCCCTTGGAGTATCTCTGGAGTACAAGATTGAGGACTGGTGATCAGAACTTTAGATACTCACTCATCCCAGTCTCTTTTTAATCTAAAATCAAGATATTTTCCCTAAAATAATGAAAGTAATTTGGCCATATTATGAGGCTGACATTTTTTTTAAACAAAAACCATTTGTATAGATTTGATGCTTGCCAATCCATGCTGGTAAACTCAGCAAGAGGACTTTGCTCAGCTGAAGCATCTTGGGGTGTGTCCAGTGTATGCCCTGTATTTATTGATGAGTTCTTTCCCAGGGATAATGTGGGAACTTGGGTTATATATGCCATAGGGTGTCGAGAGGATTTTTTCTTTAAGAAAATGGGTGCATATGGAGTTCTCCCCCTTTTTCCTTCAGATTAACTGAAAAACTAAAATCAGAGCAGATTTTGAAGTAATATTTGTGGGTCAAAAAAGTGTTTTTCCATTCCCTGCAGTCTCCCTCTTCCTCCCCAAACCTCTATAGCCCTTTGTGCCTAGCCCCAGGAGTCACCTTTCTATCTCAATCTTCCTTGGGCAATGGCCAGGAAGGGTCTGGAAAGGCACCTGAACTTTGGGCTCATAAGCCTTGAGAGGAAAATCTGACTTCACCAAGATTTCAGTAGTAGGCCCAATCCTTTCCTGGGTTAAGTGGTCTTCAAAATCTTCAGGAATCTGGAAGGTCGTAACTGGGGAAAACAAAAGCATGAGTTAAACATGAAGACTGAGCCCCGTGGCTGGGAAATGGAGTGTCAATAAACCAGAAAGAGGAGGCCTTAGACTGGACACCTCCACAGAGGAGCATGAGAGTCCCAGATCTTTCCTGGCTACTGCAAAACTTGTTTCCTACCTCTGCTTAACTTAAAAAAGCTTAGATTCCAGTTAAATACAAAACTCCCTCTCCCCCCAAGTCATTAGATTATAAAATCACAGTTTTAGAACTAAAAGGGACCTTAAAAGGTCATCTGTTTCAGCCCCCCTCATTTTCTATATAAAGGTCATGAGGGTAGGAACAACCTCTGCCAAGGTCCCTGCCACACAGACTGTGTTAGTTTTTCTCTTAAAGGCAATGAAACTTTCCTCAAGATCCAATACCATTGGACATAGCTCATGACAATGACATAGCTTCCTCATGGTCTGAGAATCAAAGCCCCAGAGATCTTCAGGTCTGATGCATACTCCTGATTGGGCATGCCACCATGGCAAACACAGAGACAGGGAGGCCATGCCCACCACCCCACCAAAAGTCAACGCCGAGTCCTTACTGAATAGCCTTTCTATGCTATTGTTAAGTAAATCTACTTTTGTTAAACATTAGATGGTCTATAAGTGTCTCATTTTGTTCCACTCCCAAGCCTGAACCACTGGCCCTGGACTGAGTAAAGATGACGTTAAAGGCGTACTTCCTTTGCATGAGCTCTAGGGGAGGGCCACTAGCAGGGGAGTGTGCCTAGCTATTCCAGCCATTAGACAATGGTCCCATTCCCTTCCACCATGCCCATATGAGCAGCAACTAGGTTTCAATTTTGAACAATCTGCTCACTGCCTATTGAGCATGCTCAGACTATAGCCACCTTGGTTCATCAGCCCAAGTTTCTATACGATCTAAAGGTATGATTTAATCCCATGAAAATTGTCTTGCCTCATCCCCATTCCATAGTATCTTAATCTTTCCCAAGTTCATATCATCTGAAAGAATTCCTCATTCACATTAAGATTGGAGTACAAACGCTGAATGAAATCAAAAATGAAAGGCACTGCATTAACAGCAGATAGAAGCCTGACTAGGCTACAATCATCCACCCTCTTCTGAATATTCCAACCTCCCCACTGCTCTTCTCAAGCTCACCTCTCCCTGCCATCACTGTGGCTCAAGTGTACCCAGGAGCCTGAAATCAAAGCTTCATCTCTAAGTCACAAGGGAGTGGCATGGGGAAAGGTTCTTGTTAAGCCACTATCCCATTAGTCATCTTACTAGGTGGTCAATGGTTATCATCCACTTTGACTTCTAAAGAGAGAGCATTTGCTTCAAGGCTTATCTTTCACCAGGCAAAACCTGTGGTCCAGCGCTTCAGCTGCCTAGTCACCAGAGACGCCAAGGTCTGGCACCAGCCATCTCAGGATCTTCTTCCAGAGGCCACCACCAGCTCAGTGCACAGCCACGTACCATCTCTGACTTCCTGCTGGCCTCTAGGATCTCTGATGTCTTCATCTTTCTAGGGTATTTTTGTAAAACCTGGTAACTTGCTTTTAAATGTTTCTCCTCACAATACAACATTAGAGCCAACTCAAGCATTTCATTCAAAGTCAGTCCCTGAGGCTACTCTGTCCTACATTACCCACATCTTTGGAATTTCCAAAATAGAGTCTATGCCAGAGAAATATATACCATCTGGACAGCAGAACAGTTATCACAGGAAATGTTACGTAGAGATGAGGAAATAGGCTCAGAGAGGTAAGAAAATCTCTGAATACTTCCCTTTTCTCTTTTTCAGTGAACTCATCAGCTCCCATGAGTTCAATGGTTATTTCTATGCAGATAACACTCAAATCTATATATCCAGCCTGCATCTCTCCTCTGAGCTCCCCTCCCGCCTCCACCATGGCTCACACTCAACATCTCTAAAACAAAACTGACCTCTTTCCCAAAGAACTCACTCTCCTCCTCCAAACTGCCCTATTTCTATCAAGAGCACCACTACAGTTTCAGCCAACCTCAGTGTGCAACCTCAGTGTCTTCCTCATCTTCCTCATCTGAGTTAACTGCCAGATCTTGTTTCTCTCCACTCACACAGCCCTCACTCTCGAACTCATTACCTCTTACCTAGGCCACTGCAATAGCTTCCTATCTGGTTTTCTTGCCTCAAGCCTCCGCCCTCTCCAATCCACCCTCTACAGAGCTGGCAAAGGGATTTTCCTAAAGTGTGAATCTAATTATAGCACTTCCACACTCAGTAAATTCCAGAGGCTCCCTGTTATCTAAAGCATCAAATATAGCCTCCTCTCTATGCTATATAAAGCCTTATAATGGCAACCAGTCTGGCATACCCAGGATGGCTGCTAGTGCAGGCTCTTAGATCTGCTTTACTAAGGAAAGCAACTTAAAAGGGGTCAAAGATCTTCTTTAATTACATAGAAAAATTACATAGAAATAAAGACCAACAGACAGGGCTCTACTGCCTGAATCAAAGCTTTGCATCCACCACTGAATTGAGAAAGCCTTTACCTCTGAGGAGTTGGGGAGCTCTGAACATATGGCCCCTCAGAGTCTCAACCAGGAAATTACAACATCTTTCTCATAAGCAAGCGCCCAAAGCAAAAGCTCACCTCTCACAATATATATTCTTTCAGCTAATAGGCTCAGAGCCAGAAAGCATCACAACCTGACTCATTGCCTAATTAGCTTATTAACAAATGGTGTGTAAGGCTTCCTACAAGCAAGCAAGTAAGCTTCCCTTAATGGGCTCCACATAAGGACTATCAATGGGCTGGGAAGATCTTACACCCCCCTATTAATATTAAGCCCCTCCAACCTAACTATCCATTACTCCCCTTCCCACATCCTGCCTTGCCCTGTAGCCAGAAAGGTGCTCATCACACCCATGACTCTATCCTTATCTGTCCCTAAGCCTGGAATGCTGTACCTCCTCACCTTTACCTCTCAGAATCCCCATTTCCTTCAGAACTCAAGCACCACCTTCTGCAAGTAGCCTCCCCTGATCTTCCCACTTCTGGGTAACTTTTCCACTCCACCCCTCAATTACCTTGTATTTATTTTGCATGGTTTGTATACACTTTGTCTCCCCTCACAGAAAGCAAGCTCCCTGAGGACAGCACATAAAAGGCTCTTAATAAATGCTTATTGATCCACATATTGATCCATGTGAATGGATGCAGTGAAGAAGAGCCAGAGAACACCAGGCTCAGTGACAATCATGTCAATGAAAAGAACACCAGAAGAAAGCAGAATAGGTGGATCAACCTGTATCAACCTCCATCACCAAGAATATAATGATCTTCTCAGCCCTGATGGTCATGGTGGCCTCTGCTTTGTCTTAAATGTCTTTAACACCAACAGAGGGGAGGAGGGGAGAAGAGAGGAGGACGTCCAGAAATGACTGTGATGTGAGAGGGAGGAGATGGAGAAAAGAGGGAAGAAAGGACTTGTGCCTGAGTCTGAGAGACCTCTTTGTCTTGGGGTCTGCTCTCCCCGCCCATTAAGCACTACCCTGGGTGGGAAACGAACTCCTTCGAAGGCTTCTGGTCCATTCCAGCTCTTTGCCTCTCAGTCAGGCAGGCAACAAGCATTTATTAAACCCTTACTGTGTGCGGGGCACTGGACTGAGCAGTAGGGATATGAAGAAGGCAAAACCACTGCCACCACATTGGAAAAGGGCAAACCCCTGACTTTCACAAAGAAGAATGGGGTGTCTACAAACTCTAGGCTTATGAGTGTGACTGTGATTCTTGACAAAATTCTAGAATGTGCTGTTCAAGGAATGGTGAGCCTTTAGGAAGGGCAGCAGTAATAACAGTAATTCCCATGTGCAAGGTTCTTTCAGGTTCACAGAGTGCTTTACAGACAATCATCTTATTTGGCCTCACAACCAACCTAGGAGAGATATGCTATTATCATCTCTATCTTCAGATGTAGAAACTGAGGCCCACTGGCCCACGGCCCCAAAGCTAACAAGAGGCTGAGGCAGGATTTGAACACAGGTCTTCCCGATTCCAAGACAGTGCCCTATCCACTGCCTGTTCATTCAGAACCATCTCCTTGGTCAGGAGAAAGCCGTAGGCACCACCAGCAGCAAGCCTAGGTTTCAGCAAAGCACTGGATGGAGCCTCTCCTCTGCTCCTAGTGGCAGAGGTGAGCACACAGCCCAGTGGATCCAGAACTGGCAGCTTTATATCATTTGAGTAATCATTAATGAGTGGGTGGAGGTCCCTGGTGAAGTATCCTAGGGATGCGTCCTTGGCCCTATGCAGTTGAACTTTTTTTAATCAATGACTTCAGGGAGGGCACTGGCCATGTATTCATCAGATTTGCTTCAAACACAAAACTGGGAGAGACAGCTAACAAAAGTGCTGAGACTAGGGAGCCAGAAGAGCTCCACCACCAGGACAAGCAAGCAGCAGGAATCACACCCTCCAATCAACTCTAACTTGGAAATAGCACAAGGAGTCAAAGAGAATTAGCTAAATATAGTGGCTAAGGGGACTGAATTCCAGAAACAGAAGAGACCACAGATGTCATCTAGCCCAAGCCATGGGATATGGGGTCCTAAGCCTTTTCGTTGAGTATCTTTACTACATTAGTATGCAGGAGGGAAAGTAGCCCTGGGATTATCACTTGTTCTTCCTTACTAAAGGAGGAGGCAGATGAGTCTGGAGGCAGAGAGGAGACCACACCCACTGAGGACATTGGAATCCAGCATCCCTTTTCCTTTGGGCCCAGCCAGGCCCCTGTTCAAAGGTTCAGACCAGAGGTCCACAGCATCTCTCTAGCACCTGACTTAGCATGTAAGGCAGGGCAGGAAGGACCCTCCTACTGGTGTTGATGGGCTCTGGAGCCACAAGCTCTCACTTCCTCCCACATCCCAAGAAGTCTAAAACCCTTCCCTATACCGCATAGCCTTCTGGGTACCTGGGCTGCCTCAGTTAATGGGGAGAAGATACATAGGCCACAGCAATAGACTCCCTGCTGTGACCTCTTCCTTCTACTCACAAAGGCAGTGAAACCACCGGGCCACATATCTACTGAGCCTGGGTCGGGTGGTGGATAAACCCCCATTCCTACTTCCTCCTCATCTGAGTAGAATGTCTCAGCCTTTTGCCACCCCCTGCTTAGTGCTGGCCCTCATCACCAGGGAAAAAGGCAGAGCCAAGTGACCAGGGCTGTCCTTGCACAAAGACCAGCACAGGGCAGAGGCACACGAGCAGAGACAAGTGATTAAGTGATTAAGCTCCTCTCTTTCCCTCTCCCTCCCCGCCACGCCATCCTGGACCAGCCAACACAGCCCAACTAGTGCCTACTTAGCAAGAATGTTTAAAATAAGAAGCAATTTCCTCTACCTCTCCTCCCTGTCATAGTCAGATTCCTAGAAAAGAGCATCCAGAATCTTTACCAAAACACATTTACAGCTTGAATTTCCATGATGGATAATTTTGAAGGATGTTATCTCTATATTATTTTAATTTTTATTTGGCCATGAACATAGGTTAAAATTGTAAGATAAATAGGTTAAAATTGTAAGATATTCATCCCTGCATCAAATCATAGTAACTCAGAGATGTTCCAATATCCATCTATTACCTAATAGATTTAGCATTGTGCTTACAAAACTTCTTGATAATATAAATTTGCTATGAAAGAAAATGAAAGAATGTATAGCTTACAATTTTAACCTATGTTCATGGCCAATATAATAAAAATTAAAACAATATAGAGATAACATCCTCCAAAAGGAGGAAATGATTAGGCCAAGTAATAAGACAAAGATGTAGTGTGATAGATGCCTAATAAAAAAGACAGCAAATTTTGAGAAAAGCAATAGGATCAGATTGATTTCTCTAAGAATTATATACAGATGTATATGATTGACTTCCAAAATTTATCATGTTTTGGTAATAAGGTCTTAAATTTGGATTTTTGCACACAAATTGTATAAGATAGTAGTAAAAGTGAAATTATATCTCCTTTATTAAAGTATCTGTCTGATAATTTTAAAAGGCAGATGAGTTCAATTTATGGTTGGACCTCCACATTTTAAAGGATTCTTATACCAGGTACAAGATTTAGGTAAGGATAGAAACAGCAGATGATAAAATATAAACTGAAATACTCTGAAGCTTCAAAAATGGAGAACCAAATTTAAGTCATTATTCTAAGTTATATTAAGCAAGAATTATCTGGGAATTTCTCGATCTGAACCAGAGAAGCAGAACTCTCTTTTAGAACTGTCTTAAGAAAAGACCTTTTTGTCAAAGAAAGGATATCTAGGGACCAGATAACTACAATCAGGCATCTGGAATTCAAAAAAAGTGCTGCTTAAATGGACATGGGGAATGGGTGACTGGGATACAAGGAACCTAATGTTAATTAACATTGTTAATAATGATTGCATTACTTTGTATGGTTCATGTTTAAGTTTTCTTGGTTATCTAATGTGTAAATGTAAAACATGTGACATGTAAATTTCCCCCTCTCAATACCAGTCTATTGTGAGCCATCTACTTGGCTTGGTCTGTACCTGACTTAATGTAGTTGTGCAATGTTGTGAATTGTGAGAAAAACTTTGTTGGATTTGTTTAAACTCAGCCCTGTGTGGCTGGGATACTGAACCATTTATTGCACTGTTTGAACTTAGCCCTGCATGGCTGGGACCTATGTTGTGCTGTTTTTCTCTCAATTATCAAAATCATATGTGTTCTGGGAGCCCCTGTCAGGTCTGACTACTTCTATAGCTGCCAACTTGTGGATACGGACTCCTTGATCCCTCTGTCACATCTAAAGATTGCCCTTGCTCCCAAGTGGACATCTGAGCCCGTAGGAGACCTTGCCCTCCGTTTTCAAAGGAGCCTGAAAAAGACAACATCAGACATAGACAGCTTTTTCCCCAAGAGTCTGGAACAGACCTGAACGAAGAACTGCCACCTGTATCTTTGATGTCTTTAGCTTAATTTACTCAGTTGCTCTATTTTTCCCATTATGCTCCCTACCTGATCCACCCTGCAACTTGCTCCCTCTGCTTGTTTACAATTAGTTTGCAATTACTGCCCCATCTCTGGGCATGTCCAATCACAGGACGAAAAAGAACCTGAATCCGCCTAGATAAGGATTTTTAGAACTGTGCTCCTGAGGAAGATAGAAGTTTTTTTTTGTTTTTCCATATCTTCTTTGGTCTATAGGCGAAGCTTTCAGCTTGCCTTTGACCAAAAGGAGGAAATGATGATCTTTTAATGTCATTTAATATCATTTTTTTGTAACTTCAAGGGCCAGACCCTGAACTGATTAACTAGAGGAAGAGACTGAACTGATTAACCAGCTTAAACAGACAACCTCTTTGTTTCTGAGTAAGCTCAGAGGATGCCTCTTCCTATATCAACAGGGCCAGATCGAGCTGACTTAAGAACATTTTTTCCCCTATTAACCATTAAGGATGAGAGCCTTAACCCAAAGAAACTATCTTGCTTAATATTTTATGGGCATATACTGTGTTATGGAATGTTAACGCTAAATAAAACACAGAAACGCTGGGTTGTAGTTTCAAATGACCCTTGTCAACTCTCTTATCTTCTTGTATTTACAACCTATTCCATTAAGGAAAATCCTTGTCTTGTGTCATGGTTAAACATTCATGGGGATCATAAAATTGAGTAACACAAACATGCTGAATTGTGACTGTTCTAAAGTTGTATTTAAACCTTCTCATTTCTTTGTTCAGGCAGTTAGACTTTGTCTGGCGCCATACATGTATGTCTGCTAACTTTAAGGGAATAAATGAATAAGTAATATAAATTTTTCTATCAACTAGTTTGTTTGCCTTCTTTAACCAAACTTCCAGGTCGACAACTAAGAATGCAGTTATAGGGGGCCCTAGAGCCACAAGCCATCCCCAAACTCAACGGGCAGCCATTTAAGGGGGCAGGGCTAGGGGCAGCTCATCGCCCCCTGCAGGCAGCAAGGATGGGCAAACTCTTGGCTCCCTTTGCCCAAGACTCTTACTGCTGGGGAGAGTCAGGAAGCCTCCAGGACACTGAGTTGCTGAGAAGACAAGGTGAATGAATCAGTGAATCCAGATGAATATTAAAGCCCCCTGCCCCAGCAGGTGCCTCTTCATGAGGACAATCACAACAGCATAGACCATACTGCATGGTACACAAAGCCCCTTCCTCACCATACCCTTGTAAGGTTCAGACAGGGGGATTACTTCCTCCTTTTCCAGAGACAGAAATTGAAGCCAGGCTCATCACTACATATGGGAAACAACCCTGGGTTCCTCGAAGTTATTCATCACCAAGAGCTATCCTGGGGCACACAGGCACCAGCCACGTCAGTTCTAGTATGGCCACAGCCTTGAACAAATCTTTCTGCTCAGGGAAATCTGGGTAGGAGGAACTACCCTGCTGATGTCCCAGCCCCAGCCCAGCATGCCAGAGACAGGAGACCATCAAGTCCCTGCAACAAGTGCTTACCATTTGGGGTGAACTGATCAAGGTCTGCTTGTCGGAGGAGGTCCTTGTGTACAATGGCCCCGGTGCAAACATCCTGAAATCAAAGACATTGAGAATCATCTGGAGAACGGGGTGGTGGGGGGGGGGGTGCGGTACCCATGGGACCCACAGAGAGACCAGAGAACTAACTACAGTGCAGACACATGAAGAAAAGGCTTTCATGAATGCCTGTTCCACCAAAGCCCTGGGCCTCCAATACCACAGACAGTTCCTTCTGGGATGACTATGCTTATAATATCTATTATTTAATCATTATTTACTCACGATCAGGCAGTTCTCAAGGAAAGAAATTATCTAAAGCAATATATATAGTATAGTAATATGAAAAGTATTTATACCCATATGAAAAAAAAATGCTCCAAATCACTAATAATTAGAGAAGTACAAATTAAGGCAACTCTGAGGTTCCACCTCACACCTGCAGATTGGCAAAGTTGACAAAAAGGAGGGGCTACGGGAAAACAGGCACACTGGGGCACTGCTGGCAAAGCTGTGAATCATTACACCATTCTGGAAAGCAATTTGGAACTATCAAAGTTATCAAGCTGTGCATACCCTTTGACTTAGCAATTCTACCATAAGGTCTATATCCCAGAGACTTTTTAAAATTAATTAATTAATTAATTTCTTTTTAGTTTTCAACATTCACTTGAAAAGATTTTGAGTTCTAAAATTTTTTTTCCTCCCTCCCCTACCCGCTCCCCAAGACAGCATGCAATCTGATTTTTAAATTTTTTTACTAATTTATTCCAGAGACTTTTTTAAAAAGAAGAAATGGGCCTATATGTACAAAAATATTTATAGCAGCCCTTTTTGTAGTACCAAAGAAGTGGAAACTAAGGCCAATCACTTGGGGAATAGATGAACAAAGTATGGAATAAGAATGTAATGGCAAATTGAAACCTGAAGACTTGTACGAATTGTAACAGAGCGAAGCGAGCAAAACCAGAACAATTTACAATACAACGTTGGTATTGTAATACACGAACAATTCTGAAAGGCTCAGGAGCTCTGAATGTCATAGTGATCGAGCATGACTCTAAAGAGCTAATGATGAAAAAGGCTGCCCACCTCATGACAGAGAGGTGATGGACTAACATGTGGGATGGGACAAACATTTGTGAAGGTCGCCCAGTGGGGGGGATTTGACTGGCCTGACTGCACTCATTTGTCACCAGGGTTTTGTATTTTTTTTTCTGGGGATAGGAAAAGGTGGAAGGGATGAAAAAAAAGTATGGTAATTTAAAAAATAAAAGTATAACTGCTTAAAATATTGAAAGAGAATAAGGGTGGGAGCTATGATCTTCAGACCACTCCCCCCTCCAAAAAAAAACCCAAACCCCCATCAGTTAGAAACAAGCCTTACTGGTTGTTCTGACCTCTCAGTGTGCTGCTTCCTCCTAGACCTCTCCCCCTCCTCCTCACTCCCCTCCTCACATTTTCTTATAACATCTTACTGGATCTCTCATGACATCATAGAATTTAGATGTGAGACAGACCATAGAGATTCAATCGTCTCCTGCTAAAGATGAGCTAACGAGGGCTTACAAGGTTTAGGTGACAATGAGTGAGTAGCAGATCTGAGAATTGATGCCAAACCCTCTTTCAGGTATACCAGGAGGAAGAAATTAGGGGGAAAGAGAACCGTCTCTCCTCTCCTCTCCTCTCCTCCCTCCTGGGGCCCCAAAGGTTAAGTGACTGACCCCAGCTCATACACATGTATGATAGTGTCACCGTCACAACTGCCCAGTACAAATCTTATAAATTCCCATTTTGCAGATGAGGATACTGAGGCTGACAGACTTTAACTGACTTGCCCAGAGTCACACAGCCAGTACATGTGAGAGTTAGGTGTCAACCAAGGTCTTCTGGCTCTGAGACTCACCCTCCTTTTGAAACAACCTTGAACTAGAGGAAGACCAGATTCACATAACTGGAAGGAGAGACCCAGAACTGACCCCCTTTCCTCCCCTTCCCCTCCCTCTGCACTGGTCTTGCTCTTCCCTCACTCCCAATTCTCTCCTCAGGAAAGGATGAGAAACTCTTTCCCAATAAGGTATCCAAAGTTATCCCAGGCTTTCCCGGTCCCCTAGCATTCAGCAGGAATCGAAGCCTTAAGCTAAAGAATGACCCCTTGACGATGGACTGATAACACCGCCTCACAATCCTTTATCAGCACTTCCTTTGGGATGCCCATGCCAGATGGGCCATCTAAGCCCTACTGTCCCCATATTCATAGAAGAGGAGACTGAGGCCCAGAGAAGGCAGATGTCTTAGGGCAAGTCACGCCCAAAGGAAGATACTCACTAGAGGGGTGGCCTACAAGACCCTTCTATGCTCCGGGCTTCCGGGAGAAGCTGGAAAGCAGGAAGTCAGCAGGGAAGAGCGAGGAAGACCTCCTTGCTGGCTGGCAGCAGGGTGGAATGTGTAACTGGAGCTCAGGTTCCTGGGTCTCTGTGGGTGTCTCCCAACCCATTATTCTCCCAAGTCTATGTCTAGGCCCCAACAGCTGACAGATGTGTTATGTCCTAGAGATGTTAGAAGTTAAGAAGTCATTAGAGGCAGACTTCCCTGATGGCTGAATTTAGACATAAGAAGATGGAATCTTACCAGTGTCAGCACAGGGTGAGAGAATCAAATCAGGGGAATGGGCATTGTGGAATAGAAACAGAAAATGGTGGACCTGGGCAGTTCCCATCATCTGCCTCTAGCACCCCCACTTCTAACCCCAAATCTCCCAAATTTGACTTCCTAAAATGCTATTCCCATACTCGCTGCTCAAAAAACCTCCAAAGAGTCTAATCTAGACAATCCAATCTGAGCATGTAGACCCCTCCCCCAGCAAGACCTTACTCTTCACCATCCCTCAAATACACTGTACATGTTTCTAGCTCTGCACCTTTGTTCACGCTTTCTCCTTGCCTAGAAAGCCCTCCTCCTTTCCGCCCCTCCTTCCAAGCCAGCTCAAGTCTGTGAAGGCTTCCCAGAGACCAGCAAATATGGACCTGTCCCTCCTATCAATTCTTAGCACTGGCTATCTGCAGATCTCTCACATGCTCAGTGCTCAGCTTCACCCTCACCAAACATCTGTATTTTCTCCTTTTATCTGACCTTGCATGCATTTTTCTTAAGCTCCCATAGACTCTTAGTTCCTAACAGGGCAGGAACTGTGTCGTGCTTCTTTTATTTCCTTTACTAGGCCCAGCACACAAACGGGAAGGTGAAGGAGGAAGAGAAGGAAACTACTGTTTCCCCCTCTTAGCTTTGTTACTTAAGCTTACCAAAAAGACCCTATGCCAGTCCTTCTTCCTGGTGCCTCAGGGAATCCTCAAGAACCCATTTTCACATGGGGTTTTGGCACAATTGGAGTCATGGACCCAAGGTTCAAGCCCCAGGCCTACCACCCACAAGCTAGGCAATCTCAGGCAGGGAGGGCAGACTCCTCTCCGGACACCCTCATCACTGGCATTGCTTCTTTTGTAAGGCTAAGGGAAGGGTTAAGAGAACAGAGACAAACCAAGAGTTTTTTCATTTTAAAGTGCTCTAGAAATGCAGGCTGCAAACAAACAGAAGACTAACTTCCATGACATCACTTTATCTAAACTCGAGTGTAAAAAGCAGCTGGGCAGGCCCACTCTCCAATATCCCTCCTCTGCGAGGCCGTGGAGGGGATGTGGGTCTCACAGACTGAATGCAAAGCAGCGCCGGCAACCACCCAACATGACCTAGAACTCCACTGCAATCAACAGAGAGAAGCTCAGTGATGGGATATTTAAAGGCCCACGATCCTTGCAACGGCCAAGAAAAAGGCTGGTAATACTTACCCCTAAGATATCTAAGGTCCCAGGAGTAAGAACATCAGAATAAAACCCTCGGGTTTTAATCACTGGATACATCTTGGACTTGTCAATTTGAGAATTCACATCATCATCAGCATCTGGATATCTGGAGGGCCTGGGATATTCACTTCCGGGTTTGTCCATTTTGCCTTCTCACAGAAGACGCCAAAGGTCCTGGAAGAAAACCCACAAGGTGACTGATCTCTAGCAAAAGACCTCCGGTCATTCTTCTGCCCTTAGCATCGCTTGACCCTTCTGAGTGTTAGCGTCCTCTTTCATAAATTCAATCAATCAATCAATGTTTATTAAGCGCCTACTATGTGCCAGGCATTGCACTCTATCCCCATGCCTTGTGGGAAGAGAGTGCTCTGTAAACCCCGGAGCGCTTCAATACTGTTATCATTATTACTGTCATCATTAGGTTCACTTCCATCCCAGGCTGCCTCAGTACCCCAATGCCTTCATATTCTGCCTCAGCAGTCTTCTCCTGCTTCCTGCTCAGGAGCCACTGCCCTTAGCATCGGCCCATATAACCCTTTAAATTGGTGTAACAAATGAAGTTTCTAACCAAATTTCAGTGGGAAAAATGCAGTATGTCTTCAAAGGGTCACATTCTAGATGCAGCTGGCTTCCCCTGAGTGCTGCTAGAAATGGGCAGGCACCAGAAGAAGCATGAGGGAGTGGAACAAGGCCACTGAATTAGACAATACAATTAACCGGGAAACTACCTTGGGAAGGGGCCGCTAGCACACATCCAGGTGGCCTCACCCTGGTTTTTCCTCATTCCAGCATCACTAAGGATTACCTGACTACTCTCAGAGACTTAAGGACTCCTTAATGAGGGGAAGTTTTGGCTGGCCTGCAGAGACCAGGGTAGGCAGAGCTAAATGCTGAATTCCACCATCCCCTCATCCACTTCCCACTCCTCCTCCACCCCATTCCTTTTATAGGTCACCTGCTGTCTGTAATGAGATCTGCCACCTCTAACCACAGGGGCCACGGACTCATAGTCATACACTGCAGTTTTCAAATGACGTGGATCATTCCAAACTGAGCCAGTTTTTTGCCTGTGAACTAGAGTTTCACTGCTCTAGCAAAGATGCAGCTGCCAGACGACAACAGAAGTCATCATCTCCATCCCATTCCTCCCCTTAGCTAAGTGAAGGTCCAGAGAATTTGGTTCTGGCTTCTGGACATGAAAGGAGGTTAAAAGAATGTAATCACCCCAACCAAAATATTAAGCCCACCTAAAGGAGCTCCAGCTAAAGAGGAAGTAGAGAGAGATCAGAAGACAGAGCTGACCCAGGGGGTTTTGCTGAGCTTGCTGGGGACTGCTAGAGTCTAGACTCAGTCAATGAGCATTTATTAAGTGACTACTGAGTGCCAGGTATTGTGCTAAGTGATCTAAAGAGTCTCTCTCCCCTCTGGACAGAGTGTGTTTGTGTGTGTGTGTGTGTGTGTATTTAACTCCTGGGTACTTACTTTGCCTTCTGTCTAATGAAGTGTCCACTTCTTTACTATGTAATGTGTTTGGCTGGGTCAGGGAAATTCAGTGGAAATGAGGCCTCACAAATCTCTAATGCCATGGACCTAGAAGCTGCCAATTATGGCTCATTCAGGGCACTTTTAGATTTTTTTCTTTTTTAGCTGTTTTTAAAAGGTAGTGCCGTTGAGAGGATGTTGGGCCTGGAGTTAGGAAGACCTGAGCTGAAATCTGGCCTCAGGGACTTACTAGCTATGTGACCCTGATCGAGTCATCTAACCTCTGCCTCAGTTTCCTCGACTGTAAAATGGGGGATAATAATAGCACCTCCCTCACAGGGTTGTGAGGATCAAGTGAGACACTATTGAGAAAAGGCAGCCCAGCGCCTGACACATAACTGGTGCTTAATAAATGCTTATTTCCTTTTCCCCTATAGTACCAGATCAAGCTAAAATGGAGCGAATAGAAAGCTGTCCTTGAAGCAAAAAGCCCTGGGCCCAAGTCCCCACCTCTGACTCATCTTGGCTGTGGCCTGGGGCAAGTTGCTTCATCACTCACTGCTCTAGGAAACTGTCTAAGACTCCACACTGCAGAGATAATTGTAACACCTGCATTCGTGGAGGGAATTTTCCTTCTACCCATGAAATCACAGGTTCAGTCACAAGCTATGACTGTAAGAATCCAATGGATATATTTTTCCTCTTCTATATTTCTACATTATAGCCTTCCTAGACCATCATTGGATAGAAAAAGGTTTTCTACTGAAACAAGTTACTACACACATTATAGCATGATGTGTCAAGTGTCATAGAAACTTATACATTCTTTTTTTTTTTTGAGGCAATCGGGGTTAAGCGACTTATCTAGGGTTACATAGGTAGTAAGTGTCTCAGCTGGATTTGAACTCAGGTCCTCCTGACCCCAGGGTTAGTGCCCTATCCACTTTGCCTCCTGGCTGCCCCCCCAACTGTGGCACATTCGTGAAGTACAGTCATGAATCTGTCAATAGTGTCCAATCATTCACAGTGAAACTTTATGGATCGATGCCTTCCCTTTTTAGAAAAAAATCAAGTTCCCTCTATATGCTTTTGTATAGAACGACAGGCACAAATAATTTTCTTGGGTCAAAGGGAAAATCCAACAGTGATAAGCAGACCACTCTCTCCCATCCTAATCTCTATATTTCTACAATAGGACATGATGGAGAGGGGTATCCAATCACTATCAAGATGGGCCATCTCCATAAATGCCCACTCTCTCCCTCCAGCAGAGGGGCCCAGAGCTTTCCACCTAAGGCTATGGCCTCCGCTGAGATAGGATCACTCATCAAGCCTCCACCAGAGGAAGATTTGGGATGCCTTTCTGCTACCCCCTCCTCACAAGTGGGAGGAAATTTGAGTCTGATTTTTGTTTTCACTGGAAAAAAGTAACACAGTGAATATAGAGAAACACGGAAAGATGTGAACCAAGGGTAAAGTGAGGTAAGTGGAGGCAGGAAACCAATCTATGCAATGACTACAAGACGGTGTAACAGGGACTACTAGTACTTGTGCATGCCAAGATACAGGCAACGCCCACATGCAAGAGATGCGGAGCCAGCTTCCAGAGTCCTGACTGCTTGTACAGGACATGCCTTGGAGCCTGCACAGACCTGCCAACCACCAGCTGGACCACAGCCTCTTTGAGGGGCCTCATTCTCTTCAGCTAGTTTCTCCTTATGGTCCTCTTCTCTTGGTTTTGACTACTTCACAGCTGCTTTCAGCGAGAGACAATCCAAGAGGCCTTGAGCCTCTTCCCTCTGAAGATGACAGGGCCTTGTTAAGATGGGCTTCAGTCCTTCACCTTGATGTTTGTTCTTTCATTTTAGGTGGAGATTAATCTGGAGGCTCCAATCTTTGAGTTTCAGAATATCAGGAGAGCTGGCCTCCAGGCACTGGGGAGTCTGGGAGCTGTGTTTTACAAACAGCGACCCAGAGAGCACGGAGTGACCTCGGGTACCCAGCCTAGCAGTGGCTGAGACAAGGCAGCAGTGCCACATATGGATGTGTACTTAGTGGGTCCGATGCAATGACAGGTAAAAACTGAGCTCACCTTCCCAAAGACCAAGGGGACATGGGTAGGTATACCCTCAAGGTGCTGGAGGAAACTATACTTTTGTTGTTGCTGTATCTTCACACTAAATATCCCTTTGTAAAAGCTAATTAATGTTAAGTGGTTTAATGGAAATAGGGTGGTAACTACTTACTGGGGGCTAACAGTAGGAAGGGGTTCAAGCCTCTGGCATTAGGGCACACCAATCCTCAAAGCTAAGGCCTTTTGAAGGCGCCCCCAGTTCCAAATCCACAAGTGAAGCCAATCCAAAAGGCTGCTTCTATTCCCCACATGGTAGGGCTCCAAGCCCAGAAAACTGGACAATCTATGCCTCCTGTGTTCTTCATCTGTCCGACATAATTCCATCAGCTTGGGTATATTCTCCAGGGAATTGCTGGACCCTCTATCACTTTCAAATGGCTTGTGGACAAGGTGGCTGGTGACATGAACTACTCTGAGGTGTTGATGTATCCAGATAATGTCATCCTGTTTATGAAGATACTGTGAGGGTTTGGCTAGAAATTCTTGCAGACCTGAGGTTATCAGCTGACAAGGGCCAGTTCCACAGAGCCTCTGCCAAGTATGTGGGATTCATCTTGTCCAGAAGGGAGTATTGATCCGCACCCAAAAGATACAGCACTCCTGACCTGACCACAGCTGAAGAACAGTGGAAAGTTAAAGACTTTTCTAGGATTAGGCAGCTACTATTAAAAATGTATGAAGAACTATGCTATCATCCCAAGCCCTCTTAACGGTTTCATTCATGAATACCTGGCTATGAAAAAAACAGGAGCAAAAAAAGAAGAGGCAATTCTGGTCTGAACCTCTTTCGACATTTGGACACTGCTGGGATGAGAAACAAGTGCATACAAACCCTGCGGTCTTGAATTTCACATGTAAAGCAGCAAAGTGGTGCAGTGGATAGAGCACCAGTCCTCAAGTCAGAAAGACTTAAGTTCAAATTCCTCCCCCCTGTAGATTCTTACTAGCCTCTAGGGGAGTCACTTGATCTGTTTGCCTCAATTTCCCCATCTGTAAAATGCAGATAGGTAATAAAAGGACTTACCTCCCACTGTTATGAAGATAAAATGGGACATTTGTAAATCACTTTACAAGCCTTAAAGCACTATCTAAATTCTAGTATTATCCATGCAAGCCCTATTGAGCAGTTACACTCATTAGTCCATCCACAAATTGGACTAATTAGCTGAAGTCATGTCTTTAGGTTGTAAGCCTAGAGACTGATTTCAAGTTTTGGATGGATAACATTACACTGACCTATTTTGAGAAACGACAAGTTGGGCACTGCCCACTGGAGCTGGTGCTAGCCAAATATGAGTTCAGAGGACTTTTGCCAGCCAGGAAGACTAATGTAGTCCTATCCCCAAAACCCACGGGGATTCCCACAGAAAGAATAACAGCGGTCTGTGCCACACAAGTACCAAGTGATTATCATAGGAATGGAGCTGAAAGTTGAGACTTTCACCAGAGTTTGCCATTAACTGATGTGCATCTTGTAGCTTTAGACCTCCTCGCCCTATCTGTCCTTGGATGACTGGCAGCAGAGCTGCTTTGTGATGAGTGAGAAAAGAGCTATATTCAGAAATGTGATAACAAACCAAAAGATATCGATGAAAATTTTAAGCACACTTTTTCTTTCCCAATTGTTTTCTCTCCTCCTCCTCCTTCCCCTCCTCCTTTCTGGCTCCTCTTATAAAAAGTCCAGGCCATGGAGTGTCCATTTTCCCATCAAGAGTTCTGTGTCTATTCACCATTTTACCCTTTCAGTGCCTTCTTTTGGGAGCCTAGAGGGACTGAGAAATATCCACCAGGAAAATTCAAGGGTCTTGGTTGGGCATTTCCATTTTGGCCTACTATTTTTGAAAAAGACAGAAGGAGAAAGAGGAATGGTCATCTTGGACTCCACAGCTTAGTCTGCCCCAGAGAACCGCTCCACCATTCAGTTAACAACGAGCAAATAACAAGGAGTCATACATACTGCCCAGTCCGGCTGAGAATCAATCAACAAGTCTTTATTCAGCCAAGCACAACACCAGGCACTGAGAAGGCAAGTAGAACAAATGAAGCAAAACCTGCTTCCAAAGAGCTTACATTCTATTGGAGAAGGCAACAAGATTTTTTGTGTCTTTCTACCAAACATCTGTAAAGAGAATTTTTTTAAAGCAGTTCAATACAAGGTAGTTCGAAGAGGCCATGAGCAGGTGAAAGGGATCAAGAAACAATTCAGGTAGGAGGTAGTGCTTCAGCTGCATCTCGGAGGAAGAGGGGGATTCTGTGAGTCAGAGATAAAGAGAAAGGACATTCCAGGCACTGAGGACAGCCCGGCAAAATCACAAACACAGAGAAGGGTTTAGAGGAACAGAGGAAAGTCCAGTTTGCCTGAATCACAGAGTACAAGAGGAGGAGTGACGAGGTTGGAAGGACAGGCTGAGCCAAGGTCGTGAGGGGCTTCTATTTGATTCTGGACCCAATAAGAAGTCCCTGGAGTCTACCAAATAAGGTACTGAAATGGTCAGACCTGCGTTCAAGGGAAATGACTTTGTCAGCAGTGTGGAGCATGGATTGAAGTGAGGGAGACCAATCAGGAGACTGCTACAGTAAGGTAGGAAAGAAGCTCAGAGGGCCTGAATGCCGAGGTAGCCTAGTGAGTAGAAAAGGTTGAGAGAGAATGGGAGAGGTGGGAGAAGTAAAAACAATGATTCGGCAACTGACTGAATATGTGTGGTGGGGGAGAATAAGGAGTGGAGGATAACACTACAGTCATGAACATGGCAGGCTGGAAGAATGAATGGTCGTGACTTCCACGGAAATAAGAAGTTGCGGGGGGGCAAGTGTTTGGGGAAGAAATAACAAATTCAATTTTCTATATGTTGAACTTACAAAGTCTTGCAGACATCCAGTTTAAAACGTCCAAAAAGCAACTGGCGATTTGGGATTAGAGCTTGGGAGAGAGACTGAGGTTAGAGATAGCTAGATAGACAAACAGATAGTCAACAGATTCAGGAGTCTTCGGTACACAAATGGCAATTGAACCCCTGGGAGCTGATGAAGTCACTGACAGAGAAGAGCAAGTAGAAAGAAGTATATTGGGGGACAAAGCCTTAAGGAACACCCACGGTTAGGGAGCATAATCTGAAAGATGAACCAGAAAAGAAGACTGAGAAGGGATGATTAGAACCAGGAGATAATAGTGTCAAAAAGCCCAGAGGGAACATCTACACTAGTTTTAAGGCTTGCTCAACCCACATTGGCCAGTTGCCATTATAAGCCATCTTAATATATCTATGTTTTGTTCCTTTTGCCTTTATAGGTTTGTAGAACTGTACATGGCTAAACCATTCTTTCTTGTGGTTTGCTGTATTTTGTCTCAACGTCATTTTAATGCAACACGAAGGGAAGAACTTTCCAATGACTGGGATCACAACCAGCCATGAGTTTAAGTGAATAAATCCATAGACACCACGACCCTGAACCAAAGAGATGAACGCTGTCCCTCACAAAAGAGGTCAAGTTCAAAGAATGAGGTAGCCAGTTCATCGAGAACCATCAAGTGCTTGGTAGTAACCCTGAGTGCACTCTGGTGTTGAGTGGCATTAATAAGCATTGGGGAGAGCATTGGACTGCCAGTGCTTTACCCCATTAACCTATTAGGTCAGACACCCGGCCAGCTGCTCCTCCTGGAGTTAAATTCCTATTACTCTGTAACAAGGTTGTGAGCAGGATGGACCACTGCAGGGAAATGAATTGAGGGACATTATATAGGCATGTGAGGAATAATTTTTACCAGAAACACCTGGCACCAGAGGAAAAAAATAGAAACGAAGGCAAGTAAAGTTAAATTAAACCGAAGGGCTCAAAGAGCCGTAAGACTTAAAGCTAGAAGTGACCCTTCAGTTCATCTACTCCAACCCCCCTCGGTTTACCTATGAGGAAACTGGGATCCCGAGAAGTGAAGTGTTGAAATGAAGTGCTTTGGCCTGAAGTGACTGGAAGTAATTGAGCGCTTAGCACAGTGCCTGGCACATAGTACGAGCTTAATGTATGTTTACTGAATTAATTCCAGTCACTTCGAGTCGAACTGAAGCGAGTGGAGTTGAATTAAAGGTCATTGGGTTAAGGAGCAATTCTGAAGTTCAGCTGGGGGCGGGGAGTGAACTGGGCCGAGCAGAATTAAAGGGGCTCTCCTTCCTCCCCCCCGCGCGGGTCCCCCACCCCCACCGCAGGCCCGCCCTCCTCCCTGCTCCGGGCCGGACAACCCGGGCACCCACCCAAGACTCTCCCCTCCTCTTCTCCTGCCTCAGAATCACTCCGCTCCCCAAGACTGTGGAGTGAAAAGATGCGGCCCGGGCCTGCCTGACCAATCACCGGGGCTCGCCCCACGCCTACCAGCTCAGCAACAGCTTCGGTCCCGGGGGTAGCCGAGGGAAGCAACCGCAACCGAAGAGAGAGGGAGCTCAAGTCAGGCTCAGCCTGTCTCTAAGGGAAGACGCGGCCGCCGGTTGCTAAGGAGAGGATCCATTAGAGTCCGTAGGGGGCGGGGCTCCGCTATACAAGCAGAGGCTCTTCCAAAAGACACCCCAAATTAGGTCTATTCCAACCAGGAGAGTTACAAATATTGTTTCATACTATTGTTCCTGCTTGTTATCCTTGTCTGCGGTGGCTGAAAATAAATTACTTCCGTAAAAGAGGTTACTCTCCCCCCTTTACATTTGGTTTCTCCCACAACCGGGATGCTAACCATCTCCCTTCGTTACTGCGCGTGTCTGGACACGGGGCTCAGCTGCAGGAGAGGTTGAAGGATGGGGTCTCTCCTCCGCATTCCTACAGCGCCCACTGGTGGACAATTAAGGGCTGGGAGGAGATTTGCCATCCCTCAACCCTAAGCCTTCTCTTTATACTAGGGGGACCTGAAGTACAGCAGAGACAAGTGACTGGTCCAAGGTCTCACAGAGAGTGAGGCGACAAAGCTGGGACTGTCTTGCTTGTTTATATTTGTACCAGCACTTTGCACGTAGTAAAGACTTACTTTTCCTTTCCTCCTTCATTTCATTCATTTTTTCATTTATGGTGTTTGAGACATTAAGAGGTTTCCCTTCCCCATTCCCTTCTGTAGCATGACCATTTTGATGATGGGGTATTAGGCCTGGACAGATATGAGCTTTGTCTCACACCTGGCAAGGCAGAGTTTTGGAAGTGACTGTAGAGGAGCTTTACCCATTCTTCACCCCTTCCAAAGCAGGAGCGGCAGACCCTGCTCACATGTGTCGAACAGACATTAAGATAAAGGACCTTTGATGGTGTGAGAGAAACATGGTTTTGGGGATCACTGGACTTCCTAGGCAGGGCCAAAGTCCTGAGGAAGAACCCTGTGATAATCCCTAGGGAAGGCTGTACAGACCACAGGACTCCCAGAGGAAGACCAAGTGGTAGCCATCCCTTAATCTGTGGGGATCACAGAGCCTCCTAGGGGTCAGACCCTAAGGAAGACCCAAGTGATAGCCCCTTAGGATGGCAGTAAGATCACAAGGCTCCCGAGACAGGGCCAGAAGTCCCATGTGATGTCCCCTTAAGACCATGCAGACCACAGGGTTCCCCAAAGGAATCCCAAGTGGTAGCCCTCTTAACACCACAGTGGGGATCACAGAACACCCCAAGACAAGATCCAGAAGTAAACCTGGCAAGCTTCTACTGCCTGTTACTTCCCTTCACCTTAGGAAAATCCATGTGATTTGCCCATTCACACCCAAAGAACTCAAGAGCAGAGTAGGGAGAGGAAGGCATTATTATTTTGCTCCTCAAGAGAGCAGGTGCAGTGCTCATAGGAACACTCACGCTGATATGGCTGCAGGAGCAGGGGTAACCATTCCCTCCACTCCTGCTAGAGTCATGGTTAGTTTACCATCTTTGTTTTTTACATAGTTTTCCTAGGTTATACAGTTTATATAAATAGGATAATAAGGATACAGAAGCAAAAGTGAAGTTAATTAGATTTTCCTTGTCTTAGTTTAGGATTAAACTATATTCTTTTACTTCCCCTACTTTCCCTCTTTAACATATGCACATTAGGCCTGGATTCTTGACCAAGACCAGACCCTAGATAAGCTTGAACTGGTTCAAGTGGGTTTGGCCTCTCTAATTCCCCAGACTGCCTTCTCAAAAAGCATGCACATGCTTACAAGCCTCTGACCTCTCACCTGACCGACCTTGAGGCCTGGTCTCTGCTAAAGCTGGGGTGGGGGAGGGCAGGGAAGCACACCTTTAGTTCTGTGGAAACAAAACTCCTCCTCCCATTTCTTACAATGATCACCCAAAGGGCAGGTTATTAACACACCTGTGGCTGAGGGTGACATGGTTTAGTCCCTAAACGCTGAGTGATGTGTAGGGAGTGTTTCTTTCTGATTTGACTCACCTTTCTATTTTAAGGAAATTATTCATTTTCACCACCATTATATGATATCATGAAATTAATACCAAAATGGCTTGGTCTTTTGAGCCAGAAATTCAGAGGGATTTGAGTATTAACTCAAGAAGATCAAATTTAAATCTGAAAACATTAGGAGCAGCTAATATGTTTGCCCAAGTGGGAAAGGGCATATGCCTCTAGACTGGGGAGAAGAAATGCCTTTAGGAGGCATTGACTGAATTTTGAAGCACCTTCATTCCTCTCCACTTCATTCCTCAGGCTGCAGTCCTCTACACACACACACACACACACACACACACACACACACACACACACCCCCTTTTCAGCATTTTTTTATGAGTTGTCTTACCTATTAGGAATGTAAATGCTTTGAGGGCAAGGACTGTTTGTCTGCTTGTAAATTGCTTGTATTCCTGGAATTTAGGACCCTGCAGGGCACATAGTAACTGCTTAATAAATATTAATAAGTAAATAAATAAATAGTAAAATAATAAATAAATTATAGATTTGACTAATGACTTGACTTCTGTCTTCCCAATTGCTGCCCTCACTGAGAAGCTAAATACCCAAATATTCTAGAGCCCATGAGTAGTCAAAGACCATGACGATGCTATTGGGACCTGCCAGGATACTAAGTGGCTAGGCATTCCTCACCTCAATCCATCCCCAATGCTGAGTAGACCTACCTCCTTGTGTTAGCTAAGGAACTTATATAGGGGAGCTAGATTTTGAGGCAGATGGAGTCCTGGGCCTGGAATCAGAAAGATCTGAGTTCAAATCCTAACTCAGACACTTGTGTGACCCTGGACAAGTCACTTAACCCTGACAATCCTTTCAGATTATTTGAACCCCAATAATATCCAAAATATCCAAACTGCTTTTGCTCTGTTCTAAAAATGCCACTTTCTGTGTTGGCAATTTCAAAGACCAGATAAGATTGACAAGGGGTGTCTTTCCAGTTGATGACAGGATATCTGCAACCAGAACAGTGGGGTTTCTCTTATCTTGATATTCTAGGGACATTTGCGTACAGTGATCATAATCTCTAAGCAATACTACCTTGTCAATTGTCTTGTTCAACTAAGAACTTCCTTTCTTACAATATGGAGATCATAAACTGGAGTTGGGATTGTTACTTAAACCTTGTCTTTCTTGTTTCAGGCAATGCTTCTGATTCCATGATCATGTATCCACTAGCTTTAAGGGAATAAACTATATGAATTTATATATCACCTAGCCTGTTTGCCTCCTTTAACCAAACTTTCAAGTAGACAACCTCTATCGACCTCAGTTTCCCCATCAGTAAAATGAACTGGAGAAGGAAATAGCAAACCACTCCAGTATCTTTGCCAAGAAAACCCCCAAAGAAGTCACAAAAAGTCAGATGACTAAAAAATGACTAAACAACAAATAACAACTAATGTTGGGAGCAGAGAATCCAAGAAGACTACAACAGAGTCCCTGCTCTCAAAGGGATTTCCTACTGTGGTAGGGGGAATCAGTTGTGGACAGATTTAACAATAATACAAGGATGGCAGAGGGTGAATTGTACAAATATTAAGACATGGCAGAGCAGGGAAAACTCACTCTTTGTTAGAGGATCAGGGAAGCTTTCCTGTTGGCAGCACCTGGACTGAGTCTTGAAAAATGGGTAAGGGGCAGCTAGGTGGCACAGTGAGTAGAGCACCGGCCCTGGAGTCAGAAGGACTTAAGTTCAAATCTGGCCTCGGACATTTGACACACTTACTAGCTGTGTGACCTTGGGCAAGTCACTTAACCCCAATTGCCCTGCCTTCCCCCCTCAAAAAAAAAAAAGGAAAAATGGGTAAGATTTCAACCAGGAAGTCATCTGGACATCTAAATAGGGAGCAGGCCTGAAGCTTTAGGGGGTGCAGGGAACTGGGGAAGAAAAAGAGCCAGAAAGCTGCAAGAGAGAAGACTCATAGTGCTATTCAAAAACCTTCATTTGGAGGGGGTGGGCTGTAGTATATAAAATGGCAGATTTGAAGTCAAGATCTGAGCTCAACCCCCATCTAGGACACAATAGCCATGTGGCCCTGGGCAAGGAAATCAACTCCTCCAGGCCTCAGTTTCCTCATCTGTAAAATTAGAAGGTTGGATTCAAATAACCTGTAAGGTCCCTTCCAGATTGACATCTATAGATCTGTGATTAAAAGATGGGGCACCTTCAGTCATGTTGCTATGGAAACTAGTATGGCCCTATGTAGGCCTCTGGCTCTAGAGTAGGGGAGAGAGAGAGATGGAGAGAAAAGAAAGGGAGAGAAAGAAAGAGGAGAGAGAGAGGAAAGGGAGAGAGGAGAGAAAGGGAGAAAGAAGAAGAGAGAAAGGAGAGGAAGGGGGAGAGAGAAAAGAAAGAAGAGAGAAAGTGAGAGTGGAGGAGAGAAAGATAGAAAAGAAAGGGAGAAAGAGAGAAGGAATGAAAGAGACTAGGAAAAAGAGGAAAGAATAGAAAGTGAAAGAGAGAGGAGAAGAGAGAAATAGAAAGAAGAAAAGAAGAAGAAAAAAGAGAGAGAAAAGGAGAGAATAAAAGAGAAAAACAGGATTTTTTTTTTCCCTAGAAACAGGAAAGTGATGAAGATAAATTTGCTCTAACTGCATTGTTCTAATGAATCCAGTCCAGGCTTAGTCCTGGAAAAAAAATGTACCTTCTTACCTTCTTTGCAGAGGTGGGGGACTATGGGCATGGAATATTACTAACATTGTCAGACTTGCTTATGTGTTGATTGCTTTTGTTGAGCTAATTTTTCTTTCTCTCTCTTTTTTAAAAATTCTTTACAAGGGAAGGCTTGCTGATTACCAGAGAGATTAGGGATACATTCAAAAATGAAAGAAGGTATTCAGTAACAAAAGATTGCCTTTATTTTTATTAAATTTTGAAGGCATTTATTTTTAATTAATGAATTCAATATTCCATATTCTAGGATGCCTTCCAGCTCTGCCACGTTATGCTTTAAGGTACCTTCCAGTTCTCATGTTCCATAGATACCCACCTCCCTCTTCTCTCTCCTTCATTCTCTACTGACTGCAGCATCCAAGCCTTGCCAATTACTGAGTGTCCTGAACCCTCATCTTCTTTCATGCCACAAAGTTGCCTGTACTCCACCTTCATCCTCTCTTCTTACTTTTCCATTTTTTCATTAATTCTCTTCCCACCTCGTTCATTCTTCCCTCTTCTCCTAGTCCTTTCTTTTATTTTTTTTATGTATTTATTTGCAAAAAACAAACAAACAAAAACCCATAGCTATGATTAGAAGGGAAGTAGTTAATTTTTGTGGCAAGTTTCTCTGATGCAAGTTTTATTTCCTAGCTAGATAAGGAATTGATTTCTTACTTTTCTATTTGTATTCCCAGCATAGTCCTTAGCTCACAGTAAGCACTTAGTAAATGTTTTATTCATGGATTTTAAGCTTATAAGAATAAGAACCTGTGGCTCCAAGAAGCTGCAACATGCATAGTGGCTACTCTCCATTGAACCTTCTGGGCAGAAGGGCTAGCCCAAGTTGAGGGTAACCCACAGGCCTCAAACCCATCAGTGAGTTAAGGGGGTGTCTACACCAAACATGTGAAGACTTTCCCCTAGTGGAATGGGCAGATGAAAATAGTTTGTTCCAAAGGCCATGAAGGTGGCTGAAGTGGGCATATGGAACGCTTAGCGATTGGTCAGACATCGAAGACACCAACGTCATCCACTTTGTCCCAAGACATCACCAGTGACTGGACTTTGATGACTCTGGAAGAGAGAATGAGGCTGATGACTTTGTGCAACTCTGCCTCGATTAAGTCCAATTCATTCATGCACAATTCAAGATGCACAATTCATTCACATGCACATTCATGCACAATTCAACATCACTCCATGATGTTATTGGTCCTCTTTGAAAATGAAGGATGAACAGCTTCAGCCTTTCCCCACGAAGAAAGTAAGAGAGAGAGAGAGAGAAGGAAACTGTAGTATATGTGAAGAGGATGGAAAAGAATTGGGTTCCAAATGTTGAAGATGTAAATTTGCTGGGCTGAAGAGGCTGAGGGAGTAGAGAAGTTTCAGTGGCTTGCCTTGTCCTCTGATGGGAGGCCCCAAACCTTGTCTTCACCCTCCATCTTGCCCCACTGCCAAGAACCAAAGGCCCTGCACATTGGAGTATCCCAGTTATACTTCTTCCCTCCTTAAAACTACCAGATCAAGTTGGATATTGCCTTCAAGCATCTGAAGGGATGTCCTGGGAAATGGGGATTGGACCTGGTCTGCTCGGCATCAGAGGGCAGTTGGGGGAAGTTACAGAGAAGTATAGTTAGACTTGATGTAAGCTTCTTAACAATTAATTTGAGCTGTCCAAAAACAGTATTGGGATGCTTCATAAAATACCGACTCCTCAGTCAAGCAAAAGCTAGGTCATCAACTACTTACTGGGTATTTTAAAGGGGATTTCTATTCCAGAGACTGGTTGGATTAGATGGTTCCTGAGGTCTCTTCCTCAAAGAGTCTGTGATGAATGAATGAATGAATGAATGAATGAATGAATGAATATGCAACATACACACAACCTCATGTTTCAACACCTTTTAAATTGTTGCGTTTCTGAATGATTTCCCCTGAACTCTGGCCTCATTTTACTCCCTCTTCGCCCATACTAAATTCCTGCCACACTGACTGCACCTTGAATTCAACACGCCATCTCCAGCCTCCAGGTCTCAGGCACAAGTCTGGAATGCACTCTGTCCTCAGCTCTACCTCTCAGAATCTGGAGCTTCCTGCAAGGATCAGCCCTCAAGAAAGGACCGCTTCCCCTGAAAAGTCTCTTCTCCCATCGGCCTTCTAATAGTTAGCACTCTCTCCCTCCTGAATTTATTTTGCATTTATTTATTTGCATCCAGACCATATTCCTCTACCCCCTCCCCTCCCACCTCAGCTGAGGTAGCTGGGTAGAACCTAGTAGTCTGGTGACTGAATTAAACATTTTTAAGTTTTGTTTACATTTAAAATTTTAAAGAGAGAGAGAATGGAACAAAAGGTGAGATAAATATTTGTGAAGCTCTTAGCACAGTGCCTGGCATATAGCAGGCACTTAAAGAATTATTCCTTTCCCTTTCCCCATGCAAGCCTCTAGTAGGAACGGGAGGGATTTTGAGGGTCCTGGATCCTGACCTCTTTTCAAAGCTAGGCATGGCCCCTGATCCAATCCGTCCAAAGGTGGGAGGGAAGGGGAGAGAGGGGAGGGAAAAGCACTTATATAGTGCTTACTGTGCAAGGAACAGGTCAGGTGAGATGTTTTTAGGGAGGATATTGTTGGGAGGTGGGGTTGAGAGCAGGTATAGGTGCTGGAGGTATGGGAAGTCCTAGATCCTATCTACTAGGCCATCTCTCTGTGTTCCTCTAGCCCTAAAGGGCTAGCTCACTCTACTCATTCTACCCCCATAAGAGCTAGGGTTTTGACCCTAAGAGTCTCTGTCCCCAGCATTTTTGGGTCCCATTGATGAGGTAGAAGGAGTGCTTGAGGCAGATGGAGCAAGCAGGATGCAGGATGTGAGATATGAGATAAGGTGCTGGGTGTGACCAGCCAGAAAAGGGATCAAAGACTATGCATTGAAGCCTCCCACCTTGGACTTATCTGTGTGCTTTCATAAAGCACCCCCAATTCCAGAACAACTCTTCCCCTCCCCTTTCCTATTCTCTTTGCTTATCTGTAAGATAAAGGTACCTCTGGACTACCTGATATCCCAGGCATTTTGGAGCCACACTTGTTCCTCCCATTATCTTGCCCCCTTCTCCCTATTCCATTCCATAAAATTGTTATTTAAACCAGACACCCAACCCCCCAATAACAGCCTTTGCCTTCTACAGGAAGCAGGGCCTGCTGCCTATGCTCTGCCTGGGGCTCTGCTTCATAGGGAGCAGGCCTGGTTAGGTGCATCATCCCCAATAAATGCCTTTCTTTAACTTGGAGACTGTCCAAGTGAATTCTTTCAGGACAATAGAACCCACACGTGTATTCCTCATCATTTCAGGGGGCACCCCAACATTCTTGGAGTGCACTCTGAACTCATTACAATGGCACAAACACAAAGCACCCCCCAAATTCCTGGAAGTAGGGTAGTAAGCTGAGGTTCCTTGCAGAGCCCAACAGTGACTGGACTACAGTTGCCAAGACAACTGGGACTTTCATTTCCCTATCTCTTTGTCTCCTCACAATCCAGGCTTTTGTGACTGGTCGTAATGGCAGGAGAAAGGGGGGGTGGGAATTGAGCTTTTCAAGTTCCACTGCAGGAATGCCACTGACTTAGCTAGGAGAGTGGGTTTGGGTTTTCTGTGTTTTGGGGGGTGGGGTGGGGGTCAAGTTCAGAGCCTCAGTTTTTATAGTCTAAGGCAACTGAAGCAGGCACCGTGGAGTACTTAGAGTTTGGTCAGACATCGAAGACGCTAAAGTCATCCACTGCATCCTGGGACATCACCAGTCATTCTGACCTTTGTCCTGCCCCTGGACTTGGATGAATCTGGAAGAGAGAGTGAGACTGATATCTTTGTGCAACTCTAAATCACTTAAATCCAATTTATAGGCAAGTCAAGACATCAGCCTATGATGTCACTGGTCCAATTTGAAAACAAAGAATGAATAATAACCCAGTAACCTTAGACCCAGCTGTAACACACCTAAGCAAAGCCAACCTAAGATATAAAGAAACTGAGTCAGAAGGCCTGGCTTCTGGGTCCCTGAGCCAGTCCTTCTCTCTGGGTCTCAGTTTACTCATCTGTAAAATGAGGGGATTAGACCCTACAGTCTCTGAGATTCATTCCAAGCTTCTCATCACTGTTTCTATTAGACCGCATTACTAGAAGAATAGATAGTAACCAGGAGGAGGGAGGAGGTCCCACTGTCTTCTTTTCTAATCAGGTTTCTCAATGATTATGAATGCCACATTCTAGCTAAAACACTGAGAAGCTGGGATTATGTACAGAGGAGGGTAACCAGAATCCAAAAGGCATCAGAGACCATACCATAGAAATGAAGAGGTTAAAGGTTGAGAGGTGCTCGACACCCCAAAATATTGACGCACTGGGTCCTACCGAAAGAATTCGACTCAAGCCTTCTTAGCCAAAGAAAAAGACAAAGTTTATTAGGGACCAGCTACACTGGCCAGATCCTCCAGCAGCCCCGCCATAGGCTAGACTCCTAAAGAATCTGAGCGCCTTTTGCAAGCCGGATGGGATTTAAATACAGATCAATTGAGGGGTCATCTGGGGTGACTAGAGGAGGCGTTCAGGGAGGGTCTTCAGGAGGAGTCCAAGGAGGGCAAAGTGAGGTAATGGGATTAAGGGAGGGAAGTAGCTGAAGGCATGGATATGGATAGTGTCAAGGGTGGGAAGGTTTCGGTAGAGATTTGGACCTAATGATAATTCGAGGCTATAGCCTTAGGCCAAAACCGAATCAAACTGGGAAGAGTCAAGGAGAGTTCAAGGTAGGGGTTTCTTCCAGGGCCTAAAGACAAATGGGCTTTTTAGGGGTTAGGAAAAAAAGGTCTCTGTTTGGAGCCTGTACCCCATCAGAAATATCAGTTGAAGGAACTGGGGATTTTTTTAAAATCACTAAATGCTTGGTTGATGCCTTTTCTACCCCTCTTCGATATCTATCACAGCCCAACCATTCTCCTTTCCCCAAGTAAAGTCGTTCCCTTATAACAAATATGTATGTTCAAAGAGGGGGGAAAAATCAAGATATTTGCCGTATTGGAAAATTCTTATCTGGTTCTTAACCTTTAATCCATCATATCTCTGCTAAGAGGTACAAGATATGCTACATCATCAGTATCTTTTGAATTTACAATTGGTTACCCCTTCAAAGTTCTGAGGTCTTTCTCCTCATTATCATTACAATCATCATGTAAATTGATCTGGTTCTGCTCGGTTCACTCTGTATCATTTCACATAAGTCTTTTCATAATTCTCTGAACCTTGAAGAGTTCTCATTTCTTACTGTGTAATAAAATTTCATTGCAATAATATAACACAATTTGTTCAGCCCTTCACATTTTGGTGGGCACCATTTTGTTTCCAGTTCTTTGCAACAACTAGAGAGAAGAGAAAACTTCAAATGTCTTCAAGTACTTGAAGGGATGCCTAGTGAGAGATTAAATTAGTTCTAACTAGGAGCAGTCGGTAGGAATTGTAGAGACATTCTGATATAATCAATTCAAAAATAAACTTTCTAACATTGAGATCTATCAACAAAGTAGAATGATCAGCTCCCAGTCAACCAACGTTTATTAAGTACCTACACTGTGCCAGATACAATACCATGCTAAGTAGTGGAGAAAAAAAGACAAAAAACAGTTTCTGCCCTCAAGGAGGACACAGTCTAATGGGAGAGATAACACACACACACAACTCTACACAAACAAGATATATGTGGGATGAATTGTTGGGTTGAGATCCCCCTCCCTGGAAGTCTTCAGTCATAAATTAGATAACTTTATCAGGGACTATCTATTGTCAACCTTACTCAGAGTTTAGTCTAAGAAAGGTTGTAATCCATAGTTTTATTTCTCTCAAAGCAGATAGCATGCATATGCATGGGAGCTCCAAAGTTGGAACTGAGCTCATTTTGGGATTAGGGTGAGCAGTGTTTAAATCATTACACCATCAATTATCTCTAGCTAAAGGAAATACCTCTTCTATCGGACCACTCCCAGGATTTGGGCTATCTAGGCAAAAGACTTGGTCTCCACCAAATCTTCTCCACCTTAGATTAAAATACTTGCAAGCTTGGGTGGGGTTTGACCAGGATAAGGAGAGTCAATGCAATCTCATTATCAGTAATGTCCTTCTGAAGAAAAACTGAACTTAAGGTCAGGACTTTGGAAGAAGGGGGATGGGGGAAGTTCTTTATTTCCAAGATAATGATTATTAAAAATCACTTTTCACAATGTAAAGGAGATTCTAAAGGAGATTCCTGATCCAGAAGAGGCTGGACTGGTATTGATGAAGGTCTCTGAGATCCTTGTCAGCTCTGACACTCATAGGATTGTCACTGATGGGTGCTTGGGTGCCTGTGTTCAAACCCCAATTCTAAGACCATATTTCTCCCTAGCCTCAAAACACTATCCCTGGCAGTTTCCCCTCAGCCCAAGGACACTATGCCTAGCAATTATCCATGAGTGGGCCTCAGCAAAACACTTATCTCTCTACCTGGTACAGTGAGAAACTGCACCTGTAGGAACCAATAGTTTGAACTGGCTTTGTACTGGCTCATAAAGATATTGGGTACCTACCAGACTATCTATACCAACTCCCTACTTCATTATAATGCATCCTGGACTCCTCATTATGTGTCTCCTAGACTTTAGACATAATTACACTCCCTACATCCATCTTGTCAAACAAGACATTGATTGGTGGCAGACCCTGATCACTAGTTAACTCAGTGACCTAAAATCCACATCTCTGTGTAGCCCCCCCAACCGTGGACATTTCCTAATGTGAGAGATGGGTAAAAGTTAGGGAAAGTTAGGTTTCCACAGAAGAGTTTGAGTTCCACGTGTGAGAAACGTGGTTTTGGGGATCACTGGACTTCCTAGGCAGGGCCAAAGTCCTGAAGAAGAACCCTATGATAATCCCTAGGGAAGGCTGTACAGACCACAGGACTCCCAGAGGAAGACCAAGTGGTAGCCACCGCTTAATCTGCGGGGATCACAGGGCCTCCTAGGGGTCAGACCCTAAGGAAGACCCAAGTGATGGCCCCTTAGGATGGCAGTAAGATCACAAGGCTCCCGAGACAGGGCCGGAAGTCCCATGTGATGTCCCCTTACAGGACACCCCAAGACAAGATCCAGGAGTAAGCCTGGCGAACTTCGGCTGCCTGTTGCTTCCCTTCGCTTGACCTTAGGAAAATCCATGTGATTTGCCCATTTACACCCAAAGAACTCAGGACCAGAGTGGGCAAAAGAAGGCATTTTATTACGCTCCCCGGGAGAGCGGGTGCAGTGCTCATAGGAACGCTCACACCGATAGAGCTGCAGGAGCAGGGGTAACCATTCCCTCCACTCCTGCTAGAGTCATGGTTAGTTTACCATCTTTGTTTTTTACATAGTTTTCCTAGGTTATACAGTTTATATAAATAGGATAATAAGGATACAGAAGCAAAAGTGAAGTTAATTAGATTTTCCTTATCTTAGTTTAGGATTAAACTATATTCTTTTACTTCCCCTACTTTCCCTCTTTAACATATGCAAATGATGCAAATCAGTAGGCCTGGATTCTTGACCAAGACCAGACCCTAGATAAGCTTGAACAGGTTCAAGTGGGTTTGGCCTCTCTAATCCCCCAGACTGCCTTCTCAAAAAGTATCCACATGCTTACAAGCCTCTGACCTCTCACCTGACCGACCTTGAGGCCTGGTCTCTGCTAAAGCTGGGGTGGGGGAGGGCAGGGAAGCACACCTTTAGTTCTGTGGAAACAAAACTCCTTCTCCCATTTCTTACATACGGAATAATTAATTGTTAGCTGAAACAAAGAAGTAAAGATTAACCAGGATGAGGGTCCCCAGCCAATGGGAATAGAGTTTGTGGTTTTGCAGAAGCTACAGATCAAGGATGTCAGGACAACTGGTCCAAACTGGCCAGATAACAGTCAGGCTTGAAGAGAAAACTGGGTCAAATGGCTACTAAGCATGCTTAATTGGCTAATTGAATATTACCTTACACACCCACAGTTCAGGTAATTGAGTTGTCTATTAGGTATGATCAAGAATTCCAAGGGGACAAATTAATTAAGTAAAGACATCCTTGTTACCTAGGTTCTCCCTAAAAGGGAGAGAAGTCATAATCTTTTCTAGAAAGCTGTCTCCTTTGGGGACTGGCCCGTTGCAAACAATAGGAGGAGCAAGATCTCCTCTAGATTAGCTATTGTATAATTGTAAATTGATTTTAATTTCATTTTTATGACTTAAGCTGGCTTGGGTTAAATACTCTCCCTCATTCCTTATCTTTGGAATTCCACCCTCCACTTACACCCCAGAGAACTGTACCTAAATGTCAAGCTTTTGTCTCATAATTGCCTCCCCTTAGTACTTAATTCTATTGTTGAGTCCCCATCCTTATAATGTCCACCTTTGTAATTTCATTCACCACCCACTAATCCTGAATTCTGGTTCCTTTGTAACCTCACCCACTACTCATGTGGATTAAATCAAAGCTGCTCAAACACTACTCCCATTGTCTGCAGCCTAATCCTATTATCTGAGGACTGGTTCCCTTTTCTGAAGGGGCAGGAGCTGAGTCATCCCACCTCCTCGTTAAAATGTCTTCCCAGCCAGGATGATGTTACCTTTGCCTGGGGAAATCCAAATGATTGTACTATCAGACCCATCAGAAGGAAGTTTAAAAGACCAGGTCAGCCCTCACTTGGGGTCATTGGCTTAACTGAAATTGCCAATTTGACCTACTTTCTTAAATTATACCTGTCACTTGAGGCTCCAAGAAACTGTAGCATGTGCAGTGGCCCCACCCAGGTAAAACTGTCTTGGAGATGGGCTAAACCAGATTGAGCAATCAACACATTAAACCCATCAGTGAGTAAGAAAGATACCTACTGAAATCATGTAAAGATTCCCCACCCCATCCCCTCAAAGAAGGGGCTATGAGAACAATTTGTTCCAAAGGCCAGCCATGAAAGTGGATACTAGACCATGTAGACAGCCAAGACATTGATGAGGTCAGGGAACCAAATTGTGATACCTGAGTAGCCAGCTATTGCTGAGAAAACCCTGCCCCCAGCCCCTAATTGCAAACCCCATTCTGCATAAGAAAAAACAGACTGAGTTCCTGCCATTTGGCGAGTGTCCTGGGCCCCTAAGACTCTTCTAAGGAATGTAACCTAATTACCAGGAAAAGTCTAATGCCTAATGATCTTCCTCTGGCTGAGTGGGCTCAGAGATGTCTCTATCTTAAGTCAACAGACTGAGCTGAAAACATCCCTCAGTCTGTCCATGGCCATTAAGGATGGAAGCCTCGGCCCTAGACATTATCTTGAATTATATGACTTTTGCCTTATCTTGAGCCTTCCTAGCTTCAAGAGTTATGGCAAGTTGGACAAGGAGATCCTGGGTTGTAATTCAAGTTGACACTTTGTCAACTATCTGATATGTTGTATTTACAATCTATTCAGGAGGTTCCTCTAACGTATCATGGTCATAAAAAGTGAAATAACACAGGCTTGCTGAGTCTGTAAAATAACATATGTAAACTTCAAGAGATAATTAAGCACTGAATCCTGTATTGTCTATATAAACTACCCTCTCGCTTCAAACGTTGCCATTGATTTGGGAAGCCCCAATGGCTGCCGGCTAAATAAATTCTCCACTTAAAACTTATACTCTGTGGCATGTCTCACTCGCTTCTGGTATAACAATATGGTGAGACTTACAGGTGCTCGGGACCCCAAAATACTGACATGCCAGGTCCTGCATGTATGAATTCGACTCAAGCCCTCTTATAGCTGAAGAAAAACAAAGTTTATTAAAGATTTGGCATATTAGGTAGACTCTTAAAGAGCCTGAGCATTTTTATCTCTTGTATTGATAAGCTGGCCAGAATAATCTGACCCACAATGAATCTGAGCTAGATTGAATCTAAGTACCTTCATGGAGGCAAGATGAGACTTATACACAGAAAGGCTGAGGGAGTGATCTAGGGGTGGTCCTGGGGTGATGTGAGGAGGGGTTTAGGGATGGTTTTTAGAAGGAGTCTAAGGAGGATCTTTATGGGAGTGGGGTAACTAGAGGTCAGACTCCAGGAATGGAATTAAGGGTGGGAAATAGCTGAAGGATACCTGGAGATGACAGACAATGGAGGGCGAGGCTAGTTTAAGGGTAACAGATACAGGGCATAGATATTTTGATAAGATCAAGGGTGGGAAGTAGCCAGACAATGGAGGGCTAGGTTAGGCTAAAAGTAACAAGAGATTCAGGCCTAGCAATAATGAAAGGCTTATGGCCTCAGGCAAAGGCCTCATCAAGTGGGAAGATTCAAGGAGAATTCAAGGGGGCTTCCAGAACCTATACTCCCTCAACACCAAGGTCATCCATTTCATCCTGGGACATGACCAGCTATTTTGACTTTTGTCTTGCCACTAGACTTTGATGATTCTAGGAGAGCAATAACTTTGGGCAACTGTGCCTCACTTGAATCCAATTATTTCACAGGTCAAGAAACCATGATGTCACTAGAAAAGACAAACAACAACTCATCACTGTTTACAAATTGATTTTGCTCAGAGATATAAGTTCCTTCAAGGCAGGGATTGCCTTCATTTTGTATTTGGTCCCTACTAGCACTTTGGCATGTAATGTACAATGCTTAATAAATGCCTTTTATTCATTTACTTTAAGACCAGATGAAGCTGATCAGGAGCATTCTTCCTGTTTGTGACCATTAAGAACAGGATGCCTGCAACCAGACATTATCTTGAATAGTGGGACTTCTCTTATCTTGGTATCCCAGGGACATATGCTATACAGGGGAAACACAGATATCCTGGGATCATAATTTCCAATTGAAACTACTTTGTCAATTGTCTTGTCTTAATTCTATTTATAACTTATTCAACTAAGAAACTTACTGTCTCCTGGTATGGTTAAACATATATGGAGACCATAAATCTGAGGTACATAGACAAGATTGAGATAGTTCTAAAATGTCATTCTTTTATCAGTCAGTCAGAATTTATGTTCTGTCTCCGTGTACGGACATGTTCGCTAGCTTCTGCTAGCTTTAAGGGAATAAACAATATGAATTTACATATCGCTTAGGCTTTTTGCCTCTTTTAACCAAACTTTCAGGTTGACACTAAGAAAAATCTTTTTTCACACCTCTGAGTTCAGAATTATTTTTCTGACTCCATGAATGCATGATTCTCTGGCTTAATGAGAATAAATAAACACGTTATAGCACATGTACAGCCTGATTCTGTTTGCTCCTTGTTCAAATCTTTGGTAAGATGAACCCCATTCTGTTTGTTCATGAACAAACCTTTGGTAAGGGGGGAACACCATTTTGTTTGTTCTTCGGACAAACCTTTGGTTAAGGGGGAACACCATTTTGTTTGTTCTTCGGACAAACCTTTGGTTAAGGGGGAAACTGATTCTGTTTGTTTCTTTGGACCACACCTTTGGTAAATGGTTTACAGTCTCCATATTTCATCCTTCTTGTCTCTCCCTGGTCTGTTTACTGGAGGCAAGAATGAGCCAGCCTCCCCCTGAGGTCACTGGGTTGTCCTGGTCCCACTTGGATCCATCTTCAGCCTTGGCCTTTACATCCTAGATGCCTGGGATTTAAGATGCCTTTACATCCTAGAGGCCTGGAAGTACACCTAGCAACAAATGTCCTCTGGACCGCAAAGGGTCAGGCTCAGAAGTTCCTGGCCTTAATGTACCATTGTCTTTAGGCAGCTGGGCCCTAAGCACATGACACCCTGGGGATGATCTTGCCAATTTCTCTTCATCCTGATAAATCTGCTTCCCTCTACCCTGAGGCTAGTGTTTTCTCTATGTCATATCTCCCCCCACCCAAAACACTTTGGCCTAGAAAGCTGGGACCCAACACCAGGCACTCTGGTAGCAAGCCCAGTCTGGAAAATGCAATTATAGCAAAAGGCAGCCAAGGCCCAAAAGCCTGAAATCTGCACCTGGAACTAAATGACTTAGTTAGCCCTTAATGAGTTATACTGGTCTGGAAGGCCATTTTTACTTAATTAACACCTACTGTTCTTGATAGAGAATGGGGGGGGGCACTTCTGACAGAGGGAAGGAGAGGCTGAAGGTGCCACCTGAGTGGGAATCCCAAGCCAGCCTTTCTCAGGGCTCCTGAGCCTTTAGCCCCTTAGTATGGGTGGGAGAAGATGGCTGTAGCAGGACATATAACACCTTGAGGGGAAGAGTTGCTATCCCCACCCTCGGGTAGAGTCATGACCTAGACCAATCTCAAGTGCAGCAGATGTGACCCCAACCATAAACTCAGCAGGATTGAATATGAGATGGGGAGCTGAAGGCTTTTAGAATGGGGGGAGGGGGTGAGATGGATAGATTTTCTAGGTAGCATTCAGGGTATATTCAGAAATGAATGTGATTATAACATCAAAAGACATCAATATAACTTTTAAAAAATTAAAAGTATTTTGTCCTTGAGACCCATCTCACATGAACAAAGCCAAAGACTGGTGGTTTTGAAAAGTGTCTTGTAGGTTGTGGAGTTGGACACCTTGATCTGATAGCTGTCTCTCTCCTAAGAGCTGATGGATCAGAATCCTAATGGGTCGCAGATGACCTTGTTTTCCCTTGCCTTCCCAGTCTGTAAAATGAGGCTAAGAACACCTTTCTTCCTTCTAAAGGGTTTGTTTGTGCAGAACAAGTGTGAAACTGGAAACAGTAGATCCGGGAGTATTTAATTAGCCTTAAAAGATAGGCTGAAGCCAGAGAGACTTTGAATGCCAAGCAGAGGAGTTTGAATCTTACTCCTAAAGTGATATTTGACAGCTGTGTGGATGTAGGATGGCTAATGGATGTTGGGAGCCTAGAGAGGTGATTGCTATAGTTCAGGTGTAAGTGGTGAGGGCTTTAAATTGGAGTGGTTGGGGTGTGAATAGAAAGAAGAGAACAGGAGGGAGTGAATTTGTTCTTTTCCTTCCACAATGGATCAGAAGGGCTAGCTAGACCTTAGGAATCATCTGAGAGGTCATTAACAACCTCCATGAGGTTGGACTTAGATGGCATCTGAAGACCCTTCCAGCTCTAGACCTATATATTCACCAGCCACTCCCACCCTCTCCCCAACTCCACACAGCAAATGACCAAACTTAAGCCCAGCAAGGGAAGGGTTAGCCCAAAATCATTAGTACTAAGTATCAGAGCCAAAGTTTGAACCTAGTGCACCTTCCATCACCCAAAGGTGCCTGGGAGGGATGTCAAGAGTCTGAGCTCTCATTCCTTTCTCTTTAGATTGCTCGATCCTTATTTATTCCCGTTCCCATCCTCACCCTCTTGCCCTGTCTGAGGGAGGGAGAGCTACGGCTCTCCCAGCCTCTTGTGCCCCTGGCCCATGTGCAAACCAAACTCAGCCAACCACAGGAGAAGAGAGTACAACAGGGGCTCAGGACTCATCTGCATCCTCCTGTTTCCATGACAACACTTTCCTTTGCTTGGAAGCTTTTGAGGACCGTGGCTCCAAAGAGAAGCTGCTATATCCAAACGATCTGATTTCATGCACTTGGAGGGGTGGTGATGGGCAGGTGAAGGGGGAGGGACCAAGAGGGAGGCAGACCTTGAACCTGGGGTTGGGGGAAGGTGAGTTGGGGACAGTGAAAGCTGAGAATAGGTAACAACAGTAATTCCGATCCCCACCACCTTGGACAAAGTAGGAGGTGTGAGATCCATTTTACAGAGTTGGAAACAGAGGCCTAAAAGAAGAAGGGACTTCCTGAAGGCTACAGAGTAAGTTAATGGCAGAGATGAAGACCTATGTCTCCTAACTCACAGGCCATGGCTCTTTCCATTATACTGCACTGACTCCCCTCACTTCATTCCCACTTTGAGGGTAGGTAGGGGGTTAGAAAAAGAAGCTACCAGCAGGCTGGAGGGAAGTAATCACTCCTGGAGGTCCTTTCTCAGAAACCCAAGCCTTATGGCTTTTTTGGAGACCATACCAAGGGGAACAGCACCCCCACACCTTGGTGCTCCTGACTCAACTATTGGTCATATATGCCTATTTAAATGGGATTTCCAGCCTGTGAGACCTACCTGAGCCCCTCATCACCCCAAGAAGACTGAAAACCCATACTGGCCAATCAGAGAGAGTGATTTGAGCCCTTCTGGAGCAGGACAATCCTTTCAGATTATTTGAACCCCAATAAGATCCAAAGCCTGAACTAATCAACCAAACTGCTTTGATCTACTCTAAAAAAAAAATGCCCTTTCCTGTGTCAGCAATTTCAAAGACGAGATAAGATTGACAAGGAGTATCTTTCCTGTTGGTGACAGGATGTCTGCAACCAGAACAGTGGGATTTCTCTTATCTTGATATTCTAAGGACACATTTTATACAGGAGAAACACAACGATCCTGGGAAGTAATCTCTAACTGACACTACTTTATCAGTTTTCTTGACTTATTGTATTTAAGACTCGTTCAACTAAGAAACTTCCTTTTTTATTATATGGAGACCATAAACTGGGATTGGGATTGTTCTAAAGTATATTTAAACCATGTCATTCTTTTGTCAGTCAGTCAGAAGTTTCCTTCTGACTCCATGATTATATATTGCTAGCTTTAAGGGAATAAACAACATAAGTTTATATACCACCTAGCCTGTCTCCTTTAACCACACTTTCAGGTTGACAGTTATAGTGCTGTAGACATTGGATGGGACTGATGGACTAGGAGAAACCCCAACCTTGCCAATGCTAATGATTCAGGTGCCTCAGGATTCCTTTTTCTTGGAGTCTTAACCTTGACAGGGTTGGGTAAGTTATGAATGGGATGGATAATTGTGAAGACTTCACAGGGGATGTCTAATGGAGAGGTTTTGGGATTTGATTTGGCTTTGTGATTTTGGAAGGTGAGGGCCTGGAACTGTGGGCGTGCCCTTCCCCCTCTCTCTCAGATGTTAGAAGATAATGAACTTCCTGTGAGCTATTTGTTCTCTGCTCCAGGAAGGGCCTCTCCTTCCCCCACCCCATTTCTTCTCCTAGACTTTCAGACTCCACCCAGACAGTTGAGTTCTGATAGGGAAAAACCTGAATGGACCGGATCAACCTTGGTCCTCTGCGTAGTTTTCAAGCCTAGACTGTAAGCCCACCTCCCAGCCAATGGTGAGATGGGATGGAGGTGGGTGGGGATCTTTTCATTAAGACTATAAATTAAGGCAGGTTCCCTTTTACCTCGCCTCCTCCAGTATGGAGGTGTGCCCAAATCTTGCAAGGTTTGTAGAATAAATTTATTTTGTTTCTCCTAAGGATGTCTCTCCTATTATTTTAAAATCCTGTCCCATACAGTTTCCAGCTTTCAAAGTTCTCCCACTAATTTGCTTCAAGTCTGAAAATTCCCTTTGTGCTAGCTTTGGGGCTGGGACTAATTCGAGTTAAATTGCTTTGGATTAATTAGGTCTCCTTTGCAGATTCATCTTGGAAAATTAGCACAAGTATTATCAGTGCTAGTGCCAGGTAACTAAAGATAGCCCCAAATTATTTTGGCCACAATAGGACTCCTTTGGACCAGTCAAAGTTACTTTATCTTAAAAACAAATTCAGTTTAAGGCCAACAGAACAGCTAGCCAGCGGTGGCAATGTTTTCATTGTTAGTTTGCTGAGATGGCTGATGGAGAACAAAAGGCAGAAGCCCTTTCCTTTAAGACTTCAGCATCACCCTCAGTACTGGCTAATTCCCTCCACCTCACTCTCCCCTCTTGCCCAAAGACCCCAATCAGTCCTTCCCCTCCAGCAGTGCTCCTCCTCCATTCCCTTCCCTTGAAGGCTCTGATCCTGGGGAACATAACTGCATTTTGCCGTTACCCCCTCCCTCCTTGCCTTCCCTTACCTGCTTTAGTCATGAGGAGGATAATTCTGTTCTGCTGCCTTTGCCTCCTCCGCCTCCCCCCTTCCCTTACGGGTTCTGGTCTTGAGGAGGACAGCTACACTCTGAGTGCAGGTTATAGAAAGTCAGAAACATCAGGGACACCAAGGCTCCCCGCAAAGACCATAGAGATGCTCCGAGCAAAGGTTGCAGGATCCATCCCAGTCAGATCTTGAATCCTTGAAAATTCCCCAACCCCCTTTCTTGGGAGTAATAATAGACAATTCATGATGGGGATTTCTAACAAGCCTCTAATTCTCCCTCTTCTTGTCATTAATTGTGAGCTCAGTTTGTATTTGTCCTGTCGGTAATTGTCAATTTGTCTCTGTGTGTGTGTGTCTGTGCGTGTGTATCTTGTGTTCTGTGAGTGAGTCTATTACCTTGTAAGATTTAAAATTCAGGCAGCCAGAGATTTCTAAGGACTGCAGCTAGGGAAACAAACAAAACTGTAAGACTCTTTTCCTTGTGATTCCTGGTCTGGTCAACCTGAAATTACAATAAAAACAGATACAGCTAAACATCTTAGCAGATTATGGAACTAATCATTAAAAAGTTTGGAAACTGATGAGTTAGGATTATGGGAGAAAACTCCTGAGATTGTGGGTAACTCCAGGAACTCATCCGTGCTAAAACATCTGCTCCCAAATCCTTATTGCTCAGCATTCCCCACTCCCAGCCCAGATCAGATTAAGAGAAAAGAATTGGGGAGAATTGTAGGGAAAAATTAAATCACCCTTCCACACCTGGCAAAAGGAGGGGAGGGGCAGCAGTTCAAAAACTGGCAATAGCTCTGACAGTCCTGTGCCCCTGGCACCTTGTAACCTACCCTTCTCGGCAAAGCTTGGAAATGTCACCCAGGTCCTATATATTCTGCTCACGCTGCCCCAGCAGCTGCAAACTGCCCCAGGCTCAGTAAATTCTGCAGTTGTGGGGGAGGAGAAGGGCAGGGGTTTGGGCTCCCATTTTTATAGGTTTTTTTTTTTTTTGAGGGGGTGGACTAACTGTCATCTAGACCGCCTGAGGTTTATTAGTTTATTAACATATGGACACCATCTCAAAGTTATCAGTGCTGCCTTAGGGTTCCTTAGTTTACATACCATTTGACTGGTCAGGGCAGGGTGGAGCTGAGGGCCTGTTACATTAAGACCTAGCTGGCTTCTCCTAATTTAGTACCTAATCTCAGGATGTGACCTCAGTTAATTCATGAAGCAGTTTGCAAGTGGCTTCTGCGGTCCCTTTACACTCCCCTTTACTATTATCCTTATACTGGCTACTTATGCTTCCTATGCTACCTGGTGGGATGGTCAGAGGGACCAAAATAAGGTACAATTTCAACACATATAGAGCTGCAGGTGGCAGGGATAAACCAACCATGGGGGGACAGTATGAACTGCTAGTGGCTCTTCTGAAGTCCTTGGGGCTGGTGACTAATCCCAGCCCCAGCTCTCTCAAAGGCACACTGTTTTCCTGCTGATTGTCTATGATAGCTTCTCATTACTTCTCCAGGATTAAGTCCTATAGTTAATGCTTTTTTTTTTAATAGAATGGGAGGGGTTTGGGAAGGGCTTTGTAATTTCCTCCCCGCTAGAATATTTCCAACAGAAGAGACAAGCCATAGCTGCCTCCTGGTCACTTTAAAAGAGGAGGGCCAAGATGGAGGATGGGTTGTGGGCCTGTGGAATTTTGGGAGGGGGGGGTAAAGGAGGAGAGTAATAGTCCCTGAGTGCCAAGCCTACTCCAAACCCTTCCAAATGCCTGGGAAAGGGAAGGGGGAATTCTACATGTCAATGCCCAGCTCTGCGACTTCCTTTAGTCCCTCAGACATCAGTCCCGCCCCTGGCCTTAGCCTGGAGCTGTGGACATATTAGCTATACCAGACAAGTGTATGCTGGTAAATGTTTCCCCTACAATTCCCTAGGGCAAAAAAATGTATGCATGACATATTTTTAAATCTAATCCATGGGAAGCTAGGTGGCAATCTGCATACAGATTAGATTTTTTCTTTTTTTGCAGGGGGGAAGGCAGGGCAATTGGGGTTAAGTGACTTGCCCAGGGTCACACAGCTAGCAAGTATCTGAGGCTGGATTTGAACTCGGGAAGATAAGTCTTCCTAACTCCAGGCCCAGCTCTCTAGCCGCTGTACTGCCTAGCTGTCCCAACACTTTCTTAGGTCTAGACAATCAACAAAACTATAAATAAATCAAGCCATGATCTGAATTGTTTACCTAGTTCTGAGCTGTAAATGCTCACACTGAACTAGAGAAGCATTGATGGGATGCTTGCGCTCGGACCCAAGCTCTGAGATGAGCCCTAAGACCATATCTCAACCCAGCCCAAAGACCATATCTTTGGCAATTACTCATGAATGGGCCCCAGCGAAGCATGCTATATCTCCCTCCCTGTCACAGTGACAAGCTGATCCAGTAAGAATTCCCCTTGCATAAACAGGATTATCTTGTACTAGTTTCTGACACATCTGGTACCAAACTATTGTGTGTTGACTCCCTCCATTACTGTATACATTCCAGATATCAAAACATATGTCCATTTCCTATATCTATCTTGTCAAACAGGACATTGACTGGTAAATAGACAGGATGGTCCTGACCATTAATTGACTGAGTAAAGTTACAGGCCTAAAAACCACACCCCTTAGTAGCCCCTACCCCCACCCTGTAGGTTTCTCCTGGTGAACTCTGGGTAAAACACCTTCGGAGATTCGAGAAGTGTGTGTTCCTTTAAGAACTGACCACTCCCTAACCCCACTCTGCACCACCTAATTAGCATATTTGGCACCTAATTCACTGTATTCTTTCCTATATAGACTTTAGCAGCACCCCTGTTAGATTACAGGTTCCCTAAGAACTTTGCTGGCTCCTACAATGTTACAATGAACTTTTGCCACCTGAGTTAAAGACTGCTTGAGCACGCAAATTCTTTTCAGATGGATCTGACCTGTACCTCGATATTTTGGGTTCCCTGTACTCCTAAAACTATGTCATTATTGGTTGACTAGAGAGCCATCAGCATGGCTCCAGCAGATCCCTAATACCTACGAGGACTTTGTCCTTCCCAAAGTCATTCCCCAGGTACTGTTCATCAGGATCCAATCTGGCAAAAGGATTTACCCCAAGTCACAATGATTTTACGGCAGGTCTAGGTTGGAACCTAGGAATACGAAGAAAGAAACGCTGAGAACTGCAGAGAGCGGGAGTAATACAGCAGGTTCTTGTATATTAATATGTGTGTATGGGGCAAATGTGTGCTGAGTCTATCTCTGGAGATGGAATCATTAACATAAAAGAGTGTGGCCAAAAATATCCTAAATACTGGATAGAGAAGGGTCACCTCTGAGTACTCTGGGAAGGCCTGAGTTCAGGGCCTGCCTCTGACATGTACTATGTGACCCCCAGGTTATGGGAGAAATATCTCCTCTCTGAATCATGTGATGGGTAACTGCTCCAAATACATATTTTGCCACAGTGCAGAAATTATAGGTTTAATTGTCAGGCTTAAGCAGAGAAAACCTGAACAATCATTAGGATTCTAAACAGGTTTATTCCAAGGGTAAGGAACCTACAGCCTCGAGGCTACATCCTTAATGAAAGGATTTGTTCTGTAAAACTTGGACTTGGTCAAAAAGCCAAACCCAAGGACCTAGTAGGCCTCGTGTGGCCTCGAGGCTGAAGGTTCCCCATTCCTGGCAGAATTACATCAGAGTGACAGAGGAATTTTATATATTGAAATCTTGTATATTCCTCTCAGGTCATAAAAATTAAAGAAAAGATAGATCCACAATCCCATACTTCCTTCAATGTCATAAAAGTTGAACAGGCTTAGTTAAACAGTCATAATTTCATACATCTCCTAAAGAAGTGAACTCCATCAAAGTCCATAGTTAAACTAAGTCAAGTTACAGATTGAACCACATTTAGAGGGGTCGTTGTTATTGTTTGTCCTTTGTTCTCGAAGAAGACTGTGACATCAGAGAGGTGATGCCATGACTTGCAAGTGAATTGGCTTTGAGTGAGGCAGGGCTGTGCAAAGTCACCAGCCTCACTTTCTCCTCCAGAGCCATCTGGATCTAGTGGCAAGATACAGATCAGGACGACTGGAGATGGCCCAGGATGCAGTGAAAGACCATGGCCTTTTTAAGGTCTTTCTGAATTCTCACTTTGATTGAGGCAACGCCCATTCAGTGATTAAGGCTAGGTAAAAAATGAGCCAAGGAATGGCCGCTTTTACCGAATTAAAAAAAAAAAAAACAATCTGGGAGGGGAAGACCCTCAGGGCTTCTGGCCAAAGCAGAAACAATTACTATTTACATTCACTCTGAGCCAATGGGCCCAAACAATGACCACTAAGTGAGACTTGGGTTGGGATCCATTGTTGGCGCAGCAGTGAAAGCCAGAGTGAATTGGATTTAAGGTGTGGTTTTTCTAGAAATCTAGCCCATAAACCCCAACATATCTTGCTGGGTTTCAGCCACCAAAATTTACATTCCTTTGGGCAGAGCACCTGCAGGTGAGAATATGATGCCCTATGAGGACAAGGGAGAGGAGATCTAGAAGGATCACTGGTAGGGTGATTGAGGAGGATGATTTATATGCTGCCAAGAAGTAAAAGACAGTTGAGATTCTTCTTATCTAAAGAATGTTTAAGCCTTAAATAAATTTTCACATCCCGTGGGACTAGTTTTAGTCTCATGAGGTTAATATGAAGATAGACTTTGAGTGAACCAAAATTTGCAGGAGGAATGGCCCTAATGCCCAAATAATAAAGGGAAATAAAAAATTCCCGTAATAGGCGGTACTTCACTTAAAGTCTCTAAAATGAAATTGTAGAGGGAGTTTTCTGACACCAATGTGATACCTGAGCAGCCAGCTATTGCTAAAAAAAAAACCCTGCCCCCAGTCCCTATCTAAAAAACCCCAGTTTGCATAAGAAAAACAGACTTAGTTCCTGCCATTTGGCATTCAGCGGGTGTTCTTGCCCCCCCCCCCCTCCCCCCCCCCCCCCCGGACTGTTCTGGGAGTATGGACTGATTGACCAGGGGAGGGGCCTGATGCTAGCAATCTCTATTTGTTTCCTGAGCTGGCTGAGAGATGTCTCTATCTTGTGTCGACAAACCCAGCTGGAGCGTCTGCCTATGGCCTTGAAGGAAGAGGGCCTCAGCCCCAGACATTCTCTTCTATTCCTTATTCTTGTCTTATGTTGTGGGAGGTAAATGACAAATTGGACAGAGAGATCCTGGGTTGTAATTCAGTTGACACTTTGTCAGCTGTCTGATATGCTGTACTTGCAGTCTGTTTAGGAGGTTCCTCTTCATGTATCATGATCATAAAAGTGAAAAAGTCTTGCCAAGCCTGCTAAAAATAACAAAAGCAAGTTTCAAGAGATAATTAACCACTGCTCCTTGATCTATTGTATAAATTTGACTTCACCCCAAACTCCTGGCCATTCTGATTTGGGTTGAACCCCGAATGGCCACCGGCTAATAAATTCTCCATTTAAAACTTATACTCTGTGGTGTGTCTCACTTGCTCTTGGTATTGAAGAGGGTTTGGGGTGAGAGGTGCTCGACACCCCAAAGTACCGACACACCGGGTCCTGCCGAAAGAATTCGACTCAAGCTTTCTCAGCCAAGGGAAAAGATTTATTAAGTTTATTAAATAAAAGTTTATTAAGAGTTAGCCAAATAGGCCTGCCCCAAGAGATCCCACCCCTTGCGACTCCTGTAAGGAAAGAGGGTCAGATCAATCTGAGCTAGATTGGATCTGACCACCTTCATGGAGGCAAGATGGAGATTATATACACAAAGGTTGTGGGAGGGATTGAGGGGTGGTCTGGGGTGACCAGAGGAAGGGTCTAGGGTAGCAGAGCTAGGGTATAGATATTTTGATCAGGATTAAGGATGGGAAACAGGATTAAGGGTGGGAAACAGCTGGACAATAGAGGACTGAGCAAGGTAGGCATTTGGGCTTAATGGTTATAGCCTCAGGCCAAGGCAAGGTTGAGTGGGAAGATTCAAGGAGAGTTCAAGGGTTCAAGGGGTTCCCAGAGACTGTGCCCTCATCAGTATAACACCAAAAGTTCTGATGCAGTTTGAGAGGTTCAGGGGCCCCTCAAGGACTGAAGTCATCTCAAATGAATTCATGGACTCAAGCATTCTTTAAGTCAAGTTGGCGAAGGTTTATTGTAACACCAATATGGCAGGCAGAGCTCCTTAGGGAACTTGCAACTTAACAGGAATGATGCTTAACAGGAATAAGGTGGGAGAGCTGGTTCAGGGGTGAAAGAATTCACTTAGACAATTTTCTCTTAATCAAGGGGAGCTTTATTGACGAAAAAAACAGCGGGCTAGCCCTGGAAGAAAGACTAGCAATTTACAGAGGAATAGGGGCTTGTTTTTATAAGAACTGGATAAGGAAGACAGGGAGAAATTTTATGACTCTGGATGAGGAACATGAGGAATTTTGTGGTCCAGTATTAGGGGAGGTTTTATGGTATTTCAAGATAAGGGGAAAGAGACTTTAGGAAGCCTTCAAGCTCAGGTGAGGCCTCACAAGCTACTGGAAAAGCAACCTTTAATATTATGCTTAACCCTTTAGGGCACCATGTGCTATATCCACATCAATACTAAAGCTTATATAGGGTGTGGGTGTGGAGAGTAGGATGGATTATCTGGCAGGTATGCTAATTGGGTGATAACTGGAAAGGGGTAGGGTGTATTATTGGTCTGTTATGTCTGTAGTAAGATAGCTTTGAGGGTCGATGTCTATAGCTTGACTTCTGGATTGTATATGATAACTGTGGGAATCAATACATGATAATTCTGGTACAAGATAGTCCTGTTCATATGAGAGAACTTCTACAGAGGTCAGCTTGTTCTTGTGACAGGGAGAGATAGTTTGCCTCTCTGGGGCCCACTCATGAGTTATTGCAAGGCATAGTGCTCTTGGGCTGGGGGGAAAACTGTCAGGGATAGTGTTTTGAGGCTAGGGAGAAATGTGATCTTGGAAGCAGGGTCCAAGCACAACCACCCAAGCACCCCATCAATTCTATGCCAACTCCCTCCTCGATTTTCCCTGCTTTATACTTATTAATTGCTTATTACTTTTTAATTACTTTATTTATTTAATTACTTTATTACTTTTTATACTTTTTAATTACTGATTATTACTTATTAATGCATGTTATTTTACTTCCCTACTCTCCACACCCACAATTTATTAAAGAGCTTTGGGGTTTTGTTTGTTTGGGGTTTTTTTGGAGGAGGGAAGGCAGGGCAATTGGGGTTAGGTCACTTGCCCAAGGTAACATAGCTAATAAGTGTGTCAAGTGTCTGAGGTCAAATTTGAACTCAGGTCCTCCTGACTCCAGGGCCGGTGCTCTACTCACTGTACCACTTAGCTGCACCCGGGTTTTGTTTTTTGTAATCCCAGAATCAACCCCAGTCGATAATCCCAGTGCCTAGCCCACAGTAGACTTTTAATAAATGTTACTTGAATTGAATTAATGGAGAGAAAGCATTTGGGGAAGGGGAGAAGCTAGGAAACTAAGCCCTGAAGGGTGAGTAGAATTAGACAGACACCTGGAGGAATGCACTCTGGGCAGAGGGGACAGACACTGTGAACAAAAGCACAGAAAGGGAAAATGAGGCTATAACTGGGAAAGAGCCTTAGTGATGTTTCCTCAGTGCCTGGGAAAGCTGAGACAAGACTAGGGGTAAGCTATAGGAAGCAAAAGCTGGGACTGAAGAAAAAAGAAAGGCTTTCTGAATAGCGCTCTACTCTTGAGATGAAAAGGTAAGATTTTGTTGTTTTTCTGACCTGAGTCTAGTTTGTGGCACAGAACTTCTCCCACTAAAAGTAGGTCCTTCAAACACTTATTTCACACCCCCATGGACTGTCTGCCATCATTGTCAGGATGGTACTATCTAAGGCTCCATGCAGAAGAGGAATAATTATCAGACAAGGGCCTATGATGCTGAGGTAGCAGCTCCCAAGAAGAGATTTCCTACAGGGAAGTGCATATCTGGGAAGGCAGGGAGCTAGTTCTTGGAGTACAGCTAACTAGCCCCTGCTAACTGAGCTCCGTACCAGGTAAATAAAAAAATTGAATGAAAGCTTTTACAAGGTCCCCTCCCTCTGATTGTACCTGTGGAATTATGATTTTTATATCAATTTCTATGATATGTATAATGAATATACTAATAATTTAGAATTCTCAAGGACTGCCTTTTCCAGCTTGTGAGTCAGAGCTCACAATGCAGCTTAAACTAATCAATCAGACCTTGCCAAGGCTCATGATCACTGGCATCATTGTGCCTGAGTATCTGAAGTGAAGTGAATCAAAGACCGTAGAACCTGTTCCTATCACAGAACTCTGGAGCTGTGACCCACCACGTAATGACCCCCCAGGACTTGAACAATGCTGTTCCCGCAAAACTGCGGGACACCTGTACCTTAGTATTGTGGGACTTGTGGGTTGGTTGTGGGAAACCTCTCTGGCCCTGGGAGATGATGGTTTGTAATCTACCTTCCCATTTGTGATTTATTTAGACAATGTCTATCTTCACTTCACCAAGGTGGAATTCTGATCAGGAGAATTCCCAATTTGAAAATCTGTTCTTCATCATGAAACTAATTAATTAAACGGCTACCTGATTACTGACACTTTGTCTCTGGCCTGCTGTTTCATCATTCTCAGTGTCAACCCTTCACAGAGTTTGTTCTAAGAAAGACAAATGAAATTAAGCTTTGTCCATGTTTAATTTCTCTCGAAAGCTGGTGACATGTGTTGCATGGGAGTTACAGTGGAGAACTCCATAGGCCCCACCCACCCCCAAGGGGGCCAGTCCAGAACTGGCTCAATTTGGGATTTGGGGGTTCAGAGTTATTGCCCTTCGAAGAGTAGATGTTCCCAAGGGGTGCCAATCAACTCTAATCAGTCAATACGTTGGAAGTTGGGCTATATTAAGATGAGGGTGACTTACGCCACTTAATTCTGATCAAAGACAGACATCAATTTCCATATCCTCTGTCTTGACAATAGGGAGGAATCAGCATTCTCCCAGACCTGTCTGAGCGACACTAGGAGCAGGAATAAACCCATTAGATTAGATAAAGGGGAATGGGGGAAGCTCTGAGTCTCCAAGATAATAATTACTAAGAAAAATCTTTTTTTCACTTCAGGTTAGAGGTTGGCTCAATAAAATCCTGTTAACATGCCTAATGATTCGTTGTATCCACGTGATCCAACCCAAGTCATGCTAATTATGTCATTAATTAAGTACATGCTGTATTGCTAATTGGCTAAAAATTAACCCTGGTGGGAAATCTGGAGGAGAAAGAAAACCTCCCTTTGGACCAGGCAGCTCTTCTTTGTTGGTCATACAGAAGCAGCTACCACTGGAGACACAAACAGGAGGATCTGTCAAAGAGATAAGTGAGTAAAGGAGATTGACAAGATGGGAATTTGCTTTGTTCAGCAATAAACATTTGTTACTGGGGTTCGGGTTTTTCTTTGGGGAGGGGGGGAAGAAAAAGAAAATAAATGCTTGCTAATTGAAAAAAAAAATTAATTTAGAAAAGAACAAAAAAAGGAAGTTGGCATGCTCCTAGTAACTCCCAAGTTTTTCTTGTGGTGGGTAGAAAGGAAGGAGATGAGCATTCATATAGTCCCCTCTATGTGCCTGGCACAGTACAGATGTTATTTCATTTGATCCTTACCTCAACTCTAAGGTGGGCGCCGTTATTTTCCAAATTTTACAGTTGAAGAAACTGAGGCAAACAGAGGTTAAATGACTTGCTGTAATGGCAAAAAGAGTAGGGCTTCTTGCTGTTTTTTGTTTTGGAGTGCTTCTCAGCACTAAGACAGTCAAGAGTCTTTGATTGAAACGGATGACTTTGATGGCTTGCTTAAGTCACAGAAATGCCTAGGTCACATGGGTTTGAGTTGAATGGTTGTGATGCTCTCTGACCCTGAAGAAGTATATATATACTCTGAGGTTAGCATTTTGCTTGGGGTTTACTCATTGAGTGTCGTGTGGAGACTCTGGGTAGCCGTTAAGGGGACCCCCTGGCTTTGAAAACCTAGATGTTGATGCCTTTCTCTCTGGTAACTATGTATGTATAGCTTTGATCAGACAGCTAGAAGCCTATCTGTTGATTTGTGTTATTTGCTCTGTTTATATTTTCTTTGTTTGTAATTTCTGTTTGTATCTGCTCTGAAGTTCAGGGTGCTGACTTTTCCTCTGAACTAAGTGAATGATATATGTATGTTTAGTTAAAGTGAGATTGTAGACCCCTTGGAGTTGCTTTCCTTAGAAAAGCAGATCAAAGAACTTGTGCTAGCAGCTCTCCTGTGTGCTTGTGTTATTGGCCTTACACAGCCACAGTAGCTGCAAGTAATATTGTTGTTACACTTGCCCAGGGTCACACAGCTAGTCCAAGGCTTGACGGAGTTCAGGTCTTTGTGACTCCAGACCCAGTGCTCCATCCATTACACCATCTGCTGCTTTTGATGGAAAAGAAGATAGTAGAAGGAAGAAGTAATCACACAAAAGGATGTGAACTCTAACATGAGCCATGATCTAGAACAGAAGTAGCTCTGGATATGCAGGAACCAGGGTTCTAAGTTTTTTTCTTTCAAGTTTTAATATCTCATCACACAAATTCATACCACAAAACCTCCTCTTTGGAGCTTTTGAAACTATTTAGTTCCCTTGGATCCCAGCTCAAGGAGACGGGGTGCCCCAAATTCCTGAATGCTTTCCACCTTCCCGCACTGTTCATAGTTTGATGCCTGCAAAGTACTTTCCCTTTGACAATTATTGAGACCTAACTTCCCCTTTCCTTCTGTGCCTTTTGTCCCTGTCTCCACAGTCTGCAAACTACAGGGTCCACTTTCCAGCATTTATTTGCACAGGAAAAGCAAATCTAGGAATTCAAAAATAATTCACCATGAGAAGGGAATTCGACATGCTTTCTGTAGCCTTCTGATTTAGCCTTTGAAGTTCCTAGGCTCAGGCTTCATGGATTCCAACATTTGAAAGCTGGAGGCACCTCGGGGCGAGGGGAATAAGGGGTAGAGTCCCTTCTACAACACCTCCAGCCTCCTTCAAGACTTCCAGCCATGGAGAGCTCTGAGGGCTCAACCACCTAGCCTCCCAGTCTCAGCCAATCAGGAGTCCTCTTGGCTTGGATGTCTCACTCACACTCCTACCCAATCTGTGCCCAGGATGCAGCAAACATTAAGCTTCATTTTATCCTTCAACCTCCCATGGCGTCTCAGGGGCATAGACAGCCTCAGACAGTTGCTTACAGCTGTTACACATAGCTTCACAGCCTCACATAGACAACCAGATGGCAATGTGCTTTGTTCATCCTCATCTAAGCCAATCTGATCTCTGAAGGCAGTGGGAGCCAAGCAAATCCCTTCCCTGTGGAATTATAGAATCTCAGAGTGGAAGGGATTTCGGGAGTCACCACCATGATTACCTTACTCTTCACACACTCCCAATTTGTCAATGTCTTACTGAAATGCAGCCACCAGAACTGGTTGTGGTATTCTAGTACGGCCGACCAAGGCAGAACAAAACAGAAGTACCATTCTTGTTATGTCTTTCAAGGCAGCCTAGTTTTTTTCTGCTGTCCCATTGTGTTGCTGAGTCATATTAAGCACGATCCACTAAAACTCCCAGATGTTTTTCATATGAGGTGTTGTTTGGTCACTTACCTTAGCCTCAGGAAGTTGATTAAAAATAACTACCCAGGAACAGGACTTGGCATTTATCACTGTCAAATGTAACCTTCTTAGTTTGGTCCTGTTGTTCTAACCTATTAAGATCTTTTTGAATCTATCATCAATACATCAGTTATCCTTTCCAGGTTTGATCTGCCTGATTGCAAACTACACACACACGCACACACACACACACACACACACACAACACACACGACACACACACGCCTTTATTTAAGCCATTGATAAAAATGTTGAACAATACAGTGCCAAAGACAGATCTCTGGGATACTCTACTAATGACCTTCCTCCAGGTTAACATTGACCTATTAATAACTGCTTCTTAGAATGGACCATTAAACCACTTCCAAATTCACTGGTCTAGGGACATAAGGACAGTATGAGAGATTTTATCAAATGTTTTGTTGAAAGGTATACTGTATCTGTGGCATTCTCTTAATTTTTCAACCTGGTAAATCAGTCAAAAAAGGAAATTGCATTAGTCTGGTATGACTTGTTCTCAATGAAGCCATTATGGTTTAGTGATTTCCACTTGTCTCTAAATGGTCACAATTATTCACAATTTTTTTTTTTTGGTCAGCTAAGGTCAAGATGGGGCTTAAATTCACCACCTGTCTGCAAACATTGTTTTCTGTTGTGGTCCTCCTGGGTGGAGAGGCAGACGTGATTTTACATTTACAAGCTTCCAGTCTTTGAGATCAAATCCCCATTTTTGAGGCAAACCCAAAGTTTCACAATAACTTGATTTTTTAAAATGAAATGGTGGCTGAGCAGTCTTGCTACCTGGAATGTACACTATGAGTGATCAATCAGGTATTAAATATCTACCAAATGCCAGGCATTGTAGCATCTTCATCTACATCTGTGACTTCAATTACAGATATTGTCTTAAATTTTCTTGTTGTGAAACAATAATACACATTTCAATGGTACTCTAAGGCATGGCAGATGCTTTCTTCACAAAGTAATTGGCAGTGCAAGTTTTACTATCCGTATTTTATAGATAAAGAAACTGAGTCTCAGAGAAGTGATGAGTTGTTCCCTGTGAATCCACATAAGTTTCTTTAGACAGTTCCCCCTTTTCTTCCTTAAAGGGATCACTTGTGTTTGTACTGTGAATTTCCTTCACTAGACTTTCCCTCTCATCCCTAATGACATAACTTCTCCTATTGAATTTTAGGACATGGGAATCTGTCTCTTCAATGAATTCTGAAATTCATCTTCCCAAATCTAGGATAAAAAAACAAACAATGCTCACCTTTTCTAGCCTCCAACCAAGATCCCAGTCCTACTCTTGGTGCCTCTGCCCCTCACAACCTTTGGCTTCTGCTTCTGTTCTTTAGACACACTTGCCCCCCTAGTTCAGCAGTCTCTACCCCAGGAGAACCAGACCTCCAGCAATAGGAACTTCATGAAGCCTACATGGTTAAGACTGGTGGGGGACAAGTGGGACAGGGTGAGAGACCCAGAGGGCAGACCATCTCCTGCTCAGTAGCCTGAAAGGGCTGCCATATTAAGTTTGAAGTTCCAACCATAGTGTCAAGAAGGTGGGGTTCCAGCTGGCCACAGTCCCAAGGTCAACGGTTTCTATTGCCAGCTTTGGTCCCTGGCACCATTTTTGTTCTGTCTTCCTTTGTCTTTGTCCTTCTCTGGACTCATAGTCCCTTTTCCAGCTTCCAGCTCCCCCAATGCTTTTTCTTTATGTGTTTTTTTCTGTCTCCAGCCTGCCCTGACTCTTTCCTATCCAGACTCTGCTCTCCATCACCCACAGGCCTTCTCTGATCCTCTCAGAGATAATCCAGGCACCTTCCCTCTGCCTGGCTTCTTCTTGCCCCAAATAGCTCCTTCATCCATCTGCTTCCTTTCTTTCCATCTCTCTCCCTCCTATCTTCTCTCCCCTCTCCTTCTCTCTCTTCACCCACTCCATGTCTCTCTTCACCTCTTCTTCCTTCCCTTCTCTCTCTCCTCTCCCACATATTCCCCCCTTTTCCTTCTTTCTCTTCCCTTCTTCCTCTAGTATCCACTCAGTCCCTCCCTTTTCGTCTCTCCCCCTTTCCATTTCCATCTCTTTCTTCTCCCTCTCCTCTCCTGTCTTACTCCTACTAGCTTCCTCTCCCTCCATTCTTTCTTTCCCTGTCTTCTTCCTCCTCTCCACTTCTCTCTGTCCCCACTTCTCTTTCCTATATCCTTTCTTCCTCTGCCTTTTGTCCTGTCTCCTCTTTCCCTCAAGCTCCCAGACTCTCTCTTGGTCTCCTCTGTTGCTCTCTCTCCCTCTCCATCTGTCCTCCTTCTCTTTGCCCACCTCTTAGTTTCAGCTGAAAACCCTGCTCCTCTAGGACAGTTCTCACACTGCCGAGGCTTTAGTGAGGAAACAAAGTCTGTTTTGGGATGACTCTCACTCCCAGTTAAAGCTCCCTGCTGGAGGGAAAGGAGCTGAAAGCAGGAAGGAGGGTACTTCTGGGAGCCAGTATTGCTGTGGACTTAGGCTACAGCTGATGCATCAGAAGGGAACAGCACAGAGACAGGCAGTCAGTAGCAGCACAGTGGTGATAAAGGGGCTTGAGTGGGCTGGGGGAGACAGTAAGGGTTGGCTGGAGGATGGCTAGGAATGCCAGGCACCATTTGGAACCCTGCCTCTTTGTTGAACATGTGACGGATGGGAATAGAGAAGGGTGTTTCTGCAGGTGTTTCTGGGAGAGGTGTGATGTAGATCCTAGAATGGACTGGGCAACAGTTACCTCAGGGAAAAGACCTATGTGGCCAAGTCTGTCCCAGAGTCTATAGCACTGTCCTGAGGTTTCTAGTTCTTTCTTTCCCAGTCTCTTATGTGTTTGTGTTTAGGTGTTTGTGAGTCAATTCTGATGTCTGTAGATCTGTTTTGATTCTAGGTTCTATCTCATTGTCCATGGGTCAGTGCTTCTCCTACTTTATCACCCTAAGACAACTCTGGCTGACCATTACTCCCACTTCCTAGAGAGGGCCCAATGGGCCAAAATAGAATGGTCTCAGCCTGTGGCCTCCAAGGTCAGCTTCCCCCGGACCTCATGGACTAAGCCCCAGGAAGAGGGAACCTTGAAAGTGGAGGTGGGGAGAGCAGTGTACATTGAGGAGGGGAATCTATCCCTGGGGTAGTTGGAGGCTAAGAGAGCTGTCCCAGAAGAGGGCATTGGAGGAAGAGAGAGGTAGGAAGTGTTGCAACAATTCAGCTAGCAGCTGCTGTAAGGGTGTAAGACCCGCCAACAACCAGCACATGGAAAGCTGCCAGCACCTTTTGATCTGCTTTACTAAGGAAAGTAACATTAAGGGGTTAACAATCTCAATTTAATCAAACATACAAATATCACTCACTTAGTTCAGGGGAAAAAGCCAGCACCCTGAACTTCAGAGCAAATACAAACAAATTACAAACATCAACAGACAGACCTTGTCTGATTCAAATCTCAATGCGTAGTTATCAGGGTTTAACAAAGTCCCAACATCTGGGTTTACAAGCTGTAGGGCTCTTAACTACAGCTGCCCAGAGTCTCCACATAAACACACCTCCAAGAGTGAGAGCCCCAAGCAAATAGCTCTGTTCTCTCTTTTTATACACTCTTTAGCCATCATCAAACATCTGAGGGACCAGAACTCAGGCTTCTACTATTGGCTCTGGGCTTAGCAACTCCCCTTAGGACCCTGAGGGCTTCATGCCCACATGGGCTTAGCACCTAGTAGGTAGGGGTTTGGGCCTGGGGTTTAGTACCTAGTAAGACTCAATCAAAGACACCCAACTTAACTGATATTACTAGAAGGAAGGAAGGAAGGAAGGGTTGATTTATTAAGCACTTACTATGCACCAGGCATTGTGTTAAGCACTTTCTAAATATTATTTCATTTGATCCTTGCAACAACCTTTGGAGGTTGGTGCTGTTATGACCCCCATTTTACAGTTGAGGAAATAAAGGCAGACAGAGGTTAAGTGATTTGTCTAGGGACACACATCTAGTAAGTGTTTGAGGTTGGATTTGAACTCAAGTCTCCCTGACTTCAGGCCAAGAACTCTATCTTTGGAATCCAAAAGGGCTGATTATGTGTGCTCAGAGAATGGACATTAGGACACTTGCCCCAAACCCCCAAAAGCAGGAAGGGAAGGAGGAGAAGAGGTTCCAGGTTTGGGGAAGGGGAGGGAAGAAGGTCAGTGCAATTTGTAGCTGCTGCTGCAAGCCAGGTGAGAACAGAGGAGTTAAATAACAGTTCTCATTTCTATAGCAATTTGTGGTTTATAAAGCTCTGCCCTCATAACTACCCGGGGAGGTAGGCAGTGCAAGAATTATTATCTGCATTTAAAAAAAGAAGAAAGAGAAGCTCGGGGATATTAAGTGGCTTGCCCTATGTTACATTCATCATATTGCCCTGTGCTATATATGGCATTATCTCTGATTTACAGATTTGGAAACTGAGGCAGTAGTGACCCACCCAAAGTTACTCAGCTAGTGGCTGTCCACTCTGGAATTGACCTGAGATCTGATTCCACATTTGATGCTTTTTTCCCCCCTCATATATCACAAAGCCTCTTCAAATAGACCAGGGGAGGTCAGGGGAGGCATATAAGAAGAAAAGAGTCTGACTAAGATCCCTGAGACAGCTGTGAGATGGAATCAAGTTAGACCTGGCAAGGAATGAGGGGGCTGTGCAGAGCTCCAATTTAGTTTGACTAATTCAATAAGAATGGGTGAATACGGGGAAAACTTCCTCCCCCATGAACCTCGTGATACACTCCAGTCTCCTGTCGCACCCCCATGACTCTCTCTAGGAATTCCCAGGAGCCACATTCCTGACCTATTTATCTTTCTCCAGCTGTTTCCCAATGACGCTGCATGCCTTTCCAAAGCCTAGGGCCTAGGCAATCCCAATGACACTTTTACTCAGTCATCTTAGCCCACAAATCTCCTTTCACCTCTCATTCCCTATTATCTGGATGTCACTCTCAAGATGTCCAAGCAGCACAAACACAGGCCTATCCCTAGAGATGGAAGAAGGAACTTAGTGGTACCTGTAGAAATGGGGGTACAAGCCCAGAGCTATGCCTAGAGATGGAAGAGTGAGTTCAGAATAATTAGACAGGTTTTACAATTGCCTCTACCATCCTTCATGGGATTGGTTCTGCCTATTTCCTGGGTTTAGGAAATACTATTATTTATAAACTTTGACTCAGGGACAAAAGACCCAGGTTCAAGTGGTGGCCCTGACAGTTTCTTCATTCCTCCTGGCCTTCATTTCTTTATCTGTTAGTTGGAAATAAGAAGGTTTGTAATTCCTACCTCAGAGAGCACTTGTGAGGAAATTGCTTGGTAAACCTCAAAGCACTACAGAAGTGTGTCTGGCTGTTAAGTTGTGAGCTGCTGCCTGGCTACCACAGACCTGCACTTTCCCTAAAGGGTATCCTTGGTCATCAGCTCCCATTGGGAGGCATATGTGGCCTAGGGGACAGACTGCTAGACTTGGGTCAAGAAGATCCAAGTTGGAATCCTGCCTCAGACATGTATTTAAGTAAACCTAAGGAGACTTAATTAGGTAAGGCTTCCTGGAGGAGGTCAGTTTTAAGTAAGATTTGAAAAGAGGGAAGAGATTTGAATTGACTGGAAAAAAAGTGGAGAAAAACTCCCCAACTTGTTCTTTCTCATCCTGAAGCAATCAAATGGTCTTTCATCAAATCTATGTCTTACTTCCCCAAGGCAAGGCTGTTTGTTTCCCCTCCCACTCCCCACCAGGGGATCCCAGAACACCTCCACCTAGCTTCCTGTCTTTCCCTCTCAGCCTGGGAATTCCCTGTACATGTGTGCTGCATATATATACATGTGTATATGTGTGTGTGTCTGGCTCATTAGGGCAGGTCCCACAATCTCCCACAGAGGCCCAGTCCTCTGCACAAAGCAGGTGCTTGGTTTGGGCTGTCAACCAAATGACTCCAAAATATTGAACCATCTAAAGGATCAGAGACAAAACAAAGGACCCAGCCCTGAGGACCCCAGATCCTGCTGCATTCTTCCCCCAATCCTCAATCTTAGCTTTGGAGGGGAGATCTCAGGAGTCTTACTTGAGTCCCAGGTTTCATTAACACTTTTAAGCCATGTCACCACTTTGGACCTCTTTGTTTTGTTTTGTTTGGAGGGGGGAAGTCAGGGCAATTGGGGTTAAGTGACTTGCCCAAGGTCACCCAGCTAGTAAGTGTGTTAAGTGTCTGAGGCTGGACTCAGGTCCTCCTGACTCCAGGGCTGGTGCTCTACTCACTGTGCCACCTAGAGGACCCGCCACTTTGGACCTCTTGAGCCCCATATAGATCCTAGAGGGATAATCAGCCTGGGAAGGGGGGTGCCGAAGGATCAATGTTGGGCCCCTTCCACTGCTGGTACACCTTTCAGTCAGTCAGACGTTTGGACAGTCAATGGGTCAGTCCATCTATCAGTCATCTGACAAGTATGGTTTTCACTTAGTCACTGGACTGACTGAAGTTAGCCCTAAAGCCAGCACTAGGCAAATGCATCTAGAGCCTAGCCCTGCACACAGTGGATAAGCAAAGCGAAGAGCATCCAAGGGTCTTCCCTTGGCTTCAGTCCATCTAGTAGGGAAATAGGTTATTACTAATTCTGACATGGCTGTGGTGGCTTTTCTGGCCTGAGGTTGCTTGCCTCTCAACTCTACAAACCCCAGAGCTGCCTCAGCCACAAGGGCCAGGAATCTCACATCCTCCTCTTGACCCACCTTTGACCTCAACAAGTGAAGGTTTTGGTGTCTCTAGGGTAGGGGTGGGAAGAGAGAAGGGGTTTCATTGACAACCCTTGGTACAAACTACAAAGTAAAGGCGATAAGAGGGGGGTGGTCCTTTGGGAACAGAATGAAGCTAGAACCACAGCTAGCAAGATGAAAGCATGAAATATGGTAACATATACACACGCACATAACTTGACATACACACATACAAATCCATGCTTACTACAAATGATGCAAACAGTAAGTCCTGAAGAGTTCTACAAAAGGAGAGATTGATATGTGCTGGAGGGATCTAAGAGGGCTTCCTGGAGAAGGTGGGACTTGAGCTGAATCCAGGCAGAGAAAGGAAGATGCAACTCCCATTGAAAATAATGGTATGGGCTAAAGCATGGCAACCCAACAGAGCAGGGCCCTGGGGGGATTGGGCCTAACTATTCTCCCCAGAAATTAATTACTAGGTGATGGAGCATTTGGTCATTCTAACTAGATAGGTCCTTTCCTGTTCTAAACCCTATGAATCTTTGCTACCTACGGGGGCTACCAAGACCCTCATGTTGACCCTCCCTCATTCCTCTAGGACAGCAAAAATATCAAAGGCAGCTCCCTTTAGCCAGAGCTGATGCTGGAGAGAAAAATATTTGGAACTTGACTAAGGAGATGAGCATCAGGACAGAGGGAGTGGCTAGTGTTGAGAAGTATGCAGAGAATTAGGGGAAGGGATAGAAACTAAGAACCCTAGGGGCGATGAATATTTAAATTAACTACAATTGGTATTTATAGAATGAATAATGAGTCCTACTGAATGCTCACCCAGCAATAATTATGTAATTTTATCAGTCTAGACAGCAGCATAATCCATTTATTCTCCTTTCCCAAGGTGGTACATAGGTGAATCTAATAAGATTCTATAAATAACTCAAGCCATTGGGACCTGAGCAGAATTTAGCTCCTGCCATGGGGAAGTGGGGTGTGAGGTTGGGGGTGTCCCATGGAGGAGTGGGATGGCCAGGGAAAAAGAGCCATAGACTAAGGGCAGTCAGCCTCCAAGAACTTGGGGATGACTGTAAAACTAGGGCCATAGACTAAAGTGAGTTTAGAAATACACATATGGGTAAATATGTGCATGCATGCAAATTGTATGTGTGTAGATATGCACACACATACATGCACACATACACATACATGCCCATGGACTTAAGAATACATTTGGATCGTAAACATCGATAATCACTTAACATCAATTTAGTAACTTTAATAAGGGCCAGAGCCTGAACTAATAATCAACCAGAAGAAGAACCTGGACCTAAGTTTCTGTGTTCTGTGAGTTTACGCAGAGAATACCTCTTCCTATGTTAACAAGGCCATGTCAGACTGACTTAAGAGTGTTCTTTCCCCTGTCTATGGCCATTAAGGATGAGACCCTTAACCCAAGAAACTATCTTGAATAATATGACTTTTTCTTAATATTCTATGGGCATATACTATGTTATGGCATGTTAATGGTAAATTAAACACAGAGATCCTGGGTTGTAATTTCAATTGACACTTTTTCAACTCTCTTATCTCATTGTATTTACAACCTATTCAATTAAGGAAAGTTCTTTTCTTGTATCATGGTTAAACATACATGGGGATCATTAAATTGAGTAACAGACATGCTCAGTTGGGACTAAAACTGTATTTAAACCTTCTCATTCCTTTGTTCAGACAGTCAGAACTTAAGCTCTGGCTCCTTGTACATACAAGTAAGCTAGCTCTGTTAGCTTTAAGAGAATAAACAATATGAATTTACATATCACCTACCTTGTCTGCCTCCTTTAACCAAACTTTCAAGACAACAACATTTGTGTCTGTGTTCAGTACACACACACACACACACATCTTAAATGCCCATGTATACATTTGGACCACTTTGTGCCATGGAGGACAATGGTGTCAAATGGAGGTGAGCCAGGCTGCATATGAGAGCTGTGTTACAGGCCTGGGTCTACGAAAGGACCAAGTCTTTAAGGTCCTTTATGATATTTCCTGGCACCCAGGGTGGGGAAAAGAGGAGGCAAAGTGACCCCCCCCATCACAAAGGATGTACAATTTGCCTTTTCCCTGAGTTCCCCGACTTGTCCCCTAGTCCCAACTTTACTTAAGGCTAAGTCCTCTCTGCTATCTCCCCAACTCTGCACCCACTTTACTTCATCATGTCCTGCTGGCAATGGAGCCCCTCAGTCCCTAAAACCCCATCCACCTACAGTTTCCTCTAGTTCCCCAATCTTCCGGATACAGAAAATGAAATCTCAGGCACCTGGCTTCTTCTTGGCCTGGTATCCCCAATAACCTAAAATGGGGTTATCCTGACCCCCAAGGTTGGAGAGAGGCTGTCAGGAGGAAGGCAAGGAGTATTCCAACAGCAAAGGTCCAGGAGCCTGACCTAGACTAATACCAAAGCTCAGGGCAAGCCTTCTCCAGGCCTATCCCTTCTGACAGGGTCTGCCCACTGCACCTCCAACCACACTTTACCATGACAGCCCCAAATCTGGCCCATGAAGAGGATCTCCAAATTAGGGAGAGGAGGACATGAGCACTTGCCCAGGGACACAGCCTGGCCATGCTGGGCAGTGCCTTTGTACTATGTGGCTTTCTATTCCTATGGGATCCCGCTGCTCACTCATACAGGAATTGGAGCCTGGGGGATGGGCAGTGGAGAGGTAGCACCAGGATGTGCTGGGCAAGGGGGCCCTTCTCCAGAAGAAGGCATATTAGGTGGCTCAGCCAAAACAAGTTGAATAGCTATTAAATGAGGATCTTTCCTTCTCTCCTACTTTTGCCCCTACCCACCTGGTAGAAATGATAAGGCTTGGGGGTTTTGCAGCATCATCTGGAAAGAATTCACAGACTCAAACCATGCTTCAGTCACATGGGAAAGCTTTAAATACTGTGACAGTGGGGGAAGTTCTTTAGGGAACTTGCAACCTAATGGGGGTCAATCTAAAGCTTATATAGAAAAAGTTGAGGGAATGGTTTGCCAAGTATACTAATTAGGTGGTCTGCAGCAGGATTAGGAAGTGGTAAATTCTTAAAGGAATGTGCAATTTTTATCCAGAATTCACTATGAAAAGATGGGGGGTTGGGGTGGGACTAGTGGGTGTTTTTTTCAGCCTGCAACATCAGAAAGTCAGGGCTGTCCTGTCTGTTACCAATCAATGTCTTGTTAGACAAAATGGATTGGGGAGTGGACATCTATCTTGACTTCTGGAATATACACAGTAATTGAGAGAGTCAGTCCAAGATAGTTCCGTTGGTACAAGAAAGTCCTGTTTAGACAAGGGAAATTCTTACAGAGCTCACTACAACAGGGAGGGATAGTTTGCTTCACTGGGGCCCACTCATGAGTTATTGTCAGAGATATGGTCTAAGCACCTCATCAGGACCACTGAGCTGAAAAAAGAAGTGTGACCTCTCAGGGGGGAAAAAGAGAGGAGTGAGGACTGAGGGCATTTTACAGAGAATGCTTTGTGTCAAGTCATATGTGATTCCCTGCTATTATCCTGGAGCCTAAATGGGTCTTTTCATAATAGTCCTAACCAAGAAGCTCATACTGGGTCTCCAAATATCTCTGGCCTTAATCTGAATGGTAGAGGAAGGTCAGTAACTTCTATTCCCTGAGATTAGGGCTGCCTAAGAGGTCCAGCTCCAAGCCCTCCTCACAAGCACAACCAAGGAAGAAAATCACAATTAGCCAATGAATTCACCCTTTTTATTTTCACACCCTTTCCCAAACACTGAGTCACATTTTTTGTCATCACCAACCCCTGGGAGTAAAAGTAGGCTAGGGGGAAGAACAGCCCAGGGGTATGAGGTTTAGAGAAGAGGCTTAGCAGAGGAGTAGTGACTTGCTGAAAGGTCCTACTGCCACAACTGTTACCTCTCCCAGGGCAGCCAACAGATTGTGCTTTGGCAAAAAACGCAGACTGAAATATAGACCTAACAAGTCAGGAATGGATCTGCTGGGCGCTCTCTGTTCCCTAGTACTCTCCTGTAGGCACCACCGTAACAAAGCCTGGAGTGGCCCAGTGAACTCCACAGAAGGAGCTAAGGGTCCAGGACCAGATTCCCCTGGGGGCCCTGCCCCACCTTCCAGCCCTAGTTATAAGGTCTTAAATGGTGAGCCCTATACTGGCCCTGGTCCCTATCAGCAGGGCCTGAGGAGCAGCAGGTGAATATCCATGACATTGGTGCCCGTCAATCCAGTACAAAGGAGGTGGGCACCATTTTGCAGGCGTCGGAAGAAGGTATTTGAATCGTTGTTGGCCAAAAAAGCTGCTACATCCAGACCCTCTGTTGCTGCCTCATTGGCCAGCCCTGAGGTGACCCAGGCCCCTGCTGCCTCTGTGGGGCCATCCTGCCCATCAGTTCCACCACTCAGGAATAGAGTTTCCCAGTCGTTCATCATGGACCCACTCATCTCCACACCTACCCTAAGCGCTAGCTCTTGGTTTCGGCCACCCTTGCCTGAGCCCTGCAGTCGCACTGTGGGCTCCCCTCCAGCCAGAAGGCAGACAGGGCCCTTGGCCCCCTCCACAGCCTCCAGGACTTCCTCCAACTTCAGGTCTGAGAGTTGTAGCTCTTCTACCAGCCTCTGAAGCTCATCTTCTTCATTCTTGGACTTCATAACCTTAGAGGAGAGGCGGACACCAGCTACCCGAGCCAGAAGTCCATAGAATCGAGCCAGGCGACCCACCTCACCTTGCACGACTGTGCTTAGAACCAGTGCCTGGTAACCCAGGGCCTGAGCACAACGCTGGGCCGCAGCCAGCGCCAGGGAATTGGAGCCAATAACCACATTGAGGACATGGCCACAGCCAGGAGGACCACGGGGATCCGAGTCAGCCCGGGACAGCACTGTCTTGACAGATCGGGGCAAGACTCCACGGAGGTCATAGCGGCTGAGGATCTGCAAGCAATCCTGAACATTGTGGTCACTCGCTACTGTGGGACCACTAGCGATCATATCCACAGGGTCCCCCACAACATCTGACAGAATCAGGCTCACCACCTGGGAGAAAGAGAATCAGAAGAAGAAGGGAACATAAGAAACCACTGCAGATGAACTGAGATAAGTGGGATAAACCAGATGAAGCTTCTTGCCCCTGGGCCCATTATAGAAAATCCAAACTTCTTTGTGTGGTGCATCACTAACTCATGTCTGAGACCACCCCAAACTCACCTCTTCATTTACCAGCATGGATTCTGAATGTTAGCCAAGTCCATCTACTGTCTCCCTACACACAATTCTCACTTCCTCAGCTGGCCAGTGAGAGTCACCTGCCCTTATCCTTCCCTTCCTTTTCTCCAATAAGCCTTCTATGATTAACTCAATCTCTCTTTTACTCTGTATCCCCTTGGTGTGCACATGCATACCTATACACACACACACACACAGCTACATACACACACACAATGCAATGTTCCATAACTTAGCAATACATTTTGTAGGTTAATTGTAAATAATGTGTTTGTGTCCTGTCTTCCCTCTTCAGCTACAAGGTCCCTGAGAAGAGGAACAATATCACCTTTTTCTGCATCCCTATCCCCATCTCTTGCCTTGTTACCAATGAACCCTAAGTAATGTACCCAAGAGGTCCTCCCAGGCCTTTTGGGCAAATGTTGGATAATCACTCACCTGTGCAGGGTAAGCAGCCCTTGCCAGGCCCCCGCCCTTGAGTTGGGACAAGGCCTTACGGATGGTATTTATCTCCTGAATTGTGGCACCACTAGCTGCCAGCATCTTGGTGAGCAACTGTTTCTCTTCTAGAGTAACTGGGGGGATTGGAGCAGGAAGCAGGGCTGAGCCTCCTCCTGCGATGGAAAGAGTCAGGTCAGGTTAGGTGGGGAGAAAGGTAGAGAGGCTGAAAGAGAGGGGACAGAGGAGGAAATTCAGAGAAGGGAGTCCCTTTTCATACCTACCTTAACACCATCATCATCATCATCATCATCATCATCATCATCATCATCATCATCATCACAGCTGACATCTATATAGCCCTTTATAATTCATAAGTCAATCTGCATATATCACTTCATTTAATCACAATGCAGTTGTTTGATTGCTAGGAGTGGATGTCCCCCAAGTGTTTAGGTTTGGAAGCCTCCCTCCACCATGGAAACTATCACCCTAGAGAGAATACTACTTTGCTCCAAGTAACTGACAACACTACAGCCCTTCCTTACCAAGAATTGCCAGGAAACAGGTCTGGTACTGGCCTGACTACCTTCTTCCCTCTGTTTTTTTCATCACGCCACACAAAAAAGCAATAATGTCTCAGCCCTCCATAACTGTTAAGGATTCAGACGGCATGCCTCTCAAGGCCAGGAAGAGGCCTCAGATATCAGACCCAACCAAGAGCCAAGTACATGCTCCTAAGCAGGCTGTCTTCTGGCTACACTTCATCCACTGACATCCTTGATGAGGCAAAGGAATTGGCCATGATTTGGAGTTCAGTCAAGTCCCTGGGCACTCAACCATCAGGTTTTTATTGACTTAGATACTCAACTCAAGCTCACTTTTTTTCCCAACATACTGACACCACACTCCGTCATCACAGGACTCTTGAAGATGAGGTCTTCTGTCAAATGGTATTTTGCATCCCTTTTTTGTTTATTACTTTTGGGGGGCTTTTTTTCTTGACTGGTGATTGATTCCACAAGGCAAGTCAAGAAACTACTAGCTGCTCTGCTTTTGGCAGAGAGAGAGGGAAGAGAGGAGAGAGAGAGACAAAGAGAGACAGAGAGACAGACAGAGAGAACAGAAACCTTCAGCAGATATCCAAATAACTGAATTCAAGGAAGACTTCCTGTCTTTGTATCAGGCTGTCGGTCACTTGACCTTCCAGTGCCTCAGTTTTCTCATCTGTAAAATAAAGAGGTTTGACTCGGTGGCATCTAAGGTCCTTTCCAGCTCTACATCTATGGTCTCACAGGTTGTTTCCTGAACTCATCTGTTTTCTCCCTGCTTCTGTTTCTCTCTCCATTAATTTTTGTTCAAATGCTTTCTCCTAGGCCCCTCTGCTTCTGGGTGCATACTTTCTGAGTATCCAGTATAGTTGTGCTCAGCATGCCTTGAGCACACCCCCACTCCCATTTTTTCCTAAGGCATTCTTCCTCCTCTCCCTCCTCCACCACGGGTCTCACCACACCAAGTCTTAGTGATACTCAGAAGCTGAATCTGCCTCCTTATGTCAGGTGTTATTGTTCATCTCACTTGCTGACTCTATGCTATGCATTTGTGTAAAGGCATTTCAGGACTAAGTGGCTCCTCTCTTAGACAGGTCATTCTCAAAACTTTTGCAGCAAAAATTTCTATAAAGGCCTGATATTCAAAATATATGGGGACCTGATACAAACATATGAGAATAAGAGCCATTCCCCAATAGATAAGCAGTCAAAGGATACAAATAGGCAACTTTTAAAAGTAGAAATGTAAGCTACCAACTGTCATATGAGAGAATACTCCAAATCACTAGTAATAAGAGAAACGCTAATGTGTGATTGGTGGAGCTATATAAATTGGTCCAACTTCAAGAAAATAATATGAAATTAACCACAAAAAAAATCATTAAACCGTATACAACTTCAACACATCAATATCACTATGAAACACACTCCAAGAAGGGCAAAGAAAGCCATACACACAAAAATATTTATGGCCACACTTTCTGTAGTAGGAAAGAAGTAGAAATAACATGTATGCCCATTGATTTGAGAACAATTGTACAAATTGTGGTATGGGAATGTAATGTAATATTGTCCTAAGAAATGACAAATACAAAGAATTCAGAGAAACCTGGGAAAACTTATATGGACTGATGTGGATGGAGGAAAGCAGAACTAGAAGAATAATTCACACAATGACAATATTGTAAAGGAAAACAACAGTAAAAAATTGAAGAACTTTGATAAGCTCAATGATTGGTAATGACCTCATAGGACTGATGATGGAGCATGCCTCTCACTTCTTTGCATAAGTGGGGTAGAACAGAGGTATGAAATGAGGTATATATTTTCAGACAATGACAATGTGTTGATTTTTTTCCTTAACTATATTCATTTATTTCAAGGGAGGCTTAATAGAGGATGAAGAGTCAGTGAGAAGAGAAAGGTGCTTTTCTTTTTTTAAAGAAAAGCTCAATAAAACACTTTTAAAAGAAATACTATTCCCTGACTTTCTCAAAAAGTTCAGTATTTGCTCTCAGCCTTCCTCTCCACTCCCACCTCTGCCTTCATATTCCTGGGCTTTGTTATATGGCCTGATGTCCCTTAAAACACTTCTGGTCTCCTAGTTTATCAGTCTCAACTCTCATGACCTGTACTGCACTCCACTTTAACCATACAAGGATGATCTTACTCTGGACCATTATATATTCAACAATAATTTATTAAGCTTCTACTATGTTCCAGACACTATGCTAGGTTCTATGGCCACAAAGGAAAAAACATGAAATGGTCCCTGTCCTCAAGGGGCTTACATTCTACTGTGGGAAAATAACATGCACACAGATAAGTAAATGAATATATAGGCAAAAGAAATATGCAGTAATTGGTGGGGGAGGAGGAGAATGAAGCCACACCAGGAACTTCTACTTCTGTAGAAGCAAAGCCAGAACTCTTGCGATTCCTCTTTGATCAGTCCCCTATCCTTTCATTTCCCCCTCTACTTCACTCCTAAAAAGTCTAGTCTGCATCTTTACCAGGGTCCCTAGTCACTCTATCCTTCCTTGCTCTCTCAGGTCACCCCAGCTTTAGATACACACTCTCTTCCTTTGCCCCTCCCATCCTCTCACCATTATTATCCAGCCAAACCCCAGTCACTATCTCCCCCAGCCACCTTCTTCACTCCTGCTCATGTGTTTGTGGGTCCTTGCTGAAGGAAGCCACATAACTCTGCTGTAAGGGGACATATCTTTCTGTTATATTATGGCTTCAGGGCTACATGACAGTCCTTTTACTCTTTGCCAAATTCTGTCAATAGTACTCTATACAGCAACTATTCCAAGATTCTTCTTCTCTCCTTAAGTGTCCTACACGAATATTCTACTGAGAAAATAGACACAATCTGTCACAGGCTCTCTCTTTTCCTCTAATTCACATCTTGAAACTCATCAGCCTTCATTCTCTCCTCATTTGTTCTAATCTAACAAAGAATTGGCCCTTCTTCTTGTCCAAACAAACCCCTCTCCTTGGGTCCTTGACCCAATTCTCTCTCAGCAGCAAAGCTATTTAATATATTTAGTTTTCAGCATTAATTTTCACAAGAGTCTGAATTACAAACTTTCTCCCCATTTCCACCCTCCCCCCCACTCCAAGATGGCATATATTCTGGTTGCCCTGTTCCCCAGTCAGCCCTCCCTTCTGTCACCCTACTCCCTTCCCATCCCCTTTTCCCTTCCCCTCTTGTAGGGCAAGATAAATTTCTACGCCCCATTGCCTGTGTATCTTATTTTCTAGTTGCAGGCAAAAACTTTTTTTTGTTTTTGAACATCTGTTTTTAAAACTTTGAGTTCCAAATTCTCTCCCCTCTTCCCTTCCCACCCACCCTCCCTAAGAAGTCAAGCAATTCAACATAGGCCACATGCATATCATTATGTATAACCCTTCCACAATACTCATGTTGTGAAAGACTAACTATATTTTGCTCCTTTCTAACCTATCCTCCTTTATTGAATTTTCTCCCTTGACCCTGTCTCCTTTCGAAAGTGTTTGTTTTTGATTACCTCCACCCCCATCTGCCCTCCCTTCTATCATCCCCCCCTTTTTTTTTATCTTCTTCCTCCTTCTTTCCTGTGGGGTAAGATACCCAATTGAGTATGTATGGTATTCCCTCCTCAGGTCAAATATGATTAGAGCAAGATTCACTCATTTCCCCTCACCTGCCTTTTCTCCTCTTCCTACAGAACTGCTTTTTCTTGCCACTTTTATGCGAGATAATTTGCCCCATTCTATCTCTCCCTATCTCCCTCTCTCAATATATTCCTCTCTCATCCCTTAATTTGATTTAATTTCTTTTAGATATCTTCCCTTCATCTTCAACTCACCCTGTGTCCCTGTGTCCACGCTCTCTCTCTCTCTCTCTCCATACATACATACATACTCACATATATATATGCATATTCCCTTCAGCTACCCTAATACTGAGGTCTCATGAATCATACACATCATCTTTCCATGTAGGAATGTAAACAAAACAGTTCAACTTTAGTAAGTCCCTTGCAATTTCTTTTTCTTGAAAGTCCATATTTTGCCTTGGAGCATGATACTCAGTTTTGCTGGGTAGGTGATTCTTGGTTTTAACCCTAGCTCCATTGACCTCTGGAATATCATAGTCCAAGCCCTTCAATCTCTTAATGTAGAAGCTGCTAGATCTTGGGTTATTCTCACTGTGTTTCCACAATACTCAAACTGTTTCTTTCTGGCTGCTTGCAGTATTTTCTCCTTGATCTGGGAACTCTGGAATTTGGTGACAATATTCCTGGGAGATTTCTTTTTGGGATCTATTTGAGGAGGCGATCGATGGATTCTTTCAATTTCTATTTTGCTCTGTGGCTCTAGAATATCAGGGCAGTTATCCTTGATAATTTCTTGAAAGATGATATCTAGGCTCTTTTTTTGATCATGGCTTTCAGGTAGTCCAATAATTTTTAAATTATCTCTCCTGGATCTATTTTCCAGGTCAGTGGTTTTTCCAATGAGATAGTTCACATTGTCTTCCATTTTTTCATTCCTTTGGTTCTGTTTTATAATATCTTGATTTCTCATCAAGTCACTAGCTTCCACTTGCTCCAATCTAACTTTTAAGGTAGTATTTTCTTCAGTGGTCTTTTGGACCTCCTTTTCCATTTGGCTAATTCTGCCTTTCAAGGCATTCTTCTCCTCATTGGCTTTTTGGAGCTCTTTTGCCATTTGAGTTAGTCTATTTTTTAAGGTGTTGTTTTCTTCAGTATATTTTTCAGTATTTTTTTGGGTCTCCTTTAGCAAGTTATTAACTTGTTTTTCATGGTTTTCTCGCATCCTTCTCATTTCTCTTCCCAATTTTTCCTCTACTTCTCTAACTTGCCTTTCCAAATCCTTTTTGAGCTCTTTCATGGCCTGAGACCAGCTCATGTTTTTCTTGGAGGCTTTTGTTGTAGTCTCTTTGACTTTGTTGACTTCTTGTGGCTGTATGTTTTGGTCTTCTTTGTCACCAAAGAAAGATTCCAAATCTGAGACTGAATCTGGGTGCATTTTCGCTGCCTGGCCATATTCCCAGCCAACTAACTTGACCCTTGAGTTTTTCAGCGGGGTATGACTGCTTGTAGAGTTAAGAGAACTATGTTCCAAGCTTGGGGGGGATGCGCCAGCTCTGCCACACCAGCACTCCTCCTTCCCCAAGAACCCCCAACCCAGACTGGACTTAGATCTCCAGCAGGCTCTTCACTCCTGCTCTGATCCTCCACTTAATTCCTCCCACCAGGTGGGCCTGGGGCCAGAAGCAACTGCAGCTATAGTTCTGTAGCTGCCCCACTTCCGCTGCCCCGGGGGCAGTGGCTGAACCCGAGAACTCCTTCCACTCCCGCAGCTTTTCCCACTAACCTTCTCTGTTGTCTTTGGTGTTTGTGGGTTGAGAAGTCTGGTAACTGCTGCAGCTCACTGATGCAGGGCGCTAGGACATGCTCCGCCCAGCTCCTGGTCTGGTTGGTCCACACTGGGCTCTGCTCTGCTCCGCTCCGCGCCCAGCTCCGTGCAGGATAGACCTCACCCAGAGACCATCCAGGCTGTCCTGGGCTGGAGCCCTGCTTCCCGCTGCTATTTTATGGGTTCTGCAGTTCTAGAATTGGTTCAGAGCCATTTTTTATAGGTTTCTGGAGGGACTCACTGGGGAGCTCACACTAGTCCCTGCTTTCCAGCCGCCATCTTGGCTCCGTCCCCCACACATGCACATCCTTAAAAAACCTTCACTTCTCCCTGTTAGTCCTTTGAACTATCATCCCATCTCTCACCACCCTTTCATAGCCAAGAACCAGAAAAAGCTGATGATACTGGATGCCTGTTTTTTTAATTTCCACTCACTTCTCAGCTCCTCACTATCTGGCTTATCATCCCACTACTCACCTAAAGGTATTCTTTAAGCTTCTCTTAAACCCTGAATCCAATGACCTCTTTCAGTCCTCATTCTTCTTAACTTCTCTTCAGCTTTTGACACTCCTGACCAACCCCTCCTCTTGGATATTCATGCCTCCCTTAGCTTTTGAAATGTTTTTTATTCATAGATTTTTTTTCTAACTACCTGTCTTTCTCAAGATAGCTCTCCCTTTCCCTTTGTCAGTGAACCATACATTATAACAAAGAATAGAAAGAGAGAGGGAAAATGGTTCAGCAAAATCAGCAAGTCCAATATTATAATCAGTCCCCTGCCTCTGCAGAGAAGGGAGTCTTCCCTGGACTTTGATTGTGCTGCCCTTTCTTGGTTTTTCTCCTATCCCTATCAAAATAATATCCCTAAAACACAAGCTTGGCCATTTTTGGTCAAGAATCTTGAGGCCTCTAGAATGTAACATAAACTCATTAGTCACCTTTCAAAGCCCCACATGATCTGGCTCACTTTCCAGAGTACTTCACACTACTTCCCCCTTTATGAATTCAATTCCTGTCCAACTGGCCTATTGATTGTTCTCCGAGCTCCAGCATACCATCTCCCTCTTCCGTATCAGCATTCGAGGAGGCCTGGAATGTGCTTCCTCCTCAGCTGCCTCTCTTAGCCAAGAGATACATAGGGGAAGCTTTTCCTCATCCACTTAGTGGTTATGGTCATCTCCCTCTTCCAATTATCTAGTTACACATTCTATCCTCCAGTAGTATGTAAGCCCCTTGAGGGCTAACCAGTTATTGGTATCATCTAAAACTGTCTTGTGATTTGTTTGATCCAGACCTATGATCTCATTGGTATAAAGAACTCCACCCTACCAAAGCAGGGAAACAACAGTTCTGTTCTGTATAGTCTTAGGGAATTACCTAGGGCATTTAGAGGTTAGAAGACTACCCCAAGGTTACACAAGGTTAATTATAAGTAGCTGAGTTGGGACTAAAACAAGGCCATTCTTACTCTAAATCCTAGGCTCATACCTACTTTAGTTTAGCCAGGGAGGCAGGGTTTTAGGTTTGTAAATGGTAGTCTGCAATAAGCAAGTGAGATCCTGCACCCAGGTATCCTCTGTAGGATGACTGGGTCTGGGGGGTTCCCTGGGAGGGAGGACTTAAGAACTGTTAAGACTGTAGGGGAAAAGGACCCATATGTACAAAATATTTGTAGCAGCAAAGAATTGGAAGTTGAGGGGATGCCTGTCAAGTGGGAAAGGGCTGAGCAAGTTGTAGTATATGAATGTCATGGAATACTATGGTGCTGTAAAAAATGATGAGCAGGCAGACCTCAGAAAAACCTGGAAAGACTTAGATAACCTGATACTGAGTGAAATGAGCAGAACCAGGAGAACATTGTACACAGTAACAGCAACACTGTGCAATCATCAACTGTGATAGATTTAGCTCTTCTTAGCAATGATTCAAGACAATTCCAAAAGACTCATGATGGAAAATGTCATCCACACCCAGAGAAAGAACTATGGAGTCTGAATGCAGATTGAAGCACACTAATTTCCTTTTTTTGCTGTTGTTTTTTGGTTTTTGCTTTCTCGTGGCTTTTCCCTTTTGTTCTGATTCTTCTTTCATAACACAGCTAACGTGAAACTATGATTAACATGCTTGTATATATGTAACCTATATCAGACTGCTTGCTGTCTTAGAGAGAGGGGAGGGAAGGGAGGGAGAGAGAAAAATTTGGAACTCAAAATCTTATAAAAGTGAGGTTGAAAAAAAAGTGATGTTGAAAACTATCTTTACACGTAATTAGAGAAAAAAATAAAATATTATTAAGTTAAAAAAAAAAGACTGTAGGTTTCCTATTTCAGTGCCTTTGTTAGCTGCTCAGCAAAATTCTGTTTGCTAGATGTAGAGAGTAGTAATGAAATGAAATGTCTTTTGGGTTGTCAAGGGAACATTCCTGGGCCATGGAAGCAGGGCACAATTGGGTAATGGTAGCCAGATTAGGATAGGGCAGAAATACTAAATACAGACTAGGGGTACCCTCACGTGGAGATGTTGGGAAGGCTAGACACAGTATGTTATCAGTAGATCAGACTACTCAGTCTAGGGTCCTGATAATGTCATCTGATCCATCCTTCTGCCTCTAGGAAAAATACCTATTCCCATGTCTCAAAATAAATTTCTCCTATTCTTCAAGATCTGCAGAAGAAGGGATAGAAGAGGGCTGGGGCAGGCAGGGGAAGGAATCTTGGAAAAGAAAGTCAGTCACTATATGAAGAAGGGGATCATAAGGAAAAAAAAGAAGAGGAGGAGTCCTAGGGAAAGAAAGGAGGCAGCGGCAAAGGGTTGGGTATCTTCAAGAGCCCACCTCTACTTCCCCTCCCTCCCCTCTGGAGGAAGGGAACTCACCTGAGATAAGGACCAGCAGGAGATCGTCAGCTGTCAGCCTCTCTGCTAAGTCCCGGATGGACAGTGCAGCCTGCTGGGCATCGCCATCAGGCAAGTTGTCCTTGGCTCCCTCAAACACTTGGATATGGCTGTGTGGCTTCAGCAGCATCTCCCTGCAAAGGGGCAGGAGTGGGTCCAAGACAGAGGGCACTTGTGTTCCTGACATCTTCCTACTCTCATTTCTGGGCTATGAGGAGAGAGGGGATGACTCCTCTAGCTTACCAAGTCCCAACTTTCCAAATTTCCTACCTGACATGGGGCCATTGGAGGTGTCACCTTCTTGATTACAGAGATGTTGTCTTTCTCAAATAAGCCTGAACTAGGCAAGCTCAGCTGATGGAAGAAAGGGAATAATCTGCTCAGTCTCAAGACCAAGCCCAGAACATGATCCAAAGTATTTCATTCACCCTACAAAAGTAGGCAGAAAGAATATATGGAATCTGAAGATGCCTATGAGGTAGATGGGGAAAGGACCCTAATTACAGCACCTAGAGTGTCCTCTGTAGCACTTTCTCTCCTCCCCCCCCTCCCTTTTTACACCCCAGCTGCTTACTTCAAGCCAGCATGTTCCATAGCTGCTCGGATACCCTTGGGTACACTGATCACACCCCGAACCAGGTGTTCATTCAGTAGCTCTTCCGCCACTGCCGCCATGCCCAGCACAGCTTTGCCAAAGCCTGCCAGGTAAAGATTCTGATGGAGGTGGAAGTTCCTGTCCCGAACCTTCAGCTGTCCAGTCTCTGTGTCTAGTGCCAGAGCCCGGTGTAACATGGGGCCTGGCATCACGGCACTCACTGCACCCTCAAACATTTGCCAGGCCTGCTCCACCACAGCCATGTTGCTAGCAAACCAGGAAACTGGACTCCCCCAAAGTACTGGGCAGGGGCGAGCACGTGCAAAGCTGGGTAGGACTCGAAGCGTGGCAGTCATGCCCAACCCACTCTTAGCAGTGCCTGGTATCCACCATGATCATCTGCAAGAAAAAAATGTCAGAAATAAATGAATTGTGTATATGTTTTTTGGGGGACTGACCTCCATCTAACCTCCAGAGACCATGGAAGGCAATGTAAGATAGTGGAAATAACATGAGATTTAGAACCAAAAGACCTAGCTTTGAATCCTGGCTCTGTCACTTACTGTATATGTGTGACTTTAGACAAGTCACTTAAACTCTCTTGGTTTTAATTTCCTTCTCTGCAATTTCAGGAGCCAAATGGTCTCCAAGGTCCCTCCCGACAAACTTTAAAACCCTATGATTCTCTGATCTCCAAGACCTCTAGTTTCACAGGGGTTGCTATAGTAATGGACAATTTACAAAGCTCTGAAGGGCTTTCCTTACTTCTAGAACTGCTGGCCCTCATTCCTAACCTCTGATCAAAAGCCTTTCCATTCTCGCCCACTGTTCCATCATTCTCTGTGTCCTACTGTTTCAGGTTGCTTCCCAACCTCCTGTTCCCCCAGCCAAACCCCCACACCCTCAGAGCCCAACCTCTCTTCACCAGAAGCCCCCACCACCCTTGATATAGCAGAGGCACAGCTCTGGCCCATTTCCTTACTCTCTCTGTTCTTCTGGGCTCCCAAGTGGTTCTATCCCAGAGTCCAGAGGTCCTGTTACTCAAACCCTCCAGTAAGGTCATCCTCAGTGAAAGTTAATCATTCACCAAAGGAACACTGCCTCACTGACACCCCCTGAACCCAGAGCCCCATCCCTCCCCCCGTGCCAACCACGCCTCCTTATAAGCATTTAGTCTTGTCTCTCTACCACTCTTCTCTGTCAAGAGACTCCACTTGGCTGTCTGAACACCCCATTCCACTCTGCTGTAAATCATTGTCGAGTCTAGGCAAAGACAAAGCTTGAAGTACAGATGATGATCAGAGAAACCCAAGGCAGCCTCCTATCATCCCCATTCTGATATGTAAGAACATAAGAACCACAGCTCACTAGGTTTGAAAGATCAATTTCTATTTAGGACAGGCTGGGGACTCTGACCCAAGGTCAGTCCTTAGGTATTCCAACACTCTTGAAATCTTATGTAATCTCCAAGGCCCAGATCCAGAGACAGAAGGAACCTCTCTATCCCACCATTACTACCAGAGTGCCTAGAATCATGGGCCGGGGGAAGAGCAATCAATAACATCTATTCACTTCCAAGTTGGTTCAGAGGAAAGACCCCTAGTCTGGCAATCAAAAGGCCCCAGGTCCTAGAGTGTTTGACATGGAGTCAGAAAGGCCTGTTTTTGAATTCTGATTCAAACACTTAGGATCAAAGAATTATAGAGTCATATAGGTTCACAGATTTAAGAGACAGAAGAGATTTAGGGATTATCTAGTCCAGCCCCCTTCACTTTAGAGACAAGGAAACTGAAGCACAAAGGTTAAAGTGACTCGCTTAAGGTCACACAAGTAGTGAGTGAGTGGCAGATTCAAATCCAGGTTCTACAACTTCAGATCAAGTGTTGTTCCATTGGGCTGTGCTGCATGGCTGGGTGACCCTGGGCAAGACTTGACCTTTTTGAGTCTCAGTTTCCTCACAGCACCTCCCTTATAGTTCGTGGTGAAATTAAAATGAAATACTGTAGGGAAGGCTCTTTTCAAACCTTCAAGCCCTATCAGCTGTCAGCCACATTAATATTAGCTCTATGCCAATGACTTGTTATGTGACCTTGGGCAAGTTACAAATTCTCTTTTCTCCCTAGCAAAATAAAGGGACTTAATTAAATGATTTCTTAGGTCCTTGGTTCAGCGCTAACCAGTTGAGATTCCCAGTCAAATGTGACAATTAGCCCTAGGTAATAGTGAAAAAGAACCAGGAGCCAAGACAAAAGCTCAAAGACTGAAGAAGAGGCTGAACTCCCTCAGGAAAGCCCAACTAGCTACTTTCCCAGAGTGGGCCAGTGGCAGTGTTGGGGTGATGGGATCTGGACCCCTAAAAGGAAAAGACCATGTCTTTGAAAGTAACCCGGTCCCTGAATTTCCCATACATTTCAGCAGCCCAGATCACTGGCACCTCTGCCCAAGACATCTGGCCCAGCCCACCTATATCACCTAATTAGCCTACTTGACAATCCTTTCACTGTCACTCTTAGCCCACCCCAGACTGCTTACCACTGCTTAATCCCATCCAGATCCTTTCCCCATCCTTTTTTGTATACAGGTGTCCCTAAAGTCTGGACACATAGGAAAATTGACGGCAATGTGGAGTTAACTGCATTGAGTTCACGTGAATCTTGCAAAGCACATCAACCTTTACATCACAAATGATGGAAATCATATTGAAGATGTTATTTGTTAATATTTCGATTAAATAAAATGTGGTTTAAAATTTCATTCATTTCTGACATGTATGATTCATGAGACCTCAGTATTAGGGTAGCTGAAGGGAATATGCATGTATATATATGTTTATGTATATATATATAAGTGAATGTGTATGTATGTATATATCTATGTGTATATGTATATATATATGTATGTATATATGTATATGTATGTGTATATATATATAGATATATATATATATAAAAGAGAGATAGCAGACACAGGGTGAGGTGAAGATGAAGGGAAGATATCTAAAAGAAATAAAATCAAATTAACGGATGAGAGAGCAACATACTGAGAGAGGGAGATAGGGAGAGATAGAATGGGGCGGATTATCTCGCATAAAGGTGGCAAGAGGAAGCAGTTCTGTGGGAGGAGGGGAGAGGGCAGGTGAGGGAGGAATGAGTGAACCTTGCTCTCATCAGATTTGGCCCAAGGAGGGAATACCATACATACTCAGTTGGGTATCTTACCCCACAGGAAAGAAGAGGAAGGAAGATAAAAAAAAAAATAAAAGGGGGGGGATGATGGAGGAGAGGGCAGATGGGGGTAGAGGTAATCAAAAACAAACACTTTGGAAAGCGGACAGGGTCAAGGGAGAAAATTCAATAAAGCGGGATGGGTTGGGAAGGAGCAAAATATAGTGAGTCTTTCACAACATGAGTATTGTGGAAGGGTTATACATAATGATATGCATGTGGCCTATGTTGAATTGCTTGACTTCTTAGGGAGGGTGGGTGGGAAGGGAAGAGGGGAGAGAATTTGGAACTCAAAGTTTTAAAAACAGATGTTCAAAAACAAAAAAAAAATAGTTTTTGCATGCAACTAGAAAATAAGATACACAGGCAATGGGGCGTAGAAATTTATCTTGCCCTACAAGAAAGGAAGGGAAAAGGGGATGAGAGGGGAGGGGGGTGATAGAGGGGAAGGCTGACTGGGGAACAGGGCAACCAGAGTATATGCCATCTTGGAGTGGGGGGGAGGGTGGAAATGGTGAGAAAATTTGTAATTCAAACTATTGTGAAAATCAATGCTGAAAACTAAATATGTTAAATAAATAAATTTAAATTTAAGAAAAAAAAATTTCATTCATTTCATTTCTTGAAAATATGCATTTTTGCCTATGTGTCCAGACTTTAGGAACACCCTGTATAAGCATCAGTCTCACCCCCATTAAGTTGTAGATTCCCTAAAAATCTCACCCATTACTAGTTTTACAATAAACCTTGTCATTTGACTAGAATCTGAGTGTGTGAATTCACTGCAGGCAGAAACCACCCTGTACCCTAACATTTCAGGGTTCCCAGCTATCCCAAACCACATCAGCAGTAAGGTCTGAAATGAAAGGTGACAGAGAGGGAGAATGATGGTGGGTATTTCATTGCGCACTGCCATAAAATAATTAACTTACAAATTAGCTACAAACTGAGACAGAAAAGCATCCCTACTGAGGTAACGTGCCATGATTTTGTTATGGATCAAATTTCATTTTCAAAGAAATCTTATGGTATAAAGCATCTCTTATCTTGATGCAGAAGTCCTAGAACACAACCACAACCCTAGTTCTCCCAAACAACAAGGCTTTGTTGTGTTTTCCAATAATATCCTAGAATGGGGAACCAACTTAGGCTCCTGGTCACTAAGGAAGTTTTTGTGCATGACAGCTTTTTTTGTTTAGGTTTGGTTTTTGCTTGGTGGTTTTAAAAGGAAGGCTCTGTTCCCCCATGTGCTATTTATTTGCCATGGAGCCTGACAGTCATCTCTAGGAATTGATCTGTGTCACCCTACAAGTGACGTTTGGAGGAAAGTAAACTTTAATCACATTTTATGTTCTGGGGCTATCCCCAGCCTCTGTCAAGGGGATACTCAAATCTTTTGCTGGAGAGGAGAAAAAGCCCTCTTTGAAAAACTGCCCCAATCCTTAAGAAATAATAGCGAATTTCTAAAACACTCACATTTTCATAAAGCTTACAAGGTGCTTTTCAACCAATAACCTTGAGAGGTTAAAGTGCAAATGCTATTATTCCCGTTTTACTGAGGGAGAAACTGAGGCCCAGAAAGGTGAAGTGACTTCTGATGGTCACACAGCTAATAAGGGTTAAAACCAGAAATAAACTCCCGTCTCCTGAATCCCAATCCAAGACTCTCTGCTACACTAGGTGCTACTTTTAAGCCAGGGGCTCCTAACCTGAATTTTTTTTTAAGTATCTGACAACTGTATTTCAACGTAATTAGCTTTCTTTGTAGTCCTGTGCATTTTTTATGCATTTAAAAATATTGAGAAATGGCTGTAGACTTTGTCAGACTGCAGAATAGTTCCATGATAAAAACCAAAAACGAAACAGTCGAGATCCCTTCTCTAAGCTTTCCTTGGGCATTCATTATGCCTGCTATGCTCAATAAATGTTTAATGAATAATCACCCCTTCTCATGTATTCGATGGATCTGTAATCTTATCCACAGCGTGACTTTTCAAACCCAACTCACCACAGAAACAGTTCACATTTCCATAGCCCCAATACATTTTACCAAGAGCTTTCCTCCCAACCAACCTGTAAACAGGAGACACCTTTGTCATAATTTTCACTTTACAAAAAAGGAAACTGAGGCTCCACAGAGGGCAAAGTGACTGGCCCAGGGTCTTACAGACAATAGATGGCTAAGCCCCGGTTTGCGTAGCCCTTTTCACAAACCTCGCTCAGGGATTCAAAGCGCTGGGGAACTTTGGCTGGGAGTGCTTTAGCACTGAGAGGAACCTCACCTCGGAGGTCTTATCTTACAAGAGGAAATTGAGAGCTAGAATAAAATAAACCGCTGTCCCAAGGTGATTGATACCTGCTGCGCCTCACACCAGACACTTCAACTCCACCTCCCAGGTTTTCTCTTCTCTATTTCAAAGACAGGCAAACCGAAGCCCAGAGGGCGCGGCGATCTTGCTCCGGGTCATTCGAATACACAGGGACCATAAGATGCTGAGCCGAAAGGGGGATGGGAGGCTCACTCCTACTCCATCTGCCTTGTTTTACAAATTGGGAAATTAAGGCCAAGGGCGGGGAAGGCTTTCACCCGAGGCAAATGAGTAAGTGGCTGAAGATGGAGCTTGTAGAATCCGGCTGCAAACTCGGTGCTCTTTCCTGAGGCAGGGAAGGGCTCGAAAATAGAGGCGTTCTTTCGCTCCCTTCCCTGTGAAGGACTTCGGGAACTCATCTGGAAGTCCAAGCCCACAGACCCACCTCGTGGCCTTCATATGGAAGCGCTGAAGCCAGTTCCCGTCAACTTCCGGCTCACACTTAAGTAGGATCCGGAAGTGACGCATTCCGGCTCCCTCCCAGTTACCCCGGAAATGACGTATATGAGCTCCGCGCTCTGATTGGGCGGTTGTACATGTAGTTTCCGCCTTCCTCTTTCTGTAAACAAGGCGATTCAGCTGGATCCCAGACTGGGACGGCGAGAGGAATGGATAAGTTCCGGCGCCGGCTCCCAGACTCCAGGCTGTGCTCCCAGCTGTTTGTGCCCTGTTAAGTTTTCTTCGAAAGTTCCCAGTCTTGGGCGGAACTGGAAGTTCTTGGACGGGTGCGAGGAGGAGAAAGGGCCGGACAGACGGGCAGGCGGGGCAGGCGGTCGTCACCCGCCTCGGAGGCGGAGAGTGTTGGGAGAGAGCCCCGGTGTCTGAAGTTTCGCATCGCATGTCGGCCCCTGCGGCTGAGGGGCTCCAGCGCCTCCACCTCGCCCCTACATCCTCTGCTCGGAGCCCATCCAGGGCCCCTCCCCCTCCCCCAGCCCGGGATCCTCTCGTTACTCAGCCACCCCACCCCACCCCCGGTCACCCGAGACTTCGGAAATGTCCCAGACCGAGGCTTTCCCTCAGGCCTCTTCCCACCTGGCTCTGCCTAGTTATCGCCTCCTTCCATGACACCCCCCCCCAGTTGTTTTCTGCCGGATCCCCAGTTGGAGCTACCCAAGGCGGCCCTTTTTCTGCCGTGCGGTTGACTCCCAAGCCCGTAGGTCCAGCTGTGAGCTTAGTCCTCGACACTGGTCCCATCCTGGATGTCCTAGCATCTCGAACTCATGTACCAAAACAGACTGCAACTCCTGGACCCGTTCCTTTAGATAGTATAACTTGGGTCACGGAGTAACATTAGGAAACCTGGAATTATCTAAAGAGTTACAGAGCCTCTAGCTTAAGCCTGGGGGATGCTCTTGGTTTCCATGTATAGCCACAGTCCACTTTTGACTCAGGATGGGCATAGCCTCTCGTATTCAGTAAGTCACCCTCTATTTTTTGTACCCCCTGTATCACTCCTCTCCCTGTCACTCTCCCAACAATCATCTGTCCCAGATAACAGTGGTTCCTGAGCAGCTAGGTGGCATAGTGGATAGGCTGCTGAGCCTGGAAGTCAGGAAGACCCAAGTTCAAATCTAGCCTCGGTACCCTTACGATCTGTGTGACCCTGGGCAAATAATTTAATCGCTGCTCAGCTTAACTTCATCATCTGCAAAATAAGGATAATAATAGCACCTGTCTCATGGGGTAATGATTGTAAAGCAGTTGGCACAATGCCTGGCACCAAGTCAGGGCTATATAAGTGTTAACTATTTTTATTTTTTCTTCCTCGAGCCAAGATTTAGAGCTGGAAAGAACCTTAAAAGTCAGCTAGTAAAGTCCAGTCCTGTCATTTTAAGGCTGAACAAGCTGAATAGCCCTGCCGGAGTTCTATCTATACCCAACTGTGTAGATGGGAGGATATTGCCTCCATTGTCCTGGTAATACTTTATTTGCAGATCAGTAACATTCATCTTCTGGCTCTTCATCTAATTTCCACTGATTTCTGTATTTCTGGAGGATGCCCATTCTTTCCATCTTTCATTTCCCATGCGTTCTTTATATAAGATGTTTGCAACTAAATATTCTGAAAGCTGGCATGTTTTTTATATGTGCCACTTTGGAGCCTCCTTCATATATATCCTTGGACCTGAACCAACTCCTATGAGGTTTATTTCACCCCAGCCCCTAAGACACTAAGTCTTTGGCTATCCCAATCATCTTTCTCCCAATTTCCTTATTTCTGTTGGTGTCAACAGGAGACTCTCCATCACCCAGGATCTAAACTTTGGAATTATCTTTGATTCTTTCCTCTCCCCCACATCCAGTGGGTTGACAGGTACTATATAACCTACCTTCACAACATCTGCATCATCTGACCCCTTTGTTGCCAGGTTCTTCAAAATATCTGGTCTCATGTTTTTCATCTATTCATTGTCCTCCTGCCCTGCCCCTTAAATAAGCAAATGACCCCCAAGGTTCTATGCTGAGCCCTCCCTTTTCTAACTCTCCTTTGGCAATTTCATTTTGTAAAATTTATTGATTGATTAATGAGTTGTATGTAGTTAATCCCTGGAATCAGTATGTATGGATCAGATTTCGATTGAATCGTATAGGCCTTAGTAGTAGTTTGTAAGAATTTAAGTTCCTTATTTCTCAGAGCTATAGCTTACTCCTGCCTCACCCAGAAGGGAGGAGGTAGCCAAGGAAACCTGGTCCTAAAATGTCTTTCTGGTGATGGGTGCTTTCTGACATGGGACTTTTCCAGAGATTGTTGACTATGTGTTTTCCCTATCGCCACGGATTCCCTTTTTATGCACGTAAGCATGATTAAGCAAAGTGTAAAGCCCACCCTTCACCATTGTTATAGACCAGTTACAATCTTTGTTTAGTTTGTACCTTTAGTTTGGACTTTATGAAACCAAGTATATAAAAAGCTGCTCTAACTCCCAGGTGTGTTTTTGGCTACTGAGGAACTATTGACCTTGTTTATTGGCAATCGATAGAGGAATCGAGGTGGTACAGTGGGTAGAATGCTAGGCTTGAAGTCAGGAAGACTCATCTTCCTAAGTTCAAATCTGGCCTCAAACACTTAGTAGCTGTGTGACTCTGGATGAGTCACTTATCCCTGGTTGCCTCAGTTTCCTCATCTGTAAAATGAGCTGGAGAAGGAAATGGCTAACCACTTCAGGATCTTTGCCAAGAAAACCCTTTGTGGGTTCAGGAAGAGTTGGACACAACTGAAAAACAGCTGATCACATTGGCAGTTGCTAGGCTTGCCAGTAAATTGATCATGATCAGAACTTGGTGCCTCACTTCATCATAGATTTCTACTACAACAATTCATGTCATATACTATGACCTTTATGTAGAAGACTCCTAAATCTGCAACCAAACCTAATCACTCCTCTCAATTTGGTCCCAGATTTCTACCTGCTTGCTGTTTGAAACCACTTTTAAAATAGTTTCCCTCTTACGTTTATTTCACTCCACTAGTCCTACTTTGATGCCTCATCATTGTGCAGAGATGTCCCTGGGCTCCTAAAAACCATGCTATCGGAGTATAGAATCTGATAGGACAAGCTGAAAAGGCTTCCCTATGGGCTTCGGAACAGGCTGTACATCTGTAATCTGAGGACCAATCCTCCAAAGATCAGAACGGTTTGTCACTGGAAAGTTGGCTGAAAGCTGATGAAACTTTCAGGAATGGCAACTCTAAAAGATAGGGTGAAGGGTGCCAGGAAGAAAATTCAGAACTAACACTTTCATTTTTATTCTTCACCAAGATGTACAGGAATTACGATCTGCATCAGTGAAGGGAACAGACAAAAGAATGACTGGCTCCAGTCTCTCCAGATTTATTTCACTCCTTCTCTCCATACATGATAGTCAATCTCCCTTCTCTGCACCTCTGTACAGGCTGTCCCCCATGCCTAGAATGTCCTCTTACCTGACTTCCACCTCTTAGAATCCCTGACTCAGCTTCAAGGCTCATCTCAGGTGTGGCCTCTCATAGAAGGTCCTTCCTGATCCTGGACAGTTTTTAGTACTTTCTTCTTCCCACAAAAAGTTACTTTCTATGTATTTTGTATTTATCTGAGTGCATGTTATCTCCTTGGCCCCAAGAGAATATAAATTCTTTGTGAGAAAAGACTGTCTTGTTTTTGTTTTTGTATTTGTATTCCAAGAACCTAACACAGTGCCTAACATCAATGTTTCTTTAGTTGAATTGCTTCAAGCCTACCTGTGTACCTTTTCTCTTATCATTCTCTTCCACCTGTTCTCATGAGCTCAGAATCATTTTGGACTCCTCTCCACCATCCTCCTCCTTTAATCAGTTACCAAGTCCTGTTAATACTACTTACACATTACCTCTTCCATTTGCTTTCTTTGTTCCACCCCCACTGCCACCTCCCCTAGTTCAGACCTTTATTGCCTCTTGGGTGGGCCATTGAAACAACCTCCTGGGTGGTCTCCTTGCCCCTCCCTCTCCAAACTACCCTTCACTGCCAAAATAACACGCTAATTCTGTGCTCTCCCATTTCTTTGCATTTATGCTGATGATATCCCCTGCCTAGCACACACTGCTCATCATCTCATCAAATAGGATCATGAGATCTCAGAGTTGGAATGGACTTCAAAGAGTATCTAATTTTGGTCAAAGCTTTACCTTAGCAAGAATGTCTTCTGCAGCATTCCTGACCAGGGATCACCCAGCCCCTGCTTGAAGATCTCCAGGGATGGAGTTCCCACTGTACTCTAAAGGAGCAGGATCAGAATAGTGTATGAAGTTGAATTCAGCAGCATGTAAAAGGTGGGTTGGAGAGGAAAGAGGCTGGGCAGAGGGAGAACAGTAAGGCTATTACCGTAGACCAGATAAGAGGTAATAAGGACCTCAAGGATGATGATATTGGTAGGAAAGAAAAGAGGGAACAACAGAAAAGGGTACTGTGGGAAAAGGCTGGAAAGCACTTCTCCATGCAACCAAAACCTTTACGCTTTGTGCCTGTGGTGTCCAGGAGTTTCTTTTATTAAGTTTTATTTTCAGTTCTGAATTCTTTCCTTCCACCCTTCAAGAAGGCAAGAAAAATAAAACCCATCACAAATATGTATATTCATACAAAACAAATTCTAGTATTATCCATTTTTTAAAAATCAGTGGTTTTCTGGTGCCTGTGGAATAAAGCACAAACTCCTTAAACATAGTTAAGTGGAAAGAGCCCCAGAGTTTAAGGGAGGTCATGAACAGGAGACCTCAAATCCCAACTCAGAAAGTTGCAATCTGTGTGATCATAGCGAACCTACTTAACCTCTGTCTGTAAAATGAGGTGATTTTAGTGTTATCAGATCTTTTCTACTATGAAATAAGCTTTTATAAACATGTACATATGAGTCTGATTCTTGATCTTTTTGGGCTATAAAAGCCCAGTAGTTGGGTCAAAGAGTACGCACAGTTTAGTCAGAGGCAAGAGTTCCAAATGGCTTTCCAGAATGGCTAGAACAATTCATGAAGTATTTTATAAACCTTACAGAGCTATGGGAATATATTATTATTATTATTATTGTTATCATTATTCCCCGGGCATATAGACTCCTGCGGTGTGGTATAGCCCGTAAAGATGCTGGGTTTGGATTCAGAAAGACCTAGATTCAGATCCCACTTGTGACACAAGCAATCCTACCCTTGCCAAGTTACTTAACCATTGTGGAAGTGACTAGGAGTTAGATGAACAGAGTTCAAGTCCTGGCTCCAATCCTTTCTAGCAGGGTGATAATGGTTAAGTCATTTAACTTCTCGAGCCTCAGTTTCCTCATCTCTAAAATAGGGATAATAAGCCCACCTTAGGGATAAATAATAGAGATCAAATATTTTAGGGATAAAATAATGACAGCAACATAGGGATAATGCAACCTGACAGGGTTATTGTAAGGAATGTTTTTGCAAATATTATCTGACCCGTTTAGACTCATGTCATCCTGCTTCCATTCAGCTACTCCTCACTGCAGTCAAATGGGCCACTTTCCATCCCCTCATTTTCATTCTGTTCTGTCTAATCAACATAGGTTCATACCATTCCTTCATGTTTGCAGTGTATTCTCCCTAGATTTCTATTTGTTGAAGTTCCACTCTTCCACCAGTCCCTAACCAGTGCCACCTCCTCCATGATGCCTTCATTGACCTTCCTTCCCTCACATCTTTCCTAGCACTTTACCTGAACTTCATATTGTATTTAATTCACTCTGCTTAGTAGCTTAGTCTTTTTGTAGACTCATCTTTCCCTCCTTTAAATTATAAACTCTATGGCGTCGGGTCCTGGGTCATAGCGAGGTACAGAAGATACTGAGCTGAATAAAGTAGAGACCAACCAATTCTTTTCTTCTTCTTCTTTTAAATGTTTCATCTTTCATTTTCGAATGGAAAAAAATTTCATCATGGTTAATGCCAGGATTTGTTTTGCATGACTTTTTTGCATATTTATAATGGGTTTTGTTTTTCTTAGTTTCCTGAAGGGTGCCAGGAAGAAAATTCAGAACTAACACTTTCATTTTTATTCTTAAAAGCCAAATAGAATGGGTATTTGCATATCTAGAGTAGAACAGAAGATTGTACATGAAACCACAGATCTCTATTATGTGCAGCTTACTTTTCATGTTAAGTATATAATAAAATCAACATGTAGCTTTCAAAGTTTTCCTGCTTATCTGACCTTCTTTCTGGCCTTCCAGCTGTCCTATTCTCTCTATTAAAAAAAAAGATGCCTTAATAACCTTTTTGTTTATATTCTATCTCCTCTCTTGCCCTCTCCTTACTCTCACTGGGGAAAGAAAAAGAAAGATAAGAAAAACATGGCTGTAACAAATATGAATAGTCAAAGTAAATTCCCACATTGGCTGCACCAAAAATATGTTTCATTCTTCATCTTGAGTTCATCCCCTCTTTGTCAAGAGAGGGGTAACAAGCTTTATTATCATTCCTCTGGAATCACAGTTGGTCGTTGCATTGAGAAGAGTTCTCAGTTCTTTCAGAGTTGTTTTTCACAATAATATTGCTATTATATAGACTGCTCTGCAGGTTCTGCTCACTTTACTCTGCATTGGTTTTCCCAGGTTTCTTTGATACCATCCTTGTCATCATTTCTTATGATAAAATTTCATTATCTTCATATAGTACATTGGATTAGCCATTCATTTCCTAACAGATAGTTACTCTCTTAGTTTCTAGGTCTTTTCTCTTTTTTTACATTGGAGTCCTTTGTTTCGTTCTTTGATCTCTTTGAAGTATAGGCCTAATAGGTGGCTCAAAGGGTATGGACTGTTCAGTGACTTTGGGAGTATAGTTCCAAAGCACTTTCCAGAATAGCTAGAGCAATTCACAGCTCCACCAACAATGCATTAGCGTACCTGTTTCCCTTTCCCCTGTTGTTTTCCTTTTTTGGTTATCTTTGCCAATCTGTGAACCATGTATTTTCCCAAGGTGGGAAAATTCCCAAGCTCATCTTATGATGGCAAAAGCTGGGGGAATCCTACATAAAAGATAGTGGTGGAGGCGGACTCACGCTATATGTTTATTGAACTGTCTCTTCCTTTCAGCTCACTTTTTTTAGCTTCTCTCTCACTTCTCCCTTTCACATTACTTTCCACTGCCCCCAAACTGGTCTGACCTAGAATGGTTCCTGGAATAAGATGTGAGGCCTCCTCCCCACACCTCCTTGCTCACGCAGTTCTTTCCACATGGACGTCACTGTGCTGTTTACCCCCAGCCATCTAGGCCTATCAAGTTGTCTGTCCTTCAAATTCTACCTCAGATGGCCCCGTCTCACCCGTTATAGACCTTTGCTAAATGTGAATCTCTCTGAACTTCTGTAGCATTTTGTATTATAGTTACTTTGAAAAAGTGCCTTTTGATATAAATATTTGCATATATAACTTATGATTCTTTCATTCTTGTGCCCAACCAGATGTAAGGTATCTGAGGGCAAAAATCGTATCTTATAAAAAACTTTGTGTTGCAAACTGATTCAAACTGATAAGACTAAGAGCTCTTCCTCAATAGGTAAATGATCAAAGGATATAAACTGGCAGTTTTCAAAGGAAGAAATCCAAGCCATATAATCCAATCATATAAAAATACTCTAAATCACCAATAATTAGAGACATACAAATTAAAGCAACTTGAAGTTCCACCTCATACCTATTAGCCTGGCAAAGATGACAAAAGAGGAAAATGGCAAAATGTTGGAGGGTCTGAGGGAAAACAGATACACCTGTGAGTGCACTGTTGAAGTCTGAATGGGTCCAGCCATTCTGAAAAGCAATTTGTAACTATGCCCAAAAAGTTACCAAACTGTACATACACTTTGGCCTAGCTATATATCACTCTAAGGCCTATACCCCAAAAAAATCAAAGAAAGAGGAAAAGGATCTCTACGTACAAAACAATGCTTATTGACTGACTGACCATGTACTGAGGGATTTTATTTTCAAGTTTGTTTGTTTCTTAAGTTTGCTCAATGGGGGTTAGGGTAGTCAGAAGGAAAAATTAATTTTAAAAATACTTGCTATTTAAAAAATAAGAGCTGATTCCCATCCTCAGGAACAACTGCTCTTCCAAGGGCATATAAACTGTGAGCCCACTGCCATGAGGGGTCTTTGGCATTTGAAAGTGTCACTGACCCTTTTATTAATAAAATGCTGGCATTATTAGTAAAATGATTAATTACCCAGAAAAAGTACTTGTTATTTAAAAAATAAAAATGATAAACTAGTTTTTAAAAGAGTTGCCTGGGGGTATTGAGAGATGAGCAGTATACCTAGTCACCCATCAGTGGCTGAATTTGAACATAGATCTTGGTGACTCAAGAGGTGCCAATTGTGCCAGCACAAAGTACGCATTTAAGAAAAGTCTATGGAATTGAAATTGGGGACCAATGCACCTCAAGGGCCACTCTGGAGATATCTTTAGTACTTTCTCCCAGAGAGAAAAGATCTTTATTTCAGCAAATTCCCTGCAGCCCTAAAGAGCCTCGGTGCTGTCTATATAGGAGTGATCAGTATACACAAGCAACCCTCTCATTAAAACAGTTAAAACCCCTGGATCAAGGCCCCCCCCCCCCCCCACCTCAGATGACATGTGGCATTGAATGGGGCCAAAGCCTTAGCTAGGAATTTTGCATGCCCTCCAACTCTGAACAGCAGAAAAAGTAGCTGGGTCTAGCTTGTATAAGAGGGGACCCTCAAATCAACTTTGTAAAGAAAAAAAAGAGAAAAGCTCTGTGTCCCCTAGCGCTGCACAGCACCTCACACATAGTAGTAGTGTCTGTATTCCTTCCACATAGTTTTCCAGTGCCTCATAGTAGCAGGGAGATGACCCTACACTCTTAAACACCATAACAGCAAAATGTAAGCTCTCAAGCTCATAGTCTCCAGCTGGAAAGACTTAAATAAGCCTGAACCAGGGATAAGCTATTTATTTGTTTGTTTGTTTATTAGAGGGGGGAAGGCAGGGCAATTGGGGTTAAGTGACTTGCCCAAGGACCCGTGCTCTACTCACTGCACCATCTAATGGACTATTCGATGGACTATTTATTGATTTGATGACTACTTATCTATGGCCCGAGAACTAGTCCAGTTAAGTTTAGAGAAGTTCATCACCAGGTTGGCCAAAAGGTGATAAATTTGGGAGCCCTTGGAAACTCTTGAAGGCCATCTACTAATAGCACTATAGCTTAGTTGTGGCCAGTGTCTGCGGATGGGATGCCCACACTGACAGAATCACAGATCCCAGCTATATTGATGTATATGAAATAATGCGAAATGAAGAAAGCAGATCTATGAAAATGGCACATATACGGATTATTTGTCTTTCTTTGTGTCCTAAGCACTTAGCACAGGGTGTGGGTATGTAGTAAATACTTAATGAACGCTTGTTGACTTCTTCATATTTCTCTCTCTTTTTCGAAGAGAGAAGCAGGACAGCATAGTAGATGCAGGACAGCATAGTAGATGCAGGACTGGCCTTGGAGGAAAGAAGAGCTGTGTTGAAGTCCTGTATTTGACACATATACATTGTGTGATGTGAGCAAACCTCCTCACATCTTAGGACCCCAGACAACCCTCTAGCACTGTAAGTTGTAGATAATTTGCTAACACTCTGGGAATTCCTTATACTAAGTAAGTCACAGGTCCTGTCTTTTTTTTAAATTATTTTAATGGCATTATAATTCCATTGCATGGTTATACCATAGTTTTCAGCTACAGCGTCATATTCTTTTGATAAGAAATGGGATAGGAGTTCATACTGGAATAATCAACATGGATAACATGAAGTATTTGGGGTCTGAGGCTATGGAAATTATTAATCCTCTAAGAATTTGATTTATAGAACTTTTCAGGAATATTTCCAACTTCAGAAAATTCATTATTTCATCAATGTGGGCCCTAGCTAATTTGGCTAGAAAGTAGCGTGCACCATGGAAAGCAATGAAAAATCAGTCTGAAAGACAGATGGAAAGGAGGGAACCAGAGTCATGGTTTTTGCTGTGTTGATACTCCCTCCACTGACACAGATCACAATTCCTGTTGTTGTTGTCTCTGAAAAATCCATCAGTCTTTGGCCAACATGACAGCGATAAAGCCTCTCTGATCCTTGCAGGGTTGGTCCTCGGGTAACAGATGTGCAGCCTCTCCCTGACCCATCTTGGAAGCCTGTCTAGCTCGTACTCTGATTATAGAACCTCTGAGAGGGCCAGGTCACCTCTACACAAGAATGAGGTACTGAAGCAGAACTTTAGGGGAGAAGTAAAATAAAAGCAAGTGAGAAACTGTATTTTAAAGGTCCTTTCAAATGACCATTCAGGAAAAAAAAAAATTATTGACTCCTCTCTACTTCCCTTGGCCATTACCACCCAGGGAAACTTAGCTTGTTAAAAAGAATAACAGTTTAGCAAAATCAGCGGACACGATAACAATATCTGAATGTACATACAACATTCCACATCCGTCATCCACCACTTCCCTAAAGAAAAGCGGAAAGTTCATTTTCTCATTTCATCTCATCTCATCCCTAGGGCCAAATTAATCCTTACAGTCACATGACTCTTGGCTTCATTTGATTTCCTTATTTCACTCTCTATCAGTGTACATAAGTTTTCCCAGGTTTCTCTGAATTCCTCAAAATTGATGTTTCTTATAGTACAGAAATATTCTATTATATTAATATATCATAATTAGTTCAACCATTCCTCAATCGATGGTCATCCACTTTGTTTCCAGTTTTTTGCTACCACAAAAAAAATTCTCCGATGCGTATTTTGGCCTAGACGAGACCTTTCCTTTTTCAATCTATAATCCTTCAGGCGTATGCTGAGCAGTGGGATTTTTTGGGTAATCCATTTTTTTTCATAGATAACTGTTGATGGACTAGCAGGAGGATTAGTAGGCAACCTCAAGGCCCTGCAACCCAACCCTAAATCTAAACTCATATAAGGATTTCCCCCTCTCAAAGTGGAAGCAGGAAGGAGAAGGATGTATTGTTTCTCTTCTCAAAACCATGGAGGGAAAATGAAAGGGCTCTAAGGCAAAAGGGCGTGGGTTCCGGACACTTGGCACAGATTCTAGCCCCGAGAAACTCTGTCTGTTTAGATATAGCCATTAAAAATCTCTTAACGTTGGTATTATGATAAAAGAAATGTTTTACTTCGATTAGAAAGCAACACATAACACTGTACAAAATGCATGAGACAGGTGATATAGAATGCAGCAAAGGGTCTTCTTCCTCTTTTCCAACTCTGGCACTCAGTTAACTGGGGTGCTTAGAGTACAGTCTTCCCATGAAGCTGCTATCTCAGAACAACTCTCAAAATAGAGGAGATGGGGATAGGACATGCTGCAAATACTGAGCAAGGTTCTCCACTGGGTCGCCAGTACTGAAGGGTCAGGTTCTGTATGTGAATCAGTCTGGTTTGACAGGATGGGAACACAGCTCCCCCCTCCCCCCCAACTCCATCCCCGCCCTGAGGAGAATATTGTCACAGGTACAAGCTAACAACCAATGCCAGTCTTTCCAGTCTTCTCTGTTTTCTCTCTTCCTTCCTTTCTTGTCTTCTTTCCAACAACAATACATGAGCATGCCTATCTTCTTGACTTATTGAGGAAGCTAGGTAGTCCAGCCGATAAAGCACTGAACCTATGGTCTGGAACATCTGAGTTCAAATCTAGCCTTTTAGACACTTACCTGTGCCCCTAGGCAAGTTTCTTAAACTCTGTCTGTTTCCTCAACTGTAAATGGGGTTAATCATAGCACCTACCTCCCAGGGTTGTTGTGAGGATCAATAATATTCGTATGAGATGTAATATATATGAGATAATGTTTGTATGTAATTTATGTATGTAATATTTGTATGGAATATATGTATGTAATATATGTATGAGATAATATTTGTAAAGTGCCCAGCACATAGTAGGTGCTTAATAAATGTGTGTTTCTTTCCTTTCTATAGTTCTTTTAAAGACACCTTACCACTAAGTGTTTATCTAATCAGAGTTTATGCTGGGGCTGTGTCATCAGTTACTGGGGTGTGCAAGTAAATGTTTAACAATCAACTGAAAAAAAATGTGTACAAAATACTTTTAGGTTTAATTTGCAATGTTACCATTTTCTCCATCGCTTCCTTATGTCTAGACAATCAACAAAACAATAAATTAAGCCCTAATTCATAGCATTTGCGGATTTCCAAAGTATAGATACTCACACTGAAAATTCATCAACCAGGCATTCAAGTCAGTTTTAGCTATCTCCAGCGTAGCCTTGCCCTGAAGATGTAAGAACTGGGCATGGTGCAGGTGTCTGGAAGAGCTCTGGAGCCCAGCTCTGGACTTTTGTGGACTGGATTCATCCCTGGGGGAGTGTGGCCTCTCAAAAAAAGATATCAGGATTTTTGTAATTGTCTCTCTGGCTCTTTGTAAAACTACTTAAACATTGGTTAGGTTTCCCTTATGTCTAAGGCCTCCCCAAGAGTGAGTAGAGAGGTTCTTTTCTAGACAGGCATTCAGTGGTCAAAGGATATGAATAAACTGTTCTCAAAAAAGAAGATGCAAATTATCAACTTCATGAAAGAATGCTCCAAATCACACACTGGAGCATACTTTCTAGCAAATGCACACAGCATCCATCCATAGGAAGAGAAGGCACAAGCTAAGAGTGCAATATTAGTGAGGCAGATATCTAGGGAACACATGTGGCTAAGGAAATTCTACCTCCAGGCCTTAATGTCCTTCCTCTCCTCACCGAGTCCTCAGACTGCTCCTTGATGAGCCCAGTCTGTGATGGATGGGTTTCTCAACTAGGCTCCCAGGATTCAATCCCCTCCACAACTCAACCCTTGACAGCCATGGTTAGTTCTCTCTTGGGTCCATATTTAGCTCTCTTCTTTACTGCCACAGGCCCCATTCCTTGAAACTACTTCTTGAGGCTGCAGAGAGTTTAACAAGCTAGCTTTTTAAAGATGATCCTGGGTGACCAGTCTTTAGTCAAATGAGCTGTCCTTTTAATTCTATCAGGGAAGAGATTAACACATTTCAGAAAGGAGTAGCAGGTGTTAAAACAGCAACAGCAAATCTTCCTTTTGCTCTTATGACTACAATCTTCTTTATACTTAGTTTAATACCTCCAGCTTAGGCTGATTTAGTTCAAGACAAGCTCTCCCCTCTCCCGTACATTTATAGCCACATAAATGCAAGAAACTTCTAGAAACTAATAATCTACATTGCAATGAGCCTATTTACATATAAAACACCAAGAGATAGTGTGGCATATTAGAAAGGGCATTAGACTTTAGAGTCAAAAGATCCAGATTGAATCCCTTATTACTTATATAACCCTGAGTAAATAATAAGCTTTTCAATTTGGAAGAGATCTTGGGCTCCAAGTCTAGTTGTTTCAATTTGTAGACGAAAAAACTAAGGCCTAGAGAACAGAGATGACTTGTCCAAGGCCACACAGTTGGTACCACAACTTCACTTTTCTCGGCCTTAGCTTTCTCATATATAAAATGAGGCAATAATATACTTCCACTATCTGCCTGCCTCTCAGAGTTGTTGCAAGGAAAGGGTTTTGTGTAAGGCTTAGAATGCAACATAAAAGTACTATTATTAATAATAAATGGGAAAATGTGACTCATTACCTAGCATATAGGGAACTTTTAGGTGCAGCACCAAGGCTTTACATTTACTAAACGGAAGTAACAACAAAATAAGCATTGTGGGATGAACACAAGATAAAATTCAAAAACACTTTTAGGACTTTTTGAAAGCAGTCACTGATGAACAAGTGATAAATTAAGAAATGAATACATTTATCAATTTCTGTGCCCATCAAGATTAGAGCAGACAGATTTAGCCTTAGAGGGTTGGGAAGGAAGATCTTAGGGTGAGGCTGGCCCACCCTGCCAAGCTGGCACCAGTGGAGGGAGGAGCCTGAGCCAATAAGTCTGAGTTCCCACCCCTCTCGGCTTTCCCTCTGTCCCTCTCTCCAACATTACCATTCCCTGAGCCTGACATACTTCCTTTTTATAAGCATGTGCAGCATATTACGTTGAACTGTACGAGCTCAAGGAATTTTGTTTATTAATTTTTTTAAAGGCAAATATTCATTGAGTCTTCGATCATAAAGGACATTATTTTTATTCATGAATCAAACAAACTGAAGGAAGTAAAACTTCACGAACTTTTTTTTTCAAATTTATAACTAATTTTATTTTAGAAGTACAGACTTTGCGAATAGTTCCTTTTAATTCATTTCTTCCGTCTGCTAAAATACAGAACAACCTTTTCAGCCTTCTATTCTTGGCTAAAAAAGCTGCTTTCTTCTGGACCCTGCTCCCCTAGGTCTGCCCTTTGTCCTGAAAGGCTGCTGGCACAATTTAAAGACTGATAACCAGGAGGACATCTTTTTTTAATGTTAACTTTTTTGCTTCCTTACCACACTAACCAGACCTCCAGGTCCACGTTCCTGCAGGCCAGGTCATGGAAAACAGTGGCCAGAGGAGACTAAGGACAACAAAAAAGGTTGAGTTTATTTTTCCTTGCCCATTGCCAGCTGGCATCCCTGGGCAGGAGCAGGAGGGGTGAGGGGTGGTTGTGCTTCCTGGGCCTGGAAAGGGGAAGACAGACACTGCGCTTGACCTGACGGGAAAAGGGATCTACCAAGCAGAAATGCCACTGGAGCAGGTGAGACAGCACAATCAGAGAGCAGAGGCAGATGTCAGAGACAGAGAAGGTCTCTAGCTGTGAGGTAACAATATTGGATCCCACAGCACAGGGAAGCAGCTGAGAGGAAAGGGGGGCAGGAAATGGAAACATGTAGTGGTAGCAATGGTGGCAGCAGCTGAAAGAACTTAGAGATAGGGAAAGCTGCCTTGAGGCTCCAAACCCCTGGCATGGGTGCCCTGGCTGGGGGAGGAAGAGACAGACAAAGAGGAGAGAGGAAAGAGAGACAAAGACAGTGACAGAGAAGGAGGGAGGGAGAGAGAAACAAAGAGGGGGGAGAGAAAAAGAGATAGAGACAGAGAGAGGAAAGAGACACAAAAATAGTGACAGAGAGAGAAGGAGGGAGGGAGAGAGAAACAGACACATAGGAGGGAGAGAGAGAGAGAGAGAGAGAGAGAGAGAGATCTTCTGGCACATGTGTGCCTGGGTACATTTTTATTTTTGCCTCCAGAGGAGCTAGTAGTAATATGATGTCTCATTCGGATGAATTCTAATGCATAAGGGTTTGGAAGTTTCACTTACATGTCTATTTACATTTTTGTCTTCAAATTATTTTTGCCATAATGAAGTTTCTAGGTTTCTTACAAATCTGATGCCTGAGATATGTTGAGCCCTGTTCTCCCATCACTAAGTACTATTAAGTTGGGCCCCATTTTTAATCAATCAAACAATAGATGAATTTTTTTTTAATTATCAGTTTGTCAGGCACTATGCTAAGGGGCTGGGTATACAGATAAAAATATAAAAAAAAGAAACTATTCCTATTCTCAAGGGGCTTTCACTGTAAGAGACAGCATGTACATAAATTTGTATACAGAATAAATACAAGATGGTTAAATATAAGGTCATCAGGGAGGAGAGTGTCCTCACAGTTGGGGGATCAGGAAAGGTTTGACTAAAGAGATGTTCGAGTTACAACAGGTAGTGACTGAAGGTCTAACAAAGCAGAAACTGAAGGCATAGCCTCATGCCATTATGCCTGGCAAGGAGCAGATGTAGGAAGCCCAACAGAGCAATATGCCTAGAAGAGACACCATAACCAAGGAGAAGTATACCTACTAAGTAATTCAGAAGACAACATCCTGCAGCATCATATGTGTGCTGTCAATCAACCCACATCTCCCATGTGTGGGTCCCTCGTACAGAATCCCGGTGCTTATTCACTCTCTTTACTGTTAGAGGGCACATTTGTGAAAGAGAGGGCCTTGCGTTTTTGGGAAAATGTTCTATTGTATCTATTCTTACTATGCTATTCCGTCAAATCTTTGATTTGATTTAATTGTAACTTCTGGCTGACTAGAGAAAAAGTAGACGCATGGGTAGGGGTTTGGGAACTATTGTTTTGAGTGGATGTGAACCCACAGAGACACATGAACCTGGGTTAGCTATTCTATGGGGCACCACAGGTTCTGTACTATTATTAAGGTATATTCCTAATCCCAAATTAGCACATAGGGCAGCTGATAAGAGTGCCAGGCCTAGAATCAGAAAGATCTGAGTTCAAATCCAACCTCAGACCCTTACAAGCTGTGTGACTCTGGGCAAGTCACTTAACCCTGTTTGCCTCAGTTTCCTCATCTGTAAAATGAGTTGGAGAAGGATACGGCAAACTACTCCAGTATCTTTGCCAAGAAAACCCCAAATGGAGTCACAAAGAGTCGGACATGACTGAAACAACTGAGTAACATCAAAATTAGGACACAGAGCCTTCTCTGCTCCGACCCCACCTGGTCTTCTGGACTTCACATTTTAGAAAGGATGCTGGCAAATTGGCACTTTCAGAGGACTCCAAGAAAAAAATATAGAAAAATTTCCTAGATATAATAACCCTTCTGGATTTTCTAACGGTTCATGGTAGATTCTAAAGCAATGTGACCCTTTTCCGGATGAAATTTCACTTCTAGTACTTGTTCCAGCAAACTTTTCTGCTGTAGTTATTAAATGATTGATTTCCTATTTGGAATGGCATTTAGGGCCTCTCAAACACTGCCCCTAGAGGTCAGGAAGTTCTAGGGGTGTCTACGGTACAGGAGGGAGTGGGTGTCGGGAATACAGAACAGTGGGTGACTAAGATAGTTCCAAACCAGAGCTTTCTTCATAGATGGGCGTTCCTGATGAAATGCCATTCTAAATATACTCCATTGTTAGGCCAAGGCAATTTCAGCCTTGCCAGTAATATCTTTTGGTTGACAAAATACATACTCATTGAGGTTGTCTCTGTACTTACCTTGGTTGATACAGACACACAGAGCACTGTACCCACTCTCCAAAAAAAGACTAAGGCAAATCTCATTCAAGACTTCTTCACTGTGTGTATTCACTTGGCATCAGGATCTAGGAGCAAATTTGTCCCTAGACTTCTTTTTGTCAGCCTTCCCACCATGCAGAAAGGAGCAGGGGAGCCACTGAACTTGTTGATAAATGACTCAGAATACTGGGACGTATAATAATAAGGATAATAGCTAATATTTTTATAGCACTTACTATGCACTGGGTACATAAGACCTTTACAAATGTTTCATTTGATTCTCACAACAGCCATGCAAGGTAGGTGGTATTATCACCTCCATTCTACAGATGAGAAAACCAGTGCAAACAGAAGTTAAGTGACTTGTCCAAGGTCACACAACTACTATGTGTCTGGGGCTGATTTTGCCTCTTCCTGACTCTAAGGTCTCCAGGTCTTCCTGTCTCTAAGCCCAATGCTCTATCTACCGTAACACCTAGCTGTTCCTAGTGGAATGGAATGATTTCCCTTGCCTGCTTTTGTACTTTTGAAGGATGACATCCAATCAAGTTTCACCTAAACAGGATTCTTCAAAGCCCCTGGAAAAAAACAATACCCAGAGATTGTGTTGGAATTTCAATCCAATTCAAGAGATTTTTCAAGTGCCTAATCTGTGCAAAGTAATGTTGGGTCCTGGAGATACAGACAAAAACAGTCCCCACCCAACATGCAGACAGATTAAATAAATGCAAATTATATACCAAGCAGTACAAAGAAACTTCAAGAGTGAGACACTACTAACAAATGAGGGGCTCAGGAAAGGTGGTACCTAAAGAGGGAACTTGGAAGGAAGTGAGGGCAGCTAAAAGGCAGAGGTGAAGGAGCGAGGACATTTCAGTCATGGAGATAGGAGACGGCATTTTGGGTACAGGGAACTGCAAGTAGGCTTGTTAGACTGAAATGAAGAGCACATAAAGGGGGGTAATATGAAGTAAGAATAGAGAGATAAGTGAAAATCAGACGGCAGCAGGCTTGAGAAGTGTTTTGTGACAGTCCTCTGGCATCAGGGAGGCCCTAAGTTTCCTCTGTTGATCCTTGCTTTCTACCACTGGGCTCACAGTGCCATGTTCCCTGGCTACCAACAGGTTAAATCCCAGGCTGGGTACTAACCAGCTTTATGTTTAAAGGATGGCCTGTGGTCCAACCAGAGAAATAAGGGAAGACAACCCCTGAATGAGTTAGAATGTTGAGAATAACAGGTAAAAACAATAAGAACTGGTTCAACGCAATATTTTATTGGCAAGCCATGGGGAAGAGGAGGAAAGGGAAAGGGAGGAGAGTCTAACTCACTTAAGGCGGTGTTGTGTTGGGAAGCAGAATGGGAAGTTCATTCTGCTGGAAAGTGGTGCTCTAAGGTGCCCTCCTATGAGTAACATGCCCTGATTTTGTTGGCCACTTGCAGCTGACTGCTTTCCATTTCAGGGTTTGGGATTCACAGAGGATTCTTAGGGTATACAAGTACAGAGAGAAAAACAAGATATTTGTGGATACACAGCTGTACCAATCTTAAAAAATATTATTTGCTGGCATTTTTTTTCATTCATACATTCTATAAGCTACAGCCTCCTTTAAGGGGAGACTGTCAAGACCACCGGGCCTAATCTTATAAAGATGCCAGGCTGGAGATTTTTTATTTCATCCTAGAGACAATAGGGAACCACGTAAGATTTTTTTTTTTTAGCAGGAAAGTGACAAGGTCATCTCTTTGTTTTAGGAATATCAGTTTGGCAATAGTATAGAAGATGGATTGGAGAGAATAAGAGAGGAAATAGAAGCAGGGAGATGAATAATTAGGAATTTGAAGCAATTGCTGTACAGGTCATCTGGGTCCCCTTGTAATGAGAACAGCTTCTCTTTAAAGAAAAGAATTGTTTTTTAAAGGTCTATACCCAGGATAAAATCATATACTTTTCCTTAGTGTGGGTGGGAAGCAGTATGATGTCATCTGCTTCTTCTAGGAAGATCCCAAACTATTGTACTACTTTTTTGTAGGGTTCACAGATAAACCATCCTGCTGCCTTATTTCTGTAACCGAAATGATTCACCATCATCCCACGTCTTTTTTTCTCTTAGTTCAAGCACTTCAGCTTTGCAAAGTAAAATAAATGACTCATTTCCATTGCTTATGGCTTTAAGCAATTATGACTTTCTTGGCCTTAATAGTGAAATTTTAATAGCTAAAGGGAAAGTTAAGCATATCCAACAAACATTTATCTATTAAGTGTCCAATAGATGCAAGATGATTGCACGTTTTACCTCAATAATTTTCAAACCAGGAATTTCAGTTATTTCTCTCTCATCAGTTCTTAACTTTGTTTCTTAGTGTTCAGCTTTCCCTCTTTCCCTTTTGAAACAGACCTTTAAAATATATCCTTTATATTACACTCAGTAAGATAAAGGTACCAGAATTATTACGAACCTCTCCTGGTTCTCCTCTTTTCTCTTTGGCTACTCCTCTATTTCCTTCACTGGTTCACTGTCCTCCTCCAACCTACTAAGTGTGGGTATTCACCGAGACTTCAATTAAAGCCCTCTTTATTATTAATTATTATCTCTATGCAGATAACTCTTAAATATATGCTTTTAGCCATAAGCTCTTATAGCCCTGGTCTTGTAGATCTAATTGCCCAAAGGACATTTCCACCTGAACCTTAAATTCAAAAAGTCCCAAACTGAAATCAACCTTCCTCCCTAAACCTATTCATTTTCCAAGCTTCCCTATTTCTCTTAATGGTGCCACTATCCTGCTATTCACCCAGACTCAAAACATTGAATTAATCTTCAACCCTTCCTTCCCCCTTGGCTCCCACATCCAGTCACCAGTCTATCAATTCTACCCCTGCAGTACTTCTTTTATCCAGACCCTTTCTCTTAATTTCCATTGCCACTTAGGTTGATAATCTTGGAGTCATCTCTACTCTGTACTCTCATACCTCATCTCTAATCAGTTCCCAAATCTCATTCATTCTTCCTTTTACATCCATCCTTTCCTGTCCACTCACATGAACAACACCCTAATACAGATCCTCATCACCTCTCATTTGGATTTTGCAATAGCTTTATACATGATTTCCCTGTCTCCAATCCCTCCCCCTCTCCAATGTGTCCTCCACGGAGGAATTTATTCCCAAATTTTTATTCTTAAAGTACAGGTCTGACCATACTGAAGAGATTAAGGAAAAAATAATGATTATGGTAGGGAACCATATGTTTCTAGGGGTGCTGGAGACCCCAAAATACCTACATGCCAGGTCCTGCCGAAAGAATTCAACTCAAGCCTTCTCAGCCAAGGAAAAAGGCAAAGTTTATTAGGGATTCACCATAATGGCTTGTCTTAAGAAATCCCACCCTTTGTGATGCTTGTTTTCACAAGCAGGCCAGATTCAATCTTCTGAGCTAGATTGAATCCGAGCACCTTCATGGTGGCAAGATGTAACTTATATACACAAAGATTGTGGGAGGGATTGAGGGGTGGTCTGGGGTGACTAGAGGAGGGGTTTAAGGAGGGTCTTGAGGAGGAGTCTGATGGGACCAGGATGAGGTCAGTCTCCAGGGACTAGGATGAGGTCAGACTCCAGGAACCAAGAGAATGGGATTAAGGGTGGGAAGTAGCTGAAGGCATGGATATTGATAGTATCAAGGGTAGGAAGTAGCTGGACAATAAAGGGCAAGGCCAGATCAAGTGGGAAGATTCAAGAAGAGTTCAATGGGGTTCCCAGACACTGTACTCCAGGTTCAAGGGGGTTCCCAGAGATTGTGCCCTCATCAACACCATTCCCTTACTCAGGAAGCTTTTGGTTGGCTCTCTATTGCCTCTAGGATAAAATATACACTCCTCTTTCTGGCATTTAAAATCCCTTAGAGAATGGCTGGATTCAAAGGGTAGTCATTAATGGTTTGATATCAATGTGGAAGGAAGTCTCCAGGAGAGCACTTGTGTTGGTAAGCAAAAATGGGCTCCTTGGCACTTAGTTCAACAAGTGCCCTTGAATAGTTTGGCTTTTGTTCCCTTTGAGTAATTCATTGAGCCTTACTAGGTGCTAAGCCCTAGGCCCAAACCCCTATTAGGTGTAAAACCTTAGTGGGTGTGGATTGGCAACTAAGGTGGGGCCCAAGGTGGGGCTAACTCCAGGGAGGGCCTAGTTTACATGTCTGGGAGAGCAGAGGCTTTTAGACCACGTGGGTTTCAGTCCGCCTCTTTGTGATGATTCTAGGTCACGCGGGTGAGTCGCATGTGTGACTCACCCCTGACGCTGAAAAAGATATAAAAACCAGGGATTGGCTGTCTGATCTTTGGAGCTCTTTGCTGAAGCAGTGGTGGTGCACGACTCTGGGCCAGTCCTTGTTCTGAGCTCCTGGGCTGAACCTAGATATTGGTAACTATGAATTGTATTGGGTCTGTCTGTTGATATTTGTAATTTATTTGTATTTTGTTTCAAAGTTCAGGGTGCTGGTTTTTTCCCCTGAACTAAGTGAATGTTGTCTGTATGCTGGATTAAAGTAAACTTGTCAACCCCTTCACCTTCCTTTCCTTAGTTAAGCAGATCAAAAGAACCTGTGCTGTTGGCAGCTTTCCGGGTGCTGGCTGTGGATGGATCTTACACTCCCACAGAAGCTGCTAGCCAGATTGATGAAACAGCACTCCAGGGATTTGTGTTTGATTTTGGGTCATTTAACATTTAGAGCATAACTTGAATTAAGGCATAAATGATATGCTTATCAAACTTGCACATGGACACAAAATTGACCAAACAGAAAAAAACTCTCATCCTTTTTCCATATGAAAGTGCTTCAAATACTTGAAGACAGGTATTACCCTACCATACCCCCAGTCTTCTCTTCTCCAGGTTAGACAATCCCTTCAACCAAAATTTCTATGGCATGCTCTCCTGTTCCTTCATCATCTGGATTGCCCTCCTCTGAAAGAGTTTCAGCTTGTCAGTGTCTCTCCTAAAATGTCATGCCCACAACTGAAGAGTGTAATCCAGCAGTCCAGATTTGGTTAGATAGGAAGAATAAGTGGGACTATTATTAACCCCCTCTCTCTGAAAGCTGTATCTCTCTTAATGCAGCCTAGCATAGCATTAACTATTAACTATAGGACTGAGATTGAATTCCAGTTCTGCCAACTACTACACAGGTGACCTTGGATAAATCCCTATGCCTCAGTTTCCTCATCTGTAAAATAAGGGAACTGGGCTATATTACTTCGAATATCCCTTCCAGCTTTAAGCTACAATCCTATGAAAATGAACTTTGTACTTGTCCTTGTTAAATTCAATTTTTATCTGTTTGGTCCATTGTTGTAAACAGTTGAGATCACTCTGGATATCTATTATGTCATTGAATGATAGGTTTGAATCATTCGGCAAGTCTTATCTTTGAATTGATAACAATGTTAAACAGAATAGGACCAAGGACTAGTCTCTGCTGGCACACTACTATAAATCTTCCTCCAGGGTGACCTTGACCTATTAATGATTCAATGTGTGAGTCTTTGTCAAATGCTTTGCTGAAGTTGAAGTAAAGAGCACAGGACTTCTATAGGTAAGAGATTTAGTCTTAATCAACAAGAGATAGAGGAAATTACAAAAGATAAGACAGATAACTGATTACTTGAAACTGAAAAGCTTCTGAAAAAACAACATTAATGCATGGAGGATAAAGAAGGGAAGTGGTCCAATGGGGGAGAAAAATCTTTGTACCAAATTTCTCTGATAAGGGTTTGGTATCGAAGATATCTAAGCAATTAATAAATATACATTAGACTACAAGCTATTTCCCAATAGATAAATAGTCATAGGATATGAACAAACAGTTCTCAAAAGAACTGCAAAATATTTACAACCACATGAAAATGTTTCAAATCACTGAATAATAAGAGAAATGCATATCAAAACAACCCTGAGGTTTCACCTCCCACTCTACAAATAGGCAAAAATGATAGAAAAGCCGTGGGATGTCAGGCACACTAACACATTGTTGGCAGAGCTGTGAAATGGAACAAGCATTTTGGAAAGCAATTTGGAATTATGCAAATTAAGTGACTAAAATATCCATGCCCTTTGAGCCAGAAACTCCATTACTGAGATTATACTCCAAGGGCACCATCAACCATCAATAAGAAAAAAAGCCCCCATGTACTCCAAAGTATTTATAATAGTGCTTTTTGTGATAGTTAAGAATTGGAAACAAAGTAGATGACCATCAATTAGAGAATGGCTTGAAAAAAACTGGTGTATGAATGCAATAGAATATTACTGTACTGTAAGAAAATTTGAGTGCAATGAATATAGAGAAGCACGAAATGATCTATACAAACTGAAGCAGAATGGAGCCAAGAAAACAATATACAGAGTAACTACAATAATATAAATGAAAAGATTACTACATCAAAAAATAAAAAATAAATGTAACAGAATTATAAAGAGCAAGTGGGACATATGAGAAGACACCTCCAACCTACCCCTTGATGGAGGTGGGAGATCCACAGGTGTTACTATTGTACCAGAAGCGAGTGAGACACACCACAGAGTATAAGTTTTAAGTGGAGAATTTATTAGCCGGCAGCCATTGGGGTACGGTACCACAAATCAATGGCAAATGTGTTGGGGTGATGGCTTGGCTTATATAGGATATGTGTGGGGTACAGAATGGAGGGGACAGGAACAAAGGTCCTGGCTGATCAAAAGATTCAGTCAGGTTATCGTACTAGTGGGATAATCTCATTTACATTCCTTGGTGGAGTCACGGAGTCCCAGGGATATCTCCCAGGAAGGGTCTGTCAAGTTATCTCTCAGTGGGATGGTCCTATCTATTGACATTCCAAGGAGGAGCCACGGAGTCCCAGGGGGTTTGCTAAATACCAAAGATATCTGAGTCCATTCTTTCTGGGGGTGCTTGTCAGTAGCTAGGGGTTACTCAGGGGTTCCTAATTTTCCTTGTATTACATTACATGCTACACTTTTTTTTTAGACTTTTTCAATGTATTGATCAGTTGTGCTGACTTTCTCCACCCACCCACCCCCACCATGTTAAAAATACTATTTGTCATATGGGATGGCTCTTTGGGAGGGGAAAAGGTATGGGGTATTATGGTGATGTAAGAAAGAGAAAATATCAATAAAAACTTCATAACTCAACAAATAAAATCTGTTCTGCTTCTATTGAAATGTTTAAAAAAAGACTTAACGAGCTAGAGGACCTGGATTCAAATGTGAATTCTGTCACTTACTACTTAAGTGAACTGGCTTCCTTCTGTTGTGAAGAGAATAAGAGCGAGCCCCGAGACCTGGGTTCAAGGTAAATTTAGGTGTGGATTTATTGATTAAGCTTGAGACTACCTGGAGTATACACTCAAAGCAGGCAGTCCCTAATCGAGATACTTACAAGGCTTATAAAGGCAAAAACCACGAAACCACAGTTAGGGAAGGTGGCTAGCAGAAGCAATGGTGCACAGAAGCAAAGAACAGCCATCGGTCAGATCCATAGCTCAGAGCTAATTTGGGAATATGGCGCAAGGGGGTCCCTCCCAGGTCGTGGTCAGCTTCCCAGAACAGGGTGGAGGGCACAGGGTGGAGGGACATGAGGCAAAGGGCAGTGGAATTCCCCAGAACAGGCTGGGGTCATGTGCTGGGTGAAGGGTGGGGGACCTCTGTACCCCTTGCTTGGTCAGCTATGTTCTGGGTGGAGGGTCCTAGCTTGGTCAGCAGAACAGTTTCACCATAACCCAGGGTGTGGGGACCCTATTTGGTAACAGGGTGGTCTCTCCTTAAGATGAATTTGTACCTTTACCCTGGGACTGATCCTTGTACATAATGCTGATGTAAAGGAGAATATACTGAATGCCGATTCAGGAGAAAGGGGGGTCAATCTACCCAGAACTACGCATTAAGCTGTTTCAAGCCATTACAGGGTGTAGGACAGAGACAAAGACAAAAATATAAAGGGGATTAATGGTGGGCTTCAAATTTGGGCACAACATTTCAAATCTAGCTAAAAATCCCACTTTCTATAAGAAGCTTTTCCAGATCGCCCTTAAATCTAATGCCTTCCTTCCATTGATTATCTCCAGTTTATCCTGTATTTTGTTTGTATATGATTGTCTTCAATTTCCACCCCTTTCCTCCATTAGACTGTAAGATCCTTGAGGGCAGGGACTGTCACGCAGCTGGTGCTTAATACTCAGCCAACTAACCTTGGTCAAGTCACTTCACAGTCTAGACTTCAGCTCCCTTATCTCTAAGATGTGTGGGTGGGTCTTAATGTACAGAAGAATTATCCAGGTCCTCCCTGTTTTCTTGCTTAATGGAGGTCTTTACCCCTACCAGTTTAGGGCATCAGCCGGCATAGCCACCAAAGGGCACCATAGTGGGTCAACAAGCACTCAGAGCTAAAGTATTCTTTTGCGCCGGATGGAGGGAATGACAGATACATGAAAGCAGTGCAAAGTTAGGAGGTGAACAGGGGCAGTATCAAGTTGGATCCAGGTTGTGGTTGGAGAGACGTAACACATTAACGGGACAATTTGTTCCACAAGCGGAGGAGCAGGTGCTTTTTTCATTGTTCTGCTAGGAGAAGGCAATTTCCCATAGTTCTCCAGGGCAGCAATAAATAACCCTCCCAGGGCCCTTTGCAGGAATGCCAAGCTCTAGATCTGGATAGGAAATCCTAGAAAACTGATTTCACAGATGTCCAAGGGGCCCTTTATAGAGCGGGGGGAGGGGCAGGTGGCCTGAGCTGGAACTTGGCCTCGGGCTCTCCCTGGGGAGGCTCAGACCAGCTGGCGGAGGAAGCTCAGCCCCACACCGCCCGGGCCCCATCCCTTCACTAGGCACCCAGGGCTGGGAAGAGGAGTCCCGATAAGAGCATCTCCTCCCCTTCTCTCCCCTCCCCCGCGGCGCTAGGGGGCAGGCCTACTGGAGACAAGCCCCACGGAAGTCTCCTCCCGGGGTGGTGACGTCACCACCCCGCCCCCGCCTTTCGACGATCCCATCAGGCGCCGCGGTGCATCGGTTCCCACCTTTTCCCACCGCCGCCCCCCGCGCCCCCTCCCCCCGCCCGCGCAAGCCCCCCCCCCTTCCTGATTCCTTTCCCACAGTGCACTACGCTGGCGGCGGTGGTTCCGCGCCCCCGCGCCCCCTGCTTCTGCCTCTCGCCCCAAAATGGCGGACACAATGAGCCGGAGCCGCGCCGGCTTTCCCTGAGGAGCTCGTGAGAAGAAGCCTCGCGGCCCAGGCCGAGGGACGACGACGACGACGAGGAAGGAGAAGAGGAGGGGGACAGCGAGCCAGCCGCCTCGACTCTCCTCGGACGTCGCCTCGCCTCCTCCGGGGGCCCCGCCCCGGCCTCCCCCAGCCCTCGCGGCCACCCTCCCTCCTTCCCGCCGCCGCCGCCGCCGCTTCCTCCGGCTCCCCGCCCCCGCCCCCTCCGCGGCCTCCTCGTCGCCCGGCTCGGCCCCGGCGCCATGAAGCTGACGGACATCGTGCTGCGGAGCTTCCGCGTGGCCAAGGTGTTCCGGGAGAACTCGGACAAGATCAACTGCTTCGACTTCAGCCCCAATGGCGAGACGGTCATCTCGAGCAGCGACGACGACTCCATCGTCCTGTACGACTGTCAGGAGGGCAAGTGAGTGAGCCGCCCCCGCGCGCCCCCGGCCCTCCCCGCCGGCCCCGAAGCCGCGTGGCAGCGGGCGTTGATCCCCCGGGACGCTTCCGGGAAACTGAGGCTCGGAGCGGGCCGCGGCGCGACCCGAGCCCCCACCGTGCCCGGCCTTTCCCCCCCGCGCCTCCCCTTCCCACCTTCCAGTAACAGCAGCCCGACGCGTGTGGTGCATCCACGCGTGTCTCGTCCCGTCCGCGCCGGGCTTCCCGGGGATTGCCCCTTTCAGGAATAAGCGGCCCTTTGGCGTGTCGGAGACCCCTTCCCGCAGTAACATCTTTAAGCGCATCAAATAAAACGCCTGCGATTACAAAAGAAGCCGGTTATACCGAAATAAGCACGAGTTTCCCCTTCCACGCGAGTCCCGCCCGGGGGGAGTGACTCGTCCAAGGTCACACGTCGCATGCCCAAAGCTTCGCCCTTCGCACTCCATCCGAGGAAGAAGCAGCTTTTCGCTTTCTTCTCGGATCGGAATCCGACCTTACTGACCACCACCCTGGACGCGGACTCGGAGCTTTCCCCCCTTGTGCCCCGTGAAACGTTGGCCCCTTCCCGGCGCTTTCAAACTGTTATCCTTTAGGTGCCTTTTCCCACACACTCCACCTGGGCATCCTAAACGCCCTGGTCACTTTTTAGCGGTCACCGAGCAAATGGTCTTTTTTGCATTTTGGTTGCTGTTAAAAAAAAAAAAAAAGGTTTAGCGAGCTGTGGCACGAAGATTGGAAAAACATGTTGATTTTCTTTAAACAATGTAAGCTTTTGGTCACATCCCGAGTGACCTCAGTTCAACTTCTGGCAGTGTTTTATAACCTCGGCCCACTCAACTTCCTCACTCAGTTCTTACCGAATCAGCACATTCTTAATAATTCCAGTTTATAATGAAGGGTATTATTTTTTCGGATCTTTCGTGAAGTATAATAGTGTCGTTTATGGAGAACTCTTTATACCACTTTAAACTTGTCCTTTAATGTTTGGTATTTTGTTTTCTGGGTGTGCTGGTATGAATGGTTTGGGGGTTCTTTTGTTTTTGGGCTGCTTACACAAGGGACTTGACTGCTCAGTCTTAATTTTTAATATAAATGCCTCGTTTCTTAGACTTAATACTCCTACCAGGCTTCCACAACTCTAGTGCCAGGTACTGTGATAATGAACTTTATTGCTTCCTCCATGTACAACCCTGGTGAGATGCATTCGTGTCTTTCCTAAATCTTTTGACCAGGACTGGTAATACTCTTACTTGTTTTCATCCTGGGTCCAAACTTTCCCCTGTTTACTTTTAAATCTTTGATAGATTTTTTTCCTCTGTGTTTCTTCCAGACTTTTATTTATGTTCAGTTTCTGTTGTTTCAAACTGTATGTTTTTAGGAACAAGACCTTTTTGTGATTTTTGTAGACAGCTTTTGGATAGTCTGGTATGTATTTAATTTATATGGGGTGTATTTTTTCCCCTACTCCAGACTTCAGTTTTTTAGCACTTTGTTTACAGCTCTTTTAGAAAAGACTTTGGCAATAAGTTTGAAGAGTGTACTAATGGGCTAGTAATGTCAAATGGTGTGGAGAAACACATTAAATTTGTTGTATGGAGGAGCCTTTGATAGTAGGCTCTTTAGAGGGAATGGGTAGACCAGATTTTTAATGACTGATCAAAAGTTAATGGAGGGACTACTAGTAGGCAACCCTTTGCCCTTGTCTGTGTCCTTGAATGAACTTTGGGTCAGTGAAGCTGCTTGAGATATGCAGACAAGTTTGAATGAAGGGATTTAGTAGGTTTTCTGTGCTTGGATTGTCTTTCTCCGTTGCAAGTAGAACAAAAAGGTCACCTTTTGGGCTGTTGGAAGTCATCAAATAGACTTTATAATGGTCTTTTGAATGCTTGTCATTGAGTGGCTCAGCAGCTGATGTGCCGTGAATTTCTTTACCTGTTAATTCTTTCCTTTTTCCCCTTAATCACTTGTGACTTTGGGAAAGTATGGGATTGAAAAGAGCTGCACTCTTATGTCTGCTCTGCTGCCTATTTGTAACCTTGCGCAGAAGCTACTTAAACTTCCTGGGTCTAGGTCTCTGACCTAAAATCAGAAAACTGGAATAGACCATCTTGAAAACGTCTCTTCTAAATCTTAGTATGAGCCCAAGTTGCTAAAGCTTGAGAAAGATTAGTTTTTCCCCATGTATATCAGGAGGATAAAAAGTTTCTTCTAACATCCATATACTTTACCATTCCTCTAAGCTGTCAGGACTTAATTTAGGAATAGAAAAATGATTGGAAGTACCAGTTGCTAAGCATTTACCTGTTTATCATGAACTTAAATTTTCCTCATGGATTTTTCATCTTTTAGCAGTTGTGTTTTATTAGGGCACTTATTTTTTGGAAAGCGGGAGTTCGGAACCTTTTTCGTGTCAGTTTTGGCAGTATCTGATGAAGAAGCCTGTGGACTCCTCAGAATCATGTTTTTAAATGCATAAAGTAAAACACCAAGGACTACAGAGGAAACAATTGTATTGAAATATAGTTATCAAGATAGATTAAAAAAGTTCACAGAATCCAAGTTGAGAAACTCTAGTGTAGAGCACTGTGCTATCCTCTGGTGACTTGAAGTTTAGATAAGAGACAATCTCTTCTCTCTTCATGTTTTGTCTAACGAGGAAACAAAATACATTCGAAATTCTTCAGAGAGATTTAAAAACAGTATCTAAGTCACCGAATGATTTCACCTTCAAAGAACTTTTGTTCTTGTGGGTGATGCTCATTGTTGATGCAGAATCACCTTATATTAATTAGAGTAGGGGAAACCTTAAAGGTCATTTAGTCCAGTCCTCTCATTTTATAGATTGAGGAAAATGAGTCCCAGAGAGGTTAAACAATTCTGCTCCACTGTTTTCTTGGAGCTCTCACATCTCCCTTCCAACTTAACACTTCCTATATATTTTAACAAGAAGATATAATTAAATGCATACCTAACCTTCTCCTCTCCAAACCTTATTATTACAATATTTTCTTAATTCATAATTTGAAAATATTATAAAGTCTGTATTGTGGCATTCCAAAGTGAGTATCATAAATACCACCTACAACTGATGTAACTAGAAACCAGTCTTGTAGGGGTACTGTCACAGGGTGCTGCATAGAATGTCAAAAGAGTTGCTTATAATTATAGTTAGACATTTAGTTATAAGGGAAGGTAGGTTGGGATATATGTGGAAAAATGACTGGTGTGTAAAAACAATCAATAAAACTTTTAAAGAAAAAACTAATCTTTTCTTTAGACTAGGTATATATAGCATATTAAATCTGGAAATGTTTCTTTGCCCTGCCATCTCTACCCTCCACCCTCAACAAGGACAGGAATGTAAAATGTGTATATAAATGTAAATAACCTATTTTCAGCTGTTGCTTCATTTCCCTAGTAGCTTTCTTGGTAAACATGAGAAAGTCTACTATGTCTGGGCATGGAAACTGAAAGTTTTAGTTACATAATTCCATTTCACATAGATGTTAAACTGCTTATATTCTCACTACTATATAGACTAAGTGAAGATAAAGCTGCCCATTGCTTAAGCCATAACTAAGTTTGCCTGCTATTCCTAAGATGAATTTTTGTCTTCTTCCCCCAAAAAGCTTTGTGGTTCAGTTGAGTTCAACTCTTTGTGACCTCATTTGTGGTTGTCTTGGCAAATATACTGGAGTGATTTGCCATTTCCTTCTCCAATTCATTTTACAGATGAACTGTTGCAAACAGGGTTAAGTGACTTGCCCAGAGTCACACAGCTAGTAAGTGCCTGAGAGCACTGGGCCACCTAGCTGCCCTCCAAAAAGCTACTTGCTCCCTGAATAAGGGCCAACTTAATCAGATTGATAAGTAGTTAACAACTCATTCATATTTTATATGATTTGGAGTATATTTTGGGTACCCAGTGAGCATCTGTATTGGTGATGTCACATTTGAAGACTGTGGCAAAAATTGTCCTGCTTTTTGCTATATAGCATCATATTACTAGCATACTTTACTCATTTCTGTGGTCTTTTAAGTGTTTCATAAAGTTGGGTGTCTTGGCCTTATGCTAATCTGTCAGCTCAACCTCCAGACATTTTTATAAATGAGAAAAATATTGCCATCTTCCTCCTCCCCTCTTTCTTGCTCAGTAGGATCATAAATTTAGAGATGGAGGAGAATTTAGAGGTCATCTAGTCCAACCTCTTCATTTTGCAGATGAGGAAAGAGGCCCAGAGAGTTACATGGCTTGCAATGTCAAATGATGACAGAACTAAGATTTTAACCTAGGTCATTCCGTTCCAAATCCAGTGTTCTAGCTATACTAATATAGGACTCGCCTGCAAACTGAAGCTAAAACATTTCCATTCATTCAACGGACTTTTTTTTTTAATTAAACTGTTTTTATGTGCAAGATAACAGGTTATAGGACCAGTTTTCAGACAGCTTATGATCTTGATCTTGTAGGGGAGTGCTAGATGGATAAAAATGAATAATACAAGTTCAGAGGTGATCCAGTTCTTTCAGCTGTTGGAGAGGGGTAGAGGCAGATAGGAAAAGGTATGGAGAAAAATTTAGTGTAGATACAGTTTTGTGTGGGGTGACTTACTCTGGTGGGGTTGGAGGGTTGTGAAAGGAGTAGAACAGTTAATTCATCTATAGGGTCCATAGAAGGATAGTGCAGAATTTCTTGTCTCATTGAAACTTGGATAACAAAATCTTATCAGACTGTAGTGTCATATATTCTTTAGCCTCTAACTTTAGAAGTGTTTTTTAGAGTGCTTTTCAGTGAAATGAGATTGTTACCAAATTCAGCTATAGCCTGGTCTGCAGAAGCTATATGGGAAGTTTAATAACCAACTTCAGCAGTCGATTGTACCTTTCTACTATGTTAAAGGGACATTATTCTTACATTGTGTAGTTGGAAAATCAAGTAAAAAGTGACTTTAAACTGCTACAGAAATCAGTTTTTGGAGAGCCTAAAAAAAGGCTGATTTAAAAAAAAAAAACAACTATATTGTAAGTGTAGGACAGCTACATAGTTCACTATTAAAGGCAGATTCCATCAGGAAATGCTAACAATGGTTACAAACAAAGCTCTGCTTCTAATTCCAGTTTTTAAAGACCCCTGCCCTGCTCTTGACAGGAAAGTGCCTCTTGATTCCTGTGTATCTGAACCAGGGCATTATTTTTTAATCTCTTTTTTCCCCCCACTAAAAAAAGGTAGTTTTAAGAAATAACTGGGAATCTTTCAATTCTATTCACTTCCTCAGTGTTTAGGGAAATTCTTTGTATCTGGTTGTTGTTTTTTTTCCTTTGTCCCGAACCGGTCAAATTCTTAAAGCAACTTTGGGTTTTTTTTCTTCCCAGGAATTAAAGATAGAATCCATCAAATTATTTTTTAATTAACCTGTCACTTGACACATTAAACTGTGATGAAAGGCTTGTTTTTGAACCCAGTGGAGGGTATATTTCCCTTTTTTTCCCAACTTATATAAGGTTGTAACTTATCTATTCCACAAAGAACCAGCTAAATGCATGGTGCTGCTCTATAATGTTGTGAGTTGGTTTGTTTAGTGATAGAACTTGTATAATGTTCCCTTTCTGGGATTTCTTTATTTTTATTTTCCCAGACCAAAGAGAACACTGTACAGTAAGAAGTATGGAGTGGACCTAATCAGATACACACATGCAGCAAACACTGTAGTGTATAGTTCTAACAAAATAGATGGTAAGTAAACTTTCCCTTTTTTTTTTTTTTTAAAGAGATGTTTATGAGCACTGCCTACTTCTCCCCCACCCCCCACTGCATCCCTTGTAAAACAATGCCTAGAATTTACATTTTCATAAGAATATGTTGAAAATTTTACTTGTATAAAAATCCCTCGGACTAAATACATTCTGATAGAACTTGTTACTCCAGCCACGTAAACTGTAAGGAAACTAGAAACAGGTGGCAGCTTTTACTTCAGAAATTCCTTGAACACAAAGGTTGATAAATATGTCGTAACTTGAAATGGGGATGGGTTAGAGAAACCAGGAGGAATAGCCTCAAGAGATAGAAGTTATTTTTAAATCGTAGGGTTAGCATACAGATAAGGAACTACTTTACATACAGTACAGGAAGAAAATGATTCAAGAAGGATTTAGTTGATTTACATTGATAATGGCATTTTGGTGTGTTTGTAACTATATCCTTAACATTTTGAAATTGCTCTCATGAAGAGTACTGATCCTTTCTCGACACTGTTTCATTCTTCTTAGGTGAACTTAAATTTTACCTGAATTTAATTCTTTTTGATAAGCTACAGGCTGTAGTCATCTAGGATTGGATAGGTTGTCTTAACTGATAACCAAACTTCTGAGTTTTTTTCCTGTAATAGGCAGGCTGGGTCTCAGTTAAACTTTCTCACTTAGTGTAGGTTTTCCCTATTAGAAGGAGTGACTAGTATTTGGTTGTCATAGGTATTTCTGCCTTCCTAGCTGGTCTACTTGTTAGCTTAGGCAATGTGCTTCAGTGCATCACTGAATAAGTTGTTTAAATTGTTATCTTAGTTATACCTATAAATCTGCTTTATTTTGAGGGAAGGTGGGTGGGAGTGTCATTTTTAGGAGACTTTCCCGTATATAAATAGATTTAGTGAGTATCTTTGTTTCTAAGCTTGCCGACTTCTATTTATAGGTAGTCTTCTAAGTAAATAGTGTGGCCAGTGCAGTTGAGCTAAGAAGGAACAATTAGGATTCACTTCGCAGGAAATATGTTTAATTGCAAACTAAAAGAATTGGAAGTTTTTCCTCTTGGGCTTTTTTTTTTTTCCTGATTTGAAAATCCTCCTTATATGCAATGAGGAGACATGTATATAAAACTATTTATCTAGGCTCCAAGTTAAAGAAGATACCTTGCTGGTTTTGTACTTTAAGGATGCTGCCTTTCTTGTAACCCTAATTCCCCCTTGTTCTTCATGAAGAGCTCCGGCCTCGACCCCGTTTCCTTCTGCCTGATTCCAGGCTGAGGTAGTAGTTTGTACAGTTTGAGGGTCTATGATACCACCCGGTACAGGAGATAACTGTACAGGCCACTGCCTTGCCAGGGACAGAGCGCTGCCACCAACAATGGTTTGTAGCAGAGCATGGGGACGGTCTTCCTGCCTTCCTCTGTGAAACCAGGTAACTCTTTTTCTAACAGAAAAAGGATCTAATGATTCTTTGTGGGTAGGTAAAAGTACTGAAAGTATTACTAGTTCTTAAATTCATTGCACTTAGTAAACCAAGATTATGATATAGATCCTAGGCCTAGCTGTTTGTCGTATAAGCGATAAGTAGATAGCATGATCAAGCAGTTGTTGAAATATTTAGAAACATAAGGACATTATAATGAAAAAATTCTTTAAAGATGTCACTTTTCACTCATAGTTGGTCAAGAGATTAAAATGATCTTACGTTCCATTACACTGGGTACCTTTTTCTAGCATCTTTCCTCTTGTTTGTATCTTTTCCAGACTGTCTTTTCCTATAGACTTTTTTACCAGTTGTCTCTCATTACTGCTGTTTACCTAAATGACTCTTATGACTCATCAATCTTCTTTCCAGTGGTTTACTCCTTGTTTGTTTTTCAAACGAAGGGTTATTGTTATATCAAAGGATATGCTTATTTTCCCACAAACGTTTTTAGGTGTTTGGTGTTTGTCACAGCCTGATAATTGCTGAAATGTTTAATATTTAGTTCCCTTTGAGAAAGTAAGAACAGTCTGGAGTTGGTCAACAGGCATTCAAGTCATTTTTGTATTGGGAAGCTTACATAGTCTTAAAACCTAGTAGAGGTGAAAATTTGTACTTTGTTAGATTTACTTTTGAGGAAGCATAGTTTTAATTTATGCGTCTTAAAAAGACAGAGTCACTCACGCGAGCTTAGCTTTAACAGCCTGTCTGGGAACAAATTAAGAAAAACTATAAGTCGGTCTACTTATTAGGTGGCATTGGAGAAAGACTACTGAGAGCCTGATTGGTTCTAATTCCAATTCTGCCACAGACTTGGGTAGGTGACTTTGAGTCTTTTTCTATCGTTTTAATCTAAGAAAGTTCAGCTTAACTTTCCAGAAGCAAAGACTGGGAAATAAATTATTTTTTTGAACTCTATACCAAATGCTATCAACAGTTTTATTTGCCAAGGATTTTTTAAATGAGAAATTTGGTCAAGCTGCTTTTCTTGCCCACCATAACCTAGCATTTCAGAGGTTTTACTTGACGTTTTCATGTTCTTAAGAGTCTTCTGATCAAGATGGGCAAATGTTGCTCCCTCACTTTTTTGCACCTGTGGGTGCAGACCATGCATTTGTGGTCAGTCTGGGTGGATATTTTGGCTAGTTTGGCTGGCCTAATTTTCTCCCGTTTTATACTAAAAGGGGCAACCTTTTGGGGGAGGTAATGTTTATGGATGAAGATGTGGAAACAAGATGCCAATTTTTTAAAAGGATTTAGGTCTTCTGACCATGAATTAGTTTTGCGTCTTTTTCAAATTGCAAAGAAGGGGCCCGATAACTTCTCAGCTGATGGAGGATATTGCTTTGGTACTTTGTGTGCTTTCAGATACAATCCGCTACCTGTCCTTGCATGATAACAAATACATCCGGTATTTCCCTGGACACAACAAGAGGTAAGACCCAGAAGAAGTGGGCGGGATTCTTGCAGAACTCTTAGGCTAGTGAAGTAAGTAGGGAAAGAGTTGTTCTTTAGTTTGAAAAAAACATCATTTTATGTGTGCTTTCTGCTTCTTCACCACTCTTCTGCATTTACCAGTGTCTTCTGGAGCACTGAGGATACGTAACATAATAAGTGTATATCCGATGCCTGAGCTGGAGAAGAAGCACTTCTTATCTAGTGGGTTTTTTTTTTTAATCTTTGTGTGCATGTACACCTGTTTATTTTAAAACCTCAAAGCAGGTGAGACTTTCTTTGATTGGCAGAACTTAGGTATCGCTCCAGGTATCACTAATACAGACAGAGACAGATCTTTTGAACCTTAATAACAGCCTTGTGAGGTAGTTGCTATTGTCATCTCCCTTTTACAGATGAGGACACTGAGGCTGAGAGGTTAAATGACAAGTTTAGGTGTTTATGACCATGTATATTCCTAAATTACATGGCATTGCTTTTTAAAAATTAACATCCCACGGCTTTCCTTGTCTCTGCCCAAAGTAGAAGATAGTCTTAATAATACTAATAAGAGCTAGCATTTATGTAACACTTTAAGGTTTGCAAATGCTGACTATTATTGTTGTCACTCATCACTGTTCTTTGCTCTATTTTGAGTGGGTTTGTAAGGTCTTGGAGAAGGATGGTAGATTTACTCTGACAATGATTTGGAGCTTGTTTACATTTACTTCTCCCTTTTTTTTCATGATTTGCATTTGTCTTGGACATATTTCAGGGTGGTAGCCTTGTCCATGTCACCAATTGATGACACTTTTATCTCTGGGTCGCTGGATAAAACCATCCGACTCTGGGATCTTCGGTCTCCTAACTGCCAGGTAAGCCATAAGAATTGACAGATCCCAGGAGTCTGTTGTTAATCAGAACTTTGATGAAACTGTAGGTTTTAATACATTTTTAAGTGTAATTTGCTTTGGAACTCGACTTTGAGTTAAAAGACTTTACAGAATTGTTTCTCTTAAGTTTCAGTTTTTTTAAATGTTAAGCAAAATTTATATTTCCTGGTATATTCGTTGATGGGAGAAATATCTCTTCTCTGAGTTAATGTGGGTAACTGCTACCAAATTTATATTTAGCACAATCCAGAAATTATAAAGGTAACAAGCCTAGGTTTTATTTTTATACTCAAGCATAGGTTCAGACTCAAAGAATAGGATTCTAACCAGGCTTCTTACAGGCAAAATTTTATCAGAGTGATAAATAGTACTTTTACCTATTGCAATCTTGTATATTCCTCTTAGACCAAAAAAGTTAAAAAAACAAAAAAGAAGATAGAGCCACAGTCCCCTACCTCTTCATTGTCATAGAAGTTGAGCAAACGTAAACAGAGTCATAATCTCATATCTCCCCTAAGGAAGCAACTTCATCCAAGACAGTCTATGGATAAACTAAGTCAGGTTACAGATCAAACTACATTTAGAGGGCTCAGGCTGATGGAGGAGGAGGACTTCATGTTGCCAAGGAGTCAGGATAGTTGAGATTTTTCCTCTGACTTCTTACCTAAGGAATTTTGAAGGCTCTAAGTAAACTTTTACATCCCATGAGGTTGGTTTCAGTCAGTGAGGTTATCTGAAGGCAGACTTTAAGTTAGCCAAAATTTACAGGAGAAATGGCCCCAAGTCCTAAGAAAATCAAATTGATTCTGATTCCATTTTGTAATTGGTTCTATTCTGTATCACTCCCAGTATGTTAGGATTGCCTAAGCCACTGCCTAAGTCTCTGAGTTCAGAAGTTGAGCTTTCCTCTCTGACAAAGCTGTCCTATAAATCACCTTAATTCAAAGAAATATAGTCTCTACACATCATAACCCCGTACAATTAAGAGAGATCTGTTATCTCACTAACAAACCTTGAAAGATGCAGGTGGGTTCTAGGAAGTCTGTTATTCCTGCAAAGCTGGCTGTCCTTCAAGAAAGTCTGGCCTGTTAGCCATGCAGGTGGACATCACCAATGAGCTTTCCATAGCAACAAGACAGAAGGAGGGGGCTGTCACTATTTCTGCATTCCTGACTTCCATCTAATCATGTTGTTTTCCATCATCTATCAGATTTCAGACTTTTTAACCAATCATATTGTTTTATGCTTCCTATTCTTTGTTCTTTTGTACTTCACAAAATTATATAAAGGTTAGTAAGCCCTATCTCGTGGTCTTTTGACTGACTGAGAAGTCGAGAGACCCCTTTTATTGTTGATTGCTAGCTTTACCAATAACTTGAATATGCTCAGAACTTTGTGCTCTAGTTTACTTTAGTTTCAATTGCAACAGATGCAATGATAAATGAAAATTTTAAAAATTTTCATAACAATGGCAGCCTCATTTTGAGATTCCTGGATGATGATTATGATTAGAACTGGTGACAAGGAAGAGAATTCTAATCCCATTAAGTGTTGCACAGAATGCTATGTCCCATCAATGCATGTTTTCTTAATTGGGATTTGCTAGGACCTTGGATCAGTATCCTGATTGTGGTCAATTCTAGCTGTATTTGGTAGCCTACCTAAAGTCTGAGTTCTTATGCATGTTCTTCATTCTATAAAAGAGAATGAATGCCAAATCTTGAAGGTGTAGCTCCTCTCTATGTACCTCCCCCCAAATCTCAGGTTATTAAGAGGTAAATGTTATCCAGGGTGACTATTGTGTGTCCCGTGGTCTGTGACCTTCATTAATTTAAGCAAAATAATCTCCTGTAGATTCTTAAAATGTCTGTCTTCTCATAGGGCCTAATGCATCTTCAGGGAAAACCTGTTTGTTCTTTTGACCCAGAAGGGTTAATTTTTGCTGCTGGCGTCAACTCTGAAATGGTTAAGCTTTATGATCTTCGCTCCTTTGATAAGGTAATGTGTTGATATTTTTCATTCTATCCCAACATTTCCTGTGTTTAGAGTGAGGTTTGGAGGTAGTAGAGGAGGATAGCAGGATTTAGTTGTGAAAAATGATATTTTAAAGTAGTGAATGCTAACTCATTTTAATATATGCCCCTTCCTTTGTGACTGTGATTCAGTTTCTCTTGTTTTGGGCCACCATCAAGTAGCTGCTATCTGGAACTTAACATAACTTTCCAAAATTTGGATTTTAACTTTTGTCTAGGTTATCTTGTATATGTTGGGCAAGAGGACATATAAGATATACTCTTTTTTTTGGCCCTTAAAAAGCATTTTGGTCCATTGGAAAGACCATTGTGCTTTTAATACAAACCCAGGTTTTTGGTGTGTATTTCTGCCCACCCTGTGACAATTGGCTTATCTCATAGTATTTGTGTAAGATGGGGCTCATGTTTATATTCTCTAGCTCCCAGAGGAAAGTGCTTTGTGAATTGTAAAGAACTATGTAAATGTGAGTTACTGTTTTTGTCCAGAAAGGAATTCAAGTGGCCAAAGGTTCATTATCGAAAGTAATTTTGCTGTTCCCATGCTGCCTTATGAATCTGCCTTTCTTTTTCCATTTGAAGGGGCCATTTGCTACCTTCAAAATGCAGTATGATAGGAACTGTGAGTGGACGGGCTTAAAGTTCAGCAATGATGGCAAACTCATCCTTATATCTACCAATGGCAGTTTCATCCGCCTGATTGATGCATTTAAGGGAGCGGTAATGCACACATTTGGGGTAAGTTTAAGGTCTTGAAATTGCAAACTGTTTTCCCTCCAGGCTGTATTCTTATTGAGAGGTGAGTTGGATGCCTTCTGTTAGTTGGATTGTGGAGAATAAAACTAACCCTTCGCCTCATACCCATAGAACATGGAATTTAAAGGACTGAGAAGAAGCAGGTGGTGAGGGTGGAGGTCAAGAGAAAGAAGTTGTTCGACTTTCTTTGATGGTGGTTATGGTTAGAGCTGGCTGCTGTTGGTGGGTTTTTTGGTTTGTTTTAAATCTATTACAAAAAAGTTTATTTTGTCCTTATGTTTTAGGGATATAACAACAGCAAAGCTGTCACATTGGAAGCCTCCTTCACGCCAGATTCTCAGTTTATTATGATTGGTAAGATATTTACTCGTTTTCTTTGGCTTTTATAACTTTGACTTAGAAATTTTCAGCATTTAATTCCTCTAGTAGCCTGGCATTAATTATTAAAATGATATTAATGATCACTTATGTACTGATCAGATCACATCCGAAGTATGATCAGATCTGGGCACGCATCGAATTTTAGCAAGGACAATGATAAAGTTTCAGATGTTTAGTCAAGAAAAGACTTGTGTGGGTGGGGGGAACATGATAATTATCTCCAGGTCTCTTTAAGAACTGTCTTGTAAATGGGGATTTATATTTGTTTTATATCAGAGGGCAGAATGAAGATTGATGGGTGCAAAGAGATAAATTTTATTTAAACTTACTGTAAGGAAGAATGTCCTAACAGTTGTCCAGAAGCGAATGGACTGCCCAGAGGTCTTGGAGAAAAACCTGGATGGTTGTTTTTCAGATAGATTTATTTTAGAGAGGATTCTTACTTAGGTGTGGATTGTAGTAAAGCAGGGGAGCCTAACATGCCACCTGTAAAATTATTTTTAATATTATGATAACCATATTTCAGTATAATTGGTTTCCCTTCTAATTTGATGTATTTTGTTTTATGCATTTAAAAACATTATTTGAAGAAGGGCTCCAATGACTTTACCAGACTGCTGAAAGGACCATAGCACAAAAATGGTTTTTAGAACCCTGGTCTGTGGAAACTGTAGGGTTATAAACCTACGTGACTAGAAGAGTGTATAGTGCCTTCAGAAAAGTAGAGAGGTTTAGGAGAGATTAAGTTGTAGGGTAATGGTGGAGGAAGTCATTACTTTCTTGGAATTGTTTCCAGCACTTTTGGGATATCCAGGTGGAGGTGACATGCATTTGACAAAGTGGGTCTAGAACTCTCAAGAAAAGTTAACCCTCCCTCCCAAGACCCACATTTGGGATGTCAGTCTTGTTCTTGTATAGAAGATTTTTTAACAAAAATTTGATCTTTGCCAAAGTTAGTGCCAGTGTTTCACCTGCAAGTACCGTGAATTTTTGGAAAAGTATTAACTTACTACTTGGTCTCAACCATTTGCCTGACGTTAATGAGAATTAGCTAGGATGTTCATATAGAATATAGAGCCAAAATATAGTATGTCCCCAAAGTCTTAGTGCCATTTTAAGCTATCAACTACTGTAAGACTTTGGAGACACCCTGAAGTATCATACTCCTCCATTTTGCTACAGCTGCATAGAGGTAAATTGCAGTGCAGTTTAGTCTGTTAAGCCTAATTTCCCAGCTGGGTAGAAGTGTGATAACAGATCTTAGGGATAGTACTGATTTGTATACCTCAGTAACATCTTCAAGCAAGGTAAAGTAAGTATTTAGCATAAAAAGGGGTATCATTTCAATCAGTGAAGTAAGAAAGGTAACAGATACTATGCTTCCTTTCAGATGGGATTTTTTAGTTGTTTCTAGCAATCGAATATCCCACCTTCATAGAGACTGAACATACCAAGAAACCTGATGAAGCACTCTTCCTTGATTGCCTTTTCTGCATTTTCTCCAGGGAATTACTCTTAGAATGAGGCTTCTGAGTAGGATTTCTGAAGACTTTGTTCTGTGTGTTTTTCCCCTGCTATGCATCTTGAATTTAATGCAGTTTTTAAAAAAATTCCTCATCTCTAGGCTCTGATGATGGTAAGATTCACGTCTGGAATGGAGAAAGTGGCATAAAAGTGGCTGTGTTGGATGGGAAACACACTGGTCCCATAACCTGTTTGCAATTCAATCCCAAGTTCATGACCTTTGCCAGCGCATGTTCTAACATGGTAAGTATGTCAAAGTGCACAGCTTCAAGTAAATCCTAAGAGTATGTCTCCCCAAGAGAATGCTGCCCCTGGGATTGGGATTTATTGCTTTACTTTCTTTTATTTCCTATGGTACCCTTCTTCCCAAGTATCCCTTGCTTTACAGCTCATGTACACATGTTATTTTCTCTATGTGTATAATGCATACTTTCACATTAAGCCATTTCAAGCTGTCAAGGAGATGGGTAAAGTGCTACTCAGTCTCTTCCTGGCTTCCTTGTATTACCTCCCCAAGGGTAGAAAGGCTCCTGAAACCTTATCTTTTTGAGTCGTTCTGCTTTCTTGCTTAGTTCAGCCATATATCCCCAGCCCAAGATTGAGTTCTTTCTCTCTGCTGTCTTGATCATCCTTATAAGCTTCCAACCACTAGTAGACTTTAGTAGACTTCAAGGAAAATCCTTTTTCTAACTATGTTAGAATAGAATAGTACCCCGCAGTTTAGTTCTTCTAGCCCCATGTAAGACAGATGAACACAGCACACCGGATGGCTGCTAGCACAGGTTCACTTGATCTTGTCAGCAGAAAAGACAACTTCAGAGGGATTAATAATCTCACTTTAGTCTAGTCTTCTCAGGAGAGGGTTTCTGATAACGAAGCACAATTCCTACAGCATTCCCTAATCACCTGTCCCAAAGGCCCCAGCAAGAAGGGTGGGGCAACTACCCCTATGTCTCAGTGGGGTCAATCGAGACAGCTCATGAATTCCCCTAAATCCCTTCAAGCCTTGTTGGGGGCCAATCAAGGCACACACAGCATTCCAGCTTGTGCATTCAACTGTAAAGGCTCCCCATTCACTGACCAGTGCCCACCTGCTTTATAGGGCAACAGACAAGGCATATTGCCAGCAATAGCTTCACAAGTTTAGATCACTTGATCGCTATATTTTACTGCACAGTCACAGTGGATGTTTATAGTTTCAGCACACATGTTTATATTATTTATCATTATATAATGCTGCACAAGCGTGGTAATGTTTTGAACCATGATCATGAGTACTCTTATGTAATAACCAGGGAACAAGAGATTATGACTGGCTCCTGGGAACCTGAACTTTAAGAAATAATGACGAAAATCCATTTTACACACACTAAAATCCACCTTATTTATACCCCATACTTCACTTATTCCCACATTTACCTATAAACTGGATTGGGGGAAGACGAGAAATAGAGCATGGACTTTTACTACAGAATTTACCCCATGATGTATATTGTCCCTTTTTCCTTGCCAGAATTCCTACCATGTCAGTACTGTTGGGACGGACCTCTTCTAGTCTAACCCTTTCCTTTTACAAAAGAGGAAGCAGAGGTTGGCTTACTTAGAGTTTAGTGATAGAGGGAGGATTAGACCTCTGGTCTCCTGACTTCCAGTTCAGTACATTCTACTATACCACAGTTCCAAGTTTGTAACCTTAACATTAAAATCCTTACCTTCCCTCACCCCACAAATCCAGTCAGTTGGCAGATCCTGACATTTCTACCATCATAGCATCCCCTAAATGGTGGGGAACCTGTGCAGCCTCTTGACTGAGTCCAAGTTCTACAGAACAAATCCTTTTATTAAGGGGATTTGTTCTGTGAAGTTTGGATTCAGTCACAGGGCAGCACTTGAGGACCTAGAAGGCCACAAGTTCTCCACCCCTGCTCTAGTATATCCTTCCCTTCAAACAGCACCTTAGTTCAGGCCCTCATCACCTCTCACCTAGATTATTGCAACAGCCCCCTGATTTTTCTCTTCTTGCCACAAGTCTTTACTACTTCAGCCTCCCTCCTGCTGCTAAAGTGTTTTTCCTTGGATAGAGGTTGGACCATGTCCCTCCAGTGCTTTCCTCCAGTGACTTCCTATTGCCTCTAGGATCAAATATCAACTTCTCTGTTGAGCTTTTAAAATTTGAACCCCAACCTGTCTTTTTGGACTTGGTAAATATTATTTGCTTGATGGAACCAAAACTGCCTTTCCCTCTTTTCCTCACAGAGCTCCTGGTTTTTGTGTGAAACTTCCCCTGTTCCTCTCCTCTCTCCCTCCCGTAGGTGCCCTGCCATTCAGTCTGCCACTGCTTTGTACTTTTTGTGGTCCTAATTAGAATGTAAGCAAACTGCTTGTGAAGGGTGATTGTTTCATTATTTGGGTTTGTATTTCCCAGTATAGCACAGTTCTTGGCACATAGTAGGTGCTTAATAAATACTGATGATGATGAGTGAAGACAGGATGACAGAGTCAATATGTTCCACACCTATTCCCACCTCTCCCCCTGCCCAAATACCGGATTTTGAATCCTGCTTCTTTTCACAAGAACCTTTCCCTCCTTGGGCCTAGTTTCCTTAAATGTAGAATGAAGAAGTTGGAGGACCTCCTATATAGAGGCCCTTAACTTGTATTGCAAATATAATTCGTCTTTTCCTTACCAAAAAGATGCTAGAGTGTCAGTATTGTTGGGGACCTCATGTAGTCCACTCTTCTTATTTTATAAAGGAAAACAAGTTGCTGAAGATTCAGATTGGCTCATTTCCCTTGTGCTTTGCAGAAGCCTTTGGTTCTAAACACAGAAAACTTATACTATCCATCCTCCTTTGCTCAGAACTGAAATAATTTTCTTTTCCTTCCAGGCATTCTGGCTGCCTACCATTGATGACTGATCATTTGTCAGCAGTGTCCGCACATTGAAGGGCAGCCAATAAGAGAAGGAAAGGGACTGAGTATTGGGATTATGTTGTTCTCCTGACCGGAAGCATCCTTCTACTTAGTCCTCATGGACATCACTATACATCCTTTAAAAAAAACAAACAAAAAAAAAACTCCTTTGCTGCATTCCTTCAAAAGGACTCTCGGTGCTGCAGACCTGAAGTTGGATCCAGATTTTCTAGTTGTGGCCTGTATCAAGCTCCTCCTGAGGGGTGAGCTGTGTCAGGCTCATGGGCATCAGTGCGGACCCTTGGCATAGCCTCCTCTTTTGAATGTATAGGGAGCCTGTAAAATCTTGACTCCACATATCTTCTTTCCTGCACCCTGTCCCCATAAATGCATGGAAATCTAGTTCTGGTTTTGAGGTACTAGTGCAGTTTCCCCTTTTCCCTCTGCATGTGTCATGATTGAATTTTCCCAGTATTGTCGTGGCTTTATTCCATAGCCATCATGTTTCTTCTGTGCCAAAAGTTTAAAAATAATCAGTTCAGATGTCCTAGGTACAGAGGGAAGGACAGAGCTATGTAAGGTCTTGGTTTGCAAGGAACTGGAGGAACTCTGCAGACTGTTAGGGTGAGGGTGCCAGGTATGGACTTAGTTGTGTGGCTAACTCAAACCTGGTTCAGTCTGTTTCTTACTGACACGGCAAGCATAGAGAGGCCAGAGAGATGTGAAGAGGTGACAGATCAAGTGCCTCCAGTAGTCAAGGAGGCTTAACCTCCTTAGCAGACAGGGGGCCAGCCCTGTGTAAGCAAATGGCAGCTGAGCTGGGATGCAGTTGGGTTGTCTCTGTCCGATGATCTTTTGTGTACATATTTATGAGGGGGTGGGGGGTGGGAGCCTATTTTTTTACTTTAGAAATCAATAACTATTTCACGTGGGCCAGTATTGTGGAATGAGTCCAAATTGTTTACACTGATGCTTTCTTTCCTCTACCCTTCTTTTCCCCCCCCAACCCCCCCCCCCAAAAAAAATCCTGTAAATAATCTGCAGATAGTCCTACCCCCTTGTCCAGCCACCTAAACCCACAAAGCTGATTCTGGGCTTGTATTTTTGTTAGTGTCTAGCCTTTTTATATGACTTTTTTCTTATTTTACATTTCAGCTGTGTGTGCACCTTCGTTTTAAAACAAAAACCTACACATCGTAACATCAGGCTTTAGTACAATAGTCTTGTTCTCACCTGATTCTTGGTATTGTCAGTTCTTTAGCTGGGCCACAGGAGAAATGCTCTCACCTTTGAGTTGAGGAACAGCCTGATTTTTCTACCAGAGAGTGTTGCCACAAGTGTTAAAAAGTTTTTCCTCTTTACCTTTCTCTGTTTCTTGGAGAACAAGCACGGTTACTGCCTAGCCTGGAGACCATTGATTGGCTCCCTCAGGTGATCGCTGGCAAGCTCACAAGAGCAACTACTTTGTATTTTCCAAGTCTTTATAGTGGAAACCTCTCCAGTATTAGTCCCTGTTGTACTTTAGCCCATTCTGTCTTTGCGCATGTGGTGTGAACAAAAGTCACTCTGCATGATAATGTCTCAGAAATTGTGATTTCCCAAACCAGTGGTTTCAGTTTGTAAATAGCCAATGTGCTAATTATATTGTGCACACTTATGCTTGTATCTGTGTTCTTTGCATTCCTTTAGGGGTAAATAAGAAGAGAAATTTATGTTCCTCCTGTGTTGAGGGGAGTGTTTTTTTAAAGGGTAGAAGTCGGTATGTGGTGGAACGCCTGCCCTACTACTTCTTTAGAGCTAGATTGGAGGGGGCGCATTTCAGCTGAGACATACATAAGCCATATGTGTGTACTACAGCAGGCAGTGTGGGTTGGCTTTTTAAAAAGCAAATGCACTGGACTCTTACTGTCCTTGAGTCACCAGGTCTGGAGTGATTATGTACTGCCTTCATTGCTTGATGTACCTTCAGCAAGAGATGTGATTCTTTCCCCTTGCTTCAAATGGTTTGATGAAAGGTACAGTACAGAGATAACTGTTTGGGTCATGATGGTGGTGTCTATTTGCTTTGGGGATGGAGAGGACCACAATTCATGCCATAGGTGTTTGGGAGGAACTAAATAGCAGTAGAATTAGAGCTTTAGGGGAAATCACTGGATGCTTATGGGATGAGGTGTATAGGCCAGGAAAAGTTGAGGGGTTGTGAGTTACGTGGCTTGTTTTGAAAGAAGTCAGGGGGTGGGCATGGGAGGTGGAGTTAAAAGGATTCTCACCACCTCTTGGTGAGAATTAGGCCTACCAACCAAATAAACATCCTTTTTTTGGTAAAGGTCAACTCTTCCCCACTGAGAAGTATTTATTAATACTGTTGGGGATATATTTTTGTGGTCACTAAGGCTCAGCCTAGTGTACCCACCAGTACATCCATTAGTTGCCTCAACCATCCCACTGCATCCCCCAATTTTTCTCATGTTCAGAGCTCTTACGAGCCCAAAAATACGGCCTCTGGCCCAATCCTAATTAGTACTGCTGTCCACATAACCTAAATTTACCCTCTCTTATGCAGCTGGTAGATGAGCCCTTAGGCATAATAACTCACTCAGTCTGGGGGAATTTAGGACATAGTTGCAAGGAAGTGGCTTCTAGTAATTTGCATTTCTCTGGCATTTTGATCTTTGACACTTTTTGTGATGCTGGGAAGGGTAGGAGGCCAAAGCTAAGTGAAGGGACAAGATAGGCAAAGGCAGACTACTCTAGACTTTGGGTGTCCAGGAGTATGGATGGTCTACGGGAAGGTGGCCACAGTGATAGTTAATTGGAACTCATCATTGCTGGCTACCTAGGCACCTAAAATGCACTGGTAAAGGAAGTGACTTGGGAAGTTAGGCACAGATAAGAATACAGATAGGAATTTTTCTTCTGTTGAGTTAAACATCTTAATTTTACCTTTGCTAAAAAGTTTTTTTAAAAAATGCAAAAGAAGAAAGTTTAGCAAAACCAGCCAACATTTCATCTGACAGAATATGCAAGTACTCTATGTCCGTAAGTCTTTTTGTGATGTCTTGGAGAGAGGTGCATTTTTTTCTTACTTTTCACTGGGGCCTAGCTGGGTCCATGTATTTAACATTTAATGGAAATATTTAAAATTATGACACCTCTCTCCCCCTTTTCAAGTCAAGCTCTGGTTCGGGGATGGGGGGTGAGGGCACTGGATTGGGAGAGGGAGGTCTCCTTATCTGTAAAATGGAGTTAAACAGTTATCTGGAAGGAATTCTTCCATTTCAACAATACCTGTGAGGTTTCTAGATAAGCATTGTGGTACATATTACCAGGTAAGAAGGCATCTAGGTTAAGCATCCACCTCTGTCTCTATAGCAACTCTGACAAGGCTAGAAGACTTTACAAAGACAAAAAAACAAATTAGCTGGTGCCACCAGTTTGCATTTTCAGTCCTGGCTCTAATGTATATGATGATTTAAGTAGCATAGAGAAACCATTCTGGAGCCTTATCCACCCACAAAATGCTTAGAATCAGAGGACCAGGTATCCTGGAAGCATAAAGAAACATCTTAGCCAGGATCATGTGGCTTCTTCTAATCCTTCCTCAGCAGAAGCATGATGTTCCCTTAGGGCAAAGGTAACTTTCCATCTTCCCCAAAGTTAGGTTGGACAAAACAGGGAAGAAACTTTCTGGAGACAAAGAATGGGAGGAGGAACGACCCATCCCTTGCCCTTAGGTAGGGGCTTTAATTGGCAGGAATCATTCTACCCTCTCAGGGTAAGCCAGATCTTTTTTTTCATTTAGGACATGTCTTTCTGGTTAGTCTTGAGCCTGCTGTGAGTAAATGAGGCACATGTGAAACCCAAGACATGTTTGGGTCATCCTCGTCAACTCCTTTTGAGGTTCCCTTAGTTTGGCCCTTCCCGGGTTTCAAGAAGAGGTGGGGCTTGGCTAGTAGTGGAAGGCCTCAGGAATCTCTACTACTTTGTTTTTTATGGTGCAAAGGAATCACAAACACTGAGATATCATCGTAGGACACCAGCTCGTTCCCTGCTGAGCTGTGTTCCCAGGTGCCATCCTCTCTTCCCTGTGTCCTGTGGATCAACAGTTTGGCCAGCTCTGAGAACCTGAGGAAGGGAGAACACTGGTGAATGAGTCTCCTTGACTGAAGGGAGCTGGAAATGAGACACTATCCCATCATCCTAAGGGAGCAACTGACTTCTCTAGTGCTTTCCTCAAGACAATCCATATGGAGAAAAGGAGACTTAGCCAAGATTGGCCTGCATACTGCCCCATAGCCAGTTGTTTTGGAGCTGAAATCTGAATGTGTCTGCTGTTTTTGTCCATCCTCTTCACTATATATCTGCAACATTCTGCCATAATTCCTTGCCCTCTGAAGTCTTGAATTGGTGGCGATAGTATTGAAATGTTGGTCACGTATGTTCCCACAAAAAAAATTTTCATATCTCACACATGCTTTAAAGGTCATGAAATACTCATTATGGCTGTGAGGTAAATAGTAAGCAGTTCATGCGGCTAGTGTCAGAATTAGAGTTTGGACTTAAATCTTCAGATCCCAAGTGCCACCCTCTTGAAGTACAGGTGGTCAGGGTTGAGCAGCCTGGTTTCAGGTCCCAAGCCCTTCACCCCCAGTATTCTCTCCACTATATTCTGCTGCCTGTCCCACATTAGAATTACCTGTTATGGTCATGTCTGTTGTCCTGGAGAAAGGTGCGTGTTAGCTGGGCTACTTGTTCATTAGACAGGACATCCCAGAGTCCATCAGTGGCCATGATGATCACATCATCCTCCTGAGTCTCCTGTTCTAAATCTATTACAGTTACCTGTGGTCAGAACCAAGAGATCTTTAATGTCCTCTTCCCAAACCACCAGGGCTGCACCTGCAGCCAGACCCAGCTACCTGGTTCTTCAGGATGGGAAGGTCAGTTAGAATCAGCTTCAGAATGGCAAAGGACAAGCCAGACCATGGAACCCAACATCCTGCTTTTTAAAGAGGAAGAAATGAATGCTCGAAAATGGAGGAAGGAAGAAGTGTCCAAGGTCATACAAGGAATCAGGTCTCCTGCTTCCTTGCCCAGTGTTCTTTCACCTAGGGAGGTGGCATGTTAGAACAAAAGTATCCTAGCTCTAAAGTCAAAGGAGTTCAAAGCTTGCCTCTAACATATCAGCCGTGTGAACTTAGGCAAACTAAAGCTCTGTGTCTCAGGTTCTTCAACTGTAAAATGAAGGCATTTGAATTTTGAACTGGATGGCCCTGAATCCCCTTTCAGCCCAAGATCTATGAACCTATGGCACACCGAGGCCCCTAGGAAAGGAAGGGGTTAGAAGGCGGAGTAGGTGGGTAGTGTCCAGTGAGACTAGTCAGTATTTCACTACTTCAGGGATCTATAATTGTGTTCCAGCAGATGGCTATCCACCTGAAAATTTTCTCTGGCTGAAAAACTTCACTGCCACCAACCAGGTGATAAAAGCTCCCTTCAAACTCGATGGGTTTTGGATACTCAAAACATCTGGAGCCTGGAAAGGTTGTATCAGAGCTCGGTGTCCCCAAACAAGGTCACTCCCACCATTAAGATGGGGGGGGGTCCCGGCTGTAGTTGAGATGTGCAGTTTACGTTGTAAATATGCAATTGCCTCACATTTCAGAGGCTAGGCCTGGGCTTCAGGCCATGATCAGTCCTTTCCTTACCTCGGGGATGGAGAGAAGAAAGGGCTTGATGTCAATATCTGAGTCCAGGACCTTCAGCTGATGGTCTCCCAGTCCTCTGGACACAGCCAGAGTACCTAGTAAACGAGCCTGGTGGGGGACAGAAGACAGACATGGGGACACATAAGATGCTTAGGCATCTAGTGACCATCTAGTGTCTTGGTCAGTGGTAACCCTCCCCCACAGGAAGGGTAACTAGGCAGCTAGAAAGACTGGGAAGCAGCAGGCGTATCCTGTAAGAGTACTAAGGCAGGGCCCTGTATTAGGTTGCTTTAGCAGTGAGGAGGAGGGAGGCTGGCCCTGATCTAGTGATGGAAACATGGTCCCTGCTCTTCACAAGTTACCATTCCAAGAGAAGGGACTACCTACACAGTAGGCCTCTTTTCCTCCTGGCCCATCCACCAACCAAGGTCATAAATGCCTATTAGACATTGAATAAAGGCATCAAACACAGGGTTAACCAAAGAAAACTTGGGCAGGTGGGAACATGAGAATCACTGACCTGCTTCCCCTGCCCATGAATCAGTGGGTATTTGAGGTCTGATTTCTCCACTTGTTTATAGCCCCTGAAAGAGAGAGAGGGTTGTAACTCCTCCAAGAACCCCAGGTTAGGGTTCTGAGCAGGGCCTTGGTTGGAGCGAGAGTGGAAAGAAACTTCCTTCCTGTACCCACTCACCAGCCATTCATGTTATAGTCTCGAAAGAGAACCTTCTGTCCCAAGTCTTCACTTTTCAGGCGCCGGGGAAACTCCAACCTGGTAAACTCATTAGCCAGAAGCCTGGGATGAATAAAGGCCTAAAGGGCGAGAACAAGTTCAAGGTGTGGAACCCTTGTTTCCTAGCTTCTCAGGCCCCTCCTGTCCCTCTCCCAGAAATGCCCCAGCCTTTTGCCTGGTAGGCTTAGGAGTTCAAGTCCTTCTGGCTACTACGATCACCCTGACCACCAAGCACCACCTCCTAGTGGCTCACCAAGTGCTGAATTCGCTGTCTCTCTGTCTCAGGGGTAAACTCGGAGCTCAGAGCTCTCATGCCCTCTCTCTGCACAAGAATGGCTCTGGGAAAGAAATTCAGAGTGTGTCAGTAAGCATGGTCCAAATCCTGGAGTCTGAGCCTTCTACACCTTTGGCTGGCTTTTTTGGACAGCTTCCCAATGGATCACCAGTTTCCAGTGATTGTGCATCCATCTATAAGGATGTGTCTAAAGCTCAATTCTGCCCTGATCTTCCACTCTTGCCTGTGTGACCCTGGACAAATTACTTAGCCTCTCTAGCCCTCAGTTTCCTCATCTAAAATTGATGTCCTTAATTTGTCCAATATCGCACAGCAAGTCATAAGCCAAGATTCAGGACTAGAACCCAGACATCTGGACTACCAGACCCAGGACTTTTTCAACTATACCTCAACACCTAAACCATCCATAGGGTGACCTGAAAGTGAAGAGGTAGAGGGAAGGTATAGAAGGTAAGTCCTTAAGCCTGCCTTTGGGAGTTCCCAGTCTAGGCAATGCAGATAAGACACAGGCTCAGCCCTGCCACAAAAAGGAACATGTTAAGTGTATAAAGGACGGACGTGTACAAAGTGGGAGGTCAGGAGGGGGAGATCCCTACTTCATCTTACAGCTGGTGGTCTACCATCTCTACTAGAACCCAAATGTCCTGAATTAGGAGTCCCTGGCTCTACCATGTTGTTGTTTACAATAATTTATTGACAAGTATTTAATAGCATTAATAATATATTAACAATATTTCCTATCCAATAGTATTATGATTTAACATTATACATGAAGTTCTTTGTTAATAACACTTTGCTGTAGTACTGTCAGTTTTACAAAGAAAGCACTTTTCTCACAACAGTGATATTCAGTAGGGAGTTAGGAGAATTAGTTATTTTATAGAAGTAATTGAGGTGTAAAGACATTAGTACTAGGATTTGAACTCAGGTCTGGCACCAAGGGTTCTTTCTACTATTACGTTGCTTTTCAAAGCCCAGCTCAAATGCTCCCAGGCCACAGTTCATTCTGTGCACGTCTCTCCTATATTTACCGGGTTCTCTTTTGAACCAGAGCTGTATCTATGACTTATTTGCCCTAACTAGATTGGGAATGCCATGCTGTCTCCCTGATTAGTGAATCCCAAAGGTCATTTAGTCTAACCCTCTTACAGAGAAGGGAACTGACACTCAGGAAGGGAAGGGACCCAGATAGTTCTTGGTGTTCACCTGCTATCCCCAGCATTGGCAACATACAGCTTCGCCTCCAGGTAGAGGATGGCCAGAGCTGTGCAGCCCCCAGACTGGCCAGTGGCTGTCATCTCCTGCCCAATCATTGTGTCCTGTTGACATAAACCCGACCTCCCCACCCCCAGATTCCATCAGGCAGCTGCCCCAGGAGAGGAGACCCAGCAGCCAATGGCAAACCTTAAGAGCAGGGACCGCCCCCCTTGTCCTTGCCTCCAGTCCCATAGCTTCTTTCCCCAGTCCCCCAACTTTCCATTATCCACCTAAGGAGGCATCTTTATGGAGGATCCACTCTCCCTGAGAGCACACAAAAGTACCTCTCCAGCACCAATGGGTGTGCTCAGAAACAGGGATTCATTCTGTCCCCTCCCATGGGTCTCCAAGCCCATCCCTGCCTTCCACTCTGGATGCCCCAACCCAAGGTTCCTCCCAGCTCTGGTCCAAGACTCACACATTCTTGGAAAGCCTTCTCTATGGCTCCAATCACCAGATCTTGTGCCTGGATTCCTTTTTCCTCCACAAACATGGGATCATTGGGGCAGATGCAGCATCCACTGAGGTGCATAGGGGGCTGGGGAGCTAGGATGCCTTCCACTACATCCTCCAGCTTTCCCCGCAAGCAGCTATGGAAGATATTGGATGCAATGACTGCAGCAGCGGGACCCCCGTGACCATCAAACAGCGCCCAGTAACAGCCAGTAACATACTGTGCCAGGAAGGTGAATGTGAAGTTATGGCAGTGCAGTCATTTGCCTAAAGCCTAGGTCCTTCCCCAACTTCATACATGTGGGCAAGGACCTAGCCTTCCAAGAACAGGCCTGCCCAGTCCCAGACCCCAGCCTGGCTCCTCACCTCCTCCTGGCACAGGATCATCCACTCCTGGTCATCGTCCCCTAATTCCCTATGCTTGATGGACAGCTGACCGCATGCTGCCTGGTCTTCATTGAACTCAGACTTCTCTGCATTAATAACCCTGTAGACACAATTGGCTTCACACCTCACTCCAAGAATTATCCTGCAAAGAGGCTACAGGCCCAGATAAGGGTGGGGTAGCTGGAGTTGGGGTCCCCTTCCCCATCCTGAGTACACAAGCTCTTCTCTGGACAAAGGGCTCCATCAGCTGAACCAACCCTATTTTCTTCTCACTCAGCCCCACACAGACAAAAAGAATAGGTCACCAAGAATATAATGGTATCATGAATCAGTCATTATTAATCCCAGTTGCTATAGCACTTTAAAGTTTACAAAAGCACCTTCCTCACAATATCCTGTGAAATAGGTAATGGCAGTCTCATTTATTCCCATTTTACAGATGAAAAAATAAGTTCAGATGGGTGAATCCCTACTTGACTACCTTGGTGTTAATGTTCATGCTTCCCTCTCCCTCACATGCTGTATGGATGATGTAATATCCAAGTTACCAGGTCAAATCAAGTCCATCTTCTCAACATCTCTTCCATCAATCCTCTCTCCTCCTCAATAGTCTTACCATCCACTGCCCTAGTACAGGCCCTCATTACCCTCTCCCAAACTTAGATTATTGTAATTTACAGGTCTTCCTATTTACTCTCCCTCCTCTAATTCATCTTTCATTCCCAATGCTAGAATAATTTTTCCCCCTATAGACCTGGTTATGTTACTCCTCTGCCCCAGAATCTTCAGGCCTTTATCCATTACTGGACATACCCAAGGAGGTCAAAGTCAGAAACAAAGGCCCAATATATTCCTGAATTTTTAGAGTGACACTCTTGGTGGCAGAAAAACACCAAGCCAAAAACCTAGAAACAAAATGGGTGCCCATCAATTAAAGTGGTTGAAAATGGTATGTGAATGTTGTTGTTCAATGGTGTCTGACTCTTCAGGACCCCATCTGAGGTTTTCTTAGCAAAGGTACTTATGTGGTTTGCCATTTTCTTCTCCAGCTCATTTTACAGATGAGGAAACTGAGGCAAACAGGGTTGAGTGATTTGCCCAGGGTTACATGGCTAGTAAGTGACTGAGGCCAAATTTGAATTCAGGTCTTCGTGACTCCAGATGTGCCACCTAACTGGGTAGTAAGAAATGACAAATATAAGGATTTCAGAGAAACTTGGGAAGATCTAGAAGAAGAGATAAAGTGAAATCAGTAGAACCCAGAGAATGATACACAGAATGACTATAACAATGTAAACAACAACAAAAAAAAAAACACTAAAAAAAGAGGCCAACTTCTGAGTACTGGAAGGTCCCCAGATGCCAGATGATAAAACATACTCCCTAACCTTCACCATAGCAGGGAGGCAAGGATCTACTAGCACAGAGCCTGCACACAGGTCAGATCTACCTTTTTGCTTAATTGTTTTTTGTCACAAGGGAGGTTCAATCTGAAGGGGTGGGGGGTATGGGTTAAATGGTAAGAATATAAAGACAAAATGTACCAATAAAAAATATTTTTAAAAATGTTTCAGTGGGCTCCCTACTCCTCCGTCTGGCATTCAAGGTCCTCAATGGATGTTCTTTGTCTCGTAATAGCCTCCTATAAGTAATTTAGGCTCTCACCAAATTAGAAAAATCTCTGCTCCAAACATGCCCAGGGCTTTCTGGCCTCCTTGTCTTAGTGGTTCAGGCTGTTCTGAAATGCCTTCCTTCCAAGCTTTACATTTCTATATATTCTTCAAAACCCAACTCAAAGGCCACCACTTCCAAGAAGTCTTCTTAGATCCTCCTTTCTACAAAAGACCTTCCATTTTGTTTGTAAATCTCTGATCTAATATCGTTTTACAATTACATATGTTGACATCTTGGCCGACTTCTGAATTACAAGCTACACAAGGGCAAGATCTTTTCTGTCTGAGCTCTCTATGTTTGGGGTAGCCTTCAAGAAATGTCTGTTGATTTATCGTCTGCTTACTAGCTGTGTGACCTCTGGCAAGTAACCTAACTTATCTGGCTCTCAGTGTCCTCACCTCTAGAGACTAGATTGTCTCTGAGATCCCTTGCAGCTCAAAATTCCTATTACCCTCTCAACTGACTTGACTGAGGTGAGTCAGTTCTGATGGTCACCCTCCCCTGATTTCAGGGCTTTTCCTACACACTAATAACTTAAATCAGAGTCACCAACATAGATTCAAAGACGTTCTCCCGGTTTACCTACTCTGTGAACCCACTGAAAGAGGAACTGTTATGCTTGGGAGAGTTCAGGGTCACACTTACACCCACACCTTCCCCAGCAAAACACAATCAAATCGACACCTGAGAACTAGGCTGAGCCCCTTCCCCTTCCTCCACATGCCAAACGCTTCTTCCTCTTCTGTAGAGTCTTTTCCTCTTTCTCCTAGCCCCCTTTTCAACACCAGTCCCAGGTATCTGGGTAGCCTGTTGTCTCTAGAACAATTCCCGACCCCATCTCACAAAAGAGGTGAGGTCTATAAAGGGGAGGGGTGGGTAAGGTGGTCCCAGAGGTAGATTTCCCTCTGATTGTTTACCAAGACCTGCTCTCTCCCCAAAGTAGTGGGGTCAGAATTTCCTATTCCCTAGATTTACACACAAACACACGTCCCTTTATCCCAAGTCAGCCCCTCACCCCTGCTTCCACGCTCATCCCTCGGGCCCGAGCTGCACAAGGAAGCTGAAGTTCCAGAAAAGGAGGAAGGAAAGAGGGCAGAGGGATTTCGAGTTTGGAGAGAAGAGAGGCTAGGATGGGAGAGAGCCCAGAGCTGGAGAAAGGCTGGAGGGGGCGGTTGCTCACTCACTCCGCATAGCCCGTGTTCCAAGGCAGGGACCGGTCCGGGGCCGGACAGTACACCGGCCTGGGACGGATCTGAGGGTCTAGGTAAGTGTCAGGCCGGGGAGTCGCGCCGACACCTCGCAGGAACTTGGGCCGCCGGTAGGGGAGCGGACTAGCCGACTCGGCTCTGCCACAGGCTTGGGGTCCCCGGCTACCGACAGTGTCCCCGAGGCAGGTTGCCCATCCCCTCCCCTTGGATTGGTCTCGACCCCAGGAGGGGACCCGGTGCAGGAAGCGGCGTCGGAGCCATTGCGTGGACATGGGCGCGGAGGCACGGGACAGCCCACGCGGGGCCCTCATCCACGGCCTCGTCGGAACTCTGACAGACTGCGTCCCTAGAGTGGGCGAGTCCTGCCCGGCGCTAGGCCCGCAGGGATCTCGGACACTCTGCTGGCGGAGAAGTTGCGAAGCTGCACCCTCCTCCTCCTTGGACTGGGCACACAGACCTCGGAGCCCAGAGCAGGGAGTTGGGGCGCAGGAAAGGGCGGGGCGAGGCAGGAGGAGGGACCAGAGTGGGGCTGGCAGGACGGCGGCAGGAGGAACCCACGCTGGAGCTCGGTCTCCTTCCTGGAGGGCGGGTCTGTCTAGCTGCGGGACCCGAAACTTGGTATACTGTACTACAAGAAACCTTAGGGTATGGAGCCACAGTAGTGGGTTCGAGTCCCCGCTAGGCAGCTTACGAGCTGTATGTAATCTGGGAAAAATCACTAGCAGTTCTTCATCTATCAAGTAAGTCTGCAGTTCTCCAAGTGTGGTCTGGGGCTCCCTGTTTTCATAGGACGGAGACGTTTTCATTTCTATTACAGTAAGTGTAGGCAGGTAGAACCCTCGCAAACTAAAGCTCTTGGGTGGGGGATCCTCACTAATTTTTAAGAGTTTAAGGGGTCTTGACTGATAAAGCGAAATTTGAGATTCGCTGGCCTAGAAAGGTTTCTAGACTTGTAAATCAGGGGAATGCTGAAGAGATACTATTTTCCCAGCATTTGTCAATTTTCAGGAAAGGAGAGACAGGTGAGGCCGTGAATAAAGCGCTATAGGTGATATTAGGGAAATCCTGAGTTCAAATCCTGGCTCAGACACTTAATGGCTGTGTGACCCTCTATAACATTGGAGTAATAATAACACCTGCCTTCCCAGAGTTTGGGGGGGGGGGGTGCAGGATCTAAAGTGTTATCGTTATGGACAGCACTCTGCCAAACTTAAAGGCTGCTTGTCATCGTCATCATCACCATCACCATCATCATCGTCACCATCATCGTCACCATCATCATCGTCATCCCCCTCCTCCTCCTCATTACCACCACCATCACCACCATGTGGGCTGTATTTGGAAGGTTTGTCTGGTAGAGAAGGAATTAACCTTGTTCTCTTCATTTTCCACTCATTTTGGACTGCCTTGGCTTCTCCACCATGGCCGGACTCTGGATACCTTCTCTTTCCACCCCCCTTTTCAGCTTTCTTTTATGCTTTATGTCTTCCCCCATTAGATAGTAAGCTTCTTAAAGGCAAAGACCATCTTTCTTTTTGTATTTGTATCTCCAGAACAGTGCCCAGCATGTATTAGGCGCTTAATAAATGTTTACTGAGTGTTGACTATGCACTCCAGAAGGCAGAACAAGAGACAAGGCTTTATGAAAATTACAAAGAGGTGATTTTAGGCTTGATGTTAGAGAAAACTTGTAACCATTAGAGTGATCTAAAAATGAAACAGGTGCTCAGGAAGGTTGTGGTTTTCTTTTTCTGAGTTCAATTAATAATAGTCAATAAACATTTATTAAGCAGCTACTGTGTGCCAGGCAGGTGGTACCAGTGGATAGAGCTCTGGGCTTGGAATCAGGAAGAGCTGAGTTTAAATTTGGCCTCAGATGCTTACTAGTTGTGTTGTGCGACTGTGGGCAAGTCACTTAACCCCTATTTGCCTCAGTTTCTTCACCTGTAAAATGAGCTGGAGAAGGAAATGGCTAACCACTCCAGTAGCTTTGCCAAGAAAACTCCATGGACAAGAGTCCATGGGGTCATGTAGAGTCAGACACTACTGAACAACAACATGTGCCAGACACAGTTTAATGGGGGAAGACAGTATACAACAGAAAGCTGAAGGTGGGGGTGAAATGAAAGGGGTGGAGAATGGTAGAGAAGTCAAAGACTGAAACGAGAGATGCTAGGTGGGAAATTTCTGTCCTGTGCACCCTCCTTAAATGGAGGTTTTAAATGGAGGAATTTATGACTCCACTCTCCACTCACAGCTGGGAAGGGTACTGATTATGAGTTAGCATTAAGGCTGATCCTTTCAAGATTCTGCAAGATCTTACATGATGGTGGGATTTCCTAGTGAAAAAGTATGGGGGGAGGGGAGGAGGCAAAGGCACAGGGAGGTGGAAAAACAAACAAAAAAAGTCTAAAATGAATGCAATCGGATGGGAAATGAGGAAACTTCAATTAGATAAGGTCTTCCATTAAAGCCCATACAATCCCTGGCAAGACATATATCATAGGGGAGATTTTTGTTCAGTTATAAGTTGGACTAATTCTGAGGCCTCCTGAGACTGAAATTCTGGGATGCTGGGAAGGCCTGGATCCAAGTCCTATGATCTGTGTGTGGGCATGGGCATACGTATGTTTATCTCTCTTTGTATTGGCCCCTGAGTTTGTGTGCCCTGTGCCATTCATTCAAATTAGCATGTGCACAGCATGTGGGGGCACTGGGGGAAGACCCAAAGCTACGCAAAGCTACGACAGGATCCCTGCTTTCATGGAGTCTACAATATGGCAGGAGAATGTGAAACAATACAGATACCCCAAAGAAGGCATTCTGGGGTGGCTCCCTGGAGGAGCTGGCATTTGAGATGGAGCTGGAAAAGAATAGGCTGGAATTCAATAGATCAAGATTGGGAAAGAGAAAATTCCACACACTGGAAATAATGAGCAGAGGCATGGAGTGTGTGAGTACCTGCCTGAGTGTGAGGCAGCCTCCTTTCTCTCCTCAGTAATTATACAATTTCTTTCTGTTTATAATCTCAAAGCACCTCTCCAGAGAAGGGATCTTTGGACCTAAGGGGGAAAAAGTCCCAGGGAAGGAGATCTGCATGGGTGGAGGGTAGGGAGTGGCTGGAAGGGCCACTTCTTTGGAATCATCTGATTCTTCCAGCTGTGCAATTACATCTTCGGAGTCAGGAAGTCCTTCCTGTTGTCTCAACCAAGTCCTTCTATGTCCATTTCCTTTTCTTTTGGCCTTGGTAGAGACCTAACTGCTCCTCTTCTCTGTAGTGGCATTTGGGTATCTTCTGCACCCTGAAGTGGAGGGGTCCATGGTGTGTCTTCAGTGGGCCTGGGACAATTTAGGGGAGTTAAATGCTAGTCCAATCCTACATTTCATTCTCTCTGTACATCAGGATGGGTGCTCACAGCCAAGGTTAGTAACTTCTTCATAAAAAGGGGAAGATGTAGGGGAAACCTTCGGAAAGGGTGTCCCCCTTGACGTCCTTACCCTCCTTAAAGGTTGTGCAAGGGCCTCACAGAACAGGGAGTACTCTGAGCTCATCACCTCTTCCTACCTACATTCTTCTAACCAATGGCAAGGAAGTAATACTTGTCTGTAACATAACCCCCTGTTCTGCTTCCCCTAGTAGAAAGTAAGCTCCTTGAAGGCAGGGACTGGGGTTTTGTTTGGTCTTGCATCTCCAGTGCCTAGCACGGTGCCTTGTACACAGGAGGTCCTCAAAGTTTGTCGAACTTATCGATTCCTGTCTGTTCCCCCTTCCACTCCCACACTGCCATCTAAGATAGTGGTCTGGTATTAATTGGTCTATAATGTCTTTCTCTTATAGACTGGTTATGATATCCCTTCAGCATGGCAGGGTCTGGAGTCTGCAATGTTTCTGTAGGGCAGCTCATCTGTACCATCTCTCCCACCTGTCTTCCTTGCTTCTAGAGACTGAGGTCCAGCTGAGGTGAACTGGCCTGTCAAGTCACACCTCAGGGATAGTCACCACACAGAAGAGCTCCCTTCCCAGTCCTTAACCCCCTAGGCTTGACAGTGACCCCCAAGCATCAGAGTTCTCCTTCCTGGCTGAGCTCTATTAGCTTTTCTGTAGTAAGTCTTGGCCCCTAGCTCTCCTAGGATCATTTACATTTTAAAGGAAGTAGTTCTTCAGTCATGGCTGACTCTCCATGTCCCTATTTGGGATTTTCTTGGCAAGGGCATGAGCGGTTTGCCATTTCCTCCTCCAGCTCATTTTACAAATGAGGAGACTGAAGCAAACAGGGTTAAGTGACTTACCCAGGGTCACACAGCTAGTAACTGTCTGAGGCTGGATTGGAGCAAGGTCCTTCTGACTCTAGGCCCCATGCTCTATCCACTTTGCCACCCAGCTGCCCTTTAAAGGAAGCACCAAAGAGTTTCTAATATTAGATTTCAGATAAGAGGATGGAGGAGGGAGGGACTAGGGATTCAGGTGGAGTGGGTGACAGGAGTGTAAGAAATCATTAAACAGTCCAGTCTCACTATGCCCCAGAGTGGAGTTACCTACAAATATAGTGACAAAGCCACTTAAGTGAGTCCCTTCAATGACTCTCAAACATTTTAGTCCCAGGAGCCTTATGCAATATCAAAAATTATTGAGCACCCCGCCCCCCACCCTCAAAGAATTTATCAAGCCCCTTACTTCCATTTTGTCATGGGATCCTCATAATGGCTCTGGGAGGGAAAGAGGACAGGGAAGAAATTATTATTAACTGTGCTTTAAAGAGCAGAAACTGAGCCTCAGGGAATTTGAGGTATAGGACTGAGAATCCTGGTCAGGTGGTCAGAAGACTTAGGTTCAAATCCCAGCCATCTCTGACTTGCTGGGTGGCCTTGGAAAAGTTGCTGCTCCTTTCTGGGCTTCAGTGTAGCCCTTTGTAAAAGAAAGGAATTGGAAATAATACAAAGGGAAGACAGTAGAGCCAGAAGGACAGTATTCACAATGACCGCAGAAAAGGAAAAGGACAATGTGAAAGGGTAAGAGAGAAATACCAACATAAGTCAAGTGCTGGGCCAGTGGAGAGGGCAGCAAGGAGCTGGGGGTGGGGGGAGAGTCGTAGATGTAAGTTTAATTGTTTGTACTGTTTAAAGCCAAATTTACAGTGAGTCATGAGGTCCAGTGGGAAAATCACTGGATTTGGAATTAGGAGGTCTGAGTTCAAATTTCCACTATATCGCTTGTGTGACCTTGTTAAGTCTCTTAATTTTTCTGGCCTCCAGTTTCCTCTCTGTAAAATAACAGGGTTGAACTGGATGACTCCTGTGGCCCCTTCCAGCGTTCTCTTTTTCTGTCTGTGTCTCTGTCTCTCTCTGTCTCCCTCTCTCTTTCTCTCTCTCTATATACACTACATATATATTTATGTACACACTATATATATACACATGTATATACATACATACACACACCCATGGCATCTAGGTGGCTCAGTGGATAAAACACGGGGCCTGGAGTCAGGAAGACGAGTTCAAATGTAGCCTCAGATACTCACTAGCTGTGTGACCCTGGGTAAGTCACTTAACCCTGTTTGCCTCAGTTTCCCCAAATATAAAATGGGGGATAATAATAGCACCCACCTCCTAGGGTTCTTGTGAGGATCAAATGAGCTAATATTTGTAAAGCACTTAGCTAGTGTTTGGCACATAGTAGGTGCCATAAAGATGCTAGCTATTATTACTTTTATTATATGAGCTCGTGATCGAAGATTCCTTCCTGAAAATATGAAGGAAATGATGAGATATACACTACGTATACACTAAGTTCCTTGCAGGCACATGCTCTGCGTGCTGCTGAATCACCAGCACGTCGTCTGACAGTAGCAGGTGGCAAAGCTACTTCCTGTTCTTGGGTTCCTTCTAGAAGAGGCTGCCCAAAGGGCCCTAGAGCCCCTGGCTGACTTCCCCCTGGGTTCTGTGTTAGCAGGTTGTACTTTGGCACCTGCCAGCCACTCACTAGAAGGGAGGAGGAAGGGGAGACAGGGAGGCTGACTGTACCTCCCAGGGGAGGAGCAGGAGAAGGAGGAAGAAAACCAGATAGCATTAGTGGGACAGTGGAAAGACCCTGGTGTTGGAGCTGTGGGACCTTAACCAAAGTCTCCTTACCTCAATGAGGCTGTTTTCTCTTTGGTAAAAACAGGGTTTAAGGCCAAGATGACCTTTAGGTCTAAATCAGCCCTGAGTTTATGATCCCTCCCTGTCAGAGTACCTTGGACTACACAGTACTTTGTATAATACATATAGATAGACAAGGGCAGCTAGATGGCCCCGTGGATAGAGTGCTGGGCCCGGAGTCAGGAAGATTCCTCTTCCTGAGACCAAATCTGGCCTCAGACACTAGCTGGGTGATCCTGGATGAGTCACTTAACTCTATTTTCCTGTTTCCTCATCTGTAAAATAAGCTGGAGAAGAAGTGGCAAAGCATTGTAGTATCTTTGGCAAGAAAATCCCAAATGGGGTCACAAAGACTTGGACGTGACCGAAAACAACTGAATAACAACTAAATATATATATATATGTGTGTGTATATGTGTGTATATATATATATATATATATATATATATATATATATATACTTAATAACTTTACATAAAAGTATATGCTTTTATTTGTACTTGTTGTCAAACCCCATTAGAATATAAATTCCTTTTGAGTTGGGATTGGTTCATTTCTTTGTTCTTGTGTCTCAGACACCTAGCACCGTACCCAGCACACAGTAGGTACATAATAGATACATGTTGAATTTAACCTAAATTTGGCTATGAAGGGAAGAGAAGATATCATAACAAAAGAGGAAGAACGTAACAGGATGAGAAAGAGACACGGTATCCATACTGAGTGAGGCAATGAAGGGCCTACATTGTGTCCTGCTCAGACCCCATCAGAAATATTGTGTCTAGTTTTTCTCAGCACATTTTGAAGACTTTGCTAAGCTGGAGAGTGTCCAGAGAAGGGTGGACAGGCTGGTAAAGGACCTTGATCTACATTTTCGACTTCTGCTTTTCATCTCTCAATTACACTCAAACACTTGGAATCCTTCTTCTCAAATACCCCCACCCCCCACCCTACTACAACTGCTTCCTCTAAGATCATCAGTGACCTTCTACTTACCAAATCCAAAGGGCTTTTCTCGGGCCTGATCCTTCTCTGCAGCTTTTGATAAGTGTGAATGAATATTTTCCCCACCACTGGCTTCAGAGAGATTGTTCTCCTCCCAACTCTTAGGTATGAATTTTCCTAAATGCCTTGTCACAAGTGCTATGGTTGTGGTTTGTCCTTTGTTCTCAAAGAGGACAAAGACATCAAGAAGATGATGTCACGACTTGCAAGTGAATTAGATTTAAGTGAGGGAGGGCTGGGCAAAGTCACCAGCCTCACTTTCTCCTCCAGAGCCATCTGGGTCCAGTGGCAAGATACAGATCAGGACGACTGGAGATGGCCCAGCTCCCAAGTGCTTCATTATCTGTGTGACCCTGGAAGAGGCCCTTCTCTACAACTTAGTTTCCTTATCTTTCAATAGGATTTGTATTTCATATCTTAATGATCTTATTGTGGGGAGACTACTTTATTAGTAGTCTAGTGCTATGATGAGAGTATGTGAGAGAGATTGAGGTGGGGGGGAAGGGTTGAGGAGACCTGCTGGTCAGGAGTCAGGAGCCTTTGATCCCATGGATTTGTGTGTCCCATTTTTGCATTTTATTTTTTTAGTCGAGTGTGAGCATTGATGGGTGCTCAAGAAAGGGTCATTTTTTTTCTTTTTTTTAAAAATAAAAGTATTTGTTTGTAGATTACATTCTCATTTTTAACAGAACTAGATTCAAATCCTTTTTTACAAAAGTAAGAGGGATGTGGTTTCTTCCAACTACTGTGTTAGGCTTAATAAACAGCAGTAAATCCAAAAAGGATTTATCATTTCTATCACAAATATTCAGAAGGTTTCATTGGGGTTCAGTTAAACTATAGTAAAGCATCTTGCTCAGTAACCAAGGCCTTCATGAAATCAAACTATAAACATAAATAAAATCTCTTTTCTCTATGCGTACTTTCTAGATGAAGAAATCCCAAGAAGAATTCCAGGAAAGGGTAATGAAGGTGGAATGGTAGCTATACTCACTACATTTGGAGTCCAAGGATTTGGGTTTTAACCCTGTCCCTAGTACTTGCTACCTGTTTTATGAACTTGGGAAATTCACCTCCTCATCTGTAAAATTCTCTCGATCCTCCCTAGGGACTAAGATTTCTTCTATCTACTGCCCCTGGGGCTGAACTGGCCCAATTGTGTCAAAGATTTAGGTCTGGAAAGGCCCCCCAGGAAGCCATCAGTCTAACCACCTCCTTTAAAGCCCAGAGTGGTTCAGCAGATTACCCAGGTATACACAGCTAATCTGGGTTTAAAGTAGAATTTGAACCCAGGTTTTTGGGACTCCCAAGTACTAGTGTTTGGCACTATGTGGGTAGATAGTACTCTATCCACACTACCTCTTTGTTTGGTGGGTGGATTAATGAGTGTAATGTCACTTAGCTCACCATATCTAGCCAGTCTCACATAAAACCAAATTTCGAATCCCATCCAGCTGTCCACCAAGGTCATCCCGTCATCAGCTTTGTCACTAGATGCATGCATCTCTTCTGTTCCCTCCCTCCGTTTCCTGCTCTGGGCATACGCAGTAATCAAATCAATACTACCATTGCTCCTGGGAAGGGGAATGGAATGTCAGTCAACTCCCCAGCATCCCAGTGACTCTCTAGACACCCCTCCCCTAGTGTCAGCTTCTCTCCTTCCAGAGTAAACTCCTGGAGGGCAGAGACTAACTTATTTGGCACAGAGCACTTAATAAATGCTTTTCATTCATTCATTCATTCATTCATTCGTCCTTCCATCCAGTTATGGAGTCATTCATTCCAGCTGTAAGTTTTACGATACTCTGGACCCCTGGGGCTGGCACGGAGGCAGGATTGATGGACAGTAAGGGGGTGCAGGGAGTACAGTCACCACGGCAGGTTTGTAAGCTCGACCTCTGCCCAAGTTGTGAAAGAAATCACAGAGCTGGTAACACCAGGGTAGGCTCTTAGCAGGGTAAGATGGAAGCTCTCGGTTTTCTCTCTCTGCCAAGCTACGGTGCCCATAGCGTCTGCCTCCGCTGGGTGGACTCCCTGCCCTTTGAGGGGCGTGGGGAGGATAAAGTATAAGCCCGGGAGCAGCCCCTCCCCCGCCCCGATGTGCATCTTCCAGGTGCAAGCCTCCACCTTCATCTCCACGTCCTCACCCGCATCCTCCTCTCTGGAGCACGCCCACCCGCGCCTGTCTGAGCCCCAGCGAGGGAAGGGTCTCGGGGGTAGGGGGTTCTGGAGCTCCACCCCGGGCCGGCCCCCCGAGGGGCAGGATGGGGCGGGGCCTGGAGGGGGAGGGGGCGGGAGTTACTGCGGCACCGCCCGGGAAGCTTCGAGTGCCACATCCTCCCGCTGCTGCCGCTGCTCGCGCTGCCGCTGGTCCTGCTGCTGCTGCTGCCGCTGCTCCCGCTGCTGCTGAGAAGCCTGGCGGAGCTGGGCCGGCCCGCGGCCATGGCCCATCAGACCGGCATTCACGGTGAGCGAGCGCACTGGGGCCCAGCGGGGATGGTCCAGATGGTGCCCCCCACCCCCACCCCAACCCAGGGGGCGGCAGGAGCGTCCTCCTTGGCCAGCTGCAGCCGGGGCTCCCTTCTCCCGCCGGCGACCCCACCCCCACGTCCCTGGTCCGCCTTCCATCTTCCCTTCTAACGCTCATCTTCCCCCACCCGGCGCTTCCTTCCCAGCCGCCGGGGCCCACGCCCCGGAAGCCTTGGTTGCACCAGTCGGGCTCTGGGATATATTGCACATGCATCTGTTTACATGTATGTGCATGCACCCGTACATGTGTGCGTGCATGTGTACGCAGCGTATGTCTCACATATTGTCTGCTCTGAATGCATCCTGTAATAATAACTGCCCGTTTCCGTACCTGCCTTGAGGCATACAAAGGGTTTCCCTCACACCAACCCCTTGAGGTTTGTGTTCATATGTGTAATTGTATGTGTGTATGCTCTCTGCGTCACCGGGGGCATTCGCACATATCTGTGTGTTGGTCTGTGGGTGTACAGTGATGTCTGGATACATTGTGATCACACACAGCCTGTACTTTATTTGTGCACGTGGGTGTACCCAGTATTTTGTGCTGCCCCTATCTAGTCCTCCTCCCTGCTCCTTTTCCTCGACCCACCCTTATCTGAGGACTGGAGACTTTTGTCCAGTCTGGGAAACTGATGGACCCATGGACTCTAGAGCCTGACCCTTGGAGATATTACCCAAACTGAGCCTCTCCTTGAGAGAAGAAGGAAGAAAGAACCCAAAGCCATTTTGGAGCCTCTCTAGGGCTGTTTCTTCCTCTAAAGTGGCTGCATCTGGTCTGGGGAGGGGCAGTTGTGCCCAGTAGTCCAAATCAAATTAGTCCGTATGGAAGGGAGGTAGGAGCGGGAGCCGGGTGATCTTAGAGCCCTAGAGATGATAGGGGCCGAGAGATCAGAGGATCAGGGGCTCAAAGCTTGAAGGACCTACCTAGTCCAACTTCATCAATTTACAAGTGGGAAAACAGACTCCAATTGGTGTACAGGCTTGCCCACATTGGGAGAGAGAGACAGGGCCAGGGCTCCTTCACTCTCACATCTGAGGGATGGGAGCCACTTTGCTTTTCTTGATCCCAGTTCTTCCTTTAATAAAGCCAGGGGGTTAAGCTAGATTAGGGTTTCTTAATTTAGGGGTCTATGATTTCAGGGGGGGGTCCCCTTGGATTGGGGAAAAAAATAGGAGATCTTTACTTCAATATCATTGGTTTCTATTATGATCCTATATATATTTTATGCATTTATATGCATTATTTTGAGAAGGGGTCCATTGGCTTCATTAGACTGCCAAAGGCTTTCACAACACAAGAAAAGGTTAAGAGTCTAAGAGTCTTGACTAGATAAAACTCTTCACCAGTGTGGTATAATGAAAAGTAAGTACCCTTTGGATTTTGGTTTAGAGGCCTTGATCTGAAACCCCAGTTCTGCTTCTGAGGGCCTCTGTGACCCATGCTCCCAGGTCCTTCTTTTCCCTGGGTCTTCTTTTCCATCTGTAAAATGAGAGCATCACAGTAGATCACCTCTGGAGGGTCCTTCCAGCTCTTAATCTAGAAGTTTGTGATACTTCTCAGGCTCCTTCCCTGTCAAATGAAGGAGCTGGACCAGAGGGTCTCCAAGATGGTCCTGTACAGCTCCCTTGTTGTAGTTTTTTCTTCTGGTCTGTATGCCCTTGGTACCATCCAGATTGAGACCCAAAGCTCGTTGTGAGAGTCATGGGGCAGGGCTTCAGCTCAGTGGCAAATGAGCTGAGAGATGGCTAGGTCAGTGGAAGCTTCTTCGTGTACTGACCGCTTCCGCCGTCCTACTAGTTGACTGGGATCTTTAGTATTGTAAAGGAAGTCCTGATGGTGGGAGTCTCTGGGAGGTAGCTGAAGGCTAGGAGCCCAAATAATGTTTAACAATGCCTCGTTCAGTTACCTGACTTCAAAATCTAGGTCAGATCATGCCTGTCTGGCTGGGCTTCCTGTAGGGGTTCCCATCATTGACCCCCTGTGCCGGGTCGTCAAACTGTATTAGGTTCATGTCACATGTTACATTAGGTTGAGTCACTTGGGCCCAACCTTCCTGGCTCCTGTGGGCAGCATGCTTGGGGTCTCTGGGAGAAAGAGGGAGGTAGAGTGGGACTGGCCCAAGTTCATCTGGAAGGGGTGGCCATCTTCATACCTTCTATAAGTAGAGGTACCTTTTGCCCTCTGGGTCCCTAGGCTGACTGCTCAGCCCTCTGACCATACAGTTTAGGCCTCATGACCCTCTCTGCCCACCCCACCTTGGAAGCTCCAAGACCAGAGAGTGTGACAGGCTTCCCAGGCAAACCTTAGTCTCCTAAACCCAGCTGTCCCCAGCTGAGGCTGACTCAGGCCCCCCTGCATGAGATCCCGGGTCCCCCGCTGAAGCTCTGAGGGTTGGGGCTGCAGCTTTGCTGGGGAATGTCTCTGACAACCCTCCCTCTCTCCTTCTCCGTGGCTCAGAACCGAGGGAGGTGGGAGCAACCCTCACAGTCTGTTCTCTTCTAGCTTCAAGCTGGGGAAAGGGGGTGGGTGATTCAGGCTTTTGGAGCTGCTATCGTCTCTAGACAGGACCAGGGAGGCAGGGATGTGGAGAAGTGCCCATATCCCAGCAGTCTCAGGGGCATCCCTTCCTCCTCCCCCTCTTGCCATTTCTTCTTTCTTCAGAAAGTTGGCCTTCCCTGCTGTGGCACAGTCTGCTCTTTCCCTACTTGCCTCCTGACTCAAATCTTGGACCCTCCTCTCTTTCTCTCCTCTCTTCCTTTTCCTATCCTCACCCCCACCCTCATTCCTTCACAAACACATCAGCAACTGAGAGAGTATCTGTCCATCCCTGAGCTAGAGCTCTCTGGGGAATGGGCAGGCTTGGGCATCCTAGTCTAGGGTCTTAGCTCCCAGACTTATCCTTATCAAGGAGAAAATCATAGATGCCATAGAATATCAGCGCTTGGAAAGGAACAAACCATCCAATCCAACTCCGCCCCCCCCCCCCTCCCCCCGCCATCTTACGTGGAAGGAAATTGAAGTCTAGAGAGGGGAAGGTACATAGTGAGTTAGTATCAGGGACAAACCTGGGACCTGGCTCTCCTGGGCCAGGGCTTTCCCCAATACAATAAACTTCCTCGTCTAGGGACTTCAGAGAGAGGAAATACCCTGGGTTGTGGGGATGAGGAAATCATGTTACCTTGGCTATTTCTTGGTGTCCTTCCCTTGCCTCCCCTTACCCCAATTCTGGGCTTCTCTTCCCCTCTTCCCAACTCTTTGCCTACTCCCCCTCCCCCAACTACTCTTTAATATTTCTCTCCCTTTCCGTGCTCCAGCCCCTTCCTCCATCATTCCCCCCTGATTAGGCCCACCAGCCTCTGAACTGCCTTCAGGCTGATCCCTTGTGGGTCTAGCTCCCTGTGGAGGGAGTTGAGCCTGTAACCCAAGGAAGCTGTGCTGGGGCCTGGGGAGGGGCCCCATGAAACATTTATGGGGAAGGTTTAGCTCAGCTCAGCTTTGCTCAGCTCCGGTGTCCTAGGCTGGACCTGGATTATTGATGGGGACTGACTGACTGGTGGGACAGGCCAGTAGGGGGAAGGGACTGAGATCAGTAGTCTAGGAATGGGGTAGGCTTAGGGAGGCCAAGAGAAAAGCTGATGCTGAGAAAGCAGTGGGTTGGAAATTGGTCAATAAGTCTATTAACAAGTATTTATTAAAATGCTTATGTACTAGGCACTGAGCCAGGCTCCAGTGGGATAGGAATTAGGGATGCAGAGATAGTGGTGGAAAGGACTGGGGAGGCAACAGGTTAGGGATGGAAGGGCATGGGGACCAGAGAAAAGGGCAGTGGGTATCAGTGGAATAAGGATTGAAGAAGTGGGAAAACCAGTAGAAGGGGGATTTCATGGGGATAGAGATTGGGAAGTCTGTGAGATTGAGGCAAGGTGGGGTATGGGAGGCTCAGAGGTCAGAAGATTGGGGATCAGTGATCTAGGGGCTAGGGAGGCTAGGAGTCTTGCGGAATGAATTTGGAGTCTGGGAGAAGGTAGGGTCTATAAATTTGAGATGGGTTGCTGGGGAGGCCAGGAGAGGGGGAGGGCCTGTGGACCAGGGATGGGGACAGAACCAGGAAGACCTTGCGAATCAGCGACTGAGCTAATGAGCAGGGTCAGCAGGGTGAGGATCAGGGAGGCCAGTGTAATAAAAGTTGGAAGGTTGGGAAAGCCAAAAGGAAGGGAAGTTGGCAGGACATCAATTCTTGTTCTGAGTGACAGGGACTTTTCCCCTAGCTCTTCTGGCGTAGAGCTGAGGGGCTGCTTTCTCCTCCCTGGGGAAGAGGAGGGTACTTTTTCCCCCTCAGCCTCTTACTATTCCCTCTTCCCCCAAAGTTATCTGTTCAGTTACGATTATGATGATGGAGCATGGCTTATCCTAGGGGTCGTCTAGTCCAATTCACTCATTTTATGGATGGGGAGACTGAGGCCCAGAGAGGAAAAGTGAGATGGGGATTGGAACCCAGATCCTCTGACTACAAATTCTGTACTCTTTCCATAAGTTGGTAGGAGCAACCTTCCATTGCCCTGTGGAAGGGAAGAGCTGGAAGCCATTCCCCAGCTTTGTTCTGTAGCACCAGAGAAGCTCCAGACAGAATATGGATGATGGGGTTGGCCAGGACCCTTTACGGGTGGGGTTACTAGAAACCACTCTGGTGGAGCTCCAGTGCCCTGCCCTCCCCCCACTTTGGAATGGGATTGGGGGTCAGGGACCCGGGGGTGTGACCCTGCTTGTTTATACCACAGAGGGCTGGCTCCTTGACTAAGTATAAAAATACCTATTGACCTCAGTCCAAAAATGTGTGTACGGGATCACACAGCCTGTTAGGTTCCCATTCCATGCCAAGGATCCAAGGTCAAGGACTTGAGGAAGCACGAACCTCTCTGGTATTCTTTAGAGAGGTCATTCGGGTTATCTTATTTATCCCCTTCCCTCCATCCCCTTCTGTCCTCTGCCTCCCCGCTTCATGCCCCCTACTCACCATTTTTCCAGGATGAGAAGTCCTTCCTCAGTTTACCTGATTCTTCCCACTATGCTCCCTCATGGTCTTCCCACTGCTGGTTCTCCGCTGTCAAGGGCCTGGCATCAGCCAGGTTCTGTCCTCAGTGTCTTCCTGAAGCTGGAAGCCCATGGAAGGAAGGCCTCCCCTGTGCCCTCCTCTCAGCTCCCCAGACTGCCTGCCTTCTCTAGCACAGCTTCTGGAGTGCTCCCCTCTTCCATGCAGCCAGCCCTGACTACCTGGAGGGAGGAAACATCTCTCTCTCCCCTGTCAGACACTGGAGCTCCTTTGGGGCTGGGCCATTTCTCTGAGCCTCTGGCTTGGTGTGTGCAGCATTCGACATCCTGGCTGTGCCCAGAGGGCAGGCACCTTGGCCAGCAGGCTCTGTGTGCCGCCAGCTTCATGGATGTACTCCTTTGGCAGTGAGGCTGGACAGGCTGGAAGGGCTGTGAGCATGCAACTGTATGTGAGTGCATTGGAATGTACCTCAACATGTTGTTACAGTGGGTGTCTGTGCAGATAGGTAGCTGTATGCCTGCATATTCATGCCTGTCCTCTATTGCACATGTGATATCATGCATGCATAATGAACACATGAGTACACGTGCATGTGGACCCACTAGTGCAGCAGTCCATACAAACGAGGGCATAAGCATGTATACGTACATGTATACACACTGTGTGTACATTTGTGTGAATGGATGTGTCTGCCCTAGAGTGTGTTCTTGGACCATAGAATGACTAACCTCCTTTCCCTCGTCTAGGAAGTGCTTATTGGGAAGGAGGCTACAGGGATGAGAAGATGGCGGGCTATGGGTCTGGGTGTGAACAGGAGGCACGTTCTATTGTTCAGGGGGCCAGGGAGTCATGTGTCAACCCTGGGGAGCCTAGATTATATGTAGGCAGGTGGAGGGGGGCAGTAGCTCCCAGACTCTCAAAGGGGGCTGACTGGGGCCACAGGCCACTTCTTTGGGAGGGTCAGAGAAATTGTAGTGGTGGCCTGGAGGTAGACAAAAGACCCAAGATGCAGGACTGTGGGCAACTGGTCTCAGATATAGTGGGGCTTGTGAGCTGGAATCATCTCGCCCTGGCCTCTTTTTCTTGAAGCTGTGATTGTTGTGGTGGGTAGAGGTGATCAGGGTGCAGTGGGGGGGAGGGTAATCCCTCCCCTCCCCCCACTGGGCTCCTTGTCACCCGAGCTGGCCCCCAGCCGTGCCCGCGACACCATCAGCTAAATTTGGGAGATTATGTTCAACTGGCCCCAGGATCAGGTTGCCTGAGTCACATGGTGGGGCTCTATTTAACTCGAGGCCTCCAGGCCCCCCCCCCCCAACTCTGTTATGCCCTGTACCGGCCGACTCTTCCTCAGGACTTGAGCCTGTGACTACGTGCCCCTTCCCCCTGGTCCTCACCTGACCAGTGCCTCTGACCATCATGTTTTTGGTCCTTGTAGCCACACCTGAGTTGAAGGATTTCTTTGCCAAGGCTCGGAATGGATCTGTTAGGTTGATCAAAGTCGTCATTGAGGATGGTGAGTATCTCCATGGGGTGTGGGGGGGGGCAGGTCATAGGTTGTTGTCACTCGGAGAGTTGGAGGGTAGCTTGGAGGGGGTTCCGCTCCCCCTCCCCTCCTTGATGGTTTTAAAGATGAGGAAACCAAAGCCCAGAGAGGGGAAGGTGCTGGCCCAGAATTACACTGTTGGTCAATGGAAGAGCTAGGATTCAAATCCAAGCCCCCTTGAACCCCAAGCCACACTCCTTCTTCCATGACTTCTTGTAGGATTGATAGTTTGGAGTGAGGGGGAAGCAGGCTTCTCTTTCTGGCCATTTTGTTTACATTTTGGGGAATGGGGGCTTGGGAGGCAGAGTGAAAATATGGGTGTCTTAGGATTAAGGGAATTTTTAAGGTGGGGTGAAGTCAGAAGGTCAGAATTTTACATTCAAGACCAGGGTTAGGGTTGTTGATGGGGGAAAAGGAGAGAGGAGGCAGTTCTGATTCTTGTTTCCCAGTCTCTGGTGTGTGTGTGTGGGGGGGGCAGTGTATGGGGGGTGTGTGTGTGTGTGTGTGTGTGTGTGTGTGTGTGTGTGTGTGTGTAGGGGCTGGGGGAGAAGGGGCTGCCATGGATCTGGAAAGGTCTAGGGAGGCCCATGTGCCTTCAACCTGTTCCTAGGCTGGTGAATTTGGATTCTATAGTGTCTGTGTAGTGGTCCCAGCTTGGGCACAGAAGCAGCAGAGATTCAATGGCTCTTAAGAACGTCAAAGGCTGAGCCACAGAGAAGACCAGATCTGGGCCCTGCTCTCAGGGAGCTGGCCATCTGGGAGACAACTAGGGGGAAGTAAAAGGGGTAGCATCTAGCCCTAGAGCCTCTACCTACAGGAGAAACTATAGTCTAAGGATAGTCAGGGAAGGCTTTCTGGAGGAGATGGGGTTTGGTCTGGGCCCTAAAGGTTGGGTCTGCTTTAGAGATGCAGAAAGATTGGGGCATTTTGGAGTGATCCCAGTATGGGTATGATAGGAGTCTATGAGTCTAGAGATGAAGCTTACAGAGGACAGCTGGGATCACATCAAGACCTGTTTTAAATGTCAGGCTGAGGGTTTGGGACTTAATCTGGTAGGTATTAGGGAGCCATTGAAGGTTCTTCAGCAGGGGAGTGATTGGATCAAAGCCAGACTTTGGGAAAGTTCCTACATGTTGCCCAAGGTCCTTAGGTTCTGGTGGAACCCCTTCCCTCCCCTTCCTACCCTGAGGTAGGGGTGTTCTCTGGTGTTGGGCTAGAGATGCAGGGGCCAAGGGAGGGGATATTTAGCTATCCCTCACTTTGCACACTGATCCCTGTTTTTGAAAGGTCTCCTGTGAATATAGCATCCATCAGACCCTCTTTTCCATACTGGACTAAGTCAGATCTGGCTGCTTATAGACTAGATCCCACAGGACAGAGCCCTCCGTCTTTCCTTTGTCTTTGTTATAAATGGTGACCTTAGTGCCTGGATTCACTTGTATCATTGGCTTAAATAGGGACCTTCTCAGACCCCAAAGAGCTGGTACGAGTTCTAGATTTGGCCCCAAAAGCTGGCTGAGCCTCCTCTGTGGGTCCCACCTGCATTCTTTGGGGGACAGGACTCGCGGGGTTAAGGGGCTCAGCGATGAAGGATTGTGGAACGCCCTTTAATGGCAGGAGATCTCCAGGGCTGTCAGTTCCTCCCGCTGTGCCTGCCCATTAGCTGTTTAGGGACCCCACTGGGCTGGGCTGTGGGCCCAGTAGGTCGTTGGCATGGGTCCCGAGGATGTTGGTGAGGCTGCTTGGCTAGCGGTGTTCTCAGATCTCATTTGGCCCCTATTAGGGGGAGGGGGCAGGCTCCCTCTGGCTGCTCAGCATCTGATTTCAACACTACTCCCCAACAGGGACCCACCGGAGCCTGTCTGGGTATTTCTGACTTACTGTCTGCCGAGGGCAGGGGGTGAGAGGGAAGCTAGAGAGCAGCCAGAATATCTCAGGGGCTTGTTACAAAAAGGTAAATGTCACATCAATCCAAAGACGAACCTCTAATGTCCAGAGCTGTCCGACAGTCTAACTGGCTGTGTAAATATGAGTTATGATGACTACTACTGAATTCCTCATTCCTGGAGGCATCCAAGCAGATGTCTCTGAAGTCTCTCCTATTCCTTGGTCCTCTCACTCCCCACTCAAATCCTTCCTGCACTCAGATGCCAGGGTGATTTTTCTGAAGCATAGTAGGTCTGACCGTGTCACTCCCTGCTCAGAGGGAGTAATAGGGAGCTCCTTTGGCTCCCTATTACCCCCAGGACCAAACGTTAAGTCCTTCACAACATGACTGCTCCCCACCTTTCCCATCTTCCCCCCTCCATGAACTCTACGATTCAGAGGCATGGGCCCAGTTGCCATTCCTTATTCCTCCATCTCCTGTCTCTGCAGTGACCACTCACTCCCCAGGCCTGGCCTTGTCTTCCCCCTCACCTCCACCTGTTTGGTTTCTCTGGCTTCCTTCAAAATTCAGCTTAAGTCTCTTGCTTTCCTGCCCTCCCCAGGTACTCGTGCCCTTCCCTCTGGAAGATTTCTTAACATTACTTTCTGGCTTCTCTATACCTAGTCTTTGCCGTGTCACCCCCTTTGGACTATGGGTTCCTAAAGGCAGGGACCATGTTTTTGCTTTGTTTATCTCTCCAGGGCTTGGCACATAAAAATGTTTTGAATTGAATCTAATTTCAATGTAACCGGTCAACAAGTAACTAGATTGCCATTCTCTGACCTTCCCTGGGCTGCCCGTGGATCCCCCTGTCCAGGGACAGGCTGTCCAGGGTGCTCTTTCTTATCTGGTGTTCTCTCCCCCTTTTCATTTCACCTCCTCTGGGGGCTCATTCCTCCCCCTGCATTTCCTCTTCTTAACCTTCAACACTCAGCCCTCACCCTGCGCTATCTCTGCCTGTCTTTGTGAATAAGGCTATCTGTATCCTGTGTCTGTGTCAGTGGTAGTGTTGAGAGCTGTGGACTCGGGAGTCAGGAAGACTCTGGGTTGGAATCCTGTGTCGAGGACGCTTACTAGCTGTGTGACCGTGGACGAGTTACTCGACCTCTCTGGGCCTCAGTCCTCCTGTCTGTAAAATGGGGATAATGATACGGGCAATGTTCGTGTCTCAGGGTTGTCGTGAGGCTTTTGTGAGCTGATGGCCGTAAAAAACCTTAAATTGCTGTAGAAATGTCAGTTACTGTTTTTTCGGTAATTATAATCACGATAACGTTATTAATATTATATACAATATTATAATAAATGTAATAATTATAATGCCCGCTTTCTTCTCCCGGGTGGATTGACCAGAGAAAGGTGGAAGTGAGTGTGGGCCTTACAAAGTCCCACCTTGCTGGGGACCGGGTGGGCTTGGCAGGAGGGAAGTCAGGAGACCTGGCTGTCATTTTTTCCACTCAGTTCAGCAAGGACTAATTAATTAAGCACCTACTACGCAGAGGCTTGGGTACGTCTTGCTGGGCTGTGGACAGGCGGGAAGACAAGCTCACTATATTCTCTGCCCTCAGAGCTTATATTCTGCCGGGGGGACGGGAAATGTGACATTAAGTGAGTATAGCTAGCATCTATATACTATGTGCCAGGCACTCTACTTTGCCAATATTATCTCATTTATCCTCATAACAACCCTGGAAGGCAGGCACTGTTGGTATTCCCACTTTAGAGTTGAGGAAACTGAGGCAAACAGAAGTTAAGTGACTTGTCCAGGGTCACACAGCTAGTAAATGTCTGAGGCTGGATTTGAACTCAGGTTTTCCTGACTACAGGCCTAGCCGCCTCTGTGTTAGTACAAGATAGAAAAGTGACGGAGGCCAAGGAAAGTTTCAAAAAATTTGGAGAATATCTGAGGACGAGGTCCCTTTCAGCTGGGGGTTGGGTCAGGGAATCCGGGAAGGCCGAATGGAGGAGGTGGCATCTGAGCCGAACCTTGCTTGCATGAGGGATGTGGGAGGCAGAGGTCACCGGGGAGTGCAGCCCAGGCGTGAGAGACAGCTGGTCGGACTGGGGAACAGCTGGTTTACCAGGTTGGGTGGAGCATAGAGTGCATGAAGGGGAATCAGGAATGCAGGGGCCGGGAGGGACAGGGCCTTCGATGTCAGATGGAGAAGTTTGGATTTTTTCCTCATGGCAGTAAGGAGACTCTGAAACAGAGGAACGATGTGGTTATTCCCAAGACGCAGGTCTTGGGAAGGTTGTTTTGGCAGTAGCAAGAGATAAACAGATAAGTGGAGGATAGAGCATTTATTAAGCACTTACTGTGTACTGGGTGCTATGCTGGGGAATATAGAGAAAAAGCCAGTGACACAGTACTTGTCTTCACATTCCAGTGGGGAAGGTGGTACATAAAAGGCTACTGAGAGAGGTTTGAGATAGAGGATAGAGCATTTATTAAGCACTTACTGTGTACTGGGTGCTATGCTGGGGAATATAGAGAAAAAGCCAGTGACACAGTACTTGTCTTCACATTCCAGTGGGGAAGGTGGTACATAAAAGGCTACTGAGAGAGGTTTGAGATAGAGGATAGAGCATTTATTAAGCACTCACTGTGTACTGGGTGCTATGCTGGGGAATATAGAGAAAAAGCCAGTGACACAGGCCTGGTCTTCACATTCCAGTGGGGAAGATGGTACAAAAAGGGTTACCGAGAGGGGTTTGAGTAGGTCTGGGGAAATGAAAGCCTGGGTCTAGGCAACGTAAGTAAGGTAAACACTTGCCTATCAGAGCCCTGGAAGATTCCAGAGTCAGAGTTCAGGTTTCTGATGGGGAGGAGATGGGCATGAAGGTCAGAGTGGTGGAGAAAGAGCCAGTCTTGAAACCAGTAAGACCCGGGTTCAAGTCCCACCTCAGACACATGCTGGCTGGGTGACCCTGGCTGCCCCTCTCCAAGGCTAGGAGTTGCGAGGGAAAATGCTAACTTGCATTGGGAGATGGAGTTTTCTCACTGTCCCAAAGGAGATCCCAGATCTAGTCCCTAGTCCCATGAAGGATGGGTTGGAGGAAGGAGAAACTCGGGAAGGGACACCGGTTGGAGGGATGTCAGGATAGCCTTTAAGTTCCTTTCAGCTCTGACACTGTGGGATTCTGTCCCCTTCGGAGGCTGGCTTGGGTCCAGCCTGACATTTTGGGGAGGAGGGTGTGGGGCTGGGGGGTGGGGAAAGACCACCCAGCTTTTAGCTCCTAGATTCATTATCATGTGAGCTCCACGGTGAGGTCCGGAGTGGGGGGAGTGGCTGCCATCCTGCTCAAGGGGCTGACCCCTCCCTGCACCCCCAGAACAGCTCGTGCTGGGTGCCTTCAGGGAGCCGGCCCAGGGATGGGAACAGGACTACGATGCTGCTGTCTTGCCTCTGTTGGATGAGGGCCAGCCCTGCTACATCCTGTACCGGCTAGACTCCCACAATGCCCAGGGCTTCCAGTGGATCTTCATCGCCTGGTCCCCAGACAGCTCTCCGGTGAGCCCCTTTCTTCCTGCCCCACCCATCAGACTTCCCCAGGGCAAGATTGGGGCCTGGGACTTTGTGGGCTGAGAGGTTGGCAGTGTCTTCCTCCTGACCCTGAGTGGGGAGCCAAGGGGGAAGCCTGGATCCTGCCTTCAGAGAGCTTAAGTCTGAGTAGGGAGGAATATGTCCTGCCCTCGGGGGTTCTCTCATACAAGGACAAGATTCGGTCCAGCCCTTAGATCCAAGGAGGCTGAGACAAGTCTGAATGCAAGGAGTCTCTAGTTGGAGGGAGGAGACATTGCCAGCTCCTTGGTCATGGCTAAGACAGATGCTCCCTCCTGCAGGTTCGACTGAAGATGCTTTATGCAGCCACCAGAGCAACAGTGAAGAAGGAGTTTGGTGGGGGCCACATCAAGGATGAACTCTTTGGGACAGTGAAGGTATGGTTGGTCTTTCTATTTCCCCTCCCCCCAAGGCATCCTATGGTATCAGGTAGAAGGGATCTGTGGGTGTGTGGAGCTGGGCACTGCCCTGGTCCCTGACTCTATCACATCCTTAGGTACTGGGCCAATCTCCTGTCCCGCTACCCTTGGTGCTAATAGGACGTGCTCCAGGCTGGGAGTCTATTCAGTTCCTGGCCTTTCCCTACTCTGGGCCTCAGTTTCTTCATCTGTAACTTGTAGGAGTTTTTACTAGATGACCCTAAAGGTCTGTTCTGGCTCAGATATCCCTTAGATCTGTGGTCTAGCAGAAAGGGCTCTGGACTTGGAAGTCAGGAGAGCTGGCTTCAAATCCTGACACTTGGTAGCTACGGAACTCTGTCACTCAATATCTCAGTACCTGTTTTTTATCTGTAAAATAGAGATAATTATATGTGTGCTGCCCATCTCACAGGGGCGTTGTGAGTAAAGCATTTGCTATAGAAATGTGGATTATTATCTAAGCTTCTACTGTGCTCCAGGCACTAGTCTAGGTGCTCAGGATACAAGTACAAAGCTGAGACAACTTCTTTCAGGGATATTACACTCTCTGAGAAGATGGCAGGTTGGTGGTTACTGTGCCCCTTTGACAGATAAGAAAGTTGAGGCCCAGAAAGGGACAGAGACCCAGAATCTCAAGAGTTGGAAGGGGTCTCAGTGGCCATCTGGTTCCACTCTTCTACCCAACAAGCTGTTCTAAAGCCTTTGCTCAAAGACCTCTAGTGAAGAGGAAGCCCCTAGGTGCCAAGATAGCTTTGAGATAGACTTCATTGTTAGGAAATTTTTCTTGTTGAGAAGCTTAAATTTACCTCTCTACAACTTCCAATTTCAATTTAATTCAATTCAGTAAAATTTATTAAGCACCTACTATGTGTCAGGCACCTTGCTACATGATGGGGATGCAAATAAGAAAAAGAAAGATAGGCCCGGCCCTCAAGGAGCTTATGATCAAATGAGCATACACAACACCCAAAGGAGACTGGAAAGCTAGAAAGCAGGGGAGTGAGACGGGGAATATCAGGGGCACCTAGTATGACTCATAAAAAGTTCGAGAGATGTTGCAGATAATACATAAAAGGGGTCAGTGGCACTTTTGAATGCTAGAGACCCTTCGTGGAACTGGCTCAACGCTTATGTGCCCTTGGAAGAATGGGTGTTTTTGAGGGTGGCAACAGACTGGTTAACAAGTAATGAGAGAGAATGAATATTATAATGAGAGGTGGTATGAGAAACTGGGGGACATGACTGATTATGTCACTCATGGACAAAGAGAGACTATCTCAAGCCCGACCACCCCCAGCCTTGGGCAGTCTAGCCTGCTTGAGAGGAACACGATGGGCCAGATTTCATCTTCGATTAAATTCTTTGCGATTTTCTCCTGTTGGGTGGGGCAACAGCTCCAAAATTTCATCTCATTGTTTACCCTGCCTGCCCTTCAGAGAACTAAATTTTGACCTAATCTCCCAGTGAAGGGAAAAAATCTTGGATCTCCCCAGTATTGGGTTGTTTAATAATCATTTCTCTCACCAGCAATTGTTTCTAGTCTTGTCTTCCAGGGCCAAGCAGAGCAGGTTGAATCCCACTTTCCCGTAACTGCTCTCTGGGTCTCTGAATGTAGCCATCACATCCCTCTTCCTCACAGAGTCTTCTTTTTGCCAGAAAATACCCCCAGTTCCTTTGGCTAGACCCTCAAGGTCCTTCATCATCCTGGTTACCCTTCGCTGGTTCCACTCCAGCCCTTCCTCAAATGTATGGCCCAGAACTGAGCCTAGTACTCCGGGTGTTCCGTGGCCAGACCTGAGGACGCAGGGTTCTCTTTTCTCTGGCCGTAGATGCTCTGCCTGCCTCTCTTGGAGCAGCCCCTTCATTTCTTGTGCTTGGGCAGAGAAGGGTGCTGTCAGCCCCCGGAGCTTGCAGGCCCCTAAACCCTCTGGGTCTGGCCTTTTAGTGACCGTGGTCCGGCCCCTGCTTGGGCATGGGAAGCTGACTTATTTGACCCCAAGTGTGATGCTTGACATTTTTTCTGTAATTAACTTCGTCTTCCCAAGTTCAGCCCAGCTTCTAAGTCCGTGGAGCTCTTCTGGATGGTTGATACTAAATATTAAATGCTTGTGGATTGATCGATCACACAGAAAGTTCTTGGCATTCAGACGAGAACCTGGATCTCCCAACTTCCAGCCCAGGTTTTTTTCCATCTTGTAGAAAACCAACACTTAGAAATGAGGAAGAAGGAAGAGAGGAAAAAGCCTGAGGGCAGGACTAGGCACCTTATGTGGAACATGCTGGGAGGCAGGTGATCAGAGCTCTAAACAGAGTGGGATGGGATGCCTTGGTGGGTAGTGAGTTCTTTGGCCCTGGAGATCTTTCATCAGAGGCCAGATGATGTCCTAGCTGAAGGCTGGCTGGGCTTTCTTCTAGAATCCCCATGCATGAAGTAGTTCTGGGGCAGGGCTCAGTGTGAGCCACGAGGGGGCGGCATAAGCCCATGTACTCTCACCCGAGTTGCTGACCAGGCTGGAGGCTTCTCTCTGTGCAGCACCCAGCCTGGCACTTCCTGCACAAAGAAGCCTGTGCTAGGCTTTCCCGCTTCCTTCTTCACCGCTCCCGGCCCCAGCCTGCACTATGCATTCTGGACAGGAAACATACAGCTCAGAGCTGAGGTGCATCTCAGAGACCCTATGGGGAAACTGAGGCACATTGAGGGAATTATACTAACTCTAGTGTGGTACAGTGGAGAGAATGGATTTCAGATGACCTGGGTTCAAATCCTGGCTTTGTCACTTACTAGCTGTGGCTGCCAATCAGTAAGCATTTATTAAGCACCCACTGTGTGCCAAGCATAGAACAAACAGTCCCTGCTCTCGGTCTAGAATCTACATTGTGCTCACTCTGTCCTCCCAATGACCCTGGGTGGGAGGCGTTGTTATTATCCCCATTTTTAATAGACTGAGGCACAGCGAGCTTAAGCGATATGCTTGGAGTCACATGGCTAGTGTCCGCAGCTGGATTTGAACTCACATCTTCCTGACTCCAAGGTTGATGCTCTCTCCCCTGTGCCACCGAGATCCCCATTTCTCGAGCACTTTAAGTTTTTACAGAGCACCTGCCTCATGACATTTCTGTGAGGTATAGTGCAAATATTTATTGTTCCCATTCCAAGGAGGCGGAGACTGAGGGGAGAAGGAAAGGGAGATGCCCCCTGCCAGCATCTGTGTGGGCATGTTGTGATTCCTTTGAGGCAGCCAGCTCTCAGCCTGTCTCCCCCTTCCCTGCTGACGATACTCTCTTCTCCCCCCCAGGATGACCTCTCCTTCAGCGGCTACCAGAAACACGTGTCGTCCTGCGCTGCCCCAGCCCCCCTGACCATGGCAGAGAGGGAGCTCCAGCAGATCCGGATCAATGAGGTGCGGCCCTCAGACGGGGGAGAAGAGAAGGTCCCTGCCAAGCCTCAGAGTTTCCACAGGTCTCCTCAAAACCCTTGTCGGAGCCTCCCTGGCCCTGCTGTGGGCGAGCCTAGACAGGAGACTTCTCACTTTATAGAGAAGGAGACTGAGGCATGAGAAACTGGGATTCGTTCCAGCTCATATTAGGGAACTGGTGAAAGTAGGACCTCTCATTCTGTCTCAGCAGGCCCCAAGGAGGTCACAAAAGTCTCCTGTCTGCAGCCAGTCTGCCCCCCAGGAAAGCTTAATTACTGGCTTTGACTACAGAGGAGCAGGCTTGATTCTGAGGGTGGCACCCTGAGGGTCTGAGTCTAGACCCCAAGGATCCTAACCCCCAGCCCAGAAGAGGGGCCCTGTGATGGCTGGGGAGGGCTTAGGGAATAATGGCAAACCCTTCCTGGTATGACATGAGCTCTTTAGTGGGGGCTTGTTCTAGTTAATGAAACCATCCAAGCTTCTCTTGGGACAGGCCAAGCAGCAGGGGTGATTGTGTGTGTGTGTGTGTATGTGTGTGTATGTTTATATGTGTGTGTGAATGACTGTGTACGTATGAGTGTGTATGTATGTGTGTGAATGAGTGTATATGTATGTATATGTTTATGTATATGTGCATGTGTATAAGTGAGTGTGTGAATGTGTGAGTGTATGTATATGAGTGAGTATGTATATGTGAGTGTGCATAAGCGTGAGTGTGAGTTGTGTGTATGTATGTAAATGTGTGGGGGTGCATGTATAAGTGTGAGTGTGAATGTGTGAGTCTGCATGTGTGTTGGGGAGTACAGCTGGCTCCTCTCAAGGGTTTCTTGGCCTTCAGCCCATGGTTGAGGGGTGCAGGGTAGATCTGATTGCAATTGTGCAAACCCCCAAACAGTACTTCTCAGGGGATGTCAGTAAGGGGATTCCTGATCAGGCCCAGGTTGGACTAGATTTCTTTTTAAAGTCCCCCCTAGCTTGGAGATTCTGTGATTGTTTCAGTACCATCAGCTCTGGCTTCTCCTGGGATGGAGGAAGAAGCTAGGGTTCTAAGCCCCAGATAATCTCAGACTTCTCCCATTTTGCCTCTGTACTATGGACCTCCTCTCCCTCTTCTCTGTCCTGCCCCACCTTCACTGGCTCAGCCCCTTCATCTTCCTCCTCATATCTGATTTGGAGCATATTCTGAGAGCATCTCCCAGTGTGCTGATCTTGGGGTGGGCCCAGACCCACAGCTAGGGGAGGGAGCCACTCCAAAAGGATGGGGCTGGTCTGGAATTTGGTCTTTTCTCTGGTTAATAGGATTCCGTGGGTGGTGAGTGGGTAGGGTGAGTGCTTAGGCCAAAGCTCAGGGCTTCCTGGGCAGTGCCCTGGTGGGGATGGGGGGTAGGGAGTGGAGGTGGGGCACTAGGCTCACCCCCTCCCCTCCTGACCCTGTGGCCTAGGTGAAGACAGAGATCAGCGTGGAGAGCAAGCACCAGACCCTGCAAGGCCTTGCCTTCCCCCTGCAGCCAGAGGCCCAGCAGGCCATTCTGCTGCTAAAACAGAAGAAAATCAACTACATCCAGCTGGTGAGGCCCCTCCCTCCCCATTCCTCCAGGCTTCTGGACCCCTGCACAGCTAGGGCCCTGCAACCTTTCCCCCAGGAGAGTCCCTTCTGTGTTCCCCCTTCCCTCCCAAGACGGTCCGTGGTACAGGCCTTTCCCCTGTAGGGGACCTTTCCTCGAAGAGACGTCCCCCAGGGTAGAGATTCCCCCACACAAGAATTTCTCTGAGTAAGGTGTTGCCCTTACAGCCTGATTTCTCTGAAAACAGAACTTCCCCTTTAAAGGCAATCCCCTTATTGAGGGGAGGAGAGGGGGGCCCTTGTAAAAGAGTTTATGGAGGAATTTCTGCCTAGAGGAGCGCCCCTTATTGTAGGAGCCTCGGCCACCATTTTGTCTGGCGCTCTCGGGTTGATAAAGCCCTTGCGCTTAGAATTTCATTTTGAGGCTAATATAACTGTAAGATAGGTACTATGGGAGTTGTCCTCATTTTTACAGATGAGGAAACTGAGGCTCGCAGAGACACGAGCTGCCCAGGGTCACACACTGGTTCTCAGAAGGTGTGTGCCCCATCGTGCTGCGGGTTATGATGGCTACGCAGCCAGTTCTACCTGGCATTGGGGGCCCGTGTGAGGGCTTCAGTATCAATCGGGTCATAGTGGGCAGTGAGCAGAAGACACCTTTGCAGTGTCAAAGGTTGGCCTTGAGCCCAGGTGTCTCCTGACTCTGAGTCTAAAGCCCTTTCTGCTCTCCCACCCTGCCCTCACTGCCATCATCACCGTCACTGTTACAGCGGCTGTCATTCCTTTATAGATCCGTTTCCCCTATAGCAGGATTGCTCTTACAGAGACGTATGTCCCCGTTAAGGACTTGGCCTTATGGAGACATTTTTTGTATAGTAGGATTTTCCTAATAAAGGAGATGTCTTTGAAGGGATCTTTCCCTAGTAGGTTGAGCCTTGGTCCAAGGGCATCAAACGGGGACCTTCAGGTTTTCCCTTGGAGAGGAGCGGCCCCTGTGTGGTGCAGTGGTTTCCATGAAGGTCTGGGGAGGGTGGTGCTGGCTGGGAGCCTGGGACACCAGGGGCCAGCCCTGCCTTGACAGGGGTTGCTGCCCCCAGAAACTGGACCTGGAGCGGGAAACCATCGAGCTGGTCCACACGAACCCCACAGAGGTGGCGGATCTGCCCAAGAGAGTGCCCCAGGATTCTGCCCGCTACCACTTCTTCCTCTACAAACACTCCCATGAGGGTGACTACCTGGAATCTGTGGGTGAGTAGGAGCTTAGCACCGAGGGCAAGGTACAGGGCTGCCAGGACTATGGGAGGGCACCTAGGACCTCCGAGGTGAGATGGAGCAGGGGAGGAAGGGGAGAGAGGGTGGTGTGGGTGCAGGTGGAACCCTGGGGCCCCGGGGTCTGAGAGCTCCCGGAGGGAGGCTGTGTGCTCGGCCCTGACCCCTGCATTCTTCCGTTGGCCCATCACCCACTCGCAGTGTTCATCTACTCCATGCCGGGATACAAGTGCAGTATTAAAGAGCGGATGCTGTACTCCAGCTGTAAGAGCCGGCTCCTGGACTCCGTGGAACAGGATTTCCAGCTGGAGATCACCAAGAAGGTGTGTGGGGGGCGCGGACCTCGATGGAGGTTCCTAGGCTCCTCCTTACCCTGATGCTCCTTCATTCCCATCCATCTTCTGAATCCTCTTAGCTCTGGGAAAACTCAGAGACTTGGATTGTAATTCCAGCTCTGCCTTGATAATGTGACCTCAGGCACATTAATTCCCCTGCCAGGGCCTCAGGCTGCCTATCTGTGCAATGGGAAAGTGGGACTAGTGTGACCTGGCTCTGATATCCTAGGATGTATCCCATCAAACCTGATGATGGCCCTGTGAAGGAGGTGGGGCAAAGATATTAACCCTGTTTTACACGTCCCAGGGAGACTAAGGAACTTGCCCAGAGTCAGTATGTTAGTGGAACAGTCAGGATTCGAACCTGGAGGTCCTGGGTCACAGCCCAGGGCTCGTTCCGTACTCTGCTGTGAAGGAGGCAGGGCAGCTGATTTCGTAGAAGGGAAAACAGGTGCAGAGGGCCTGAGTGGCCCTGCATGTTTGTGTCAGGGTTGGTACTAGTACCCAGATGCACACCCTGATTCATCACTCCAGCCTATCCCTGCCCCAGTGCCCATTCCTTACCTGGGTCAGGGACGCATGCTCCAAGGGTTCTGGGGATACTGCTTCATGGGTATGATAATATAGGGGAACTGTAGGCGTTGGAAACTCTTCAGGGTCAGCGTAGGGGCTTGAGGGGTGAGAGGGCCCTAAGTCCAAGTGGATCCAGCTTGGGGGTCTGAGAGACAGGAGCTGCCCCTGAGCAGACTCTCTTCAGTCCACAGACTTAGTCCTCAGAGTTCTCAGTGGGGTGGCATGGGGGCAGGAGGGCCTGCCCAGTCTAAAGCACCCTCTCCACTCCCTGCAGATGGAGATCGACGACGGGGCAGAGCTGACAGCACAGTTCCTGTATGATGAAGTCCACCCCAAACAACACGCCTTCAAGCAGGCCTTTGCCAAGCCCAAGGGCCCGGTGGGCAAGAGGGGCCAGAAGCGGCTTATCCGGGGCCCTGGCGAGAACGGAGATGAGAGCTAGGCAAGGGCCCAGCCCTCCCGTACCTGTCATCTGCCTCAGGCTGAGCCAGAGTGGGCTGAGAACTGTGTGGTGTCCTGGGTCACAGTGACCTGGGCTCAGGGCCACTCTAGTACCTGGAGAGGCCCCTTCCCTCCCCCCAGGAGTTACTGTGTGTTTGCTCTTTCTTTTTCTTTCTCTCTCTCTTCCTCTTTTTCTCTCTCTTCCCCCTCCTTTGCTGTCAACCCTGAGGGAGATGTGTGAATTCTTGTCGCTCAGCTTCGCTGTCCTATCTGTCTCCTCACCCAGTTAACCCAGAGCTCATTTCCATCTCAGTCACCGTAAAGTCCACCACTCTTCATCTCTGTGTCCTCAGTCCCTCTCCCCCAAGCACTGTCTGTTGAATTGAGTTGCACAGAAGCTTTTATGTCCTTCAGGCCCCCGTTTTTGTTACCCCAGCTCCCAACATTCTTGTCCCTCCTCCACACACACCATCTCCATCTTTATCCATCCCTGTCCATAGTCTCTCCTGCCAAGGTCTGGAGGATAGGGCCAGGCTTTTTTTTTTTTTTTGAGGTGGGGACAACATACCTGGAGGGCCCTCCAAGGTTTAAGGAGGAGATGGGCGGAGGGATATTTGCTAAGGCTGGGAAGTGGAAATGGGTTGCAGCAGGGTGAGTAGGAGAGGACGCCAGGCTCGACCTTCTGAGACGCCCCCCAGGATAGTAAGTGAGCTCTGGGTGTGACAGTGGGAGTTCAACCCCCTGGAGGTTCAGGGCTTAGCTGGGCAAGCTGGGATGGGGGAAGGGGGACTGAGGGTACAGGACTTACTGGACTGAATGCTGTATTTTCTAAGGAATAAAGTATTTTTAAATCAACGCCTCCATTGGTTCTTGTGAGGGCAGCTTTCCTGGCAGGGGTGGGGCACCGCCCCTTCCTTTAAAGGGGTGCCAACCACGTCTTGATGTGTTCATGTATGTCTCCCATGCAAATATGTGTCTGCAAATAGAATCACAGAGTGATTGGGAGGCACCTCAGAGACCACTCATTTTATGTGTTGGAAAAGTGACACCCAAGAGGGAAAAGGGCTTGCCTGACATCACCCACCCCTCTCCTCCACACCTCCAGACCGCATAAGAAGCAGCTTTTTGCATCCGAAAACACTTTATTGGAGGTTTCTAAGAGGACTCCCCAGTGGCCTGTGGGGGTGGGGATGGGTTTGGTACTGATGGAGCTCAGCCTGAAGCCTTCCCCCAACCCAAATTTCTAAAGCTACCCCCTCCCCTGGGGATCACTAGCACCATTGATCACAAAGATGGGCCAGACACAGGACAATAGAGGACACACAAACAGATTGGTACAGAGTCCTCACCAGCAATGACCCTGGCATGGTGTGGACCTGCCCCTGGGTCATTCCACAAAGGGAAGGCCTCTTATGGTCAGGAGGCCTTGAGGGTGGGCAGGGAGTGTAAGGGGAGGAGAGCCACTGGTGGGGGTGGTAGGGTGGGCCTATGGTCCTGTATGGTTTGAAAGGCTTTGGCCTCACCCTTGGCCTCCTGGGGTCATAGGACCATGGGATTTTAGAGTTTGAATGGACCTTAGCCTGGGCTAAGTGATACAAGCTCTTGGCCCCTGTGACTTCATCTGTAACAGTGCTGAACTGGGAGTCGCTAAGGGACCTTTGAGGCCTAAGACCATGATCTTATCTAATAGTAAAAACCAGAGACAATGATATACCCAAGGTCACAGCATCATAGATGGAGGTTGGATAGGGCCTGAGAGGCCATCTTGTCCAACCTCCTTCCTTGGGGAGGTAAGTGACCTGTCCGTGGTCACACGTGGTCACCATCAGAGGCAGAGTTTGAACCACCTCTTAAATTTAGCTTTAGAGACCTTATTTTAGAGGGTGGGAGGGAATTGCTTTCTCTCCCTACTTTCCAAGGTAACCATGGAGGGGTCACAGAGTCCATGCCCAGAGCCTCCCAAGGCTGGCAGCTAGAAGCAGCAGGGACAAGGAAGGTGCTTCCCGAGTCTGGCTGCTTTCCTGGCACCTGTCCCCCTGCCAGCCCTGGTAGCAGTGACAGATAAAGTCCCTGCCCAGGGCCTCCCGCTGCCTGGGGCCCAGTCGGCCTCGAATGGAAGCCTGGGTTTGGTTGGCTGCCGTGGCCACGTGGATCTGGAAGGTGCCTGGCTCCAGGTGCAGGTAGGTGGGCGAGTCGGGGATCCGACGGCGGCAGCGTCCGTGTCCGTTGCATTGGGTCCGGCTGCAGAGGGTGGCTGCTGTGGTTACATTTAGCACGTAAGGGCCCAGTCTGCTCAGCAGATAATGGTGCATCTTTAAGCAGGTGCTCTGTGGTGGGAGAACAGGGCGAAATGGGGAAAAGGGGTAGTGACCCTCTGGATCACCCACTTTTGGAGGTGAAGAAACCTAGAACCATGGCAGCGTCTGAGCCAGAAGGGTATTTGAGAGACCATTTTATCCAAACCTTTCATTTCACAGACAGGGAAACTGAGGCCCAGAAAAGTTAAAAAAAAAAAAAACTTACCCAAGGTACCACAGTAAGTTAGAAGCAGAGCCAGAACTTCAATCCAGATTCCAAATTCCTAGTCCAGGGCTATTTCCACTAAACTATTACATACTTCCTGTACTTGAGACCATCAAGCAAAGGGGCCTCCCTTAGTCACCCACAGGTTTGATTTAGTATGATCTCTATGTCCTTCTATGAGAAGCATCAAGGGTCACCCATCTAGGAAGGAAGACTCAGCCTCTCTGTCCTCTAGGCACTTTTTCCTGGGGGACCAGGAATGGAGAAAACCATGGGAGCTGCTCCAGGGCGAAGGGTCCCTATTTTGCAAGGCATCTCTTGCTATATTTCAGCTTATGACTGTCTCTGACTCCTGCTTCTCCCTCCTGACTCTCCTAATTCTGTCCAGGGGGCTTTGTACCAGCTGCCATCTGCCCCCTGGCACCCTGAGCTGGGCCTGCTCTTTGGGAGCAGGATCTGGAGTGGCTAGTGGCCCTGTCCTGCTTTCCCCTCCACCAGGCACCAGCCCTGAGCCTCCCTGGTCCTTCTGCTTACCTGGTTCCTGGCGTAGTCTGCCTCCCCCCAGAGCACCACTCCCTGGGCTCCCATGGCAGCTGCTTGACCAATGGTGTGCTCCAGGTCAACCTGGGGGTAGGGGAAGAAGGGAAAACACACTTCTCAGCCCTAGTCCAAGCTCTCTTGTCCCCAGCTCAGGCCTTCTGGCCTGGCTCCTGCCTCATTTCTTACTTCTGTGTCAGTCTCAGCCTTTGACTCAGCCCCAGCCCCTGCTTCTTGGTGCTGAGGTCAGGGTGGAGCCACTGCTGTGTCTAGAAAGGCTGAGAGAGCCCTTTTGGGTCTCTTTCCTTTGGGGGATGTGGATGGGGAGTTTCTAAGGGTGGGAAGGTAAGGATCTAGGCTAGTTGAAACTCCCTGGGAATGTCCCGGATCTAGAAATACCCTCTGGGAGGGAGAATAGTAGTAGGAGAACTGAGAATAATGCCTTGGGTGTAGTCACAGGGTCGGGGGATGGCTTCCCCTTTACACAACAAGGCAGGTCAAATCAGTTCGCGATTGAGTCCAGTGAATACAGCAGTCTCCCTCATCCATCCACACCTAGTTCCAATCGCCAGGGTCACAGCTTCATTTCTGTACCCCTGATCTAGTGCACGAGTCCCTGCTCATAGGAGGTGCTGAATAAAAGCTTGTGAGATTGAACCTAATTCATAGGAATCAGAGCTGGAAGGACCTGAAAGACCATCTCACCCAGACTTCCCTGCAGATGAGCAAACTTGGACAGAGAGGGAGAAAGGAAGGAAGAAGGGGGGGGGAAGGAAAGAGGGAAGGAGGGAAGGTTGGGGGGGAGGGAGGAAGGAAGGAAGGAGAGAAGGCTGGGAAGGAGGGAAGAAGGAGGGAGGAAGGGAAGAAGAAAGGAAGAAGGAGGGAGGGAGGGAAAGAAGGAAGGAGTGAAGGAAGGAAAAAAGGAAGGAGGGAAGGAAGGAAACAAGCATTTACTAGACACCTACTGTGTGCCAGGCACTATGCTAAGTGTTTTACAAATATTGTCTTATTTGATCCTCACAACAACCCTGGGAGTTAGGGGCTATTATCCTCATTTTAGTTGAGGAAACTGAGTCAGATAGAGGTCAAGTGACTTGCCCAGGATCACACAGCTAGAAAATGTCTGAGGCCAAATTTGAACTCAGGACTTTCCCATGCCACCTAGCTGCCTGAGGGAAGCCCAGATTCACATAGCTAGTAAGCAACAGAAGAAGAATTTGAACCCGGGTGCTGCGGCTCTTTCTTCAATACCAGACTGGCTCAGCTACCCCAGCCCCCCCCCCCCCCCCCCCGCCCCACCTTGCTCTCACTTGCCCAGCATCCAGCTCTCCTAGATGTTCAGTTACAGCCACACCCACAGTCACTCTGGGTCCTGGGACAGTCCCAGGCCCTTTGAGGGGCCAGGTTCTAGTCTAGCTCCCCACCTGTGCCAGCTCCTTCAGGGTATAGGAGTAGAAGGGTCGGGCATAGACAAAGACTGGCAGTGAGTAGCTGGCAGAGGGGGGCAGCTCGGCTACCCTCAGGGCCTCCCACACTTTGGCCCTCACAAAGCGCTCTCCCTGGGCCGAGCCTCGCAGCACCTCCTCCAGGTAGATGGAGGGGTACAGAGCCCGGCTCTGCTCCCACAGCCAGAGCAGGGCATTGTTGCGCTGTCGTTCGATGCCCGGGCAGTGCCCTGTGAAGTTTTCAAAGTCCACCCAGTAGTGGTAGTTGTAGCAGTCAGGGAAGAGGTAGTAGCCCCACCAACCCCCCGGCCTCCGTGCCCTTGCCAGACGCAGAGTCTCTGACATGAAGCGGGCAGCTGCTGTCTCGAACTCCCATTGGGCTTGGAGTTCCACCCGACCCTGGGGCCAGGTGGGGTAGCGCTGGCGCACCAGATGAGCGGACATGGTGCGATAGACCCCCTTCTTGTCCCAATTCCGGACCCAGAGCGGACGCCAGGTCTCCCAGTCAATGACAGAAAGGCCAGAGAAGGCCCGGGAGGGGATGGCTGCCTCCAGGTCGCGTTCCATGGCATCCAGGTGGGCACGGAGGCTGGCATTCTGTGGGCAGCCACCATGCACTGGCAGAGGCACTGGTGCTGGGGCTGCCTGGTAGTGTGGGTATAGCCCTAGTTGATGCTGGTAGAAGATGGTGATGTTGCCACCAGCAAAGACCTCCTGGTCGTTGGCTACCACCCCAAAGGGCTCAAGGGGCAGGGGCAGACCGAAGGCCGTACGGCAGCGGGAGGTGGGAGCATTCCACACCACCAGAAAGGGCCGGTTTTGTAGCACTGGGGACAGTGACGGCTTCAGGCTACGGGGGTCCATGGGTCTGGCTGAAAGTAGCAGCAGCAGCAGGAAAAGATGGAGGCGGAGGCTCAGGGGCCCAGGCTGACCTTGGAAGTCAAGTGCTGAGGACCTGGAAAGGGAGAGAATATCGCCATGAGACAAAATCCCTATTGGATTCCTTCTCTACCCCTAGGCTCTCATCCTGACCCTCATGACTGGGGTTACGGTTAAGTGGGCAATTCCTGTTAGGGCAGTTTGGGGAGCTCCATTCCCGGGATACAAATGTTGATCCAAACCTACCTAGTCTCTCTTGCCTGGGTTCTAAGGGCACTGGCAAGAGGGTCTTGGCCCCAGAACCACTCTGGTCTTTTGCCACTCAGGACTCTTGGCTGGGAGAGAGTGGGGAAGACTCCATCTTTCGGAGGAAAAGATGGTAACAGAAGCAGTGGGGACCCCGAACCTTTCTCATCAGTCCTGCTAGACACCTCCCAACCCCCTGAGTCTGATTCCATGGCTAAGGGTTACCATTCTGCCTGGCTCTCCCCGCACATTCCCATCTCCTTGGCCTCAGGGCATCTGGTCCCTTTGCAACCAATCAGCTGTCCTTTCTACAGCTATCACTCCTCTCTCCCTTATCTTCTTTCCCCCATCACCTCATTTTCCAGGAAAACACCACCAGCCCCCTCTGATCCTGGACCTCCGGGGTGGGCATCAGTTAGAGAGGGTAACCATGGCAACCACTGTCTTCCCAAAGCCCCTAACACCCCACACCCTTCCCACCCCCGCAACCTGTGTAGGAATGTAGGTCATGTTGAGAGCGGAAGGGGCGGGTGCCTGTGCATCTGATAGGGTCATCCCTGCACTGTACCCCGTAATTCTATGCTCCCCTGCTCTGGGCAATGGAGTAGCCTGTTCTCCACTTCCCTTTCCACCATCTCTGTGAGTGTGAGAAGCAGGAAACCTGAGAGTTTGGGGGAGTCACAGCTGAGTGAGGGGGCTGGAGACAGAAGCCATGGCCACCATCCCACACAGGGGGAGCTCAGTAACTAGGGCTCCAAATTTCCCTAAGACAGAAGGTGGGAGAATACCCTCCTGCGATATCTCACGCCCAGACTAATTTCTCAGTCCTTTATTTCTCCAAGGAACCCTTTTCCTGGAAAGAGAGGTGACAGTCTGCCTCCCCCTACATGGTGAACCCTTTCTATTCCAGGGAGAACAGGCAGCTCAACCCTCCCTTGCCCTGTCTCTACCTTAGAAGCTCCAGGTAGAGAATGGGAACAGAGGAAAAAAGGGAGAGATCAGTCCATCAGTCAACTAACAAGTACTTATTAAACTCCTATTGCGTGCCAGTATGTGAGCCTCAGCTGGTGCAAAGACAGAAATGAAATGGTCCCTGCCCTCAAGGAACTTACAGACAGCTAGATGGCACAGAGTATGGAGCGCTGAGCCTGGAGTCAGGAAGACTTGAATTCAAATCCAGTCATACACACTTAACTGTGTGCCTTTGGGTAAGTCATTTAACTTTTGTTTGCCTGAAAAATGGGGACAATAAAAGCAGCTGCATCCTAGGGTCATTGTGAGGATCTAATGAGATGGTATTTGTAAAAGCACTTAGCTCAGCTCCGGGGACACAGCGGGCATTATAGAAATGCTAGCTATTATTTGGAGGAGGAGACAAGACATCTATAAAACATATGCAAAATAAAGTGATTTGGTGGGGGAGGGCACCAGTAGCTGGGGGGTGTGTGTCAAGAAAAGGTGTCTTGGGAGGGAGGGGGAGAAAAAAACTTGTGGAACTGAGTGTTGTCAACTAAAAATAAAAAATAAGTTTAATAAGTAAATGAATAAAAAGAAAAAGTGGTTTGTGAGTTGAGTTTTGAAGAAAATTAAGGATTCTAAGAGTTGGCGTTTAGGGGAGTCTGCATTCAAGGCATGGGGGTGATGGAGAGTAAGTGAACAGTGGAAAGGGGAGAAACAGTTCTATGTGTGAAGAATAGTAAAAAAAAGACCAATCTGGGTGGACCTCAAAGTTTGGGAAGGGGAATAATGTATCACCGAGCTGGAAAGAGAGGTTGAGGCCAGGTTCCAAACAGGGTTTTCTATTTCATCCCAAAGGCAATATGGAGATACCAGAGTTACTGCGAGTGTGTCCGGTCTTTAGGTAAATTACTCTGTGGAGGATGGAGTTGAATGGAAAGAGAGTTGGGGCACTTAGACCAGTTAGGAGGTGGTCGCCATAATAGGTGAGAGGGGTGATGGCTGGTGACTTGGAGAGAAGGGGTTGGATTTGAGAGATGTTGAGGTAAGATGGGCAAGACGTGGTAACACTAGGAGGAGTCAGGAAGAACTTCTCTCCATCTCAGTTTCCTCCTATGCAAAATGGGGACAGTGACCCCACCTACTTTATGGAGTTGTTGTCAGGATCAAATACGACAATATGTAAAATACTTTTCAAACTTCCTAGGGCTGTGCAAGTGTTTGCTTCTGCTGCTACTGCTACTACTGCTGTACATGGACATGGTAAATGAGGAGGAGTAGTCAGGAAGGACATCTGGGCTTCAGATATATTTCCCTGAAAGGGTGGTGGTAGCCTTGACAGAAATAAGGAAGTTCCGAAGGAGGAAATATCACGAATTCTGTTCTGGACATGTTGAGTGTAAATGCTTATGGGACATTCGTTTGGAAGGTCCAGGAGGCAGTTGGGGATAGGGCTCTGGAGCTCAGGAATGAGCCTGGGGCTGGCTGTATCTGGGAATCTTTGGCAGGGAGAAGATAGTAAATCTAATGGAAGAGAAGGAAAATAATAAGCTCTCTAGGTGGAGAGTAGAGAGAGAGGAGGGTCTCAGGGAGAGCCTTGGAGCACATCCACAAGTAGAAGTCATGATATGAATGCTAAACCAGCAGAGGAAACTGAGGACAGTCACATAGGTGATGGTGTTATTTGGTTGTTTCAGACTTCTCTTGACCCCATTTTGGGGGTTTCTTGGCAAAGATACTGGAGTGGTTTGCCATTTCCTTCTCCAGCTTATTTGATGGATGGGGAAACTGAGGCAAACAGGGCTAAGTGACTTGCCCAGGGTCACATGGTAAGTGTCCGAGACCGGTTTTGAACTCATGAAGATGAGTCTTCCTGACTCCAGGCCTGGTGCTCCGTGCACTACGGCGCCACCTAGCTGTCCCATCAGATAGGCAGGAGGAGAATTAAGAGGGAGTTGCTAGCATCATAAAAACCCAGAGAGGAGAGACTATCCAAAAGAAAGGGTGTTAAGAAAGAGTGTCCAAAAGGATAAATATATTTTTTCAGGGTAATTTAATCCTTTTATTAATAAGGCCAGTACGTAATTAATAAAAGCAGAGTCATTTGTCTATCTCTCTGAACAAAGACCCCTCATGGTGGCAGGGTCACAATTTATATGCTCTTCGAAGAGGAGGTGTTCAGCTCAGATTGGTTAACACAGAGACAGGTGTGGGTTTCACACAGTGAAGGTATTGGGGCACGTGCCTTGGGTCACTCAAATCTTGGTCAAAGATAATAGTCTTGATAATAGAGTCAACCTTTCCCCTGGCCTGAGCAAACACAATGAGCAGGAATACACCCATACTTGGAATTTATTTTACCATCTGATTAGATTTTGGCCTGGGTAAATATCTAAGAGAAACTTCCCACATGGGTTGGTTTCTGGATGAAGAAGTAGCAAAGGAGAAAAATGGTCCTAATACAGTAATTATTTATTAAATATAAGAGAGAAATATTCATGTCTCACATTTCCCCATTTGATTCCAACTGAGAGAGGAAGGCTCGTCAATGAGTCACTAACTGATACTACAAACACTTCATTAAGGGTTCTTAACCATGAGGCTTATGATGGGTCACAATGTGAGGGGGGAAAAGGAGAGAAATTGATCAACACATTGACAAAAATAAGGGGGCAGTCCACCCGCTTCAGTAGGTAAACCTTACAGATCAAGAGACACAAAGGGGAAAAGTAAACAGTGAAAAGAAAATGTCCATTCAAGGCTCAGAAGTCTCATCTCATACAGCAGTCTGATTCTCTGGCACCATCTGATGCAGCACTCTGGTCAGGGTGTCAAAAGGATAAATATTGAGATAAGGCTATCAGATTGGAAAAGGTGGTCAGCAGAAAGATAGAGAAGAATGAGGACTAAGATGGGCAAAACCTGGTGAGCGAGAGATCACTGGGAGCTTTGGAGGGGGTGGTTTCAGCCGAGCCGCAAGGGTGGAAGCTAAATTGCGAAGGGCTGAAAAATGACTGAGAGAAGTGGAGGAAATGACTAGAAACATATTTTTCCTACTATTTTGTCTGTGAAAGGCAGGAGAGATGATAGCTTGAGGGGATAGGAGGGTCTAGTGAGGAGTTTTTGGTTTTGTTTTTTTTTTAAGGATCTGGGAGATGTGAATATTTGCAGACAGTAGGAAAGAACAGTAGATAGGAGAAATTGAAAATTATAGGGGGGGGATCTTGTTGGGGGTAATTAGCCAGAGAAGATGAGGGGAGAGGGAATCCAGGGCTTATGTGGAGGGGTTGTCCTTGATGGGGAGGAAGGCAACCTCTTCATCAGAGAATGGAGTTAGGGAGGAGAGAATTGGGGTGATGATCTCAATGGGGTTGGGGTTGAGGTTGAGATGCAGATAAGGGAATAAAGCCAGTGGTCTCTATTTTCTCAATAAAGCATGAAAGGAGATTCTCAGATAAGTGGGGGAAGTGGGTGATACAGAAGGTTTGAAGAGAATCTAGGTTTGGAACAGCCTCTTTGGGCAATGGGATAGAGAATCTATTAGAGCGAAGCAAAAGGATTGCCTTGTCCTGGTGAAGGTCCAGTTGAGATCAGATAACATAACTTTGTAATGGGCACAGTTAACTTGGTGTCATGACTTCTAGCTTTGTTCACATGAGTAGGAGCAGAGGAAGCAATGGTAAGAATGATCCAGGGTTGGGGTTCAGCCATATGTGATGCTTGACAGGAAAAGGGAGCATGGGATTGGAGAGTATAGGACCATGGAGGGATGAACTGGTTGACTATCCAGTTGGGATTGGGAAGGAAGGAAAATGAAGTTTGAGCAGGGATGGTGGCCTGGGAGAATACGGCGGAAGGAGGGACAAGTCCTGGTAAGGATGAAAAAGAGAGGAGGGTTGAGGCACAGGGTGGAGAAGGGATGAGGTGGAAGAGAAGGGTGGGACAAGAAAGGAGAAAGGGAGGAACTTCCTTACCCAAAAGACCATGTGGCCACCTCAAGCTTTCTCTAGGGGAGGGGCCTTAAGTCTCTAAAGATTCCATGAACTCCAGGCAATGTCCAGTTTTCTGGCCCTGACTTTGTTCCTTGACCCTGACTCATGCCTTAGGACAAAGAGAGAGCGCGCGCGCGCGCACACACACACACACACACACACACACACACACACACAAACACACAGGATCCCTAGCACTTAATGTAGGTTGTAGACTACAAGACCTAGAGTTGGAAGAGTTCTCTGAAGCTATTTAGTCCATTCCTCCTCTTTACCGACGAAGGCTCAGGAAGGTTGTGACTTGCCCAAGGTCATAGAGACAGTATGAAATGTGAGATCTGAACTAAATTCCTCTGAATCCAGAGATCCTGCCTTCTTTCCAATGTACAGTGATGCTTACTATCAGTATCTGTTTAACTAAATAAAATTGAGATGACAGACAATCCTAGGCACACCCATCCCCAAAGATCCACATCTACACACAGAACTCCATAGGCACAATATTGTCCACTCATGCTCCTTCTCCCATCCTCATCCCCACCCCACACCTTCCTCCTTCCATATCCTCCTGCTGGTCTGGCTCATCTTGCTCTTTAGTACTGTTCCCTTATCTCATCCAAGGTGCAACTCTCCTCTTCCTCCACCTCCACCCTTCATCTCTCAGTATAACCGTTTCACTCCAGCCCTTGCCATTAGGAAGCCCAAACTGTTGTCCCAGAACCTCTCCTCCTCCAAAAAAAAAATATTCTGAGTTCCAGGGCTGCTGACCATGCAGGAGCTTCTCTCCTTTGCCTTCTTCTTCCAGGAACTCTGAACCACTCCCTCTATCCCTCCAGGCTTCCCATCCCCACAGGTGGTTCCCACCCCATAGATTCCCCTTCCCCATAGTGGAATGTGTTCCCATCCATCACTATAGGCATTCCCAATCCTCAGCGCTGTCCCTAATCCCTGAAGGTGTCCCCCCTCCCCACGGGTTCGTTCCACAACCCCAGCTGCCCCCATGCTTCTAGGTTTCTCCATTCCCACAGGTAAATCCCATCCCTACAGGTGTCCCTCCTGCCCACGAGCGAGCGTTCTTTATGCCGCAAGTGTTCACTCTGGCCACAGGTCTTCCCATCCCCACAGGTGTTTTCATCTCTAGAGAGAGGGTGCCTCTGTCTCCACAGGTGTCCCTTATACCCACAGGTATCCCCGATTCTGATAGGTGTTCCCATCGTCACAGGTATCCCCAATCCCCATATATGTCCATTATATCCACAGGTCTCCCCGCCCCGCTTCTGACAGGTGTCCCCCCCCATCCCCACAAGGGCGGGATTGGGGGATGAGGAAGGTGGGCAAGGCTGCACCTACCGGAGCTGTCCCGAGGCCATGGCCTGCCTGGCCCCCACCGCCACCTGCTGCCTCAGCTCCACTCCCACCGTCTCGCCCAAGCCAGAGCTGGCTCTGAATCTCCTGCCCTTCTTTCCCCCGCCAGCGCGCCCCCCTCCCCACCATGCTGAGCCCCGCTCCGCCCCGCCCCCGCACTCCTTCGTCCCCAGTCGGTGGTTGGATGGTTGTGGCGGGGTCCCGGGGGTCTCTCTGGAGCCTCCCCTGCCTTTCGCTTTATCTGGTTCAGTCCTATTGGTGAGGTCTACACTCCCTTGGTTCTTGCAGAGCGCTCCGCCCTCCAGCCCCTGCCTCAGCCCCCTCCACCTCCTCCACCCCTAGCCCCCCGCCCAGGTCCCAGCCCCAGCTGGGTGTTTGCCGAATGAATGAGTGACTGACTATGCCCGAGTGTGTCTAAGGAGCTGACTGCTTCTGGGCTGTGTCTGGGTACGGGCAGACGTAGAATGTCAAACCTGGGGGGACGTGAGAGATCGCTTCGTCCAGTCCCTTCGTTTTACAGATGAGGAAACTGAGGCTCAAAGTTGTTACAGGACTTGCCGAAGATCCTATAGCTCATGAGTGGCGTAACTGGGACTCGAACCCAGATCTGAGTGTGCTGGCTTTGGAGCCAAAAGACCTGAACTTCACCTTGGCTATTTCCAGCCTACCTGAGGCTGTGCACTTCCCTTGACCTTGCTCGGGCTCCCTTTCCCCATCGATAAAAGGAGGAAGCCGCCCTGTGTGTAGCACAGCATTTGTCTCTGCAGATCTCTGGGTCTGTCTAGGTACGTGTAGCACATAGGGCTCACCTTCCCCTCTCATCTCCTTCCATGCCCATCCCCCCCCCAACCTTGCTCAGCTCTCTCTCACTAGACTACTTGTCTTTCCCCTCCCCTTGTACTCCCCGCCCCCCCTCCCCCCATCTGCCGACTCTAGCTTTGGAGCCACTAGGGCAAGAAGGAGGGGAAGGGAGAGGGGGATCTTTCAGCTAGAACGTGCAATGGACAGAGCACTGGACCTAGAGTGAGAAAACCCTGAGTTCGAATCAGACCTCAGACATTAGCTGTGCTGCCCTGGGCAAGTCACTTAACCTCTTTGTGCCTCAGTTTCCTTATCTGTAATAATGGGGAAAATAATAGTACTTACCTCCCAGGAGTGTTAGGAGGACAAAATGAGGTATCTATAAAGCACTTTGCAAAACTCAAAGCACTATGTGAATTTTAGCTGATTATCCTTGCTTATGTACGTGTATATATGTATGTAAGTGGGTTCAACTATACACTCTTCCTCAAGGAAGTTTCAGGGACTCGTGTTCATGTTTTGTTCAACTATAGGAGGCCTTGGGGGTACAGAAAGCAGAGGGAGAGGAGACAGAAAAACCAGACTCATAAAGGGTACCTCAGAGTTGGGAGAGAACTCCTCTTCCTCCCAGATTTTTCCTCTTTCTTCCATGGCCAGTGCCTGGGATTCCTGCCTCCTTGGCCCAGGGAGAACTGTCTGATTATCTTTTTCCTCCTCAGGTCTGAGCTGAACAGACAGGTCATAGTCTCCTATCCCCCATATTCCACTCCTTCCTCGGCCCCCCCTCCTCTTTAATGCCAAAATGAGATCTGGCACAGAAAGAGACACATTTCCCAGCTCCTCTCCACCAATCCCCTGCTCTCCTGATGGGAGAAAGCAGACACTGCCACCACCCCCTGCTGCCACTACCAGAACCTCTGTCTGGGCTGGGGCAGGAGGGAGGGGGCAGCTGGGGGCTCCTGGGGAGTCTGGCATGAGTGAGATGAACAACTTAGAACAGGGGTTCTTAACTTTTTTTGTGTTGGCAATCTGGGGAAGGCTACGGATCTCTTTTCAGAATAATGCTTTGAAATAAAATAAAATATTTCAGATTACAAAGGAAAACTATAAAATTGAAATAAGGTTACTAACATTTTAAAAAAAGGTAATGGACCCCAGGTGAAGACCACCTTCCTTAAAATAATGTGGTTTTAAAACTTTAGGATGATAGACTCTTAGTATAATAGTATCTTAGAATCCTAGAGTCTCAGGTAAAGACAGACTGGTGCTGGCCCAGAGGATCAGGGGGTAGTTCTCTCATACCAAGGGCCCCCATCTCTGGGCTACCATCGACCAGGTTCAGTGTTGGGCAACCTGACCTCTAACGAGAGAGGTCAGACTCTCTCATTGTCTTTGGCTCTTCATGCCCCTAACCCAGAGAAAATCACTTAAAACTTAAGTTGGACTCACATCCTCAAAAGGGACTCAATATGCAATGCAGGTCAGATCCTTAGGACGGCCATTTATTTATTCTACACGAAAGCAATGTTCAAAATATAAAAAAAATGGATGAGCATGTACTGCCTTAAATCAACAAACAGTTACCTATAATTCAGGCATTCACCATGAGCCCCCTCTCCTCTTTCCCTCAACACCCTTTAATATCATTCCTTACTCCCTCCTCCTTTCAACCAGTCTCTAATAATGAGGTTGTTGTTCATTTGTTTCGGTCGTGTCTGACTCTTTTTGACCCTATTTAGGGTTTTCTCGACAGAGATTCTGGAGTGATTTGCCATTTCCTTCTCCAGGTCATTTTGCAGATGGGGAAACTGAGGCCAACATGGTTAAGGGACTTACTCTGGGTCACATAGCTAGTAAGTGTCTAAGGCCATATTTGAACTCTGGAAGATGAATCTTCCTGACTGTAGGCCTGGCACTCTAACCAGTGAGTCACCTAGACGCCCCCAATAATGAGGCAGTCAAGACCAACCCTTCATATGTGCCCATGATCCCAACCCCTTTTCTGTTCTCCAGCAGATTACTTCCTCAGTCTTTGCCCTACTCTCTAATCTTCAATTTTCCCCTATCTACTGGTTCCTTCCCTACTGCCTTAAAACATGCTCAACTTTCCCACCCTAAAAAACCTTTTTTTAACTAGACAACACTTTCAAGGTATCATCCCATCTATCTTCTCTTTCTTCAGTCAAAACCTCCAGAAAAAGCCATCTATACCCATTGACTTCCCTTTCCTCTCAACTCCTAGTCCCTTGTCATCTAGCTTCCAATCTTATCACTCAGCTGAAAGTGCCCCCTCCAAAGCCAGCCATGAGCTTTTTTTTTTTTTTTTTTTTTACTGAATCAATTTTAGTCCTCATTCTTTATTGACCCCTCAGTTGCATTTGATACCACTGACCATCTTTTCCTCCTGGATGTTCTCTCCAGTCTGAGTTTTTTTTTTATGTTACCTTCCCCTGCTTCTCCTCTGTCAACAAATGACCCCCAGGCCCATAAAAGGACCTGAATTGAAACAGAGTCCAGTACACCAGTACATTAAATGCATTTATTGTCTGAGAAAAGGCTTGTAGGGGACAGAAGATCCTACAAGGGAGCACAGAGGGAGAGTTCTCATCTGCTCAAAGGGGAGAGAAAAGGGATGAGATAATAGAGTTTTTGGAGGCTTTCAGAGGAGGAGAGGAGGTGTTAAAGGAGAAGACATCTGTAGAGTCCATAAGCCAGGGAGAAAGGTGTTCAGAAAGTCCGGTATCTGCAGCTGCTGCTCAAGGCCGCCCTTGAGCCTTTCAAGGCTGGTCAGGCCTCTGCAACCATCTTCATGCTTATCTAGAGTTCTCTTCGCAAAGGATCACTGGTATGTCAAGCAGCTCTGAGCCTCAGACATCCTTCTCATTGGCTAGTTGTCATGTAGTTCCATTGTCCTGCTCCCCTGTAAAGAAGGGAACTCTTAACATATAGTATAGTCTGAGGGTGGGGATCCTGGGGGTCATGGCCACATGTGGCACTCTAGGTCCTCAAGTGTGGCCCTTTGAATGAGTCCAAATTTCACAGAACAAATCCCCTTAATAAAAGGATTTGTTGTGTAAAACCTGGACTCAGTCAAAAGGCCGCACCCAAGGACCTAAAAGGCCACATGTAGCCTGGAGACTGCAGGTTCTCCTACCCTGGTATAGTCATTACAGAGCTCATGTTCATACCTCCCACCTGTCTGAACATTCCTCAGTCTCCTTTGCTGGGATCAGCATCCATCTCACATACCCCTAACAGTGCGTCTTGTCCTGGGATCTTTCTCTTGGTGGCCTCCTTGGTTCCCATAGGTTTAATAACTATCTCCCTGAAGATGATGACCAGATCTACATATTCAGCCCCAATCTCTCTCCTGAGCTCTAATCCCCCATGATCTATTGGTGGTACCAATTAGAGGCAGCTAGGTGGCTCAATGGATAGAGTTCTGGGACTGAAGTCAGGAAGACCCGAGTTCAGATCTGACCTTAGACACTTACTAGTTTTGTGACCCTAGCAAGTCACTTAACCCTGTTTGCCTTGGTTTCCTCAACTGTAAAATGGGGATCATAATAGCATCTATCTCCAGGGTCGTTGTGAAGATGAAATGAGATAATATTTGTAAAGCACCTGGCAGTGTATGGCACATCGTAGGTACTTAATAAACACTTGTTCCCTTTCCTCACTGGACATTTCAAACTGGTGTCCCTTAAACATTTTAAACTCCACAGGTCTGAAGCAGAACTTATTATCTCCATCCCACCCCCCCCAACTCTTCCCTCTTCCAAATTTTCCCATTTTTCTTGAAGACACTACAATTTTTCCATTATCCTTCACTCCTCACTCACCCTCACTCCATATATGTAATCAGTTGTTAAGTCTTGCCATTTCTACCTTGACTCTATTTTGGGGGCTAAGCCCTTCTCTCTGCTCACACAGCTGCTACCTTTTAACACATCATTCTTCTGCACACACTCTTTGGACCAGCCATAATGACGTACTTGTTATTCCTAACACATGGTTTGATCTCCTATCAAAAGCATGAGGCATAAGAACTGCCCTCCCTCTCCCCCATGCCCAGAATGCTCTCCCTCCTCACACTGCCCTCCCCAATATCCTTGGGTTTCTTTAAGACCTAATTTAACTGCTTCTTCCTCCAGGGGGCCTTTCCCTTGAAGGCTACCTTCCACTGTAAGGGGGCAGCATTGTTCTGCTCTATTTTTGCCAATTACAGTGTGGCGTATCTTCCAAGACAATACTGAGATACCAAACAAAGAGGGGCTCATACCAGCTTGGTTATTAATAGGTTTTATTAGGATTAATTAGGTTAATTAGGGGAGTTTACTCACAAGAGGCCAGTCATCCTGGCTGGGTGGCAAGAGAACAGAATGGTGGATCCCCACATCAACCCCAGATTAGGCCAGGTCTTATATATAGAAACAGAACAAAGAAGGCATAATGCCAAGGGTGGCCCAGAGTCAAAGTGCAAGCTTTCCCATGTGATAGTCAGAGCTTCTTTTGCTGTTTACACTTACTCAAAGTAGTTTACATTCTCTGTAAATCTTGAGGTCATGTCCTAGGCTCTGGCTACCACTGTCCACTTTACCCCTTTTGACCTGCTTATACAATCTTTCTGATTAGATCTTCTGCAAAATTTCCTAAGTGGTACACGAATGGTTTCATTAACATGGAGGAAGCAGAGGAGCCTACCAATGAATTACATCAGAAGCACAATCCACAATAACAATACAAACACAGGTAGGGAAACAACACGGCCAATAAGAAAATGACCACAACTATTATAATTTTATTCCATCCCGCCCCTAGGGAGGCAAAGAAGAATTGATGGCATTTGGTGATTAGTGGGAGAATTGGATGTCTAAACTTAACTTATGACAAGCTAGCTGGATTTCTGAACTAAGTTCAGAGATAAAGAAACATGGCTCGGGCAATTTTACAACATATAGGGGGTGATAACAGAAAGGTTTAAATTATAAAATGGGGTCAGAGTCACATGATTTTCTCAATTCCCCTTTTGGTGAATGGGAGACTTTTCCCTGACAAGTTAATGTAAGAGTAACAAGATTGACCCAACCAAGTCCAAGCTATAGTAAGAATGTTCAAAACCATGGACTAATTTTACATGACCACAAGATAACTGAGAGATCTCAGTCTGCAGACACAGTGAAACAGAAAGCCAAAGTAATATAATAATGACCATCGACATCAACTAATATCAAGGCTCTTTGTATTTTAGTAACCCACTCCCAACATCCATTTAATCAACACATTTTATCTTGGATCTCACATGCCTTATGTAGTTGTCTGGTCTCTGAAAACATCTTTTCTTGGACATTCTGGGATAGGTCTCCTCTTTAGGAGATTTTCTTCTCTGGTTCCAAGTTACTAATAGAGACCTCTTAGATGTTCCTGTTGAAATCTTTTACAAAACAGAGCTCAATACAAATTGGTATAGCCTCTCAAATTTTACTTCTCCAATAACTGGATCATGTGGTGAAAACCAGCTGGAACTTTATGGTTCTGATCTTATCAACAATAGAAACTCTAAGGGGAACATCAAATTAGGAATTCATAGCTCACTTGAAACTTCAGAGAATTTAGCTGTTTATGTGCACCATTAAAATCATTTACATTTGACATACAGGAGCAGATCTTGTTTTCTCAAAACTTTTTCATTCCAATTAATTCCAATTCCTTTAGGAGAAGCAGATGCTAGTAAAGATCTAACCCCATACCTGAAAATATAGGTAACAACTTGGATACTTTCCACCCCTAGGCTCAATGACACAAATGAATTCATTTACAAGGGGTTGACTTTACTCTAATTATAACAAAAGACTTGGGATGGGATGTGTAGACACACTTATATAACTAATTCCCAATCTTATACAAAGAACAGTGTACATCAAATAGGTTGCCTGTAGTAAAACATGTTGAATTGTTAACTATATTCAAATGGAATAGATATTACACAAACATTACTCTCTACTAAGATGACTGATTGCAATGAAATTCTATTCCTTTAAATAAAACAGAAGAGGTTTCTGACTTTAACCTCACAAGTTAATAGATTCATAATTTTCTTTCACAAGCTTTTTTACCTTTGGCCATTATCACCATAGCATTCTGAAAGAACAAGCTATTTCAGGGACTTAATCTTATACGTGATTACATAAGTATTAGCAGGCAGATGGCAAGCCAAAGTACTAATTCATTTAGTTGTTTGGGATATGGAATGACTACACATGTATGGTAGGATAAAGCATCCATACCTCTGACTTCAGGTAAGAGTCATAGTTGACTACCAACAATGCAGTAACAATCCCACTTCACAGTCAGACTCAGGAATAGTCAGGTGGGAAACATTCCTGTTCAAAATGAAGTAACACAATGGAAAAACTGAGCCAAAAGGATCCTATCTTTGATGGTGCTTGTTCTTCTCAGCTTTTTCTCAGATATAGACCTCCACCTGTAACAATTCAAGATCATTTTCCCTCTGAGTAGCTTGTGGCATATCTCTCAAATGGTGGACTACTGCCTTAATGATCCATCAGACAACTATACCTGAATTCAAAACTCAAAAACAAATCGGTCACAGTCCCAAGAGCTTTTACCTCAAATGGCAAGTTTTGCTAATCACAGCTTAGGGCTAGATACAATTATTTTTACTCTCATGGAGTTGCAATAAGCAATAAAAGTTTACCAGGTCCCACACACATGTAAGAGATTTCACTTAACATCCTTCACTTGTTTTTTTCTTCATCTTCTTGAGTTTAAACTCATCCTGGTATAAAGATCAATCATTAGAACTCACTTCTACATTATAAACAAATTTGTAAATCCTCAGTAACCCAATTTCATTGTTTAGGAATTCTATAACCCATAATAAGTTCTTTTCCCAGAGATATATGACCTTGCCCAAACAGATCATTTTAGAAACCTGGCAAGTTTACAAATTAGGGGAGTCTATGAAGTCTTTCCTCGTATCTTATCCCCAATTTTCCATAATTTTTCCAGTCCTTATCAAGTCTTACCATTCAGTAATGAAACTAAATGGAAAGATTTTTCCCAACCTATTGCAGCTCATCTACCTGGGAGTTCTCAAGAGGGTTTGGGGCTTGTCCCTCTTGTCCACTTAAATAAATTTCTCTTTTTGTAGGGAGGAAGCAAGACAGTTCTTAAAATTCATATTGAACATAATCTATTACAAAAATGGGTAATTTTGGGGTAATAATTTACAGCCAAAATTTCCAATTTCAAGACACACAGAAATTTTAGAAGTTATTTTAAAATTTATCAGTACTCTAGTTTGTAAGACTCACTAAATATGTAATTAGATTTTCCAATCAAACTCAATTATTTTTTGTTGTTTCCTGGTTCACAAACCTTTTCTCCTTTCATGAGCCAGGAAAGAGTTAATAATAATATAGGCAGGCAGTTTCTAAGTATCAAGTCTATTTTTTCCCCTCTGAAACCTCACTGGCACTGCCCCCAAACCTGTCTTGCTATAATCAGTGAGATGACCTCTCACTGTAAAATAATAAATCTGTCATTCTAGGTGTGGAGAGTAAGGTGGGAAATGCTCTTAATTCCCTTAAAACAAATTCTAAAGAATATTAATCCAATTACTTGCTAGCATTTATTTAAAAATTTATAAGAACATTCAAACCACAATTTAGGTCTGAGAGGAAAAGATTTCTTCTCTTTTTTTCCCCTCATCCATCCTTCTATGCTCCAGAACCTGACCACAGTTCAGGGCTGTAAAGAGAGAGAAAGAATCTTTCTGAAAACCTAGAGAGATTCACATTAGTTAACAAGACACACAGAGGTAGATTTGCTCATAAAGATTTTCCTTCTAAACTCTGGGATTAAAACTTGATTATAATAATAAGTTGCTACAAATAAAATAAAACATAAAAATAAAAATGAGTAAGCAAAGGAAAAAGAACCTGACCATAGATAGCTACTTTGGTACAAAAGATCTACATTCCTGTTCAGAGGAAGATAGGTTTAAAAAAAAACCCATTATACTTAAAGCAGTTCAGCCTCAATTTGATTCAACTCAGTTCAATCTAATAAATATTTATTAAGCTGATTACTATTGCAAGGTCCTCTGCTAGGTTGTAAGGATGCAGAGATAAAAATCCGAACAGTCTCCCCTCAAGGAGCTTACATTCTATGGAGGAGGAGGATGCAATATGGATACAAACATAGGAATCTACAGGAGAATTCCCCTCTCTACTCTCTAGTGTTGAGACCGTCTGAGAAACTGGGGCTTTGAGAGGGCAAACAGTGAAAGGAAGTCACAGTTCTGTGAGACTGAACATGACCCTCAATTTCCCTCCTCCATGTCTTTGCTTACATTATTTCTTAAGTTTGGAAAGACCTCTCTTCCCCTGGAGTTCCTGCTCCGCCTTTAAAATCTAGTTTAAATTTCAACTCCAGGAAGCCTTTCCTTGTTCCTCCTGCTAAAAAAAACTTTCTCAGACATGATGCACTTCTCTTAATGTACCTACCATGTCATAGTATAGTTATTTGTCCTTGTGCCTTAAAAGCAACTAAATAACTAAACCCCTAGAAAGACAGATTTATTGTTTTACAGTGAGAGACAGGTTTGGGGGCAGTACCAGTGAGGCACTTATATAACTTATATAACACTTAAGGTGTTACATAAATGCTATCCAGTAACTATTATTGGTATATTCTCTCTACTGTGAGCCCCACGCGGATGAGGGTAGAAACCAATTTTCTAAACTTTTTTGTTCTGCCAAGCACATAGGCACTTAATAGATGTTTCTTCATTTGAATGGAATAATTTGAAAAAGGGTTCAGTGAATTGAATGTATTCTACAACCTTCCTCCCCTGACCCCAACCCCTAACTCCTTGCTTCAATAATTTATCTGGATGTTTCTTTTTTTCTCTTTAAAAATAATTTTATATTGATGTCTTTTGTTTTTTAATATCATCCTAGTTTTCCCCTCCCAATAAGCCATCCCATATAACAGAGAGCATTTTTTAGAGACCAAAAATAGAGAGAGGAGAAGGGGGGAATCAACATAGCTAATCAACAAGTTGAAAAAGTCTGAAAGAATGTACAAAGTGCAATATTTGTGAACCTTTAGTCTCTGCAAAGGAGTGGGGTAGGACCATCTCATATCTCTTCTTTTGAGCCATGTTTTTTTTTTTTTTAAGTAAGTTTGCAACATTCACCTTTCATTTGTGTGTGTGGCTGTTCTTTCCATTTACACTGTTGTAGTCATTGGGTATATTGTTCTCTTGGTTCTGCTCACTCCACTCTGCATCAGTTCATGTAGATCTTTTGATGCTTCTCAGTATTCATCACATCCATTATTTCTTACAGCACAATACTATTCTATTATAGTCATATATCACAATATTTTTAGCCATTCCTGAATCGATGGACAGTTGTAAAAGAAGAAGTAGACCAAAAGGAAAAAAACCACCAAAAACAAAGTAAGTGAAAATAGTATGCTTTGATATTAATTCAGAGTCCATCAGTTCTTTATCTGAATGTGGATAGCATTTTCCATCATGAGTCCTTTGTAATTGTCTTGGATCATTGTATTGCTGAGAAGAGCTAAGTCAGGCATAGTTAATCATTGCACAATGGTTACTATTACTGTGTACAATGTTCTCCTGGTTCTGCTCATTTCACATTGCATCAGTTCATGTAAGTCTTTCCAGGTTTTTCTGAAATCCTCCTGCTCATCATTTCTTATTGCACAATAGCATTCCATTGCCATTCATGGAGAAGGGTATCTTAAGTGTAGTGGTATTCAGTCTGGGTGGGGGACAGTCCAAGGGAAGATAGTCTGGGCAAGGTTTCTTCTCCCACATCTCAGATTCCTCAACTAATGTGAATTCCATGAGGGCAGTAATTACATCTTAATTTTTTTTTTGTCTCTCCTCAGCACTTAGTACAGTGAGGACTCTGCATAAAGAAAGTACTTAATGTTTGCTGAATTTGAATCTGTAACATGAAGACATTGGACTAGAAAAAATCTCTAGCCTCACATAACAAACTCTGACATCCTAATTCTAATTTTCGGTTCTATAGTGTAAGGTCCCTCCCGGCTCTGGTATCCTTTGTTCAAAGTTCTAAGTTTTTCTGAATTCTGACATTTTATATTCTATGGCCAAATGTCCATCTCAGCTCTGACTCCTCTTTATTCTATGTTCTAAGGGCCCTCCCAGCTCTGACATTCCCACCTGGCTGCTCTGACATTCCCACCTGGCTGCTCTGACATTCTACGTTCCAAGGGTTTTTCTGGCTGCGTAGTACACATTCTGGGCTAACTCTAGGAGGCAGAATATATAGAATGCAGAGCCTTGAGTCAGAAAGACTGTATGACCCTGGGCGAGTCACTTAACTTCCATTTGCCTCAGTTTCCTCATCTGTAAAAGGTAAAGTCAGCGCTGGGAGGGGGTTGCTCCCATTATGCCCATTTACAGATGAAGAAACTGAGGCAAATGGAAGTTAAATGTCTGAGGTCAAATTTGAAGTCAGGTGTTCCTGACTCCAGGTGCAGGGCTCTTTCCATTGTACCACCTACTCTGGGTGCTATTCTGGGGATGCTTCCAGGAGAATGATGGGAATCCTCAAATCCTCAGAATCCTTAATAATAACACCTAACTCCCAGCGTTGTTAGGAGAATCAAATGAGCTAATAGTTGTAAAATTATGAAATTGTAAAGTTTTTAGCAAAGTCCCTGGCACACAGCAAGCACTATATAAATGCTAGTTATTATTAAAAGTATTATTATTTTCCCATCCTACCACTCACACCAACAAGTTGGGTCCTCAGAGCAAGGCTGCTACATTTGCTGTTAGGGTTTGAGGGAGTAGCCCTGAGGAACAGGAGCTGGTTTTGTTAATGTTATAAGCTCACAAGTCTCAGCTGGTGTGCTCTCCTCCATGATTATCGGTTACCAATTAGTCATCTAGATTTAATTAGCTTTTAGGACAGGTATTTACTACAGTGGTATAATTGGCACGAAAGAGCCCCCCAAAAGTCACACCCTCTTCAACAAGTATATATAGAGTCAAGGGGAAGTCAGGCTCAAATTCAGGGCACATGTGGCAAAGGGGCTAACTTATCGCCACTGGAAGTCCTTTTACTGGAATCTCCAAGGTATCATCTTTAGATGTGGTAGAGCTTTTCTGCTGAGCTCCTTACGGAGCATTGAATCTGCCTTTGCTCACTGTATCTAGTCTGTCCTTGCCTCCTGAAGTGAACTCTGGGGAAAGGAAAGGGAGTAAGAATGAGTAAAGTGCTTACTATGTGTCATGCACTACACTAAATGCTTTTTACAAATATTTTCTCATTTGATCCTCACAATAGTCCTGGGAGGGGGTTGCCATCATTATCCCCATTTACAGAGGAGGAAACTGAGGCAAACAGAAATTAAATGACTTGCCACACACTGCTAGTAAGTGTCTGAGGTAAAATTTGAACTCGGGTGTTCCTGACTCCATGCCCAAGCCATTCTGGGGATGCTTCTGGGAGAATGACGTGAATTCTCAAATCGTTAGAATACTTAAAAAAAATCACAAGGTCCTGCTCCATTAAAGTGGAGGCGTTAAGGCTGAGACTGAGGCTCTTCTCTGCCAGCACTTCAGGAGAAGACTCCCACCACTCAAGTTGCCAGACCCTTGAAATCTTGGGTTCTGAACTGGTCTGCTATTTTAGAGATGTTCCATAGGACAGTGACCAAGTTTCTTCAGCCAGTCTGAACACACTCCCTATGCAACGTCGCTCCAGTTCATCCAACAACTTTCAAAGACATCTTAACTGGTCAAGCACTTTTTGCCAAACCTCCTCTCAAACCTAGGATTGAATGATTCCATAAAGAAGTGTTCTTACCTGGTTAAGGTATCTTGTCAGTTACTTTAAGCGGGATGGAGTGATTGACTCAATCAATCTCTGCCCTTGACAGGGTCTCCTGATAGTGATGTTGTATGTTCAAGGGCCCTCCCAGCTCCGACATTTGGTATTCTGTGGTTTAAGGTCCCTTTCGTTTCTCTGATGCTCTATGCCTTTCCTTCCTCAAATTTTCTTAGCCCACTTTTTTATTTCTTATTTTTTTTATTTCTTTTACATTATACCTACCTACTTCTTCCCAGAGCATGGGGTAGGCCAGGGATGGGGAACCTGAAGTATTGAGGCTATATGTGGGCCTCTAAGTCCTCAAGTGTGGCCCTTTGATGGAATCCAAAGTCAAAGGGCCACACTTGAGGATCTAGGGGAACTCATGTGGTCTCAAGGCCACATGGTCCCCACTCCTGGGGTAAGCAGTATCTGTCCTGCCTTTCTAAGCTGGGAGGGTGCTTGACTTCTAGATGGAGAGTGTTTGGGGAAGGAGACACTAAGTGCCTTTTATAAATATTATCTAATTTTGAGCCCCTCAACAACCTCAGGAAGGGGTTATTATTATCCTTATTTATTATTATCCCCATTTTACAGATGAGAAAGCTGAGGTAAATAAGTGACTTGCCCAGGGCCATATGCCTTGATTTGAACTCAAGTCTTCCTGACTGCAAGCCTAGGGCTCTAAGCCACTGAACCACCAGCTGCCTCTAGTCTGGAGCTCTGATTCATTTCTTCTTGGCTAGCAGTTCCGGGTCCTGAACTTAACCTTGCAGAAATTAGACTCATTTTAGGCATTTCTCATAGCCTGACTTTGCCACTCTCCTACTCTATTGTCCATAACATATTTACTCCCATGTCATAGTAGTCCCCTGTCCACCCCTCCTCCCATTAGATTATGAACTCCAAGGTCTGTGGCAATTTCTATCGTTGAACCTCCTGTACTGTAGAAAGAGCCTTGTAGGTAGGAGAGAGTCAATAAATGTTGAGAAGGGAATGAAATTGTACTCAGTTAAGCCTCAGACCCTGTTCTTAAAGCCTAGTTGAGCCAGAGCCTGGAAGGTATAAAACAGAGAAAGGAAGTGAAGAGAAAGGGGATATTCCAAGCAACTGCTGCTATAAAATACATGCAAATTTACCCCACTCTTCATTTTCTACATCCTGGGAACCAAATGAGCGGCCCCAACATCTCCAAAAGAGACCCAGGCTGGGTGAGAGACTCCTGATGGCCCCAATAGAGCCTGGAGCCTGGGATTAGGGCAAGAGAGCTCCCCAGACCACCTAAGGTCCTGGTTTAGGGAGAGAGGGGGTTTGGGGGCAGACACTGGTAGAACTTCAAAGAGCTGAGCCAAGTTTTTCACTTCCTCTTGCCCTTTGAGTGAATCAGACACGCACCCCTCTCAGGAGCTCGGAGCATGCTATCTTATGCCCTTGGCTACCAGCTTTGCTTCTTGGACTTGAAATTTTGCTGCGATCAGATCAAATTTTCCTCAGCTTCAGAGAGCCATGGTAAGATTTCAGATTTCAGCCACTAGACTGGTGGTGCCTTGGCCACTGGTTCTTGGGATATGGGGGAAAGGTTTGGGATACACAGGAGAGTTTGTTTCAGGAGGTTTGAAGGGGGAAAGGGAAACTAGATAAGATAGCTGATGGATCTTCTGGGAGTTCTGGAAGATGGTTGTACTTTGGGGAGACTCTGTTCTCTTCCTGTTGCTTGTACCCTTTGACTCAAATCTAGTTTTCTTTTTACTGTATCAAGGTGATCCCAAATGGTTCAGAGTGGAAGGATCCTTGGTGTGTGTGTGTGTGTGTGTGTGTGTGTGTGTGTGTGTGAGCGAGAGCGGGAGCGAGAGCAAGAGAGAGAGAGAGAGAGAGCGCGAGAGACTATGAGCTAGGGACAGTTTTCCCTTACACAGTAACTCTAGTTCATCCAAAGGGCTCCTGGGGGCTGAAGGTGTTAGCTAGCTGCCTGGGACCCTGACTATGAGATGGAGTAGTTCAAAGGTGGGGGACCTGTGGCCTTGAGGCCCATGTGGCCTTCTAGGTCCTCAAGTGTGGCCCTTTGACTGACGCTAAGCTTCACAGAACAAATCCCTATAATAAAAGGATTTGTTCTGAAAAACTTGGACTCAATCAAAATACCACACCCGTGGACCTAGAAGGCCACATGTGACTTTGAGTCAGCAGGTTCCCTGCTCCTGGAGTGGTTACTCCATGGGCAAGCATCTCATGGGCAGGATGCCCCTTCCCAGAGAGAGCTGGGTCCACCAATAGAATCCTCAGCTTCTCCTGTCCTGTTTGTATTTCAGAGTAAGGGACTGGGAGGGGGGCCCACAGAAGAGGTAAAAACTCAAAGGATGAGAAATAAGTTAACTCTTTGACCACAGGGAAACAGAAAGCATCAGACCTTAGATGGGAAAAGAGAAGTGGGGGACAAGAAGGAACCTTTCCTCTACCCCGACCCCATATGTGAGAAGCATACTTTAAAAATGGGAAGGAAAGAGTCCTCATTCTGAGCAGCTCAGTAATGGAAACTCTCAAGTCAGAAGCCCGTGTGGTTTTTTGAGGCTCTTCCACATGGTTCAGGCAGCTGCTATTTCTCCTTCTGCCTGGCTTCAGGGAGGCCTCTCTGGTTAAGCAGGGCTGCCTCCAAACCTGAGAGGTCAAACCCAAGCAGAAGCACAGATTGAAGAAAGTTGAGGCTTCAGGGACAATGGCCCTGTCCCACTGTTTTGTTTTTCTTAAACCAGTCTGGTCAGTGAGGAATACTTCCCTGCTCTCTATTAAGATTGTGGGTAAAGATACTGTTTGTGGTTGTTCAGTCCTGTCCGATTCTTTGTGACCCCATGGACCATAGCACACCAGTGGGGTTTTCTTGGTAAAGATATTGGAGTGGTTTAACAATTTCTTCTTCAGTAGATTAAGGCAAACAGGGTTAAATGACTTGCCCAGGGTCACAGAGCTAGTAAGTCTCTGAGACTGGATTTGAACTGAGGTCTTCCTGATTCCAGGCCCAGCACTTTATCCCTTAAGCCATCTAGTTGCCTCTAAACATACTGTTAGGGCCCTTCAAGTCCCAAGTCCAGTGCCTTCTAGCTCTAAGAGTTAGGGCTTCATTTCTTTTCTCTTTTTTAAAATTAATTAATTTTTAGTTTTCAACCTTCACTTCGATAATCTTTTGAGTTTTAAATTTTCTGTCTCCCTTCCTTCTTCCCTCTCCTCCCCAAGACGGCATGCAATCTGATATATGTTCTACTTATACATTCATATCAAATGTATTTTCACATTAGTCATGTTGTAAAGAAGAATTAGAACCAATGGGAGGAACCACAAGAAAGAAGAAACAAAACAAAATAAAAAAAGAGACCAAATAGTATGCTTCGATCTGCATTCAGACTCCGTCGTTCTTTCTCTAGATAGCCTTTTCCATCATGAGCCTTTGGGAGCTGTCTTAGATCCTTGCATTGCTGAGAAGAGCCAAGTCTATCAGTTAGTCATTGCACGGTGTGGCTGTTATTGTGTACAATGTTTTCCTGGTTCTGCTCCCCTCATCAGCATCAGTTCATGTCAGTCTTTCCAGGTTTTTCTGAAGTCTGCCTGCTCATCATTTCTTATAGTACAATAGTATTCCATTACATTCATACGCCACAACTTGTTCAGCCATTCCCCAGTTGATGGGCATCCCCTCGATTTCCATTTCTTGGCTAGGTCTTCGTTTCTATTCACTTCAACATTTACTGACTGTCTGCTGTGGGCAATGCTCAGGAAAGTTGTTAATAATAAGAATAAACAATAAAAGCACATATGTAGTACTTCACATACATTATTTCTCTTGATCCTTGCAATCACACTGTGACGTGGATGCTTTTATTATCCTCATTTCGTTGATGCAGAAACTGAGGCTGAGAGAGACGAACTTGCCCGGAGTCACAGCTGGTAGGTCTGGAGCAGGATTCGAGCAAGGTCTTCTTCAAGTGCAGCACTATATATACGGTGCCCCTCCTTGCCTAATTCTCTTCTTGAGTTCCTTATTTGAATTCAGCCTTCTCTCTCCAGTGTCCACAGAAGGAAGCAGTTAGTCGTGATCTCCATTATGGTAACTGTGGGCTTACAGGGCAAGGAGGCCCTGGAACCTGGACATCCTAGCCTGGGTGCTGCCAATGATCAGCTAGGTGTTCCTGAACAAGACACTCTGTTTGTCTTGGCCTCAGGTCCCTGCTGTATAAAATGAGGGTGTTGGATTGGATGTTTCTCTAAGGTGGAAAATTCTGTAGGGATGGGGCTGAGACCCAGGGGAGGCTGGGTGTGGGGATGGGGCTATAGGACTTTCAGAAAGGGAGGAAAGTTTAAGGACTCCGAGGAAGGGGACCAGGATTGGCCCGAGCTACTTCTTAACCTCTTACCTCTTTCATTCCTGATTTGCCTCCTCTGCAGGGCTCTAGATGTGATTTCTCAGGCTTGAGGTTTTGCCTGATTCCTCTCCTGGTCCTAGCGTTGGCTCTGGCTGACACCAACTTCCCCCAGTTTCTGCCTTGCGAACTTCAGCCTTTTGGCATGGTGGACTGCGATCGACGGAGTCTAGGCTGCGTGCCCTCCTTTGCTGGGGCAACTCCGACAGCCTTGGCCAACGTCACAACCCTTCTGCTCCGGCACAACCACATCAGCCACCTCCAACCGGCTCATTTTACACATTTGCGTAACCTGCGGCAGCTCTTGCTCAGATGGAACTGTGCACCCACCAACCTCACAGCTCTCCGCCTGCCCTGCCGGATGGTCATAGAGCCAGGCACCTTCCTAGAGTTACCTAAGCTGGAGCACCTCGACCTGTCAGGGAACAGCATCACGTCGATACCTGACCTGCCACCTTCTCTGACCAGCTTGGTCATCAGCTACACGATGATCCTTGCACTGGACTCAGCCACCTTCTCGGGACTCCGTGGCCTGCGCTCCCTCTATATGGATGGCAACTGTTATTACAAGAACCCCTGTGGGCGGGAGGTGGATGTACCGCCGGGGGCACTGGCCAACCTGTACCACCTCACCAACCTGTCCCTCAAATACGACAACCTGACGTCAGTACCTAGGGGGCTCCCTGCCAGCCTGCAGATGCTGCTGATCTCTTCCAATCACATTGTAAGCTTTTCTCCCCAAGACTTTGCTGGATTTCCAGCCTTGCGAGTGCTGGATGTGAGTAGGAATTGTCGGCGTTGTGACCATGCTTACAACCCATGTAAGGAATGCCCGGAGGGGTACCCCAAGGTGGACCCAGATACTTTTAGCCATCTAAGAGCATTAGAAGGACTGGTACTGAGTGACAACTCTTTGAGTCAGCTTGACCCCCGTTGGTTTCAGAACCTGGACAATCTCACCGTGTTAGACCTGAGCGAGAACTTCCTCTCTGAGGACATCACCAACACCACCGCCTTTCAAAGCCTGGCCAAGCTGAAAAAGCTGAACCTGGCCTTCAACTACCACAAGAAGGTGTCCTATGCCCGGCTCCACCTGGCCCCCTCCTTCCAGAATCTGACATCCCTGGAGGTGTTGGATATGACAGGTATCTTTTTCCGATCCCTCACAAGGGCTACCATCCAGCCCCTGCTAGGGCTCCCCTCCTTCCGGAAGCTGCTCCTGCCCATGAATTTCATCAGCAAAGCTGAGCTGTCTGTCTTTGGCCACTTCCGCTCCCTGAAGTATGTGGACTTGTCTGAAAACAAGGTGACAAGTGTAAGCAAAGTGACAAGTATGAACAGAGAGTCAGCAGCCAGCACAGAGCTCCTTCTGGGGTTGGAGAGAACCTCCCAGGACCATCCTCCTATTTCTGAGGACTTTATGCCCCGCTGTGATTCATCCAATTTTATCCTAGACCTCTCCCAGAACAACCTGGTGACCATCCAGCCAGAGATGTTTAATCAGCTCTCTGCTGTTGAATGCCTGAGGCTGTCCAGCAACAGCATCAACCAGGCTGTCAATGGCTCCCAGTTCGGCCCACTGACCAGCTTGTGGCTGCTGGACTTGTCTCAAAACAAGCTGGACTTGTATCATAGCAGATCATTCACTGAACTGCCCCACCTCAAGGCTCTGGACCTCAGCTTCAACAGCCAGTCCTTCCGAGCCCATGGCATCGGCCACAATCTGAGCTTTGTAAGTCACCTCCCTAACCTGCGCTATCTCAGCCTGGCTCACAATCAGATCTACACCAGGGTCTCCCAGAAGCTCTTTAGCAACTCCTTAGAAGCCCTCGACTTTAGTGGTAACCGGCTGAGTAGCATGTGGGCTGAGGGTGACCTCTACCAATACTTCTTTCATGGTCTCAGCAGGCTGTCCCGGTTGGACCTGTCCCAGAACAAACTTCGCACTCTCCCCAACCAAGCCCTGGACCGTCTGCCCAAGAGCCTTCGCCTGCTCTGGGCCAAGGACAACCACATTACCTTCTTTAACTGGAGCAGCTTGCACTTCCTGCCTTCCCTGGAGGTGCTCGATCTATCTGGGAATCTGCTGGGCCGCCTGGCCACGGGTCACATCCCCAGCAGCACCCAGCTTCACACCTTAAACCTCAGCAGGAATGGCATTAACTTCATTGCCCATGGCTTCTTTACCCCAGCCAGCAAACTGCGGGCTCTCAACCTGTATGGCAATGCTCTGAAGACCTTGGACCGAGGCTGGTTTGGGAGTCTGGCACTATCTCTGCAGGAGTTGGACATCGGGGCTAACCCACTGCATTGTGAGTGTGATGCCACTTTCTTAGATTTCCTTTTGGAGATTCAGGCAGCCGTGCCTGGCCTCACCAACAAGGTGGTATGTGGGAGCCCCTTCCCACTCAATGGCAAAAGTGTCTTTATGCAAGACCTGCGTTTGTGCCTCGATGTGAGGCTGGCCTGCAGCTGCTTTGCTTTCTCCCTGCTGGGCACACTACTGACCTTAGCCATGCCCACCCTACAGCATCTGTTTGGCTGGGACCTCTGGTATATCTTCCATCTCGGCCTAGCCTGGCTGCCGTGGCGAGTGTGGCAGAAGCGGAAGGCCTCTGCTCAGTCCTATGACTATGATGCTTTTGTGGTGTTTGACAAGGCCCAGGAAGCTGTGGCCGACTGGGTGTACAATGAGCTGAGGGTACGCATGGAGGAAGGGAAGGGCAGGGGGAAGGGGCGGCTTCGGTTCCGTCTGTGTCTGGAAGACCGGGACTGGCTGCCTGGGAAGAGCCTCATTGAGAACCTTTGGGATTCTGTGTATAGAAGCCGCAAGACTGTCTTCGTGCTATCTTCTCGTGGTCCAGCAGTCAGTCAGCCAGTCAGTGGCCTGCTTCGTGCTACTTTCTACTTGGCCCAGCAGAGGCTGTTGGATGACAAGCAAGACGTAGTGGTGCTGGTCATCCTGAACCGTGCAGCCCGCAAATCCCGCTATGTTAGGCTCCGCCAACGCCTCTGCCGCCAGACTGTCCTTTTCTGGCCTCACCAACCCAGTGGCCAGGACAGCTTCTGGGCCCAGCTCTGCACTGCCCTGGCCACAAACAACAGGAGCTTCTATAACCAAAATTTTTGCCGGGGACCCTGAGATTTCCCTGGGAGGGTGGGTGGGGACAAATGCAAGATTCCCTCACCCCGGGGGAAGCCCTTCTGGGTTAAATAATCAACAAGCATTTATTAAGTGCCTACCATGTGCCTGTCACTGGGGATACAACCAAAGGGAAACGGTTCCTGTCCAGTGCTTAAGACAGTGCCTGGTACAGAGTCGGTGCTTAATCAATGCTTATTGACTGACTGCCCACAAGGAGTTTACATTGTATTGGGGGGAGAGGACTGTACATAGATAAATACAAAATCTATTCTAGGGGATAGGAAGGGGGAAGGGGCTAGCAGGTGGGCAGATCAGGAAAAGGTTAATGCAGAAGGCAGTGAATGAGCTGCGTCTTAAAGGGAACTAAGGATCCTAAGAGTCAAAGGTGGCGGGGGGGGGGGGGATGGGGACGGGGTGCATTTCATGGGGCTTGCTTGGAATGAGAGGAATAGAAGGGACATGGCTTGAGGATCATTTCTCCTGGGGAAATAGGAAATGGGGATGGTTTGTAGTAGAATTTCTGGGAAGAGCCAGAAAAGGGAGATGGTTTGGGGTTAATAAGGGAAAGAGAATTCATTGCTCTTAATTCATTGTTTGTATTCATGAGGGTCCATGAACTTGCATGGGGAAAAAAATTAACTATATTTTTCATTAAGCTCTAATTAAAATTTAGCACTACCTTCAATTATTTACGGACTTTATTGTGAGAAGGGGCTCATAGACATCACCAGGGCCCGTGACCCCCAAAAAGATTAAAAACCTCTGATCAAGTGATAACTTGCAATTGAGAAATAGGGAAGGAACGGGGTATGGGGACAAATTTCATTTGAGAGGGAAGGAGGATTATGTGCAGATCACTTTTATTGGAGAAAGAGAAAAGTGGAACAGTTTGTGGATAATTACTTTCTTTTTTAGAGGGGGGTTCATTTCCATTGACAAATAGAGAAGGAAGATGATGGCTTATGGCTTATTTCATTTGGAGAACTGAGACAGGGTTTTATTCATAGGGCAGCCCTTTGGGACAAGTACACTTAAAAAGGCAGCAGGATGGCTTGGGGACCTCCTGGAAGGCACTGTAATGGACAGCCAAATGACACCTACTAAGCAGTAACTGTGTGTCGAGCACCGTACTCTTCTTGGAGCTCTGAGATGTTTAGGAATCAAAGTCTGACTGTGTGTGTGTGTGTGTGTGTGTGTGTGTGTGTGTGTGTGTATTTTGGGAAGGGGAGTCAGTCCCTAGGTCCATAGTATGAGTAAGTGGGTTACTTTGTTGGGACTGGAGACGGAGGATGTCAGGAGGCCCGTGGCTGGATGCCTGGGAAGGGAGGGAGGAAGGAATCAGAAACAGAGCTCTAAGGACAATCTTCTGGTGTCATAGTTTCACCAGTAAGGGGCCTTGGGTGAAAATTGTATCCAGGTCTAGGGAAGTATTAACTCACCTCTGGAAGGGGGAGGGGGTGGAAAGAATCCTGGTTGTTGGAGCATCGGGTTTAAGAACGAGAAAAGGCCCTAGAGCATGGCCTTCTCATTTTATGGACAGGGAAACTGAAGTCCAGAGAAAAGAGTCCAGGCAACAAGTGGCAGGAAGACGTCTGGGAATGTGACTCCGATGCCAGCTTTAACGTTAGCTCCAAGGGACTTTGTCACACAGACTCACCCTCCATTCCTACCCTGTCCAGGCCTCAGTTTCATCATCTGTACAGCAGGTAAATAACTTTTGCCCTGCCTGTTTCAGGCTGTTGTGAAGTTCCATGAAGAGAGCTGACAGGACAGGGTTTTGCAATCTAGATGTCAACATAGGAGAGTGTTCTGATCCTGTCCTTTGGTGACCTGCCCCTGCCATGCTCCCAAGACATGTGGGGACAGAAGGGAGAGGATAAAGGACTCTGAATTCGAGTAGGAGGCTGAAACTGAAGAAACACAATGACACTAATTATAATGCTAAGAAGCTCTGGATCTGTGGTCAGGAGAGCTGGGTTTGAATCCCACCTCTGACCCTACCCCTCTGATCTGGAGCAAGTCACTTTACACTTTGGGTCTCAGTTTCCACATCTGAAAAATGGGAGGGGTTGGGCTCACCATTGCCTAAGGTCTCTCCCAGCTCTGGAGAGGATGATCCAATTAGGATTCACTTTAGATGGCCCTCTGTGATTTATAAAGTGCTTCCCCTGGTTGATCTCATTTGATTCTCCTGGCGTCTCTGGGGTCTCTCAGAGAGGGGAATGGGATTTGGCTACATTACAAGCTGGTAATTGAGAAAGTTAGGACCGGAATACTCCAAGTCCAGAGCTTAACTTAAACTGCCTTTTAAGGCAATTTCCCCCCAGCCCCAGGCCTCTGGAGAGTCCTGGAATCCAGGAGGAGAAGAGGAAAGCGTGGCTTTTTAAGAATCTGTGTCTTGCCTGGCTGCATTCCTGGGAGGGGGACACATAGCACAATCACTAGTCTTCAGGCCATAGGCCCATCTATCTTTCCCTTCTAAGGCCTTATAGACATTTGTCACGAGAGTCATATATGTGTCGCCAGAGACAGGCCTCAAAGCTCCCATGCAGTTGACCAGCACCAGGAAGGACAGCACTGAGTTTTGTAACATGTTCATATAAAAATACTGTCATGGATTAGTGGTCCGCTCCTTCTGGGTATCACCACCCTTCCTCGTTATCATCCCTCAGTGACAAGCCATAACTAGGTTCAGGAAGCCGGGCTCTGGTCAGCATCTTCGTAAGGAAGAGGGGGGACAGTATAAGGGGGGTGGCTCAGAGCTGGGGTGCCAGAACTGAATGGGGCTGTGGGCCTCCTCAGTGATGAGGGGGATCCCAGGACCTGGGAGCATGAGGGGCGATAGGTCCAGCACGTGAGGACATGCTTCTCAAATTCAGAAGCAAGACTACAGGGGCTTACAGCCCCAATCACAGCTTCCCCTTAACCCTCTGGTCTTTCCAGCCCTTGGGAAGAGTGCTGGATGCCTCTTTAGACCCTTAGTGTATCCAGCATCTTTCTTAGAACCCCTGTGTCCTCAGATTTGTGCTTGCCTAAGACAGGGGTGGGGAACCTGTGGCCTCGAAGCCACCTCGAGGCTGCAGGTTCCCCACTCCTGGCTAAGAGAAGAAACAGACCTGGATTTTGCCCTTGGGAAGACAGAGGAGAAGGTGAGTGCCCTGATCTTGATAAGTTGAGAGAAGAAGAAGGGATCAGGGTCCCACCCTCATCGAGCTCACAAACTTAGGGGACACCAGACTCCTATCTAGGAAGTGGAACAATACAGGACAGGAGAGAATGGAGAACTAGAGTGTGTTGGGAGCCTCCTGTGAGGGTTCAAGTTATGCTCATATTGCTGTGGCTGCTTCGGCTTTCATAAGCCTTTCTCTTTTCCATGATTTCCCCATTGGCAGAGATGAGCTCCCCCTGTCTCTGGTGTCCCCAGGAGGCCCTTTACCCACTGGGACTGCTAATGAAGTCTCTTCCTAATCCTAGAGGAGGGCTGTGTAATGAGTTATATAACCTACCACCATTGCCAACAGGGCAGCTCACTCCCCAGCTCCGATTTCAGGGACATGATCCTGCCCCAGTCTCTGGGCTCATTTCTGAGTGTCACTGGCCTTTCTTCTCCCCCTCCTCTATACTTCATCCTAAAGTACCACCCTATCTCTGGCCAATGGGTCATCAGTCTCCTTTCTCCTGAAGGAATAATGGGTGACCTCCCCTGTGTAGCCTCTGGGACAGTTACCTTTTCTCCTGACCTTGGCACGGAAAGATATGAAGAGCTTGGCACATGAAAGATGTTTGTCCACCATAGAATCTCAGGACATCAGAGCTGGGAGGAACCATAGGGACCAATTAGTCCAATCTGCTCATTTTATAGATAAAGTGACTGAGGCCAAAAGAGGTATTTGGGGCAGAGCAGGTTCTCCTTCCCAGTCCAGGGAACTTTCTCACATACTGGACTCATGTGCTGTGAGACCTGTCAGCTGTCCATCCCACCGGCATAAAAGACAGAAGGTTACTTCTATTTCGTCAGGTCTTTTCTGATTGTACCAGTGCCTCTGTAGGAAGAAGCCCCAGGCAAGAAGAGCCGGGTTCTTGGTTATGGGTGAATGGTACTAAAAATATTTCTCTGGCCTTGCTCACTGACTTCCTTGGCTACAGAATGTTGGTGGTGGAAGAACATTGTGAAGCCAGAACTCTCCCTTTCTTGTGGTTTTGAGGAAGACTGGAGAAATTACCCAGCTAGGCAATCCTCCATGAAATCTCTTGGGGATGGTCAGAGAGATGGAAGGAGAAAGGAAAAGGGGGCCAATTCTTTGGGACTCTCACATTTTCCTACATGCCACAAACACAAACAGGAAATGAGAAAGTATTTGCATCAAGTTCACATAGAGAAGATTACAACTGGCCTGTAACTGCAGTGGAATTTTCCCTAGGGCAATGTCCTGATGGAAAATTTTGGGATCGGTCCTTTTGCATGTTATCATTTCTTTAGGATGATAGAATTTAGAAAAGGAAGGGTCCCTGGAGATCATCTACCCCAACCCCTTTATTTTTACAGGTGAAAACTGAGGCACAGAGATGTTAAAGTGACTCCATCCAAGGTCCTATAGGTATTAAGTAGAAGAGCTGGGATTTGAACCCAGGTCCTCCGATTTCATACTTGGTCACTCTTCTTACTGTATCAGGTTTAATTCCTTTTCTCTTCTGTTGCTTTTCAACTAGACACAGGCAGTGGCCCCAATCCCCAAAGCCCAAGAGTGAGGCAATCTGTCTCTTTAAGCAGAAAGAGGTAGAACATTTTCAGAGAGGCAGTGGAGCTGTACGGCATTTTAGAAAATCCTTTGGGCTCTAGTTTGGAGAATCACTCAGTTATTTTGGAAAACTGGCTGCAACATGCATAGAATAGTGGTTTTTATACCATTGACTCCTGGGGGTGGGAGGGCAGAAAAAGGCCCACACATCCAGTCATATATTTTCCCAATCAACAGATGATAACAATATGACTGTTATTTATTATCCTGAAGTGTTTTCAATATTTAAAAGGGGACAAATGTTGGAGCGGCTGTGGAAAAACAGGCACCCCAATCAATGTACTGTGGGTGGAACCAATCCAGGAAGCAATTTGGAACCACAGCCAAAATGTCACTAAATCGGCCATATTCTTTGACCCAGCCATACCACTACTAGGCCAAAACCTCAAAGAGATCAAAGGAAAAGGAAAAGGACCTAGGACCTCTATGCACAAAAATATTTAGAGCAGCTCATTTTTTGTAATAGCCTCGATCTATAAACTAAGGAGAATTCTTGCTGGGAATGGCTAAATAAATCATGGTATCTTTTAATGCAATGGAATGTAAATTGTATCATAAGAAATGATGAAAAGAATAGTTTCAGAGGAAACTGAGAAGGCTTCTATGAACTGATGAGCAGAACTAGGAAAATGATTTACACAATGATAACAATATTATGAAGGAAAACAACTTGAGAAATTTTAGAATTCTGATTAATGCAATGCCAAATCACGATGCTGGAGGACCAAAGATAAAGCTTGCCACTTATCTCCTGCCAGTGGTGATGAAAGTAAAACACAGAATGAGAAATACACTTTGGGGCATGGGCAATGTGGGACTTTTTCTTGCTGGACTGTATATATTTGTCATAAGGGTTGTATTTTTATTGTTGTTCCTATTCAATTGGGGGGAGGGGAGGCGGGCGTGACAAATAATAAATGTGTGCACAATAAATATAATAATTGCACGAATTAATCATTGACTGAGCAGTTAAATAAATAAATGGGTCCCCCATTTAAAATCAATCAATAAACATTTATTAGGTGTCTGCTTTGTGACAGGCACTGTGCTAAGTGCTGGGGATACAAAAAGAGGCAAAAAAAAAACAATCGCCATCTTAAAGGAACTTGCAAATTAATGAGGAAGACAACTTGCAAACAAACAGATACAAAGTAAGATATATACAGGATAAACAGGAAATAATTGATTAAGGGAAGGCATTGGAAGAAGTTGTAAAAGACTTCCTATAAAAGATGAGATTTTAGTTGGGGCTTAAAGGAAGCCAGAAAAGTCAGTAGGTGAAGTTGAAGAGGGACAGCCAGAGAAAATGCCTAGAGCTGAGAGATGGAGTGTCTTATTTCTGGCTCATCCAGGAGGCCACTGGATGGAAGAGTACGTGTTGGGGAGTAAGGTGTAAGAAGATTGGAAAGGTAGGAGGGGGCTAAGCTATGAAGGACTTTGAGTGCCAAAGAGAGCATTTTGTATCTGATCCTGGAGGACATAGGGAATCACTGGTGTTGACTGAGCAGGGGACTGAAATGGTCAGATTTTAGGAAAAGCACTTTGGTGGTCAAATGGGGGATGGACCGGAGTGGAGAGAGACTTTAGGCAGGCAGACCCACCAGTAGCTATCACAATAGTCCAGACTGGAGGTGATGAGGGTCTGTACTAGAATGGTGGCAGTGTCGGAGGAGAGAAGGTGACAGAGAGATGTTGCAAAGGTGAAATCTGTAGGTCTTGTCAACAGCTTGGACGTGAGGGGTGAGAGATAGTGGGGAGCCAAGGATGACTCCCAAGTTCCCAGCCTGAGGGACTGGGAGGATGGTGTTGACCTGTACAGTAACAGGGAAAGCAGGAGAGATGGAAGCATTAGGGGAAAGACAATGAGATCTGTTTAGGACATACTGAGTTTCAGATGTCTGCTGGACATCCAGTATGAGATGTCTAAAAGGTAGTCTGAGATTCGAGATTGGAAGTCAGCAGAGAATTAGAAGATTAAAATTTGGAAGTCACAAGACTTAGACTCAGCTGATCCAGACCACAACTAGTTCTACCCCCTAATGCTCTGTGTGACCTTTGGTAAGACTTTTTTTGTCATTGTTGTTCAGTCCTTTCAGTCACGTGATCCCATTTGGGATTTTCTTGGCAAAGATATACACATTTCTCTCTCTCTCTGATCCTCAGTTTTCTCTTCTGTGAAATGGGAGATTTGGTCTCTAAGTGCCTGTTGAACTATAATGTTCTATGAGTCTCCCTGTGGAAGAAGGGGTACACGGTGCTTCTCAACTTCCTTGCACCAATTATTAAATTTAAAAAAAATTATTTTTATTGATGCATTTATTTTCTCCCATCACAATCCTCCTCCCAACTCTTACTCACCAAGCCTCTCCTTGTCACAAAGATTAAAAAGGAAAAAAGTAATTCATCAAGACCAACTGACATGACGTGCATCTGACTGCCTATGCAACATTTCATGCCCATGGCTTTGCTCTTTTGCAATAAAAACACATTTTCTCCACTCGTCTCTGGTACCAAACTGAGTCATTGGAATGCTACGCCTTTCCTTTTGTCTGATTGTTCTTTCTGGGGACATTGTTGTAGTCATCGCGCAGGTTGTTTCTCAGGTTCTATTTCATGACACGTCAGTTCCTTTGTCTTCTTATGCTTTTAAAAATTCCCTGTATTTGTTCTTTCTTGGGGAAGGAGGGGAGTGTTTCCATACATTCATGTGCCGTCATTTGTTTTATTGTTGTGAAGTTGATTTTCACTTTGTGATCCCATTTGGTGTTTTCTTGGCAAAGATACCCGAGTGGTTTGCCATTTTCTTCTCCAGCTCATTTTACAGATGAGGAAACTGAGACAAACAGGGTGAAGTGATTTGCCCAGGGTCACATAGCTAATAAGGGTCTGAGGTGGGATTTGAACTCATAAAGATGAATCTTTCCTGACTCCAGGCACAGGGCTCTTTCCACTGCTTCACCTAGCTGTCCCATCATTTGTTTAGCCCTCCTTCAGTGCTCGGCACCAGTTTTTGTGTCTAGTTCTTTACCATCACAAGAAATACTGCCATGCATATTTTGGTACCTGCATTAACATCTTTTCTCCATCTAATCCTTCATTGGATTAGATGCCTAATGGTGGGATCAATGAGTTCAAGGAGATGGTCCATTTGAATCACTTTCTTAAATCCAGATTGTTTTCCAAAGTTGGTTGGACCAGTTCACAGCTCCACGAAGGAGGTATGGGTATGGTTGACTTCCTGTAGTTTCTCCAACATTGATGATTTCTATCTTTTGCCACCTTTTGCCAATTCTCACTGTGGGAGGTGAAACCTCAGGGTTGTTTCGACTTTTCATTTCTCTTATTGGTGGTTTAGAACAATCTTTCACTTGTCTGTCAATTGTTTGCCGTTCTTTTGAGAATTGTTTGTTTGCATCTTTGGTCACTTAGATGTTGGGCAATCTCCCTTGCATTTAATTTCAGATGCGTAACTTCTGTTATGTTCTCAAGGTCCGAGGGATCATAAGATTTGGAACTAGAAATGACCTTAGAGACCATGTAGGCCAACTCCTCCATTTTACAGATGAGGAAACTGAGGGAAGTAACTTAGCCAAGGTAAAAAAGTGAGTCAGTAGCAAAGCCAGATTTCAAGGCCATTTTTCTGAATCTAAATCCCATGCTCTTTCTACTAGACCACAGTTTAATAAAAGGGAAGGGACATGGAGTGTAGAAAGTAGTGGCATAGTGGGTAGGTAGGGTGCCAGGCCTGGAGTCAGGAAGACCTGAGTTCAAATCCAGCCTCAGACATTTGCTAGCTATGTGACCCTGGGCAAGTCACTTAATTTGCCTGCCTCAGTTTCCTCATCTGTAAAAAGGAGATAATGATAGCATCCACATCCTAGGATTATTGGGAGGCTTGAATAATTATTAAGATAATAATTGTAAAGTGTGTAGCTCAGTATCTGGCACATAGTAGGTGCCATATAGATTTTAATTATTGTTATTATTAATAATTATCATCATCATCTTCTTCAGTTCTAAGTCCTTCATGCAGCTTCCTCTGATCATTATCAGCACCAGGCATTTCTGGCTTCCATTTCAGGATTCCTACAGGCAACTTTGACGCTTCTTTGCAACTGCCTTGTACCATCATTAAACTTTTTGGTTCTGCCTTACGTTCCCCCACTAGACTTCAGTTGAGGGCAGGAAATGGCAGGAGAGGAGGGGAGGGATCGGGTCTTATTCCTCATCATCTCTTCCCAGCATAGCTAAGCGTAAGACCCTGTCCATTGAATGGTGGATGTTCCTGGATAATATGTGGAATGGGGAGCTGCCTTTTCTGGAAAAGGAAGCCTTTGGAAATGGTATGTTCTCTCCCACAATCATCCCTGTATTTGAATCTCACTTTCTTCCTTCCCAGACCATGTAGGACTTGGTGGATGTAGGTTCAGCATTCTCTAAGGAGCAATTCCTTCTCATGGGGGGAAAAGTAACCCCTGGCTGTAACTCAATTCTATTTTCAGTCTGTTATGCACATGCCCAGAGGAGAATGGGATGGCGTTCTCTGCTCGTGAGCACAAATGAAGATGTAAAACTTGATACAGGAGAGTAAGAATATAGGCTAAGTTTTTCCTACAACTCATCCTTTTGCCCTAGGGATCCATTAAATGATCCAAGTCCTCAGCTATTCTTGGAAAACTCCAACAGTCTGTCAATTTTTAAAAATAGATTTGCTTGTTAAAGCTAGGATTCTCATTTTTATCCAAATAAGATATTATTTCTTTTCTTTCTTTTTTCTCTGGAAGATAATCCTAGGCCACACTCCTCTCTCTCTCTCTCCCCACCCCGCTCTCTCTCTGCTTATTTTCTTTGTTTTTTAAAATAATTTATTTATTTTCAGTTTTCAACATTCACTTCCATAAGTTTTAAATTTTTTCTCCCTCCTTCCCCACTCCCTCCCCAAGATGGCCACAATCTGATATGGGCTCTACACATACATTCCTATTAAACACATTTTCACATTAGTCATGTTGCATAGAAGAATGGAGAAACCATGAGAAACAAAACAAAACAAAAGAGATAAGAGTCTGCTTCATTTGTCATTCTGAATCCATAGTTCTTTCTCTGGATGTGGATGGCATTTTCCATCATGAGTCCTTTGGAAAAGTTTTAGGTCCTTGCATTGCTGAGAAGGGTTAGGTCTATCAAAATCAGCCCTGTGGCTGATTACTGTGTACAGTGTTCTCCTGGTTCTGCTCACTTCACTCAGCATCAGCATCATATAAGACTTTCCAGGTTTTCCCGAAGTCTGCCTGCTTATCATTTCTTATAGCACAATAGTATTCTATTACGTTCATATGCCACAGTTTGTTCAGCCATTCCCCAATTGATGGGCATCCTCTTGATTTGCAATTCTTGGCCACCACAAAAAGAGCTGCTATAAATATTTTTGTGCATGTGGGTCCTTTTCTCATTTTTATGATCTCTTTGGGATACAGCCCTAGAAGTGATATTGCTGGGTCAAAGCGTATGCACATTTTTATAGCGCTTTGGGCATAGTTCCAAATTGCTCTCCAGAATGGTTGGATCAGCTCACAACTCCACCAACAACGAATTAATGTTCCAACTTTCCCACATCTTCTCCAACATTTATCGTTTTCCTGTTTTGTCATGTTAGCCAATCTGACAGGTATGATGTTACTCTCTTCTCTTCCTTAAAATACATAGCATGGTGTACCACAGGGCTGTCCAAAATGCAGCTGCAGTACGATTTATGGGGCCCACCTACAAGCATAGAAATTTACATAAATGCTTTCTTAAATGAAGCTGAGCTACTGCAGAGCTCTCACTAAAATGGCAAATCAAAACATATTGTCTATTGTTTCAATAAAAACCTAAGGTTGGACAGCCCTGGTGTACCATAAGGAGTACTGAACTGGAAATTGAGAGACCTTGTGACTAATCGTACTATCAATTTATGCTACCTAATTTCCTAATTTCCACTGGGCCATTACTGTTTCATGCCAATCCTTTAACTCTTCCCTGTTGTACTTTCTTATTTCATATTACAAACTCTTCTTTTCTCAAGCAATTTATGCTATTCTCTATCCTTCCCTCAAAGTATAGGACCTACCTAGCCTTATACTTTACCAAGAAATTGAGGTCATGTGTCACAAGCTCCTTCTCTTCAATTCTATACTTAAATTATCCTTAACATCCTCCCTGTTGTCTCCTCTCTAAGGAATGGGTGGCCCTCTTCCTTGCCATGGTCAATCCTTCTCTTTGTGCTCTTAAAAATCTTATCCTTTCTTTGTCCTCTGGAAGCCTTCCTCATTGATCATCCCTCCTCCTTTGTAATAGACACTCTCTTTATTACGTAGCTCCTTCCTTGCTAATTACAAACATGTCCAGATTTCCTCCATTGAAAAAAAAAATTAGGTTTCAATGAACAAAAATGTGTTTTCCCTCCCTCCTGAATTCTAATTTCTATTAAAATAATAATAATTACTACCACCCCCTGTAACAACTATGCCTAGTCAAGCAAAACTAATTCCCCTACTGGCCAAGTCCAAATATTTATGTCTCAATTTACACCTTGAGTCTGTTTCTTTTCTGTCACAAGATGGGTAGCATGTTTCATCATATGTCCTATGAAATGGTGCAACACATTCATTGGAACTAAGTCTTTCAAAATGTTTTGTCTCTGTGTTATTGTTATTGTATAAAATGTTCTCCTGGTTCTATTCGCTCTGCATCAGTTCATATAAATCTTTCCAGGTTTCTCTGAAACTGCCTCCCTTCATCATTTCTTACAACACAATAGTTTTCTATTAATATATCATATTAATCACATTACCTATTAACATATCAAATGGTATTCATTAATGTAATTTGTTCAGTCATTCCCAAGTTGATGGGTACCCCATTCATTTCTAGTTCTTTTCCCTTTTTTCTGGGTAATCATTTTGTTAAGCATGCTAACAATAGTTAATAAAAGGTCAGTGACACTCTGGAATGCCAAAGACCTCCTTTTTTTTTGGAGGGAGGAAGGCAAGGCAATTGGAGTTAAGTGACTTGCCCAAGGTCACACAGCTAGCAAATGTTTGTCCGAGGTCAGATTTTCACTGCACCACCTAGCTGCCCCCTCCTTCTTTAAAAAAAAACACCCCAAAACTTTTCACTTGCCTCTACCATCCTCTATAATTCTGTCTGTCTCACAAATTTGTTTTCTCCCCTTCATTTCCCCATTCCTTTCTTGTTCCCTTGCAAGCTGTCTTCTAACCTTACATTTGACTGGGACTGCCTTCCTAATTGCTAAATACAGTGGCCACTTCTCAGTTCTCATCCTTCTTGACCTTTGTGACTTTTGACACTCTCAACCATTCCTTCTTCCCAATACTTTGTACTCCCTTGATTTTTTGGACCCTGTTTTTTCCTGGTTCTTCCTTTTGACTATTGCTTCTTAGTCTCCTTTGCTGGATTTTAATCCTTGTCCCATCTCCAATATGTGAGAATACTCAGAGTTCTGTCCTGGAGCCATCTTCTCTCTGTGATTCCATCAGTTTCCATTCATCTGATAATTATTTCTCTTCACGTGATTTCCGAATTTGCATCTCCAAACTTGACCCCTCTGAACTTTATTTCCACATCATCACTTGTTTGTTAGCTATCTCCGTCTCACTTAACCTGTCCCAAAGAGAACTCATCTTTTCCTCTAAAACATACACCTTTGCCTAACTTCCTTATTCCTGGTGATGGAGCTACCATCCTGCTAGTCACTCACGGTCCCAGTCTTGGAACCATCCTTTATTCTTTCCTCTCCTTCACCCCCATATCTAATCAGTCACCAAGCTTGGTGGATTCTACCTTCACAACACTCCTCACATCCATCTCCTCCTTCCCACTTGCAGTCACCACCCTAGTTCAGGCCCACTTTACCTCACCTAGATGGTTGCAACAGCCTTTTCATTACCTTCCCATCTCTCCTAATCATCCAGTCATCCTCTATGGATGGGCCAAGATTACAGGTCTGACCAGGTCACTTCCCTGCTCAGAAAGCTCCCTATTACTTCTGGGGCAAATCAGACTCTTCTATTTGGCATTTAAATCTCATCATGATCTGGCTCCAAATTGTTTCAATAAATCAGTCTAGCCTTTATTAAGTACCTTCTATGTGCCTTGCACTGTGCCAATACAAGAAAGGGAGAGAATAAACATATATAGTACCTACTATGTGCCAGGCACTAGGATACAAAGGGGGAAGGAGGGCATAAGCATTTATATAGTACCTACTGTGTGCCAGGCACTAGGATACAAGGTGGGGAGAGAATAAGCGTACACACACACACACACACACACACACACACACACAATATATATATATATATATATATATATATATATATATATATATATATATATATATATATATATAGTACCTACTATGTGCCAGGCACTAGGATACAAAGGGGGAAGGAGGGCATAAGCATTTATATAGTACCTACTGTGTGCCAGGCACTAGGATACAAGGGAGAAGGAAGGAATCAGCATATGTGCCAGACACTGTGCTAAATGCTCCATAAATAATCTCATTTGATCAAAGAACGAAATAATGCTACCGTAAGATGCTTTTATTCCAATGGGGCAGACAACAGGTACGTATAGAAAAGTCCATGCACAGAATAACTATAAAGTGAATAAACACAAATAAATGCAAAGTACTTTGGGAGACAGGGCTCAGGAAAGGATTCCTCCACACTTTGATGCCTGAGCTGCATCTTGAGTCAGGGATGAGGAGGGACTGGGATCTGGCCAGGGGGGATGGCTGGTACAAAGGCACACAGATGGAGTACTGTGAGGAATGATGGGTTAATTTGACTGGCTTGCACAGTGCAGGAGGGAGAGTAATGCCCAATGCAGCTGGAAGGGTGGGTTGCAACCAAGTTTTGAAGGGTTTTAAAAGCTAAACAGGGGAGTTGAATTTTGATTCTACGTGCAATAGAGAGCCACCAGGGTTCATTGAGCCCGATCTGCATGTAAAGATCACTTTGGCCAGTGTGTAGGATGGACTTTTGGCAGGGGGGCCAACCAGAAAGCTATTGCAAAAATCTAGCTGAGAGGTGATAAGGACCTGAGCTAAGGTAGTAGCTGTTTTGAAATAAGAGATAGGACTATGCTGTGCAGGTAGAAATGGTAAACTATTTGGCAAACGACTGGATACATGGAGCGAAGGAGAGAGTGAAATTATTATTTCCTATTATCCTCCCTCAGGAACTCCATGTACCAGCCCAAGTGACCCACTTGCTGATCTCCATACATATTTCTTCTCCCACACCTTTGCACTGGCTCTCCTACAAAGCTCAGCCCTGTGTTGCAAGCCCTAGCTCCATTTAAGGCTCACCTGGTATCCCCCCCAAACCTATGATTTGTACTGACTTAATCCATATATTTGTTTTCCCTCCCCAGTAGAACTTAAGCTCCTTCAGAGCAGGAACTTCTCACTTAGGTTATTTGTATTGTATTCCCAGGAGCCAGCACACATTTCCCAGCTTGTTGCCTTCTCTGTGGTCACAGAGTTGAATTAGATCAAGGGTTATTGTTTTTGTGTCATGGACCCCTTGGTGAGTGGATGGAGGCCTTCTCAGAATAAGGCTTTTAAATGCATAAAACACAAATATAGGATTAAGAAAGAAACCAATTACATTGGAAACACTATACCTGAGGAACTGGGAGGTTGGTGTTTGCTCTCTACAGTAACAGGGTATCAGCTATATTGATACCTATTGAAATTGGTATCCAAATAATGATTAAAAAAACCCAAGTTCACAGACCCTAGGTGAAGAACCCTATGGACTAGATCAGGGCTGTCCAAAACGTGGCCTGCCTACAAGCATAGAAATTTACAGAAATGTCTTAGTAAACCAAGCCAAGCTACTGCAGGGTTCTCACTAAAATGGCAAATCAAAATATACTATTGTTTCAGTATAAACCTAAGGTTGGACAGCCCTGGACTAGATTTCTAAGCTTCTATCTAGGACTAACTCTTTTAGCTTTCTCCCCAGACAGTAAAGGGCTGAAGGTTTTTAAGACCTTGCCAGCAACTGCTTGTGTTTGTCCTTTGTTCTCAAAGAGGACCATAACATCAGGGAAATGATGACATGACTTGCAGTTGACTTTGATTTGAGTGAGGGAGGGCTGTGCAAGGTCACCAGCCTCACTTTCTCCTCCAGGGCCATCTGGGTCCAGTGACCTGATATTCACCAGGACAACTGGAGACGGCCCAGGATGCATAGGGAAACCCTGGCCCTTTTAGGCTAAGGTCTTTTCAGGTGCTCACTGTGAGTTAACACCCATTGAGTGAATAGGCCTCTTTAAGAAGTTAATCAAGGGATGGCCCCTTTAATCAAAAACTCAAAAAAAAACCAAAAAACAATCAAACTGGGAGGGGAAGACCCTCAGGGTTCAGCCACTGCTAGGACGAGGTAGAAAAGATCATCACACAGTAGGCATTCTTTGGCTAACATAAACAGCAACAAAACATAGGAAGCAAGATTTTTGAAGGAAAAAAAAAAGCCTGAAACCTACATAATGAGAATTTCTGCAACAATGGGCTAAGCCAGAAGGTTTGCATAATGAAACAGAACTTGGGAAGGAGTATCAAGGCCTGTTTCCAGGGCAGGAGAGAGTGATACTGACTCTTAGTGTCCTTGGCTGCCAGATTATCCAGAGTTCAAAGAAGTGTTGTTAGGACAAGTAGGAACAGGGCTAAAAGACTCCTGCTTTGAAGAGCTGGGATCTCATAAGGTTTGCACCAGTAAGTGGGAAGCTCCTAGTCACCTACCTGGACACTCCCATTCTTCCCTATCTTCTAAATGTTGGTGCCTCTTTGTGGTTCTAACCACCCCCTACCTCCCAGAAACTTATGTTTGTGTTTCCTTTCATAAGTAGTCTGTCGAAGAGACAGTGTTTTAAAGGCCAGTCTAACACTCTTTAACTCATTCACCTGTTAAGGTGAATCAAAGGGAGTTAAGGAACTACTGAATTATTAAGTGACAATAGATCAGAGGCAAGTTTTAGCCTTTGGTCCCTGCCCTGACTACAAGCCTAACACAACATTCAGGAACATGCTTCAGGGGAATCTTTCAACACATTGTGAATGTGAGAGCTCTCTGTACCATTACATTTTCTTCACTGCAGCAGAAGACAATGTATTTTGAGGGGAATGGACAAAGACCTAATTATTACTAATAATCATCCATTTTCTTGATTATGTTTGAAGAAAATAGCCTTAAAGATTGTGACCAGCTTTTGTAAACAGGGCCAGAAAAAGGTTGATTTTTTATTATTAATTAGCATAATACAGATAGATGGGAAAGACAAGATCTGAGGAGAAAAAGGACTAATTGATCAGTCTGTGCTATCATACAAAACACCCTGACGTTATAGAATCAGACCGTAATGCTTTAATAGGAATTTATTTTCAGAACTATGTTTCTACTATGGGTTAAAATTTAAGATAAGTTAATTCATATATAAAGACTACAGAGACGATACAGATAGGAGACTGGGGGACAGCAGGTAGAGATAAGGAGGTCGGATTCAGGCACTGACAGAAACCAGTTTGCTCATGCCCTGGAAGTAGGCTTTCTCTCTCTCGCTCATGACTTCAAAGTGTAGGGGTCTCCTACAGAAGTTACACTCTGCCGAGGAGTGAGGCTTCAGGTCCAGCCCAACAGCTTTCCAAGTATCCAGCAGGTTCTCTGTGAAGGAGGAAACATTTGAGAGAAATGTTTAAAAGTTCTCTAAAACCAAATCCAACTCTCCTGAGTAAAGGCTAAGCCTTGAAGCTGAGATTTATGCTGAGTTAAACATATATAAGGATATAAAAATCCACCTCTACAAGATGTTTGAAATGATCATGGCAGAGGCGGCTTGCAGTTAAAGACATGAAAGTCCACACTTCAGGCTACTGACTATATGTTTAGGACCTATTCATCATTAGGTAAACGGTGCACAACCACTGCATCCGCCGAGCTTGGAACATACAAGAGGTGCTCAAAGTCAGGGACTAGGGGAAAGGAGAACAAAACAGCAGTAGAGACCTGTTGAGATCCTTTTAAAAATTCTTGGAAACACACCAGAAGTAATTTAAGTGTCCATCCGCATAAGGGAAGGGGGCCTGGACCTGAGATTTCCCTGGCTTAGGGAACGTTCTCTCTCAGTGTGGGCTGGGACCTTCTCTGCCACTTCTGGTCTTCAGAGCTGCCAAGAACAAGGGCAAGTGCTTGCCCAGGGTCACGGCCAGTGTGTGTCAGAGGCGAGCCGTCTGCCCAGAGCATTCCTGGTTCTGAGGCCAGCCTGCCATTTATTATACCACACTGCCTCTCTCAATACGTAGAGAGAGAGACCCATGTACTCACCCAGGAAATAGTTCATCATCTGTGGAGTGTGGTGCGGGGTCGGTGCGATGCGAAGCAGCTCTTCTCCCCGGGGGACTGTGGGGTAGTTGATGGCTTGGACGTAGATGTTATGTTTGCTCATGAGTTCATCACAGACCTCTGTATTTTTAGCAGCATCTGCCACCTGGATATTATGACAAGGAGTCTGAATTAAGTCTGTGCCTCATTTGGGACATATGGTCACATAAAGAACTGCCTCCAGAATGACGAGCTCCCTATCCCCATCAAAATCAGAGCTCCCTGATGTAAGTGTACATGGTGCTTAAACAGTGAGCTATAGCAGTCACAGAGCATGAGAGCTTTAAGTAAAAAAGGAAAGGAAAAAGTCTGCTCTGACTTCTCAGTTTCAAAGAATGACAATTTCCATGGAAATGTGGAAAGCATTATGTGTAGAGCCTGACACACAGTATGGCTTAATAAATGCTTGCACTCGTCCATAACCAAATTGCTTACCATCTTAGGGAGGGGGAGAGGAGGGAGGGAGAAAATTTGGAACTCAAAATTTAAAAAAAAAAAACAGTTAAAATTTGTCTTTACATGTAATTGGAAAAAATAAAATACTATTTAAAAAATGCTTGTACTGCCTGTCTCACAGGATTATTGTGAGAAGGGTTTTGTAAATCACAAAACACCACATAAATGTCAACTGTAGACTTCTGCTATCTATTGTGTAAGATTTAAGAATGGTACCACTGTTTTGGTCAATCCATTGAGTAGGTCTTAAAGTAGGTGTGTGTGTACGTCACTGGGAGGGAAGAATTGATGAATTTTTTACAATAGTGAATGCTGTTCACTGCCTTGTTGGCCAATAGACATCAGTGCAGAAAGTTCTCACAACAGCGGCATATGCTGACTGTTCTTCACATAGGGAGATTTATGTAATTGCTTACACTTGTTGCAACAGCTGACTCAAAACTAATAGGGCTGTTGTATGCACAGAACAGGACAGACCTATTGAGAAGTAAATTCAGCCCCAAACTGGCCAAGCTCAACCTTCCAGAACTCCTAAGATCCAATCATGCTCATGCTCCTAGGCATCAGCCTCTTAAGAGGATCAGTCCCTTGGGTCCAGGGCTGTTATTTTCATTGCAAAGTCATCCTTATCATACTTTTGCCAAGCAATGTGGCATAAAGTAACAGCAGCAGTGGTAAAAGCTGTCTGCTCCCTCACCCAGTAGCCAACCTAAGGATGACACTGAAGTGTCTGGCGCTAAAACACCGGCAGGTGAGGACTGTCTAGCAGGTGTACTTTCCAAAGCACACTGCTATGTGCCAAGCTGTTATTACCCGGACTGGAATGATGTGACTGGGGCAGTGAACCACAGGGAGCCCGGCATCCATCAGCATCTGTCTCATGAGTTTGACATTGCGCTGGTGCTGCCGGCGAAGGGCTCGACCTTCAGCACTCTTTAAGATGCGGACCGATTCGAGGGCGCCGGCCAGAAGCATCGGGGGGAGGGAAGTTGTGAAGATGAAGCCAGCAGCGTAGGATCGCACAGTGTCTATTAAGGAACTTGTGCTGGCGATGTAGCCCCCAACACAACCAAAGGCTTTGCCTGAAGGAAAAAGCACAAAGTGGGGTTAGCACACAAGCTCTCCAAATTCACACGTCACATTTGCTTGTCTCTTTTCATCCTCACCATCTCTCTCTGAAGTTCAGTCGATACCAAAATCAAGTCTGGGATTGCCTGACTCTCAACTGTGGGACCCAGTGTCTCAAAGCACAATTTCACTTGTCTGACCCCGAGTCAAATGGATCTGTATAAGTTTTTGCAAAGTCCTTTGTCTTGTAGCATCTATCTTGCCCTGCATCTTCACAGACACTTGGACTCAGAGATGCTTGAGTGTTCGACTCTTCCAATCTTTACCCCAACAAAAATCTCCCCTACAAAAGCTCATCTGATGTGTGCAGTAAAAACCCGGGAAAGGAGGAGCCTACCACTGTCAGGTCTAAATCTGCCTCATTGCAACTCCCACTCAATGCTCCTGGTTCTGCCTTCTGGGGCTGAGAGAACAAGTGCTGCTTCTGACAGCTTCCCTGCCTGTGATCACTGGGCATGAAGTTCTCTCTCCTGCCTGCCCAGGAAGGCAGTGGAGGCCCCAGGGAATACTTCCTGTGTTCTCTATTGTATATGCTTCTCAAAACAACTTATTTGCAACATTCCCAGAACACAAATGTCTCAATTTGAGCCAAGATGTCTGTCTTATAACCTCACTATTTCGTGACTTAAGGTGAGAGCCAGGTAAGAGCATTAACTGTTTTAGTTTGCAGAGTTTTCATTTAATACCCTCTAGAAATACAAAGCTTTGATGATTAGGGTTTGCCAGACAAATGATATATATCAATCAGAGCAGGGTCGTTAAGTCTGATTTACATCCAGACTTGTTCTTCGGTTCTCATTAAATCTCTTTGTATAACCTGTATCTCAGGTTTCAGGATTAGGTACATGCCCACTTCATCTAGCAGAGTCCTAACATCTTAACGTAATAACACTGTGTCCTGTAATTAACAGGCTCACTTAACATCTCTGCAGTTACAAAGTTGGCATTAGCTACCACAATGGAGAATTCTCACTCTGTTCAGCAGCACTCCTTCTGTACCTTCATACCAACCGAGATCAAGAAGGGGCATTCTAATCACTGGCCCAATGAGGAAAGGGAGGCAGGAAATTCTCACGGGAAAGCCCTTGTCCTCAGAACAACTACGCCATTCTTGTTTGTGAAGTATCCCAATACACTTTTATGCTCCCCACCCCAAGGATCAGCACAGTGGTCTTCCTCAATGCAATGGTAATCTGGAAACTGAGTATTTTAATCCTTTCTCTTCTCCTTGGATCTTATCAACATTCCCTGCTTCTTTTATGCTCTATTCTGTGTGCTTTTAATTCCTCTTTTTATGGTGTGTGTCCCTAGGTAAAAGGCCCAACTTCAAAAAGTTAAAATACTTCAGTATTTCATGAGCACTTGCATTTGGTTTTCTCTCCACAGCATTCTGAGTAGACTTACCAGTTCCATTCATTACTGAACTCAATTCCATTCGAATAACCATTTACTATGCATAAATAAGGCACTATGCTAGGTACGGGGGATATAGAGACAGAAACTGTCATGTCCTCTAAGAGCTTACAATAAGCTGACACTAAAATCTCCCTATAAACTGGTTAATAAACTAGTTTATTCTTTTATATTATTAAGATGATACAATTTTACCTTTGAATAGCATTCTAGAAAACACACATACATACCCAGGGTTCCGGAAATGATGTCCATTTTGTGCATGATTCCATCACGATCACCTATCCCACCTCCTCGAGCACCATATAATCCCACAGCATGGACTTCATCCACAAAGGTGATTGCCCCATATTCATGGGCCACATCACACAGTTCTTCCAATGGACATACTGCTCCTAGGCACACAGCAAGCAATGTTTTGTAGAACATAACAAAGGAAGCTCATGAAAAATAAGTCTGACACAAGGTAAATAAAACAAAGTAAATCCCAAAACACAGGCAGCTCTATGATTTCAAAATCCTAGTTAGATGCCTGGGCAGAAAACCCTAAAGGGAAACTGCAAAGTCCTGGTAGAAAGTAAGAAAGAAACCCCAAAGCTAAAGCCTCACTGTCAATAGCCTACTACTAGTTCAGTGAAGCACATGAAAGATTTCAGCATATAGTCTCTACATACAAGTACCAAAAGGACTCACCATCCATTGAGTGGACAGTTTCAAATGCAACAATCTTAGGGACCGATGGGTCTGATTTCTTTAGCAGCTCTCTGAGGTGGCTTACATCATTATGGCGAAATATATACTTTGGCACTCTGCTATTACGAATTCCTTGGATCATGGAGGCATGGTTCCCAGAATCAGAATAAATTTCACAGCCTGGTACAACAAAACATTTATTGACATGTATCGCAAATTGATTTCCTAAATGGTAAGTGAAACTAATTGTGCAATGAAAATACTCTCTACATTACTTGATATGAAACTGAACATCTGACAGGTTTTCTTGCACATATTCTTCCTTATGTGATATGTAAATACCAGTTAATACCAAAAGATGGTTTATTTTGGAGACTGTTTCCAGGTTCAAAATAACTATAGCAATTACTCTAAATTTAAACTCAATACCAAAAAAAAATCTCATTTTAAAAGTGTCTTTGACTTTCTGGAAGTTATCAAAACAGTTTTCAAAGGAAACAAGTTTGGTTTTCAGGGCATAGCCAACATAATAGGATCGTTATCAGTTTGTCTTCAATTAGATTGTTATGCTCCACTGCAAGTTCTAATACACAGCTTGAAACTTTATAACTGAGTTAGTCCCTCACAACATGGTATTTTTAAAAAGAGGAATGATTTCTGGAAGTTCCATGAAATAAAGTGCTCCCTGTATTTTAATTTCTACTATGAAACCTACCAAACGATAGGCCATCCAATAGAATAGATTTTTTACCTGGCATCATCTTGGCCAAAGTGAAGAGGGTGGAGTCATTAGCGACAAAGCAGGATGAAAACAGTAATGCTGCATCTTTGCCGTGGAGGTCAGCCAATTCTCGTTCCAGATCAACATGAAATTTACTAGTTCCAGAAATATTTCTAGTACCACCTGCTCCAGCACCGTGTTGTTTTAATGTTTCCCTGTAATATGTATATAAAAGAAGATATTCTTTTAAGAACAAATTTCCTCTAGAGTTTGCTGAAAGGAACAACAAATAATCTGTGTGCCAGATAGCAAATATGAAGTGCTAGCTTAAGGATTAACTAAAAAAATCTTTCCCAGAAGCACATTCTTTTCCAAGCATGTTCAAACCACAAACTGAAATGTAATGGGTAGAATTTGGTTTGTGGTTAAATAAAGCCCTCTGAAATTCAACCATTTGATTTTATAAGACCTCTCTCATGATAAACCATTTCATATAAGATCATAGACGTAGAGTTGGAAGGAGACTCAGAGGCCATCTAGCGCAATGTACTAATTTTGAAGATGAGGAACTGAGGCTAGAAGGGGTTGAGGGACTTTTCCTGAGTCACTGAGCTAGGAAGCACCTCAGGCATTCACCTTGACGTCAGGTAGCACACGCTGAATTAAGTTTCCCCAGTAGTGGTGATGGTTGGATTTGTGATCAAGAGATTATGTTTGCTAGACAAACCAGAGTAAAGGGTACCATTTAGTGGATAGGAAACTGTGACACTGATTCAGAGATCAGGCCCATCAACCTGGGCTCACTCTAGCATGGTGTTCAAAACAACTGAGCTGACCAGACTTTATATTTCACATGCTGCCCCACAGATTTTTGCCTATTTATGATATTTTGACCAAAAGCCCATAACTAAGAATGTTACAGCAAAATGGTTAATTTTTACTACAGATACTCTGCACAACAAAAGTCCAAGAATAAATACTTCCTATTATATTTTGTTAAAATACAGAGCTTAGTTAAAAATTAAATCAAATTTTTGCAACTGTACAGGCCTCTATAATGGCAAATTATGCTGCCTGCAATAGCTTATAGATTGTAATCTTTATTTACAATGCAATAGCTATATATATGTGAGTGTATGGGCAAACAGATTTTTTAAATGTACTTATGACTAGGCACCAAATATACCACCAAGTTATTGGCTCGGAATACATTTCACATGTTTTAAATAAAAGATCAAATCTCAAATGCCCAACATCTCTCTAACAGGCACTGGCACAAATGGCCCTTCCGCGGTCTACTTACATGACTGCCCCACACACCCGAGGATGACGACTCATTCCTAGGTAGTCGTTGCTACACCAGACAGACACTTGCTTTTTAGTAACAAGAGAATCCGTGTAGTCATCTGCCATTGGGAATATGTGTGCCTTCCGGTTCACGGTTTTAAACACTCGGTAAGTATGATCACTTTTTTTCTCGTCAATTTTTTTCTCAAAGAAACGATCATACTGAAAAGTGGAAACAGCTAAAAATGGAAAGAGAAAGCTGTTTTATTCCTAAATTACTCAGTGATTAAGAGGACCTGTTTATATAAGCAACGTTGGACTTTGAAGTCTTAACAGGCTGCAAATTCTGAGCTTTGATTTGTGACTTATTTAGGAGACAATTTAGGATCCAGACAAACTACAAAACTGCAAAAGTAAAGCTTTACAAAAACATTTTAAAAAGGGTTTTGGGGGTGTTTTTTTTTTTTTTCAAAACTCACATTTTGGCAAGTTGTCCTGAAGGAGATGGGATACCCTTTCTGGTCTTTGCTTTTGCATGAGATCCTGAAAATTCTTTAGCAAACCATTCGGGTCTTCTCTACCAGTCTTGAGATTAATCACAGCAGGATTAATTGGAGTTTGAGCAACTTCTTCACAAGAAGGAAAATGACAAAATAAAGCAAGTTTAATGTAAAATCCTTTTTTTATACTGCCTCTGAAATACGATAACTTTCTAGTAATGGAAAAATGCCAAGCAAAGTTAGATAACTACAGCTATTTTTAAGATTCTTACTCCTTTTACTTTCTTATCTTCCCACAGTAATCTTTCCCAAAGCTGAAATCACAAGGTACCAGGAATTTTCTTTTCACACAGAACAGCTCCAATTTTCTTCATACAAAATTCAGGTCAGATGTCAACTACCTATTTAACTAAGGTTTTCTGATGGTCTCTAAGTGTTCATCCAGCCCTGTGACCACAATCAAGTAGAGGTCATACAGCTGTTCAGTGCAGCAAACTTGGTTGACTTATGCCAATAATTTGACAGTACCACCATCAATTTCATCTGTCCCACTAAAATGGCTGAGGACAAAAACTAAGGCCTGTTGGTAGCTATTCTTAATTGCAAAATACTGTAATTTGCTGTAAAAGTCAACAATTCCTCAAAGCTCCTATATTTGTTAATGGAATCCACTGACTGTAAAGTCGTGATACCCTTCCTTCTAGCCTTCCAAAAGAGGCCTCTGAAACATATTTATCAAGCTAATAAAGTCTTAAGGACAAAAGAAAAAGTTACAAGAAAAATTAATTCTAAACGGTTTACTTACCTTTCCTCACAGCCTGCATTTCCTGTACATCCTCTTGAAGTTCTAAACTGGCCTTCCGGAAGACGTTGCTGGTTCCTTGGTTCATCTGAGCTGCTAGGAAGGGGCATTTACTGGCAGTTCCCTGACTCATAACAGAGGCTGGATGGCCAGCGGGAAGCTGGGATCCACCAGTGGTCTGCTGAGAATCATCAGCATGCTGGACCACAGTTTTGGAAGTTTTGTCCTCTGGGGAAAGATGGAGAAAGTGAAGTGATAAACTAACTAAATGAGCAAATTTTTTTTGTCTCAGTGCTTCATGACGCTAATCTGTACTATGACACAGATAGTGCTAAAATTTTGTACTATCAGTGACTAACTAAAGACATCTAGTCAGCCAGCTAGAAAATGGCTAACCAAAGTGGGGTATGTAAAAAATATAATGGAATATTACTGTGCCATAAATAACAACAAATATGAAGCAAACAGTGACTACGAAGAGGTATGGGAATACTTATATGAACTGCTGCAAAGTGGAATAAACAGAACCGGGAAAACAATACATGAAGTGATTACGACATTGTAGATAGTGTCACTTATTATGATGACTAATCTTAGCTCCATATACAGTATGAGAAGATGCATTTCCCCATCTCATCTTTGCAGATGAGGAACACTAAGGGTACAAACACTGAACAAATATATCAAACCTGCCCAATGTGTTGGTTAGTTTTGCTGGACTACCTTCCCTTCTCCACCCCAGCCCTCCTTTTATTTATTTACTTAATTATTTTTTAAACAGGGGATGATCCTCTAGGAAGTAAGGGGAGAGGGATATATTTGGAAATGAAGATGTAAAAATACAGTCAAAATATGTGTTTACCTAAGAGAATAACATAATAAGCTTTTTTTGGTTTTTAGTTCTGTTAAACAAAATGTTTCATAAAATTAAACTTAATACTTCCATTTGAATATCTCACTTAAATTTCCTAATGTAAGAAAAGGCAACCACAGGTGGGTATGAACATAGCAAAAACATAAAACAGAATATCTACTTTACTATGACCTCCTAAAACAGTTCATAATTTTCTCCACTGTATTGATTTAAAAAATTGATGACATCTATCTATTACAGTTCAAAGTAATCTCTGGTTAAACGTTATCTCCACTTTATGTACGTAAATTAGATACTGGTGAACATAAGTTTTAAAACAACTTAGAGGCATCATGAACTGTTTGTTAAGCAGTCAAGTAATATGTTATACTACAAAAATACAGGAGGAAATTAAAAATTTCTTATTTGTAAGTTTCTGCTGATGACCACTTATCAGAAATCACAATTATCAGAAGTCCACATCAATCCTCCAATCTACAGGTTTGAGTGTGTCTAAGTTAAACTGCCTAAAGGAAGAGGGTACTCTTTGTGATGGGATGAAAAAATAGAAACATCAATCTTATATGCCTCAATTGCATAAAATTTCATTTTAAGAAAGGCAATAACTATTTTGTAATTTATTTAAAACCTGTTCTGATTTGAAGTGTTTGATCCAAAAGTGTACGAAGCATTATTGCTGGAACATTTGAAGAAAGTTAAAAAAAAAAAAAAGATGGTAGTGAGTCAGAATCACTCACCCTCATCTACTAGTAATAAGCTAATAATTTATGAGAATACACTCTTATCAAGGGTTAAAAATTCCTTTGAACTTCTTCATGAACTGATTAAGTGATATATTCCAATTGCTTTTTGCATTCATTTCATTCTTGACTATAAATCCAAAGTAATTAGTCTTAGGCAATCAAGAGTTTGTGACCTGGATTATTTCCAATCTTGATCTTATCCAAAAATGTTCAACAGATTTCACTTGGGGGCAAACCCATTTAAATAATTAAAACTTTTAAAAGTTTCCTTCCTGTTGATACAAGAAATCATCACCTTATAACCTGATCTGGACAAACAGACCTGTGGTCCCTCTGAAAGGATACACTGTTTCACAGAAACAACAAAAGAGACAGAACAAAAAAAGATCTTAAGATTTTTACTAAATGAAGTTCAAATGAAGTTCACGTTCAGGAAATTTTATTTATAAAAAAGTTTTATAATTCGTATCCACTACCTACATTCTTATTTCAGTGCTCCAAAGGAACACACTCCCTTAAAACAGTTGGCTGGTAACTGTGTTTCTAATATGAATGACCTCCCTTTCCCCTTGAGCAAATCAGATCACCTTTCCTTCTGGAAATGTTCTTCCTCATTGATGCTGGAACACCCCAATGAGTCACTGCCTCGCCTTTCCTACAGTCTGTGGAAAGTGTTTCACTATTGTTTCTCTTTCTCAACTTCATGGTAGGAAGGAATTTTCAAGTTTATATCAGCACAGATGATTACAGTAACTGATGACAGGTTAAAAAAAAAGCAACAGTCTACAAACATTATCACATTTTCCTCCTAAATGATTCCATGTAAAAGTCCTCATTTTGGGTATACAACTAGGAAAACCCTGTAATGTAAAGACTTTATGGGACTAAAAGTGGACCTGAAAAGGTCTTTATTCTCAACCTCTCCTAACAATAGTTAGGCCAATATAAAAATTATAGTTCCTTTCTTTTTTTCAGAAATACAATGAAGGTGGATGAGATGGCGAAGACAAATAAAAATCATCACAGAAACGTAACATTCAGAACCGCAATTTAAAAAGCTAAATGACGACAAACTCGGTAAATGTAAAAAAAAGTTGTAATCGAAGGTTAAAACTTAGCATTTACATAAATTCTAAACACGAAGTGGCCCATGATAACGAAGCTTCTTCTAAGACAAAATGCCCAAAGATTATAAATACAAAGCACAGCATGTAACAAGTGAAATATTAAAATTGCTTTGGGTTTAGTCAAAGATGGGGACATGGGAATAGTTCAATGATGATAAACAAACTAATACTTACTCTCATTGGCTGGAGGGGTTTCTTCTACTTGTTGGAAGTGAGTTGGTGAAGTGGTCATAGCCCGAGAAGCAGGTTTGGATCCAATCTCCATCATTTTGGGGCAATTCTGCGCGTAGAAGAGCAGAGATTTGCCAGCCTTCTGGAGGAAGGTTTGGGGTACTCTTGACAAGAATGGGCAGCGTCGAACAATAGTCTCCATTTTGAGGAAAAGGTCAGGATCCTGTAAAATGATTGGCTGTAAATACCACCACCATGACGTATCAATAAGCTTGGAATAATGTTAGACCATCACCTAGGACCAGGTCAAAAGGACCACGTATCCACTGCAATTTAGAACTGAGGAATACCGACACATAAAGAGAAACTGTCTTGCTCAAAAGTGTTCAAATATAACAAGTCTGGGGCTAAGTACATTAGGTAGATAGAGCTCCACTTTGGCAATGGTCTAGCAAGGCATGACAATTAGCAGTGATGGGGAAAATCAAGTATAAATTAAGAAAGTGCAAAGTCAGATATTTTCAGAGAATGGCTGGGGGAAAAAAAGTCCAAAGACTGATAGTTAATTTGAACAAAATATTGGGTATGCTTTGAGGTGATTCTATTCCTGCTTGAGAAGGTACTTTCCTGACCTCACAGTCCTTTCAAGGTGTCCCCCCCTTCCCCTAAGGGAAGAACTCAGGCCAGAGTCCTTGGGGAATGGGGCTTTCCTGAGGCCTCCTAGCCTGCTCCTCATTGGGAAAACTAGGCCAATCTTGTTGCTTACAGTCCTCCTAAAGGGACTGGCATTGCCTCTCAGTGGCATACATCCTAAAAAATGTCTGAGGAGTTGGGGGAGTATCAGTTTGGGTTCCCTAGGTGAAATCCATGAAAGACAGTAAATGGGAGTCTTGGGAATGGGATGGGAAATAAATGGGTCATCTATGAGGGGGCAATGGTCTGGAGATGAGAGTAAATAGGGGTGAGGGTGGGGGTTGGGACAGGGATAAGTAGGAGTCCTAGAGAGGTAGGATGAAGGGTTCTGAGGAAAGAGAGCCTACTGGGAATGGATGAGAGCCCCGAGCTGGGGAAGAAAATAAAGGGGGAACAGGGCTAATGGAGTGTTGCTCTGGAGAAAATGAAATGGGAGGAAGTCCTGAGAAGGAGAATAAAGGAACTCCAGCAGGAAAAGAGTAAGAGGGGTTCTGGGGAAGAACGGTGAAGTCTGACAGAGGGGAAAGAGGAATAAAGGCGGTCCTGGAGGAAAGACAGAATCCCAGGTGACAGTCCAATGCTATTCCAAGGGAGGGAGGGGACTGACAGGAAATCCCAGGGGAGGGCAGAATCCAGGAGGGGGAGGATCAATAGGGAGGAAGGGTCCTGAGCAGCAGAGGAGGCTTTAAGGAGGGGGGTGCGGGACAGGGATAAAGAAGAAGAAAGAACCAAAGAGAGATATCTCCTCTTAGGGAGGAGGAATCAATGAGAGCTCTGAGGCCAGGCAGGGTTCCAGGGGCAGCAGACAGATAACGGGAGTTCTGGGAGGGGTGTGAAGGGGAAACTGTGGGGGAGAATAAAAGGTGGTGCTGGGGGAGATCTCACAGGAAAGGAGATGATGGGGGAAAAAGAGGGTCCTGGGCAGGATCTGGGGGGAGGATAGGCAGTGGAACACGGATAATCGAGGGTCCTGGGGAAGGGCAGGGTTTGGGGGCGGCAGTGGAACACGGATAATGGGAGGTCCTGGGGAAGGGCGGCAGTGGAACACGGATAATCGGGCGTCCGGAGCAGGGTCTGAAGGAGGGAGGTTCGGGGGGGCAGATCTGCGATGTAGCAGGGTCCGAGGGGAGGCCGCTCCGGCCCTCACCTGAACAGTGTCGAGGAGGCGGCGGCGACGGCGGGGCCGGGACCTGGGGGCCGGAGGGACTAAGGTCACCACTCTAGTTTCTGGCTGGAGAAGGCGCTTAAGGCCGCCCAAGCCTCTCGATTTATAGACAGAGAAGACCCAGTGCGCAGGCGCGGCTCTGCTTTTTTTTTTTTTCTTTCAGTCTCACTACTCGGCCTCCTCCTTACGCACTCCTTCCGGCGCAGACGCAATCAAGCCTCCGCCGCTCGTGGCGTCAGAACCTGCCCCCGCCTGCACTCGCCCTCCCCCCTCTGCAGAACGCGCTCCTCTCGCCCAGGGAGGCCGGGTGGGAACGAGGCTGGAGGATTTAACTCTTCTGGTCCCAAACCATGGTTCCCGGCAGAGCCCCCTAGGGGCCTCGAGTCCCCTTACAGCCTATTTCACCTCTCGCTTGACTCCCCCTTTCCCTCTGCCTGCCCTCAAATGAATTCAAAGCACCGTGTCCACCCTTTGCTTATTCTTGCTGCCAGCCCTCCGTGGATCTTTGGAGAGTCGCAAGCCCGGGCTCAAATGCTGGGTCAAAAGACCATGGAGAATGCCCGCTGAATTGAACAACTGAATTGAATTTTACAGATGGGTTCAGAGAAGAGAAACATATGGGGAGGATAATCGGATGAGCAGAGAGGTGCTGGCATAGACACGCGTCTCTCCAATCAATCAATTAATAAACTTTTATTAAATGCCTGTTAGGGCCAGTCACTTTGCTAAGTGCTAGGAATACAAAAAGAGGCAAAAGATAGTGCCTGTCCTCAAGGAGCTTACAGTCTAACGGGAGAGACAAGATGCAAACAAATATATATGCTGCGGTAATATACAGGATAACTAGGAAATAATTAACAGAGGAAAGGCATTAGAATTAAGAGAGATATAGAGAGTTACATATTAAAAAGTTATGAGAAAAGATAAGGTGACATAGCCGTTGACTTTTAACCTTCATTATTCAGCATATATTTATTAAGCACCAGCCATGTCCAAAACACTCTAGAGAGAGTAGAGTGGGAATCAGGAACCTTGTTTGTTGCTCTTTTTCAGTTGTGTCCATCTATTTGTGATCCCATTTGGAGTTTTCTTGGTAAAGATACTGGAGTAGTTTGCCATTTTCTTCTCTAGCTCATTATACAGATGAGGAAACTGAGGCAAACAGAGTTGAGTGACTTGCCCAGAGTCACATAGCTAGTAAGTGTCTGAGGCCAGATTTGAACTCAGGAAGATGAGTCTTCCTGACTTCAGGCCAGGCACTCTATTCACTGCAGGAAACTTGAGTCTGAGGCTAAACAATGGCATTTAGCTGACTACCTATGGCCCTGGGAAAGTCACTGCCTCTCTGAACCAGACTTTCTTTTTCTGTGAAGTAGGACTAATAATAATTGCATGATCTACCTCACAGGGCTTTCTAGAGCACTATAGAAATGGGAGTTATTATTTGAAAGACAGTCAAGAGATCTTGAGAAATCCCCAGAACGTCGAGTGGATCCTCTTGTGGAGGATTAATAGGAAGCCATGGACAAAGACTGTGCAACCTTTGGAGATGTTGAAATCTGTAGTATTGTAGGGTGTACCCACACCAAGAACATGAAAGATCCAATTCCGTGGAGGGCAGCATGTAAAAATTCCTGAGCTAGGAATTAAGAGACTGAGGTTCTAGTTTCAGCTCTGTTGCAGCGTAACCTTGAGGAAATTTGGACCTCAGTTTCCCCATTTGTAAGATAAGGGATGATCTCTAAGTCTTTTCCAGTTCTGACATTCTATGTCCTAAGGTTCCTTCCAGTTCTAACATTTTATGCTCTGTATTATAAAGTCCTTTCCACTTTGTCATTTTACACAATTACATGATGCTAAGACATCTTGGATAGGATGAGAGCTTCTTAAATGAAATCCTGATGATATAAATCCAATGATTCTAATGCCTAAAGAGGCAAATGTAACTTGCATCCATAGAGCTGAGGATTTTAAAGGACGCGGAAAAAAGGATGGAAAGTAGGGTATACAACAGTGAGGACAAATACAGAAGAGAGAGATGGTCCAGTAAGAATGGTGTCACAAAGGCAAAAGCCTAAGATGAGCCCAGGCTTACCAAAAATATTAAGGGCAGAGGGGAGGACTTTTCAAAAGTAGTCCTGCAGGCAAGAAGAGGAAGAAGCAGGAGATAAGTAGGCTATTCTGGGACAGATGGAGCAATAATAACAGATTCAAAAAAAGCAGAAGTGTACACAACACCTCATCATTTCTCTTTCTGTTTTCTCAATCATAGAGACCATTCTTCAAACCAGGACAAGGGGAACTGTCCTATTACTAGAAAACTGAAGCCCAAGAGGGGGAAAAGGAGATAGTTAGGAAGCAGCCAGCTACTTTAAATAGGTACAAGTCACCATGTGAGACACCAAATATCATCCTACTGTTTCAGTAGATCTTGCAGAAATGACCTGGGTACAGGGGACGGACACAGATAAGACCAAGAGCCTTTCCCCAGTTGATAAGTGGTCAAAGGAAGTTTTCAAAAGAATTGCAAATTATAAAGACCCAATGAAACATGCTTCAAATTACTGATAGAGAAATGCAAATTCAAATAACTCTGAGGTTTCACCTTACACCATGCAAATTGGCAAAGATGACCAAAAAATCCAGTCAATATCAGAAATTGCATGGTAAGACATGCTTGTAGATGAATTTCTGGTGGAGCAGAGTAGTCTAACCATGTAATTTTGCAGTAAAAGTAACTAAATGGTCCATGCTCTTTGACCTAGTGATTCCACTACTGGCCATATGTCCCAAGGATGCCAAAGACAAAAGGATAAAGGTCCAATATATACCAAAATATTTATAGTAGGACTTTTTTGTAGTAGCAAAGAACTGGAAACAAAGTATACATCCATTTATTGGGGAATGAATAAAAAATGTGGCCTATGAATGTAATGGAATTTATCATGCAATTAGAAATGACACATATGGAATCTAGAGAAACAGGGAAGATTTGTATAAATTAATATCAAGTGAAATAAACAAAACCAAGAAAATATATATAATGACCATAATAATGTAAATGAAAAGATCACTAAAAGAAAAATGAACTCTGAATAATGGAAAAATCAGTGGTCTTACAGAACAGATAATGAAACATATTTCTTCCTTTTAAAAAAATTTATTTTTAGTTTTCAACATTCATTTTCACAAGATTTTGAGTTACAAATTTTCTCCCCATCTCTACCCTCCCCCCACCCCAAGATGGCATGTATTCTGATTGCCCCTTTACTCACTCTGCCCTCCCTTCTATCACCCTACTCCCCCCCACTCCTGCTTATCTCCTTTCCCCTTACTTTCTTGTAAGACAAGATAGATTTCTGTACACCATTGCCTGTATATCTTATATCCCAGTTGCATGTAAAAAACAATTTTTTTAAACATTTGTTTTCAGAACTTTTAGTTCCAAATTCTTCCCTCCCCACCCACCCTCCTTGAGCAAAAAAGCAATTCGATGTAGGTTATACATGTATCGTTATGCAAAACGCTTCCATAGTAGTCATGTTGTGTAAGACTAACTATATTTCTCTCCATCCTATCTTGTCCCCCTTTATTCAGTTTTCTCCTTTCGCCCTGTCCCTTTTCTTTTTCTTTCTCTTTTTTTGACCCTGTCCCTTTTCAAAAGTGTTTGCTTTTGACTACATCCTCCCCCAATTTGCCCTCCCTTCTATAATCCTCCCTCTCTTATCCCCTTCTCCCCTACTTTCCTGTGGGGTAAGATACCCAATAGAGTGTGTATGTTATTCCCTGCTTAAACCAAATCCCATGAGAGCAAGATTTACTCATTCCCTTTCACCTACCCCCTCTTCCCTTCCATTACAACAGCTTTTTCTTGCCACTTTTATGTGAGATAATTTACCCCATTCTATCTCTCCCTTTCTCCTTCTCCCAATATGTTCCTCTCTCACCCCTTAATTTTATTTTTTAAGATATCATCCCTTCATATTCAACTTACCCTGTACCCTCTGTCTCTCTATATATGTATATTCCCTTCAACTACCCTAATACTGAGAAAGGTCTCATGAGTTACAAATACCATCTTTCCATGTAGGAATGTAAACAAAACAGTTCAACTTTAGTAAGTCCCTTATGATTTCTCTTTCCTGTTTACTTTTTCATGCTTCTGTTGATTCTTGCATTTGAAAGTCAAATTTTCTATTCAGCTCTGGTCTTTTTCATCAAGAATGCTTGAAAATCCTCCATTTCATTGAAACATATCTCCTCCTTTAATGTAGAGAGTGTTGGGAGCAGATAATGATACTGCTAGGATATACTATTGTATATATTGTCAAATATGATGCCTATATTGGATTTTTTATTTATTAGATGTTTTTATTTGGTTTTTCTTTGCCACTAGAGAGGTTTAACATTTTATACAGATAAAAAGCATCAAAACACACCTATATGTGTGTGTATACACATACATATACATATGCATATAGATATGTTTTATATACATGCACACATATAAATATATATATTTATAATGTATAACTGGCCAATAAGAGGCCCAGTCCTTCAAGCATGCAGAGTATGCTCTGCCTGTGGCAAACCCACACTAGGGCCTAGTGAGACTTTTTTCAAGTATGCATGATGGATGGCCCTGCTTGTCTCTTCAGAGAATGTGCAGATATTCTATGACTATTTCTTTGTCTTACTTCATGATGATAAAAATCCTTTTAATTAGCTACTGAGCCAAAACTGATTTTTGCTTCAAAGATCTCCAATAGATAAAGAGGACCTCTCTCCCTGGCAGTTTCAAAGGAGGAGGGAAAAAAAATGCTGTAAGTCCCTGGGTGGAAGAGTCCTTCCTGTACCTGGTCACCACGTGTCCTCAAACATATAGTACTTTTGTTTCATCTATCACTGTTGTGTTTATTCTCCACTAATCCTAGGTGAATGATTAGCTGAGATACAACGATTCTGTAAACTTTGAAAGGTCAAGAGAGAAACCAGAGATTCGGGGGTGGGATTTCACAGAATGACATAGTCACAGCAGCCAAGTTCAGTGAGTCAGCACGGACCTGAGGCGTTACCTTCTTGACCCAGGCCAGCAAGGGATCGACTGACCTGGTAACTGAAAGCCAGCATGCCCCAGTGTGACACTCAGAAGCGGACTCAGTGGGAAGAAAGTTCTGTAGCTATCTTTGAACCCATTTTACCTTTGAACCCACTCTCCCAGAGACTGAGGTAGTAGAAGAGAGGGTTGTCCAGTTCAGGGGGAATATTTTATAGCCACTATTTTAACAGTTTGATACCACTCTACCCAGGAACCAAGATGTAGAGAGGAGAAACTGACCTGACAGTCTAAGTATGGGCTGGGAGGAGAGGAAGCCCAGAACATATATTTGCAAAGCCTGAGCCTAGGTTTTTGCTTTCTTTTCCCATATCATTGAGAACATTTCTCAGCTAATTGGGTTCAGTCCTGAGGAGCCTGCCTCTAATAAGTGGGAACTCCCTTTTCCCATGGTGTCTCACAAGTCTAGAGGTTCCCAAAAGGGGAAAGAACAATGGTACTCAATTTACAATCTGAAGTGGGAATGGGGTGGGTCAGGGGTTGGGAATTTATTTCTACATGTATAAAAATGTGAAACAGACATGTACACGCACACGCACGTGTATGTACATATATACATGTATGTACGCACATATGTGTACATACATATAACACACATTAACAGAGTAAGATTTTGTTGTTCAGTTGTGTCCGACTCTTCATGACCCATTTTGGGGTTTTCTTGGCAAAGATATTGGATGGGGTTTGCCATTTTCCTTCTCCAGCTCGTTTTACGGATGAGGGACTGAGGCAAATAGGGTTAAGTGACTTATCTAGGGTCACTCAGCTAGTGAGTGTCTGAGGCTGGATTTGAACTTAGGAAAATGAGTCTTCCTGATTCTAAGCCCAGTATGCTATGCATTGTACCACCTAGCTGCCCTGAGTAAGATCTGTTACTGTTACAATCTGTTGAAAGAATGATACAATGTACAAAGTGTTTTTTGCAACATTGTGTTTGACCTTGACTGTCCTATCATTCTAGGACAATCCCTAGCCTCCTCCGGACTTCATGCTCAGCCACTTCTACAGCCCCCTGGCACAACCAAGCAGTCCAAGAGTACAGCCCCTGCCATAATGGCAGACTTTTGCACCTTTTGAACTCTCAAGGTCAACACTTGGATACATCCATCTGGAGACTGCTGCTCCATCATCGTCTCCTGCTCAGAACGGGTAGACAGAGCCTAAGCCTGAGCCTGGGGGCAGGACACGGAGGACTCTGCAGGCAGGCCGAGGTGATGTTGTTTTCAAAAAGTAGGTGGGAGGAAGAGACTCAGCAGTCAAACTGGTTAGAAGTAAAGCTCGTCCATCAACAGTTTAGAGTCAGGCTTCGTGATATACTTGGTTCTGCCCCTTATAACTGTCGTGGTGTCAGGTACATCCCTCCCTCTCTTTTGATAGACAGTTCCCTCTTCTGTAAAATGCGGGCGTCGGGCAGTTTGTCTCTGTGTCTGTTAACATTGCCTCATCCTAACTGGGTGAGTGGCTTACTTGTCCTTCCTTCTTTTCCTCCCCACAAAGCTCTTACGAGACCTTTGTCCTCCTAACTCTGACAGCCTGTGATTACAGAATAAAGCCTTTAGGATCCAACTCAAGTGTCACCTTTGACACCACCCAGAAAGCCAATATACCAGTTTATAAGGGGGAGGGGTAGTTGATGTTGGTGGTTTGGGGACAGCCCCAAAGCTCAGTCTATTCAGGATACTTCTTCCTGGTGGGCAAGTCCTCTCAGCCTCAGGCTCCTTATCTGTAAAGTGGAGATAGGAAGAGCAGCTATTTACCAGGTTTGTTGTGAGGATTACGGTAAATGAGGCTAACATAGCACCTGGTTATAAGGACCTGACACATAGTAGGTGTTTAATAAATGCTAATTGACATATATATATATATATACATATATATATAAATTCACAAACCTTAAGTATATATGATATACTATAGAATATATAATATAATATATAATGATATATGATGCATACTCTATAAATGATAGCTATTAGCTAATATAATGAACTCTAGGGATCTCTTTGTCTAAAGAACTGACACTGGTGGTCTAAAATTGAAGCACTCCATCCCCCAGGCAGTGCACAATAATAATGATAACAAGAAGTGATGTTTATGTAGTGTTTTAAAGTTTGCAAAGTGCTTTATAAATCTAATCTCAGTTGAACCTCATTGATAACAATGCTATCAGGATAGTTATTACAGTTATTATTGTCCCCTTGAGGAAACCGAGGCTCAGAGAGGGTGAGTGATTTGCCCATGGTCACACAGCTAGTAAGGAAGGGTCAGAAGTCAGATTCCAACTGAAGGGAAGTCAACAGGTATTTATTAAGCACTGAGGATACAAAGAAAGGCAAAACACAGTCTGATGGAGGAGAAAACATGCAAACAACTAGATCCAAACAAGACATAAACAGGATAAAATTTAAGTGATCAACAGAAACAAGGTAGTAGTATTAAGGGTGATGGGGAAAGGCTTCTTGCAGAAGGTGGGGTTTTAGCTGGAACTCAAGGGAAGCCAGGAGGTGGAGATAAGGAGGGAGAGCATTCCAGACATAGGGGACAGCCAGAGAAAAAGCCTGGAGCGGGAAGAGTAGTGTCTAGTAAAAGGAGCAGCAAGGAGCTCAGAGCACATGGGGGTGAGGGGGAGAGTCAGGTGTAAGAAAGTCTTCCAGACTCTAAGTCTAGACACTATATCACATTGACTTTTCACTATCTAGTTCCCTTTTTTTGGACAAGACCGAAAGCAAAATGATGTCATGTAAGACACGCAGCCTTACAGTAGTATCGGTTCCCAAGCCCTTTTTTTAGACATTCTAAACTTAGTAACTATGGAAAAAAAAATCCCAAACCAAACAAACCTCTATTCAAATACATAAACAAGAATGATAAACAATCATGCACGAAATTGTGAACTTTGGTTATTTATAGTTTGATGAAATACTTGCACTAGTCTATGACAAAAAATGACAAAAATAACTTATTTCTATGGCACTTTAAGGCTTGCAATGCACTTTCCCTATATTGTATAAGTGCTAAAAAACATTATTATTCCTATTTTATATATGGAAAAAGTCAGTTTAAACAGGCTGAGACTTGTCCATAGTCATGCAACCAGTAAAACAAAAAGCTTCTTTTTGTAGCAACATCCTTTTTGGAATTCTTTCTCTGTGAGTTTCCTGACTTTGTTCTTGTTGAGGAACCTAGTCAGGATTAGTGATACTAAAGGATGAGGCCTTAGTCCTGCCTTTGAAGATGTTAGCTCGTGGGAAGGGTGGCTGTCTCCATGAAGACATCTCCCTGATGAGGTCTGGGGAGTACACTTGGCCTGAGTTCTCCATGAACTCTTTGGTACTTCATTATGGAGGAGTGAGTGATGATTCATCTGAGCTGAACTGATGCCTCACTCACCCCTTGACTCAGACCTGTATTGGAGAGCTAGCTTAGATCTGCCGGGGATCAGGATCAGAGTGAGTGGAGCTTGGATAGAGACCAGAGACCAGAAACAGTTTAGTGAAATGGAAAGATTGCTGCATTTGGAATCCTGGTCCTGCCACTTATAACCTTGCAAAATGAGGAGGCTGGAACTAGCTGACCTCTAAGATCTTTTCCTACTCTAAGCCTAAGACATGGGATTAGAGCAGTCTTGTGACCCTTTGCAGAGCCTGCCAGGGAATCCATCAGCTCTAGGAACGGCAGGCCTGAAGAGGCCAGGGAGTTCTCAGAGTAGGAACCACACAGCCCCAAAAGAAGGGAACCACACAAGCTGACATATGGGAACAGCAGAAAGCAAGCCAGCATTCCTGGACTTAGTCTTCCACAGACAGGGTTGAGGGGATTTGTCAAGTCAAGCCAACAAATATTTATTAAGCTCTTACTATATCCCAGGCACTGGGCAAAGAGATGGGAATACAAATACAAGCAGAAATAAAAATGATACCTGCTCTCAAGGAGCTTAGATTCTTTTTTAAAAAATTAGTAATATTTTATTTTTCCCCAATTACATGTAAAAGCAAATTTTAGCATTCTTTTTTTAAGTTTTGAGTTCCAAATTCTATCCCTCCTTCCCTCCCCTCCCAGCTCCCTTAGATGGTAAGTAGTCTGATATAGGTTATACATTTGCAATCATGTCAAACATATTTCCATATTAGTCATTTTGTGGAAGAAAACTCAAAAAGAAGAAAGAAAGAAAAATAGTATGCTTCACTCTGTATTGAGATGCCATCAGTTCTTTCTCTGGAGGCAGATAGCATTTTTCATCATGAGTCGTTTGGGATCATCTTGGATTGTTGTATTGCTGAGAATAGCTAAGTCATTCACTGTTGTTCATCATAGGATGTTGCTGTTACTGTGTACAATGTTTTCTGGTTCTGCTCACTTCACTTCGCATCAGTTCATGTAAGTCTTTTTAGGTTTTCCTGAAACCATCCTAATGGGAGAAGCTGAAGCACCAAAGGAAGCAAAAAAGCAGGGGGGGGGCAGGGAAAGAGATGAAGGAGATGAAGGTACCCAGCACAGGGCCACAGTGGGGAAAGTTCAGAGAATCAAGAGCATAGCCTGGTGAGGAACGAAGACATGGCTGGCCTGAGCATTTTCCTTAAATGTAGCTTCTGGAATGAATCAGCCAAACAAAGGGAAAGGCCACTGGGGTGGAGGGTACTTCAAGTATGTGAAGCCCAGGGGTGGAGTGAACTTCCAGGGTGAAGAGTTTTCTATAACAAGACAGAGAGAGTCAGAAGTGCAGCCTGGAAAGGAATGAAGTCTGCATTCCTGGAGAGGAATTTATTCTGGACATCACCGAGTTCCTATCTCTAGCCATCTGGGGAGGAGAGAAGCAAGTATGTGGCTCCAGAGCTGGAGAAATAGGAAGGGATTTAAATAAGAAACTGAAGAACCAACCTAGAACTTGCCCTTCACTGCTCCTGTATTGCCCTCCAATGTCATCTTATACTTTGAAATCTTCATATTTCTCGTTTGTTAGAGCACAACAATATTCCATTATATTCACATACCAAAATCTGTTTGATCATTCATTTCCCACTTTTCTTTACAATTTATTTTTACAGTAGTTGTTTTTATGTCTTCCTGAGAAGATTTTGGGATTCCTCAGATGCTGGGGATTATTACATACTGGTAGCACAATTTGTTCTGATTGAAGAAATTACTGATCACGTAGATTCCTATCAGTCCTCTGACACATAGAGCCTTTTGCTCTTTCCGTGACATTATGCTGTCTCAGGAAAGGATTATTCTAGTAAGTGGCACCCAAGCTGAGATTGGAGGAAAGCTAAGGATTCAGAAGTTAGGAGGGAATGAATGCATTCCAGGTATGGGGGAATGGACTGTTGGAAAGTGTAGGGGTGGAAGACGGAACACTGAGTTTGGTGAATTTGGATTGCATGAAAGGGAATAATATGATGGTTAAGTCCAAAGGGTAGCAAACAAACCCTGGAAAGATTAAATGGCAGGATAAGATTAAAGTAAGAGTTCAAAGTAACAGCCAGAGAATTTAGAACTCAAAATTTAAAAATGAAGGCTAAAAAATAAAATACCCCCTCCCCTCCCCCCAAAAAAAACAAAGCAACAGCCAGAGAGACATCCTAAGCAAGGATGCCCCATATCTAAGCAGTTGGCAAGTTTCATCAGTTCTACATCCAACTCTCTCCTATGTATTCCCTTTCTCCATTCTGGGCTCAGAACAGACTACTTTCTGCCTCTTTGTAGGTGGGCTTCTAGAGGCCTCTAGGTTACACCACTACCAGGATCTGAGCTGAAGGCTTGTGCTGAGGACTCAAGGCCACTCAGATTCTTCTAATCACCTCTTCATCAGTGGATTTCTCCCCATCCACAGATGTCTGGACTGAACTCATTCCCCTGTGGTCAGCATTCCCCAGACTCCTTTTTTCCATTTTAGTGACACTGAATCCCCTACCTCTTGAATACCAAATGAATGTCAGTTATTAACTAGTTCGTTTTGCTGTTGTTTTATTAGTCATGTCCGACTCTTCGTGACTCCATTGGGGTTTTCTTGGTGGAGATACTGAGATGGTTTGCCATTTCATTCTCCAGCTCATTTTATAGATGAGAAAACTGAGGCAAACAGGTTTAAGAAACTTGCCCAGGGTTACACAGCTAGTAAGTGCCAGATTTGAACTCAGGAAGATGAGTTTTCCTGACTCCAGGCCAGGTGTGCTACCTAGCAAGCCCATTTTTCAGATAGGAAGTAACTTATCTAAGGTAATGTCCAAGGTTCAAACCTAGGTATGCTGTACCAGGAACATTCTTTGCTTGCTGTATTATACAGGGATATGGTTCTGTTTTCTTGTTTTCATCAGCTCCTTTTTTGGTTCAGTGCCAACACCTCAGCCTAACTTCTAGGGTTCATCCCCAAGCAGATTTGGTGTTTTTCTGTGGCTCCTGATAGAGAAAAAACATCCATCCTAATGGATCAACCTGCTGCTAGCAATTTTTCCTTATCAATTAGTCTTGGAGGGAGGCAGTAGAGAGGAAGGGACTGGGGGATGGGTGGAGCATGAGAAGAAGAGAATCTGTCTGGGGAGAGAGAACAGTGAGGCCACTGGCAAGGTCAGATATCCATTTCTAGAGATAATGTTTATTCACCTTGGCCTCCACAGGCCCCGGTGCATGCATTGGTCTGCGTCAGCACATTCCAGGGTCAAATCCCTTAGAGAGGGAGCATAGGGGTGGGCAGTACATTCTGAGTGGTTCAAGGGAAAAGTACCCTCCACTTGGACTCCTTCTTGATGTCACCCCCTCCCTAATTCTCCTGTCACTTACCTCTACCTTCTATGCCAGTAAAGAACAGAAACGTAGCTATTTGTGCTTTCCTGGGGGGCTCTGATTATGAAGGAATAGGAAAGGGCTCAAGAATTCTTTAGTGCTGGGGGGCAAAAATAGAGTAAGTAGGCTTAATCTTAGAGGGACTGGCACTAGCAATGGGGGGACCATCATATTCTCACTTGGCTCCCAGGTCCCGGAGGCATGAGTGTGGCTTATTATGTTCTACACATTGGGCTTGCCACGTACTTCCATGATGATCTGGAGAATTTAAAATCTGCTGAGGCCTAGAGAGCTCTCTGCATATCCCCCAAGTTTAGACTCATGCTCGGGCTCTTCCCAACCTGTTGGCCAGCTTCCCTGGAGCTTATGTGGGTAGGGCATAGCCTGGAAAACAGGTTTGGCTACCTCCCATAATGCAAATTTCAAGGGTGAAGAGTTTCCTTTGGCATGTGAGATGAGAATATCCAGCTTCAGTTGGCTGAGGCTGGAGGTGGGGGAAAGACCCAGGGAGTCAGAAGGATGGTTAGGAAAGTCTGGTGTATCTCTAGAAGGCAGAACCTAGGAATAAGGAAGACAATGCTGAGGCATAAGGTGCCCAAGGGTAGGGTTCCTCTCTGCTTCTCTTGTCTCTCTCTCAGACAGCACCAGAGAGCCTAAGGCAGGCACCAAGATGATGGTGGTGGGAAGGGGGAGAATTAGGATGGGGAAAAGAATATTCCGGAGAGACTAATCTGTCCATTGTCCACTCAAGCCTCTCCGCTCCAGTGGAAAGTCCTGGTGCACAAAACCCAGAGTTATTGAATCCTTAGAACGACAGAGCTAAAAGGAACTTTAGAGGTCACTGCATCTAACTTCCTTATTTTAGAGAGGTAAAAACTAATGCCTGGAAAAGGGACTAGATTTGTCTAAGGTCATTCAGGTAGGAAGTAGCAGAGCCAAGATTTGTACCTACTCCCTCCCCTTCTCTATTTTGGCAAATATCATTGTCAAGGAAGAAATAGAAGCATAGATCCATAGAATTTCAGAAGAGTAAAGGCCTTTACGTATTTTTAAAGGAGGCAATTAGGGTTAAGTGACTTGCCCAGGGTCATACAGCTAGTAAGTGTCTGAAGCCAGGTTTGACCTCAGGTCCTCCTGACCCCCAGCTCTATCCATTGTACCACCTAGGGGCTCTGAGGAATGGGCTTTAGAGATCATCTAGTCCAATCCCCTCATTTTACATAATAGGAAAATGATAACCAGAGTAGGTTAAGTGATTTCCCCAAGGTTACAGCATCATTTAGTTACAAATTCATTAACTTTATTTTGTGGACTTTGCTTTTCTAGAAGCGTGTGTGTGTGTGTGTGTGTGTGTGTGTGTGTGTGTGTGTGCATATGTGGTTAACTAAGGCCTGTTGAATTCAGTTTAAGTCAACTCAACTTTGCTCAGATCTACGACAGCCTATTGAACATCTCTACTTGGCCATCCCACCAGCATCTCAAATTCAATTTATTATCTCTGTAGCCAATCAAGATTCTAGGAACCCTTATCTCAACTTCCACTTCCACAGGCAAGTCTAGGCCCTAGAGTGTCATAGCTGGCTCCATCTCCCCTTTAGGATTCTAGGGGTACCCCTTGGGGGCTGGCAGTATCTTCTAACCTTATTAGCTGGAGTCTCCTTTCAGGTGCATTCTCCCCTGTATCAGTCATCAGGTATGGTTGATATCTCCTCTATATCATTAATCGGCTCACTGATGAGTGACCCACTATCATTTTAATGAGTTAACATTAATTAGCTCTTATAAAGGGATGTTTACCAAGAAGTTATAGCAAAAACAGAAGTTACGAAGCATTTTCCCATCAGGAGCACACTACCCTCTACCACTTCAGTACTATTAGTGCGAATGGGCTCAGATTTGAAGCTGTTGCTATGAAGCATTTGCCTCCACCGAGTTCAGTTCTAAATGTGATGTGTCCAATGGATGACGTCACTCTCTTCGCTTGCATAAAATAGGTTGATTCACTGTGAGGCCAGATCCTACAGGTCCTTCTTGGCTGACATTGGCTGCTAACAAACTATACTGGTTCTTGGACCTCCTCTTCTGACTTTTCAAAACTTACTAGGTCATTGCTCCTTCCATTAGGGAAGGAAAGAACGAATGTGGAGAGTCAACGAACAGATGTAACTGACACATATTCATGGCTGCTGGTGCTACCTCTCTTCTCACCTGGAGTCTTACAGCAATTATTCTCTCTGCCACCACCAGGAAAAAGAGATGGAGGTTGGCCATTAGAGCCTTTTGTATGTAGACCCAGTATTAGTTGCACAATGAATTAAAAGGCCTCTTTTTGCCACACAGTAAGCAGATGGGAAATAGTCATAGAATACCTGTGTATGTTCCAAAGTAGAAAGTGGGATTCTCTGCTAAGCGTATCCAGTAGCAACCTCACCAAATATCTATGTAAGGATTGTATCAGGGACAGTACAACCCACATGCTCCCGAGGACTAAGGTCTTATTGGCTGGTCTTTCCCTCTCCTCTTCCTCCACTACATCTCCAGGCCTAAAACCATCTCAATTTCAAACCTTCCTGACTCTATTAAGAGCGGTACCATCATCCCAGACACCTAGGATCATGACCACAGTCAGAGGATAAGAGATTTAGAATTAGAAATGGACTCTTACCACTACCTCACCCTCCACATCCAACTAGTTAGTTACTAGGTCTTACTGATTCTAACCCCACAACAGATCTCACCTAGGTCCTTATCTCTTCATTTACAAGGAGATGGATATAGAGTGTAGATTCATGCAGACTCATGTCATCTCTCATCTTGACTATTTTAACAACCTTTTCATTGGTCTCCCTCCTTTCAGTTTTTTCTCTTTCCAACGCATCCTTTGCACATCCGCCAGAATAGTTTTTCAAAGGTACAGGTCTCTTATCATGTTACTCCCCAGCTCTAAAATCTTCACTGGTTCTTTCTTCCTTGTGGGATAACATTTATTCTTGATTTTTAAGGGTCTTCACAATTTAAGACAGGCTGCTAAGTGGAGCAGTGGATAGAGCACTGGGCCTGGAGTTGGGAAGACTCATCTTCCTGAGTTCAAATCTGGCCTCTGACAGTTACTAGCTGTGTGACCTTGGACAAGTCACTTAACCCTGTGTATCTCAGTTTCCTCATCGTTAAAATGAGTCAGAGAAGGAAATGGCGAATCTATTCCAATATTTTTTGATAAGAAAACCCCAAACAGGGCCAAGAAGAGTCTGACGTGGTTGAAAAATGACAACACAATTTAAGATACCTCAGCCTAGTGTTTAAGCTCTCTACAATCTGGCTCTAGTCTAACCTTTCCAGCCTTATTTCATTCTTTTTTTTCCCCTGGTATGAACATCTATTTATTTCCTTCACATAAAAGAAATACTGAACATACAAAAAATCCATAAGGACACATTTGCAGAAAAATTTAAACAAACAATGGTAATTTATAACTACTATTGCCTTCTCCCAGGAGGTTGAGAATTAAACATCAGAATATGAAGCAGTTTGCAGAAATTTTAAATCAGTATTTCATATTTCCCCTCAGCTCTGAATGGTCCAAATAATTACCTCCTGTCTTCTGGGGAGACAAACTAGGTCAGGGGTGGGGAACTTGCAGCCTCAAGGCCACATATAGCCAGTTGGACTCAGTCAAAGGGCCTCACTTGAGGACCTAGAGGGCCACATGTGGCCTGGAAGCCATAGGTTCCACACCCCTGGACTAGGTGGTAGGCTCCTCTTCCTGAAGGTGGTTATTATTTTCACTGTGGATGGTTACTCATCATCTCTCAATGAGGGTCTCCAACCTTTTGAGTTCCCAAAGGCTACCTCCCAGGCTGGAACAGTTAATCTCAAGTTGACCATTCAGTCACCTGTTTGGGAAAGAAACATAAAAGCAGGAAAAAAAAAGCCTGGAGCCCAAAACCCCAGGCTCAGTTTACCTAGATAAACCTGAGAAGGAAGCTGGAGAAAATCACCAGATTAAGTTACCTGGAACCACAAATTTTCATAATCTCATACATAATTTATATAACCTAATTACACAATCTCATCTGGGCCCTGGCTATGGCACAGTAATTCTTTCATATCTCCCTAACTGAATCCATCCTACTCACTTTGCTTTTCCAAACCTTCCTTCTTCAAATACTTCTCCCTAATTTCATTCTACTCTCCTTCCGTTCCAGCCAAATAGCTGGTGCTTGGATTCCAACATCCAATCTCCTTCCTCTGTGCATTTGCTTATGCCACCTGAACTGAATTCTGGCATCTCGCTCTGAACCCTCCTTCAATGTTCAACTCAGGGATTCCCTGTTCCCAAAACCTCCCCAGATCTCCTTAGTTAATAATGATGGTAACAGCTAGCATTTCTAGAACACTTTAAGGTTTGCAAAGCACTTTTAGGGATCTCTTCCTCCTCAAATTACCTTGCTTTATGTATCTATGTATGTTCAGAGGCAGTAAAACATAAGCTCCACGCAGGCAGAGATGGATTGCTTCTTTTCCTAGTGTAGTACCTTGTATATAGTAGGTGTTTAATGCATGTCTTTCGAATTAAATTCAGTTTCTCAAGCATTTATTAAGAATTGGTCTGCAAAGTTTCCCTCTTTTACTGCGGGGAAACTTTGATGAGCCTGACTTCCTGGTATGAAATGCCAGACTTGTGAAATACTAACTGCTTCCCTTTGCTAAAGGGCTTGCATTTTACTAGTACCATCTGATAAACCAACAGACAGCTTACCTCTCAGAGGCACAGCTAGTCATGGAAAGTGGGAGCTGGGAGGGGAGCTTGGAGATCAGCTGGCCTGGCAGTCTCATTTCTCAAAGGATTAGAGAGGCAAGGAAGTTGCCCAAGGTTGTTTCATTTCATTTCTTTCTCTCTTTTTCTTTCTTTCCTTCTTTCTTTCTCTATCCATTTATTTATTTATTTTTAGGGGGGATGATTCCCAGACTTGTGGTTTCATCTGTGTAGGGAATTCCCAGAGTATGTCACCGATGTCTATCAGCAACTTGTCTGGAACTTAGAAACTTGGAGAGTTGCCTCTGTCACTGAGAGGTTAGGTAACCCTACCAATGTCTCACATCTGTAATATATTGAGACAAGACTTTCACCTGGGTCCTTTTGACTCTAAGGCCTTGCATTTATTTGCTCCACCACTTTGCCTCCAACCCAAACTGATGTCGCGTAATGGCCCAAGACCCCTCAGGACTCTGGGAAATCAGGGAAGGGGTCTGATCCTGGAGTCTGACTCCAAAAGGGATCATGATTGTTGACTCATGGCCCTATCTAGTTATTTTAGGAAAATCCCCTAATAAACCCATGGAATGGCTTGGATTGAAGTTTCCTCTGTAAGGGGAGGGGAGGAATGGCCAAGAAGGATCATAAAAAAGGCTTGATCAGACAAATATTCTCTCTGTCTCTGTCTCTCTGCCTCTGTCTTTGTCTCTCTCTGTTTCTGTCTCTATTTCTCTCTCTCTCTCCCCCTTTCCCCTGCCTCTATCTGTCTGTCTGTAGCTTCCGTAAGCCTTCAGGTGGGGAAAGAGGAACAGAGGTGGCAGTGGCTTGCTGCCTTCTGTCTTTGGTCCTGTCTGCCTTGGCTCTCCAACTGGGCCTCTGGAGGTCCAGCAAATGGAGTCTGACAGAATATTCCAGTTGATGCAGCAGCAGAGGCTATTAAGGGACCAGCAGCATTGAGGTGAGACCTGCTTGACCAAGCAGAGAAGTGGATCAAAGCAGCACACAAGACACCACGTTCTGCAAACAAAGGAATGATTTACCCTTCAGTAATACAGTCCTCAGAAATAGGGGAAATGGGGTATGAAATGTTGGTAGTTACTTCTCTAAGTCTGAGTCCACTCCTCCCAGGGACTAAGGTGGTAGAGGAGAGTTGGTGCCCAATTTTGGAGGATTTTGGACATTGGTTCTTGACATATCTTCTTTTTTATTATTTTTTTTTACTTAAAAATATATTTTCCTTCCTTCCTACCTCCCTCCCCCTTAAAAATAAAGAAAGAAGAGCAAAACAAAACAAATATACCTCATCAGGCAAAACAAAGTTTCTCATTGGCCATGGCCCCAAAATGTCTGTACCCTGAGTTCATCACCTCTCTATCAGAAAGTAGGTCTTAGTAATTATCCCTGTGTAAAAGCTAATTGATGTTATTTGGTTAATTGACATTGGGGAGGGATGAACTGGTTAAAATAATTTTGATGCCCTACTCACTGGTTAGAGATGATATTGGGGAAATACTGACTGGTGATTGATATTGTATGAAACATATCAGATTCAGACTCGTGACCTAAACAGCATTAGTTGAAAGATATTCCCAATTCCTCAGGGTTACTCCTAAACCCTGAGGGGGAGTAGTATATAGCCACACTCTAGGGACCCAACCTGCTAATCCAAGTGTGGGTTGGGAGAGTAAGCCTCAAGCCTATGTACCATAGCCCATAAGTAGATAACAGGTATTTGTGATTATTCCGTGTAACAAATGTAAATAGGGGATGGGACAGTCTTTATTTTGCCCGGCAGAAAATGTAAAAGACACAAAGAATTCATAAAAATATAAGCTGGTACATGTAGCAGTCATATAGTTCATTGGCTCTCTTTGGTAGAGAAAAGAACTTGGGGTTGCTTTTGGACCAACTCTTTGTATTTCTAGTGACTCTCTCTTTTCTAGACTCCTACGCAGTCCCTTAAGACTTATAGTACCAACCTATATCTTAGACTTCTCCCAGAAGTTAAACATTAGGGGCTGCTGAACTGGCAATCCCTTTCCAATTGGACCTGTACCATATAAGTAACTGATGGTAGTAGCAGGAGTGGCCATATCCAGTTTTCTTAATCCATGTCCCCTCCAGTCTATGAAATGGCTTTCAGTTAATGGAGTCATGTTGGTGATTTCCTTCCTTCTCTAAAAAATGCTCTGCTGAGGAAATCTCCCTCTAGAAGGTTTATACTTGAATTCTTGAGCTTGGGAACCACTCACAAGACAACCCCTCACAAGGCTGGACAACCGTCTAAGGATGAGTGGCTTAAACACATCTTTTTCTGCCATGGGCTTCTTCTGTAGCACCCTGGCAAAAAAAAGAGTGGGAAAAAAGAAAAGAGAGTGAGAAAGTCCACTCTCAAGATGTCTCCTCAACTGATAAACTCTGAGTACACAGATTGAAGCATACTTTTTCACTTTATTTTTCTAATTATTTTTTGCAACATGATTTCACATATATAATCGATATTATATTGCTTGTCTTCTCAATGGGTGGAGGAAGGATTGGAGGGAGGAAGAGAATTTGGGACTCAAAATTTTTAAAAATGAAAGTTAAAAATGAATTTAAAAAAAGATGTCTTCTCAGATCACATGCATACAAATCTCTACTTTTACTATATACTTCTGATATAAGTTATCCACTACTTCTGGGGGAGGGAAGGAACATCTTTTCCTTCCAGTTTTGTCATAGTACTCCCAAAGAAGGCCCAAGAAAACAGGTGGAGTGAACTGATCTGTCCAGTTATTCACTTTAGCTGAATAACTAAAGCCATTTCTGGACTGGAGGTGGGGTGGATTAAGAGAACTGGACATTGTCTCTCCTGCTATTAGCATCAGTTACTTACAGTCCTTGGAGAAGGACAATTGCCTTAACAAGAGTTCATCCTCCTGAGCATCAGTTGGCCCATAATTAGGAGTCTCCACCCCAAGCATGTTCTAACTTCCCTGTATTTGTCCACGGCAGTATTATTCTTCCAGTCACCCAGGCTTGCCACCTAGGAGTCACCATCCACGCTTTACTTTCCCTTACCCCTCCATACCCAATCAGTTGCTAAGTCTTGTTGATTCTCCCTACCTCTCCAGAATCTCTCACATCCAGTCCCTTTTCTCCACTTGCATAACTATCATTCCTTCCCTCACTGCTTTTCTACTAGTTATGGCCACAGCTTCTTAATTGGACTACCTGTTTCTAGTCTATCTCCTTTATGGTCTAACCTCCATGTAACTGCTATTAATATTCCTAAAACATACTCCTTGCTCAAGGAATATCAATGGATCCCTGTTGCCTCTAGGACAAAGTAGAGATTTCTTTGACACTTTATCCATTCACAGTCTGATTCCAAACTATTTTTCTGACTGATTTCACATTATCACCTTTTGTGTACTCTACATTCCAGTCAAACTGGCTTATTTGCTGTTCCTCATGCATAACATTCCATCATTGATCTCCACGCCTTCGCACCATTGTAATGTTCTCCTTCCTCACTTCTACTTCTTGGAATCCTTGACTGCTTCAAAGATTCTGCCTGAGGTCCACCTCCCCCAAGAGAACTTTCTTGATGCACTCAATTATTATTCTGTATTTATTTATCTGCATATATTTTATTTCCTCTACCCCAACCAGCAGAATGTATATTCCTTGAAGAGAGGGATCATTTTTTCCTTTTTGTCTTTGCATTTGTATCACCTAGCATGTGGCCTTACACATGGCAGAAGCTTAATAATTACTTGAACTGAACTGAACTGAATGGTGAGTAAGCATTTTATATATGTATTACTTCAGTGGCTTTATGAATCCACCCACATAGGCATTCCCTTCCTTGGTAGAGATGCTAATCTTCTTACGCAATGTGATGTTTCTCCAAGCTCTGCCATAAACTTGTCACAGAAGATCTAGTCAAAGTACTGGAGACCTTCATCTCTAGACACTAATATATATATGTATATATATATATATATATATATATAATATATAATAATATAATATAATATATAATATAATGTATAATATATATATATGTATATGTATCTGTATGTATGTTTATATGTATATACATATATAGTGTGTGTTGTTGTTGATTAGTCATGATTGACTCTTCCTGACCCCATTTGGAGTTTTCTTGGCAAAGGTACTGGAGTAATTTGCCATTTCCTTTTCCAGCTCATTTTCCAGATGAGGAAACTGAGGCAAAAGGGGGTAAATGACTTGTCCAGAGTCACATAGTTAGTAAGTGTCTGAGGCTTGATTTGGGCTCAGGAAGATGAATGTTCATGACTCCAGATCTGGTACTCTATCTCTGTACCACCTACCTGTCCCAATTAACACACACATATGCACATTTATACATATATATGAGACTATATATACATATATATATTTAACTGAATATATGATTTTATCTACACAGGGGGCTCCCGAGAAGAACTTCCTCTGCTAAAGAAGATTGATATCT